>NC_073393.1:18987006-20433256 GCF_028641065.1 Leucoraja erinaceus | reverse complement strand
TTGAGCTTACCAGAATGATTTCATCATATTCTGTATTTTGGTATTTTTCCCTTTTCGCGACCTGTTGCACATATGTATAACTTGGTTGTACTCATGTATAGTATGATTTGACTCAATCATAAGCGAACAAAGTTTTTCACTGTATATTGTTATATATATATGACAAAAATAAATTAAATACCTAAACCTATATAACTGTCTTCCACAAAGATGGTGAAAGCTGAGGCATGATATTTTTAAACAGGACTAGATTCTTAATAGGCGAGACAGTGAAAGGTCATGACCGGTAGATAGGAATATGAAGTCACAATCAGATTATGCATGATTTTATTGAATGATGGAGAGATTCAGAGAAGTGCAGAGATTCACTCAAATATTGCCTGGGTTGTAGCACTTTTCTATGGGGAGAGATTGGATAAGGTGAACTTGTTTTCCCAGGGAGGAAGGAGGCTGAGGGGTGACCTGACTGAAGATCATGCGAGACTTGGATACAGTAGTCAAAATCATTTCCCATAATAGGTATCAAAAACAAGAGGGGATAGTCTTAAGGTGAGAGGAATTTTGCATCAGTTAATTATAGCTTTCAGTAAAGTATTATTTTTTATTGAGTTACAATCTAATTGTGGCAAGATTAAAGTCTAATAATTATTTCCTTCTATCATTCAAAAACAAATTGCATCACTCTAAGCTATCTAAGTACATGGAATGTTTCCGGTGCAGATTAAGGAATGTGTTTACGTCATGAATGGAATTTTGATGATTGGCTCAGTCGCATGTTAGGTTTCTCCTTCATTCAGTCAAATTCTTCTCATCTTTAAACTTTGGAATTACCCTTGACTGCTTATCTTTTTTTTTTTGCAAACATGCTCAGAATCAAGTTGATGATTTGATTATATGTTTGTAGTTCAGGGAAAGTATGAAATCCACACCCCTCCTCACCTCAATGATTAAAAACAGTCAGCATTAAAAACACTCCATGAATACTACATGATCATCAGAGCATTTCCAGTGTTAACAATTTTGTTTGTGATTTTTATCATTTGCACTGTTTTCCTATCGACTTTGCCTTTTTTATATCCCAAAAATTAGTGATGAATGCGAGTGCCACCTACCCAATGTATGAGATTCCTAAGGATATACTTTAGTTTTGTTATAAAAAATGGATAAGATTTCTGAAACATTCATTCTTTTTTAAAAAATGGGTTTAAGAAATCTGTGTAGTTTTCTTTTGTGAAGAAGCATTGTTCTAGAATCTTTCCACTTTCACTACAGCGAGAGACTGAGTCAGTTTGCCATTTTCATTTATGCAGTTGTTTTAGGAATACTAACCTTTTATTTCTCCAAACATTTTGGATTTTAAGATAACATCATTTAATAGTTTATGTATGACTGTCCATTTCCATGGTCTTTTATCCATGAATTGCCCTATATAACTCCACAAAGCTTTGTAATTTGTGTTTTTGTATAGGATATATGAGCAACTTCCTCTCAAGCTCCCAGTAGTAAGTGTATGAGGAACTTCCTCTCAAGCTCCCAGTAATGCGTCTGTCTGCCCAGAAGCAGCAGAAGCATTTTTAAATAATCCCCCCCCCCCCCCCCTCTCACTTTCTTCCTATTTCATGAAAATGACTTCCTGTTGAAGTATGAGATGTTTGTCACCTATCCTCCTCAAATTCCTTGCACATTAAGCTGTTTTGTGCATATTCTAAATGCATTACACAGAATGCACAATCCAAGGATGTCTTCTGTGGAGAGCTGAAATTTGGTAAACACTTAATAAAATGTGGCATTATATGTAGGAGAGTATGATACTTTTGGTAAAAAGGGCGAGGCACTACAATGCTTGGCGTAAATCTTCCTAATGAGCAAAGAAAGAATATCTTGAAAGCAATTGGGGAAAGATTGGTAATTGAGATAATTTGACACCAGTGTGATTGGAAGTTTATACTAGAGTCAAATGGGAACCCACAATATTTCTTAATGCGGTATTATGGGGTTTCTTCAGCAGCAGAAGATGAACCGTTATCATTTTAGCCAACAGAAGGTACTAGAAATGCTCATGTCATACATCTGGGAGAGAGAAACAATTAGCGTTTTGAGTTAATAGTGAATCAGGTCATTGGCTTCACATGTTAACTTTTCCCCAGTTGCTGGCTAACTTGACTATTTCTAATATTTAGCTTATTTTTCATTTCCAGCATCTGTGGAATCTTGTTCTTGTGTGATTACATCTTGGTATTTTCATAAATTATTTTGTTTTCATATATTCTTGCATACTTTTCAAAACCAAATGTGTAATTGTAGTGTGACTAATTTGGTTTCTATTGCAAAGACAGACTGGTTTGGTTTCTATTGCAAAGGCAGGCAGGATATGTGGCCAGATTTTCCGAAGTGCAGGCACAAGTGTTTGCCACTCTATTAGCAGTAGCGTAATTGCTTTTAATTGGTGAACTAGGTCATGTTCGAGGATTCATCAGTGGAGCTGAATGCATGTGCCAACGATCACTGACTTTATAAAGAAATGCGTGGATCAGTGTACCTACAAACCGTACCTCCCTCATTTCCCATTGGATCAAACTGCAGAAAGTATAGGCCCACTCTGCCTGCTCTCGCCTCAAAGAACGGGTTCACTGTTGGTAAGACATTCAACACTCCCTTTATTGCAAGCATATCTTTTCAAGGGCCTATTTCATTTGTGATCTTGCCAGGTCACTAATTGCAGTAAGAGATCTTTTGTACTCATCTCTTGCTATGAAAGCCAACATACTGTTTGTTTTTGTAATTGCTTATTGTATTGCGTATTACTGACTTGGACACACTGGTTCCTCTGAACACTAGCTTTTAATCTCTCACATTTAAAAGACACTTTCAGAATTGGGAGACTTCTGGCTTTTTTCTTGAACAGAGATCCAACCATCTATTAATACTCTAAACACATTTTTTATTCACTTTATTTTAGATGTGACAACGCAGAATAATAAACTTTCAGTGAACTTTAGGGGGAGCCTGGAGTATTGAAAATATAGCCATATATATTTAAAGGAAACTGGGCTGCTGATGAGTGAAGGGTATGTGGAGACCAGAGTGCTGGTGAGTGGGAAGGGAGAGTAGGAGAATGCTAAACCTTTGGGATTTCAAAATAGTCCAAGAGCATGTTACTGGAGCATTACTATTTATTGTATTCCCCACAGGGATGTCAATGTTTGAAGGTTTACAACCTCTTTCTAAAGACTAATAAATGCTGGCTGTAAATTAATATATTGTGAACATAAATATCATTCCCATTGGACTTAGAACTTTGCTCTGTTGTTTGCATAACTGGTGCAAGGATAGCATTCTGTACCTTAATTTATCTAATGCAACCAATTAAGATGAGACCAACAATACTAGATTTCTCTTTGGAGTTTTCTCTTTTTTCTAAGGTGATGACTACACATTAAATTGGGCAGTCCCTTGTGAGTGGCCCAAAGATAGATGTTAATATTTGGCTGTGTCAAGATTGTTTTATTATTATATTTACTGAAACAGTACAGTGAAATTCTTAAATGCAGCAGCATAACAGGCGACATTTTGGGTCGAGGTCGTCTTTAGATTGATCAAGTCATTTATTTTTAAATTTGAAGAAGGTTCCTGACCCAAAATGTTACTGTCCATTCACACGGGAGGGCTGGTCCCCCAACGCAATATTCCACCTCTCCACCAATTCCAATATTGCTGGCCAGTTGGGGGGGGGCGCTTTGTGGAGCGCTAGCATGGTGTTGTGGGCCGAAGGGCCGGTTTCCAGAGGGTTAGTATGGACAATGTGGGCCGAATGGATTCTTGGGCTGGCAGCTCAGTCACTGAGACCACTCACACACGCACACTTTCACACACACACACACACACACACACACACACACACACACACACACACACACACACACACACACACACACACACACACACACACACACACACACACTGACTCACTGACTCACACACCATATATATGGCAATAAACTTGAATGCTCATACGGCTGAGCGTGGCCTCCACTTTGGGGCTTCCGCAGTCAGCGCGACCTCTGCATTTACCAGAAATTACGGAATCTGCGCGACTTCTGCACCCACCTAAAAATTCCGCAATCAGCACGACCTGTCCACTAGGTCACAGTCGGACCTAATAAAGCATTTATTCCTTCCAAACACAGTCGGACCGAATAAAGCATTGTAGTTTCAAGCACAGGCAGGGCAGCAGGCCAAACAACTCATGGCATTGTCATTAAGGGCTAACAAATAATTTATTGCAAGTACATTGCGGACTCACAGTTCAGTTAACCATATAACAATTACAGCACGGAAACAGGCCTTCTCGGCCCTACAAGTCCGTGCCGAACAAATTTTTTTCCCCTTAGTCCCACCTGCCTGCACTCATACCATAACCCTCCATTCCCTTCTCATCCATATGCCTATCCAATTTATTTTTAAATGATACCAATGAACCTGCCTCCACCACTTCCACTGGGAGCTCATTCCACACAGCTACCACTCTCTGCGTAAAGAAGTTCCCCCTCATATTACCCCTAAACTTCTGTCCCTTAATTCTGAAGTCATGTCCTCTTGTTTGAATCTTCCCTATTCTCAAAGGGAAAAGCTTGTCCACAGTTGATTCGCAGCTTAGAATGAGAGTCGTGGCCGCTCCCTCGCGAGCTTGCAGAATGACTGAGTCGCATCCAGACATCCGGGGTTTTATAGTCCTGCACCCCCCCCCCCCCCCCCCCCGGAAGGGGGGGTTACCTTCATCGCGGTAATTGACAGGCGAGAGTATCTCAAGGTTTTTTTAAATACTCATAACTTTTTTTTATTTTTCATCGATGGAAAATATCCTCAGGGCCTGCTCAGCGGAGGAGTAGTTGTGAGTAAGATATATGGTGGCGTTTTTTTCTAAAATCAATAAACAGCGCAGACAGGAAGTGGTCAAGATGACACTTTTAATTATATAGATGTTTGGTGTTAGTCAAACCTGTGATGCTGCCATAAGCAATACTTTCATTGTACATACATCTCACCATATTTATGCATACTCACATGGGGCCAAGCTATGCCTGGCTCTTTGTAGGGTACGTAGAACAATCCCTGTTCCAGGCGTATACTGGCCCTATCCACGAACTCTACCTCGTGCACCCATGCAGAACTCACTGACTTCTTCAACCTCACCACTAATTTCCATCCTGCACTCAAATTCGCTTGGACCATCTCCGACATCTCACTACCGTTTCAAGTTCACACCGTCTCCATCACAGGAAAAAGACTATTGACCGGCATCTACTACAAACCTACTGACTCCCATAGCTATCTAGACTGCACTTCTTCCCACAATGCTTCCTGTAAAGACTATCCCCTACTCCCAATTCCAACGTGTACGCCGCATCTGTGCCCAGGATGAGGTGTTCCATACCAGGGCGTCGAAGATGTCCTCATTCTTTAGGAAATGGGGGTTCCCCTCTTCCTTTATTGATGAGGCACGCACTAGAGTCTCCTCGATGTTCCGCAGCTCTGCTCTTGCTCCTCCTCCCCCCCCATTCGTAACAAGGACAGAGTCACCCTTGTCCTCGCCTTCCCCCCCATCAGCCCTCACATGCAGCATATTTTCCTCCAACATTTTCGCCACCTCCAACAGGATCCCACTACTGGCCACACCTTCCCATCTCCTCCCCTTTCTGCTTTCCGCAGAGACTGTTTCCTCCCTGGTCAACTCGTCCCCTCTCACCCAAATCACCCCCTCCCTAGGTACTTTCGCCTGCAACCGCAGGAGATGCAACACCTGTCCCTTTACCTCCCCCCTCAGATCCATCCAAGGACCCAAACAGTCTTTCCAGGTGAGGCAGAGGTTCACTTGCACCTCATCTACTGTATCTGCTGTTCCAGGTGTCAACTTCTCAACATTGGCGAGACGAAGCACAGGCTCGGCAATCGTTTCACTGAACACCTCCGGTCAATCCGTCTTAAGTGATCTGATCTCCCGGTGAGCACTTCAACTCCCCCTCCCATTTCCCAATCTGACCTTTCTGTCCTGGGCCTCCTCCATTGTCAGAGTGAGGCCCAGTGCAAATTGGAAGAACAGTGCCTCATATTTTGCTTGGGTAGTTTACACCCCAGCAGTATGAATATTGACCTCTAAATTCAAGTAGCCCTTGCTTTCTCTCTCCATCCCCTTCCCCCTTACCAGTTCTTCCAATAGTCATACTGTCTCCGACTACACTCTATCTTTGTCCCGCCCCCTCCCCTGACATCAGTCTGAAGAAGGGTCTCGACCCGAAATGTCACACATTCCTTCTCTCCAGAGATGCTGCCTGACCCGCTGAGTTACTCCAGCATTTTGTCTCCACCTTCGATTTAAACCAGCATCTGCAGTTCCTTTCTACACATAGATCCAGGGAAGGTGTTTCCTTTGGGCTGGAGGCCAGTTTTTGAATTACGTAGCATTTTGAGCCTGAGGTGTGAAGCAATTTCTTAAGTTGGGGCTGAACCATATAACCATATAACAATTACAGCACGGAAACAGGCCATCTCGACCCTTCTAGTCCGTGCCGAACACATAATCTCCCCTAGTCCCATATACCTGCGCTCAGACCATAACCCTCCATTCCCTGCCGGAAACCTTTGGCATTTGCATTTTGTTGAGCTCTGGAGGTTTAGTCATTGTGTTCACTCAGATCAATGATTTCTGGGTATTAGTGAATTGGGGATATGAGGACAGCTGTAAACTGACACTGGTAGAAGATCAGCCATGATTTGATGAGTGGCCTTCTGTGTAACGCAGATGTAAAATGATACATTTTAGCAGGAAGAATCAAGAACTAACTTCATTTTTTTTTGTTTTGTTTATTTTATTAGAAGTTAATACAGTACAAAACAGTACAGTGGAACCTAATTTTAGGTGCCAACTATGTCATACCGTAATCCATTCTATGTACAACCTCTAGTTTTATGTTATGAAAAGGAAGTAAGCAAGACAAGAAAAAGAAAACAATAGAAAGAGGAAAAAGTGGAAAAATAGATGGTAGAGAGTAGAAAAACGTGAAGCATGTATATAAAAAAAATAAAAAAGAAAAAGAAAAAGTGGAAAGTAGAAATAGAAGAGAAGGCCCCTTAAAAGAGAATTTTTCAAATCTGTATTCGGAGATGTATATCTATCCACGTCATGAACTGAAATCAGCAATCTTTACGGTACCGCTGCATCACATGATTCCAAAAAGTCGATGAAAGGAGACCAACTCCTTAAGAATTGGTCATATTTATCTATTAGTCGGAGTCTCATTTCTTCAAGGCATGCTATGTCCATCATATTCCTAATCCACATTTTAACAGTTGGTATGGTTGTATTTTTCCAAAATTTAAGTATCAATTTCTTTCTAATTATTAACCCATAATTAAAAAAAAAACATTTTGGTCTTTATTTAAATTGGTATCTTCTCCTATTATTCCAAATATAATCCATTCCGTTTTGGGTTCTATTCTTGACTTGAAAAGCTTTGTAAATATATTCTGGAGGAGGCGCTGTCCTGAACGGCTGCCTGTCCTGCAGCTGTCCGTTTTTTTCCCCTTCTTTTTTGTTATTTTTAGTTCGTTTAGTGTACAGTCAGGGGGTCTCATCTTTTTATGTGTGGGGGGTGGTGGGGGGGAGGGGGAAACTGCTTTTCCAAGTCCCTACCTGGTCGGAGGGGTTGCCTTCCTCCGAGCAGCGTCTTCGACCCGTCCTCGCGGCCTACCAGCGGGTCCTGGAGCGACGTTTTCCTGAGGGGGGCCTGCCCAGAACATCGGCTTTGGTGGTGGCGCAGAACATCGGCTTTGGCGGCGGCGCGGCGCTGGAGCGCTGTCGTGGAGCGGGCGATGCCTTTCCTGGGTCGCCGCGCTGGGACTCCAGTATGCTGGGACTGCCGAAAACATCATCGGTGAGCCGCGGTTCTGCGGAGCGGCCAGCTGCGACGCTGAACTTTACATCCCGGAGCCTGGGATCTCTCGCAGAGATCGCTAGTGTGTGGAGCTCCGTCCGGCGCGGTCAGGTTGGCTTGGAAGCCGCGGGCTCCGTTGGGAAGGCGGCCGTTCCTGGTACCTCAAGCCGCTGGGGATTCTCCCGACGCCGGAGTACCATCACCCGGCGAGAACATCGGGCGCCGTGGCGGCGACTGTGGAGGCCTCAATAGCCCGGCTTTGGGTGGACAAGAGGATGGGGACTGAACTTTGTGCCTTGTGGGAATCACTGTGGGGGGATGTTTTATGTTTGGTGTTGAATTTCTTCATGAATACTTTGTTGTATTTTTTATTAGTGTGCTGCAAGGACATCTGAATTTCCCCTTGGGGATTAATAAAGTTTATTCAATTCAATTCAAATATATCACTCCAAAATTTATTCAACTTTGTACATCCTACAAATGAATGTGTTATATTAGCGTTTTGAAACAAACATTTATCGCATCTGGGAGAGACGTTTGGATAAAATTTATTCAACCTCGTTTTTGAATAATATAGTCTATGTAATAATTTGAATTGAATTAAATTATGTCTTGCATTAATAGAACAGTTATGTGTATTCATCAAATACTTTTCCCATCTATCCTTCGAGATCTTTATCATTAGCTCATGTTCCCAATCTTCCTTTAGTGCTTCTGTTGAGGGTGATTCTCTATTTAATATATTATTATAAAAGCATGATATTAATTTTCGTGAATCAGCCTTAATATTCATTGCTTCTTCTAAAGGGTCTAAAAATATAGTTTGAAATCTATGTGTATATTTCTTCATAAAGTCACATACCTGTATATATTTAAAATATTGATTAGCCTTCAATTTAAATTTTAATTTTAATTGTTGAAATGATAACAGTTTGCCCACTTCATACATATCCCCTACTTTCCTAATCCCCAGTCTATCCCATTGTTGATATGTGTTGTCGATGAGAGAAGGTTTGAATGCGGGGTTGTTCAATAGTGGGGTTAGTATTGATAAATTATTTAATTTCAAGGATACTTTTATTTGTTTCCAAATTCTTATTATATTGTGAATAATTGGGTTCTTCTTATATATTATACTATTCAATTTTATCGGTGAGAGCAGGATCGTTCTATATCGTGCGGATAGCACTCCTCTTTCTCCATTCTTATCCACTCCAACTGCTGAGTGGAACTATCCAGCCAGTACATTATGTTCTTAATATGCACTGCCCAGTAGTCATACATAAAGTTAGGTAATGATAAACCCCCAACTTCTTTAGATTTGCACAAATGCTTTCGTTGAATTCTATGTGTTCTGTAGTCCCATATAAAATTAGTGATAGTGGAATCTAGTTTTTTGAAAAAATATTTTGGAATATATATTGGGATCGCTTGAAACAAATATATTAATTGTGGTAAGAAAGTCATTTTTATAGCGTTAATTCTACCTATCAATGAGAGCGGAAGCGTTTTCCAAAATTTAATCGTATCATTCAGTTTATTTAATAGTGGTATAAAATTGGCACTAAATAATGATTTGTGTCTTCTCGTAATTTGAATACCCAGATACTTGAATTTGTCTGTTGCAATTTTGAAGGGGAATTTTAGTAAGTGTCTCAAATCCTGTGGTTTTAAACACATAATTTCGCTTTTATTCCAATTTATTCTATATCCTGAAAAAGAGCCGAATTCCTCAATAAGTGTTAATAAGGTGGGTATACTCGTTTGTGTATTAGTAATATATAAAAGGATATCATCAGCATATAATTAAATTTTATTCTTTGAGTCCTTAGTGTTATATCCGTGAATATTCGGGTGATTTCTAATCCTTTCGGCCAGCGGTTCTATCATAAGGGCAAATAGCAATGGTCATAAGGCACACCCTTGCCTATTACCCCTTGATAAGTAAAATTTTGGAGATAGCGTATTGTTAGTTAATATTCTTGCCGTAGGTCTATCGTAAAGTAGTTTAACCCATCTAATAAAATTCTCTCCCGTATTAAATTTTTGGAGTACCTTGTATAAATATTGCCATTCTACTTGATCAAATGCCTTCTCTGCATCCAGCGTGACAACTAAAATATCTTTATTGTCCTCATTATGAGAGTACATTATATTGAAAAGCCTCTCAATTATTAAATGATTGTCTTTTGGGTATAAATCCCGTTTGATCCGTATTTATTAAATTGTTAATATAATTATTTAGCCTTCTAGCTAGAATCTTTGCTAAAATTTTCTGATCCGTATTTAGAAATGAAATAGCTCTATAAGAACCCGGTTCATCTAAATCTTTATTTTTTTTGGTATAAGCGTTATTGTTGCTACTACCAGAAACCAACTAACTTCAATGTGACATAAATGGGACTGGGGAAAATTGCAGCTTCATAACAGCATTCCTTGTGAATGTAAAAACAATTTCCATACATCTTCAGTTCTGTGCAGGCCCACGGTAAAAATGCAGAGGAGACTTAATGGAATGGTACCAGTGATGAGACTTAAGAACTTAAATTCCTGGCTGAAGGATCAAAAGAAAATGGGGAATTCTGGACAATTGGAAATACAAAAAGTGTGTCACAGTTGCTATGATCTAATGTTGGAAGCAAATCCAATAGTTACATGGAATTGTATAAATACTGCTGAAAATTTGCAGATTCATTGTAAAACTTTACCAGATGTTTGGTGCCAGGCCTCAAATACGTCATCTGATGACTGAAGGAGAAATTTTTCACTCGGAGGTGAATGACGTCTCTTGCATCAATCTGTGATTCCATGCTGTGAAATAGATTAGTGCGTCCTGATGCATGTAATCCATGTACATCTGCACATAGCCTTGATGTTCCGGCCAAATTTTGCAGACGGTGATTTATTGCTTTAAAACTTGACTAAAGATATTTAATTATTCATTGTGCTCCTCGAGGAAAAAGGGTTAAATACTCCAGTTAACACCACGCCTCACTCAAGTGGGTGTCCCCAGCAGCTCCTTGCATTCTCTGGTTCCGATTCATATGTACCAGTTCTTATTTAATAGTTATCTTTTTTTCTTATGGTTTGCATAATATCCCCCTCCTCAATCATTGAGGTGGTGCATAACTGCATCACAGAATCAAGATATTTAAAAAAAATCTAAGTGTGGTTTAATTAATGCCTTCAGGCTTTTCAGGTAAATGTGCATCAATGTGACGCAGCAGCGGCTTTGACAGATTACTTAAATGTGTTTGAGGGTGCTGTCTCACCAGTCTTATACGATATTAGCCAAGTTAATTTGCCACCACCCTACACTTTGAATGAAATGCATTATGTCATTTACACCCCCAGAAGAAAATAACTATTTCAATTGATGCTGAAAAATGTGATGCATGCATACTTTTTATCGCTAGCCAGAATTGAACATCTTTTGACAACCTACGCTGACTATGTTAGAGCATTATGCGTACATTGGATTGCCAGAAACCAGAGATCATTCAGATGGAATTTCAGTTTTCCTGTTTGGACCTACCTGAATTGCTTTTCAGAATCCTAAATTTAAACTATTAACAAACTTTGCAAGATAAAGTCATAGAGTTGTGCAGCACAGAAACAGGTCTATTGGTCCACCGCTTCTGCTGACCATCATGCATCTCTGTACTAATCCACTTGTCTGCACTTAATCCCTTTATGCCCCACTTTTAAATGTTGTTGCTGTTCCTGCCTCCACCTCCTCTGGCAGCTCATTCCAGATATCAACTACCGTGTGCAAAATATTTACCCCTCGGATCACCTCCTACTTTCAAGTTCAGATTATTATCATAAGTACATTTGGCACAGGTACAATGAAAGAATTTGTAGCAGTATCACATGTAAAATTGGCTTGGATAAGTCCACAAAAAATGATTATTTATAAATTACTAGACCAAGTGCAGACCCGTTGGGGGGGGGGGGCATGCGGCATCACACACATTAACCACCGCCACACACACACTAACACACACACTAACTAACCCCCCCGCACACACGCTAACTAACCCCCTTGTTAATATATTAATATTATTAATTTGCTCCTTTTACCCCATAAGAGAGAGGGGAGAGGAGGGCGGGGGGGGGGGGGGGGGGTTGGGAGAGAGAGAGAGGGAAAGGTGAGGGAGAGAGAGACGTGGGGGAGATCAGAGAGAGAGAGAGAGAGTGGGGGGGGAGAGAGAGAGGGGGGGGTCGCAAGGTTTGTATCAAAGGACATGCGAGAGGCGCGACTGGCAGCACGTTGGGTTTGCAGCGGGAGGGAGGGGGGAGAGGGAAGGATGATGGGGAGAGAGAGGGAGAGGGCGGACCTGAATTCGGTGAGCAGGCGGCTCTGACGGGGCCAATCTCGGGCAGCGTGGAGAGCCTCGGCAGCTCTCGCGTGACGATTCCCCGTGTTCCTGCGATCAGCGGAGGAATTTCAGGTTTCCCAGAGGGAGTAATGCCCCGTGTTTCTCTGTACCCAATAGTTTCTCTGTACAGCATAATTCCTCAGCACACCACCATTATTGCATATGTCTGACAGGTATTTAACATTCCAAAATGTAGTGCCTAACACTGGACAGATATATGGATAGTAATGGTCAATGGACTCTTTCCTGTGGGATATCCTGAGCTGCGCCACTGCGTTCAATAGCTCTGACATGTCGGGATTAAATTCCATCAGCCAATTCTGTGACCACCTTTGCATCTGATCTATGTTTTGCTGTATCCTTAGGCAACCTTCTCAGCTATGCGAAATACCACCAGCTTTGCGGCGTCCACAAATTTCCATCCATGTTGTTAATGTATATCTCGGACAATGTATATCCCAACAACAATCCCTGTAGTACACGACTAGCCATTGAAATTTAATCAGAAAAACATATTGCCATTGCTGTACCTACCTACTATCACCAAACCAATATTGGATCCAATTAGCTAGCCTACCTTGAGTCCTATGTGCACCAACCTTCTGGACTAGGCTACCGTGCAGTCACTTCTTAACCACTTCTCCTCTTTGTACTGACTATCTTCCTTTTACACTCTCAATCCTGATACATGGTCTCAATCTGAAACGTTAATCATCTAGGCCTCCACAGTTGCTGCTTAACCCACTGAGTTCCACCAGCAGTTTTTTTTCTTCCAAATCTGCAATTTCCTCTGTCTCCCATAATGAAGTATTGCTGGGCATGTGATCAAGTTGTTGCTGTATTTGAACTTTAACCTATGATAGTGAATCTTGCTTCACAGGCTGCTGATTAGGAGCTCCTGAAAAATCATTTATAATGTGTGAATGTGACTTGAATTTGTAGCCTGTTATAGTTGAGTGTGAAGAAAGAATCAGTAATGGCATAGTTGCGTACTCTGGGTATAGCAATGGTTATTGTGGTAAAATGTGAAATTGGTCTTGTTCATTTCATAATTATACCGAATAAAGTTACAGGCCCAAAAACACTAATTGATTCTATAACATCCTCAGGGCAAGGTTCTGTTGCCAATTCTGATTCCAGTTTGTGTTATGTAATTAATTCTACATGCATACTAATACCCAACAAGTTTTCCATATGTGCGCATAATGATAGTCGTACAATTGTACATTTGACCCAATCTGTTTACACCGACCAAAGGGCATCCTTACGTATTCATCCCATTCCCCAGCATTTGGTCCACAGCTCTCTACTTTGAGGCAATTTACCAGCTCATCTAAAGACTTCATAAATGCTGCCAGTGACCCAGTTTAAATCACACTCTTTGGCAGTGTATTCAAGGTACTGAGCACTGGGTGAAGAAGTTCCTCCTCCTATCATTGTCTGCAATGGCTGCCTTGAGTTGCAAGCCTTTTCAACTCCCAGCACTGATCCATACAAGACACCACTAGTTATGGGCATCCAATTGCAAAAACAACCTTCTATCATTACCTTCTGTCTCCTATTGCTAATCCAATTTTGTATCCAGTATACCAATTTTCCCTGGGCATGGAGCAGTGTGTCAATTTTGGTCACCGTGCTTAGAGTAAAGATGCTGTCACGCTGGAAAAAGTGCACAAACTCAAGGGCCTGAGCAATGGGGAGACGTTGAGCAGGCTAGGATTTTATTTCTTGGAGTGCAGGAAGCTGAGGGGTGATCTTATAGAGGCGTACAAAATATTTTTCCAATGTGGGGGAATCAAAAACTATATGGCATAGGTTTGTGAGAGGGGAAAGATTTAATAAGAACCTAAGAGGTAACAGTTATACACAGAGGTGGTGGGTATATGGAACAAGCTGCCAGAGGAAGTAGTTGAGGTAGGTACAGTTACATTTAATAGTCATTTGGACAAGTGCATGGATAACAAATATAGGCTAAATGCGGGTAAATGGGGCTGGGTTAGACGAGCATCTTGGTTGGCATGGACAAAGGGCATTTTTCTGTTTTGTATGACTGACTAACTGTAGCTCGTATACTGCTCATGTATTTCCATGCACACGTTTTTTAAGTAATATAACTGGTTTTGCTTTCATAGCAAAAATTTATCTTCTGTATCTTTCAATCTTTTACTTAATCATACTCCTTTCTCTCGGGATGGATAATAAGATTCTCTTATCTCTCATACAAGGGGCCGTAGCTTTGCCATGGCTAACTAAATTATCCTAACTTCCCTAAGTCAATATTTTAGTCTAACCTTTTACACTTTGTTTCCTTATGGTTTTTTGCTCTTTTTTTAATGCTGTGAATCTGTTTTGTCCTCATGAGTTCAGGTTGATTTGAAGAATAATGAATGTTTTGCTCTTTGGATTTTTTTCCTATCTAAATTTAACTGCATTCTATTGGGTTGCATTACAGCTATATCTGAAATTTTGCATTTGTAAGATCATGCATAGAATTTGCCATATAACATCAGCCAGATCATGGCTGCACTCCATTCGATGTATTTAGGTCATAGACATTTAAGGGAATCTCTTTTTCTACTCCCAAGTAACTTGACGCAGTCATTCCCAAATAATGCCTTTGGCCAAGAGTAGGCATGCACATATTGACATTTCTATTGTGCTGCACAAACACTGGCATTTCCCAAATATTTAACTGTGGATTATACTACATAGACCTTTCATTGAACTCAAATGAACTAGGTTTTTTAAATCTTCCCTGTGGGCTCTTGCCCAACATATCAAATCTTCCAATCTATAAAATTATATTTATTTTTAAAATTGGCACAGCCAGTAGACTCTTCTTTCATTTCAGAAACATCATTCCAAGTGGAATTTCCAGAAGTAAATATACTTGTTTGTTGCTCCGTCACCACAGTGTAAATTTGATCCCCAACTTGGGCAAGTTTCCAATGTTTCTAACAAATTAAAGAGCAAAGCCACTGTTATGCCCAAGTTATGTCTTCCTCCCTTTCATCAGCATCAAGTCAAAGATCAGCTCTCATGTAAACATGTATGCTAAGACAATATCAAAAAATTAGCTGCCACTTTTGTGGAATTCCTAAACTGAACTATATGTGTGATTAAAAACAGAAACAATACAATAACCAACAGATCTTAAATTCTACAACCCATTCTGTTTATTTATATCATATCTATCTATCTTCTATCTATCTATCTATCTATCTATCTATCTCTATATTTATAAAACTCAAATCCGTCCGCCGTCCGTCCGCCTGCAGTACGGATCCCTTCCTGCCTTTTGATTCGTTGACGGCTGCTCATTCCTCAGCTTCCAACACACTTCGCAACAATGTTGCAAGACAGGAACACTGAACTTTTCACTGCTGCAGCAGGCAGGGATTTTTTTTAAAGAGGCAGGGCAGTGCTGGAATCTTACTTTTGAGAACGGCTTCAGTTCCATTGGAGGAGATGGGTGCATGGTGGAATATTGGGTTGGGGGAGTAGACCATTGGGGGAGCAGACACAACGGGTCTGCACTTGGTCTAGTATATATATAAAACTCAAATCCGTCCGTCCGCCTGCAGTACGGATCCGTTCCTGCCTTTCGATTCGTGCCTGATACTCGCAGATGTCCAATCGGAATGGCCGATGCTCGCAGATGTCCAATCGGAATGGATTCATTTGCATGTACGGCTGCCGGCTGCATTTCTTCCTTTGATTCATTGCCACGCCCAATCCAGACTCTCAATCTCCGAGATATTTTCCATTTCGATAGAGATTTCGCTTTTCTTTCTAAGTATCCGTTCCTCATTTAATTTCGTCGTGTTGAAGTACATGTTTTTAATCAAATCCTTCTCCCCACCCACCCCCAAGTATTTCAAAAATAAACAGGCTTCTCCATTTACATGTCAGCTTCCAACATACTTCGAAACAAAGTTGCAAGAGAGGAACACTGAACTTTTCACTGCTGCAGCAGGCAGGGGAGGGCTGCAATCTTACATTTGGGAATGGGCTCAGTTCCAATGGAGGAGATGGGTGCATGGTGGAATATTGGGTTGGGGGATCACACCCAACGGGTCTGCACTTGGTCTAGTTAATATATAAAACTCAAATCCGTCCGACGTCCGCCTGCAGTACGGATCCCTTCCTGCCTTTTGATTCGTTGACGGCTGCTCCTTCCTATCAGCTTCCAACACACTTCGAAACAATGTTGCAAGACAGGAACACTGAACTTTTCACTGCTGCAGCAGGCAGGGGAGGTGCAATTGAGGGAGGCAGGGGAGTGCTGGAAACTTACATTTGGCAACGGCTTCAGTTCCATTGGAGGAGACGGGTGCATGGTGGAATATTGGGTTGGGGGAATCACACCATTGGGGGAGCAGACCCAACGGGTCTGCACTTGGTCTAGTATATATATAAAAGTCTGTGGCTGCCGCCTGCCGTCCGGCTGCCAGCTGCCTTTCTTCATTTTGATTCGCTGCTCCTTCCTGTCAGCTTCCAACACACTTCGAAACGAAGTTGCAAGACAGGAACGCTGAACTTTTCACTGCTGCAGCAGGCAGGGGAGGTGCCATTGGATTTTTTTTTAAAGAGGCAGGGCAGTGCTGGAATCTTACTTTTGAGAACGGCTTCAGTTCCATTGGAGGAGACGGGTGCATGGTGGAATATTGGGTTGGGGGATCACACCATTGGGGGAGCAGACCCAACGGGTCTGCACTTGGTCTAGTATCTATTAAAACGTGTGTGTGTGCGTGTGTATACGTGTGCGTGTGTATACGTGTGTGTGTGTATACGTGTGTGTGTGTGTTATTTTGCATGTGAAACGTATCTCCTCCAAAACCAGATGCAAAAACGCAGAGATTTTTACAATTTCGGTTGGGATTTAACTTATTAGTTCAGAAATCTACTCCGTGGTCAATTATTTTCCCAGATTTTGAATAAAATTGATCACAAAACTTAATTTTTAAAATATAAACGGCGCTCACCAGCTGCTGACGTCACAATGCGCACATGCCGACCAAACCAGGCCCACCTACGTCCAGGCCCCGCCCTCCACCGCTGTTGATTAAAGGCGCAGAGAGATCGAGAAAGTTCTGCAGAACAAAGATTCTACAGCTGCGTTCTGCTATAGCTTCTTTGTTCTACAGATCTCGGTGCAGCGACTCCTCACGCGCTGTACTCTCCTCATAAATTCTGCAGCTCCGTTCCGCTACCGCTGAACTTTCTCCTCACAGCCAGCGCCGCTCGCGAAGCCCTGCGCGCCCCATCCCATCCCCTGCACGCTCATTCCAGCTGTGGGTTTCCAGAGAGGCCGAAGCCGGTGCTTCTTTGCTGTGAACGCTCGCTCCTGGGCGAACGAGTCTTGCCTTAGCGGCTTTAAAGGTCTGTTGTCAGCTGGCAGTTATCAAAGGTGCGGGCATCGCGAGGCCGAGTTACGTCAACACCCCACCCATTTCTCCCCCCCCCCAGATGCATTTGACTCTCTGACTCCTCCTCCCTCCCTCTGCCATCTGTGTTGCTGTTCTGTGTTCCTCTCTGTTCAAGTTCTGCAGATCCAGAGGACAGGTGAGGGGGAGTGGGGTGATTGAGGGAGAGGGGGGAATGGGGGAGGTGAGGAGGGAGAGTGTGGGAATAGAGGGCGAGGAGTGAGGGTGATAGGGAGTGGGGAATAGGTGGACTGCCTCCCCCCCTCCCTTTCCCCCCCCCCACCTTTCCCCCCCCCCCCCCCCCACCCTTTCCCCCCCCCCCCCCTTCCCCCCCCCCCCCTTTCCTTTCCCCCCTCCTCCCCTTCCTCTCCCATCTCTCTCCTCAGCCCCTCTCTCCCCTCTCTCCCTCCCATCTCTCTCTCCTCTCCCCTCTCTCTCTGCCCCTTTCTCTCTGCCTCTCCCCTTCCCTCTCTGCTCTCCTTTCCCCCCCCCCCCCCCCACCCCACCCTCTTTAGACGCGCTGTGATTTGGGGGCTATGCGTCAGTGGATAGGGCGGTTTTGGGGTAAAAGGAGCAAATTAATATATTAATATTATATCAAGGGGGGTAGTTAACATGTGTGCGGGGGGTAATTAGTGCGTGTGACGCCGCATGCCGCCCCCCAGCCCCACGTTGGAACTGAGGGTCTGCACTTGGTCTAGTATACATTATTTTGTAATGGGTGAAATCAGGACAAATTTATTGCTGCTGCTGCTGCTGCTTCTTTTACTAATTGAAAACGGCAGGTATCTCAGAACCCCGCACAACAAATAGTGTATGGTGGTCCATGAGGAGGGCAAAGGAGAGTGCAGAAAGGCAGCAAATCAGAAGGCATAACTCTGATTTACATGGGTAAATTATGAGCTATGTGTTAAACTGAGCCTCGTGGTCCAGTGAAATTCAGTCTTATTCCCGGGTCATGCTGAATTAGCTTATTTGAGGAGAATTGATACGATATGATGGCACCTTATTGTCAGACCGAGGTCTGAAAGTGTATGCCCATTGCTATGTAACACTCTCAGAAGTGGTAAATTACATATTTGGGGAAATATGATATTGCAATATTAATTAATTTTAAAAAATTACAGATGATGGAAATTTGTAATAAAAACAGTATTGCAAAATCTCACCAGGCCAAGCAGGATCTAGAGAAAGAGGAAAAAGTAAACTTTTCAATTTTGGCACTTCCTCAGAACTTTAAAGTGTCCAATATCTGAAACGTCCTTTAAGTGTCCAGAAATAGTAAAGCATTAAAACCATGATCTGGCTATTGTGCTTTCTAGCCGACAAGTAGAAGCACCCAAGAAAGAAGCTGTTGCGACGACTGCAGTGAAGCGGGCGGATGAATGGAAAGACCCCTGGCGCCGATCCAAGTCACCCAAAAAAAGGCCAGTTTCAACAGCATCACCAGGGCGTGGGCGTAAGCGACGGAGAACATCTGGCTCATCTGTTTCAGTGTCTGGCTCGTCGAGGTACACTGCACCTAGGAATCAACTACACAACAAACTACTAAAGCCCCTGTCCCACTTAGGAAACCTGAACGGAAACCTCTGGAGACTTTGCGCCCCACCCGATGTTTCCGTGCGGTTCCAGGAGGTTTTTGTCAGTCTCCCTACCTGCTTCCACTACCTACAACCTCCAGCAACCACCTGCAACCTCCGGGAACCGAACGAAAACCTTGGGTGGGGCGCAAAGTCTCCAGAGGTTTCCGTCCAGGTTTCCTAAGTGGGACAGGGGCATTAGTGTTCATTGTGCTTTACCATTCTAAGCCAAGGCCTCATCAATGGCCCTATAATGGGAATGTCCACAATTCATGGCTCATTCCCCAGGAAATGCTCAGTGTTTTATGACTTGAGAAAATGCTGGCCTCATTTCCTTTTGGTTACAGAGAAGTCAAGTGCTCAGTTTCTAATGAAACTGTAATTTCCCCTTCCTGCACAGCCAGTCATGTACACCCACCTACATCTAAATTTTAAAGTCAGTCTAAGGTTAGCATCTTGCTTTCCCTGGAGCCAGAATCCTTTCTCCTTTATGGGCTGAGAAGAGACCTGATAGAAGTTTATTAAATTATGAAAGGCACAGATAGATAGTCAGAATTGATTTCCTAGAATGGAAATGTCAAAGACTGGATGGAGGGCATAGTTTTAAGATCTGAGTGGCAAGTTTAAAGGAGATGTTGGGGGGCATGTTTTTACACAGAGTGGTGAGTATCTAGAATGCGCTACCTGGGGTGGCAGATACAACGGAGGCATTTAAGAGGCTTTTAGTTAAGCACATGGATATGGAGCTATATGTGCAGGCAGCAGGTATTACTTGAACTTAACATCATGTTCAGCACAGATATTTTGGGCCAGAGGAGAGCCTGTAATATTCTGTGTCCTAGAACAGCTAGAATAAATTCTATGACTGAATTATTTGATGCATTTGCATTTTATGAAGCTGACTTCACCTTTTACTCTGAAATCATTGGATGTGCGTCATGTTTATTACCTTAAAGATGTTTTCATATTAGGTATGCGAGGTTTTGAGACATGTTGCCATCTGCAATTTATTATTTTTTACTTAGTTATAACATCTTGCGTTCAACATTGTTTTTTAATTTTTTTTTAGGTCTTCATCTCGTTCTTCTTCCTATTCTGGATCTGGGTCTTCCAGGTCACGGTCAAGATCACATTCAAGATCATCCTCTTACAGCTCGTATTCCAGCCATTCCTCCAGGCACAGCTCGTATTCTGGCAGCAGATCAAGGTGGGAATAAGTTAAAATCTTGAGCAGTATTTTCTGGTATCCTTCAATTGGTCCAGTTCAATGGATTCAAAAGATTCTCTTTTCATCCTCTTCGAAGCAACAGGAAGGCAAAAAAGGGGCATTCGATAACTCTAACAGATAGGTTTAGGAGAATTCAAAAAGATTTTATAACTATTTATGGATAGGAAAGGAGATACAGGTCAAACACAGGCAAATGGAACTAAATTAGATGGGGCATCTTGGTAGATGTGGATAAATTGAGCCAAAGGGCCTATTTCCTTGATGTATGACTATATGCCTATAATATAAATTTATATTCCTATAAAGGGAAAAAAGGCAACTATAGAGAGAAAATATAATCCCTCTGAAATCAAAAGTGACTATGAGCAGCCTCAAGATGAATGAAGTCCTCAATGAATATTATTTTTTACCACGGAGAAAAACGTGAAGACCAAGGAATATAGGAAAGTTAATAGCGATGTAACAAGGATACTTCGCATTACATGTGCCAGATGTCCAGATACCTATGAAGGCAAATAAACCTTTGGGGCCTGATCAAGTCGCTGAACCTGAGCAAGGGGCAGCACAGTGGCGCAGAGGTAGAGTTGCAGTCTTGCTGGGCTAGAGACCCAGGTTCGATCCTATCTATGGGTGCTGTCTGTACAGAGTTTGTACGTTCTCCCTGTTACCGCATGGGTTTTCTCCAGGTGCTCCAGTTTTTCCCACATTCCAAAGATGTCCAGGCTTTTCGTTAATTGACTTCTGTTAATTATAAATTGTTCCCTAGTGTGTAGGATAGTGCTAATGTACAGAATTATTGCTGGCCGGCACAGACTCAGTGGGCCGAAGGGCCTGTTTCCACACTGTATCTCTAAACTCTAATGTTTAACATATATTCAAAGGCACTGAGAAGCTAGAGAAGAAATTGAGGAAACTCAAGCTGAGATATATAAACCATCGTTAAACACTGTTGAGGTGTCAGAAGTTTGGAGGGTGGCTAATGTTGAGCCTCTATTTAAGAAGAGCTGCAAAGTAAAACCTGGGAACTAAAATAGTGAGCATAACATCTATGGTGGGAAGGTTGATGGATAAGATACAAGATGTACATGTATTTGTAAAGACTGGTTGATAAGGATCGTCAACATGGTTTTATGCATGAGGGATTGTGATCTTTGATAAGGTTCTGCAAGGAAGGCTGCTCTGGAATATCCTGCATGGAATCCAGGGAGAGCTAGCTATCTGAATTCAGAATTGCCTTAATGCTGAAACACAGGGTGGTGGTGCAAAATTATACTTTCAACTGGAGCCCCGTGACTAGTGGTGTGCCATGGGAGTTAGTGGTGGGCTCATTGCTGTTTGTCATCCATATCAATAATTTGGAGCAGCTTTTGTCTTGGGTGCTGTGAGGTGTGTAAATTCCAGCATCTCAGCTAATTCTGCACATTCCACACGATGTATTGTGTTCAGTTTTGGTCACCCTTCTATAGGAAAGATCGCCTTAAGCTGGAAAGAGTGCAGAGAAGGTGGACACAAAATGCAGGGGTAACACAGCGGAACAGGCAGCATCTCTGGAGAGAAGGAATGGGTGACGTTTCGGGTTGAGACCCTTGGTTACTCCAGCATTTTGTGTCTACTTTCGATTTAAACCAGCATCTACAGTTCTTTCCTACACAAGAGTGCAGAGAAGATTTACAAGGATGTTGCCAGGACTCGATTATCTGAGCTACATGGAGAGGTTTGATAGGCTAGGTTTTTATTCCTTGGAGCACATGAGACTGAAGGATGATCTTATAGAGGTGTATAAAATCAAGAAGGCCATGCTCCAAAGTTAGGGAATCAAGAAATGTACAATGGTTTAAACTGAGCAGCAGCCTTTCCATGCAGAGGATGCTGGGTATATGAAATGTGCAGCCAGAGGATATAGTTGAGACAGGTGCAGTAACAACATTTAAAAAAACATTTGGACAGGATATGAAAGATTTAGTGGGATGTGGGCCAACATAGGCAAATGGGACTAGCGTAGATTAAGCATCTTTGTCAGTATGGGTGAGTTGGGCCTGTTTCCATGCTGTATGAGTCTATGGCTCTCATCACCCCTCATCCCCAAATTTATTTTAATGTATTACGTTTATTTTAGGGGGGAATTATGAAAATAAATTAGACATAATGCAAGTATCCTGTCTTCAGGGAACTCTTGCAAACGACATTGAGGCCAGTAGTCACTTCAATGATACCTATCTTGCAGGTTCCTCTCCCAGTATCAGGCTGATATATTTTTATGTGTAGGAAGGAACTGTGGATGCTGGTTTAAATCGAAGAAAGACAATCTTTTTATATTTTTATGTTGACCAAGAATTTAATTGTAGATAAATGGGAGTATTTTTTTTTTCCCCATTTGGAAGCCAATTTTAATGCTGGGTTCGAGTGGAACAATTAAGTTATTTCCCAAGCGGTGAAACCTATTCAAATCACACTAGGGGTGGAAGAGAGGTTCCATCATAACTTCCTCATCCGCTCGCATACAAAAGGGATGCATGCCGTTATTTTGAAATTTTACGTATCTTTTGTTCAGAAAATAATAGGTAGAAGGAAGTATCCAGTTACACCGTTATCCCTAAATGGAATTTGAGCAATAATCAGAATTAGGCCATGGGCTCACATAACCGAGAAAATACTTTCCACGGATACAAACCGCTAAACCGTAATAATAAGGGAGTTTAATTACCAAATAGACTAGCTTTTGACCCAGAGTAGAGTGAAGTCATGCAGTTGGGATGGTCAGACAAGGCAAGGGAATCTGAATAATGTAGAAAAGCAAAGAGGTCTTGGAATAAATTTCATGCATCCCTGAAGATGGATAATTGCTTGCCTGAGGAATAGAGTATAACGACAGGGAGATCATGATCATTAAACCACACTCAAGTACTGAATCCAATTCTGTTCGCCACTCTAATGATAGGGTTTGATAACTTTCGAAAGGGTACAGAGATGTACGAGAATGTAAAGAGTTGAAGCAACGTTGATTTTCTGAAGAACAAACAAAATTGAAGGGGGAATTAATTTGGGCATATAAATTCTGTGATCCCTGAGTTGAGGTGAACAAGAAAGACTAATTTCCCTGGGGAAATTGGTGAAAGGCTCAGAAAGAGGAGGGTTTGTTTGTTCAAAGTGTATTGTAAGATCTGGAGCTCATTGCTTGAAGATCTTCTGCTTTTTTCATCCTTCACATTTAAAAACTGGTGGAAGACTATTTGAAGTGAAGCAACCTGTATTGAAAGGTGAGATTAAGAACAGCCTGATTCACTCCTTTGATGACGAGAAACAGCAGATGCTGGAATCTTGAGAAAGAAAAATCAAATGCTAAAGAATGCCAGTACTGCCAGGCAGCATCTGTAGAGAGAAATGCATAGACAACGTTCTGAATCGGGACCCTTCTTCAGTCTGACTCTAAAGAAGTGCTCCAAGTGTGGTGTCACCAATGACTTCTGCAGCTGCACTGTAATGTCTCTTTATGTGATAAATTTCAAAAACACTCCATGAAAATAAATTAAAACCAAAACCAAGTCTTTTACAAACCAAATTGAGAAAATTATGGAGCCAAAGTGAGACCTAGAAGAAGTTCATCTTGTAGAAAGAGTGAATGGCAGAACCTGAAAAAGTCAAAGCATGACTAGACAGGAATATGTAACGGGTTACAGTTAAATCAGGCTTGATCTTGTTGAATGGTGGAGCAGGCTTGAGGGTCTATGGGGCTCTGCTCAATTTCAAGTCTCTCCACATCCTGTAGATCATGGCCCCTCCACGTCTTAATGATTCTGTCAGGTACCCGTTCATAAAACATCGTACAGCACAAGAACAAGCCCGTCGGCACACAATGTTGTGCTGAACATGATGCCAAGAACATCATTTATCTACCTGTACATAAACCCATACACCTCCATTTCCTGCATATCCTTATGTCTATCCAAAAGTCATTAAATGCCACTAATGTATCTGCTTCAACCCCCGTCCCGGCAGTGCGTTCTAGGCACGCACCACCCTCTGTTGTAAAAATAGAACTTGTCCTGTGCATCTCCTTTAATCTTTGCCCCTCTCACCTTAAAGCTGTGTCTTGTACTATTTAATTTTTATGTCCTGGGGAAAAGATTCTGACTGTCTACCCTATCCATGCCACTCTATTTTTTTATATACTCCTATCAGCAACCGCATCACACTTGTTTGAATTAAACTTCATCTGCCGTTTCTCCGCCCATTTCTGTAGCTGATCTATATCCCGCAGTATACTTTGACAGCCTTCCTCACAGTCCTTCCACCACAGCAATCTTGGTGTCAACTGCAAACTTAATAACCAACCTGTTCACACTTACAGTGCCCTCAATAATGTTTGGGACAAACACCCATCATATATTTGCATCTGTACTCCATAATTTGAGATTTGTAGAATGTGGGAATAGAAAAAATCACACGTGGTTAAAGTGGCCGTTGTCAGATTTTAATAAAGGCCATTTTTATACATTTTGGTTTCACCATGTAGAAATTACAGTAGTGTTTATAGTACTCCCCCATTTCAGGGCACCATAATGTTTGGGACATAGCAATGTAAATGAAAGTAGTCTTCTTTTGTATTTTGTTGCATATCCTTTGCATGCAATGATTGCTTAAAGTCTGCGATTCATGGACATCACTGGTGATGCTCTGCCAGGCCTGTATTGCAGCCTTTAGCTTATGTTTGTTTTGGGGGCTAGTCCCCTTCAGTTTTCTCTTCAGCATATAAAAGGCATGCTCAATTGGGTTCAGAGCGGGTGATGTACTTGGCCACAAGAATTGTCTATTTGTTAGCTTTGAAAAACTCCGTTGTTGCTTTGGCAGTATGTTTGGGATCATTGTCTTGCTGCAGAATGAACCGCCGGCTAATGAGTTTTGAGGCATTTGTTTCAACTTGAGCAGATAGAATTCATTTTGCTACTACTATCAGCAGTTGTATCATCAATGAAAATAAGTGAGCCAGTACCTTCAGCAGCCATACATGCCAGGCTATAACACCCCCACCACCGTATTTCACAGATGAGGTGGCATGCTTTGGATCTTGGGCAGTGCCTTCTCTCGTCCATACTTTACTCTTGCCATCTCTCTGATATAAGTTAATCTTCATCTCATCTGTCCACAAGACCTGTTTCCAGAACTATGGTTGCACTTTTATGTACTTCTTGGCAAACTGTAACCCGGCCATCCTATTTTTGCGGCTAACCAGTCGTTTGCATTTTGCCGTGTAGCCTCTGCATTTCTGTTCATGAATCCATCTGCGGACAGTGGTCATTGACAAATCCACACATGACTCCTGAAGAGTGTTTCTGATCTGTCGGACAGTGTTTGAGGATTTTTCTTTATTATAGAGAGAATTCTTCTGTCATCAGCTGTGGAGGTCTTCCTTGGCCTGCCAGTCCATTTGCGATTAGTAAGCTCACCAGTGCTCTTAATGATGTTTCAAACAGTTGATTTTGATAAGCCTAATGTTTGGCTGATGTCTCTAACAGTTTTATTCTTGTATCTCAGCCTCATAATGGCTTTTGTGACTTTCATTGGTACACCTTTGGCCTCATGTTGATAAACAGCAATAATAGTTTCCAAAGGTGATGGAAAGACTGGAGGAAAGACTAGGTGCTGGGAGCTCTCTTATACCTGCATTAAGGAGGCAATTAAACACACCTGAGCAGTTACAAACGCCTGTGAAGCCATGTGCAGAGCTGCCAAGTAGTACGGATTTTCAATATTTTGTACGGAAATGCGATTAGAATATGGATGTACGGTTTTGTGCTGTTAAATACGGATTTTAAATACGGAGTTCAGTTCAGTCTGAAGAAGGGTCTCGACCAGAAACATCACCCATTCCTTCTCTCCAGGCTGCCTGTCCACCTCCAGGTTTAAACAGAGTGCTGTCAGTTTAACACGTGGGAATTTAAATGAAGAGCTGTCGGCTACAGCGCTATTGGTTCGAAAAATAGCGCTACCAGCTGAGTGCTATGGGCTTTAAACATTGTGCTATGGCCACAGCACTGTGGGTCACAGACTGTTCAGGAAAATTCTCGTATAACAATGAGTCTTTGGAATTCTCTTTCTCAGTGGTAGTTGTGCCTTTGATTATTTTTCAGGCAGTGGTAGAATTCTGGATAAGCCTTGTGGTGAACGGATACCAGTGGGATTGTAGTTACATTGGGATTGGGCTTGATTTTACAGAACGCTGGGTGGACTCAAGGGGAACAGAGGGAGGGGTGGAGAGAGTGAGAGAGGGAGGGGTGGAGAGGATGGAGAGGAGAGGGAGGAAGGGAATATGAGAGGAGGGAGGGAGAAAAAAGGGAGGAAGAGAGAGGGAGGGTGGGTGAGAGGGAGGGAGACCTAGAGGAAGGGTGGGCGAGAGAAAGGAGGGAGGGAGAGGGAGGCTTCCAAAATGGCTTCTACATCATCATCATCATCTGGTGCTAAAAGCAGGAAGCAGCTGTTCAAACAGCAGTATACAAAGAGATGGCAATGAATGCACTGACAAGTAAGGTGCGTAGAAGATATGTCAATTGGTAGCAAAGTTATGCATTCTTGTGCTCTTACATGGGTACGACTGCACATAAAAAAAAAATTAAATCTCCAAAATGGTACTGCGTAAAAATGCTGATTTCCTCTGCAAAATAATGATTTTCCGTTAGTAGAATACTGAAATGCTCTGACAAAACTTGGCAGCTCTGCAAGTGTCCAAACATTATGGTGCCCTGAAATGGAAGGACTGTGTATAAACACAGCTGTAATTTCTACATGGTGAAACCCAAATGTATAAAAACGGCCTTTAATAAAATCTGACAACGTTCACTTTAACCACATGTAATTTTTGTCTATTACAAATCTCAAATTGTGAAAAACAGAGGCAAATAAATAAATGGTGGGTCTTTGTTCCAAACATTATGGAGGGAACTGTACGTCCAAGTCATTTATATTCATCACAAGCAGCAATGGTCCCAGCATAAATCCCTGTGAAACTCCACTGATCACAAACTTCCAGCCTGAATATTATCCTTCCATTACAACCCTCTCTTCTATCAGTAAGCAAGTTCCAATTTCATACGACCAAGTCACTAATAATCCCATGCATCTTGATCTTCTGGATCATCCTACCTTGAGGGACTTTATCAAATGCCTTACTAAGCTCCATGTAGACAGCATCCACCTCCCTGCCTTCATCTATCATCTTTGTCACCAACTCTAAAATCCCAATCAATTTATGAAGACGCAATATGCCATGTACAAAGCCATTCTGATTGTCCCAAATTAACCCATTCCCTTTGAAATGGGAATAAATCCTATCTTGAAGAATCGCCTCCAATAGCCAATAATTCTCTGAATTCTCTCTACTTCCCTTCTTATATTAGCTACTCTCCAATCCTCCGGGGCCTCAACTGTGGCCTGCGAAGATGTACAGAACTTCTTCAAGACTCTCTCAATCTCATCTCTTGTCTCTCTCAATAACCTGGATAAATCCCATTACGTCCTGGCAATTACCTACCGTATCCTCTTCAAGAGCCCCAACACCACCTGCTCCTTAATCTCAAACTGCCCTTGCATGTTAGTATTCTCCACACTAATCTCACTGTCCTCCATGTCCTTATCCTTGCCTGACTCCAAGCACAAATCTCCCTCCCCCCCCCATTATCCTTGAGCTGTCTTACTTTCTCCCTGGTTATCCTCTTGCTTTTAATATAGGTACAGTATAAAAAGTTTTTGGATTTTCTTTAATCCAACTTTAGCCCTTCTAATCGCCCATGAGTTTTTTTTCCTCCTTTCATTATATTCCTGTCTTATTCCAACCTCTCTTAAACCTTACATGCGTTTTATTTTTATTTTTGACAAAATTGACCACCTCTTTAGTCATCCAAGGTTCCCTTACTTTGCCATTGTTATCTCTCCTCCTTCTGGGAACATGCTGGTTTTGAACATCGATCAACTGACCTTTAAACAACTCCCACATGTCAGTAGTGGACTTGCCCAATAACTATTACTGCCCGTGTTCCCTCCTGCCTAATAACATTGTAGTTTGCTTTACTCCAATTTAGCACCTTCCAGCAAGGTCCGGCCTTCTCCCTATTCATAAACAATCCGAAAACTTAGAGTTGTGATCTCTATCCCCAACATGCTCTTCCACTGAAATACCTGGCCAGACTTATTTCCCAAAGCAAGGTCAACTTCTCTGGTTGCACTATCCAAGATTCAAGAGAGTTTATTGTCATGTGTCCCAGATAGGACAATGAAATTCTTGCTTTGCTTCAGCACAACAGAATACAGTAGGCATGAATACAGAACAGATCAGTGTGTCCATATACCATTATATAAATATATACACACATGAATAAATAGATAAAGTGCAAATAAACAGATAATGATCTGTTAATGTTCAGAGTTTTGGCGATAATGGTCTGTTAATGTTCAGAGAATGGGGGCTGGAGAAAGCACATCAG
Source organism: Leucoraja erinaceus (assembly GCF_028641065.1). Classification (NCBI taxonomy): domain Eukaryota; kingdom Metazoa; phylum Chordata; class Chondrichthyes; order Rajiformes; family Rajidae; genus Leucoraja; species Leucoraja erinaceus. The sequence goes on along the minus strand of NC_073393.1, from coordinate 20,404,235 downwards.
TGTTCTCCCTATCAAAGCGTTGAGCTCGTCAAGGAGTGATGTTTCGCCGACATTCGAGCTACCTCCTGATCTTGCCTTGAAGGAGGTGATTGCATTCTTGCCCCGCCACAGCTGCCGAACATCTGTCTCATCCTTGAGCTTGGAGCAGAAGTCCCTTTGTCCCTTTTGACCAAGGTCGTATATGGACTTCTTGTAGACCACTGTATCATCAGACATGAATGCCCGGTTAGTGCGGATCTCAAAGTTCATCCAAGGCTTCTGATTGTGAAACACTCGGAAGGTTTTTATAGGGGTGCAGTCCTCCACACATTTCTTTATGAAGTCTGTAACGACTGTGGCGTATTCGTTCAGGTCCATTGCCGAGTCCTTGAACATTGCCCAGTCTACAGACTCCAAACAGTCCTGGAGTTGTTCCTCTGCCTCACCCCCCTGACCAGCTCTGTACAGTCCTCACCTCTGGGGGTGAATGCTTCAATTGCTGCCTGTAGGCAGGAAGAAGCAGCACCACGGTATGGTCGGATTTACCAAAGTGAGGGCGAGAGATAGAGTGATAGGCATTCTTGATGGTGGTGTAGCAGTGGTCAAGGGTTTTGGTCCTCTGGTGCAGCAGGAGACATGTTAGTGGAAGTTAGGGAGCGATTTCTTGAGGTTTGCTTTGTGAAGTCCCCAGCTCTGGTGGTAAACGCCTCGGGGTAAGACGTCAGGTGCTTGTTGACCACAGCGTGCAGCTCCTCCAGTGTCAGATGGACGTCTGCTTGGGGTGGGATGTAGACCGTGGTCAGAATGATGGAGGTGAATTCACTCAGAGGGTAGAAGGGGCGGCACTTCACGGCCAGATGTTCGAGGTGTGGAGAGCAGGAGTTGAACAGGACTGCCATGTCTGAGCACCACGCTGTTTCATAAAACCCTCTTGGATACACCTCTCAAATTCTGCCTCATCTAAGCCTTTGGAATTGTGCAAGTCCTAGTCAATATTCGAAAAGTTAAAATCGCCCACTATGATAACCCTGTTGCTTTGGCATCTTCGGCAATCCGTCTACAAATCTGTTCCTCTATCTCCTGCTTACTTTCCTTCCATGTTTTTGTGTCATCAGCAAACGAACCGTTGGTGCCTTTATCCACATGATTTTATTAATTGTAACATCCTAAGACCCTAGCATCAATCCCTCAGGCAGACTACTTGTACCACTTTGCCAGCCATTTATGTCGACTCCCTGTTTTCCTGTTACCCAACTTATCTTCTGCCTAATGTGTAACTTCCTACTACATGAGCTTTCATTTACCATAATAACTTTTGTGGCACCTTATTAAGTGTCTTCTGAAAACCTTATTACAGCCTGTCTGTTCTTCCTGAAAATATAGACGATGGATAACATAGTGAACAAAGCATTTGTTAGCTTGCCTTCAACACCTTTGCAATTAAAGACCAGCACACCACTTGCCCTCCTTGCCTAACTGCACCTGTCTACTGTTTTGTGTGATTCATGCAAAGAGGCACTGGGATATCTCTCAACTGTCAATCCTTTCCAATTTCTTGTATTTGGTTCCTCTTACACAAGTGCATGACATCATACTTTCCCTCGCTAATCTCCAATTGTGCAACGTCGCCCACTCACTTTAAATGCAGAATCACAATGTCCTCATCACAATATGCCTTTTTAAAAAAAAAAAAAAAAACTATTTTGGTATCATCTGCAAACTTGGGAATCATAGAGCATTGGAACAAGCACTTTGGCCCAACTTTTCATGCCAACCAAGATGCTCATTTAGTCCCATTTTCCTGCACTTGGCCAATATCCCTCTAAACCTTTCCTTTCCATGTACCTATCCAAATGTATTTTAAATGTTGTAATTGTGCACACCTCATGTGCCTTATCTAAGGTCTCATTGAACTAAATCTTTACAGCACCATCTAAAGCCTTCATACAATTCCCAAATACAAACATGATGCCTTACACCCAAAGCATTGATGTATAGAGGTTCAATGTAATTTGCTTGCTTAGGTTGTCAATGTCTCCATTTGTAAAGTGCAGGCTCCGACATATGGCACCACAGGTAGACAAGGTGGTGAAGAAGGCATATGGCACACTTGCCTATGCCATGCTTTTGGAAAGATCAGATTATTTTCAATGGATCTGAGGAGTCGGAAGGATGACAGAGGTTTATTAAATATACATGAGGTAGATGGTCACTACATTTCCTAGAATAGGGGAATCTAAAACTCGAGAACAGACTTTGAATGTGAGGGAGGTAAAAGATTTAAGGAGATCTGAGAGGCGAGTCTTTCACACAGAGGATGATGGGTATGTGGAACGACATGCCAGAGGAAGTGGTTGAAGCAGCTACATTAACAACATTTTAAAATAACTTGGATAGGCGCATGGATAGAAAAGGTTTCAAGGAATATGGACTAGACGCAGGTAACTAGAACCAGCTGCGGTAGACATAGAAACATAGAAAATAGGTGCAGGAGTAGGCCATTTGTCCCGTCGAGCCAGCACCGCCATTCAATGCGATCATGGCTGATCATCCAAAATCAGTTCTCCATTCCTGCTTTCTCCGCATATCCCTTGATTTCCTAGTAATTCCGTTGGTCAGCATAGATGAGTTGGGCCAAACAGCCTGTGTCCATGCTGTATCCATGCAAAGACTATCTTAACATAATTTTATTATAATGAAATATTTGTGTATAAATATGCCTAAGTCTGTGACTGCATCCTTTTTATAATTACTTATCATTACAAAACTGCTAATTCTTGCTTCAAAAAGCACCACTTTTTAATGTAAGATAATGACATTAAACTTGCATCAAATAATGTTTTGCCAAAGACAATGTTCCTGCATGTTTTTTGCCTATCGTACGCACAGGCTGCAAGTTTTTGCCAGTACTGGGACTATTGCACGCACATCTGCATGAATTTAAAACAGTTCAGTACATGAACTTGTTTTGGGAGGCAGTTTTGAACATTGGATTTGATGTCACAAAGGACCTCTGGGCATAGTTGTAAATGCACACCGCCTTAATTTAGACATTCTTTGAGTGAAAACAAAATCAGGAGCTCAATGCCTGAAAAAAACCACAAAAAGCTGGCAAGTCTCTGAAAGCCAGGCTTTCAGAGGGGAATGAAACTTAACATTTCAGATCCATGTCAAGCTGGGAAGGAAAGCTATGGAGCTGAAGCATGGACTCTAGGCGAAACCTGGCCTGCTAAGCATTCCTGGCATTGTTCTATTTTTTCTGCAACATCCTGTGGATCCATTTCCTTTGTGACAATTCTGTCAGTGAAGCAAGAAAGCCTTGAGCCTTGTGCCTTATTTTGGGTGGAGCTGGTCATCAGTGACGTTTACAATGATTGAAACTGGGAAAACAAGTGGGCAGCTTGAGTGTCAGCCAGTCATTGCTCAATGGATGGAGGGGAAAAAACGACTATTCAACAGGTATTTAGAAGGATGATCTTTTTCCTGGGCAGAAACACAATGAATCAGGCTGTTATGTTGCAGTTGAGCTTGCTGTAGTTTTTCTCAGCACGCTTAATATCAATTTCATTTTGAAATGATGCTTGATTTTATAAATAGTTTCTAATTATTAAAGAAGGTCCTGGTAAAGTTATTTGCAATACCGGGCCACCAGTAGCCATGAATGACTGAAAGCATATTTACGGTTTCTTGCCGTAAATAGCTCAAATAGCAAATAGCCTTGGCAGGTCAGACAGCACCTGTGGAGAGGGAAATGGAATTAGAGTTTCGGGCTACTTCCATCAGGTCATTGTTACCTCTGGTTTTCTCTTCACAAATGTTGCTTGATCCATTGTGCATTATTTTCAGATTTCTGATCTTTTAAAAAAAAATTATTGAGCTGAGGAGAGATTATGATTGGATCAACAACACGGTGCAACTCTCACCATTTGCCCTGGTTTTCTCAGGTCTCGATCATTCTCATCTTCACCTTCCCCAACTCCCTCTCCATCACGAGCAAAAGATGCTGCAGGAGCAAAGACCAAAGGCGGAACAGTTGTCGGTGGTGGAACGGGCGATGCCCCAACTCCCACTGGCAAAAGGTAACGTTGCTGATGACCATCTATTAAACATTGTCTGTATCAACAGTTCAAAACTGCAGAATATTACAGTCATAATATGTCTACATTAATTACTGATTTGAGGTAGCATAGGTGCAGCCCAAGCTTTGAAGATCCTCTATTTCTAATTTTGCCATTTTTAACTATACATTTCTCTGATGAGCTATCCCCTTTTCCATCCTGTGACCACTAAACGAAGTGCAGTAATAACTTTCACATTATAATGCAACAGATTTGTTTTCAAGTGTAAAACTGAACTGGTAGGTTATGGGGCGATCTCTGACTGCAAAAGCACCTTTGCACTCGAGAGTAATCACAACATAACAATGGTAATTGTTGATTATGCACCAGTGGCAGTTATACCTTTTGGGAATTCCATGCACTCTCCTTTTCTCTGACCCCATCTAATTTCTCACCGGACAGCATGGTTGCTGCCTTGCAGCGCCGGAGACCCGGGTTCAATCCCGATTACGGGTGCTGTCTGCACGGAGTTTTATGTTCTCCCCGTGACTACGTGAGTTTTCTCTGAAATCTTCAGTTTCCTCCCACATTCCAAAGATGTACAGGTTTGTTTGTTAAATGGCTTGGTATAAAGGTAAATTGTCCCTAGTGTGTAGGATAGTGTTAGTGTGTGGGGATTGCTGGTCGGTGCGGACTCGGTGAACCGAAGGGCCTGTTTCCGCGCTGTATCTCTAAAACTCCAACCCTCTTCTCCTGTCCTGATTCCATTCACCAACTTGTGTAAACACTCAGCTCATCAGGCAGCATCTGTCAAAAGAGCAGCAACTGACATTTCAGGTTGAAGACTCTTCCTCAGATCTAGATAAGAGAGAAAACATTATGGGCCTGTCGCACTTAGGCGACTGCTGGAGACAATAAAGTCACCACATGTTTGCGGGTGGTTGCCGGGGATTCGCCTTCATGCTTGTGAGGAGCTTCCACATTCTGGGAACTAGTCGCGGCCTCATTATGGTCGCCGTGAATTTTTCAACATGTTGAAAAATTAGCGCCGACCTGAATGAAGCCGCCATGAAGAGTAGCGAGAATTCTCGAGCCGTAGGAGGTCCTCATGGGTTGCCAGGAGGTTGAAGATTCTCTGGTACTGACCGGTGAATTTCATTAACTCATTGGGGAAAAAAAGTTAAGTAGTAATTTTCAGAATCAAGGATACCCGACCGGTAATGTTAAATGTCCGCCGAGCTTCACAGCCATGTATCCCTGGCTTCTTAAAAGTTGCCTCCACTCCTTCTCCCCTGCCTTTTAAAGGACTTACCATACACTGTGGTTTAGCTGTCTTTTTACAGCGCAAACCTTCCTGTACATCGCGGTGTGTGTCTGTTTCACCTTGGCTTGCACCGTGTGAATTTTTTAGACAGCGCTCCACCCCCGCTTGCCCTGTCCGTCCCCTGTATAATTTGGCGTGGCCTGATACATGCCACGTTCGGCCAGTTTTAGAGGGTGTGCTACGCTTTCAGAAAACCATGTACACACATCAGTTTAGACACAAAAAGCTGGAGTAACAGCACAGTGGGAAAGGGCAGCATCTCCGGAGAGAAGGAATGGGTGACGTTTCGGGTCGAGAAAGGTCACCCATTTCTTCTCTCCAGAGATGCTGCCTGTCCCGCTGAGTTACTCCAGGTTTTTGTGTCGAACTTCGGTTTAAACCTTTAAATTTTTCTCAAAGTGGGATTTTGTAAAGTTAAAAATGTGAATAACTTGTAAAATATTACATCAATCTGAACGAAACTTGATACAACACACACACAGACAATGGTAAGTAAGGTAGGCCAGAAATTGTAGCGCTATCATGTACCTTTTTGGTGTAATTGAAGGCATGATTACGCTCACATAGAAAGACTCACAAGCAAACAAGATATGAGTTTTAGTGTGTGTGTGCGTGTGTATATATATATACATGTGTGTGTATATGTGTGTATGTATATATGTGTATATATATATATATATGTATGTGTATATATATATATATATGTGTGTGTATGTGTGTATGTATATATATATATACACACACACACACACACACACACACACACACACACACACACACACACACACACACACACACACACACACACACACACACACACACACACACTAGACCAAGTGGGCCCAGTTGGGCCCCATCCCCAACGCAATAATTCACCCACTCACTCGTTCCCCCAACTTAACCCATTTCCATCACTCACCTGTTGCACGAACATAACCCGTTTCCCCCAACACAATATTGCACCACTCACCCACAGCTCTGAATTGCACAGGGGCTGCTCATTTCGCCATATTCACATGCACATTTGCACCTGCTAGAGCTAGTGTAACAAGTGTTGTTGTTGCAGTGTAACAAATGTTGCTGTTGCAAAATTGTTGCTATCCAAGTACACTTTGATAGCATTGTTTTTATCAAAGTGTACTTGGATAGCAACAATGTTGCCATTGTGACGTAATTGGCAGCATATGTAAATGAGATCCCATTGTGGTTGGAGGACTGTGAGATGCCATTGTGACGTCTTCGCTACAAGTTGCCAGAAAACTCAGTTATGCTTCTCAAAGTGTGCTTTTTTAAAAGTTTAAATATTAATAACTTGTGAAATATAACATCAAATCTGAAGGAAAATTGACAAGATCGACGACGGGATAAAGCTCGATATGGTTCTGCAAAAAATTTAGCGCTACCGTGTACCATTTTGGCGTAGATACAACCTCAATCATCACACACACACACACACACACACACACACACACACACACACACACACACACACACACACACACACACACACACACACACACCAACACACACACACACACACACACACCACCGCACACACACACCAACACCGCACGCACACACACACTTCAAGCCAGCACCGCCATTCATTGTGATCATGGCTGATCATCCCCTATCAATAACCCGTGCCTGCCTTCTCCCTATATCCCTCGACTCCACTAGCCCCTGGAGCTCTATTTAACTCTCTCTTAAATCCATTCAGTGACTTGACCTCCACTGCCCTCTGTGGCAGGGAATTCCATAAATTCACAACTCTCTGGGTGAAAAAGTTTTTTCCCACCTCAGTCCCAAATGACTTCCCCTTTATTCCAAGACTGTGGCCCCTGGTTCTGGATTCGCCCAACATTGGGAACATGGTGTTGATGGACTTTATCAGGGGGTCTTAAAGAGATGGCTAGTGCAGCAGTTGATGGGTTGGCTTTAATTTTGAGATTCTTATCCTTCATCTGAACATTTTGCATTTTTCCAGTCTCAATGCTGAATTCACCTTTTTCACTTGTTTTTCTTTTTACATTAGAGAAACTGGACAGTTCTGCTTTGAGACTATCCGAACAATTCCACCTGAGTGTTTCCCTCTTCACAGATATTGCCCAATCTTTCAGAATTCTTCTTTGGTTTCGGGTTTCAGCAGGGCTTTGACCTACATTTCAGCTGTAACATGTCTGTTTGGATTGGCTTCTCTGCGTTCCTCTTTAAGCAATTAATATGATTATTCTGTAAACAGCATGATCACTATGACAACCCTGACATCGGCCTATCAGAGAGGTTCTCTGTATTCTTCCCACCATCCTAAACCTTCTCTCAACCAACAATTTAACTATTTCTTTTCCACAGATACTGCCTGGCTCAGTAAGTGTTCCTGATTGGTTTTATTTGGAATTTACATCAGCAATTTGGTTTGTTTTTCAATAAATTCGCAGGGTCGGGGTAAAAGAAGTGGTTGGGTGGGATTTAAAGCTGTTCCGCAGAGATAGCTGCTGTTCAGAGGCCTCTGTGCTCAATGCCTGGAGTAAAAGTAATACTTCAACCTGGAATGTCTTCATTGCTACAGCACAAAATAATATGATGCAATTCTGTCAGACTTTTATATTTCACAATCTGAAACTATGAAGTCATTAAATATTTCTTCATTCTGCCTCATCTCGTTAAAAGTGAAATGACATTTGATTCCATTTCTAAAAAATAGTAAACAGAATTCATGTGAGAAAATAATTTCTAAATATGCATTTCAAACTTGCCTAACCTTTTTTTTGACACCTGTAAAGTGAACGAACTGACCTGCTGACCATGGGGCAGCAAGGTTTGCAGTAAACGGCATAATTTCTGCCTGGAAAATACTGTTTATTGAGATGTATGTGTGCTAGAAAATTGTAGTGAGCTCATGTGTGTGGCTGCTGAATTTCTCATCATAACGTCACAGCTCAGTGTATTCAGATCATTCCTGTTACAGCACAACACAAGCCAAGAGCTTCCTTTAGCTGCTCGCCTATAATATTAAGATGTTCTAAATATGTTCTGTTTTTCAAACAGTGAAAAAGCTGTGAAGAAACTGCCATCGCCACAGCCTGTAGGGCAGACAGCAGGAGCAAAGGTTGCAAAGGCCAATGCAGAGAGTGCAAAACCTGCCGAGAACAGAGAGGGAAGGAAGAAGGAACGCCCGCCCCGCACACCACCCAGGAGGTCAGACAGAGACTTCCATCGGCAATCATTCCTGGACAAGCCATCTTGTTTAGATTAAAGCTATCATTTCTCACATCACACAGTGCAACACCAACAGGAAGTGCATGAGAGGAGCGAAAAATTGTTAATTTCTATCGGCCGTCCAGCAGATTAATTTTCCCCATGGCCACAGTGAGATTCTGAATCATTTTAATACTAAGACCTTGGGACACCTTTTCAGTAACTTTACCATTATGCTTCTGTACTGGGTAAAGTTCTTTCACAGAGGGCACGGGTTTACAGTGAGAGCGGAAAGATTTAAGAGAGATCTGAGAGGCAGGTCTTTCACACACAAGGTGATGGGTATATGGAGCAAGATCCCAGAGGAGGTGACATACGGAACCATTTGCAGGCACAAATACAACATTTACAACATAGAACTATACAACGCAAGAACTGGCACTTCTGCTCACAGTGTCTGTGCTGAACATGATGTCAAGACCAACTCTTATCTGCCTACACAATATCCATATCCATTCCCTGCATATTATGTGCCTAACCAAAAGTTTCTTAAATGCCACTACCCTCGACAACAGATTCCAGGTACTTATCACCCACTGCGTAAAAAAAAGACATCTACATATCTCCATTAAACTTTGCTCCTTTCCCCTTAAGGCTATGCCCTCTGATATTTGATGGTTTTATCCGGGGCAAAAGGTTCTGACTGTCTATTCTACCTACGCCTCTCATAATTTTGTATCCTTAGATCAGGTCTCCTCGTAGCCTCCCGCATCCAAGAGAAAACAAACATTTAAAAGACATTTGCAGTGTTGCACATATAGTAACAGTTTAGAGGGATAAGGGGGCAAACATAAACAAATGGGGTTAGTGTAGATACAGAGGCATCTTGACCGACCTAGATATTGGGCAGAAGAGCTCTTTTCCATCTGTATAGTTATATAAATTTGAGGCAAAATGCACTTTCTGCAGCTACCCTCTTCTATGGGTAGCCTCCACAAAAGTTATACACTATTTCAAAGGAATTCAACAGTAAGGATGCTGCAGTAATAGAGAGAGTGCAGAAGATATTCAGGCTGCCTCTTCCGTGCCTCCCCTTTGAATTTCAATGCCATGAGATACCTCCTTATGTCGTTGGCAGCCCAGCATCATGTTTGTAAATTGTGCCGGGCTTTCTAAAATCTACATTAAGACATTGTTTAAGTGCTGCTTATTAGAATTTGCTTCTGCCTTGCTTTCCCACTGCATTGACTATGCTTGTACAGGAAAGTATGGTGATATGAGGATGACCTTTTGTAATTTTGGCTTTACTTTTATTAAAGTAATAAGCGACTGACATCAACATAGAATCAGAACCGTATAGCACAGAAACTAGCTTACAAGAAAAACAGTGCTAGAATAACCTAGCAGGTCAGGCAGCATCTCTGGAGGTCTCTTGGATCAACCTCTTCCATGCCAGCTGTGATGCCAGTGTATACTTATTCCATTTACCTACATTTGCCAGTATCTCCAGCATTCCTATCTAAGTACCTGTGCCTTTTAAATGTTGCAACTGTATCTGCATCTAACATCACACCGCCCTCTGAAAAACTTAATCTGCAGATTCCCGTTAAATTTTTCTCCCCTCAACTTAAATCTGTGCCCTCTAGTTTAAGACTCCCCTGTTCTTGGGGGAAAAAAAGGACTCTCACCATCCACCCACTCTCATCGTTTTATAAACCTCAAAGGTCCCTCCTCAGCCTCCTACGGTTCAGTGAAAATAATCCCAGCCTGTCCATTCTCCACTAATATCTGTAGCCCTCCCTTCCAGGTAACATTCTGGTGAATATCTTCTGCATTCTCATTATTACTGCAGCTTCCTTCCTATTGAATTCCTTTGAAATATTGTAAAACTGCTAATTGACAGGTTTTAAATAAATCCATTGCAATAAACATGATCAGTACTTTAATTCTTTATCTGCTCAATTAAACACAAACTATATTTGTTGTTAGCAGGAAGACCGCAAGTGCTAGCGGGAGTGATAGTGGCAGCAGCTACAGTGGGTCAAGTTCACATTCACGGTCGCATTCTCGTTCAGTATCTCGGTCAACATCAGCATCTGGCTCACGGTCTGCATCGGGTTCCCATCGATCCAGGTAAAGTAAACATACTCCTATCCATAATAATCATTCAGGTGATCTGTCCTTGTAAGGAGTGGGGTGACCCAGAATGATTTGGTCTATGGAAATTTGGGCCACTTCAGGATCTTAAAATTAGAGGCAAGAATAGCATTAACCTCTGGTTCAGGACCACCATCGAGTGAAGCCTGTTTGGACATCCATGGTGGGTTTTGTGCAAATTTAAGTTGGTTATAGTGTCCCCTTTGGGAATAGCCCGGCAGCACGTGACAAATGTTCAGACAAACTTAGTCAGGGCAGTCGCTATTGTCACAGGCTGTCTTCTGACTTAAACAAAGAGTAGACTAAAACTGAATCCTGAAATAAAAACTAACATTCGACAATTGTGCAGAAAGAGAGAGTTAACATCTTGGGTTCAATATCCTTTGTCCATTATGAACATTACTAATTACCTTTTTGTAAAAAAAACATCCAACGTTTTTAACACTTCCACAGCTGCCATGGTGGGATGTGACCTCAGTCTCTGGATTATTGGTTCAAGCATGTGAATTATCAGTTGACTCAACTGCTGTGCCTCTTAACACATAACCCTGTAGCATTAATAACAACACAAGGCATATAATTTGCCTCTGGCAGACCAGCTCAGTGTATGACTGCTTGGGTGTCAATTCAGTTGAGTGTAAGAACAAAATAAAACTTGTGTTCTCTTCTCTTGTTTAAAAAACGTTTCATGCTTGATAATATGAATGAGATCAGGTGCTTGATTCACCATGGAACTGAATTGGTACCTCCGTGAAATGTTGTAAAGAATCTGATTTGTTCCAGGTCCCTCAGCGTGAGCAGTGTGTCATCCGTGTCAAGTGCATCGTCAAGCAGCAGCTCTGTCAGAAGTGCTGACTCTGAGAACATGTATGCAGATTTAGCCAGTCCCGTGTCCTCTGCAAGCTCCCAATCGCAAGTCCCTGCTCAGCAGCAGAAGCAGAAGGAAAAAGGTGCGTACTACCTCTTGGAGTGCAGGAACTCAGGCCAGTCAGAAGACATTGTTGTGTCTCCGGCCTGAGTTTGAGTTTAATTTATTGTCATGTACCCAGGTTACAGTGAAAAGCTTTTGTTGCATGCTATCCAGTCAAAAGCTTTTCCCTGTACCTTGGTACAAGTGATAATAAACTAAACTAAACTCAGATTCAAACCCAGTGATGTGAGGGGCTGTGACCTGGGATTATTTCTTGAGGTTAAGGAGACCTGTCACCAGGCATTTGCACAGCTCTTTGTTGCCACTTTTGGAGAACTGTTTCTATCTCTGATGCAATGGCATGACATGACTACTCAAATTCCATGTGAATGGCCTTTCTGAACTGAGGCAGTGGTGTTTGGCATGCCTTATACTTTAGGTGATTATGTGGTAATTAAATTAAAATATACACTTAGGATCGTGCTCAAATTTTGGCAACAATCAGAATTTCCAAATGTGATATGTACTAAAGTAACATGAATTGGTTGGAACAATAATTCTACCAACCCACCGCTGAGAGGACAATCCCTCGGATCCTCAGTTCCAATTGGCCTTGTAGCCTAGATTTATTAACTGCATTCGTTGGTCTGCTGTGGTGATTCTTTAAAGTGTTATTTTGGTTACCGTGCCAATGCCCTGGGCAGTAAATCAATGTGCTGTGATAACAGAACTGTTTCAATGTCTAAGTATGGGGGAGGCAATATGGTCGTTAAATCACAGGTTTAGACCCAGATCCAGAGGCAGGGGCTCGAATCGCATCATGTTAGGGAGACATTTAAATTCAATGTTAGTCTCATCAACCATGACGTTACCAGTGAGAATTAATCTGATGCTCTCCTGAAGGGCGTGAGAAAGTCAGCCGACCTAACCCGTAAGTATCTACCACAGCCCTGAGCCAGGCCTTTCAGCCTACCAGGTCCATACTGACCAAATATCTTCCTGCACCAAATTCCCATTTTTTTTCCCCCCCTCATACAGTGGCCTCCATTCTGTTTGGGACAAAGACCCATCATTTATTTATTTGCCTCTGTACTCCACAATTTGAGATTTTGTAATAGAAAAAAATCACATGTGGTTAAAGTGCACATTGTCAGATTTTAATAATGGCCATTTTTACACATTTTGGTTTCACCATGTAGAAATTACAGCAGTGTTTATACATAGCTCCACATTTTAGGGCACCATAATGTTTGGGACACAGCAATGTCATGTGAATGAAAGTAATCATGTTTAGTATTTTGTTACATATCCTTTGTGTTCAATGTGTGCTTGATGTCTGCGTTTCATGGACCACCAGTTGCTGGGTGTCTTCTCTGGTGATGCTCTGCCAGGCCTGTATTATGCTTTTTTTGGAGGTTAGTTCCCTGCAGTTTTCTCTTCAGCATATAAAAGGCATGCTCAATTGCGTTCAGATCGAGTGATTGAGTAGGCCAGAATTGACCATTTTGTTAGTTTTGAAAAACTCCTTTGTTGCTTTAGCAGTATGTTTGGGATCATTGTCTTGCTGTAGAATGAACTGCTGCCCAATGTTTTGAGGCATTTGTTTGAACTTGAGCAGATAGAATGTGTCTATACATTTCAGAATTCATTATGCTACTACCATCAGCAATTGTATCATCAATGAAGATAAGTGAGCCAGTACCTTCAGTAGCCATACATGACCAGGCCATAACACCCCCACCACTGTGTTTCACAGATGAGGTGGTATGCTTTGGATCTTGGGCAGTTCCTTCTCGCCTCGATACTTTGCTCTTGCCATCACTCTGATATGTTAATCTTCATCACATCTGTCCAGCGGACCTTTTTCCAGAACTGTGGTTGCTCTTTTAAGTACTTCGTGGTAAACTGTAACCTGGCCATCCTATTTTTGCCTACCAGTGGTTTGCATCTTGCAGTGTGGTCTCTGTATTTCTGTTCATGATGTCTTCTGCGGACAGTGGTCATTGACATATCCACACCTTGTTCCTGAAGAGTGTTTCTGATCTGTCGGACAGGTGTATGGGTTTTTTTCTGTATTATAGAGAGAATTCTTCTGTCATCAACTGTGGAGGTCTTCCTTGGCCAGTCCCTTTGCGATTAGTAAGCTCACCAGTGCTCTCATTCTTCTTAATGATGTTCCAAACAGTTGATTTTGATAAGCTTCATAATGGCTTCTTTGACTTCCATTGGTCCTCATGTTGATAAACAGCAATAAAAGTTTCCAAAGGTGATGGAAAGACCAGCTGCTGAGAGCTCTTATACCTGCATTAAGAAGGCAATTAAACACACCTGAGCAATTACAAACGCCTGTGAAGCCATGTGTCCCAAACATTATGGTGCCATGAAATGGGGCAGACTATGTATAAACACTGCTGTAATTTCTACATGGTGAAACCAAGATGTTTAAAAATGGCCTTTATTAAAATCTGACACTGTGCACTTTAACCACATGTGATTTTTTTCTATTGCAAATCTCAAATTTTGGAGTACAGAGGCAAATTAATAAATGATGGGTCTTTGTCCCAAACATTATGGAGGGCACTGTACATTGTTTAGCCAAGTGGTACGGTTTGGTTGGGGGTTTTTTGTTTCCCATCTTCACTTGTTTTGAAACAAAAAAAAAAATAATTGGACTAGCTTAGAGGGGCTTGTTGGTCAGTATGGATGAGTTGCACACGTTGGTGGGTCTGGAGTAACATGTAGACCAGACTGGGCTAGGGTCTTCCATGTGATTGTGCTGTGTAACTCTGACTCTATTAATGTGTAAGAAGGAACTGCAGATGCTGATTTAAACCGAAGATAGACACAAAAAGCTGGAAAAAACTCAGCGGGACAGGCAGCATCTCTGGAGAGAAGGAATGGGTGACGTTTTGGGTCGAGACCTTTCTTCAGATTCTGAAGAGGGGTCTCTTCATCTGAAGAAGGGTCTTGACTCGAAACGTCACCCATTCCTTCTCTCCAGAGATGCTGCCTGTTCTGCTGAGTTACTGCAGCTTTTTGTGTCTATCTTCTGATTCTATTAACCTTGATGTCCAGAAATCTTCAGGATACTATTATCGGGCTGTTAATTTATGCAAAAAATATAAACCTTAAATCTAAAACTAAGGTGTTACTGTCACAGCTAAAAAAAAAAGTGGTTCCCCCATTTAATATATATTGTAAATAAGGGAGACTGAGCCTTGGGTACCCCATAGTCACTGCCTGCCATTGTGAAAAGGACCCGTTTTACTCCTTTTTCGCTGAGAGTGATGTGCTTTAAGTTGTAAGACTCTTCACAAAGTGAAAACAGAGTACTCTGAAAAACTATAAGATTTCAGAAACCTTTCGTAAATCCATGGGACTTTGTAATGTTCAGTGTTACTTTAATAACTGACTCTAGCATTGCATCAGTCCTGAAAGTAAAAATGGGTTACGTTTGCAGATCTTGATGGAGTTTTGAAAGATTATTAGATGCTCCTACTACTTCCTTTACTCTGGGATCTATCTCTGGGGTCTGCTCTCAGCTTTGTCTGGTTTATTTTTAGTTTTAGAGGTTACATTGTGGAACGGACCCTTCGGCTATTTCCGGCTTATTTATGTCCTTCCTTAGTGGACCCAAAGTAGTTATTCAATTGGTCCGCCATATCCTTGTTCCCCATGATCAACTCCCCTGTTTCTGACTGCAAGGGACCTACATTTGTTTTAACTAATCTCTTTCTTTTGTTCTATAAAAACTAGTCAATCCCCCAGTTTTCTTTCATAATCTACTTCTAGTCTAGAGACAATTTACAGAACTATCCCTGATTTCCCTTGCAAACCACCCCCTGACATCTTTTTGGAATGTGGGATTTTTGTAGTTCATCCATGAAACATGTCTTCCATTGCATATCCACCCGGCTTTTAAAATTGCCCATCTTGGTGATCACCCTCACCTTTCTTTAAGGAGAATGAACAAACACAATTTACAGCCACAAACCCGCACATCTTTGGAATGTGGGAGGAAACAGAACCCGGCTAAAACCCACGTGATCACAGGGAGAATGAACAAACTCCAGCCGTGTACTGACAGCAACCGTAGTCAGAATCGAACCATAATGCCACTATGCCGCAAGGTCTGTCGACTCAGATTATAATACATCAAGTGCTCAACCAATTACTTGTTAATGTAAGAAGGTTACCACTCCCACCAGTCACTCAGACTGAGAGCTGCAGATTCCCACTGCACACTGTTTGAAAACCTTTATCACCTAAAAGGTATGTTGTTTCAACATTCTTCATATCCTTATTTACTGATGTTTAAATGACAACTTGTCAGATGATTTACACACAGAAAGGTTCCTCAGCAATTTAGTGCGTGTCATTTCCAGTGAAGATATCATTCACCAGTTGTGTTTCCTCAATGTTAATAACATCTGAGATTTGTCGTTAGTTTGACATTTTCAACCCTCTCTAATGAATCTCTGTGGGAACAATACTTAAATATTTCCATCACCTTTAGTAAAACCCAAGAAAGAGGAGACGCCGAGGGAGAAGGAGCGTGAAGAGAGGCGAAAACGTGAGATTCCACCACAGCCGCAGAAGACCTCTGCACCAAAACCTGCCCAGATCAGCAAACCCCCACAGCTTGTCTACAGTGCACATAAGGATATCAAACTGACCCTGCTAAACAAGGTAACATGTCTGCACACAACACACCAAACTGGATTTTCTATTTTAGTTTTATTTATCTGATAGAAACGGTGAAGCTGGGAAGTTGCTTAAGTCTGCTCGGCAATTGTTCCTAATGCTGGACACAGGTCAATGGGGGGGGGGGGGGGAGATTGCAACCTTCACATGGTCTGCTCTGTTTCGACAAATGCAATCAACCTGGTGTGCACAATCAAATAAGATCAAATAGAACAAGTTGTCCTACAACTTTAGGCTGTGCACGCTAAGAAGACAAAGAAGAAGGGTGAAGGGTAGAGCGAGTCCAGAACCAGGGTGCATCGTCTCAGGAAATGCACACTTTGAAATACTCCAACTCTATTTTCTTGTGGATGCTTTAATCCAGCTTTGGGTCTTGCAGGTATCCTGAGTTTAATTCACTGTTGAACCTCTGCCTCTCCATTCACTTGTCACATTGCATCAGGAAGATTAGGTGTGAGTGTAATGTGCCCTGTGCTATGAGAGTGTGCTGGGTCTGTGCTTGAATTTGATCCTTTCTGTTTCAGCCTGCTGACAAGGGCACACGGAAACGGTACGAGCCTTCTGATAAAGAGCGGCCATCCTCTCCACCTTCCAAACGGGTCGCCCTGTCTCCTGAAAGAGGTTTGTCATTTCATATTAATAGATCACAGGATAAACTGTGTGGTTTCCTACAACTGAATGTGTACAACTTGTGGGGAGTACAGGGCAGGTGAGTAATGTTGGAACAGAAGTATTGATAGAGCATAAAACAGTACAGCACAGGAATAGGCCTTTCGGCCCACAATGTCTATGTTGTGCCATACCAAGTTAAACTAGTCTCCTCTGCCTAAATGTGCTCCATGTCCCTCCGTTCCATGCATATCCATGTGCCTATGTGAAAGCCTCTTAAAACACCCTTGGCAGTATGCTTCTGGCCCCCACCACTCTGTGTGTAATAAATAAATCTTGCCCCGCATATTTCCATTAAACTTTTCCCCCCTCTTGTGTCCAGTATTCTTTGATATTTCCACCATCGGAATAAGCTTCTGTGTCTCTTATCTATGCCTCGCATTATTTTATTTACTTCTATCTGGTCTCCTGAAAAAAACAATCCCAAGTTTGCCCTACCTCTCCGTATAGCTAATGCCCTCTATAACGGACAGCACCCTGGTGAACCTCTTCTGCATCCTCTTCAAAGCTTTCACTTCCTTCCTGTAATGGGGAGACCAGACTACACACAGTAGGATCTGCACAGTAGGACCACAGTAGGACTTTTTTCAATATATTCTATGTTGTAGCAGGACGACAACACAGCTTGTCTCCGCTCTCCCCAAAAGGTATCAGTGTGTACAGCACTGACCTCAGGGTAGGGTTTTGCCTGTCCCTCCCCCAGTCCCAACTCTCCAAAGACTAGAATTCATTCACTTAAGCTCAGACAAACTACTTGGAGCGAGTAGCTGTGAAGAGGTTTTAAATTTAAAATGTAGGAAGGAACTGCAGATGCTGGTTTACACCAACGATGGACACAAAATGCCTCCCCTCTTCGTAACAAGGACAGAGTCCCGCTTGTCCTCACCTTCCACCCCATCAGCCGTTGCATACAACATATAATCCTCCGACATTTTTGCCACCTCCAATGGGATCCCACTACTGGCCACATCTTCCCATCTCCTCCCCATTCTGCTTTCCGCAGAGATCGTTCCCACTCTAACTCCCCAGTCAATTTGTCCCTACCCACCCAAACCACCCCCTCCCTGGGTACTTTCCCCTGCAAACGCAGGAAATGCAAGACTTGGCTCTTTACGTTCCCCCCTCGACTCTATCCAAGGACCCAATCAGTCTTTCCAGGTGCAGCAGAGGTTCACCTGCACCTCCTCCAACCTCATCTACTGCATTAGCTTTTCCAGGTGTCAACATTTCTACATCGGCGAGCCCAAGCGCAGGCTCGCCGATCACTTTGCTGAACACCTCCACTCAGTCCGTCTTAACCAACCTGATTGCCCGGTTGCTCAGCACTTCAACTCCCCCTCCCATTCCCAATGTGACCTTTCTGTCCTGGGCCTCCTCCATTGCCAGGGTGAGGCACAGCACAAATTGGAGGCGCAAACAGCACCTCATATTTCACTTGGGTAGTTTACACCCCAACAGTATGAACATTGACTTCTCTAATTTTAGATAGCCCTTGCTTTCTCCCCATTCCTCTCCCCAGTTCTCCCATGTCCTACTGTCTCTGCCTACTTTCTATCTTTTTTCCGCCCCCCCCCACCCCCGACATGTCTGAAGCAAGGTCTCGACCCGAAAGGTCGCCAATTCCTTCTCTCCATAGATGCTGCCCCACTCCCTGAGTTTCTCCAGCATTTTTTGTCTACCTTCGATTTTTCTAGCATCTGCCGTTCTTTCTTAAATCAGTAATAATCAGAAGGACATTAGAACTAGTCGGAGAAATAAAATGGGGGAGGGATGGAGAACGAGGGAAAGCAAGAATTACTTGGTTAGAGAAATCAATATTCCAGCGGTTTGAATTTTTATTTCTCTTAACTTCAAGTAACCCTTGCTTTCCCTCTCTCTCCGTATCTCCCCACCCCCATCCCAGTTCTGTGACTAGTTCTACTCTCCTCTTGATTAAATATTACTGATTGTATGCCTCGATGTCACCTTCCCCTCAGCTAACAATGAACCATTCTACATTTTCTTATTTTCACAGGCTTTGTTCTGTCATTTTCACACCTTACCCTTCCATATCTCTAGACTTCCTCTTCCCTGACTCTCAGTCTGAAGAAGGGTCTCGACCCAAAACGTCACCTGTTTAAATTTACATTGCAGGCACAGCTATGGTTCCTACTGCTAGTCTTCGATCAGAGTTTTTTTCTAACTCCTGCCTCTCTGATTCAGGACATCGGGAGCGAAAGCCATTTGGGAGGCCACCGTCGCCAAAGGGTGATCGCCAGAGTACTCGGGTGCCACCGATGATGCGGTCTTCTCCTGCCCAGGCAGACAGGTACGTGCACATTCTGTGGAACACATCACTCAGGAGTAACATGGCTGAATTATCGCTGAAAACCTTTGGCCTGCACAGGTTCGGAGGGTGAAAGTATGCGAGAATGCTGAGTGGGGACAAGGTCTCATCACACGATTGATCCATACCCTCTTACAACCCATCATGCCGGTGGTTCCAAAATACTGCACATTGTGTTGTTCTACAGTGCACTATGGTGATGGTTGCTGCTTTGGAAAATACAAGGAATACAAGAGCATTGCATTACATCCGAGCTAGTGTTACACCAAACTTACTGTGACTTTAAATACATCTGAATATTAAAGCAAAGTATGTTATGGACGAAACTAGAACAAGAGCCCATCTTACTCGGTGTGGGTGAAGTACCTGTCCTTTACTTCCCAGTATTTGTCACCACTAGCAACAAACTTGCAAATACTGGAGTTGTTTCACAACAAGCTAATTCCGTTCCTGGTCCATTTCACTCTCAATCGCTGAGATGTACCCTCCAGCAATGCTGCCTAACTATGAGTATTTGATGTGCGTTACCTTGGTTGTCATTTGATGTCCATCTGCTGGACCCAGCACCGACTAAAGCAGGTCAAGACCAGTTAGTGAACATCCAGCGCCCCTCACAACGAGCCTCTCTACATCCACATCAGTGACAGTCAGAAGGAACGGAAGTAGGAGCAGGCCATTCAGCCCTTCGTGCATGATCCATGTTCAATCACCGACCTCTGCGTCACTTTCCTGCACTGATGCCAGATCTCTCGATATCCCTGAATGGAACTTTGCCAATATTACCCCGCTATACAAGAAGAGAGCAAAGCAGAATAGTGGGGACTATAGACCGGTTAGTCTGACTTTAGTGGTTGGTCAGAATTTAGAGTCCATTATAAAGGATGAGGTTAGGGAGTACTTAGTTCATGATAAAATAGGCCAAAGTCAGCATGGTTTTGTGAAGGGGAGACCTTGCCTGATGAATCTGCTGGAATTCTTTAGTCATACAGTGTTACAGTGTGGAAGCAGGCCCTTTGGCTCAACGTCCACACCAGCTATACTAGTCCCACCTGTTGGTCCATATCCCTCCAAACCTGTCCTATCCATGTACCTGCCTAACTGTTTCTTAAATGTTGGGATAGTCCCTGCCTCAACTACCTCATCTGGCAGCTTGTTCCATACACCCACCACCCTTTGTGTGAAAAAGTTACCCCTCAGATTCTGATTAAATCCTTTCCACTGCACCTTAAACCTATGTCCTCTGGCCCTCGATTCACTTACTCTGGGCAAGAGACTCTGTACATCTACCCGATCTATTCCTCTCATGATTTTATACAACTCAATAAGATCACCCCTTATCCTCCTGTGCTCCAACGAATAGAGTCCTAGCCTACTCAGCCTTTCCCTATAGCTCAGGTGCTCTATCTCTGACACCATCCTTGTAAATATTCTCTGTACCCTTTCCAGCTTGACATATTTCCTCTAACATGGTGCCCAGACTGAAGAAGAAAATAATAGGATAGATAAAGGAGAGTCAGTGGACATTGTTTACCTAGATGCTCAGAAAGCCTCTGTTAAGGTGCCACAGGTAAGGATGTGAAGGAAGATGATAGCCCATGGTATCAAATGGTGGATGGTAGAAGGCAAAAAGTGGCAATAAAAGGGGCTTTTTCTGTTTGGCTGACAGTGACTAGCGGAGTTCCGCAGGAGTCGATGCTGCAGCCGCTACTCTTCACATTGTATATTAATGATTTGGATGAGGTGATTGAAGACTTTGTGGCCAAGTTTGCGGATGATACGAAAATAGATGGAAGGGCGGGTAGTACAGAAGGACGAACAGGTTTGGAAAGTGGGCAGAGAAGTGGTAGATGGAATATAGTGTAGCAAAGTGTGGAGTCATGCATTTTGGTAATAGGAATAAAGGCGTAGACTATTTTCTAAATGGGGAATGAATCTGGGTGGGCAGCACGACTCGCGTCGCAGCAGCCTCTGCAGTCCGTCTGTCTTTTTTTAATTTTTGTCTCGTTTGAGTGTAGTTATAGTGGGGTTTTTTTTTAACTGGGTATGTGTGTGGAAGGGCAGGGGGTGGGGAAACTTGTAATCTTTTCCCTGTACGGAGGACCCGACCTTTTCTCTGTCGGGTCTCCGTTGTCGTTGGGGCCTAGCACTATGGAGCGGCCTCCAACCGGAGCGACCTGGGGCTCCAGTCGCGGAGCCTGTGGACTACTTACCACCGCGGAGCTAGCCGAGTTCGGAGCGGGAGGAACTGTGGTGGCGCGCTGCTGCGGCCCGACCCCGGAGATTCGGAGGCTCCAGCCGCAGGTCTGGTGGACAGTAACACCGGGAGCCCGAGGGTCCCTGTTAGGAGACCGCTTTTCGGGGCTTCCGCAACGGCGACTTCTCACGCCTGAGTTGTGGGGTTGAGGATGACCTGGAGCGGGGCCTTACATCGCCCGGCGCGGCTTTAAATGGCCGCGGGACTTGTTAGCGCCCGCCGGGAGGCTCCAACATCAAGACCCGGAGCGTGGCCTTGCATCGCTCGGCGCGGCTTTAATGGCCGCAGGACTTATTTACCATTGCCCGCCGGGGGCTTTGACTGACATCGGGAGGAGAATGGGGAGTGCAGGGGAGAGATAAGACTTTGCCTTCCATCACAGTGAGGAGGAGATTCGCTGTGATGGATGTTTGTGTAAATTGTGTTGTGTCTTGGTTCTTCTACTTGTTTGTATGACTGCAGACACCAAATTTTGGTTGAACCTCAATGAGGTTCAAATGACAACAAATAAATTGTATCATTGAATTGTAACAATCTAGAAATCAGGGGTGCAAAGGGACTTGGGAGTACTGGTGCAGGATTCCCAAAAATGGCAAACACAATGCCAGCATGCATCTCAAGAGGTCTAGAATACAAAAACAGGGATGTAATGCTGAGGCTCTAAGGCGCTGGTAAGACTACATTTCGAGCATTGTGACCAATTTTGGGCACAATATCTGAGGAAGGATGTGCTTGCCCTGGAGAGGATCCAGAGGAGGTTTACAAGAATGATCCCAGAAATGAGTGGGTTAACTTATGAGTGTTTAACGGCACTGGGCCTGTACTTGCTGGAGTACAGAAGGAGAAAGGGGGACCTTGTTGAAACGTACAGATCACATAGGATAAACTGTGTGGTTTCCTACAACTGAATGTGTACAACTTGTGGGGAGTGCAGGGCAGGTGATCAATGTTGGAACAGAAGTATTGATAGAGCATAAAACAGTATAGCATAGGAATAGGCCTTTTGGTCCACAATGTCTGTGTTGTGCGATACCAAGTTGAAACAACTAGTCTCCTCTGCCTAAATGTGCTCCATATGCCTCCATTCCATGCATATCCGTGTGCCTATGTGAAAGCCTCTTAAAACACCCTTGGCAGTGCATTTCAAGCCCCCACCACTCTGTGTGTAATAAAAGAATCTTGCCCCGCATATTTCCATTAAACTATTCCCCCTCTTGCACCCAATAGTCTTTGATATTTCCATCCTGGGAAGAAGGCTCTGTGTCTCTTATCTATGCCTCTCATTATTTTATTTACTTCTATCTGGTCTCCAGAAAAAAACAATCCCAAGTTATGAGTGTTTAACAGCACTGGGCATGTAGTTTAGAAGAACAAAGGGGAGCCTCATTGAAACATACCGAACAGTGAAAGGCTTGGATAGAGTGTATGTGAAGAGGATGTTTCCACTAGTGAGAGAATCTAGGGCTAGGGGACATAGCCTCAGAATTAAAGGACGTTCCTTAAGGAAGGAGATGGGAAGGGATTTCTTTAGTCGGTGGGTGGTGAATGTGGAATTATTTGCCACAGAAGGATGTGGAGGCCAAATCAATGGATATTTTTAAAGCAAAGATAGATAGATTCTTGATTAGTACAGGTGTCGGGGGTTATGGGGAGAGGGCAGGAGAACGGGGTTAGGAGGGAAAGATAGATCAGCCATGATTGAATGGGGGAGTAGACTTGATGGGCCGAATTACTTAATTCTGCTATTAATCATGACTTTATGATATCCAGAAGTCTAACCTCTTCATCATTTATAAAACACTCCCATTTTCTATCTTTTCTACCAAATTGATAACCTCTGGATTTTCCAGATTTAAGTTCCCTCTGCCATGCCTTTGCCCATTTCTCTAACTGTAGAATATTGCCCACCTCATCTATTTCCCCTGAAACCCCTCTGCATCTTCCTGACTAACACTGCCAGCTGGCCAGCCTTGTGTCATCTGAAAACGTGGATCCATTGCACCTTATCCCATTTTCCAAATGATTGAACAGCTGGGTCCCAGGCTCTCTGATACCCATCAGTCACTACCACACTACATTTTCTCTGTCAGCAAACACTCGATAATCATCAGTATGGTGCATCAGAGCTGCCAAGTATTTTGTACGGAAATGCGATAAGAAAACTGATGTACGATTTTGTGTTGTTGAATACGGATTTTAAATACGGAGTTCAGTTCAGTCTGAAGAAGGGTCTCGACCAGAAACGTCACCCACTCCTTCTCTCCACAGTCACTGCCTGTCGCTCTCCAGGTTTAAACAAGAGCGCTGTCAGTTTAACAAGTGGGAATTTCAACGAAGACCGGTCGGCTATAGTGCTGTGGGTTCTAAATATAGAGCTACCAGCTGGAGCGCTATGGGCTTTACGCATAGCGCTATGGCCACAGCGCTATGGGTCATAGACTGTTCGGGAAAATTCTCGTATCACAATGAGTCTTTGGAATTCTCCTTGAGCTTTTGATTATTTTTCGGGCAGTGGTCGAATTCTGGATAAGCCTCGTGGTGAAAGGTTACAAGTGGGCTTGCAGTTACATTGGGATTGGCCTTGATTTCACAGAATAGTGGGTGGGCTCAAGGGGGAGAGAGGGAGGGGTGGAGAGAGGGAGAATGAGGGAGGGAATAAGAGAGAGGGAGGGTGGTAGGGAAAGGGGGAGAGAGGGAGAGACAGGGAGGCTTCCAAAATGGCTTCTACATCATCATCTGGTGCTAAAAGCAGGAAGCAGCCGTTCAAATAACTATACAAAGGAATAATAATAATACATTTTATTTATGGGCGCCTTTCAAGAGTCTCAAGGACACCTGATGGCAATGAATGCACTGTCAAGTAAGGTGCGTAGAAGACATGTCAATGAGTAGCAAAGTTATGCATTACATGCGTACGACCGCACATAAAAAATAACATTTGTTTCAGAAAAATGGTACCGCGTAAAAATACTGATTTCTTCAGCAAAATACTGATTTTCAGGCACTAGAATACTGAAATGCTCTGACAAAACTTGGCATCTCTGGTGCATGCAAATTTTGTTCAATAACCTGTTGCATGCCACCAGATCGAAGTAAACTTTCAAAATCCAAATACTGTACATCACCCTTCCCCAACTATTCTCAGGCACATATCGAATAGAAACAGACCATTTGATAACCTCAAAAATTTCCAATGGTTTGTCAAAGATCTATAACTACGTTGAATCTGCCCAAACCTTTTATGTTATAAGTAATCTGTTGCCATTTAAATAATGGATTTGGTACCCTCCATGAGGTTTCTCTGTGGCACCAAGAAGAGAGTATATGCATTCCTTCAAGGGTGGACAGATGCGGACATTGCCATTGGATGTTGAAGAGGAAGTCACTACACCCAGTGTAAGGTCTGAGACCAGTTGGTATTGATCAAAACACAGAGTGCAGGAGGAACTCAGTGGGTTAGCCATTGCCTGTGGTGGGAAAGGCAGCAGACATTTCAGTCTGAAGTAGGGTCCCATTCCAATACGTCATCTGTCCATTCCCTTGCACAGATGTTGCCCTACCCGCTAAGATCCTCCAGCACTTTGTGTTTTGCTCAAGTGCTCCAACATTTGCAGTTTCTTTTGTCTCCTGGCATTGGTTTATTTTTGTTACGTGTATCAAGATACAGTGGAAAATCATTGTAGTTGGGGTGGCACAGTGGTGCAGTGGTAGAATTTCTGCCGTGTGGCGCCAAAGATCTAGGTTTGACCCTGACTATGGGTGTTGTCTGTACGGAGTTTGTATGTTATTCCTGTGACCCCGTGGGTTTCCTCCCACATTCCAAAGATTTGTAAGTTATTGTCTTCTGTAAATTGTTCCGAGTGTATAGGATTATGTTAGTGTAGGGTGATCGCTGGTCGGCACGGACTCGAAGGGCCTGTTTTTGCACTGTATCTACATTCAAAACTAAGTAGCTACGAGTGTTAAAGTGTTGATGTAATGGACAAGGAACATAAAAGCAAGGTTCTGTAACAGCAAAGTCAATAAATCTGGGCATTTGTGGACATGCACCAGATATTAACTTAAAATAAATTGCTACAAAATCCCAACTGGTTAAATAATGTCCTTAATTTTAAAAACTTGGCTTTGCCCTTGTTTCCTGCATGTGATGCCATTCCCATGTTTTCTGCACGTGACACCAGTCCCGTGTTTTCATTTTGCTGATGCAGTTGATTTTTCATGTCCTCAGACAACTTGGAATGGGCAAGAAATGTTGGATTCCAAGCATCATCCACCTGAGAACACATCTGAAGGAAGTTTCTTCACCTGATTGGATGTATTTTAACCTATTTCCTCTCCTTTTCAGAAAACGGGCTCCGTCACCACAGTCAAAGGTCTCGAGTAAAGTGACCAGCGTGTCTTCGAGCTCCAAGTCTCACGATGTGGCAGCCTCTGCCACGGCTGCATCCTCTGCAAAGTCAAGTAAATCCAACACGTTATCCCGCAGGGAGGAACTGCTGAAGCAGCTAAAGGCAGTCGAGGATGCCATTGCCCGAAAGCGAGCAAAGATCCCTGGCAAGGTCCAGTAGGCGTGCCCAACTGACTGGGACTGTGGTCGTTTGGTTAGAGACAGCTGTCAGTATTTTCAGTGATTAAATCCGTGATTTATTTCAGGAAGCAGCCATGTTGGGGGGGGGGGGGGGGGGGGGGGCTCTTTGAGTACCTCACTGCCATCCTCCCAACCTTCTGATGTCCCAGATGGTTGCAGAGTTACTGCAGACGTACCACCGTTCTGTTTTTTCTCAAATTGGAAGATGCTACAGACTGTGAGCTCGATCACGCATTTAACACAGGCTGACGTTGCAGTGGCATTCTATTCGGCTGAAGCAGACAGCGACAGGAATTGGACAGGTGGAACTGACCCTGGAGATGGCACACCTTTTACACTGCTTTAGAAGATCTTAGTGTGTGTGTGTGTGTGTGTGTGCGTGTTGTCTGAAGGAATTCCTCACGTTTACATTGTGTTACCAGAGAGCGGATGAATGTGCTGTCAAACACGGCTCACTTTCTTCTCCCACACCACCGCCCATCATAACCATTTTTTGGTAAAATTGTTCTTCTGCTTTCCCAAATAAATACTCATTCTTTTATTTTACGCTTTTTCCAGGTTTTTTTTTTAAATGTCACACACGGACCTTATGGTTATGTTGAATGCGTAGGTTGAAGTTTTGGACCTCTTCAAAAGATCATTTGGTTAATGCACACAGCTGAGGAATTGTGGTAAAGCAGGTTTTTTCATGCTTACAACATCTGCTGAAGTGAGGACAGAGTGTTTCAATTGAACGGGGAAATAAATGTTCAGGATTGACTTTTTTTTACATGACTTTAATAAAGGATTTACTAGTTGTAAAGAATCGGAACAGTTTTGATTTGCAAATCAGCCTTAAAATAATGGAATTCAGTCGCTGTCAAAGCTCACACTGACATCGGCTGTGAGGTCTGTGAAGTCGCTCACTGTGACATTGGCTGCTGGGGCTTTGTCACTCACACTGAGGCACTGGCTGTGTGTTGACACTCACTGAGGCACTGGCTGCTGGGGTCTATCACTCACTGTGATTGGCTGCTGGGGTCTGTCGATGCTCTCACTGACAATGGCTGCTGGGGTTTGCGACTCACACTGACACTGGCTACTGGGGTCTCACTCACACTGACACTGGCTGCTGGGATCTGTGTCAACACTCACACTGTGACACTGGCTGCTGGGATCTCTGTCAAAACTAGCACTGTGACACGCTGCTGGGGTCTCACTCACACTGACACTGGCTACTGGGATCTGTGTCAACACTAGCACTGTGACACTGGCTGCTGGGACCTGTGCCAACACTAGCACTGTGACACTGGCTGCTGGGATCTGTGTCAACACTAGCACTGTGACACTGGCTGCTGGGGTCTGTATCTCTCACTGTAACTGGCTGCTGGGAGATGCCAGATTTCACTTGTTGCCAACGAGAAATGTGGGGCTGCGACAGGCTCCAGAATGTGCAGCTTCTCTTCCTCAGCCTTCAGCTGGAGGAGTTCTCACACATGCCCTCGCCGCCACTTGTTCTGAGATATGGAATGATCCACATGCTGCCCTGGCCTTGCCCTCACCCTCTCCTGAAGCCTCTGACTCACAGCCTCCACAGCACATGCAATGGGACCTGTTGCCCAGCTGACATCAAAAGCCCAAACCTTCCACCTCCTGATCCCAGGAACAGGTTTGTGGATGCACATCCTTTCTTAACGTAATATAGGCTGGAACGCTGTTCTTGGGTCACCAGAGGACTCAGAATGTATAGATTGAAGTCAAGTCATAGGAACTTTGCAATGTGATAGATAACCTTTGTGAATTGTGCCTTTGATTACGGAGTGACCTCAGTTTGCAACATCCGAGGCAAAGGTCGGGTCCAAAACCATCCTCGATTATTATTGTTAGCACTAACATCTGTCATTATTATCAGGCATCATTGTTACACACCCAGCGGTTTGGGGCATGCACTACTAATTTGAGTTACTTTCACTATCAGTACGGCTAGACCATCTCAATAGTGGCAGAGCAAGGTATCTGTAAATTCACTGTACCAACTGCAGGGTAATGGGGGAAAATATCCCTTGATCGTGTGCTATTGGCCAAATAAAACAATTTTGTTTTGAATGTTCAGTGACAGGTCAAACAGTGGATCCCAGGCTCAGAGACACATGAACTTCAGGTGTTTCCCATTACTTAGATAGACACAAAATGCTAGAGTAACTCAGTGGGTCAGGCAGCATCTCTAGAGAAAAGGAATAGGCGACGTTTCGTGTCAAGACCCTTCTTTCAGACTCGACCTGAAACACCACCTATTCCTTTTCTCCAGAGATACTGCCTGATCTGCTGAGTTACTCCAGCATTTTGGCTATCCTCAGTGTAAACCAGCATCTGCAGTTCCTTACAACGCATCTCCCATTCCTTGTTGGGTTACCTTTGTGACTGCCGTGCAGTCTCTCTGCCAAGCTCTGAGGGATGGTATTCCAGCACCAAGTGTCAGCGTTGCAATGAAAAATGTGTCAACCCTGCTACAGTAGTTGATGTTACATTGGGGCCTTTCCGTGCCTTTGTGCTTGTGACTGGGGGGTCATTATGTGGCCAGTCAGACCAGCCTTGGAGAACCGTGGTTCTTTGTAGTCCTGTCTGTCCTGTGATTAGACCAGCAGCGCTCCTTGTATCTAACCTGCAACCAACCACACTGGCTGGGTAATTGAGTTGAGAGCTGCCCACCCCCTCCCCCCCCCCCCCCCCCCGGCCCGCGGCCCCACACTACGTCAGTGTCTACATAAC
Organism: Leucoraja erinaceus; assembly: GCF_028641065.1. Lineage (NCBI taxonomy): Eukaryota > Metazoa > Chordata > Chondrichthyes > Rajiformes > Rajidae > Leucoraja > Leucoraja erinaceus. The sequence continues at coordinate 20,375,320 of NC_073393.1, read as the reverse complement.
GATTCCTCATACTCCACTTCCCAACCTCAGTGTGTCTGAGTTACAATTGCCTCTTAGTCACCAGCACCCTATCTGGTGCCTGTTTACTGCCTCCTCATGTTTTGGGTAGCAACATAACACTTGTTGTTTGGTGTTTATGAAAGATATCACCAGCGTTTGAGAAGTCTCAGGCAACAGACTGGTTTATATTAACATCTGCAGGAAGTGAGGACCTCTCTTGGCACATGAGAAGTGAAACCTATTTCCTGAGGGTGAGGCTCCCACACCTTGCATTCCCCTCCTCACCTGTAATACGGCGATTTGATCAGAAAGTGTCACATTACAGGAATGTTGCAATCCCGGTCGCTAGGTTGACATTGTTGACTTCATATCAACTGCTGAAGGAGATGAGAGAAATGAAATAGAATTTGCCATCGGATGCCTGGTATTTCTTGCCTCATCTGTTTTCTGGCTGTGTGAATGTTGTGCTGGTCATAGACTGGATTTGTTTTTGCTAACGGTTTGGCCAACACTGAGCTCCAGGTGATCCGTAGCCCAGTAACATTATGAGCATGTGGAAGCACATCAACCAGTCAAAACCAAGGGCACAGCCAATGTGTTTGAACTCTTGGTGGAGAACACCATGCCCCTCCTTACCCGCACGACGATTTTCAGCAGGGATAGTGGATGATTAAAAGAGGGAGCTGTGTACCCTCTCACATGTCATGGGTCTGTTTACCCAGGGAAACTCTCCTCTGTTGCTGAGGAAGGCACTTAAATTAAATGAAGCATTGATTATAACTCTTCAAATAATGCTTGGAAATTCAGGCTAACTCTCACTGGCATTAGAACTAATTTACTCGAGTAATTTAATATTTCCATAAAAAAAGCTTGGATCATTTTTCAAAACTAGTTGATATATGTAATTGGGCACCGACCCAACTCAATTGGTTGTATCGTATAGATACAAGGAACTGCAGATGCTCATTTACCAAAAGACACAAAGTGCTGGGGCACCTCAGTGGGTTCGGCAGTATCTCTGGAGAACATGGATGGGTGACATTTTTGGTTGAGACAATAAATCTGAAGAAGTCCTGATCCTAAACAGACTGAGACTGTCAGGGTCCTCGGAGAGAGTAGAGGGGGAAAGTATAAGGACAGGTGTTGCATCTCCTGCTGCTGCAGGGGAAAGTACCTGGGATGGGGTGGTTTGGGTGGGAAGGGACGAGTTGATCAGGGAGTTGCGGAGGGAATGGTTTCTGTAGAAAGGGGTGGAGATGGGAATATGTGGCTCATGGTGGGAGGTGGCGAAAATATAGGATTATGTGCTGTATGTGACAGCTGATGGGGTGGAAGGTGAGGAGTAGTGGGACTCTCCCTGTTACGACTGGGGAGTGGGGGAGCAAGAGCGGTGCTGTGGGATATCTAGGAGACCCAAGTGAGGACCTCGTCTATGATGGAAGAGGGGAATCCGCGTTCCCTAAATAATGAGGCTATCTCCAATATCCTGGTATGGAACACCTCATCTTGGGCACAGATGCAGTGTAGACTGAGGAATTGGGAGTTGGGGATATAATCTTAACAGGAAACAGGGTGGGATCTTAATTTACCGTTGTGTAGTCTAGATAGCTGTGGGGGTTAGTGGGTTGAAAATAGATGTCAGTCGATAGTCTGTCTCCTGTGATGGAGACGGTGAGATCAAGAAACGGTAGGGAGATATCGGAGATATCACGTAAATATATTTATTTATTGCTCATATTCTATGTCGCTCTTCTAGGGAGATGCTAACTGCATTTTGTTGTCTCTGTACTGTACACTGCACAATGACAATAAAGTTTGAATCTGAATCGGAGATGGTCCAAATTAATTTTTTTTTTTTTTTTTTTTTTTTTTTAATTTAATTTTTTATTATTGGAGATAGGTACATGATCTATTACATCTATTACATCATTATTACATCATTTTTAAATTGATAATATTGTCAGTTATTATTACATTGTCTCCAATACTTTTTGCATTTTTCTTCATTTTTTTTTTATAACTAGATAGGGCTAAAGGGATAGATGAAATAGAGAGAGGGAAGAAGGAAAAAGAAAACTAAAATAAAAAATAAAAAAAGGAAAAGGAGTGAAAGAGGTAGTTGAAGAAGAATGGAAAAATTTGTTAAAGTTTAAAAACATCATTCGAGATATGTTCGTACATTTCGAAGTATAGCATTTCATCCAATCTTTAGTCCGGGTGCTAGTCAGGTTCAAATTAATTTGAGTGCAGGATGGTGATTGGTAAAGTTCATGCAGTCAGTGATTTCTGCATGGGTGCAGGAGTTGGCACCGATGCTGTCATCAATGTGCCACGGCGGAGCACAGTGCAATTCTGGTTGTCACACTGGATGTTGAGCTAGAAAGGGTGCAGAGGAGATTCGCCAGGATATTGCTGGATTGAAGCATTATGGTTTTAACCAGAGATTGGTTAAGGCTGGGTTATTTTTCCCTGGAGTAAAGACGTGACATGATAGGTATTTAAAATATGATAGTCAAAATCTTGTTTCCCCTAGTTGGGATTTCGAAATCAGGGGCACAGGGGAGAGAGAGGAGGTGTAGCAGTGATCTGAAAGGGGAATATTCTCACACAGTGCTGGGGACAGGTGCTCAGATATGATAAGAGAACTCGAGGTAAAGGAATCATTTGGAGGTAGTGATCATAATATGATTAGTTTTAATCTGCAATTTGAGAAGGAGAACGTTAAATCGGAAGTGTCAAGTCAAGTCACATTTATTTATATAGGACATTTAAAAAACAACTCTCATTGGCCAAAGTGCTTTACATTTGTTATAAGAATAGTATAAACAAACAAACTACATACATATAGCCCTCACTCAGTGGACGACAGGAAAGGCTTGGGAGTATAGATAAGTTTTTAGTCTTGACTTAAAGGAGTCGATGGAGGGGGCAGTTCTGATGGGAAGGGGGATGTTGTTCCACAGTCTAGGAGCTGCAACCGCAAAGACGCGGTCGCCCCTAAGCTTATGCCTAGACCGCAGGATATTCAGCAGCCCCAAGTCGGCCGATCTGAGGGACCTGGAGGTAGAGTGGTGGGTGAGAAGACTTTTAATATAGGAGGGGGCAAGCCCATTGAGGGCTTTGTAGGCATAGAGGAGCGTCTTGAAATGTATACAGAACCACACAGGGAGCCAGTGGAGAGAGGCCAGGATCGGGGTGATGTGGTCCCTTTTTCGGGTGCCCGTCAGGAGTCTCGCTGCAGCGTTTTGGACCAGTTGCAGGCGGGACAGGGAAGATTGGCTGATACCAGTGTAAAGAGAGTTGCAGTAATCTAGGCGGAAGAAGATAAATGTGTGAATGATCTTTTCGAGGTCATCAAAGTGGAGGAAGGTGTCAGTGATGCAGTTCAACAAAGGGGTCGATGAAGGCATGAGAGGGGAGCTGGCCAAGGTAGACTGGGAAGGGATCCTAGCAGGAATGACGGTGGAACAGCAATGGCAGGAATTTATCGGCATAATCCGGAAGACGCAGGATCATTTCATTCCAAAATGGAAGAAAGATTCTAAGGGGAGTAGGAGGCAACCGTGGCTGACAAGAGAAGTTGGGGATAGAATAAAACTAAAAGAAAAGATGTATAACACAGCAAAGAGTAGCCGGAAGCCAGAGGATTGGGAAACTTTCATAGGACAACAGAACAAAACAAAACGGGCAATACGGGCTGAAAAGATGAAGTACGAAGGGAAGTTGGCCAGGAATATAAAGAAGGACGGTAAAAGCTTCTTTAGATATGTTAAGGGAAAAAGAATAGCAAAGTCAAATGTGGGTTCCATGAAGGCAGACACGGGTGAAATTATTATGGGCAACAAGGAAATGGCAAAAGAGTTGAATAGGTACTTCGGATCAGTCTTCACTAAGGAAGACACAAACAATCTCCCAGATGTACTGGAGGACAGAGGATCTAAGGGGGTAGAGGAACTGAAAGAAATTTTCATTAGGCGAGAAATAGTATTGGGTAGGCTAATGGGACTGAAGGATGTTAAATCCCCTGGACCTGATGGTCTGCATCCCAGGGTCCTTAGGGAGGTGGCTCTGGAAATAGTGGACGCATTGGTGATCATTTTCCAATGTTCAATAGATTCAGGATCAGTTCCTGTGGATGGGAGGATAGCTAATGTTATCCCACTTTTCAAGAAAGGAGCCAGAGAGAAAACGGGGAATTACAGACCAGTTAGCCTGACTTCGCTGGTGGGAAAGATGCTGGAGTCAATTATTAAAGGGGTAATAATGGGGCATTTGGATTGCAGTAAAAGGATTAGTCGAAGTCAACATGGATTTATGAAAGGGAAATCATGCTTGACTAATCTTCTGGAATTTTTTTGAGGATGTGACAAGTAAAATGAATGAAGGGATGCCAGTGGATGTAGTGTCTAGACTTTCATAAAGCCTTTCATAAGGTCCCTGGTGACTAAAATGAGAGCACATGGTATTGGGAGTAGGGTGTTGACCTGGATAGAAAATTGGTTTGCAGACCGGAAGCAAAGAGTAGGAGTGAACGGGGTCCTTTTCAGAATGGCAGGCAGTGACGAGTGGAGTGCCGCAAGGCTCGGTGTTGGGGCTGCAACTGTTTACCATATATATTAATGATTTGGAAGAGGGAATAAAGAGCAACACTAACAAGTTTGCGGATGACACAAAGCTGGGTGGCAGTGTGAAATATGAAGAGGATGTTAGGAGGTTGCAGGATGACCTGGACAGGTTGAGTGAGTTGGCAGATGCAGTATAATATAGATAAATGTGAGGTTCTCCACTTTGGCGGCAAAAACAAGGGGGCAGATTATTATCTCAATGTGGTTAGGTTAGGTAAGGGGGAGTTGCAGTGAGACCTGGGTGTCCTTGTACACCGGTCACTGAAAGTTGGCTTACAGGTACAGCAGGCATGAAGAAAGTTAATGGAATGTTGACCTTCATAACAAGAGGATTTCAGTATAGGAGTAAGGAGGTTCTTCTGCATTTGTACAGGGCCCTGGTGAGACCACATCTGGAGTATTGTGTACAGTTTTGGTCTCCTAATTTGAGGATGGACATCCTTGTGATTGAGGTAGTGCAGCGTAGGTTGACTAGATTGATCCCTGGGATGGCGGGACTGTCATGTGAGGAAAGATTGAAAAGACTAGGCTTGTATTCACTGGAGTTTAGAAGAATGATGGGGGGTTCTTATAGAAACATATAAAATTATAAAAGGACTGGACAAGCTAGATGCTGAAAAAATGTTCCCAATGTTGGGCGAGTCCAGAACTAGGGGCCAAAGTCTTAGAATAAAGGGAAGGTCATTTAAGACTGAGGTGAGAAAAATCTATTTCACCCAGAGAGTTGTGAATTTATGGAATTCCCTGCCACAGAGGGCAGTGGAGGCCAAGTCACTGGATGGATTTAAGAGAAAGTTAGATAGAGCTCTAGGGGCTAGTGGAGTCAGGGGATATGGGGAGAAGGCAGGCATGGGTTATTGATAGGGGACGATCAGCCATGATCACAATGAATTGTGGTGATGGCTTGAAGGGCCGAATGTCCTCCTCCTGCACCTATTTTCTATGTTTCTATGTTGGCACCAAGAGGGAGGAGTACAGACCTGGGAAGGACACTGGCCAGATTCACAAAGCTGTTCAAGAGGTCAGTCAGCGGTGGATAGTGTGGAGTGGGGAGCAATGATGGCACACTACACCTGATGTGATGAGGAGGCAACAGAACAGGTTTCCCAATTATTTGTGCAGTCGTTTCCACAGTTACTGCCCATGTTCAGACCTAAACTTTGGAGAGGTCTGAAGAGTAAATGGTATGCTTGGGTTGGTGACATCCTGCCCCATTCAACAGGGTTACTGAATCTGCAAATGTCAGGTTGTTTTGTGTGGAATGGAGGAATCTGCAGCTTCTGGCCATTCAACAGATTTGCAGAGCCATACGTAATGTCATGATTAATGACGTTTCACTGTGTAATTATTTATTTGAAGTTGTGTACTAATTGTAGTGATTGTGTAAAATTTCCTAACCCTTTTATATTACCCCATCCCTGTGGCTGGATGTTGTTCAAATATCAAGACTAAAATGAATGAAAACAAACTCTTGTACAGTATAACCCATGTAGATTTTCGTTCCAACAATTGAGCTTTCTGTTTATTCTCTGAGTTGGGAACTCCCAGGCAGTGATGTAACTTGCAATGCTACAGTTTACATCTGCCTGTATACCTACAGTGCGTCAATCAGGAAGAAATCACATGACTAACCTGCAAAAGCAGCTGTTGGAGCGTGGAGTGTATACCAGCAGCAATAACTGAGCTCCGGCGTTGTATGCAGGGGGTGAATGTGCCTCAACGTGGACAGAATGGTGGGCTGCAGGTTTCTGCAGCTAACCTGGGGTGAGCAGCATAATTGGAAAATGGAAACACAATGCTGGAAATCGGAAACAAAATCTGGAATGCTTAGTAGATCAGGTAGCTCTGTAGTGAAAGCGAGAGAGTTTATGCTTCATGGTATCTGGATTAGGAATAATTGATGGCAAGACTAGCTTTCAATAGCAGGGAGAGTGGGATGTGGTGTTTACAGAGCAAACACAGGGAGCTCCATGGTTCAAGTTAGAGCTTCTCAGGTTAGAGTCACACAGCATGGAATTTGACCCATCTGTCCAACTCGTCGACCCAGATGTCCCAGTTACACTAGTCCCATTTGTCCACATTTGGCCCACATCCCTCTAAACCTATCCTATCCCTGCACCTGTTGAAATGTATTTGAAATTGTGTTGTTGACCCTGCCTCAACCACTTCCTGATCTGTATGTGCCACCAAGTTGTCGGTGTGGGAGAGGGAAATATGCAGATGTTATCCAAGTGAAATGGAAGTGGTGGGGCCACTGACTGGCGAACAACAGTCACCACAGATTCACCACCCAATGACAAAATAAATTCATCCTGAGCTGCATTCCTTTTATTCTGAAGCTGTGCCCTCTGGTCCTACACTTTCCCACTAATGAAAAGAATCCTCTCCACATCCACTCTACCCAGTCCTTGCACTATTCGGGGGGTTTCAATGAGGTGTCCCTTCATCCTTCTAAACTCCAGCGAGTACAGGCCCAGTGCCATTAAATGTTCATCAGGCTTAACCCAACCATCACCGGGATCATTCTCGTAAACCTCTACTGGACCCTCTCCAACACCTTCCTCGGATATGGGCCCCAAAAATACTCACCCAGGCATCTCCAGCTGTTGGGGGGCTTTGCCCAGCTGTAGAGGGGGCCTTCCCGCTGTGAAAGATGAAGAAAGCACAGGAGCCCTTCAGAATCAGGCAGTTCCCTCGGGCCCCGCTCCTCCCCTGACTGACCCTAGTCCAAGCTCAGTCTTCAGTGCTCCCACCCCCTCACAAACCATCCAGAGCCTCGATTGGGACAATGACACGGGATCTGCTGGAGCGTTTGAAGTTGTAATCTGATTCTTACTCTGAAACATTTCACTGTGACAGGGACGGCACAGCAGCACAGGTGGCAGAGCTGCTGCCTCTCGGCGCCAGAGACTCAAGTTCGATCCTGACCTCGGGTGTGTCTGCGCGCAGCTTACAACTTCGTGGGTTTCCTCCGGGTGCTCTGGTTTCCTGCCACATCCCGAAGACGTGCGGGTTTGTAGGTTGATTGGCCCTCTGAAAAACGCCTCCCTCGTGTTGGAGTAGACGAGGAAGTGGCAGCACACATCGAACTAGAGTTCGGCGTGGACTCTGTGCTGAAGGGTCTGTTTCCATGCTGTATCTCGAAACTAACCTCTGCTTCTTCTTCTTGCATATCTCGTACACGCCAGTTTCATTGCATTCGTTGAATGAGGGGCGGACCACGTGAAGATTGCAATCACCCACCCCGAAACTAACCTCTAAAATTGAGAAATAGTGCATTGTGACAATTATTTTTGTAACTTAAAACTTGTTCAAAACTGATCATAGCTGTACAGAGTTTTTTAGTCTTGAGAAGGGAGTGATTTATGAGGGACCTCAGGGGCAGCTTTATCCACTGGGAAGATAGTGCATATCAGTAAAGAGCTGCAGAGGCTATAGAAATGGACTAACCCAGTATGCCAACTTAATCAGCGTGGACAAGGTGGACAGAAGCGGCAGTTTCCTTGCCGTTCAGCTTTAAGACGAGGTGCCGTACATTGGAGAAAGAAGTGTGAATGGGTGGTGGTTTAGAAATTGACGTTTTTTTATTACCTTCTGGAGAGTCATCTAGATTTGACAATGACTGCGATGTAATTTATAACTGGACATTTGCCCGCTGCATATGTGGTCTTTCCACCCCTTCCACATTCCCCCACCCTCTCATGCAGACAGCACGGTAGTTAGTGAGTCACAACTCCAAAGATTAGACTTGACCGTGACTCCTCGATGCACCACTTTCACCGTGGGCCTGGCAGATAGTCCCTGGGACCTCCAGAATGGCCAAGTGCATAGGGTCCTGGAGAGACAGCAACTGTGATGTTGTCAGCTTGGTACAGCACAAGGAAAGATTTACTTGCTGAGCATCACCCAGGGTTTACATTCCTACCAAAATAAACGCAGAGAGGTGATTCCATCGTCGGAGGTACCTGGAACCCCCGACTCTGCATCTCAATACGAGGTCAATGACTACAGGGGAGTGAAGCAATGTCTCCCCAGAGGCAACAATGGCCGGCTCTCACGGTGCGACCTGACGCAAGATGTCACCAGAGTGAAGTGGTCGTGGTCCAGCACGAGTTCCGCACGATATAAGGGAGGAGGGGGGAGGGGGGGGGTAGCACAAATTATGTCACTTTTTTTCACACACTATATAAATATCCTCCGTTCGTAGAATTGGCTCATTTGCAGACATGCCTATACAAAGTTGGTTCGAGTACAGGCTGGTTGTTATTTTCATTGTCTGTCTGTCTGCCACTACTTTTACATTGCAGCTGCAGGGAACAGACAGACTTAGAAGATAAATTAAAGGTAACTGCAAAAACAGCACTTTTACATATGTAGCATTGTATGTTTTTAAATCATGGATAACATTAAATTGTTCTCCTGTACATAAACTAATATATTGTTATAGTTACTCACATGAGCACCGGGGATACTCCGCAGCCTTCGTCTCCAGCAGGTTGCGCTTTCTCTCCCTATTTCTATAATCCTCTCTGGATTTGTCATAGATAATCTCATTGCATTGGTACCACTCCACCAGTTCCCCCTCTTGTTCCCTGTTGAAGTTATATGGCCTTACCTTCTGCCATCTTACCTTTATGTTATCGTCTGCTGAGGATATTGGGGAGGCAACAGCTACTGGGGAGGCAATCTCAAATCCACCTTGATCACCCTCTCCCTGCTCCAAGGCTGTGGTATCTCTGGCATCTCCTCTTGCCTCTCCACCTGTCTCTCTTGCTGAGTATCCTCCTCATTTACCTGCATGGCTAAAAAAATTCTGACTTTCTTTGACCCCTTTCTTTGCGCTTTTCTGAGAGGCATCTCTGCAAGTCTTTTTACTGTGAAAAAGATTCTCAAACAATGACAATTAGGTGGGACGTCCTCGATGGACACATGGTCCATTGGCGATATTGAGACCACCTTTTTTACTCACCTTATGTCCCTTCTGTCAAGCTTCCAGGTTTACCGTTCGCAGGAGTTCCCACGGTACCCGCAAGAGTCATTACGGATATCGCACGGATATTCCACTGGCATCTGCGTTCATACAATGTTGCAACGCTGTTCAAGTCACTCTTGGAGAAATTCAAAAATGTTTGAATTTTCTCCCGACCGTACAAAGTTACAGGACTACCTGCCGTTATCGCCACGGAGGTCCTCGGTGGTCCACGAATGCCGTACTGCTATCGCAGAAGGTTCCCACGATGTTAAACACTATGGCCACTGTACAACAACAACAACACTATGGCCACTGTCCCCAGGGTGGGGCCGGACGCAGCCCTTCTCTGCCTCCGGGGAACGGGCTGTGACGAGCCCAGAATCCCTCGCACTCTCCACTCAGCTCTCGGGGTTTTTTTCCGCTGCTAAACAACGCGGAAACAATGAGGAATTTTCTCACCGGGATTTCCAGCCGGCCCGTCTATAAAAGAGTGGCTGTTCAACTGGAGAGGCAGAACCAAGCAGGGAGAGAACGGAGCGCAGACAACGATGGCCATGTGGAGAGTTCAGGTGAGGAAGTGTCCGGGGCTACCGGGCGGGGGGAAGGGGGTGTCGGGGAGGGGGATGTGGGGAAGAGTGAAGGGATGAAGGGAGGCATGGGGCAGATGGGGAGTAATGGGAGAAGGGGGATGAAAGAAGGAGAGAGGGGTGAGGGAGGGGGGGGTTGTGGGAATGGATGGAGGGGGGAGGGGGGAAGAGAGAAGTGTGGGGGGTTGAGGGAGAGGGAATGGATGAAGGAGAGAGGGAGGGAAAAGAGAGATTAAAGTGGAATAGAAGTGGGGGAATAGAAAGATGAATTGAATGGGGATGAAGGGGAGAGACGTTCGGGGAAGAGGCCGTGGAGAGCGAATATAGAGGCGTATAAAATCTGTGTGAGGCACTTCAAGACAAGCCAAGTTGTTGCGTGTCCTGGTGAGCTGCAGGTGTAATGCAAACCGTGCTTGAAGAAGCATCCCCGGCAAGGAGACTCAGAGCTCGTGTACACACGTAAATGACACGCCAATCCTGCACGACATGTAAAGAAAAAGCGTCAAAGAGCTGAAACAGGCCCAACTTGCCCACACCGGTCAACATGTCCCACCTGCCTACATTTGGCCCACATCCCTCTAAACCTGTCCTATCCTTGTACCATGTAATGTTTCTTAAAAGAACAAAATATTAGTGCAAACACAATTACAAACAAGTGAATGTCAGTGCAGGAGGTTGTTCCCAGCGTTCTGTTGCAGAGGTTCTATTTGGGATATGGGGATCGGTCCCATCAGGTGATGGTTGCAGGAAAGTAGAAACAAGGAACTGCAGAGCTGGTTTATAGCAAATATAAACACAAAGTTCTGGAGTAACTCAGTGGCTCCGGCAGGATTTCTGTAGAAAAGGGATGGGTGAAGTTTCGGTTCTGAAGCCTTGCTCAGACTCGAAGGGTCTTAGGTCCCAACCCGAAACATCGCCTACCCACGTTCTCCACAGAAGCCGCCTGATTCATTGAGTTACTCCAGTGCTTTGCGTCTATCTATCGAACTGCAGATGGTTGTTTATTTTTAAAAAAGACACCAAGTGCTGGAGTAACTCAGTGATTCAGGCAGCATCTGTGGAGAACGCGGGTAAGTGACGTTTCGGGTCGGGACCCTTTCAGACTGATTGTAACCGCTGAACCGTCTCCCCCCGCAGCTTGTGTTCGTGCTCTTGTGTCTGCGCGGCGGGGCGGCGCGCCGGCGGAGGCGGACGGTCACCGAGCAGTGCTTCGACCCGGAGGAGCTGCAGGATCCGCGCGAAGGGATGCGGAAGCTCCTGGGTAGGGCCAGCACGGGTCGCTTCCCCGCCCTCGACCTCGTCAAACAGCTGGAGCTGCGGCAGAAGGAGCAGCGGCAGAAGGAGCCGGAACCCTGCCCCAAGCTCGGTTTCCGGCCCCCGGGCAACGCCGACCTCGGGCACCGCTCCATCTCACCCTGGGAGTACTGGTAGGTCCGACCGGGACGGGGGCAGCGACCGGGCGGGGAGAAGCGCGGTGGTGGTGGTGGTTGGGGAAGGGGGGGGGGAGAGCAGCGATCTTGGGTCAGTCAGTCTGTGGGAGGGAGCTGTGTCGATGATGGAGACGGGCGAGGAGACGCGATTTTGGATGATTCAGTCATGATCACATTGAATGGCTCGAGGGGCCGAGTGGCCTACTCGACTATAGAGACAGGCAGTGGATAGGACAGCTCGATGAACTGTTGTCACTTCGTCGTGCCTGAAACGTGGCGACTCTTGTGCACTGCCCCGGTGACGTCTGTTGTCCGATATTACCGCGTTGTATGCAAAACAAAGTATTTCACGGTACATGTGACGAAGTATCATTAGATCATGGGTGGGAGTGGTGTGGGCGGGGATAGGTCGGCAGGAGGTGAATGGGTCAGCGAGAGGGAGGATTGGGACAGCAGAGGGGGAGGGGGAGGGGATGGGTCGGCGGGACTCGGTCGGTCCCTCACCCACTCACTCCGCCTATTTGCCACTTCCAGGATCCACTACGACGCGGACCGCTACCCCACGAAGCTGGCCTTCGCTCGCTGCCTGTGCCACGGCTGTATCGACGTGGAGACGGGCGAGGAGACGCGGGCGCTGAACTCGATGCTCCTGGAGCAGAGCCAGCTGGTGCTGCGGCGGAAACCTTGCCCGGGACAGGAGGGACTCTACAACTTCAAGCTGGAGTACATCATGGTGCCGGTGGGCTGCACATGTGTATTGCCCCGGGGTAACTTATAGTCCCGGGCGGAGCGAGACCTTCTCCTCCCTCCCCCCCCATCCCCTCCCCCGACACTTCCAGGACCTTCCGCCTGGAGTTTACAGCGTCGCGGGTCCGGACATACAGAAACGTCCTGGCCAGCCCGTCGTCGGCGCTGTTGCCCCGGACCTCCCGGGGACATGGCCGGTGGGGCTATTGCCTCCTGGTGGGGACCACAGGGACAGTGGCCGCTCTGTGTGGAGGGACCGACTCTTATGATGAATACCTGTGTATTTGCAGGTATTCATGTGACTGCGCTCTTCGATCTATTTAATGTATTTAATGTATTTATTACAGACCCGCGCTCCCCTTCATATCTCTACCGTCACTGAGCAAGGAGATTGTATCGGAGATCTGGTCTGTGAAAGAATAAGTTGTATTTATAATAATAATAATTTAAAGGCAGCAAAGGGGCGCTTCGGCCCATCGAGTCTGTGCAGGTCCTCATTGACTCTAATCTCACGTTATTTATGCCGTATTTACACAAGGTGTGGTCACGGCCCGATTTTACTGTAATAATCTGTGATTTTATCCTGGATGTGTACTTTATATTAAAGTGTTGAGCTGTGATTGGTCTGACGTTTCAATTGTGAAATAAGGGAATATTGATTTAAGAATCCGTGTTGAATGGGGACGGCCGGTGCCTCCTAGTTCCCAGGAGTAAATGTCACCAACAATTTGTCCTGGACCAACCACATTGAAGCTACGCCCAACACCCCCACATCTTCAGCATGTCTCCAGAGAGTGTTAATAATAATAATAATAATATCTTTTATTGTCATTGCACATAAGCGCAACGAGATTTGGCACCGATGTCCACTCGTTTATGTAGAAAGCACCTTATCGGGGTTCCTCACGGTTTGGTTAGGCCAGGACTCTCTCCAAGACTGCAAGCGACCAGAGAATTGTGGGCACAAACCAGCCTCCGCACCCCTACTTCAACGCTTCACGCTGCTTCGGAGAGCAGCCGACATAATAAAAGATCACTCACACCCCGAGCATCAGGTCTTCTCCCTCTCCCATTGGCCTTGTAAGCACGCACCACACAATTCATCTACCGCTTCTTCCCCACTGTCATATAATATCACTCATATATAAATCCCGCGTGATATGAATATGTATAATATGCATAATATATATTAGAGATATATATGCGTGATATTTATGTGTGACGGGAGCAAGTGCAGACCCGCTGGGTCTGTTCCCCCAACGCGCGTTTGCCGGAGGGGGGGGAGGTGGTGGGTGCTGCGGCTTCCCACGCACACTAACCACACCCACTCTACACACACACATGGGGGGAGTGAGAGGAGTGGGAGAGAGGAGTGGGGAGAGAGAGGAGGGGGAAGGGAGAGGAAGGGGAGAGAGAGAGAGAGGGAAGGAGAGAGGGAAGGGGAGAGGGAGAGAGGGGGGAAGGGGGAGAGGTAGATGGGGGGGGGGGGTGGAGAGAGAGAGAATGGAGGGGGAGAGAGGGGGGGGGGGGAGAGGAGGGAGGGGGGGGAGAGTAGGGTTGTAGGAGGGTAAAGGGGGGTTGGAGGAGGGGAGAGGGGACATTCAGTGTACATTCATTGGTACATTTTGAAGGCTTTTCTGGTGGGTGGGGGGAGGGATTATAAAACCCGGAAGGTTGTGGCTCAGTCTCTGCATGATGGGGGAGGGGGAGGTCACTACTCTGTCTGAGCTGTGAATCAACTGAACACACTGAATGTCGACTGAGCTGTGAGTGTGGTGTTTTGTGTGGTTTTATGGTGGTTTCACCCTGCTTGAAATTGTATGAAACTGAATTTGAATGTTGTGGCCTTGCACCCTGTTGGTATGAAACTGCACTTGAATTTGGTGGCTTACACCCTGCTTGAAGTGGTAAGAAATTGCACTTGAATTTGGTGGCCTTGCACCCTGCTTGAAATGGTAGGAAAATGGATTTGAATTTGGTGGCCCTGCACCCTGCTTGCAATGGAATTTCAAAGAATAGCTGTGTCAAAGTCCAGCCCACCAGCCGTGAGTGAGCTGCCAGCACATCAGGCTTGAGGGACTGAGCCGCCACCCCAAGAATCCATTTGGCCCACAATGTCCATACTAGCCCTCTGGAGACTAGTCCCTTCAGCCCACGACACCCAAACCAGCGCTCCAGAAACCCCACCCCACTGGCTATCAATATTGGAATTGGTGGAGAGGTGGAATATTGCATTGGGGGACCAACCCTCCCGTGTGATCATGTGACCCAACGGGTCTCACCTAGTCTAGTATATCTATATATGCGTAGTGTGTGTGTGATATATATATATATTTGTGCATGGTATATATGTCACACATCGGCCTCAGAGCAGAAGCGTCCACGTCGCATGGAAACTGAAAGTATCCCGAGCTAATTCTGTTACCATCACCATCTATTGCTACAAGTGATTGTCGCCCGAAAACTTGCGTCCTTTTGAGAACGGATGATGACAGCGATGTCAACATTTGAAACAATGAAGAGGGGCACGAAAGAAGATGTCATGCATATATATAAATACACATCACGCGTATGCACATCAAGCATATATATTTATCACATACATATATCTACACATGAACATATATATACATACGTGATATATCTATATATATATATACGTATGTATATACCTGCAATGGAGATATAAATATATCACGCACCCATATATACATATTGCAAACTAACTTTTCTGATGGATTTCATGAAGCTGCATCAATTGCAGTCATTTATTTGATTGTAGTATTTGCCCCAAATATTTGTTAGGTATATGGAACTGAAGGAGGACCCGACATGGGGGAAGAACAATGAACAATAAATAAAGGACCTGGGGGGGGGGGGGGGGGGGCAGGGGGGGGGGGGGGGGGGGGGGGGGGGGGCGCATGGAGGAGGGCAGGGGGTAAAGATGGGGAAAGCAAAGTGGGACCTGGTGCAGTTTCTGTGTATGTTTTGTAACTTTGTCAGCACCCTTATGTGGCGACTATTTGGATATCTTAGGTACGCAAGAATATCACTGTGACCTGTCAATAAAGCATTTGTTCATGAATGTTGTTTACTGCAAATGGCCCAGCTCAGTATTTCCAAAGTGGTAGACATATTTCATACAATGGCAATTAACTAAATAATAGATGTTAATAATGTGGTGTAAACTAATTTTTCTGATGTATTTCATGAAGCTGCAGTGATTGGAGTCATTTATTTGATTGTCACACCTTGCCCATGTGGGTGCAGGAGATAGCACCAATGCAATCGTCGATGTAGCCGCGGTAGAGGTTGGGGATGGGGCCCTGGTACGTCTCGAACAAGGATTGTTTGACATACCCTACAAAGAGGCAGGCATAGCTGGGGTCCATGCACGTGCTCATAGCTACACCTTGTATTTTGAGGAAATGGAAGGAGTCAAATGAAAAGTTATTAAGGGTAAGGACCAGCTCTGCTAGGCGGAGGAGAGTATCTGTAGACGGGGATTGGTTGGTTCTCCGGTCGAGGAAATGAACAGCCGACATTTGCCGTGGAGATTTAAAGATCCAAAATATCGGGAATTATCGCGTTTGCTCGCTGAATTTCATCAAAAGTAAGTTAATAATGCCTTACTTTTGATGAAATTCAGCGAGCAAACGCGATAATTCCCGATATTTTGGATCTTTAAATCTCCACGGCAAATGTCGGCTGTTCACTTCCGCTGTTTTTCCACCTTCAGTTCCCTCTTGTAATTACCTTACTTTCTATCTTTTTTATTGCCTGAAAATTTATGTCGCTGTGCTTCACGGTCACCCCGACTAGCACAGAAAATTTCAGCTAAAAAATCGGCCGTTTTCCATGTTTTTAACGGGTGGGAAATTGCGTGTTTCCCCATTCACTAACAGGTACCGAAGTGACATATGTCCTCCAGTTAAAATTTTCGGTCACGTGAGGGGGGATCTACGCTCATTTGACATTTGGTGAAATCACCCTATTACCTGTCAAATTTTATTCTTGACAAGTAGTATGAACTGACACAATTATTAATCTAACACTATATCACACACACAAACTGTTGCCCCACAACATTGATTACACTGCGAATCGGGTCCGGTCAGGTAAGCTCCGGTTACTAAAATGGGCGGTGAAAAATGCCCAGGATCCCCTCCGTAGCATACACGTCAGCCCATTGTATTTCGCAGGAGTGGCCTATCTTGCTCTGCTCCAAGATCTTTGGACCCAACGTGCCCCGCGGTCCTTCAGCTGATTGGCGATCTGTCTCTGACGTACCCCACGCTCCTCGATCTCATTGGTCGACAGACTCAGCCGGGCCCCGCATTTGATTGGCGGTTCCACGGCCTTTGGAGCGGATTGGTGGGTCAGCCCGGCTCGCCATTGGCGGCTCGGGCCGGTAAATTGATTGGCCGCCCGCCGGCTCCGTTGGGCCCTCGAGCCCATGGATCTGGTGGCCAAAGATCCCATGGCAAGCCCTATACTGTAGGATCATTGCTGGTGGCCTCGGCCGGGGGAAGCTGATCGGTGCCTCGGAACTGGTGGAGCTCGGCAGCGGAGGACATGAGTGGACATTGGGGGGAAGCGCATGCAGGTAAACACTGGGACAGGCACTTCCAGAGAGTGCAGGCTTGGAAGACGGAGTCAGTCAGACCTCCGATGCCGCACGAAAGCGATTCACTCAATCGCAGGGTAGGGTAGAAAGGAGCAAAGATCTTAGAGCAGGGCTCACTAGATCTTTGGAAAGGAGGCGGTGTGGTGACATGCCGCAGTTGGGGGGAGTCTTCAAGAAAGATTTCAATGGGACCTGAGCCATTTGTTATTTCAAACACAGAGGGGTGGTTGGTATTTGCAACGAACTGCCAGAAAAAGCGATAGAGATGGTGCAATGTAAACACGTTTGGTACAATGATAGGAAAGGGTTTGAAGCTATACGGGCCAAACATAGGCAATGGTAACTCAATTTTCAGTGTACATTCAATGGTACATGTGATAATAAACTAACTTTGAAATGGGATTAACTTAGTTGGGCAACTTGGTTTGCTGACAAAAGTTGGGTTAAAGTGCTTGTTCTGTACTGTCCTACTCTTAACAATGAAGAATGGCTTCCAATTGATTGTGGCAAATAGTTAATATGTGCAAGATGTAGTATAAAGTGGAGAAATGTAATGTTACCAACTTTCATAAGGTGGGCACCAAAGCAAAAGACACAACAGATTGGGAAATATTAATTTGCAAAGGATTCTGTGTGCCCATGTACTCCAGTCACTGAAATCAAACAAACGGGGACGATATGTGGTGAATATGACGAAATGACAATGGTGCTCATTGAATCATAAAATTGTTACTTTAGTGGTAACTGTCCCGTAGCTCTCCACTCTGTGCTGAGCCATCTGGAGCAGGGGCAGAGCTACGTCCGGATGCTCTTTGTGGATTTTAGTTCAGCCTTTAATACAATCATTCCGGACATTCTCATTGGTAAACTGGTCACTCTCGGCCTCCCCACTGTCACATGTGCCTGGATAAAGGATTTCCTCACCAACCGGCCCCAGACTGTGAGACTCGGCCCCCACCTCTCCTCCACTCGCAGGTTGAGTACCGGTTCCCCACAGGGCTGTGTGCTAAGCCCCCTCTTATACTGTCTCTACACCTACGACTGCAGTCCGGCCCACAACAACAACCGCATCGTCAAATTTGCTGACGACACTACTGTGGTCGGACTTATTTCGAAGGGAGACGAGGCAGCCTACAGAGAGGAAGTCCTGAAGTTGACAACCTGGTGCTCAGAAAACAATCTGGTTCTGAACACCAGGAAAACAAAAGAGCTCATTGTCGACTTCAGGAGGCACAGCACCGACTTAGCCCCCCTACACATCAACGGCGAGTGTGTGGAGAGGGTCAACACCTTCCGGTTTCTCGGCGTCCATATCGCTGCTGACATCTCCTGGACGGACAACACGACAGCGGTCATCAAGAAGGCTCAGCAGCGGCTGCACTTCCTGAGGGTCCTCAGGAAGCACAACCTGGACTCTAACCTGCTGCTGACCTTCTACCGCTCGTCCATCGAGAGCCTGCTGACATACTGCATTACAGCATGGTATAGCAGCTGCACCATGGCAGACAGGGAGAGGCTTCAGAGGGTAACCAGGACAGCGCAGAGGATCATTGGCTGCCCTCTCCCCTCCCTGATGGACATCTACACCTCCCGCTGCCTTAGCAGGGCAAAGAAGATCATCAAAGACAGCTCCCATCCTGCGTTTGGACTGTTCAACCTGCTGCCCTCTGGAAGGCGCTATAGGTGCATCAAATCCAG
The DNA here is from genome assembly GCF_028641065.1 of Leucoraja erinaceus. NCBI lineage: Eukaryota > Metazoa > Chordata > Chondrichthyes > Rajiformes > Rajidae > Leucoraja > Leucoraja erinaceus. Next base: position 20,356,634 of record NC_073393.1, on the reverse strand, counting down.
GACAAACAGACTCAGGAATAGTTGCTTTCCGAGAATTATATCTACTATAAATTCAAATTCACACATGCACTGACTACACCGCCCAACACGGACTTCCATCTGTATATATGTATATATGTATGTAGCGCCGCAGAATGTGTGCACCTATTCCACCCCCCATCTCCCTTCTGTTTTTTGTTTTTTGTGCTAAATTGTATGTATGCACTGAGTACGAGCAGCTTTCAGTTTCACTGTACATGTATAGTGACAATAAATGGCATATCTATATCTATCTTCAAGAACTGAATACCAGGTGATGTGATTTTAGTCATGTGATATATTCATAATCTTATCAGTCTTGTGAATATGTGTGTAAGTATGCTCAGTGCAGTTTTGTAAAATAAAGAAGACTTACACTGACAACTGCTTGACTAAAACCTGTGTTTGTTTCTGTCTACATGCCACTACCATAATATCTTACAAATGGCGAAGAGGATCAGATCGAGTTTGTGAACTTAACCTTTAAATTCAGTGCAGGACTATTTTGCAATATGCAGTATTGTTTCACATTTAAACAGCAAATACGAAGTTATGTCGCAGGTTTTTTGTGTGATCTGAACATGATAGACTCCAGATTCTTCTATACAGGGGACTGTGGTGTAAAACAGCAGCTGTACGAATCGACTAGAGATTGTCAGGCTAACTTTGTGTTGTGGCAAGATGGTGTCCATGGGATACATCGGCCGTCTAGAGGCTTTTGTCAAGAACCGTGAAACCTTTTCCTCATACTGTGAGCGAATGGAAATGTTTTTTAGTGCTAATAACATTATTGAAGCTGAAGAAACGGAGGATATTATTAAAGCTTTATTTCAGACACAGGTCCATATACACATCAAACAGTACAAAGAATTACAAAGATACATTAAGAAATTACATATTAGCCTAAAATATATATAAGCTATTGCACCAATGCCATCTTAGCCTAGAAGTGAATCTATAGCAGCTTTTCAGAGGGCTGACTAAGGCTTCAATTATGTGGTTCTCTGACTTGTCCAGGCGACACATAAAACTAAACATCAGCTGTCTTAAGAGTGCCTCACAGGTTGGCACTCTAGTGGACACAAACAATTGACTGGCACTATGCCACCTAGGGACACGAAGTAGCAACCTCATTGCATCATTGTATGCTACCTTAAGCCTCTGCATACTCTTTTTCTTATACTTAGACCACAATTGAGCAGTATATAACGGTGTGATGTAGGTTCTGAACAGGGAACACTTCACATGGTCAGAGCACACATAAAACTTCCTTATAAGCATGTTGGCTTGAAGATAAATTTTACAGCGCTGTCGGTAGAGGTCTTTGTCATCCTTCCAGTCATCAGATATGACATGACCTAAGTATTTAATTTCCTCACACACTGCAAGAGGACGTCTGACAAATAAAAGGTCGGATTCCCTGTCCTCAGCGCTTCTAACCACCATTATGCGGCTTTTCTGATAGTGAGCAAGTGCAGTATAGAACACAAAACAGGCCATAAGAGAATGCAAAAAGGCTATTCTATTAACTGAAATTGTCCTGAAGTTTATGCAACTCTCACCGGCATGCTAGCTCCAGAGCATGCAAAGAATGTTTCATTTGAGAAAAGTTGTTTCAAAATGTGATGCTCACGTCAACCCTAGGCCCATATGTATTACAGAAAGTTACAAATTTCACACTAGAAGTCTGGTGAGGCTGTGGGTGAGTACATTATTACATTGAAGAAGTTGTCACTACACTACAATTTTGGGACATTTCTAGATCGAGCTTTGCGTCATAGTGGATTGTGGAGTGGTGGATGAGCGAATCCATTCAAAATTACTGACCACACCAGCCTTTACCTTTTATTTGGCATGCAAAGCTGCCTTGGCCATGGAGATGGCATCTCAAAGGTCGCCTAACACATACTGGCACACACGACAGTCAAATGGAAGTTCAAAAATACATGCATCACAAGACAGGGAAAAGGCTGTTCTGGACAAAACACAGATACGTGCTATTGATTTTAGAAAGATAGAAAATAGGTGCAGGAGGCCATTCGGCACTTCAAGCCAGCACCGCCACTCATTGTGATCATGGCTGATCGTCCCCTATCAATAACCCGAGCCTGCCTTCTCCCCATATACCCTGGACTCCACTAGCCCCTAGAGCTCTATCTAACTCTTAAATCCATCCAGTGATTTGGCCTTCACTGCCCTCTGTGGCAGGGAATTCCATAAATTCACAACTCTCACAACTAACATAAATTTACCTACTTGTCCGCCTGATGAAGGCAGCTAATATAATAAAATACTTTTACTACAGACTCTTCTCGTTGGTACCATCGGGACAGAGGTACAAGAACCTGAGAACAGTCTCATTAAGCATCAGACTTTGAACCACCCTGCACAACACTAGCCACAACTCTACCTCGGCATTGAATCACAACAGACTTTGCACTATTAAGGTTACTCTGATAAGTTTGGTTTTGCACAATCATGGTATAGTTTACTTAGAGTAACCAAATTGTTTTTGTTGTGTTTAATGTGCCTATAAATCTGCAAGCAATAATTTTATTGTTCCAGTTCTTATTTGGAGCATATGACAAATAAATATACTTGATGACTTTGCTGCCACCTTCAGGGATCCTTGGATTTTGGATGTCCTCCCAAGTTCATCACCTTGAATTTATCAGGACTAAATTCCATCTACATTGTTCTTCCCTTCTCATCAACTGATCAACTAGGCTATTACATTCTGTAGCCTATCACTATCAACAACACCGTTAATTCTGGCCAAATTGGAGATGCCAGGACACTAAAATTGAGTAACGGCTTCTGGACTGCTAGGCCATTTGGTCAATTTAAATGTGCCTTCTGCAGAAATGGGACATGCTGCAGAATGGTGCCAGCTTGTCTCGAGCCAGATAAGAGTAAATATTGTTGCAAAGCTTTACTTTGCTAGATGTGGATTGGGTTAAGTTTTGAGCCTTGTCTGGCTTTCTTGACCATCTAGGCACATATTGCATAATTCATCTCTGTTAACTTGCATCTAGAAACTTTGTCAGCATAAATTGTTTGGTCACTGTATTATTGGGTTAGGGAAATGTCTATCACGTACCGTGTTAATCGATATCTGTTATTGGACTGCATAGAGACCACCCCCTTGTGGTTCGGCCCCTCAACGTTCGGGGACCTATAAAAGGCCACTCCCGCGAGGTCCTGTGTCGATCTTCTGGGAGAAGACATAGGACTGCGTGACCTTCTGGAGTGTCTCTGCTTGCACAAGGCTAGGTGGGCTTGGCCAGGCAGATACAAGGATCGAACCCGCGGTGGTTAGGTATAGCAGTGGGGAACTGTTATTGTATTTTTCCAAAATAAAGTTTAGATGCGCAAGTGCTTGACTCAGTATGTTATTGACTGAAACTAGACTGCGGGGAAGCTTAGAACGAGCTATTTATAACACCATAGCTTTTTGGTTCATCTGCTCGCTTACTTAATCATACTTCTGATGCTCGTATTCAGATTGTTAATGTATACGGTGAAACGTTAGGGTCCCTGCACTGATCACTATGGTGTGGCACTGGCCACAGATATCCAATCACAAAAAGAACCTTCCACCATCAACCCCTGTCTCATATTACACAAGAACATGTTGGGCTGACAATCTTTTTTGCATGGATAGACACAAAAAGCTGGAGTAACTCAGGCACCATCTCTGGAGGAAATTGGTGATGATTTTGGTCAAGACACTTCTGTCCCGACCCGAAACGTCACCCACTCCCCCTCGCAGGAGATGCTGCCTGCCCCGGTGAGTTACTCCAGCTTTTTGTGTCTATCTTCGGTTTAAACCGGCGTCTGCAGTTCCTTTTGACACTAAAGCATTTTTGCATGTTTTGTCTTTGTGCTTTGATGCAAATGAGTGGTTTAATTGACCTTTCATTGCTCCGTAAAAATATCTATCTGATGACACGTCAGCTGGACTGGGTAAAGGCATCCGTTTGGACATGTTTCTTGAACTCTCATGTGATATGGGTGTTTGTTGTGATGACAACATTTAACACCAATCCTCTGCACTGTGGTGAACCATTTGAGATTTGAACCCCGACAGCCCTTGTGTTGTTTTGAGTCTGTCGTGGTGACTGTGAAGAAATCCCAGTGTTGGCGGTAGTGTTCACCTCACACCTTCTCTCCCACTATTTAGACTGTATGGCCATTTAAATCATCAATATTCTTGCAGTTAGTCCACTATATACATGTCAATCTTTTTGACTGAATGCACAAATTCCATTTGCCTGCGTCAGGCCCAGTTATTGGAAAAAGAGGTTGAAGTGGACATTCCGGTACTTGTTTATTTTTCTGTTGTCGCTTTATTAAGTACGTGCATGTTATTCTCTCTCTCTAGGTTAGAGTTTGGAAGTTAGCAGGTTGCGATACCTGGTTAACAACTGCAGCTGTTTCCTGTGAAGATGAATCAGAGCAGTGAGTCCTCTGTGGGTGAAGCCAGGGAGCTGAGCAAGTCACCACTACTCAGCATCCACAGCCAGTCAAACTTCAGCCTGCAGCCTGAAAGGATGTGGTCTCCAGAGATCCCTGTGATCAGGAGGCAGACTCCCAGTCCACAGCTACCACTCTGCATAGACAGCGACTGGGAGAGTCGGGAGGAACTGCGACTGCGTGAGCTGGAAGAGGCTCGAGCCCGTGCAGCCCAAATGGAGAAGACAATGCGCTGGTGGTCAGACTGCACGGCCAACTGGCGTGAGAAGTGGAGCAAGGTGCGGGCAGAGAGAAACAAGTGCCGGGAAGAGGTGAGACTGCTAAGACAGAAGCTGGAGGCACTCAGCAAAGAGCTGACCGCAGTAAAACGTGAAAAGCAGGAACTTTTCAATGAGAATGAGCAGTTGAGGTTGGAAGCTGCATGGATAAAGAACGGTCAGGACGGTGAGCACACAGTGGACAATAAATTGGTGTCTGAGAAGGAGAGTGTGATCTTAAACATTCCAGAACAGGAACCAGTGCGAGATGTTGGAAGAGAGAAAACTTCTAAAAACAAGGTAAGCTTCTTGGAACATGGTGCAGTCCTTGCAACTGTAACTGGTATCACTTAACTGTTTCAAGGATGGTAAGTAGCTTTCATCCCAGCCACCACTTTTATTTTATATCTATTGGTATGAGTAACCTCAGACTTCTTTATCGGGAGTGACCATAAGCTTGTGCAATTCAACTAATTTCCTGTCTGTTACCAGAATGTATTGTCAAGTGTCATAAACATGTACCAGAAACTCACCACAGAAAGTGATCATCAGCAGGCCTTATAAGGATAAACACAATGGCAAATAACCCACCCAGGTTTCCTTTTGGGAAAGTTACCCAAGATATTCCATCTGTTGACTCGCTGAACTGGGCAATAAGATGTGCTCTGCTTATATATCCATATTGAAGCTATGGATAAGAAAGCACATCAACGCCTTTACTTCCTCAGAAGAGGAATGACGTTTGGCATGTGTCACCAGATTCAGAAACGGCTTCTTCCACGTGTTATTAAACAACTGAACTGTCCGCCCAAAGGATAAGTGTGTACTCCTCTTTTCCCAACCTATCTCATTGAGGCCCTTGTACTTCTGCGTGTACTTTCTTTGTAACTATATTGCTATAACATTGGTATTTTTCACTTTGCACTACCGGTTGTATTTGTGTAATTGCTTAATTATGTACCCTTGAATAGTATGATATGACTGGATAGTATGTAGACTTTTTTCTTTCACTGTATCTTGATACACATAACAATACGAAACCAATACCCATTCAATTGTGAACCTGGATTGTATTCTTCCATCATTTTAGATTCTTAGGACATTCTTATTTTTGAAAGAATGATGTTAGCAACCATTTACTGCCAAACGGTTATCTATCCTTGTTATTAAATAGAACGCAGAACAGACCAAGACAGCACAGGAACAGACTCTTCAACCCATCATATCTGTGCCAATCATGACGTTGATTTCAATTGATTCCATCTGTTTGCATGTGGTGAATATAACAGCATTCCCAACCTTTTTAAATGCGTCTTAAATGTTGCCTTTGTAACTGCTTCCATCACCTTCTCTGGTAGATTCTACCATTCTCTTACTTTTAAAAAGAAAACGCCTTCCTCAAAAATGACTTTTTAAATTTATCCTCACCCCCCCCCCCCCCACCCCTTTAAAGCTTTGCCCTCTTGGATTTAACATTTCCAACCTGGCTAAAAGACTTTGACTGTTTACGCTATCTATAATAATTTTCTATACTTCTGTCAAGTCGTCTCTCAGCCTTCAATGCTCCAGAGAAAAAATATCCAAGTTGATCCAATCTCTCCTTATAGCTAATGTACACATCCGGGCAGCATCCTGGTGAACCTATCCTATACATCTGCCTGTAATGAGGTGACAATAAGAATGCTGGCTTTGCTTGAGTGTTTTATGACATGACTTTACCACCAGTGGTGAGTTTCTGGTGCATACTTTGGATACTTGACAGTACTTTTTGGTAAAAGACTTGCAATCAGAAGTAATTTGAACCACACAAGTTTTTTGATATCCAATACAGGAATTTCAGGATACCCAGAGAGACAAATACAAAATAAGTGATGGCTGGATATGGACAGTTTACAATCCTTCAGATACAAGTGATACAGTTACTTTTGCAGCCAGCTAATGCTAAATGATCTGTGGGCGGTGTGGTGGCACATCAGTAGAGTTGCTTACTGCCTTACAGCGCCAGAGACTCTGGTTCGATCCTGACTACAGGTGGTGTCTGTACGGAGTTTGTACATTCTCCCTATGACCTGCGTGAGTTTTCTCTGGGAAGCTCCGGTTTCCTCCTGTTATCCAAAGACGTACAGGTTTGTAGGTTAATTGGTTTGGTATAAATGTAAATTGTCTTGAGTGTGCAGGATAGTGTTTGTGTGCGAGGATCACTGGTTGGCGCGGACTAGATGGGCCAAAGGGTCTCTTTATGCGCTATATCTCTAAACTAATCTGCTTCAGTGAGGACTTTTCAGAAAGCCTGTCTGAAGAAAGTCCCGACTGAAACTTAATCTGTCCATTTCCCTCCAGAGATACTGCTTGACCCGCTGAGTTTCTCAAGCACTTTGGTCAGAAGGTTCCTCAAAATATGTTGACTTCAAGAGCTGCCACCATTTCTACGATTGGTCCTGTGACGTCAGAGGCCCTGTACTAAACTGGTCTCATACTCTCCATTCTTGAGTGAGTCGTCATCAACATTAAAACTCTGAGCACACAGCGCTCTTGTTACAAGAATGAAAGATCATCTTTTTGAAGGGACAACATTTTTACAGGACCGGGTACAACTAGAAATGTGGAAATAGAAAAATTCTAAATATAAGTTAAGCTCCTTGGATCTTATGTGTCTACTCATTCTCCTAATAAGGGAACAGCCATTTAGAGGTGAGATGAGAAGAAACGTCTTCAACGGGAGGGAAGGGAATCAAATCGATGGGTGGAGTGGTGATGAAGGAAAAGATTTGCTTGATTGTGTTTAATGGGCCATCTTTCACATTACTCCAACTTCCAAGGTGGTGCCATACCCACCACACCCTCCCATGTTCACTTCTCTATCTTTGCCACCACCTGCTGCTTCACCATGCACACTTAGTACACTATGTGACAACAACACTGATTTAGTACAATATGTTGGTTACTTGTGATGTAATATCCTTTATAGAAGCAAATGCAAATTGGATGACTATTATCCTAAGTTCAGTCACTAAATTTGATCTTGAGTTTCTTGTGCAGTGTCATTTTAATCTCTGTCCAAATCCCACTCTGACCTTTTCATCTGTTGCCTCTTATGGTTTCCAAAAAAAAGTGATGTAAACTTGAGGAATATCACCTCCTGTGACTGCACACCTTCCGGAGTTCTGGGCGCAGTGAGTGTTCAATTCTTGTGTTTGATCAGCAATTCATGCACTTCTTTTTTCTGCATCCATAATATCTTTGTATGGCAATATAAAATCATGATATTCTTCCCCCAATTTGGTATTCTAAAAGTCTCTTCAAATGAGGTAGAGTTTAGGAACACAAAGGAGGCAACTGCTTTGCTGGGGGTACGATACAGATCGCTAAACAGGCAGCAGGAGCCAAGTGAGCAGTAGCCAAATCATCGAGAAATGTAAGGTGGCATGGAGGCGCAACCCTAGAGTTGTTGCCTTACAGTGCCAGAGACCTGGGTTCGATCCTGATAGATGCAGTCTATATGGAGTTGTACTTTCTTCTTTGACCATGTGGGTTTTCTCCGGGTGCTCCGGTTTCCTCCCACACTCCAAAAATGTATAGGTTTGTAGGTTAATTGGCCTTAATAAAATTGTCCCGAGTGTATATGATAGTGTTAGTGTACGGGGTGATCGCTGGTTGCCATGGAATCGGTGGGTCGAAGGGCCTGTTTCTGTGCTTTATCTCCAAAGTAATGTCTAAAGTAAGAATGCTGAGGTTATTGTGATTGGGATTACAACTTCCCCAATGTTAGTTGGGATCATTTTAGTGTAATGGTAGTAGGAGGAGTTGAATTTTTAGTGTGCTAAAAAGATCTTATTGAAATAATATAAAGGTGGTCGAACAAGAATAGGACAGGACTGGATCTTATCTTGGGGAAATCTTACTGAGCAGGTGGTTAGAATGTCAGTGGAAGGGTATTGGAGATGGTGATCACAGCTCTAAGTTTCAGTGTAGTTAAACACTGGACTGTGGTGTTTGCAGCCGAGTCAATTGTCCCACAAGTGGGACATGCACAATTTTGACATTCTGAAACAAGTGACCTTCCATATACCCAGAACCCTCTGGAAAAAGTTGCCACTGGTTCCTATTAAATCTTTCCCCTCTTGCCTTAAACCTATGCCCCTGGTTCTGGATATTCCTACTCTGGGTAAAAGGCTCTGTGCATCTACCCTATCTATTCCACTCATGATCTAATACACCACTATAAGAACACCCTCATCCTTCTGCTCTCCAAGGAATAAAGTCCTACACTACCCAACTTCTCCCTATAGCTCAGGCTGGCAACATGCTGGTAAATTAAAGCTTTATTTCAGACACAGGTCTATATACACATCAAACAGTACAAAGAATTACAAAGATACATTAAGAAATTGCACATTAGCCTAAAATATATATAAGCTATTGCACCAATGCCATCTTAGCCTAGAAGTGAATCTATAGCAGCTTTTCAGAGGTCTGACTAAGGCTTCAATTATGTGGTTCTCTGACTTGTCCAGGCGACACATAAAACTAAACATCAGCTGTCTTAAGAGTGCCTCACAGGTTGGCACTCTAGTGGACACAAACAATTGACTGGCACTATGCCACCTAGGGACAGGAAGTAGCAACCTCATTGCATCATTGTATGCTACCTTAAGCCTCTGCATACTCTTTTTCTTATACTTAGACCACAATTGAGCAGTATATAACGGTGTGATGTAGGTTCTGAACAGGGAACACTTCACATGGTCAGAGCACATATAAAACTTCCTTATAAGCATGTTGGCTTGAAGATAAATTTTACAGCGCTGTCGGTAGAGGTCTTTGTCATCCTTCCAGTCATCAGATATGACATGACCTAAGTATTTAATTTCCTCACACACAGCAAGAGGACGTCTGACAAATAAAAGGTCGGAAAAGTTGATTCCCTGTCCTCAGCGCTTCTAACTACCATTATGCGGCTTTTCTTAGCGTTATACTTTATGTCATAATCAAGGCCATACTGAGAGCACACCTTCAGCATCTGCTGCAGCCCAGCACTATATGGACAGAGCAGGACCAGGTCGTCTGCATACATCAGATGATTAACAATAGTGTTGCCCTCTTTCTAAATCTCTGCACTCTTTCCAGCTTAACCATATCCTTCCTATAGCAGTGTGACCAAAGCTGAACACAATACTCCAAATGCAACCTCACCAACGTCTTGTACAACGATAACATAATATCCCAGCTTCTGTAAGCAAATACCTGACTAAAGGCTAATGTACTTTTGAAGACTGAAAGCCTTGACCACCCAGTGACTCTACTTTTTTACATTGCATGATAACAAATTAAAACATTTCAGAAATTTTACAAAAGTTCAGAATTGCTGGGCCAATTCTTTTTAACTTTGGGACTTGTAGGGCCGAGATGGCCTGTTTCCGTGCTGTAATTGTTATATGGGTGGACTGAGTTTTTGCAAACTGCAGTTTTAGTACAGAAATTTGTTATGTGAGGTTCTATTCTATCATGGGGAATTTGTGTTTCTTATTCTGCAGGACCTGGACTTTATGGAAGTGATTCTGAAAAATGAGCAGGAAAGCTCAGAGCCATGGGACAAGCACACTGCTCAGAGCATGCGTACTACGTTCAGCCGCCAAGAGAGGAACCGCATCCTATGGGAAGAAGTGTCTATACTGGAAGAGGATACAACTAAAGTCACTGCATTACAGTTGCGTCTGGATGAATCCCACAAAACTCTGCAGAAAGAGAGAGAGTAGGTGTTGATGTCTAAACTTGCCAGTTCATTGTTTCCTTTGAAATCTCAGGCATCAGACAGGAATAAGGAAGTCCAACTCTCAGAACTGAACTATAAGCTCCAAATGCACAAATACTGCACTCTTAATGATGCCATCTTGTGGGTGAGATGTCGTAGTGAGGTCCAGTCCTGTCTTTAATATTGATGTCACTGATCTCATTAACTATCTTGAGCAGAAGCATGGCGCAGAACAAATTTATTCCCAAAGTACATATCATTAAAATAGATTATATGGGTATTATCGTTGTTAATAGTAGGGGGTACTGTGCATGATTAGACAGCATAATCCATACACTCATACCTGGGTTCGATTTTGACCTTGAGTACTGTCTGTGTGGAGTTTGCATGTTCTTCCCGTGACTGTGTGCTTCCTCTGGGTGCTCCAGTTTTTACCCACATCCCAAAAATGTGCAGGTTTGTAGGTTAATTGGCCTCTTTAAATTGCTCCCAGTGTGTAAAGAGTGAATGAGTTATTTGTGGGATAATGTAGACTTGTGTGAACAGGTGATCATAGAAACATAGAAAATAGGTGCAGGAGGAGGCCATTCGGCCCTTCGAGCCAGCACCGCCATTCATTGTGATCGTGGCTGATCGTCCCTTATCAATAACCCGTGCCTGCCTTCTCCCCATATCCCTTGACTCCACTAGCCCCTAGAGCTCTATCTAACTCGCTCTTCAATCCATCCAGTGACTTGGCCTCCACTGCCCTCTGTGGCAGGGAATTCCATAAATTCACAAAATTAGAGCATATGGTATTGGGGGTAGGGTGTTAACAACGATAATACCCATATAATCTATAGGGTGTTGACATGGATAGAAAATTGGTTGGCAGACTGGAAGCAAAGAGTAGGAGTGAACGGGTCCTTTTCAGAATGGCAAGCAGTGGCGAGTGGAGCAAGGCTTGGTGTTGGGGCCGCAACTGTTTACCATATATATTAATGATTTGGAAAAGGGAATTAGGAGCAACACTAGCAAATTTGCGGTGACACAAAGCTGGGTGGCAGTGTGAACTGTGAAGAGGAAGTTGCAGGGTGACCTGGACAGGTTGAGTGAGTGGGCAGATGCGTGGCAGATGCAGTATAATATAGATTCACTGTATAGATTGTGTTCACTGCAGTTTAGAAGGATGAGGGGGGATTTTATAGCAACATATAAAATTATAAAAGGACTGGACAAGCTAGATGCAGGATAAATGTTCCCAACGTTGGGTGAGTCCAGAACTAGGGGCCACAGTCTTACAATAAAGGGGAGGTCATTTAAGACTGAGGTTAAAATGGTCGGCATAGACCAGGTGGGCTGAAGGAGTGGTTTCAATGTTGTATCTCTAAACAAAGTAAAAATACCATAGCAGTATTTTTCTGAGGTCAGAGAGGGGGAGAATGCATAATGGGTCAATGTGTGATATTGAAAAGCAGAGAAGAGGTCAAAGGGAAGTGATGGGAAAGAACATACTTCAAGGGTGTTTGCATCGAAGAATTGTTGAAACTTGGTTACATTGTATTCTGTAAATGAGAGAGAAAAGTTTGTTGTAGCTTTGGGTGAGACAAGATTTGAAATTACTGCAACAGGACAGTTTTGAGAAGGAGTCAGATGGTGCTTAAAGGGAAAGCTTAAGAGCATAAGTTGAGCTGAGGCAGGACCTTCACGGTGAATGGCAGGGCCCTGGGGAGTATTGCAGAGCAGAGGGATTTTGGAGCACAGGTACATAGTTCTTTGAAAGTGGTGTCACAGGTAGATAGGGTGATCAAGGCTCTAAATAGGTTGGCCTGCATCGATCAGGGTATTGTGTATAGAAGTTGTATAACAGGTGTTGTATAAAAACAAGTGGGGAATAGCTGGGGTAAATGTAGTCTTTTGCACATTCTTCCTGTGACTGTGCAGATTTCTGCCAGATACTCAGGTTTCATCCCACATACCAAAGACGTATTGAAGTAGGTTAATTGGCCACTGTAACTTACCTGGTGAGTGGTAAAATCTGACAGCCTCACCCTATCCAGTCTCATGTAACCCAAGCCATCCAGTCCTGACAACATCCTTGTGATTTTCTTTCTGCACCTTCTCGAGCTTAATCACATCTTTCCTGTGGTATAGTGACTAGAAACGCATGCAATATTTTAGTTTAGTTACAGCATGGAAACAGGGTCTTCGGCTCGCTGATCCCACGCCGACCATTGATCATCCGTACACTAGTTCTATGTCTTCCCAGTCTCATATCCTCTACAGTGGGGGTAATTGACAGAAGCCAATTAACCTACAAACAGGCACATCTTTGGAATAAACTGGAATACTCGGTGCAAACTCACTTGGCACTGGAAGAATGTGCAAACTCCACACAAACAGGACCCATAGTCGAGATCGAACCCCGAGTTTCTGGTGCTGTGAGGCACCAGCTCTGCCCCTGTGCTGCCCAGTGTGGTGTCACCAATGTCTTGTGACATGACTTCACAACTGCACTCAATGCCCTGACTTATGACTTCTTCCCAACTTGGTAAAGTGGTAAAGAAGGCATGTGGTATGCTTGCTTTCATAGGTCGGGCCATTGAGTGTCAGAATCAGGCAGTAATAATGCAGCTGAATAGGACTGTGGTTAGGTCCCATTTGGAGTATTGCTTGCAATTCATGTCGCCCATTGTAGGATTGCATTTATCTTCCTTACTACTGATTCTTGCAAATTAACTTTTTGGGAAACCTGCACCAGCACTCCCAAGTCCCTTAGCACTGCTGATTTCTGAATTATCTCCCCATTTAGAAAATAGTCTCTACCTTTATTCCTACTGCCATGTTTCCACACTTTGCTATGCTGTATTCCATCTGCCACTTCTTTGCCCACTCTCCCAATCTGTCCAAGTCCTTTTGCAGAGTCCATGCTTTCTATACACTACCTGCACCTCCACCTATCTTTGTATCATCTGCAAACTTGACCACAAAGCCTTCAATTCCCTCATTCATATAATTGATATACATTGTGAAGAAAAGCAGGCCCAACACGGATCCCTGCGGAACACCTGGCAGCCAACCAGTAAAGGCCCCCTTTATTGCCACTCTTTGCTTTCTGCCATCCAGCCAACCTGCTAGTGCCGTCCCTCTGATACTATGGCCTCTCATCTTCTTTAGCAGCCTCATGTGCGGAATCTTATCAAACGCCTTCTGAAAATCCAGGTAAATCGTATCCGTTGACTCTCCTTTGTTTATCCAGCTGTTCACTTCCTCAAAATTTTCCAACAGGTTCGTCAAAAGGGTCTCTCTTTCACAAATCCATGCTGACCTGCCTATTTTATCATGTGCTTCTAGGTACTCAGAAACCTCATCATTTATAGTGGATTCTAAAATCTTACCAACTACTGGCTAACCGGCCTATAATTTTCACTCCTCTGCTTCATTCCCTCCTTGAATAGCGGAGTAATATTTGCAATTTTTCAATTGTCTGGAACCACCCCTGATTCTAGTGATTCTTGAAAGATCACAGCTAATGTCTCCACAGTCTCTAAACCCATCTTTTTCAGAACCCTGGGTTGCAGACCACCAAGTCCAGGTGCTTCTCCACCTTCAGACCTTTCACCTTCCCAAGCACCAATTTCTTAGTAAAAGCCACTCCAATAACTTCCACCACTTGACTCTCTTAAAATTCAAGAATGCTGCTGGTGTCTTCCACTGTGAATACTAATGGAAAAAAATTATTGAATTCACCTGCCATTTCATTATTCCCCAGTATCAGTTCTCCAGCATATTTTCCAGCAGTCTAACGTCCACTCTTGCCTCTTCCTTACTATTTATATATTTTATATTATTGGCTAGCTTACTTTCATATTAAATCTTTTCTCCCCATATTGCCTTTTTAGTTACCTTCTGTTGTTTTTGAAAAGCTTCCCACTAATCTTTACATTGTATTACGCCTTCTCTTTTAGTTTTATGCTGTCTTTGATTTCCCTTGTTAGCCACAGTAATTTCATTCGCCCATTAGAATAATTCTTCCTCTGTGTCATCCAAATTATTTCCAGAAATTCCTGCCATTGTTGTTCCACCGTCATTCCTGCTAGAGTCCCTTTCCAATCAACTTTAGCCAGCTTCTCCCTCATGCCTCTGTGGCACCTTTGCTCAAAAGGAATACTAACAGACCCAATTTCATCTTCTCCCTCTCAAATTTCAGTTCCTCCTAGTGAGTGGTTACTTTACCTTAAACTCCCTTATCAAATCCGGTTCATTACACAATATCAAATCCTGAATTGCCTTTTCCCTGGTTGGCTCAACCACAAGTTACCATTTCATAGGCACTCTTCTAAGACCCACTCTTGGGGTCCAGTGCAAATCTGATTTTCCCAGACCACCTGCATATTGAAATCCCCATGACCACCTTAAGATTGCCCTTCTTACATGCCAATTTCATCTCCTGACTTCCTGGCAACTGTTAGGAAGCCTGTAAATAACTCCCATCGGGGTCTTTTTACCCTTGCAGTTTTTCAGCACCATCAATAAGGATTCCACATCATCTGATTCCATTTCACCCCTTGCTAAGGACTGAATTTCATTCCTTACCAGAAGAGCTTATTCCCCCCCCCCCCCCCCCCCCCCCTGTCTTTTCGATAGGACGGGTAACCTTGGATTCAGCTCCCAGCTGAGATCCCCTATCAGCCATGTCTCCGTGATGCCCACACCATTGTACCTAGACCTCCCATTCACTAACCCATGCTAAAGATGGCCCATTTTTATCATGTACTTGGAAACCTATCCTTAATAATGGGCTCTAAAATATTACCAACGACTGAAGTCAGGCTAACCAGCCTATAGTTTCCTTCCTTTTTGCTTCACTCCCTCTTGAACAATTGCAATTTTCCAATCCTCCGGGACCACTCATGACTCTAGTGATTCTTGAAAGATCACCACTAATGCCTCCATAATCTCCGAAGCTACCTGTGACAGAACCCTGGGGTGTGGTCCATCTGGTCCAGGTGACTTATCAGTAAGTGATAAGGAAGAGAGAAATATCTGCAAAAGGATGTGCCTAAAGTGAGTGGGCAAAAATATGGCAATTGGTGTATAATGTGGGGAAATATGCGATGCTACGTGTCAGTATAAAGGACAGCAATATAGAATATTCCTAAAATGGTGTGATGGATGCATCTGTCCATGTACATTGTATTACTGACAAACAAAATTAGATCCTTGAAAATGTTTTGCATAATTTTCTAAATTTAAATGTAAATGATCAACAATTATGAGGCAAAGGTAAGGTGGGTTTAATGTAATTTCATATAGTTGTGCTGTTTTTTCTCAGAGACAAGAATGCACTCGGTAAGAACATTGAGAATTTGGAGGCAGATATCTCGCAATGGAAAATGAAGTATGAAGAGCTCAGCAAATCTAAGAAAGAGGTGCTTAAACAGGTGAGGTATTAATTACGAGAGCTGGTAATCCTGGAAGATAATTTTTTAAATGAAGTAACATTAAGAAATTGCAGAAGAGAAAAAATTTACCAAACTTAAACGTTCAAATTTCCATAAGTGTATTGGTTTTGCTGTTTGTTACTCTTGTTCATATACACTACAGTTTTGTTTAGTTCCATGTACAATGCAGTAACCCTGGTTTCAGTAGTTCTAGGAAAAGAATGCTTATCTACACTAATCCCAGTTGACTGCATTAGGCCCTAACCCTCAACATCATTCCACCATCATGTACCCCAATGCTTTTTAAAAGTTGAAATTGTATCTGCCTCCACAACCTCATCTGCATGGCTGGGTGGAAGGTCTGGAGAACCAGAGAGCAGGATGGAGGAAGCTTGCGGTGGCGGATGCGGAAGCAAAGGCCAGTAAGAGAGTCAACTGGGGACTTGCCTTCTGCGCCATCAAGGTCGGCACGAGGCCTCTACAGGGCACAAAGGCTGACGGTGGGCGGACAAGGAGTGGGACAACGGATCACTGGACGACCCAAAGGGTGGAGGCCCTGCAGCAGCCTGGGGCTCGCTTGGATCGGGCGCCACACCAGAATAGAATAGAATAGAATAGTTTCTTTATTGTCATTGTAACATAAACCATGTACAACGAAATTAAAAAATGTCAGCCAGTCAGTGCACCATTCAAACATTTCTAAAAGCTAACGATACATACAAGGTAAAATATTAAAAGATA
Source organism: Leucoraja erinaceus (assembly GCF_028641065.1). Lineage (NCBI taxonomy): Eukaryota > Metazoa > Chordata > Chondrichthyes > Rajiformes > Rajidae > Leucoraja > Leucoraja erinaceus. The sequence goes on along the minus strand of NC_073393.1, from coordinate 20,339,967 downwards.
AACAACTAAAATAAATATCACGAAAATATCACGCATAAACACCCAACCCTCCATCCTTCTGTCGATTTCACAGTGTACCACAGTCCCAGAAGACTAGATGCGTGACGGGGCAGGAATTTGTAAATGGCAAACCTGGTGACCTCTGCATGCGGGCTCAGTGTACTATTCCAATCACTTTATACTAATTGTGCTTAAGTATGGCAGCAAAACAAGATGCAAGATAACTGGATGCAAAACAAGAATTTCACTGTACATGTGATAATAAAGAACCATTGACCATCAACTGCAGAGAGTAGTTGGTACGACCTGGATTGTAGTCTATGGAAATTCCGGAGGTTGTCGGGAGACCTAATAGTCATATATAAAATTAAAATAAAAAGACAGAATTTTTTTCCCAGGATGCAAAAATATCAAATACTAGAGTGCATAATTTTAAGTGCAAAGCTTAAAAATGATGTGTGGGACAAATTTTTTTTACAGAGGTTGGTGAGTGCTTGGAACACCCTGCCAGGGATGGTGGTTGAGGCAGATACGATAGTGGAATTGAAGAGACTTTTGGCTAGGTATTGGATATGCAGGGAAGGGAGGGATGAATGGATTATGTGCAAGCAGTTTGAAGTTGGTCTTGGCATCATGTTCTGCACTGAGATTATGGACCAAAGGGCCTGCTCCTGTGCCCTACTGTTCTCTAGAATGCAGAGACGAAGACTTGCAAATGCTGGTTTATACCAAAGATAGACACACAGTCCTGGAGTAACTCAGTGGGCAGGCTGCATCTCTGGAGAAAAAGGATGGGCGACTTTTAGGGTCAGGACCCTTCATCTGACTGAAAGTAGTGGGTGGTGGGGGGAGGGCAGGTTGTTGAAGAGATGGAAGAGAGAAAAGGCCAAGACTAATCAGGGCCATTCATAAGTGGCCTCAGGCAGGGCGGTGCCATTTTCGTTAGGGAAAGTGGATCTCAATGTGATTTCCTTTTTCGCCTTATCATTTGTCACAGTGGCAATATTGCCTCCAAACGAATCCTGCAATCGCGAAGGTACACAAAGCTGGAGATACTCAGCGGGTGCAGCAGCATCTATGGAGCGAAGGAAAAAGGCAACGTTTCGGGCCGAAACCCTTCTCCTGCAATCGCAAATCCTTTTTTGTCCCTTATACAGTGCCCTCCATAATGTTTGGGACAAAGTCTAATAATTTATTTATTTGTCTCTGCTCAACAATTTGAGATTTGTAATGAAAAAAAATCACATGTGGTTAAAGTGCAAATTGTCAGATTTTATTAAAGGCCATTTTTATACATTTTGGATAATGTAGAAATTATAGCTGTGTTTATATATCGTCCCCCTAATTTCCGGGCACCGTAATGTTTGGGACACATAGCGTCACAGGCGTTTGTTATTGCTCAGTTGTGTTTAATTGCCTCCTTAATGCAGGTATTAGAGGGCTCTCAGCACAGTCTTTACTCCAGTCTTTCCATCGGGTCTTTGGAAACTTTTATTGCTGTTTATCACCATGAGGTCCAAAGTTGTGCCAATGAAAGTCAAAGAAGCTATTATGAGACTGAGAAACAAGAATAAAACTGTTGGAGACATCAGCCAAACCTTAGGCTTACTAAAATCAGCTGCTAGGAACATCATTAAGAAGAAAGAGAGCACTGGTTAACTTACTAATCTCGAAGGGACTGGCAGGCCAAGGAAGACCTTCACAGCTCATGACAGAAGATTTATCTCTATAATAAAGAAAAATCCCCAAACACCTGTCCGACGGATCAGAAACATTTTTCAGGAGTCAGGTGTGGATTTGTTAAAGACCACTGTCTGCAGAAGACTTAATGAACAGAAATACAGAGGCGACACCGCAAGATGCAAACCACTGGTTAGCTGTAATAATAGGATGGCTAGGTTACAGTTTGCCAAGAAGTACTATAAAGAGCAACCACATTTCTGGAAAAAGGTCTTGTGGACAGTTGAGACGAAGATTAAGTTGTATCAGAGTGATGGCAAGAGCAAAGTCTGGTAGGAGAGAAGGAACTCCCCAAGATCCAAAGCATACCATCTCATCTGTGAAACATGGTGGTGGGGGTGTTATTGCCTGGGCATGTATGGCTGCTGAAGGTACTGGCTCACTTATCGTCATTGATGATACAACTGCTGATGGTGGTAGCATAATGAATTCTGTATAGACACATCATATCTGCTCAAGTTTAAACAAATGCCTCAAAATCCATTGGCCGGCGGTTCATTCCACAGCAAGACAATGTTCCCAAACATACTGCTAAAGCAACAAAGGTGTTTTTCAAAACTGGTCAATTCTTGAGTGATCCGAACCGAATTGAGCATGCCTTTTATACGCTGAAGAGAAAACTGTAGGGGACTAGCCCCCAAAACAAGCATAAGCTAAAGATGGTTGTAATACAGGCCTGGCAGAGCATCACCAGAGAAGACATCCCGCAACTGGTGATATCCATGAATCGCAGACTTCAACCAGTCATTGCATGCAAAGGATATGCAACGAAATACTAAACATGACTACTTTCATTTACATTACATTGCTGTGTCCAAAACATTATCGTGCTCTGAAATGGGGGAACTATGAATAAACACTGCTGTAATTTCTATATGGGGAAACCAAAATGTATAAAAATGGCCTTTATTAAAATCTGACAATGTTCACTTTAACCACGTGCGAGTTTTTTATTTTTTTTATTTTAAATTTTTATTTATTTATTTTTTTATTTTCCTTTTTTTTTTCCTATTACAAATCTCAAATTGTGGAGTACAGAGGCAAATAAATAAATGATGGGTCTTTGTCCCAAACATTATGGATGGTACTGTATGTGCCTTCCAGACCATTGGTGCTCATTCTTTGAGCGATAAATGTGGTATGGTCTTCTCTAAATTCTTTGATTAATGCCAAGGATCGTTCCTCAGTTTTTTCTAAATTTCTTAAAATACCTGTGAGTGATAAAGATCCCGATTCTGGCTTTGTGCTTTTCATCTGTTCAGAATTTAGGACTGTGGACAGGTCTCTAGCCCTTGTTCAGCTGTCATCTTGCAAATAAATTCTGGTCATATCTACTTAGGATTTCTTTCCTTTAGTATTGTTTTAGACTAACTTCAGGTTTATTCATGATTAATTGTATCATTACTAATATTTATCATTATAATGTATACTGCTTATTTTGTGAGCTCCATGAATTTCATTGTACCCTAATGTAATGACAATAACCTAATCTGAATTTGAAGAGCTCCCTGAACTTGAGGAGTGGAAGTTGCAATTAGATTGCTAAATTCACTGTGGTCATTGTGGATCCAGTGTCCAAACAAGCTAAGAAGTGGTTTCTGATTTTTAGCTGAACATGTTAAAGGAATTGCACCAGGATGAATTGGGTCGGATATCAGAAGACCTGGAAGATGAGCAGGGAGCTCGGACAACCATGGACAAAAAACTTGCAGAACTGCGGGCTGAGGTATGAAGTAACCCCCCTCTGTCAACACAGTTGTTGTCTGCATACTGTTGTTTGTAGAAATACATAGGTAGATTGGAAGAAGTACAAAGACGCAATTAGATCAGATTGGGCCTCAAGCCATTTCCACCAGTCAATCAGATAACATCTCGTACCTTGGGTTTCCAATGTCGTCCTTCAACAAAAAAAGAGTGAGTTGTGTTATGGCGCACCCAGTATTCCTGTTCTGTTTTTTTTCACACAGAGTGTTGGGGGCCTGGAACGCATTACTAGGGGTGGTAGTGGAGGCAAATATAACCTGCACACTTATCTCCAATTGCCTCCTCTCTTTCCTGTCCAACCATCTCCCGAATAAATCACATTAGTAGGTGATAGTATCTTCAGGAAGGGGTTGTGAAAGAATTGTTTGGTCCACGAGGCTGAAGGCAGTGAGGAAGAAGCTGTTCTTAAAGTCTGGAGGTTCAGATACAGATTCTCTATCCTCTTGACGGTAGAATAAAGAAAGGGAATGCTGGGGGTAGATGGCATCCTGGACAATGCTTTTAGCCTTTTTAATGCAATGCACTGTGAAGATGCACTAGATAGAAGAAAGTGACGAGCCTGTGATGGGCTGGTCCATGTTCACTGCTCTCTGCATGTTCAGATGGTTAAGAGCAGAGCAGTTAAAATACCACGCTAGGATGAATCCTGACGGAATACTTCCTTTAGAAGTTCAAGAGAATAATAATAATAATAATAAATTTTATTTATGGGCGCGTTTTCAAGAGTCTCAAGGACACCTTACAAAAATTTAGCAGGTAGAGGAAAAACATGTAAGGGGAATGAAATAAATAGTAGAGACATGACTAGTACACAAAGCAAAGACAGAATTCAATACAAACAATATGAGGCAATTAATGCACAGATGAAAAGGGAGGGGGACGTGGGGCTAAGGCTAGGCAGAGGTGAAGAGATGGGTATTGAGGCGGGACTGGAAGATGGTGAGGGACACGGAATTGCGGATCAGTTGGGGGAGGGAGTTCCAGAGCCTGGGAGCTGCCCTGGAGAAGGCTCTGTCCCCAAAACTGCGGAGGTTGGACGTGGATGGAGAGGAGACCGACTGATGTGGATCTGAGGGACCGTGAGGGTTGGTAGGGGGAGAGGAGGTCAGTGAGATATGGGGGGGCCAGATGGTGGAGGGCTTTGTAGATGAGGATCAGGATTTTGTAGTTGATCCGGTGGGAGATGGGAAGCCAGTGAAGTTGTTTGAGGACTGGAGTGATGTGATGCCAGGATTTGGTGTGGGTGATGAGTCGGGCGGCTACGTTCTGGACCAGTTGGAGTCGGTTGATGTAGGTGGAGCTGATGCCAAGGAGAAGTGAGTTGCAGTAGTCCAGTCGGGAGGAGATGAAGGCATGGATGAGTCTTTTAGCAGCGGGAGGTGTGAGAGAGGGTCTGAGTTTGGCGATGTTGCGGAGATGAAAGAAGGAGGTTTTAATGACATGGCGGATGTGAGGCTCAAGGGAGAGGGTGGAATCAAAGATCACGCCAAGGTTGCGGGCCTGGGGAGATGGGGAGGCAGTGGTGCCGTTGATGGTGAGAGTGGGGTTATTGATTTTGCTGAGTGTGGCTTTGGAGCCTGTGAGGAGGAATTCTGTTTTATAGAATCCTTGTAGATATGCTGAATCTTCTCAGATGGCCAAGAAAGTAAATAGACTGATGTGGTTTCTCAATCAATGTATCAGTATGAAGGACTGTGGTTAGATTGGTTAACCTGTCGAGATGTGGATTCCTCAGAATTTGAAGCTGTTGATCATCTCCCCAGTCGCTCTTTTGATGAGGACAGGGTTGATTTAATGAATGATGATGAACAGGGCATCAAGCTTTGCAGTCTCAAGAGAGTTGACAACAGAGTATAATTCATTTAGTGCCACCTTGGTGTTGGCTTGGGATGATATGTAAACTATCAGCAAGATTGTAGAGGCAGATAAAAGGGACTGCGTTTGATGATCTGGTATTCTTGATCGGGAAAGCAGAATTGAGCAATTACATCACAAATTTGATCATGAAGCAAATGCCATCACCTTTTCTCCTTTCCTGATTGGTCTGTGTACCCCATACAATAAATGGAGAAACACTCAGATGATGTAGCAGGTTCATGTGAGTGAAGGGCGAGCCATGTTTCCGTGGAATAAAAAATATTGCAGCTACTGATCGTTCTTTGAAACAGCAGCTTTGCTCTGAGGTCTTGTTTGTTCTCAAGTGATTGAAAGTTTAGTTTAGTTTAGAGATACTGTGCGGAAAACAGGTCCTTCGGCTCACCAGGTCCACGCGGACCAGCGATCCCCGCACATTAACACTATCCTGCACCCACTAGGGACAATTTTTACATTTCCAAAGCAAATTAACCTACAAACCTATACGTCTTTGGAGTGTGGGAGGAATCCGAAGATCTCGGAGCCTACCCATGCAGATCACGGGGAGGACGTACAAACTCTGTGCTGACAGCACCCTTGGTCAGGATCCAAACCGGGTCTCCGGTGCTGCATTCGATGTAATTACATCACTGTGACCGTTGTATGTTGAGAATTCAATATTCAATTTCCAGGTATATTGAGGATGGGGGTGGTGGGGTGCTGCTATTTCGATAATTTCAGATGCTGGAAATCTGAAATAAAACAGAAAATGTTGTAATCTCCAATCGGGTCAATCAGCATTTGTGGAGAAAGTAATAATGTTAAATGTCATATAGAGGACCTAAAACATTAACTTCCCTTTCACCAGATGCTGTGGTTGCTGAATATATGCAGTATTTTCCATTTTTATTTAAGCCTGATATTGTCATTGGTACCTCCTGAAACCCATTGGTAAAGAAGCAGTCGTGATTTAAAATTTGTCGTACAACCAAGCAAACTCATTTGCTCCCTCTGCAACTCCCTTGTCAATTCTTCCCTTCCCTCCCGTAGCAGCCCTCTCCCCGGGCACTTTCCGTTGCGACCGCAAGAAATGCAACACCTGTGCTTTCACCTCCCCCCTCGACTCCATTCAAGGACCCAAGCAGTCATTCCAGGTGCGACAAAGGTTCACCTGTACCTCCTCCAACCTCATCTACTGCATCCGCTGCTCTAGATTGCAGCTGATTTACATCGGGGAGACTAAGCGGAGGTTGGGTGATCGTTTCGCCGAACACCTCCGCTCAGTCCGCAATAACCTACCTGAACTCCCGGTGGCTCAGCACTTCAACTCCCCCTGCCATTCCCAATCTGACCTCTCTGTCCTGGGTCTCCTCCATTGCCAGACTGAGCAACACCGGAAATTGGAGGAACAGCACCTCATATTTCGCCTGGGTTGCTTGCGTCCGGATGGCATGAACGTTGAATTCTCCCAGTTTTGCTAGCCCTTGCTGTCTCCTCCCCTTCCTTAACCCTTGAGCTGTCTCCTCCCATCCCCCCGCCCTCGGGCTCCTCCTCCTCCCTTTTTCCTTCCTTCTCCCCCCCACCCCCCCATCAGTCTGAAGAAGGGTTTTGGCTCGAAACGTCGCCTATTTCCTTCGTTCCATAAATGCTGCTGCACCCGCTGAGTTTCTCCAGCATTTTTGTGCACCTTCGATCTTCCAGCATCTGCAGTTCTTTCTTGAAAACTCATTGTATTGTCCTGTTTTCATCTCTCTGGGAATTTAAGGATTGGTGTAGATAAAGGGAAATCTGATTTTTTTTTTTTGGGGGGAGGGGGTTTTTTTTTGTCCCAACCAACAGACAATTTTGAAAACCTTAATTATGGACATAGGCCTTTTAATAGAGGTCACCAGTGGTCTATCCGGATAAGGCAGAGGTTCATACACACCTCCTTTAACTTAATCTACAGTATTCGGCACTCTTAATGTGGCCTCTGGGAGGAGACCAAACTGTAGACTAGGTGGACATTTTCCTGATCAGTTGCGCTTGGTCTGCCATGACCTGTGGATCTCCCAGCTGCTAACCATTTTAACTATCCCTCTCATTCCTACACTAACCTTTCTGTCTCGGGCCTCCTCCATTGCTGGAGTGGGGTCATACGCAGAACATTACCTCGTATTCTGCTTGGGTGGTTTACAACCAAACAGTATGAATATTGAATTCTCCAATTTCAGGTAACTAAACCCGAACCCCCACTCCCGCCTTTTCATCATGGGCCTGTTAAATGAGCCTTTGGTCCTTGTCAACAGATGGAGAGACTCCAGGCAGAGAACACCTCTGAGTGGGGCAAGAGGGAACGATTGGAGACCGAGAAGCTGAACCTTGAAAGAGAGAACAAAAAGCAGAGGGCACAGATTGAGGATTTGGTGGAAGTATTGGCCAAAAAAAGGAAGCAGGTTGCAAGTGCCCTGGACATGGACTTGAAGACCATTCAGAACGAGCTTTTCGAAAAGAATAAGGTAAAAGACTGGTGTTTAAGATTGGATTTTCTTTACAGATGGACTCAAAATACTGGAGTAACTCAGCAAGTCAGACAGCATCTCTGGAGAAAATGAATAGGTCATGTTTTGGGTCGGGGTCCTTCTTCAGACTTTAAAATATATATAATGTTACTATTGCCATGGCATTCACAGGGGTATCTTGTACTAAGTTTAGGACTGAGATGAGGAAAAACTTTTTCACCCAGAAAGCTGTGAATCTGTGGAATTCTCTGCCACAGAAGGCAGTGGAAGCCAATTTACTGGATATGTTCAAGAGAGGTTAGATTTAGCTCTTAGGGCTAAAGGTATCGAGGGATATGGGGAAAAAGCCAGAAAGGGGTACTAATTTTGGATGATCCGCCGTGATCATATTGAATGGCGGTGCTGGCTCGAAGGGCCGAATGGCCTACTCCTGCACCTATTTTCTACGTTTCTAAGTTCTTGTTAGCAGCTTGTAATAATATTTTTATTTCCAACCATGAAATGTTTGATAGCCTCACAGACTTGACACTAGCTTGAGAGCATTTACAGTCATAGTCACACTGTTTTTAAACTGTTGGCTCAAACCATAGTGTTGGTCATATCCCTACAGTTAATCGTGATTAAGTTTATAACGTCCTTGGTCATCCACAGTTCCATTACCCTACCATCCCTATCCCCTCTTCTCCCCTCTCCGTCTGGGCAAAATCACTTGAAAGCACTTACCATCAGAATTTAAGAACAGCCGTTATTATGAACAGTACTCCCATTATAGAATACATAACGGTACTGCACAAGAACAGGCCTTTTGGTCCACAATGTCTCCTTTTAACATGATGGCATGACCATAGCTTATCTACCTGCACATAACCCATGTATCCATCTGAAAGTCTTTTATATGCCACTAGCATGCTGCTTCAACTAGGATATTTTTAAATCTGATTTGCCAAAGCCATTCCTGGGCACCTTTTGGCCCTTCGATTTTCCTGTTTCAGTTCCTTTCACCTTTCAAAGCCCCTGTCTGATTCCAACCTCTCTAACCATACATGCGCTTACTTTTTCATTTTGACCAAATTTACCACCTTATATTTTGCCATCCTTTGCTCCTCCTTATTAGAACATGCCAATTGTGAACATCGATCAACTAGCCTTTAAACACTTGCCGCATGTCAGATGTGGACTTACCCAAAACAATTGTTCCCAGTTTACCCCCCTAAGCACCTGTCCAATAACATTGTAATAAAAAAGAACTGCAGATGCTGGTTTATACCAAAAATGGACGCAAAATGCTGGAGTAACTCAGCGGGATAAGCAGCATCTGTGGAGAAAATGGAAAGGTGACGTTTCATGTCGGGACCTTCAGACTAATAAGATTGTAGTTTGGCTTACTCCAATTTGGCACCTTCCCACAAGGTCCAGCCTTCTCCTTATTCAAAAAAATCTTAAAACTTATGAAGTTGTGATCACTGTTCCCAAAATGTTCTTCCAGTGAAATACTGGTCATCTAGCCAGTCTCATATCACAACACAAGGTCCAGTATGTTCCCTTCTCGGGTTCGACTATCCACACTGTTTCAAGAAACTCTCTTGGATACATCACTCAAATTCTGCCCAGTTCAAGCCTTTGGCACTGAGCAAATTCCAGTCAACATTGGCAAACATGGAACAGTACAGTATAGGAACGGGCACCTCACCCCACAATGTTTGTGCCAAACAGGATGACTAGTTAAACTGATCTTATTAGCCTGTACATGATTCATATCCCTCTATTCCCTGCATTTTCATGTGCCTATCTAAAAGCTTCTTAACTGTCACTATCGTAACTGCCTTCACCACCAATGCGTTCCAGTCTCTGTATTAAAAAAAATAAAATAAATGCCCGCCGATCTCGATTAAACTTTCCCCCCTCTCTCCTTGGAGCTATGCCTTCTAGTGTTGGGCATTTGCGCTGGGATCCCTTCAATGGCGAGGTCAGTACCTGTGATGGACTGGGCAGTATCCACCAGTTTTTAGAATATCCGTTGTTCCAGGGCATTTAAGATGCCAAACCATGCAACTAATCAATATGCTTTCTACTATACACCTGTTGAAGTTCAAGAGTCTATTTGTCGACCTACTGAATCTCCACAATCTTCTAAGTAGATGAGTTGATGGGCTTATTTTAGGAATACATAAATGTGCTGGGTCCAGGATAGATCTTCAGAAATATTGGATCAGAGCCCAGGAACTTGATGTTGTTGACTATCCCCACCACTGAGCCATTAATGAAGATTGGTTTGTGGATCCTCGCCCTACCTTTGATAAAGTCAACAATCAGCTACTTGTCTTTACTGACATTGAGAACAAAGTTGTTCTGGCACCATTCAATCAGACAATCGATCTCCCTCCTATACTCTGACTTGTCAATATCTGCAATTCGTCCAACATGGTGGTGTCGTCGATGAATTGTCATGATGCTAAGACCAACGCTTATCAGCCTGCACATAATCCCTATCCCTCCATTTCCAAACGTCTCCACATCTTTCCTATAATACGGCGACCAGAAATGCACGCTGTACTTCAGATGCAGCCTAGCCACAGTTCGATAAAGCTGCGTCATGACTTTCTGGATTTCTTGCACTCAATGCCCTGACTTACAGTACAAGAGCAAATATACCATATGCTTTCTTTACCATTCTACCTGTGTTGCCGCTTTCAGGGAGTAATGGGCTCGGAACCCATGATCCCTCTGTAGATCCATGTTGTTAAGGGTCAGACTTTCCACTTGCATTTGAGCTCCCCAAGTGCAGCACCTACCTATTCGGATTAAACTCCATCTCCCATTTTCTCTGCACATTTCGGTAGCTGATCTATATCCCACTGTATACTTTGACAGCCTCCATCAAAGCCTGTTGCAGTCTTTGTTATATAGACTCTGCGATAGTGCTTTTTTAGTACATGATTAAAACCATCACTTGGGAGGGAAATAAATTGCAGAGATTGTTTTTGCTCTTGGAGCAGTCTGGAAATGGACGAGATGTTTCCTCCGGCAGAAGCAAAATGATTATGCTATGTTTCCCAGAATGTTTAGATTTTCAAGATAATCTGGTTTCATATTCATTGCCTTTACTGAGCACAGGATTTTCAGGCTTTTTATGGCAGTTTCAAATTCCGATATGGGCAAAGTAGAACATGAACAGACATATACTGTAGTATTAAATTGTTGAATGACTCATCGAATAGCATCCAATAAATTTGAGATCAGTATGGCAATTAAAATGGCTAGGATTTGGTTACTCACTATGCAATGTTGCTTTGATCACAGGAGTTGTCGGATCTCAGGCACGTTCATGCCAAGCTAAAGAAACAGTATCAAGAAAAAATGGCTGAGTTGGCACATGCAAACAGAAGAGTGGAGCAGCATGAAACAGAAGTGAAGAAACTGCGGCTACGAGTGGAAGAGTTAAAGAAGGAGCTGGCAGTGGCTGAGGATGAGGTATGATATGCTTCACAAGGAGGATTTAGGGGGTTCATACTGTCCCTACAGCCAAACAAAGGTGAAAAGTCTCAAGTTTTTTTTTTTTTAATGGTGCTGGAAATCTGAAAGAAAAACAAAATAAATGCCATCTGCAGAAAGCGAAACAGTCAATCAGCACATGTACTTTCTTGTTTCAACAAAGTCAATGTTGCTGGTGCCTGATGAGATGACAGCTCTATCTTTCTCTCACTACTTTCACTTATCAATAGCCAATCCAAAAACTAACTCAACAGTGTTTTATGTTAAAACCCAAAGTGCTAGAATAACTCGGCGGTCAGGCAGCATCTTTGGAAGAAATAGAAAGATGACGTTTCAGGTCGGAACCAGTCTTCTATGTCTGAAGAAGGGTTCCGGCCCTAAATGTTGCCAAAGAGCCAGCATGACCACAGAGGGACAGTCCAGAATATCCTGTGCTGTGGAGCTTATTGGTTGGGAAAGGCCAGCTAAATATTTGCCTATTTCCACATTCCAGGTGGATGAAGCTCATAACCAGGCCAGGAGGTTGCAGCGGTCCTTGGATGAACAGACAGAAGAGTCTGAGAACCTTCAGGTACAACTAGAGCACCTGCAAACAAGGTAAGCAGCACATAGCAACTCTTCCTCGTATTCTTTTATTCTGAAATCACTTGGGACTTGTTTTTGTTCCAGTTTTGTGGGGTCAGCAGTGACTGATAAAGGGTCTGTAGACTTTGCTACAGATGGCGCAGGATGTGCCTGACAAAATGGGTGGGAGGTTTATGTTCTGGTGCTCTGCTTCCACTATGTATACTGGACTTTTGTGTGTGCTTCCAGCACAGAGACGTGAAACTCTTGGTACAATCCTCTCTGCTATTTCACCACTGTGAGTAATCATGGGACAGAAATCCCCCCGAGTCAATGGGATGTTGCATTTCTCCAAGGACCTTTAAGAAGATTCTTGAATTGTTTTGTCTGTCCATCTGGTAACATCTTCCATCATCAGTTTCTGAAATGGTGCTTTTCTGGTCTTGAGCATGTAAATACAATGGCCAGTCCAACAGACAATATGACCCTTGGTTTACTGGGCAGCAGTGATCCCTGTCCTTGTATTATTTTGTCACCTGGACTAACTGAAGTGGTCATCTCCAGGTTCTGAAATGATACCACTGGTGTTCTCTGCAAAATCCTCCAGAAAAGTTGTTAGGGTAAGTAAATCAACATCAGGATCATCCCGCAGGACTAAAGACTCAGCATTGAAGCTACACCAAATCAAATAGTAACAGTGGTGCCATACTGTATGGAGCCTCGAGCTTTAGCCAGAATAAAATAAACAAAGTGCTAGAGTGACGCTTCAGGTCGGGACTTGTTTAGGGGAGAAACCTGTCTAACTGTTTCTTAAATGTTGCAATAGTCCCTTACTCATTTACCTCGTCTGGCAGCTCATTCCATACACCCACCACCCTTTGTGTGGAAAAAGTTACCCCTCAGATTGCTATTAAACCTTTTCCCTTCATCTTAAACCAATTTCCTCTACTCGGGGCAAGAGACTCTGTGCATCTGTGCAAGATTTTTAACATCACCCTGTCACAAGCTATCATACCACCCTGCTTAAAGTTAGCCACAATCATTCCTATTCCAAAAAAGTCAGTCCCTGAGGACTTGAATGACTATAGACCGATTGCACTTACACCAGTGATTATGAAGTGTTTCGAGAAACTAGTCCTGCATCACATGAGAACCAGCCTACCTCCCTCCTTCGACCCACATCAGTTTGCCTACAGAGATAACAGATCCACTGAGGACGCCATCGCCATAGCAACTCACACCGCACTGAGCCATTTGGAACATCGGGAAAGCTACGTGAGGATGTTATTCATTGATTATCATACAGGGACGAGATACAGCAACAAGATGAACAAGTGATGTTCAGTAAATAGCCTGACACTGAACACAACCAAGACAAAGGAGCTAATACTGGACTTCAGGAGGAAACGGGACGCGGACCCGGCCCCGCTCTGCATAAATGGGGCATGTGTGGAAAGGATGCAGACTTTCAAATTCCTAGGAGCCCTCGTATCCGAGGACCTCTCCTGGTCGGCCAACACCACTGCAACCGTCAAGAGAGCACAACAGAGACTCCACTTCCTGAGAGTGCTCAGGAAGCACAACACCAAAAAGAAGCCTTCTACTGGGCGACCATCGAGAGTCTACTGACATATTGCATGTCAGTGTGGTATGCAGGCTGCTCTGCTGCAGATAAAATAGCGCTCCAGAGAGTGGTAAAAACAGCAGAGAGAATCACTGGCTGCCCACTGCCCTCTCTGGAGGATATTGCCACCTCGCGCTACCGCAGCAGAGCCACTAAAATCGTCAAAGACTCCACACACCCCTTTTTGAACTGTTGCCCTCTGGCAGGTGTTACAGGTCAGCCAAAACACGCACCTCCAGACTTGGAGACAGTTTCTTCCCCAAAGTAATCTTCACACTCAACATGAAAAAACACTGAGTATTATTCATGCTGCACTCTTCCATGCTGCTACCCACCTTGAAACTTTTACTATCACCATGTACAGTACTGATTACTTACTTATTTTAATACCTAGTTTTTAACATTGTTTTTAAATTGTGTATATTATGCATCAAACGAGTGGCAACAACAATTTTGTTGTATGCAGTGCTTACAACGACAAATAAAGGCTACCCAATCTATTCATCTCATGATTTAATACAACTGTATAAGATCACCCCTCATTTTCCTACACTCCAAGGAATAGAGACCCAGCCTACTCAACCTCTTCATATAGCTCAGACACTTGAGTCCTGGCAACATCTTCGTAAATTTTCTCTGTACCTTTCCAGCTTGACAACAACTTTCCTACAACATGGTGCCCAGAACTGAACACGATACCCAAAATACAGTCTCACCAATATCTTAAGATAACCAACGTGACCTCCCAACTTTTATACTCAATGCCCTGATGAAGACCAATGAGCCAAAAGCCTTTCAGACCACCCTATCCACCTGTAACGCCATCTTCAAGGAACTATGTGCCTGCTCTCCGAGATCCCTCTGCTCTACATCACTCCCCAGAGCCCTACCATACACTGTCCTAAAATGCAACACCTCACATTTCTCTGTATTAAATTCCATCAACCATTCCTCGGCCTACCTGGCCAAACGATCAAGATCCTGCTGCAATTTTTCACAACCATCTTCACTATCTGAAAAACCACCCACTTTTATATCGTCTGCGAACTTGCTAATCTTGCCATGTAAGTTCTCATCTAAATCATTGATATAGATGACAAACAGTAACGGCTCAGCACCGAACCATGAGGCACACCACTAGTCATAGGCCCCAGTCTGAGAAGCAACCTTCCGCCATCACCCGCTGTTTCCTTCCATGGTCAATTTTCTATCCATTCAGTTATCTCTGCTTGTGATCTAACCCTCTCGAGCAGCCTACCATGTGGAATCTTGATGAATGCTTTGCTGAAGTCCATTTATGCAATATTTACAGCTCTGCCCTCATCAATCTTTTCGGTCACATCTTGAAAATGTCCAATCAGATTCGTGAGACACGGCCTCCCACGTACAAAACCGTGCTGACTATTGTCTTGTGTTGCTATATGGGTGGAACTAAGAAATAAAAAGAGGATGACTGTCATACAGGAAAGAGATGGAATGTTATGCTTTATGTAGGACGTGTCTTTTTCCTGGGTGACTATCCGACAAAGTTACATAAAGTAATCCCTTCTTCACCCCCCCCCCCCCCCCCCCCCCCCCCCGCCCCGAATCCAGATCCTTTATTTATTGACAGCCCCCTGTGCCAGGTCCCCCTCACAGATTCAGATTCCACTTTCAACTTACAGTACAGAGACAACGAAATGCAGTTAGCATCTCCCTGGAAGAGCGACAAAGAATATGATTTCTATAAATAAATCTATTTACAGGCATACAGTCATAGTGTTTTTCTTGTAGGAGGAGTGTCGGAGGGGGGGAAGGTGATTGGCAGTCACCGAGGTACATTGTTGAGTAGTGTGACAGCCGCAGGGAAGAAGCTGTTCCTGGACCTGCTGGTCCGGCAACGGAGAGACCTGTAGCGCCTCCCGGATGGTAGGAAGGTAAACAGTCCATGGTTGGGTGAGAGCAGTCCTTGGCGATGCTGAGCGCCCTTCGCAGACAATGCTTGCTTTGGACAGACTCAATGGAGGGGAGCGAGGAACCGGTGATACGTTGGGCAATTTTCACCATCCTCTGCAGTGCTTTCCGGTCGGAGACAGAGCAGTTGCCATACCATACTGTGATGAAGTTGGTAAGGATGCTCTTGGTGGTGCAGCAGTAGAAGTTCACCAGAATCTGAGGAGACAGATGGACCTTCTTCAGTCCCCTCAGGAAGAAGAAGCGCTGGTGAGCCTTCTTGACCAGAGTTGAGGTATTGTGGGTCCAAGAGAGGTCATCAGAGATGTTGACCCCCAGGAACCTGAAGCTGGAAACACGTTCCACCTCCGTTCCGTTGATGTGGATGGTGGTGTGCCCTTAGACTTCCTGAAGTCTACAATGAGCTCCTTGGTCTTCTTGGAGTTAAGGGCCAGGTTGTTGTCACCCTTTATTCATGGCGACGCGGCTCGTCCACCTCGGCCTATCCACCTCGACTCAACTTCGAGATCCCAACCGCAACCCGACCCCGCCCTATGTTCAACCTCGTCCTCATAGCGATGACCCGACACTGTCCTCGACCCAATCTCGATAGACTCTGACCCCGAGGACTTCCACCTTGCACTGCGGTGGCTTTTCCATAGGACGCGGTGCTCTGTAGGAGACTTCTGTACGGTTCAGCCTTCACCATGTTTTCTCTGTCACACAGGTTGAGGAGGCAACAGACAGTCTTTGGGAAAAGAAGCTCATGTTTTGACCCAGATGATCCCAATGAGACTGGCAGTGACTTTGATGATGACCCCGAGTTGTTGCAGCTGCAGATCCCTTGAGCAAGCAATTGGAAGGTTGGTGGACCAGAGGGAGGAATCTCTCCAGAATGTCAGCTACTACATTGCCAGCAGCAGGCCAAGAGGTGGTTTGGGGCTTTATGAAACAGGAGTTTCCGAAACTATTCCTATAACATAATTCTCTAAAAATAACTCTCACCACCTTCATTAATGGACTTTGTATCCTTTCAAAATATATTTATGCATATAACTGATCGCTGTACACTATATTTACATGAATTTTCTATTATAAACCCGAGTACTTAGAGTTTGGGGTGGAGTATTTGTTGTTTTTTCAATGCTTCATCTATATGATGAGACTGCAAATGTGTCACCAGCTTCTGATTTTGGGAGATCATCAGGGGGTAAGGAGAGTGCCCATCTCCTCGACTATCTCCTCAATTCTTGCCTTTCTTGTCTGTAAACAGGACTAGTCGGCATCTCAAGAAATGGTGGATTTAAGCGGTGATCAAAATTATCGATGGTTTTCATAACATAAGTAAAGAAATGTTGATTTCACAGGAAGGAGGATTGGCAAACGGAGGAAACAAATATCTGCTCATTGGCAAGAGAGCCCATACTGAGATGAAGAGAATTCAGCAATTCTGTGCCTTGAAGGGAAGTGGATGCAGTTTCAATAGATGTTTTCACCAAAAAATTGGATAAACGTTTGATGAGAAAATAATTGCAGGATGAATTACCAGACCTGGATGACATATCTCATATTTTTAAAGAAAGCATCATCATTGGAGTGCCTTAGTGCAGTGTACTTGGATTCTTGGCCCAAACATCTTCAACTGCTTGTACACACATAATTCTGGAGTAACTCAGCAGGACAGCCAGCATCTCTGGAGAGAAGGAATGGGTGACGGTTCGGGTTGAGACCCTTCTTCAGACTTGACCCAAAACGTCACCCATTTCTTCTCTCCAGAGATGCTGCCTGTCCCACTGAGTTACTCCAGCATCTTGTGATTTAAACCAGCATCTGCAGTTCTTTCCTACACATCTTCAACTACCTCATCCTTTCTATCATAAGATCAGAAGTGGGAAAGTTTATCGGTGCCGACACATCGTCCAGTTCTATTCACAGCCACAAAGGAACCAATGTGTCTCGGTGCAGCAAGTCTGAGACAACTTGAATCTGATCTGATCGAAGTATATAAAATGATGAGAGGTGTAGATAGTCAGAATCTTTTTCTGAGGGTGGAAATGCCCAACACCACAATTATAAGATGAGAGGAGGAAAGTGTAATGGAGATGTGCGGTGCAAATTGTTTAACACAGAGAGTGGTGGGGGCCTGGAATGCATTGCCGAGGCGGTGGTGGAGGCAGATATGATAATGGCATTTAAGTGGCTTTTAGATAGGCACACGGAAGTGAGATCTGGTTTGCCACAAGCATTGTGGGCTGAAGAGCCCCTTCCTGTGCTGTGCTCTATGTTCTAACGTGTATTAGTGGCAAATACATCTGCATCCCTAAGGTTCCAAACATGAGTGTCTTCAGTAAGAGATTTAAATCACAACCTTGACTTTCAGTGACTTTATCGCCGCCTGGTTCCCTCATCAACATTCACGCGGTCAAATTAACCAGGCATTCTTGGGGTCCAAGTCCATAGCTCCTTGAAAGTGGCAACATAAGTGGGTAGATTGGTAAAGAAGGTTTATGGTATGCTTGCCTTTGTCATTTAGGGCATTGAGTATAAAGGCCAGGAAGTCATGACAGCTTTATAAAACATTGCTTACGCAGCATTTGCATATTGTGTGCAGTTGTGGTCGGCATGTTACCAAAGGATGCAAACGAGATTTGCCAGAATGCTGCCTGACCCGCTGAGTTACTCCTGCATTTTGTCTCTATCTTCACTTGCTCCTACTGCTGTGAGGCCGTAACATCTTCAGGTAATGACCAGTAGGGCTTTCACATTTGGGCAGTAGGGCATGGTTACTTTGGGGACATCATTGGGTAATGACTGGGAGAGTGCTACATTTTAGTGGACATGGGGAAGGTTGTATCTTGATTGTAGTGTGTTTACTATCTGCGGTCTGAATGATTGACGTCAGCTCGTGGTTTCTGATCTTACTGCATCTAATTTAGTTGAGATTGTAAACATCTAAGCTCAGAAGTACAACACATCAGTTATTTTCGTATTACTCAACACACTACCTTAATAGCCCTGGTGAGGTTTATTACTGACAAGACAAAATCTGTAAACAAAAATAATTGAATTACAATTTCACAGGTGAATAAATGAAATGGAAGATACAGTATGTTCATGGTTTAATGCATAATCTAATACCTGCACTTACTCAGTCCTGTCCAAGCAGGCTGGTACTGTTAGAAACC
This sequence comes from Leucoraja erinaceus, assembly GCF_028641065.1. Classification (NCBI taxonomy): domain Eukaryota; kingdom Metazoa; phylum Chordata; class Chondrichthyes; order Rajiformes; family Rajidae; genus Leucoraja; species Leucoraja erinaceus. The sequence continues at coordinate 20,321,311 of NC_073393.1, read as the reverse complement.
CTCCTCTTTCCCAGATAGACTGTTTCCTTTTATTTCGCATCAGGAGACATGAGAAGGACACCCACAGACAGAGTGTATGTATTGGCCAAGAACCTGCTGGGAAGTAATTCCGATGCCCTCAGGGACACTTATTTTAGACTTTAATGGTACAACGCGGAAACAGGCCCTTCGGCCCACTGTGTCCACACCGATCAGCGATCACCCTGTACACTAACACTATCCTACGCACTAGGGTGAATTTTACTGACACCAATTAACATACAAAACCTTTAAATCTTTGGAGTGTGGGAGGAATCTCATGTGGTGACAGGGAGAACATACAAACTACCTACAGACAGCACCCATAGTCAGGACCTGGTCTCTAGCGCCGTAACATAGTAACTTCACCGCTGCATCACTGTGACTGCCCTATCAAGCTCTCCAGTGCCAACAGCACAGGCAGCACCGTGGCACAGCGGTATATTCGCTGCCTTACAGGACCAGAGACCAGAGTTTGATTCCGATTACGAGTGCTGCCTATATGAAGTTTGTATGTTCTCCCTGTTCCCGCATGTGTTTCCTCCAGGTGTCCTGGTTTCCTCCCACACTCCAAGACATGTAGGTTTGTAGGTTAATTGACCTGTAAATTATCCCAGTGTGCAGTGGGATAAATAGTGTGAACGGTTGGTGCAGTCTCAATAGACAATGGGTGCAGGAGTAGGCCATTTGGCCCTTCGAGCCAGCACCGCCATTCAATGTGATCATGGCTGATCATCCCCAATCAGTACCCCATTCCTTCCTTCCCCCCATATCCCCCGATTCTGCTATTTTTAAGAGCCCTATCCAGCTCTCTGGAAAGCATCCAGAGAACCTGCCTCCACCGCCATCTGAGGCAGAGAATTCCACAGACTCACTACTCTCTGTGAGAAAAAGTGTTTCCTCGTCTCTGTTCTAAATGGCTTACTCCTTATTCTTAAACTGTGGCCCCTGGTTCTGGACTCCCCCAACATCGGGAACATGTTTCCTGCCTCTAGCGTGTCCAAACCCGTAACAATCTTATATGTTTCAATGAAATATCCTCTCTTCCTTCTAAACTCCAGAGTGTACAAGCCCAGCTGCGCCATTCTCTCAGCTTATGGCAGTCCCGCCATCCCGGGAATTAACCTTGTAAACCTACGCTGCACTCCCTCAATAGCAAGAATGTCCTTTCTCAAATTAGGGGACCAAAACTGCACGCAATACTCCAGGTGTGGTCTCACTAGGGCTCTACAACTGCAGAAGGACCTCTTTGCTACTATATTCGATTCCTCTTGTTATAAAGGCCAACTTTCACTTTCTTCACTGCCTGCTGTACCTGCATGCTTACTTTCATAGACTGCTGTACAAGGACCACCAGATCCCATTGTACTTCCCCTTTTCCCAACTTGACGCTATTTAGATAGTAATCTGCCTTACTGTTTGTGCTACCAAAGTGGATAACCTCACATTTATCGGCATTAAACTTCATCTGCCATGCATCTGCCCACTCCCCCAATCTCAGTTGGCCAAATGGGCCTATTTCCACGCTGTATCTCTAAACTAAAAAAACTAAACTAAGCTTCGCTGGATTGGGTTGAGAAAGTGCTGAGGGCCTGCTGTATTTCAGATCGCATCCATCACCACGACAGTCAAACCCACATCAGAACACCGTCTAAAGCATTTTATCAGGGTGCATCACAGCATAGTTTGGGAACAGCTCCATCCAAGACTGCTAGAAATTGCAGAGTGCAGCCCAGTCCATCACACAAACCAACCTCCTTTCCATTGACCCCATCAACACTTCACGCTGCCTCTGCAAGGTCACCAGCATTATCAAGGTCCAATCTTACCCCAGTCACTCAGGCTCAGTTTCTTCTGTTGTGAGGCAACAGAACTGTCCTCTCACCAACTAGAGAGTGGTCCTGACCTCTATACCTTATTTGAGACCTTTGAATTATCTTTACTGGACTTTATCTTGCACAAAACGTGATACCCTTTATCCTGTACACTGGACGGCTTGATTGTGATCATGTATGGTCTTTCCGCTGGCTGAGATAGCACAGTAAAAAACTTTTAATCGTACCTCGGTACAAGTAACAATAATAAACTAAACTAGATCAGATGAATACACCCCACATCTCATCTACCTGACTCTTGAGTGTTCCTGGCTAGTATGACAAAACAGAAACCATCTTCCAGTGGAGAGCAGTCTGTCTATTGGCAGAGTCATGGTTCACAGTTGGCATTTATCTGCTCTAGTAACAGCTCTCAATAATTAGCTTCCAGGTAATAGTGCAACACTTGTGGTTGGCCTTAGTTTTCACAAGAAGCACCAAGATCTTGCATGACTGGGCTTCTGACTGAGTTGCAACGAGACCCATCAGCCAGTGTAAAACAAGGCTTGCCAGACTTTACCACAGGACGCACACACCATCCAGAGTGGGTGATGAACGGATGGCATGAACTGTGGAAGAACGGAACTGGACGTATCACCGCTTCTGCTCACCCTTTGCGTTCAGTCAGGAAGACTGGGCAACACTGTCCATCTATCCATCTCCATGTGTGCATCCCCACGGACAATCTCTGATTGTGTGCAATCCGAGTGTGCAATCCCACTGACAACATACCATCCATCTCCGAGTGCCACAACCTCTCCTTGCTGGCTGGCTTACTGACAACACTCTCCATCTCTGAGTATACACCAACCAACAACACACCGTCCTCTGAGATTTTATGATGATGTTGCCATTACTTGAGGGCCCAAGTTAAAGGGAAATGTTTGGCTGCAGGAGGTTATAAATTATAGAGTTGTATAAATTCATGAGCAGGATAGGGTGAATGCAGTCTTTTTTCCAGGGTCAGGGAATCAAGAACCAGAGAGCGGGTTTTGAGAGGGGAAAGATTTATTGAGATATAGTGAGTGGCAACTTTTTCCACACACAGGGTGATGGGCAAATGGAACAAACTGCCAGATGCAAGTACAACAACAACAACATTCAGCAGACATTTGGACAAGCATATGGAATGGAAAGGTTTAGAGAGATATGGGCCAAGCGTGGATTAATGGGACTAACGTCAATGGAACATCTTGGTCAGCATGGGTGAGATGGGCAGAAGAACCTTTCTTTGTACTGTATATCTGAGTGCAGACTTACTGACAATACACTCCATCGCTGTGCATCCACCATGACAACGCACTATCAACAATACAGCCAAGAAAGCACACCAATGTCTCTACTTCCTCAGAAGACTAGGAACATTTGGTATGTCACCAATGACACTAGCAATTTATATTGATGCACCATAGAAGCATTGCATGGGGATGCATTGCAGTTTGATATGGCAACAGTTCTACCCTAGGCTGCAAGGCCTGTGTCCACCACATAAAGCAGCCTCCTTTCCCCCTCCCCAGCATTGACTCCATCGACTTGAGGTAGCATGGTGCAGTACATACCCCAAACAGCATCAATCATGCTAAAGTAGATATACCCTGTAGTTGGGAGCTTCAAGTTCCTTGGCATTATTTGGGCATACTCCTTCCACCTCAGAGCTTGGGTCTGATCCCATCACTTACCCCTGTTGGGTTTTCATTACCTTTCCCCCCTCACCGCTTCTCCCTTTCTGATACAGAACGGTCAGTCCTCAGCAGGGACCTTACCTTTGCACCCCCCTATACCCAACAAGTTCCAAGCCTGTCACGATATTGAGCCCTTCTTCCGTCGCCTTCACCACTGGGTCTCTTTCTCTGGTGAGCAGTCCTTGTCCCCCAGTGACGTTCCCTTCTCCTGTCTCCAACATTCTTCCCCCTCACGGATCCCACCCACCCTCCCTGGACCTTTTTATTTCCAACTGCTGGTGCGACATCAACCATTTTGACTTCTCCGCTTCTCTTACCCACTCCAATCTCACGTGCTCTGACGACTCAGTCCTCCGGTCAATCATCAATAATCGCAACATTATCAAACCCGCTGACAAAGGAGGTGGCATTGTGGTCTGACAAGCTGACCTCTACCGTGCTGAGGTCAGGCACCAGCTCTCGGACGCCTCATACCTACCCCTCAACTATGACCTCGCAGATGAACATCAGGCCAGCAATCCCAGACTGTTACCGATTGCATCATGTCTGGCGATCTCCCCTCCACAGCCTCCAACCTTATAGTCCCTGAGCTCTGCACTGCCTGCAAAATCCACAAAGAGGCCAACCATGGTAGACACATTTTTCTGTGTGCTCCCGCACAGAGCTCATCTCCAAATACCTTAATCCTCCCTAATCCCCCCGTATTCAGTCCACTCTGACCGACATCTAAGGCACCTCGCGCGCCCTTCAACTCTTCAATAACTTTCAATTTCTTTACCATGGACGTTCATTCCCTTTACATCTCTACATGGGCAATACCAAGCATAGACTCAGCGACCATTTTGTCAAATGCGCACGCAGTCCACCACGGCCTGCTGCATCTCTCGGTTGCTAACTATTTTATCTCCCCTTCCCATTCGCATACTGATCTTTCTGACATGAATCTCCTCCATTACCAGAGTGAGGCCACACACAAAATGGAGGAATAGCATCTAATATTCCGCTTGGGTAGTTTACAACCTGACGGTATGAACATTGAATTCTCCTATTTGAAGTACCAACCTACTAACAAACCCCCATTTTCTTCCGCCCTCTCTTCCCTGTACCCCACCTGGATTTGCACCCCCATCCCCATCCACCTATATTACTCCTCTGGCCATACAATTTGAACCTCTTCTATCCGTAATTCACACCTATTGACTTCATCTGTGGCCTTTGCCAAACCAGCTGCCTTTCAAAGAAACTCCCTCATCCGTATTCATCTAACACTTTGTTTTTCCTGGGGTTTGTCCTGTCCATCCTATCTTCCAGCTTTCTTCACCCTCCCAATCTATTTGAAGAAATGTCCTGACACGAAACATAACCTATTCAAGTTTTCCAGAGAGGCTGCTGGACCAGCTCGGTTATTCCAGAACATTGTGTCTTTTATTATAAACCAACATCTGCAGGTTCTTTGTGTCTACAAAGATACAACGATTTATGTCAAGGCTGCTGTAAGCTCTCTTGCCTGTCTCAATTACTATGGATTGTTTTCAGCAGGCTCTGAGGATTTACTACCTTAATGCATTTCAACAGCAATAACACCACTTCCTTCTTAATCTCAAACTGCCTGAGCATATTAGTATTTCCCACACACTGTCCTTCATGTCCTCCTCCTTGGTGATATGGATGCAAACTATTATGTTTAGTACCTTGCCGACAACCTTTGGCTCCAAGCATAAATTCCCTCCATAGAACATACATACAGCACAGGAACAGGCCCTTTGGCCCGCCATGCCTGTGTCGAAGGTAGACAAAAATGCTGGAGAAACTCAGTGGGTAAGGCAGCATCTATGGAGCGAAGGAATAGGCGATGTTTTGGGTTGAGACGTCGACCATGCTGTTTCTCCAGCATTTTTGTCTACCTTTCGATTTTTCCAGCATCTGCAGTTCTTTCTTATGCCTGTGCTGAACATCATGTCAGGATATAGTAATGTCACCTGCCTGCACAAGAACAATTTCACTCCATTCCCATTCATGTGCCTCTCAAACACCATGACTCTAAATTCATCTGATTTACTTTGATTCAGGATAGGATTTACTCCCATTAGGAAGATATTTGGCTAATTAGGGACAGTCAGCATAGCTTTGTGCATGGCAGGTCATGTTTTACTAATTTAATTGAGTTTATTGAGGAGGTAACCTGGGTGATTGATGAGGGTGGGGTGGTGGATGTTGCCTACATGGATTTTAGTGAGGCATCCGATAAAGTCCCCATGGTGAAATGATCCAGAAGATTAAGATGCAAGGGATTCGCAGTGATTGGTTGTATGGATTCAGAACTGGCTTAATGATAGCTAATGTTATCCCACTTTTTAAGAAAGACATTAGAGAGAGAATTATAGACCAGTTAGCCTGACATTGGTGGTGGAGAAGATGCTAGAGTCAATTATAAAAGATGAAATTGCGGCACATTTGGATAGCAGTAACAGGATCGGTGCAAGTCATCATGGATTTACGAAGGGGAAATCATACTTGACTAATCTGGAATTTTTTGAGGATGTAACTAGGAAAATGGACAAGGGAGAGCCAGTGGATGTAGTGTACTTGGACTTTCATAAAGCATTTGATAAGGTCGCACATAGGAGATTAGTGGGCAGAATTAGAGCACAAGGTATAGGGGGTAGGGTACTGACATTGATAAAAAATTAGTTGGCAGACAGGAAACAAAGAGTAGGGCATAAATTTTCAGAAATGGCAGGCAGTACTAGTGGGGTACCGCAAGGCTCGGTGCTGGGACCGCAGCTATTTACAATATACATTAATGATTTAGACGAAGGGATTAAAAGTAACATTAGCAAATTTGCAGATGACACAAAGCTGGGTGACAGTGTGAACTGTGAGTTGGATGCTATGAGCAAGCAGGGCGACTTGGACAGGTTGGGTGAGCGGGCAGACGCATGGCAGATGCAGTTTAATGTGGTTACATGTGAGGTTATCCACTTTGGGGGCAAAAACAGGAAGGCGCATTCTCTGAATGGTGTCAAGTTGGGAAAAAGGGAAGTACAACGAGATCTGGGGGTCCTTGTGCATCAGTCACTGAAAGTAAGCATGCAGGTACAGCAGGCAGTAAAGAAAGTGAATGGCATGTTGGCCTTCATAACAAGAGGCGTTGAATAGAGGAGCAAAGAGGTCCTTCTGCAGTTGTACAGGGCCGTAATGAGACCACACCTGGAGTATTGTGCGCAGTTTTGGATTCCAAATTTGAGGAAGGACATTCTTGCTATTGAGGGAGTGCAGCGTAGGTTCAGGAGATTAATTCCTGGGATGTCGGGACTTTCATATGTTGATAGAATGGAGCGGCTGGGCTTGTATACTCTGGAGTTTAGAAGGATGAATATTGAAACATATAGGATTATTAAGGGTTTGGACACGCTAGAGGCAGGAAACATGTTCCCGATGTTGGGGAGTCCAGAACCAGGGGCCACAGTTTAAGAATGAGGGGTAAGCCATTTAGAACGGGGATGAGGAAACATTTTTTCACGCAGAGGGTTGTGAATCTGTGGCATTCTCTGCCTCAGAAGGCAGTGGAGGCCAATTCTCTGGATGCTTTCAAGAGCGTTAGATAGAGCTCTTACAGATAGCGGAGTCAGGGGATAGAGGGAGAAGGCAGGAACGTGTTACTGATCACATTGAATGGCGGTAGGCCATTCTGGCTCGAAGGGCCGAATGGCCTACTCCTGCTCCTATTGTCTAAGTGTGAGGAAGGCCCCGGTGACGACGAGTGTCATTGTGAACAAGTCTGGGCCCCCGATGATCTGTGCTTCTCAGACACTGTCTGGCTTCACCCTTAGTTGCGCCGTCTGCTCCTGGGGTGTGTGACAGCAACAGCACCGATTGCTGTCAGTGCTGCAGCCAGTTGCTCAGCTATGTTGGTTTTCCTTGCAGTGCTGAGAGCGAGGGCCCTGGGGAGTGCTATGTGTGCTGAGCCTGCTCACTGGTTGAGCAAGGAGCCTGCGGTCACTCGCCGCTCCTCCCAGTCTCTCGCTGCTCCTGATCAGGTGACTGTTGATTGCAGGGGGGGGGGGCTCTCCGGTCACCACGACTGTCCACAAACACGGAGGCAACGGCGTTCCCCGGATTGTGTTAATTGCTGCATCCTCGTGTCAGCCTGAGGTACTTGTGCGGGGAGACGAGGAGGAGGAGGAGGAGGAGAACTTGCTGTCAGGATGTGAGTGCGTGCCTGCCCGCAGAGTGTAAATATAGATCCGTGCGCGGAGGGAGGCGCTGGCTGCTATCAGCTCACCGGCAGTGGTTGACCCTGGGAGCGGCTCATCTGACAAGCCTGACCTGTGCACCGGGAACAAGGAAGGAGGAGGAGGTGCTGCTACCGGTGAGGTAGGTGCTGCGGGACATGCAAGCGGGTTTTAATCTGTCAGCGAGGGAGTAGCACAGGCTGCAAATGTTTCCGATTCTGAGCTCGGCATTTCATAGCCTGTCACAGGTTCTACCTCCAGCACAAATACCAGACTGATGATGAACACCATGTGGGCAGAGACCCTGTCACACCCTGTGCCAGGCTCACAGCTGGAACCCTACCCGAGAGAGCCACCACCATGCCGAGAACCATCTCCACCAAATGTAATCCTGCCAGGACCCACATTCCCCAACTGAAGACCCACCCAGTGCCCAGAACCACATACTTTACATAAATTACCAGCCAGTGCCCAGAGCCACACCTTCTGAGTAACCCTGACCAGACCCATATCCTCCACCTATATAACCATGCCGTGTGCAGACCCATATGTTCTGCATGTAACCCCGCCCTTTGCCCAGAACCACATCCTCTGGCTGTAGCTGTGCCTGAAATCAAATCCTATCCCTATGACCCCACCCAGTGTCCAGAACTACATCCCCCTTCTATAACCCAGACTGATGCCCAAACACACACCCTTTCATCTGTAACTACATCTAGTGCCCTCAACCACGTCCTCCGCCTTTAATCCTGCCTGGAGCCACAGTGTCTGTCAGTAACCCACATGAATATATACAAATATCACTGTACCTTAATTGGTACACGTGACAATAAAAGACCTTTGAAACCTTTGGTGCCCGGAACCAAATAGAATATACAACAGTACACATAAAACAAAGAGCTGGGGGAATTCAGTGGGCCAGGTAGCATCTGTGGAGGGGATAGGCAAATGCATTTCAGGTCAGGACCCTTGTTCAGACACTGGAGTAGGGGAGAGAAAGCTGAAAAAGAGAGGTAGGAGTGGGACAAAACCTGGCAAGTGATAGTTGACTACAGACAAGCGAGATGTAGTTGGCAGGTGGATTGAGTAAGTGACGAAGGGGAGAGGTGAAAAGGACACAAACAGGTATCACGTGAGGAAAGAAGACAAGGGGTGAAATGTAAAGCCAGAGGGAGACATTGGTGGATGAGGCCAGTGGGGGAGGAGAAAGTGTGGGAGATGAACAGGAATTGTGGAAAGCTGGAATGGGAGAGGAGCCTGTGGAGGAAGGGAAAGGAACGGCAATTAGGCCGGTGGGAGACAGTGGATGAAATGCATATGCACTAGCGGGAGGGCAAGGGAGCGGAGGTGGGGAGAAGGAATATTGCTTGAGTTTGGAGAATGTTTAATGTTCATACCATTGGGTTAGAAGCTACCCAAGTCAAATATGAGATGTTTTTCTTTCAGTCTGTATGTGACCTCACTCTGGCAATGGAGGAGGCTAAGTACAGGAAGGTCGGTAAGGGAATGGGTCGGGGAGTTAAAATGCATAGCAACCATTGGATGCACCAGCAGGCATGGACGGACAGAGCGCAAGTGTTCGGTGAAACAGTTGCCTAGTCTACGCTTCATCATGACAGTGAAGGAGGCCACTTCAGGAATACCTAATCCAGTAGATGAGATTGAAAGTCGTGCACGTGAACCTCTGTCTCATCTGGAAAGGCTGCTGGGGTACCTGGAGAGAGGAGGGGCAGGGACAAGTATTACCTCTCCTGTGGCTGCAAAGATAAATGGTTGGGGACGGGGTGGATTGGGTGGGAATTGATGAGTGAACCAAGGAGTTAAAATCCTACGGTGCTGAAATAGGACCTTCGATCCAACTTGCCCATGTCCATCAATATGCCCTATCTAAGCTAGTCCCATTTACCAGCCATTGGCCCATATCCCTCTAAATCTTTTCTGTCAATGTACCTATCCAAATGTACTTTACATGTTGTTATTATACCTGCCTCAATTTCCTCCACTGGCAGTTTGTTCCACATACCCACAGTGTGAAAAAGTTATAGCTTGGGTTCCTATTCAATCATTCTACTCTTACTTAAACCTGTGCCTTTTAGTTCTTAACTGTCCTACCCTGGGGAAAAGACTGTGCATTCACCCTTCTATTCTCATCTCTAAGATTGCCCTCAGCTGGAGATCCAAAAACTAAAGTCCCTGCTTGTCTAAGATCTCCTGGTACTTCAGGCCCTCGTGTTGTGATGCAACCATGTAAATCTTCTCTGTACCCTCTCTAGCTTATGGCATTGTTGCTCTGGCAGGGTGCCCAAAACTCAACACAATACTCCAAGTGTAACTACACCAATGTCTTGTACAACTGTAACATAACACCTAACTTCTATGCTCAATTCCTGGACTGATGAAGCCAATGTGTCAAAAGCCTCCTTCACAGCCCTATTTAACTGTGACGCCACGTTTTAGTGAACTATATACATAGAACATGTACATACTTGTACTCCTGGATCCATCTGCTCTACAATACTACCCAGGGCCCTAACGTTCACCGTGAAGCAAGAATTTAATTGTCCTACACAGGGACACATGACAATAAACTAACTTGAACTTGAACTTGAAGGTGCTGCCTTCGTTTGACTTTCCACAATACAACATGTCACACGCCTGATTTAAGCACTTTTGCCATTCTTCCCGCTCATCAAAATTGTAATTCTTCATAACCATCTTCACTGTTTACAACACCAATATTTTAGTGTCATCTGCACACTTAGTAATCATGCCTTGTAATCCTCATCCTAATCATAGATATAGAAATGGGCTGAGCACCACCAGCCACAGGCCTCCAGTCCAAATAACCTTCCACCGCCACCCTCTGCTTTGTACCCATGAAGCCAATTCTGTGTGCAATTAGCTAGCTCTCCTGGTATCCCATGTAATTTAACTTTTCAGAGCAGCTGACCATGCAGAACCTTATTAAAGGCCTTGTTGAATTCCATATAGACCACATCTATGGCACTTGCCCTCATCAACCTTCTTGGTTACTTCTTCAAAAAAACTCAAATTCATGAGGCATGATGTCTCACACACAAATCCATGCCAACTATCCCTAATCAACCCCTGTCTTTCCAAATGCATATATATCTTATTCCCCAGAATCATCTCCAGTAACCTGCATACCACAGATGTTAGGCTCACTGATCTGAAGTTCCCAAGTTTTTCTTTGTACCCCCTCTAAAATAGACGCAATGAAACTCACCAGGACATCAGTGAAACTAGTACAACGACTAGGGTGGGAGAGGAACGGAGAGAGGGAATGCAAGGGTTACTTGAACTTGGAGAAATCAATATTCGTACCGCTGGGGTGTAAGCTGCCCAAGTGAAATATGAGGTGCTGGGAAAGGTAGTTTGCCCTCTCCCTTGTCTGCTACTCTGCAAATTGACTGAGGAGAGCTCTTGGCACTATAACGTATCCCGTTTATTTTGGGAAATCTGAAATATCCTGGCATATTTGTTCCTCCAATTCTCTAAAGCTGAAGTCATGTTCTCTCTTAGCCAAGTTTATTTAATGGCTATAACCGACCCAGTCGCTGTACTATTCATCCGACTTACCTGTCAGGCCTCGGGTATTGAAATAAATGCAACTTAATCAAACTGTCTTTCATTGCTCCCTGCTGTGCTCCTGCCTATACTGCCCACTGAAGTTTCGACCCGGAATGTTGCCTATATGTTCTCCAGGGATGCTGCCTGACTTGCTGAGTTACTCCAGCATTTTGTGTCTATCCCAACTTATACACCCATTCCGTCTCTCCAGGGATGCTGCCTGTCCCCCGCTGAGTTACTCCAACATTCTGTGTCTGTGTTTGATTTAAACCAGCATCTGCAGTTCTTTCCTACACATTCTCAACCCAATACCCTGACTGTTGAAGTCTCCTTAACCACTCTATCTACCTGTAATGCCATTTTGAATGAGCTGTATACCTGCACGCTTACATCCCTCTGCTCAACGACACTCCCCAAGGCCTGGCAATTCACTATGAATGTCCTGTCCTGGTTAGGCTTCCCAAAATGCAACACCTCAGGGCGGCACGGTGCCTTATAGTGCCAGAGACCCCTGTTTGATCCTGACCACAGGTGCTGTTTGTACGGAGTTTGTACGTTCTCCCCGTGACCTGCATGGGTTTTCTCCGGGTGCTCTGGTTTCTTCCTACACTCCAAAGACATACATTAGGTTAATTGACTTTGGTAAAATTGTAAATTGTCCCGAGTATGTAGGATAGTGTTGGTCATAGAGTGAATACAGTGTGGAAACAGGCCCTCCGACCCAACTCGCCCACACCGCCCAACAATATCCCAGCTACATTAGTAGGATAGTAATAATGTACTCACTGGTGGGCGCGGACTCGGTGGGCCGAAGGGCCTGTTCCGCGCTCTATGTCTAAACTAAACTAAAAAATCTCTCACTTATCTGCATTAAATTCCATTAACCATTTTTTAGCCATTTGACCAAATGATCAAGATTCTGCTATAATTTTTGATAGCCATTTTCGCGATCTATGCTATCACCCATGTTAGTGTCATCAGCACAATTATTAATCATGCCTTCTACAATCTCATCCAAATAATTAATATAAACCATATAAGCAATAGACCCTGAGGCACACCACTAGTCACAGTCTGAAAAACAACCTTCCACCATTTCCCTCTGATTCCTTCCAATCCACTAGCTCTCCTGGATCCCATGCGATCCAACCTTGTAGAGCAGCCTACAATGCGAACATCAAAATAATTTCAAATGGCTTGCCGAAGTCCATATAGACAATGTCTACGGTTTTGCCCTCATCAACCTTTTTGGTTATTTCTTCAAAAAACCCAATCAGATTCATAAGACATGATCTTCCATGTACAATACCATGCTGACTATCCCTAATCTTCTCTTGTTTATCCAAATGCATATATATCTTATCCTCAGAATCTTTTCCATTAACTTGCCCACCACAGATGTTAGGCCTACTGGTTTATAGTTCAAAGAGAGATTGCTTACATAGAACAGTACAACACATGAATAGTCTCTTCAGCCTACAATGTCTGTGCCGAATGAGATCTCCTTTGCCTGCAAGTGATCTTTCTCCACCCATCCCTACATCTCCATGGTGGAGGCACATGCAGTTATGTTATGCAAATGGGATTTGTAATGGCGTAGGGGAATATGTCTAATGTGAGTAAATGGATGTACATAGTTGGCAGGAATGTAATGTACTGCTGATGGGTTCATTTCAGTGCAGTACATTTATGTGATTAAATCATTTGTCCTCTGTTTCCCTGTGATTTGCTGAGCAGCTATTGTTCAGTCCCAGTAATGTGATTGCCCCTCTTTTGTTCCATTGTTCAACCCTTAAAACCTCATTTGATGAGTCTTCAAGCATATCATCTCTTCTCTATTCACTAAAGATAAGGGGAAGGCCAGTTCAGTGAGATTAAGAGAAATTTTGCCGACCTATGAATTCTTCACCACAGAAATCTTAGTCGGCATGGACGTTGGGGCGAAGGACCTGTTTCCTTGCTGTATGACTCTATGAATCTCTAAGATTATTGTGGAAATAGAAAAGAAAGAGATTAGTTAAAACAAATGTAGGTCCCTTGCAGTCAGAAACAGGTGAGTTGATCATGGGGAACAAGGATATGGCGGACCAATTGAATAACTACTTTGGTTCCGTCTTCACTAAGGAAGACATAAATAATTTGCCGGAAATAGCAGGGGACCGCGGGTCAAAGGAGTTGGAGGAATTGAGTGAAATCCAGGTTAGCCGGGAAGTGGTGTTGGGTAAATTGAATGGATTAAAGGCCGATAAATCCCCAGGGACAGATAGGCTGCATCCCAGAGTACTTAAGGAAGTAGCTCCAGAAATAGTGGATGCATTAGTAATAATCTTTCAAAACTCTTTAGATTCTGGAGTAGTTCCTGAAGATTGGCAGGTAGCAAACGTAACCCCACTTTTTAAGAAGGGAGGGAGAGAGAAAATGGGGAATTACAGACCAGTTAGTCTAACATCGGTAGTGGGGAAACTGCTAGAGTCAGTTATTAAAGATGGGATAGCAGCACATTTGGAAAGTGGTGAAATCATTGGACAAAGGCAGCATGGATTTACGAAAGGTAAATCATGTCTGACGAATCTTATAGAATTTTTCGAGGATGTAACTAGTAGCGTGGATAGGGGAGAACCAGTGGATGTGGTGTATCTGGACTTCCAGAAGGCTTTCGACAAGGTCCCACATAAGAGATTAGTATACAAACTTAAAGCACAAGGCATTAGGGGTTCAGTATTGATGTGGATAGAGAACTGGCTGGCAAACAGGAAGCAAAGAGTAGGAGTAAACGGGTCCTTTTCACAATGGCAGGCAGTGACTAGTGGGGTACCCCAAGGCTCAGTACTGGGACCCCAGCTATTTACAATATATATTAATGATCTGGATGAGGGAATTGAAGGCAATATCTCCAAGTTTGCGGATGACACTAAGCTGGGGGGCAGTGTTAGCTGTGAGGATGATACTAGGAGACTGCAGGGTGACTTGGATAGGCTGGGTGAGTGGGCAAATGTTTGGCAGATGCAGTATAATGTGGATAAATGTGAGGTTATCCATTTTGGTGGCAAAAACAGGAAAGCAGACTATTATCTAAATGGTGGCCGATTGGGAAAGGGAGATGCAGCGAGACCTGGGTGTCATGGTACACCAGTCATTGAAGGTAGGCATGCAGGTGCAGCAGGCAGTAAAGAAAGCGAATGGTATGTTAGCTTTCATTGCAAAAGGATTTGAGTATAGGAGCAGAGAGGTTCTACTGCAGTTGTACAGGGTCTTGGTGAGACCACACCTGGAGTATTGCGTACAGTTTTGGTCTCCAAATCTGAGGAAGGACATTATTGCCATAGAAGGAGTGCAGAGACGGTTCACCAGACTGATTCCTGGGATGTCAGGACTGTCTTATGAAGAAAGACTGGATAGACTTGGTTTATACTCTCTAGAATTTAGGAGATTGAGAGGGGATCTTATAGAAACTTACAAAATTCTAAAGGGTTGGACAGGCTAGATGCAGGAAGATTGTTCCCGATGTTGGGGAAGTCCAGGACAAGAGGTCACAGCTTAAGGATAAGGGGGAAATCCTTTAAAACCGAGATGAGAAGAACTTTTTTCACACAGAGAGTGGTGAATCTCTGGAACTCTCTGCCACAGAGGGTAGTTGAGGCCAGTTCATTGGCTATATTTAAGAGGGAGTTAGATGTGGCCCTTGTGGCTAAGGGGATCAGGGGGTATGGAAAGAAGGCAGGTACGGGATACTGAGTTGGATGATCAGCCATGATCATATTGAATGGCGGTGCAGGCTCGAAGGGCCGAATGGCCTACTCCTGCACCTAATTTCTATGTTTCTATAGGGTGAATTTCATGCTGGAGCTTCAAAATCCCCCCAGCTTCTAGGAGGGTGGGAATTGGTTGGAGTTGTAAGGCACACTTGGAGAACTCTGCAGTCGGTCAGTGTGAAGAATTCTAGTCCTTTGTCTGTTAATCTACTTTGCTTTGTTGAATAGCTGGCTGCTGGGCAACGATGGAGGTTGTGTGGAGATGGTAGCACACAAACTGAGCACGTGGCGAAGAGACCAACAAGCGGGGACTAAGTAGAAAAATCGCAGAGCCAATGTGTTGCAAGACTCGCCCTCAGAATGGCTTCCAATTTCAATGACATTGTGAAACAGGGGTATGTGAGGATGCGGAGCAGAAAGCTGGGGGTAAGTGTGACATCGTTGGGCATTATTATGCCATTGAAACCCACAGTGCCAAGCACAACAACCTCAGAGTAGACGGGTTACAGTGGGAGTGAGAGGGAAGATGGAGCCGGGGGATGGGAATGGTGGCTGAGGCGAAGCATGGGATCAGCTGCTCTCTCTTTCTCTCCCTCCCCAAAAATATGCCCATCGATCTCTTCCTCACACGCAACCTGCTGTCTTCTCCCTGTTGCCCATGGCACAAGCATACAAGCCCAATGCTATGCCAGTCTTTGCCAACGCCCTCAGCGGTTCCCTTCTGTCTGAAGCTTTGCAACATTCAGCCTCCAGGGAGAGAGGTCCACAGGCATCACAGTTAGAGGTTGCTCCATGCTGAATTAGATCTCAAGATCAGCGCTGAGAATACATTATCCATTCTTCTGCCCGAACTCCACGCTTCCTGAGCGCTCAAACGCCCAGAGGCCTGTTGGTCGTCAGTAATATTCTCGGTGTCTAAAAATCCACAGCATGGTTATTGTCATCATAGACTCACTCGAGACCAGGCGGCAGCTTGCCTTGGCCCTCCTCGTCCCGGTACAGGCAGTGCTCTTTCTTCAGGTACAAACTTCGCTCCATCATCCAGATGCAGAAAATGCTGCTTATTCAGATAGAAACAGTGCCGCTCACTTGTGTACAGGCGCATTGCTTGACTGAGTACAGGTAGTGTATCTCCCTTGGATACAGGTGGTGCATATCCCTGGGATGCCAGCAGTACTCCTCCCTCGGGTAGAGGTGACCCATATGACTCTGGATACAGGCCACATGTCTCCCAGAGTACATACGACACACGTCACTCTGGGTACAAGCAATGCATATAGGGGGTGTGATAGCAGGGTGAACTAGCTGGAAATGCTTGGAAAGGTGCATGCTGTTCTTGTCTTTGGGTGGGTCTTCAGAGAGAGTGGTGCTAGGGCTCCTCAAACATATTCCATTCAGAACTGCAGCAAAATCTCAATGTTTTGCCCACGTTTCAGATCTACCGAAGATGCTGGCTCGTCTTCAAGAAATCTTCCAGCAAAGGACCCCGGAGATTGGAGAAGTATTCAGATGAGAAATCAGCCAACCTCAAAGGGACTCCCAAGGTAAATTGTTGAGCCCAGTGTTAGTTGTGGATGGGATCCTGTGACAACCTGCCCTTCCCCTCCATCACTCACACCCGCTGCCACCATCATCTGTCACTCTCCCCTTCAGAGGTCAGCAAGCCACTCCTTCTGTTGCACACTCTCTTTGTCATTCACTCCTGTGGTCACTCTCGCCTTCTGTCATCTACTCTCTTTATCACTCCAACTATTTGTCACCTACTCCCTCTGTCAGACACCACCTCTAACACTCGCATTAATTCACTCACTTGCTTGGTCACTCACAGCCTGTCATGCAATCTGTCTGTCTGTCATTCAATCCTTCGACAATTCACTATCTCTGTTAGTCTCTTGCTTGGATATTCACACACTACGCCACCGCACTCTCTGCCAATCACCCCTTCTGTCACGCTGCTCATTCATCACTCACTTCCTCCATCACTCCCACTCTCACACACCTCCAATGTTACTTACACCCATTACCACTCACTCCCTTTGTCAGTTTCTCCCTCCATCACTCACACCCTATGCCACACACTCCCACTATCACTCATAGAGTCATACAGTGTGGAAACAGACCCTTTGGCCCAACGTGCCCAGACTAGCAGACATGTGCCAGCTACACTAGTCCAATCTGCCTGCATTTGTCCCATATCCCTCTAAATGTGTCCAATCCATGTACCTTTCTAAATGTTTCTTATACGTTACGATAGTACCTGTGTCAACTACCCCCTCGGGCAACTCTTTCCATACACCTACCACCCTTTACATGAAAAAGTTACCCCTTGGGTTCCTATTAAATCTTTCCCCCCTCACTTTAAACCTATGTCCCCTGGTTCTCGATCCCCCTACTCTGTGTAAAGGTCTCTGTGCATATACCCGATTTATTCCTCTCGTGAGTTTGTAAACCTCTATAAGATCTCCCCTCATCCTCCTGCGCTCCAGGGAATAGAGTCCTAGCCTGCTCAACGTGTTCCTGTAGCTCTGCACCCTTTCCAGCTTGACAATACCTTTGCTATAACATGGTGCCCAAAACTGAATACAATACTCTAAATGCACCCTCACCAACGTCTTATACAATTGCAACATGAACTCCCAACTTCTATTCCCAATGCTCGGGCTGATGAAGGCCAATGTGCCAAAAGCCTTTTTGACCAGCCTATTTATCTGTGATGTCGCTGTCAACGAACTATGCACGTTACTCCCAGATCCCTCTGCTCTCCAACACTCCTCAGAGCTTCACCGTTCACTGAGTAGGTCCTCCACTCCCTCGTACTGTCACTCATTCCTTCTGTCACTCGCTCCCTCTTTCAACAACTCAATTTTTCACTCGCATCCTCCGTATGAGTGAACAGACAGATGTCTGTGAC
Source organism: Leucoraja erinaceus (assembly GCF_028641065.1). Lineage (NCBI taxonomy): Eukaryota > Metazoa > Chordata > Chondrichthyes > Rajiformes > Rajidae > Leucoraja > Leucoraja erinaceus. Next base: position 20,303,248 of record NC_073393.1, on the reverse strand, counting down.
TCTCACCCTCTTTCATTTAATTCTTCAGTCACTCACTCACTCCTCTGGTCACTCACTCCTCCATCGCTCACTCACTGTCACGCAGTCCCTCTGTCATTGGTATCCCCTGTCACTCTCACCATTTGTCAGTAAACCCTCTGCCACTTACTCCCTCTCTCACTAGTTTCCTCTATCACTTTTTCACCATCACTCACACATTTTGTTAAACACTCTGCCTATCACACTCCATCAGTTATTCACTCCCTCTTTCACTTACTACCTTTAGGTTTAGGTTTATTGTTGTCACATGTACTGAGGCACAAAATAAAGCTTTGTTTTGTATGTTATCCAAACAGATCAGATATACCATATAGAATTACAATCAAAGCAAACTCGAGTACATTAAATAGAACAAATTGGGAAGGTGCAGAGTGCAGAATATTGTTCTCAGTATTGTAGTGCATCATTTCCATATACAAAGTCCAGTGTCCACAATGTGGAAGAGGTGAATCGGACAGTACCCTAGCTTAAGGAAGGGCCATTCAGAAGCCTGGTAATAGACGGGAAGAATTTGGTAGGGCATGCTTTCACGCGTCTGTATTAGGACAAGTCTTTGATTATGCTGGCCGCTTTCCGAAGCAGCACGAGGTTTAGATGGAGACAATGGTGGGAGTCTGGTCTGTGTTATGGACTGAACTACATCTACAACACTCTGCAGTTTCTTGCGGCCTTGGACAGAACTGTTTCCAAACCAAGCAGTGATGTAACCTGACAGTATGCTTTCTATGGTGCCTCTGTATAAGTATGTAAGAGTCATTGGAGACAAATCTGAATCAGAATAGTACTTCATTCACCAAGTATGTTTTGCAACATATGAGGAATTTAATTTGCCCAGTCAGTCATACAATTAAAAGCAACAGATCACCCCAAACACATTTAAACATGAACATCCACCATAGTAACTCCTACACATTCCTCACTGTGATGGAAGGGGAAATAAAGTTCAAGTCTCTTCCCTTTGTTCTTCCGCGGTCGGGGGCCTCGAGCCCTCCGTTGACGGGACGATCTTGACTCCCGTAGCCGGCGGCGTTTGGGCCCTCTGTGTCGAGGTGATCAGCTCCTGCATAGGGGGGGATGTCAGCTCCCCCGCGCTGGTCAATCGAACCTCGTGTCGGGGCTGGTCAAACCTTCCATGATGTTGGAGCTCCTGACTTGGCCTCTCCCGAGAATGCGAGCCCTTGATGGTAAAGTCCACAGGCCGCGGTTGCAGCGATCCCAGGCAAGGGATCAGCTCCGATGTTAAGTCCGCGCTCCTCGGTGAGGCGCACGACAGTGCGAGGAGGCCTCCAGCTCTATCGATGGAAGGCCGCAGAGCGTGCCGGAGAATGCGATGCAAAATCAATCGCATCTCTGGCAAGGTGAGAACCTGAAAAAAAGTTTCCCCCGATCCCCTACCCCCACATAAGACAAACTGAAGAACATTAAAACAAATTTTTACCAAACACTAAAAATTAAAAAAAGATGAAAAAACAAACTGACTGCCGGCGGAGCTGCCATTCTATGCCGCCCCTGGTGGTCGAATTTCCTTACTCTCCTGAGGATGTCGATGCATGGTGTGCCTTCTTGGCTGTTCCTTCAATGTGTTTGGCCCATGACAGATTGTTGGTAATATTAATGCCAAGGAACTTAACTCGGGGGGGGGGGGGGGGGGGGGTGTACTCCACCATGCTTCCTGAAGTTGCTAACTAGCTCCTTTGTCTTGCTGACCTTGAGGGAGAGGTTATTGTCCTGACACCTTATTAGGTTCTCCACCTCTCTCCTGTTCTCTGTCCTGTCATTGTGTGTGGTTCAGCCCGCACAGTGGTTTAGTTTAGAGATACAGCGTGGAAACAGGCCATTCGGCCCACTGAGTCCGCCCGACCAATGATCATCCATACACTAGTTCTATGTTATCCCAGTTACGCATCTGACACGCTAGGGGCAATTTACAGAAGCTAATTATCCCACAAACCTGTACGTCTTTGGCATGTGGGAAGAACATGTGGGAAGTCACAGGGGGAACTTACAAAGTCTGTGCTGACAGCACCCGTAGCCAGGATCGAACCCGGGTCTCTGGTGCAGTAAGGCATCAACACTACCACTGCACCGCTGGGCTGTCCTGGTGCCACTGTGCTGCCCTGGTGTAGTGGCATCATCTGCAAACTCTTAGATGGAGATGGAGACAAATTTGGCTACACAATTCTGCGTATCACTCATGCACTAACTCCATCCATCACTCAGCTCTCTGTCATTTATTCTCTCCTGGCATCACTCTCTCTGTCATTGCATCCATCTATCTCATCACTCACTTCCTCTGTCAGCCACTTCATCTTCCACTCGCTCTGTCATTCAGTCCCTCTGTAAATTACTCCCACTGTCAATCACTCCCCCATCACACACTCCCTCCGTCATGCAATCCCACTGTCTTATCTTCACTGTGTCACTCACTCCCCATCTCACTTATGCCCACTATCACTCATTTTCGTGTTACTCATTCACTCCATCACTGAATTCCACTATCACTCACGCCCTCCGTCACTAATGCCCTCTGGTGCTACTTCTGTTGCTAGCTCCCTCTGTCCATTACTCCTACTCTCACTGACGCATTCTGTAGCTCGCACTGTTACTGCCATTCATCACCTCCCCAGCTGCTCGTCCTCTTTGTGTTAACATCTCTTCTCAATTACTTGCTCTCTTGCTGCAGTGATAGCTCTCTCTCCTGTTTGCCTTATCCACGCACTGTCTCACTCTGTCTCGCTCACTCACTTTTCTCTTCTGCACAACTGCCGTGCGCGCACACTCAATAGAGAATTCCAACCTCTCCTGTCTGCCTGTTTTGGTCTCTGCTCAGGTGACGGAGATGAGCAGTGTGAAGACGGTCGTCCGTTTACCGAAGGACACCAAGCGCCAGGCGGTCGCTCTCACCTTCAACGACAACAGCTCCCGCACCTTCACTTGCGACTCAGGTAGGCCCTGCAGATGCACATCCCGTCAGGGGGTTGGAGGGGGAAGGGGGACATTCTGTCATCGCTGAGGGCAGTATTTGTCAATTATATCAGTTGGGAAATATTACCACAGATTGTTGCTGTCACTGGATCCCAGTAAATCCCAGAGGAACTGGGTCCCAGTGAAGGCTGATGCCCGTGGAACTGATGAGAGGATAGAAGAAAACAACATGAATCTCTAACATGGAAATGTATTCCAGTGAATGTTAACCCATGTGGTCTTCACAGCTATCATTGTCACAACTTTGTAGTCCAATAGCCCAGTGAATATGTCCCTGGTAGTGAATGACACTAGCAGTGAGTGCCACTGGCATTGAGTGTTTAGTTTAGAGATAGAGATACAGTGCAGAAACAGGCCCTTCAGCCCATCGCGTCAGTGCCAACCGGCGATCCCGGCACATTAGCACTATCCTACACACTAGGGACAATTTACAATTTTGCCAAGCCAATTAACCTACAAGCCCATATGTCTGGAGTGTGGGAGGAAACTCACGCAGGGTAATGGGAGAACGTACAAACTCCGTACACAGAGGACCCATAGTCAGGATCAAACCCGGGTCTCTGGCGTTGTACGTCAGCAACTCTACCGCTGCGCCACCGTGCTCCCTGTGTCCCCCGGCTGTGAGTGTCCCCAGGTAGTAATTCCCTCTGGCAAAGAGTATCTCTGGCAGTAAATGCTCTGTGCTGCAAGAATCCATTTAAGTGAGTATCTATGGCATTGAGTGGCTCAGCCAGTTGGTGTTTCACACAGTGAGTGGCTCGGGCAGTGAGTATCCCTGGAAGCGAGTGGCGAACCTTGTAGTGATTCACCCTGGCAACTTGTGTCTCTGCCGTGAGTGTCTGTGACAGTGAGTGACACTGGGGATAAGTGACCGTGACAGTTAGTCTCTCCAGCAGTGATTGACCCTGGCAACGAGTGGCAGTGGCACTGAGTGTCCCTGACATTGGATGTCCCAGGCAGGGCAGCCTTTGCATTGACTAGCCTTGGTGGTAAGCCACCCTGGCACTGAGCATCACTGATAGTGAGCAACATTGGCATTGAGTGATCCTCAGTATGAGTGACCATGGCACATAGCTTCCTGGCAGTGAGTGAAAGCTGCAGTTAGTGTTTCTGGCACTCTGATGGCAGTGAAGGTCCATGGTAGTGCCTTCCCTGGCAGCGAGTTACTTTGGCAGTGCGTGACGTTGACAGAGGGTGTCCCCTGGCAGTGTGTTCCTGGTGGTGAATGTCCCTGGACCGTGTCGCTGGCAGTGATTGACGCTGGCAATATGTTGCTGGCACTGAATATCCCCACATTGGTTTGGCAGAGTTTGACTGTATCTCACAGACTGTGTCATTTTTAGAGCTCGATGCTGAGGAATGGTACAAAATCCTTTCTATTGAATGCCTGGGGGCCCGACTAAATAACATCAGCCTCGGAGAACCAGATCTGCTGGCTGCTGGCGTTGTATGTGAACAGAAGGGTGAGACATCTGTGTTCATATGTGTGTGTGTGTGTAAACGTATGTGTGATGGGAGAGAGGTAGGGCAGAGTAGCAGTGGCAGGGGGAAGGAGAGAGGTTAGTGGAAAGGAACAATTAGAGAGGAGGAGAGGGGAGGGCAGTGGCAGACGGATGATGGGTAAGTGGTAAAGTGTAGTGGGGGGGGGGGGGGTAAGGAGAAGGGAGGTGGAGACGGTTGGGATATAGAGGGGATAGAGGCCAAGAAATAGAGAGGAAAGGGGAGTGGAGGAAGGAAGGAGGGGACAGAGAGGAAAGTAGAGGTGCAGTGGGAAATGGTGGAGGGTGTGGGGGTGGAGGAGACGAAGAGGAGGGAAGTGGAAGGGATAGATTCAAGAGGCAAGGGGAAAAATGAGAGGGGAAAGTAAGGAGATGGGTGGTTAGTAGGGGAGGGGCGAGTGCAGACAATGGGAGGGGGATGAGGGGAGGGGGAGGGGAGGAGAATTGGAGAGAGTGGAACGGTGGCTTAGGAAGGGGATGAGGCAAAGTGGGAGGGAGGGAAAAGGGGGATGGGACTGAGAAGGATGGGGGAAGGGGAGCGGAAATAGAGATGAAAGGGAAGGATTGATTGTGGAACAGAGGGGAAGGGGAGGAAGTGTGGGGGTCCGAAGGGAAGAGGGCAGTGATCAACAGAGAAGATAGATGAGAATGAGAGGGAGGAAATGAAGCATAGGCAAAGGATGGGGCAGAGTGAAGAGTGACATTAGTGAAGATGAGAAGCCACTGAAGGGAGCGAGGGGAGGGGAGTGGAGGCTGGGGGGACATGAGTGAGTAGGGTAGGGTAGGGAAGAGTTGAGGCTGAGGACAGGTGAGACTGTAGTCTGGTTCTGGTGGTGTCACGGAACTGGACTGGGACCAGCTCTCAACTGTGCCCAAGGGCCCCAACATTGTGTGGAGAGGGAGCACCCTGCCCCATGATAGGGCAAGAGAGGAATGGTGACCATTACTCTTTTCACACTTTGAAGGTGCACCTATCTTCCACTGTTTGATCCAGAATCAGTGTTTCATAGTCATTGAGGAACAGAGGTATTCAGTACATACATATGCTCGACCATGCCGACCAATTGAAAAACCAAGCCAGATCAACTCACTTGCGCCTAGCCCAAGTCACTACAAACCTGTCCTATCTCCCCCTGATACTGCTGCACCCGCACAATGTAGATTCGGTCCCCACAGTCCAACTCCCTGGTTTTGCTTTCTCTTTGGTCATCTTCATCTAACCTCCTGCTCTTCACTGCTGTCCAAGAATTTGCCCTCTTCCCCCGTTACCTCCTCCAGCAATGTCTTCATCCCCACCAGCTTCTAATTTAATTTTGCTCAGAGATACAGCGTGGAAACAGGCCCTTCGGCTCACAGAGTCCACACCGACCAACAATCACCCCGTACACTAGTTCTTTCCTGCACACTAAGGACAATGTACAGAGGGAAAGTAACCTACAAACCTGCATGTCTTTGGAATGTGGGAGGAAACCGGAGCACGCTGAGGAAACCCACGCAGTCACAAGGAGAATGTACAAACACCGTACAGACAGCACCCATGGTCAGGATTGAACCTGGGTCTCTGGTGCTGTAAGGCAGTGATGCCCATGTCCCACTTAGGAAACCTGAACGGAAACCTCTGGAGACTTTGCGCCCCACCCAAGGTTTCCGTGCGGTTCCTGGAGGTTGCAGGTGGTTACCGGAGGTTGCAGGTAGTGGAAGCAGGTAGGAAGACTGACAAAAACTTCCGGGAACCGCACTGAAACCTTGGGTGGGGCGCAAAGTCTCCAGAGGTTTCCGTTCAGGTTTCCTAAGTGGGACAGGGACATAACTCTACTGCTGCTGTCGCCCAAAACTTTAAAATCCTTTGTTCACCCCTTCCCTGCATCTTGTCTCTGTCCTGTTCTAGTTAGTTAGAGCTAGGGCTGGGCTTCTCACTCACCAACATTCTCTGTGGCTTTCAGCACCCGCTTGTCCCGGTGTGTCTGGGCTGCTCTGCAGCTCTGCACAACCTGACAGGACAATCCAGTGCCTAGGACTTGCCAGGGCTCATCCTCGCCGTGCGCACCAGTTCCTGCTGTCCTAAGTGCTTCCCTCTTGATCCCTGCAGAGCGTTTTAATGTCTACCTCATCCCGTGCCCGACACTGGACATTTATGGCGAGTGTATGATGCAGATCACCACTGACAATATCTATCTCTGGGACATCCATAACACCCGCACCAGGCTGCTCACCTGGCCTCTCAGCTCCCTACGGAGGTACGGACGGGACACCACTCGCTTCACCTTTGAGACTGGACGGTGAGTTCCTCCGGTGGTCGAAGGCAGTGGGAGAGGGGGGGAGGGAGGGGGGAGCAGAGTGAAGCGAGGTGGCATGAAGGGGGTGTGGGGAGGGAAACAGATCAGAGTGGACCGTTGGGAGAAGGAGAGGGTAGATGTGGAGACAATAAAGACAGTTGAAGGACAGGTGCACGTGGGAGGGGAGGGAGGATAGACTGCTCCAGGGCGGGGATGTGGCAGGGAGCATGTGAGAGGGTAGAATGTAGGATATGGGAGGGAGAGACGTGGATGGGTTGATATTGGGAAGAGGATGTGAGGGTGGGATGTTTTAGGGAGTGATGTGGAAATGGGAAAGCAGTATGTTTGGAAATTGTTCTTGAGTTTCATTGCCACGATGAAAGGGCACCCCCCTCTCGCGTCGGCAACCTTAATTCCTCCTCCCCTACTTTCCCCTCTCTATCCTACCCTACCATCCCCCTCCCTCTCCCCCTTCCACTCTCTCAACCTCCCCTCACCCACCTCTAAGTATCACCTTCTCCCTCTCCTTCTCCCAACCCTCACTCATCCGGCTTCCCTTCTGCATCCTCCACCCCGTTGTCCTTCTCTCTCTCCTCTCTCTCTCCTCCCTCCTGATTCCTCAATGTCACAGGCTAACGCCTGGCACTGTCTGCAGGTTGTGTGACACAGGCGAGGGTGTCTTCACCTTTCAGACTCGCGAGGGGGAGGAGATTTACCAGCGAGTTCACACAGCAACCCTGTCGATAGCTGAGAGACACAAGCACGCGCTAAGGGAGGTGGAGAACAACGTGCGGGTAAATACTGGAGCACGGGGGCACGGTGTGGGCGGGTTCCTGAGGGTGACACCGCTGGCGTTCCGCGTCCTTGCAATAATAGGACAGGTGAGGCAGGGCCATCCCACGCCTCCTGTCTGCACCACCCGATAGGTCTTCGCCGCAATCCCATACTCCAGCACAGTCACCGTTCGCTGCACACTCTAGAGACCATTTAAATGTGACCACTTAGATCCAGGGGAAAGTACATCACCTCAGAACCTGCTGAACCTTCTGCCCTATACTTTCATGTCAAGTCGAGTTTGTTATAAAATGTACAAGTATAGTGGAATTCCCCAGATACCGCCCCAACTACTGGGGAACTTGGGACAGTCAATGGAGATGTCTTGAGGACATTCTGTATTACAGTCGAGAGATGCTGGATGTCCGCACACATATGGAGGTAGATAAATCTCCCGGTCCTGATCGGATATATCCGAGGACATCATAGGAAATTACAGCAGCCCTGGATGAAATATCTGAATCAGCAATAGACATGGGTGAGGAACGGGAAGACTGGAGAGTGGCTAATGTTGTACCTCTATTTAAGAATGGCTGCAATAAAAAGCCTGGGAACTATAGACCAGTGGGTCATCTGTGCTAGGCAATATGTATGGTAGGCAAGTTACTGAAGAGGATTCTGAAGGATTATATATATATAATGCATTTGGATAGGCAGGTGTAGATCAGGGTTAGTCCGCATGGTTTTGTGCATGGGAGATCGTGTCTTACGACTATGATTGAGTTTTTTGACGAAGCAACTAAAAAGGTTGGTGAGGGGAAAGTCATAGACATTGTCCATATGGACCAGCAAGGCATTGGTCAGCTGCTCTGGAAGGTTAGATTGCATGGGATCCAGGGAGGGCTAGCCGACTGGATAATTAGCTTCATGGAAGGAAGCAAAAGTGATAGTGGAAGGTTGTTATTCAGAATGAATGCCGCTAACTGGAGTGGATCCTCGGGGATTGTTGCTGGGACCATTACTGTTTGTGGTTCATAGCAACGATTTGGATGAAAATGTACAAGGCATCACTAAGCTTGCAGATGACAATAAAGTGGGTGGCTTCCTAGATAGCAAAGATGCATTATCAAGACTTACACAGGATTGTGGGCAAGCACACTAAAGAATGGTTAACGGAGTTTAATGCAGATGAGTGAAGTTTTGCATTTTGGGAAGACAAACTAGGGCAGGACCATCCCAGGTAATGTCAGAGCTCTGGGGAGTGTTATGGAGCAGAGGAATCTTGGAATGCAGGTATATTTTTCCTTGAAAGTGTTGTCACAGATAGACAGGGTGGTCAAGAAAGCTTTTGGTTCATTGGCCTTCATCAACAGGGTATCGTGTACAGAAATTGGGATGTTTTAAAAACATAGAACCATACAGCATAGTTTGTGCCGAACATATGGCAGGTTTAACTGATCTTGCCTGCCTGTAATGCTCCTTATACCTCTATTCCCTGTACTTCTACGTGCCTGTACAAAAGCCTCTTAAACACCACTATCCTATCTGCCTCCTCCACCACCACCAGCCCTGGCAGTGTGTTCCAGGCCCCCACCACTCTATGTATAAAAGGTTTTCCCTGAGCATCTCCGTTAAACCTTCCCCCTCTCATCTTATTACTGTGCCCTCTCGTGTTGGATGTTTCCGCCCTGTCACTGAATTGGTTCTAAATCTAGTCTCTCATTTGGATTAAATTGGCTTCTACTAATTTGACCTATTAGGATCTACAATGACTCCCTAGAGTCGTAGACCACAGAAATAGGCGCTTGGGCCCACCATGCCCATGTTGACTTTTCAGTCATTCTATACTAAAATCAGCGGATGGAACAGTACAGCACCAGACCAGGTCCTCCTGCCCACAATGCCTGTGCCGAACATGATGCTCAGACTATTTTTCATCTACCCGTACATCATCCATATCCCTCCATTCTCTGCATATCCATATGTCTATCCAAAAGTCTCTCCAACGCCACTATCATATCTGCCTCAACAACCATCCCCGGCAGTGCCTTCAGACACTCACTGTGTAAAAAGGTTCTGACTGTCTTGATCAGGACCTTGATCAACTGGCCAATGGGCTAAGGAATGGCAGATAGAGTCATAGAGTCATACAGTATGGGAGCAGGCCCTTTGCCCCAACTTGCCCATGCGGACCAAGGTTCCAGAAGGAAAGAGGGATGGAATAATGGGAGGCTTCCCACTATTATATTGTCACACCCAGATTATTCTTGCACCCCCATCACCTTCCACCCTTTTCCATGTCCAACTTCAGTGTTGCTGTAAGTCCACATACAACACGGAAACAGGTTGGCCAAGATGTCCCAACTAAGCTAGTCTCATTTGCTCACATTTGGCTTGTATCCCTCGAAATCTTTTCTTTCCATACACACATGGAAAAAAAAAAGCCTCATTGAGATGGTCCCTATTGCTGTTACTCTCTGCCCTTTCGCTAGGCCAACTTGTTCTATTTGATCTTATTTGATTGTGCACGCCAGGTTGATTGCATTTGTCGAAACAGGGCGGACCACGTGAAGGTTGCAATCTCCCCCCTCATCTCTTGTATTAACGTCTCACGTCAAACCTGCTTCTCACCTGCCCGGATCCCCACTCAGTCTAGCACCCCTCATTCATACCACTCAGTACCCCCACAATTGCACCTTCTACCAGTTACCGTTATTGGTGTATTGTCCCACACAGTCTAATCCCACTCTGCCCATGGCCAGGTGGGAGAGGGGCCGTGCACTGTTTGGGACAGGGGGTGGTGTGACTTATCACAGGCCCTGAAGCTGGTTCAGGCCGGGATCGAACAGGAAGGTGAGATCCAGTCTGTCCAAACTCGGCAATTGGTGAAATGGGACACGGATGCTGGTACTGGAGGAATAAGGTTGCCCTGTGAACGAGGGGAGGATCAGGGTCAGCTATCTGTGTGTTGTGTTTTGCAGCTGTTAAACAGATCGGCGGAACCGGAGCATTTTTCCTGCCCCCCGAGCACAATTCTCCCTCGAAGCGCCTTCTGGCATCACATCGCAAGCTCCCAGCTTGCTGCGGATGTGGAGCACAGCAACCGTAAGGAGGGAGGGGGAGGGCGAAGTGTGGAAGAGGGACGGGGAGTAGGGAGAGAGGAGAGTAGTGCGAGGGGGGGGGAGAGGAGGAGCCGAGAAGATGGATGACGAGGGGCAAGGGAGCAGAGAGAAGATGGCGGGAGAGGAAGAGAGGTGAAAGGGTAGAGAAGAAAAGAGGAGAGAGGAAGGGTGGAGTGAACTGGAGGAGTGGAAGGGGAGAGGGGAATGGGAGGAAGTTGGGGAGATAAAGGTGCGAGGGCAGGGAGGGAGAGAGAGGGAAAGATGAGACTTCCCTCCTTATACTGTTGGAAACATCTGGGGGCTGTAGAGAGGGGGGCACTCTGTCTCTGATTTGTCTGTGATCCTGGGACTAATTGATAGGTCTGTTTGAGAAAGCTTCATTTTGGAGCTAATCCAATCAGTCCCTGCTGGGGTGTTTAATGTCACCCTCCGTACCCACCAGAACTGCCCCACTCACCTGAGTGTTTTGCCAATGGTTCGGCTTCATGTCGACCGCAGAGTGTGGTTGCATCTTGGTGTGGTGGTTGTAGAGAGGACGATTCTTTGGCTGTGATGTGGCAGAACTCCTGTGGAGCAGGTGAGGCCATTGTGGAAGCTACAGGCTTGGGTAAGGCCAAGAGTGGATGGAGGTGGGAGAGTTGGGACCCTACAATGCGCATGGGAATGGGGACTCAGGATGATTCCGGAGAGTCCTTCTGCTGCAATTAAGCTTTTGTAACAATGTTGTTATGGCAAGGAGAAAGCTGAAAGGTGCCCGCCAGTGAGCCAAATATTTGTCGTGAACAAACACTGGAGTTCATTGTTAGGGAAGCGGTGAAAGTGAAAGCAAGTAATCATGGTGTACTGGCTGAACAATCGTCTTCATCAGATTTATTAGAATTTTCAATATGTAAACAACAGAGAAAAGTGAGATGGACACAAAATGCTGGAGTAACTTTGAGTAACGAAGCATAGATAGGTCATAATCTTTTTCACAGGATGGAAATGTCAAGCAATAGAGAGCATAGATTTAAGGTAAAATAGGCAAATTCTAAAGGAGATGTACGGGGCAGGTTTTTTTTATACGGAGAGTGGTAGTGCCTGGGACGGGCTTCCAGGGGTATTGGTGGAATTGTACGATAGTAGCATTTAGGAGGTTTTTAACTGGACACATATATGTGCATGGAATTTGGGGAGATGGATCAGGTGCAAGCAGAGATTAATTTAACTTGCCCTCTTGTTCAGCTGCAGCACATGTTCCTGTGCTGTACTGTTCTATGACGGGAGCAAAGATATGGCCCTCTGCAAATGTGATGAAGAGCTTGAGTGAAATTGTGTTTCTGCTGAGACTGGAGGTTTTACTCTGCATCCCCCTGCATCACATCTCCATGCTGACCTGGAACAGTTCAACAACTATTTGATTATGTTCAAGGCTGCGACTTCAATGGCTCCTCTTCAGAGCAGTGCTTATGGAAGGAGTTGTTGTGAGAGATGGAGGGGAATGAAAGGTCTGGGGAGAGAAGCAACAGAAAAATAGGTACAGGAGTAGGCCATTTGGCCATTCGAGCCAGCACCGCCATCCAATGTGATCACAGCTGATCATCTAAAATCAGTACCCCATTCCTGCCTTTTCCTCATATCCCTTGATTCCTTTAGCCCTAAGAGCTAAATCTAACTTTCTCTTGAAAACATCCAGTGAATTGGCCTCCACTGCCTTCTGTTAATTAGGGACAGTCAGCATAGCTTTGTGCATGGCAGGTCATGTTTTGCTATTTTAATTGAGTTTATTGAAGAGGTAACCTGTGTTATTGATGAGGGTGGGGTGGTGGATGTTGCCTACAAGATTTTAGTGAGGCATCCGATAAAGTCCCCCGTGGTGAAATGATCCAGAAGATTAAGATGCATGGGATTCACAGTGATTGGTTGTATGGATTCAGAACTGGCTTACTGATAGAAGAGAGAGGATTAGAATCATAGAAAAATAGGTGCAGGGGTAGGCCATTTGGACATTCGAGCCAGCACCGCCATTCAATATGATTCCACACTGACAGTCACCGTTCCAGTTGCTGGTTTTTCGGGCGACTGCCGGCAACTTGACAGTCGGCGGGAGTCCGCTGAAAAATCGCCTAAGTGGGACAGGCCCGTAAGGCGTGAGGGTAGATGGGGGGCTTCGCCCACAGGATGGAGGGAGTTCTGTAGATCAGGCTGCGGGATTGCTGCTCTCTCTGTAAGAGGTGGAATGGGCATTGACTGTTTCTTTCCGTGTCCCAGCAGCGCTGTACTGTTCAGACCCAGCGGGAGGCGAGGCAGACTCCGTGCAAGCGAGTTCTCTGAAGCGAGACTGCCGGTCTTCTGCGCACTTTACTGCTCAATGATAGCGGCGGAGCCGGCGAGGGGCGATAGACGCAGCTCTCCGGAGACTGGGTTAAAGCACCTTCAGACCAGAGACTGCCAACGAATAGCGGGAGCCGGCCCCTACCATAGGGAGAGCGGGGACAGAAGCATGACACCCGAGCAAGGGCTGCAGCGGTAATGTCTCCACATGGGCTGACGGGGGCGCCGTGGGACAGCATTGCTGTAAACACCCCCGTAAACAGACTGCTACGATCTGGGTACAACAGAGCAAAAAACAAAGTGCTGGAGGAACTCAGCGGGTAAGACAACACTGTGGAGGGAATGGACAGTCGATGTTTCGGGTCCGAACCCTTCATTAAACCGGGTCACCGACAGCTATGTTCTTCGTGCACCGATTTATTTGGTGTGAGACTGAAACTTTTTCTTGGACAGATATTGGAATCACAAGTTGCCGTCTGTCCTGCTGAGTTCCTCCAGCTGTTTTTATCTACTGCAGATGCTGGAGTAAGATTTGCCCGTTGATTAGTATCGGACGGCACTCACAGACTGGCTGCGTGCGCTCTCTTCTGTACCCCGTGTTGAATGTGAAGGGTCCAAACAAACACTGCCTTAACTCCACGTTCATTGCAGTCCGCTGCCTCGGCTCCACTCTCCAGGCCGGCGGGACCCGCGCATCTCCCCGCCAGGGCCGGAACAGGACCGAGTGCCCGGCACCGACGCCTTGGTCCGGGCCGACACCAACAAGTTAGTGCGGGCCCAGTTGTAGAGGGACCAGGAAGCACATTGACAATTTCGGAACAGAGGGAATTCTCATCCCTGTGCCCATCCCACGCTTTCCGCGGCTTCCTCCAACCAGGGGCTCCAGAGAAGGAAACAGACTGACAGCAAGCACACTCAAGACCGATACTCCAGGCAGGGTTTGGTGGGTGGTAGGGGAGAGGTTCAGCTGGCGCAAATTTGTTTAAGTGTGGTTGAAGCGTGCCCCCCTGCATCCGATCCCGGCCGCCTTGCATCTTATCCACTATTCATTAGACGCATGAACACGCTTCACGTCGATGCGCTGCCTCTTGCATGTATCCCCAAAGAACAGCTTCCCAATAGAGTGCAAAAATAAATCAGTGTTCTCACCAAAATTATCGACGCTTTTGTTAAACTGCACGTGTTAACCATACAGCCACACAGCACGGAAACAACTCATCCATGCCGCCGGCCACGGATACAGCCCCTGCGGTCCAACTTATCCATGCCGACCAAGATTCTGCGTCTAAACAAGTCCCACCTGCCCGCATTTGGCTCCTATCCCTCTAAACCCCATCCATGTACCTGTTTAAATGTAATTTAAATATTGTTATGGTACCCGTTTCAACTACCTACCTTGACAGCTCGCTCCATATACCCACCACTCTATGTTCGAATAAGTTACCCCTCAGGCTCCTATTTAATCTTTTCCTCCTCACCTCATGTCCTCTCGGTGATGATCCCACTACTGCGGGCAAAATAATATGTGCATCTACATTATTTATTCCTCTCATGATCTTATATCCTCTATAAAAACAAAAAGACAGACCGGCCACGATTGAATGACAGGCTAGACTCGATGGGCTGAATGGCCTAATTGTGGTCCCAAGACTATCACTTCTCATCCTCCTGCGTTCCAAGGACGATGAGAAGTGCCTGCTCAACAGGCATGAATGAATGAATGGATGAAACACACGTTATTATCACATGTGACCTGTCAGTGAGATTCTTTGTTTTACAGACACAAGTTTGCAATGAGCCGCCATATATGGGGTGGCAACAAAGTTACAAAGTATTCCATTTAGTCCCCAATGGTCCCTCTGTGTTGTCGGCAGCCTTCCCACGCCGGGCCCCCCCCTTTGTCTCACGGCCCTTCCACGCCCTTCCACACCGGGTCCCCATTCTCTCACCGCCCACCCCTGCCGGGTCCCCCTTTGTCTCCCGCGACACGTCTGGCACCCATGAGGTCCCGTCCGACCTATGGCACTCACGTGGGCCCGTCCTCGTCCGATCATCAGCACCTGACCTCGACTGCCGGCCCCTCCCTATACCTCAGACTTCAAGTCCTGACAATATCTTTGTAAATCTTCTCTTCGCTCCTTCCATCTTTCCTACGGCAGGATGACCAAAACTGAACACAATACTCCAAACGTGGCCTCTCCAATGTCTTGCACAACTGTAACATAATGTCCTAACTTCTAAATACCCTCACTGATGAAGGCTAATATGCTGAGAACCTTCTTTACCACCCTATCTACCTGTAACACCACTTTTCTGATGTGGAGGCTTTAGAAAAATTGCAAAGGTTTACCAGAATGATGCCTGGAATGGTATTCGCTACTTGGATTATTTTTTCTGGAATGCCAATGGTCGCAGGAAGACCTGATAAAGAGTTTTATAAAATCATAAAGTTTCCCAAACCTTATATACATTTCCCTTCTCTTTCTGACTAAATTTATATCATCTCTAATTTTCCATGAACACCAAACTCTGACATCCTGTCTTTCTTCACGCAGGTATATGTTAGTCCTGAATTCTGACCAGCCAGTCTTTA
The DNA here is from genome assembly GCF_028641065.1 of Leucoraja erinaceus. NCBI lineage: Eukaryota > Metazoa > Chordata > Chondrichthyes > Rajiformes > Rajidae > Leucoraja > Leucoraja erinaceus. The sequence continues at coordinate 20,287,647 of NC_073393.1, read as the reverse complement.
AACAATTCCCATATATCAGATACCCAACATACAGACTTCATTACCAATTTCCAACCTGTATTCAAATTCACTTAGACCACCTCCGATATCTCCCTTCTGTTTCTTGATCTCACCATCTCTGTCACAGGAGATAGATTACCGTCCAACATCTATTACAAACCTACTGATTACAAATCCCGCAGCTATCTAGACTACACTTCTTCCCACCCTGCCTCCTGCAAAGACTCTATCCCCTAAATCTAATTCCTCCATCTACGCAGCATCAGCGCATAAGATGAGATGTTCCATACGAAGACGTCCAAGATGTTCTCATACTTTTGGGAATGGGGTTTTCCCATCTCCATCACAGATGAGACCTTCACCCACAGCTCTGCTCTTGCTCCCCCTTCCCCCAGTCGCAACAGGGACAGAATCCCCCAGTCCTTACCTTTCACCCCATCAGATGTTGCGCGCAGCATAGTCCTCCAACATTTTTGTCACCTCCAACAGTATCGCACCACTAGGAACATCTTCCTATCTCCACCCCTTTACGCAGAGACAACTCCCTCCGCTACTCCCTGGTTAACTCATCCCTTCCCTCCCCAGGTACTTTCCCTTGCAACTGCAGGAGATGCAACACCTGTCCTTATACCTCCTTCGACTCTGTCCAAGGACCCAGACAGACCTTTCAGGTGAGGCAGAGGTTCACTTGCACCTCCTCCAATCTCATCAACTGTATCCGCTGTTCCAGGTGTGGACCACTATATATCGGTGGGACCAAGCACAGGCTCGGCGACCGTCCAGTGATCGCTGAGTACCTCTGTTCAGTCCGCCTAGGCCTACACATCTTCCAGTTGCTAAACACTTTAATTCCCCCTCCCATACCGACCTTTCTGTCCTGGGCCTCCACTGCCAGAGTGAGGGCCAACGCAAATTGGAGGAACAGCACCTCACATTTTGCTTGCAACCCAGTGGTATGAATATTGCTTTCTCTAACTTCAAGTAGCCCTTGCATCCCTCTCTCTGTCGCTCTCCACCCTAGTTCTCCGACTAGTTTCACTGTCCTGATTAATTTTACTGACTATATGCCTCGTGGTCACTTTCCCCTCGGGCAACAATGAACCATTCTACATTTCCTTGAACAGCACCTGCTTTGATCCGTCGTTTTTACACATTACCTGTTTATATCTCTAGGCTACCTCTCCCCTGACTCTGTCTGAAGAAAGGTCTCGACCTGAAAAGTCACCCGTTACTTCTCTCTAGAGATACTGCCTGTCCGGCTGAGTTATTCCAGCATTTTGTGTCTATCTTCAGATACCCAACAGCTGCTCCCAGTTGATTCCAAGTTGCACTTTCTCCCAAAGTCCAGTTTTGTCCTTATCCATACCCATCTCAAAACTTACAGAATTATAATCGTCACACACCAAACGTTCTCACTGAAATGCCAACTACTTGGCTCGATTTATCCAAATCAAGTATGGCACCTTCCCTGGTTAGATTGATTCAAGAAACTTTCCTGGACACACCTGACAAATTATGTCCCTTCTAAACCTCTAGCACTGAGTTATTATTGGGGAAATTAAAGTAAATGTACTGTTGCTTTTACATCTTTCCATAATTTGCCTACATATCTGTTCTTCTATCTCCCGCTGACTATTGGGTGGTCTTTAGTAAAACTCCAGCAGATTTCTCCTTCTTATCTGAGCTCTACCCGTATTGCCTCAGTGATGAGCTGTCCAGGATTATCATTGACACATGGCTTGTTTCCCCTCCAACTAACAAAGAAAGCTTGTGGAATTATGCACTAACAACAACATTTCACAATTTTAGAAATAATTAACCTCAAGCCTTAAATACTAAACACATCAAATTTCCACGGTTGGAGTCACATGGAACCACAACTGCCAGAATCTTGAGTAAAACAAAGCGCTGAGGGAGCTCAGCAGCTCTGGAGCCTCTGTGGAAGGCATGGATAGGCAACATTTCAGGTCAGGACCCTTCTTCTGACTAGTTGGGGGGGAGCTGGGAAAGTGGTGGGAGCAGGGCATAGCCTGGCAATTGTTAGATGGATATGGGTGAAGATTTTTTGGCCAAGGTTTGAGGTTGTGGAAGCAGAACTCTGAGATATATTCCTCTGACTGTAACACACAATTGTGAAATTGGTTCTCCTTGGTGAAATCCTTTTCCTGCAGAGGCCTAAAATTGTCAAACACCACGCCCGACACCCCCAAATTAAGCCAAAATCACAGCCAAATTCCACAAACAAATGCCAAACCTCTTTATTCAAACGTTCCGGAGGAGGGGTGTAGCTCCACAAGAAATGGATTCACAATCAGATGGGTTGTTACAACAAACTATGGGTTTCCATAGTCCTCAGCACCAACGATTCCTTAAAATAAATGTTTACGATCTAAATGTTGTGGTCTCTGGTCTGGCTGCATCCCTACACCAACCATAGATTTGTTCTCAGACAATACTTCCACTGGGTCCCGACTCCCCACATTCCACCCGCTGACCTTCAAAGAATTGCAGATTCATCCAGAAAAACAGCAGCAGTAAAAAAATGTGAGCTTTATTGATGTTTGGAACTGAGCAAAGTATCAGGTGGATGAGTCCTGGAAGGGTTGAGTGTTGGGTTGGGGGCAAGGGCCGGCCCTGCTAATTGATGGTGAGTACGTCACTCTGGATCTCGTGGCTCAGCATTGTCTGCAGGTCACTGAGTTTCTTCTTCAGCCCAGACAGGGCAGACAGGACTATTGTTTCTGGCCGCAGCGCTCCAGATGATTCAACGTTGAAGTAAAATCTGATGGGAACAATTTTCAAACTCTCAATGACCAGATAAAACAACACTGCAGACGTCAGGTTTCAGAACTGTACCCCTGCCCTCGTCTTCCCTTTCACCCCTCTGAAACCACATAGCCAGGCCACCAAAGATTGGTATCACAGGACAGGCACCACCTGCTTCTTGCCTCTCCCTGCCAGCAACATTACCCAACATTTTTCTGGATATTGGCAGCAGAATCTGCAACGACAGAAAATGCTGATGTTTCAGCTCAAGCTCCTTTCATCAGAACCGAGAAAGATTTAAAGTACAAAGTTCTAATCTGTTGCTTAAGGGATGTGAATCACCTCAGCTCCTTCCTTGCAATATTTTTAGTATTGGTGCAGTTCTGGTAGCCTCATTACAGGAACAATATGAAGGTTTTGGCGAGGGTGCAGAGATTTACTAAAATGTTCCTTGGATTTAGGGGGGGTTTAGCTACTGGAAGAGATTGGACAGTTGGATTGATTTCCCTGGAACACCAGAAGTTGAGGGGAGACCTGACAGAAGTGTATAAAATGATGAAAGGCATAGATAGATAGGCAGTCGGAATCTGTTTCCAGCCTGTTCCTGTGGTGTACTAATATTCCAAACGGGGCCTCATGTCCAATGGACAATATTTAAAACTGCTTCAAATGCAAATGAGGTAGAACATTTATGTGCAATCTGCTGGAGAATATAGAACATTACAGCGCAGGAACAGGCCCTTCGGCACACAATGTCTGCACCGAACATAATGCCAAGACCATCTCTTATCTACCTGCACATAATCCATATGCTTATCCAAAAGTCTATTAAATACCACCACTGTATGTGCCTCAACCATTAGCTCTGGTAGCGTGTTCCAGGCACTCACTGCCTGCTGCGAAAAAAAAAGCTAGTGAGGTAAAAACAAACTTTAAACTTAAACCCAACACTGAACTCTTCCAGGACATAAAGTTATGCCCTCTGGGATCAGATTTTTCAATCCTGGAAAAAGGGGCACATACCCTAGGACCGTGCCTCAGAGAGCAGGAGACAGAGGATCCTTCACAGACGAGCCCTGTGATCGTGGTAACTTGTTTTCACTCCAGTTCTGTGCACTGAAGTCGTACAACACAGATTCTGACTATCGACACAAATTGCATGTGCCTTCATTATTTCCGTATCCTTCTAAGCCTTGTCTACATCTTTCTAAATGTTTCCTACATCAACGGTTATACACGGACCCTAATCTTCATCACCAGCTTTCGCAGTGAGTTCTCACAGTGACCAGTGGTATACCGCAGGGCTGAGTCCCTTTTTCATGTGTCATCTATGTTAATGATTTGAATGAGAATCTAGGTAGCATGATTAGTGAGTTTGCAGATGATGTCTAAATTGGCACTGTGATGGACAGTGAAGATGGTTGTCCAAGGTTACAACAGGATCCAGATCAACAAGGAAAGTGAGCAAGGGAATGGTTGATGGAACTCAGCCAAGTGCAAAATAAGGCATTTAAGGAAATCGTGGCATCACATAGAAGAGTTATGATGTCATGCAGTGAGATGCAGGTGAGGCCACACATGGAATCTGATGTGTAGTTTTGGTTACCATGCTGCAGGATGGATCTGATTAAGCCCAACGATAATGATTAAGTTAAAGATTCACAGGAATGTTACCTGGATGGGAAGGATTGTGTAATAAAGAGAGACTAGATAGGCTGGGGCAGTTTTCCCCAAAGCAAAGGAAATTGAGGGGTAACCTTATAAATGTTTATAAAATCATGAGGAGAATAGATAGTCCCAGCCTTTTACCCAGGGTAGGGGAGTTTACAACTACTGGGTTTAGGTGTTAGACAAGATGGGAAAGATTTAACAGGGACCCGGGGGTCAAGTTTTCCCCATAAAGAGGATGGTGGATACATAGAACATGATGTTAGAGGAAGAGGTGGGAACAAATAGAATTCAGGCTCTGCGATTCTAAATGTACAGGTCATCCTCTCATGTGCACCAGTCAACAAGTCGATGATTGATGGTGAACCATGGAACGGACACACGGTGATTATCTGCGAACTGTTGCTGGTTGCCAGATGGTGCAATGTGCAGGTGACCTTGTCTGAAGACTGGCCCCACACCAGCGGAAAGCATGTTGGAGCCGAGGTGACAAGGAAGAGGTCATAACCTTTCCCCACCCCCGGGGATAAAATGTCAAAGATTAGAGGGTGTAGGTTTGAAGCGAGAGGGCAAAGTGTAAAAGAGATGTGCAGGGAATGGTTTTTTTTTTATGCCTTGCACATGCTGCTGGGAGTAGTGTTGGAGGCAGTTACAATAGTGGCATTTGAGACACTTTTAGATATTAAATGATGATATGAAGAGAATGGAGGGATATGGATTATGCACAGGCAGGTAAGAGTTGGTCTTGGCATTATGTTTGACACAAACATTGTGGACTGAAGGGCCTGTTGCTGTGCTGTACTGTTCAATGATCTCCCTCAATTCCAACTTACTCCCTAAATCTTGAAGACTGTGACCATCCATCTTCTCTATGCCCCTTAACATTGTCTGCAAGGCCACCCCTCAGCTTCCTTTGCTTTAGGGGAGAAAAGTCTCAGCCTCTCCTTGTAACTCAAGCCTTCCAGTCCTGGAAACATCCTCGTGAATCTTATATACACGCTTTTCAGCTTAATGACACCCGTCCTCTGGCTGTTTTATAGAGTTGCAACGTGACATCCCAACTACTTTACTCAATATCCTGATTGATGAAGGCAAGTGTGCAAAAAGCCTTCTTCACCACCATCCACCCGTTTACCCACTTTTAGAGAAGTCGGTACCTGCACCCAGAGGTACCTCTGTTCTACAGAAGTTCACTGGAGCCGAACATTTATGTTCCACATCTGCCATTCCTTGGCCCACTTTCCCAGTTCACTTAGACACTCTAAAGAACCCGAAATAGCAGTATTGTTGGGGGGATGCATTTACATGGCACTCGAAGCGGTGTAAGGAGAGCTGTATTGGGAGGATAGAGTGTACTGTGTTCCACTGGGGGGGGCGCTGAGTGTGTAGGACCAGAGTGCTCACCGTTCAGGTTTCCCATTGGGGTCATAGGGTGCCTGGATCTCCTCGTCGTCGAGTTCCGAGTACTCGCTCTTAGGCCTGCAGGTTCCATAAAAACATGGAGAAAATAAAGTCTTGTTCTGTCAACATCTGGTCTCACCCTGCCCCTCCTGCCCCTCCACAGATCTGGGAAGCATCCCAAAGACCGGGGATGCCAGTCCCCCCCCCCCCAGCAGACATGGGATGACCCCCCTCCCCAACAGACCGGGAACACCCCTCCACCCCGCGGACCAGGCACATCCCTCCACCCTGCAGACCGGGGATGCCCCCCCACCCCCCCCCCCCCCCCCCCCCCCCCCCTACAGACCAGGGAGCCCTCCAATTCTCAACCCTAGGAGTGGGGGGATTGTCATAAGGCTGGCCCTACCATTCCTCAGGCTTGGGAAAGACGGTGTGCCGCAGGGCATTGTCGGGGTCGTACTCGAACGAGACGCCTGCCGTCGGGTTCCATTTGGCGTGCTCCTTTCCAAAGCCCTTCTTAGCATAAGCTCGGAGCCGCAGCTCCTGACCTTTCCGCAGCTTCACAATCAGGATGTCTGAGGGAGGCAGTTAGGAACCTGTTCATTAATGGTCCCTCTTCCCTCAACAGTCGCCCCCCCCCGCCCAGAACAGACCCTCTTTCTCCACCCCAGAACACTTCCATACCCTGCCCTAGAACTATCACCTTCCTCAATATTTTCAACCCTCGCCAAAACATTACCTCCTCTTCCTCCAGAACATGCCCGTCCCCTTCCCTTCCCTTCCAGAACTGTCATTACTCTGCTGATCGCCCTGACGCGGGGGGCCCAAACGCCGCCGGCCATGGGAGTCAAGATCGTCCAGTCAACGGAAGGCTCGCGACCCCCGACCACAGGAGAACAAAGAAGGGAAGAGATTGAACTTTTGTTTTGCCTTCCATCACAGTAAGGAATGTGGAGCAGTCACTGGTGGATGTTAAGTTAAATTGTATTTTGTGTGTTCTGTTGCTTTTTATTTGTATGACTGACTTGGCAAATTAAATTCTTCGTATGTTGCAAAACATACTTGGCTAATAAAGTATTATTGTATTGTATCTTCCTTCAAATGCTCTCCCTTCCTAACAACAGAGTCCCTCCACCCAATCCCCTCTCTCTTATCTGTACACACTCACGGGAACGGCCCACCCCTCCAGATCTGGCAAAGTCCAGCAGTGATGATCAGAGGAAATAGATGACACAAATTCAGTTGGTGGACTGATCCAGATTCAAGGACTCGATGGCTAACCTAGATGAATATTCAACCTCTGTCACAAACTTCATCAGCAAATATGTAGAGGACTGAGTATCAAAGAAAATGATACATTTGTTCCAAAACTGAAAACCATGTATGAACCACAAGGTCCAATTCCAGGTAACTCCTAGTCTGCAGCATTCAAGTGAAACGTTCCCAACCAGCACAAGAAATCTATCTATGGCCTTCACAGAGATACTTAGGAAGACAAGAAGGAATTCGGACCAAATTGAAGTCTTGGAACAATGACATGGTTACCCGTGGATTGTTGCGGGGCTCGCACTCTATAACCGGCTATAGAGCAAGGGCAGGGAGTATCGCTGGCAACAATGCATCCCTCCCCGATAAACTCAATGTATCTTACCCATACTCTGAACAGAAGGTCGGTGGAGGAATACCACCCACCCCACCAGTCTCGGGTGCAATGGTTACTGTAGCAGACGTAAGATTGACCTTCCTGAGAGTGAATCCATAGAGAACAACTGGTCAGGATGAAATTCCTGTCCATTTCCTCAGGATCTGAGGAACTCCAGGGCAGCACAGCGCCAGAGATCCTTACTACTGGTGCTGTCTGTGTGGCATTTGTACATTCTCCCTGTGACTGCGTGGGTTTTCTCCACGTTGCCTCCCACATTCCAAAGATGTGCAGATTTGTAGGTTAATTGGCTTCTACAAATTGTCCCTAGTGTGCGGAATAGAACTAATGTGAATGGGTGACGATGGTCGGAGTGGACTCAGTGGGCCGAAGGGCCCGTCTCTAAGTTGTATCCATGTTAACCTGTGTGGACCAGCTGGTATTCCCAAACACCTTTAACTACTTACTACTCCTTTCCGATCTATGATACTATGCATATTCCCCTTTGCTCTATCTATTGTAACTCGAGTCTGAATTGATTGTATTTATGTATGGAATATCTGATATATTTGGAGAGCATGCCCATCCAAGCTCTTCGCTGTAACTTGGTCCACGAGACAATAATAAACCTGACAGTTCTGTCCCCCTACCCCCAAAAACCCCTCTCCCTCATGGAATCCTGACCCCTCCCTCTTATTCAGGGACCCTGCCTACCACCTCCTGGGAACCTCCATCCTTCCCACAAACCTCATCTCTTTCACTCCTCCCTTGGAAGCGTCCCTTCTTCAGAAACCTGCCCTGCCCCATCCATCCCATATGAACATCCCCTTTCCCCACCCCCCGGAACCCTGTCCCCTCCCTCCAGAAGCCCCAACTGCTAGCCTTTCCTCACCATCTTGTTCCACGTAGTCATTGGGATCATTGTCTCGGCTCCGCGACGTTACCTGGTTGAAGCAACAGAGATAGACACAAAGTGGTGGAGAAACTCAGCAGGTCAGGCAGCATCTCTGGAGAAAAAGGATGGGTGGCATTTCGAGTCTGGATCCTTCTTCAGACTTCTTAAGTAACAGAGGTGGTGACCTGGTGACATTGATGATTACTTACTAAATAACCAAAGGTGAGCCTGTCCCTGACCTACACACAGCGAGCAGCAGACAGCGTTCGAAAGCAAGGCCCAAATCAACAAACCGGACCTGGGCAGGTCACTCAGTTTTGACTACACAGTCTGACAATGTGACCCAAAGTTAACAATCAAATCAGTGTTTAAGAAAGAATTGCAGATGCTGGAAAAAACAAAAGGTAGCCAAAAATGCTGGAGGAACTCAACGGGTGAGGCAGCATCTATGGAGCAGTGTGTGTGCAAGGAAAGTTCGACTGGAGGGTAACTCCTCTGTACATGGAAGGTAATTTTTCTGACTACGATCAGAAAGGCACAGAAGGGGCAGCGGGGGGCCAGCGGGATAGCACAAGCCCAGATTACCAGCAGCTGCTAAATTTACAGTGTCATTTTTATTGGAAAGGAATCACGTTACTCAAACCTAAGAGTAAGATTGTTCCAGGATTGAGGTTAGATAGTAGACGGTGCAGATTCCCAGGGCCAAAGGGCCCATTTCCAGACTACTTTCCTGGTAGATGTGATTCCTAAATTGCACACAAGAGGGTGTCACAGTGACGTAGCAGTAGAGCTGCTGCCTTACAGAGCCAGAGACCCAGGTTCGACCTGGACTACAGGGGCTGTCTGTACGGAGTTTTTTACGTTCTCCCTGTGACCGCGTGGGATTTCACCCGGTGTTCTGGTTTCCTCCTGCACTCCAAAGATGTAGGGGGGAGGGGTAGACAATGGAGGACCCGGCGTGGAGGGACCGCCGTGAGGGACGGTGTGCGGGAGGGGGGGCATCCTAGTTTTAGAATCCTCTGCCCAGGGGATAAGCCTGCATTTGTTTGTTTTATGTTCATCATTCCGGTTAAGGCACTGTGCACATGGCGCTTGTCTTTTTTTTCACTTTTAATTTCAAAGTATGGGTAAGATACATTGAGTTTATCAGGGAGGGATGCATTGTTGCCAGCGATACTCCCAGCCTTTGCTCTATAACCTAATCTCTGGTGTTTACTTTAGCCTTGAGTAGGGGGTGATTGCTGGCTGGTGAGACTCCATGGGCTCAAGAGCCTGTTTTAGCGCTGTATCTCTGAAGTCTAAAGTAAAGCGTGAAGTATAAAGAGCAGGATAACTGCAAAGCACTTACTGGGATAACACGGGAATTGTTAGACAGCAGGTCCCTGGAGGTAACATGCCGTGTCTGATCTTCGTTACACTTAACATCCAGAGTCAGCTCCACGGAACATTCTGGGCAGAACTCATCACATGTACAGTCCTGTGATAGAGACAGCAGTCAGTAACACAGTCATCAGGTGTACATTGATATATGTTGTACCAGCTCTCACTTGCAACACCAACCAATAATATAACACTCAATCTTGCGCCACTAGTCCCACATACATCCTTTCACACATACCACTTACCCTGGAGTACTGCATCTTATCCACAATATCATCACTTGTTAGAGGAATCAACCCTAAAACAAAATAAAACAAAGCTGAAACAAGCACAGCAAGTTCAATGGACACAGTGTGATTGATAAAGTATTTACAGCACAGAGACAAGGACAGGAGACACAGGGATCTGTAGATGCTGGAATTTTGTGAAAACAAGAGGTGCTGGAGGAACTCAGCAGCTCATCTCTAGAGAACACGGATAGGCGCCATTCCAGGTCAGAACTTTGCATGGTGAGTCCGAAAAAAAGTTCAGAACTGAAATGTAATTGATCCATGTTTTTCAGAAATGCCATCTGGCCCACTGAGTTACTCCAACACTTTGTGTTTCTTACAGAGCGACAAGGATATACAGTCTTAGCCGCCCAATTTAACAACCAGTGAACATCTGCCATGACGTACTGAGACATTTCTAGGTGAGCACCCCACTCACTCGCCTCCATCTGTGTTAAGAAATTTGCTCTGCACGTCTCCTTTAAACTTTGCCCCTCTCTCCTTAAAGCCATGCCCTCTAGTATTTGATTTTTCCAATCCCAGGAAAAACATTCTGACTGTCTACTCAATCTATGCCTCATAATTTTATATACTGTTATGCGATCTCTCTGCATTCCAGAGTAAATCGATCAAAGTCATGTGATAAGAGCAGAATTAAGCCATTTGGCTCATCAAGTCTGCTCTGCCATTCAATCATTGCTGATCTATCTTTCTCTCCTAATTCTCCTGATATATCCCCATAAACCCTGACACCTGTACTAATCGTTAATCTATCCATCTCTGCTTTAAAATTATCCATTGACTTGGCCTACACAACCTTCTGTGGCAAAGAATTCTACAGATTCACCACCCTCTGACTAAAGTCTGTCCAACGTCTCCCTGAAGCTAATACCCCATAATTCAACATTGTTCTCTACCAGTAAGCCAGTTCCGAAAGTCACTAAGTCACTGTTAGTTGCATGCATCTTAATCTTGAGTATCTTACCATGGGGGATTTTATCAAATGCCTTGCAAAAATCCATGTAGCCAACATCCATTCCCCTACCCTCATCAATCACATTTGTCACCTCCTCAAAAAACGTAATCAAGTTAATAAGACTTATGTGGAATGACCAGCCAGAGGAAGTGGGCAGATACAATAACAATATTTAAAAGATATTTGGGCAAGAACATGATAGGAACAGTTTAGAGGGAAATGAGCCAAACAGTGATAACTGGGACTCGCTTAGATCGGGCATGGACGAGTTGGGCCATAGGGCCTGTTTCCATGCTGTTTGATTCTATGACTCACCAATTCTGTGTGCAATGAATTCATCGTGGAGAACCGAAGAATTTGCATCGATCTGAACCCAGTCGATTGCTGCAAAGAGAAAACACGTGTGAGATTCCCCGACTGTCATATGCTGAGAGAATGGAGCGGCTGGGCTTGTACACTCTGGAGTTTAGAAGGGTGAGATGGGATCTCATTGAACCATATAAGATTGTTAAGGGCTTGGACAAGCTAGAGGCAGGCAACATGTTCCCGATGTTGGGGGAGTTCAGAACCAGGGGCCATAGTTTAAGAATAAGGAGTAAGCCATTGAGAACGGAGACGAGGAAATACTTTTTCTCACAGAGAGTGGCGAGTCTGTGGAATTCTCTGCCTCAGTGGGCGGTGGAGGCAGGTTCTCTGGATGCTTTCAAGAGAGAGCTAGATAGGGCTCTTAAAAATAGCGGAGTCAGGGGATATGGGGAGAAGGCAGGAACGGGGTACTGATTGGGGATGATCAGCCATGATCACATTGAATGAATGGCGGTGCTTGCTCGAAGGGCCAAATGGCCTACTCCTGCACCTATTGTCTATTGACTTGGTGAGGACGGCGAGTGCAAACAATGAATGCCAACTCACCCAACGTAGCTACTTCGGCCATCAGAACTCTGCGCAAAGCGTTGGCCACCCTGCAACACAAATGTGGAGAACTCACTGCTGAGGTACGACCCCTGGGACCCACACCCAGACAGATATCCATACACCCCAACGTCAGAACAAAGCCCAGCCCCTTCCGGCACCCAGACAGTCTGGCAATGACACCTCAACCTCCCAGACTGACATACTGCAACACCACCATCCATCCATCTACAGATCTCCACACCAAACATTCTCCCATACCCTGGAAAGATTCCCACCAGACATCTCCAACCCAAGACAGAGCTCCAGAACAAACCCAGGATGGGACAAACCCTCCTCCCCCCTCCAACACCCCAGCCCCAGACGGATCTCCCTCTGCACACCACCACTGCATAATGACCCTGACACCACAACCCCCAGATTGTCCGCCCCCCCCCCCCCCCCCCCCCCCACACACCCCTTAGACACTCACAGTGGAGGTCTGACCCGCTATATCCTGACTGGGATATTTGATAGTGTTGCTCGGATGGAATTTGTCATACATGTCAAAGAAAATAAGTAGGCAGAAAGAGCAGGGATCGACTGAGGCCATTTCCCACAACAACGGGTATGCATGACCCTTTGGATTCTGTAGGAAGGAACAGACGCTGGTTTAAACCGAAGATAGACACAAAAAGCTGGAGTAACTCAACGGGTCACACAGCATCTCTGGAGAAAAGGAATGTGGCGTTTTGGTTCTTCAGAAGGGTCTCAACCCAGTTTCCTTCCAGACGTGTAGAAGGCTGACTTTATAGAGATTTATAAAATCATGAAAGAAGTAGACAAGGTGGGTGATCAGTCTTGTACCCAGGGGAAGGGTGTCTTAAACAAGTGGGCAGAGGCATATGGTGAGTGGCGAAGATTTAAAGGTGGTCTGAGAGGCAAGTGTTTTACACCGAGGCTGGTGGGAATATGGAACGAGCTGCAACAGCACAGGCAGGGTACAATTACTGCATTTCAGAGACATCTGGACAGTGGGTGGAAAGGAAAGGTTTAGAGGGAATTGGGCAACACGCGGGTAACTGGTACTAGCTCAGGTGGACAAGTTTATCGGCAGCAACGATGTGGAACCGCTGTCCTTGGTCAGTCAGTCCCCTCTTCACCGTGGCCGTGCTACTCCTCCCCCTCACGTACATCCCTCGCCGGTACTCACGACAGCTCCGTATTCTCCACGATGAACTTCACGTTCTCGTCCGTTAGCTCGGTGATCCGCACCGTCGGCTGGTTGGCGTACGGCATGGCGGCGACCAAAGATCAGGCAGCGGCCGCGTCTACCGAAGACAGCCCTCCCTCTCTCTCTCCCCCACCCACCCGGCCGGATCCTGCTCCCTACCCGCCGAACACTGCGCGCCAAAGCCGGACCTCCCGCTTCCCGGCGAGCCCCGCGCCGCAGTCCCTGCGCTTCTCAGGCCGCCCGGGAGGGGGCAGCACCACCTCCAGTTTACATGCCCAAGAACAAGCACCTTCGGCCCGTCACCTCGCCTGCCTCCATTCCCAGCCTGACATCACCCTCACCCCCCACCCACACCACCCCCTCTCCATGTCTGTAACTGATCTGAACCCCCTTGTATCAGTTGAGAACAACGAAAAGTAACTGTAGGGGGAAAGATTTTATGGGAATCTGAGTGGTAACCTTTTCCACACAAAGGTCACGGTGGTCCAGCGCTAGAGTTGCTGCCTTGCAGCAAAATGCAGCGCCAGAGACCTGGTTCAATGGGTGCTGTCTGCATGGAGTTTGTACGTTCTCCCAGTGATCTGCGTGGGTTTTCTCCGAGATCTTCGGTCCCCCCCACCACCAGCCCACCACACCCACACTCCAAAGACGTACAGGTTTGTAGGTTAAAGATACACAGAAATGCTGGAGAAACTCAGCGGGTGCCGCAGCATCTTTGGATCGAAGGAAATAGGCGACGTTTCCGGCCGAAACGTTCTCCGAGATCTTCGGTTTCCCCAAAGACGTACAGGTTAAAGGTACACAAAAATGCTGGAGAAAATCAGCGGGAACTGCAGATGCTGAAAAATCGAAGGTACACAAAAATGCTGGAGAGGTTCAGCGGGTGCATCAGCATCAGCAGTATCATCAGACGTCGGCCCGAAACGTCCTATGGAGCGAAGGACGTTGACCATTTCCTTCGCTCCATAGATGCTGCTGCACCTTCTTAAACAGGTTTGTAGGTTAATTGGCTTGATAAATTGGCTTGATTAAAAGAAGTAAAATTGTCCAAGTTGGCGATATGCCCTGCCGACTACAAAATTCAGAAGGTACGGAAGGGTGGGGCATGGAACTTGCGGGAGGAGGTTGTTGAAGCAGGTACTACTATCGCAATGTTTAAGAAGCAATTAGGCAGGCACATTCAAAGATCCTATAGCAGGCTCTGCTATAGGATCTTTGGGCACATTGATCGGACACGTTTAGAGGGATATGGGCCAAACTTTGGTCTTTATGTACGCACCCCCCCCCGCCCGCCATAAAACACAACAACACGTCCCGTTCCCAGCTACTTTTTTTGTCCGTGTAGCAACAGCCCTTTTATTGCACGGTTACAATCTTGATGTCAATCCAGCCAACAGTTTACAAGAAGTCTTTTTGAAGTCCATAAATGGAAGGAGGGTCAGACATTAAATCCCCAGTTCTTGCTCTGCCATGATGAGGATGGGGATCTTTGACGCACATCCTGATAATTGGGTCTGGGATTAATTGATGTTAAATTGGCTTCCTGTGTTTACTGGCCTTATCTCTACATCTTAACCAAGATTGCAAGACTTGCAGTTTTCCAGTCCTGGGCACCACTACTGAAGAATCAACTACTTCACTTCCTGCTGGACTTTCGCTTATATTCTGCTGAAACTCCAGAACTCTTCTTGGTGAAGACTGACATATAGTAGATCCTCCAAGTGGCCACTGCTTTTCTTTATACCACAGCCATTCTCTTCACCTCCAGTGTTGTTTCCTCTTTGCCTCTGGTCAGAGCCCTCTCTCCTTGCAACCATTCTCTGTTCATGTTCTTATCGGATATGTTGGATTCCGTTCAATGATTGCTATCAATCTTTTCCTGCACTTTCTCCGCCTCTACTTCCTTTAATCTTCCCTACTCATCTTATCACATTTTGTTTTCTGCTGCTCCCAATCACTCCCCGGAGAACTCTGACTGTAATATTCCTCCCTCCCTCTGTGGAACATATCTAACCATGCCTCCAAAGGCCAACCTTTTTTCTATTTTCCTCGCAGTGTCTGAATTTTATCAATAATTGAAGTTCTCTTGGTCACAAATTCCTGTGTGTTACTACTGCCCATAACCATGATCCCAGCTCTGCAATGGATTTTACTTCGGAGTCACGTGAGGGACTCCATGAAAGAAACCCGCTACGCGCATGCGTGTCATATCGCATACACGCATTGAAGGAGTCAGAAGTGGGAGACGACGTCTCCCTAGAGAGAAAGGCAAAGAAGCAGGTAAGAGACTGCAAAATTTTTCCACTTACCTTGCAGGTAGGAAATACAAGAAGCTGCAGGAGCTGGAGGGAGACTGTAGAAATGTTGCAGCCAGAACCAGCTAGCAGCAGCCGTTAGCGGGGAACCCTCCAGAGAGGTTTCCCTAACGGCTATTTTTAGCACAGAACAGCTGTGCCCGACGTTGTTCCCCGCACCGGCAAGACACTGCTGCCGGGCGGGAAACTAAGCTACACGGCCCGGGGAGTTTCTAGATCAAGTCGGGTCTATTTTTAGACGCAGTCGTTCGGCGCTCCGCAGCTGATTAAATCAGCTGCACCACCCGGGGGGAGAGAGAGCAGACATCGGGAACAGCAGCCCATGGACCTGTGCTACGGGGTCCGTGGGGCTGCGGGAGGAAGGACGTTCCTCCGAAAACGGCAGGCTGAAAACCAGTACAGGTAAGAACAAATTTCCCTTACCTTTTTTGGTGCTTTTTCCAGAGTGCTTGCTGAATTCTGGAGAGACTGGTATGTTGCTGAACAGCAGGGAGCCACCTAAGGAAGGCAGGCCACAGCCACAGGTGGTTACTGGTGGGATGCTGAACAGCAGGGAGCCACCGACTGATGTCAGTATAGAGCTGAAGGGCTGTTGTTTAATGACCAGCAGCAGCCAGCTATAAATGTCGGCACCAGCATCTCCCAGATGGGAGCGAGTGCCAAACTTCACCCTAAATGGGTAGAGGTGCCCGTGAGGACCAGGACCATGGGGAACGGTCCAGTGCCCGTAGGCATGTGGACGGGCTGTGGGATATACCGCGTGCGACTAGTGCCCGAGAGCACCAAGGTCGGCAGGAGCGGTCCCATATATTAAGCACCCGCGACGACGAGTGCCCGAGAGCATGTAAGTCGGCTGGAGCGGTTTGCTGGAGTAAAATTCTCCATATTGGCAGGCTCCGGGATTGGAGGTAGCCACAGTGGGCAAATAATAATATAAGTCCCACAGCAGTTTCCCATATTGGCTGCATGAAATGTCGGACGCCTCTTAGGAGGGTATGGAAGGTCTGACGGGGTAAAGCCTGAGCAGGTGATGGAGCCACTGTCCCCTATTGAAGGGGGGGAAAACAACCTGCCGAACATGATGAGCAGTACTGCCAGCAGAACTCACGGAGAAGGATTGCGAGAGGATGGCTGTGAGTATTGAAGGACTGTGAGTCCACCCATCAAGTTCAAGCTAATATTTTTGCTGAAGTGTTGGCAAGGCTTCTATACCCCGGAATATTGTGGTGCTCTTAATGTAGCCATTGTTACAGGTGCATTTGCAGACATGTTGGGAAGGCCGTTAGGAGTTGGGAAAATCCGTAATACTCTGAAAGGTCTCATGGCGGGCATAACAGCTTTGGCCCGCATGTTAAATAAGGTGTACAATATTAGTGACCACAAGGATGCCATTAGCACTATTTTTTTGGAATGTGCAGTTTGAAGGGCCATTAAGCCAGCTCTACACCCTAGTTCGCTATACTATGTAAGCAAAGGGCTATACACCCCGTTATTTGGGGGGGGGGAGACCTGTCTAAACAGGTAAAGAATTGGCGAGGAGGCTTCACTTTGGGGGGCTGATTAAAGCATCCAAAGGTTATCTGGGGAAGACATTACCCTCATGTGCATCCTAAGAGAGGTAGTGTTTTTGTAATTATACTACAAAGAATTGGGCAGAGGTACCCAGCAGCAGCGTCCTGTTTAGGGTTTGGGCCGGGACGACCACTGTGGAAGATGCATAAGTAACATTAACCATTAGGCTCTCCACAACCGCATATGAAACCAAGAAAAATAACTTGGTTACCACCAATACCATGGAGGTAGGTGAATTTGGGGCTCCAGCATTAATAGGGAGCACGGAAGTTGGAGGGATATTGCAACTTCATGTTGAAGCGTGGTGTAATATATCTATGGACAGATATATCCTTAGCAGTTTTAAGGGATATCTGATAGAGTTTCTACACAAACAAAACCCTCCAGTATAACATATACCGGACAGATATACATGCTGGTAATGGAATAAACCAAACCTGAACAACAGGATTTGTCTCAAATATCTTTATTAGAAATAAGAAAGATGGGGGTTGCCGTATTATTATGGATTATCAATACTTCACAATGTTGTGCAATATATTCATTTTAAAAATGGATATTTTTAGCAGTGCTAAAGACTTAGTGTTCAGCAGACTACTGTATGGCAAGTATTAATCTTTAAGATCCTTGCTACTCAATATCCAACAGGGGGAAAAATTTTAAACCAGCGTTGGGACTGCTGCAACACCAAAATCATAGAGTAATGGTATAGTTGGATGATATCCTTATTGTGGGAATAACTTATGAATCGGCATGTTAGCCAGTGGTTGCCACTAAACTATTGTTTGAACAGCTGGGATTCATTATCCATCCACTTAAGTCAAAATTGACACCATTAACACATTTAATATGTTAATGACTTTACTAATATGGAAAGCCACAGAGTTTAATGGGTGCATATATTATAGAGGTCATTTATTTTGGCCAATGGGAAAATGATAGAAGCTATAAAAGAATTACAATGTGGGGAACACAATGTTTAGTATTGCTCCAAACCCAATAGTTATTCACAACCCGTCTGTGCTATTACAAACAGACGCCAGTGCAATTGGTTATGGTACAACTGATACCATCTCGAGCTATGGGGGAGATGGAATATATAAGAAGCTAACCTACATAACACTAAGGGTTAGAAATGTTAAGTGCATTTCATGGGCAAAAATCTTATTGCTCAGGAATGAAACTGCAGCATGCTAGATGGTAGATAGATAATACCTCGGTGATGGCATATTTAAGTCATATGGGTGGAAAGATATCACCAGCTTGTGATGAATTGGCAAATTAAAGTTGGGAATGGTGTGTCCAAAGGAATATTTGGTTATGGGCTACATATCTACCAGGGATACTAAATCAGTGGCAGACACCAGGCCACGAAAAATTATTGGAAGTACTAAATGGATGTTGGATAGATGGTATTTGCTAAAATCAGTAAAGTAGGTAAGGCCGGATATTAGAATTGCATCCGGGGTTAAATCACCAGTTACCGAGGTA
Organism: Leucoraja erinaceus; assembly: GCF_028641065.1. Classification (NCBI taxonomy): domain Eukaryota; kingdom Metazoa; phylum Chordata; class Chondrichthyes; order Rajiformes; family Rajidae; genus Leucoraja; species Leucoraja erinaceus. The sequence goes on along the minus strand of NC_073393.1, from coordinate 20,269,147 downwards.
TGTATCATTGATACCAGATCCTGAGGCAGAAGCTACAGATGCTGTTTTCACTGCACTAGGGGAGGGGTTTTCCATTTATGTATTACCTCCTTGTCTAGTTATAAATTTGGGGTACGAAGGGACATTCAACAGGAATCGGCATTGGGGATGTCTTAGTACCTGATTGGCTTACCCAACTATGGTTTTCCCGGGGTACAGGACATGGTGCTGGAACTATGTATAACGATAGCCGTAGTCCTAAGTTGCTGGTGCATCCAGTAACTGAGGATAGCTATCCATGTCATAGAAAATATTGATTTAGTAGGTTGTAGACTCTATAACACCGCTATGGGACATGGGGCTATCGATAGAACTGTGGACATGATCACAGCAGCACAAAGAAGGTCTACTCTATAACAGTATTTACGTCCTATTAAAATGGACTAATTACTGCCATGATAACTTTCTGGACCACAGAAATAAGGATGTTCCGGGGGTGCTACAGTTGCTTACCAGCCTGCAATATGGAGGACTGTGTTTCAGCACTGTGAATAATGCCGAAAGTGCATTGTCAAGTTATTAATGGCAAGAAACAGTAACATAATTATATTTGGAATGTAAGTGTGGCTTTGATCTTGCTAAGGAATTGGTCGCCGGCTACAGCATTAAATCTGGATAACTAACTAGAAATGGTATGCTGATAGCGCTAGTCACAGTGTATAAGCTCCAGTTATTGCTAAAAGTAAGACTGGATGGCTTCACTATTGCGGCACGAAGATTGAGGTTTGTGATCCAAGACCGTATTATTAAACAAAATAGGCCAGGATTAGCGGGGCAGGTCATAGAATTGATGGCCTACCCGGAGGACAATGCCTCTGTATAGTAAAGTACGGTTTTGTTATACAGTAAGAAAAAAGGCTATCAGAGGCAAGGAATTGGCGTTTAATCAGCTTTAAGATACTGTACCATAGAGTGTAACTCATATCCCATATTTCTGCCACCGCGAAATGGTCTGATAGGCGGGAGTGGACAATAACATATTTAATTTTCACCCCACCAGGGCTGCAGCTACATCTGCAGCAAAACGCCTTGATGTATCCATGGACCAAATCATCAGGATTGCAGGATGGTTGTTGGAGAATACGTTTCAGAAATGTTAACAAACCAGTTAGCAGTATGGGAACGTGTTTTCGGGGACCAATTTTAGTTCTGTATGATAATTTATCCCTGAAGAATACAGGGTTATGATTTCAATTAATTCGATATTATTTATCATTTCCATTAAATAATTGGTATGAATGCTTTGAATATAATTAACAATTTCTCTCTAACTACCAAGGCAGTTGTGAAGCATGGACTCGTTTCCACGGCATGAGGTCACAGAGCTTTGAAATCTTTCATGGAGTCCCTCACGTGACTCCGAAGTAAAATAGTAAGATTAAACGAGAACTTACCAGTTTGAAGTTTGATCTGTATTTTATGAGGAGGAACGTTGAGGGAATACATGCCCTCCGCTCCCACCCTCATAGGGTCAAATCTTCAGCTGGTATCTCTTTGATAATCTTGCTATTTTAGGTCAATATAGGGTATCTGTGACCTCACACCGCTGCTTTGAAGGATGACACGCATGCGCGTAGCGGGTTTCTTTCATGTATTCCCTCAACGTTCCTCCTCATAAAATACAGATCAAACTTCAAACTCGAATGATCATTCATACAGTAGATTAATTACCATTGTTTATTGTCTCACTACATTGCTTCATATCTGGATTCTAACACAAAGGCTGCAGGTAACACAACCCTGCTCTCACACACACAGCCCCAAGTCTTTGCCTGCATGCCCACAGGCAGAGCTCATCGATTCTTTGCGATCCCGGCTAAGTTCTTCACCTGTGCAAACAGAACAAGAGAACACACATTACAATGGCTAAAGAAGGGAGACTTGGCACAGGGAGGAGAAGGGGAATGGAGGACTTAGACGATCTTTCCCCATCCTCACTTTTTGTAAAACACCACCTGACATTTCTTGGTCATGACTGGTGCTGAAACACTCCCAGTCACCAGGCATGATCCTCAATTGCCAGAACAGTGAGACGTTGAACTGCAGTGGGCCTGGTGCTGTCTATTTCTATCTTACCCCCTTACTGTTGAGCTCAAGAGCAGAGACTAAGCTGGGGTTAGGAGAGATCAAACATACTCTTGCCATCAACTGGAATCTGTTACCTCAGCATAGTCAGACAGCCCCTGGCCCCTTGCGTACAGCACACAAGGAGAAATCGGGAGTTACACAGCCTGGACTCAATGTGTGATACTTACTGTAACCGCAGCTCCCAGCAGTCCCTGACACACAGCCTTCCCTGTTAACTGAGCCTGCAGAGAAAAAAAACTACAAAGTTCAGCTTGGACTGTCGCAGTGAAGAGCTGCAACTTCTTAGCTCTCACAACTAGAGTTCAATCCTGACCACAGAGACACTGTGTGGAGTGTGCATGTTATCCCTGTGATCATGTAGATGTGAGGTACCAGATAGTGAATGTTGTGAAGCCTGGAAACTACAGGTCAGTGAGCTCTACATGAGCGGTAGAGTCATAGAGCTGTATGGTGTCAGAAACGTGCCCATTGGCTCACCTCATCCCTCTAAATTCCTACTATCCACATATCAATCCAAATTTTGACAATCATAATTGCATCCACTTTTATGGCTTCCTCTGGCAGCTTATTCCAGATATCTACTGCCTCTGCTCGAAAAGGTTATCCCCGATATCGTTCGTAAAGCTCTCCCCTCACACCTTAAGCCAATGCCCTCTACTTTTAGAATCCACTACTCTGGAAAATTAACAATGTTCATTTTATCTCTCATGATCTTGCACATTGATGGCACAACGATAGTTGCTGCCTTAAACACCAGAGACCCGGGTTCGATCGTGACTACGGGTGTTGTTCGTATGGAGTTTGTACGATCTCCCAGTGACCACATGGGTTTTTTTCCAGGTGCCCTGGTTTCCTCCCACTTTCCAAAGATGTGCAGGTTTGTAGGATAATTGACTTCTGTAAATTGTCCTTGGTGTATAGGACAGAACTAGTATATGCTGGTCAGCGCACTCGGAAGACCAAAGGGTCTATTCCACGCTGTATCTCTAAACTAAATTATCCAACCCTCACCCCTCAGCCTCCTACTCTCAAAATAGAGCCAGCCTATCCAGCTTCTCCCTACGACATCAAGCCCACAAGTTGATGTTACAACCTGGTGTTAGTTTCCATGCTATATCTCTAAATTAAACATCTTGGAGAACTTCTTTTGCACCCTGAGGCAGTTCATATCTGCAATGAGTTGGAAGAGGAACCGGAAGAAGTGCATACAAATGCAACTTTCAAAAGACATTTGAACAATAATATGGATATGAAGGGTTAGAGAGATGGGGGTCAGGTGTAAGCATATAGGACTAACTATGAGCATGAAATCTTGCTGTGGTTTTCATATTGTGGGACCTAATTAGAAATCCAGAATTGCTGTGATTTTTAGCAGGTCAGGCAGCATCTGTGGAGATCCACAAATAGATCAAGGGCGGCACGGTGGCATAGGGGTAGAGTTGCTGACTTACAGCGCCAGAGGCCCAGGTTCAAACCTGACTACGGGTGCTGTCTGTACAGAGTTTGTACGTTCTCCCGATGACCACGTGGGTTTTCAACAATACAATACAATACCGTTTATTTGTCATTTGAACCTCACATGAAGTTCAAACGAAATTTGGTTTCTGCAGCCGTACCAGAAAAGAACCAAGACACACACCAACACAATTTACACAAACATCCATCACAGTGAATCTCCTCCTCACTGTGATGGAAGGCAAAGTCTTGTCTCTCCCCTGCTCTCCATTCCTCTCCCGAAGTCAAAGTCAAAGCCCCCGGTGGGCGCTAGCAAGTCCCACGGCCACTTAAAACCGCCTCGGGCGATGTAAGGCCCTGCTCCGGGTCTTGATGTTGGAGCCCCCGGCGGGACGCGGCCATTTAAAGCCGCGCAGGGCGATGCAAGGACCCGCTCCAGGTCACTCTCAACCCCGCAATTCGAGCGGGAGAAGTCGCCGTTGCCGGTGCCCCGCAAAGTGGTCTCCCACCGGGGACCCGCGAGCTCCCGGTGTCACCATCCACTGGAGTCGGGTCGCAGCAGCGAGCCACCATTGCTCTCCACGCTCCGAAGCTGGCCAGCTCCGCAGGCTCCGTGACTTGAGCTGTCGTTTCCTCCAAAATTCCAAAGATGCACATGTTGGTAAATTAACTGGCTTTGGTTGTAAATCGTCCCTAATGTCAGGGTAGTGCCAGTGTACGGGGATCGTGGTTGGTGCAGACTCGGTGGGCCGAAGGGCCTGTTTCTGCACTGTATCTCTAAACTAAACTTGCAAGATGAGCCAAATGGCTGTTTCTGTGTATAGTTTGATGACTGCCTTTACCACTCTGAACTGTGATGTAGGGCTCACCTGCCTGTTGTTTCCAGGCTATAGGAATGACATGCTTCCTATAGCTTGGTAACCAGCATTGCACCAATGATCCAAGTGTGCTCTCACCTATGACATGTAAAGCTACATCATGATGTCACAACTTCCCAATGAAGGCAAGCAAGTAAAGGCCTTCCCTACCGTCCTGCCCTGATTCGCCACTTTCAGGGAATTATGCACCTGCACTCTCAGATATCTGTTTTGCAGCACCCTCCAGGGCTCTATCATTTACTGTGCAAGTCTTGCACCAATTTGACATGCAAAACTACAACACCACACACTTCTCAGAATTAAATTTCATTTGCCATTCCTCGGCTCACCTTCCCAACTGATCAAGATCCTACTGTAAACTTACCGATCAGTGTTAATTGATTCTCGGTGATTGCATTTTTACTTAGTTTGGTTTTAGTTTAGAGATACAGTGTGGAAACAGGACGTTTGGTCCACTGAGTCCGTGCTGACCAGCAACCCCAATACAACAGCACATATCCTCAATAAGGATTGCATTATTGTTTTTTGAAATGGAAGCTCCAGCGACTCACCTGCTGGGCGGAATGAGCCATGTTGACCACGTCACTAACACGGTGATGAAGGAAGGTCCAGGTGTTCTCATAATCTGGGGAAGAGTCCTGCACCAGCACCAGTTCTGTGGTGCTGTAGATTCCAGTCAGAATCGCCCTCTTTGTGTACCAGTTAAACTGCTCAGGGAAGAAAAGGCATAAGGGTCAGCAGACATTTTTGGCAAGAGGTGTGCCCGCGTGCTGTGGTGACCGCTGTTGGGGCTGCACGTGATGTGGAGGTTCATTAATTGAATGGAGGTTAGCAGACAACAGCAACAGCTCCAACCTTCAGATATCACCGAGATAGATGGAAGTAGGGCCGTCAGCCTGAGCCGATGGCCTGCAATCCAGCCTCGCCAGGCATGGGGTGATGTGTTGCTGGTGGCCAGCTGCCTGTACTCTGGCCCCGTCAGGCAGTAGGTAGGTAGGTGATGGCTTGCATTCCAGTCCCAACATCTGGTGGGCCTGGATTGGCCAGCGGCCTGTACTCTGACCCCTCCCAAGCTAGAAAGGCTGCAGAGAAGATTTACAAGGATGTGCCAGGAGATGAGGGCCTGACCTATAAGGGGAGATTGAGCAGGCTTGAACTTTATTCCTTGCAGCGCAGGAGGGTGAGGGGTGATCTTATAGTGATGTATAAGATCATGAGGGGAATAGACAGGGTAAATGTACAGTCTTTAACCCAGATTAGGGAAATCAAGAACCAGAGGACATAGTGAGAGGGGAATAGGAACCTGTGAATTAACTTTTTTTTTTACACAAAGGGTGGTGGGTATATGAAACCAGCTGCCAGAGGAGGTATTTGAGGCAGGTACCATCACAACTTTTAAAATACATTTGGACAGTTACATGGATAGAATAGGTTTAGAAGGATATGGGCCAAATGAAGGCAGATGGGAAAAGTGTAGATGGGGTACGTTGGTCCGCTTGGGCATGTTGGGTTGAAGGGCCTGTTTCCACACTGTATGACTTTCAGGCCTGCAGGCGGTACACCAGCCCTATCAATCAGAGCGAGGTAGGTTCGATGTGTTGTTCTCAGGGCTGATGGACTATATTCTGGCCTCCTAAGGCAGTGGCAGGTTGATGGGCTGTACACACTCCCTGTTAGGAAGGTGCATGGCTGGTTGGCTGTGTTCTGACCCTGTCAGGCAGATTGATGGTGGCCTGTATTCTGGTCTTGTAACTTTCCAGAGGACCATGACAGTTTGAGGGAGTAGGGGGATGTGTGACACAGGACAAGCTGAGAGTTTATCATCTCCCTAGCTACCGCTCAGTGAGAACGGGCTCCTGAAATATCCCAGTGACAGAATGCAGAGATCATCAAAGAGCAGCATCCAACTCCCTAAGGGCTGCCCTGCATTGAGCGAGAGAGCTCCTTGTGACAGGCACTGAGCCACCAGGAAACATTCACCCCCAGCTTCAAGCAGACCTGCTCTCTCTTTCGCTGATCTCCTGCCTCATCACCTCCTCTGCCTCCCTCAATGATCTCCCAGTCCCCAAACCCATCCTCCACCCTTCTTTTCTTTCTCCTATTCCAGCTGCTCAGTTCCTCATTCAACACAGCAGCCGATCATTCAGTCCATCGAGTGTGTGCTCCCAGAAACCCCATCAGTCCTTTTGCCCCTCTTTGCTCTGCAGTTCTGCAAGTTTTTTCTTTAACTTGTTTTGCAACACCAGATGATTCTCCTGCCACTAATCTGCTCGTTGGTTACAATTTAGAACGGCCAAGTAACCCATGAACCTGGATCTCGGGAGCTGTGAAACATGATACTACCAAATCCTCCATCCTGATACCTCTTTAATCCCCCTCCCCAGACAGTCCTCCCCTTTCCTACTGCCCTCGCCTCCTTCCACATTGCTCTCACTCGCCACCTCTGCTGACGCATGCCAGCTGAATCCGTGAAAGGAACTCCTGCCAGCTGCACGCTGTTATGTACATAGTGAGTCACACTCTTTACTCACGTCTGTAGACTTGTCCCCTGCGTAGTACCATATCTCACCCACCATTTCCGTCAGGCTCCTCAAACTATCGGCAACATTCTCCGGCATCAGTAGAATGCTTATTGCCTATTAGACAGGAGATAGTTGAGTTACTTCTTTACCACTGATGAGCATTCAATAACGAATACAGACCCAGGCAACTTTTGCAGCTCAGTCGTGACAGACCTGTCGCCAACCTACAACGGGAGGGTTTCTCCCAGCCCAGAGACATCGGCGTAAACCCCAATAGAGCCACGGGGAAGCAAGCGCTGACTGTTCTGCTGGCATCATCGTGGGCCTGGATATTCAGTGGTTACGTTGGGGAATGGGAGGAAGGATGGTGTATGGAGAAGCGTTGATATTCTTTGTGAACTGGATCCCAAGTGAGTGTGGAAGTAAGAGATGAAATGTCCAACCAAGAGCCAACAGCATTCCCACCATGCTCACAGACATCCCCGGACTGGAGTTGGTGGGATCTATTCGCTCAGGCAACCCCCGTCTGGGCTTGGTGGAGCCCATTCCCTCGGATACCCCTGGACTCAGGGTGTTTCCTTGAACCTTCCCCCCACCAAGACCTTGTCCAGTGGGGCCTGGTCCCATGAGACCTGCTCCCTGGGATCAGATCTGTCCTGCGTCCAGTGCTGACACCAGACTGAAAGGCAATGTCCCCATCCTAGTGATGTGATATTTCCTCGTGCCCTCAGAATCCAACCAGTCCATATTTGACGTCATACCCTTTGGTGACAGATGCACCCCTACCTGTGGCCAGTTGTAAATGTACGGGATGATCATCCGCAGCCGGGCCTCCACTGCATCTCTAACAAATACCTCGGTCTTCTTCACCCTGCGGACAATGAAGAAATGGAATATTCCAATGAGGCAATGAACCAAATATCTCTCAGACCTTTCCTGAAGGTACTCCCATCATCAGGAAAACCTTTCACATTAAAAGGAAGGAAAACAAAAGAAGACATGGTGTCCTTGCAGGAGAGATGGGGAGGATTTATTATGGGCAACAAGGAAAAGTCTTTTAAATGACTGAATTAGGGAGATGCAGCATGAAAACTGGTCATAGCGAGAACATATAAACGCAGTACAGGCAGCACTCAGCGTCAGGGTCGAACCCGGGTCTCTGGTGCTAAACCACCATGTTGCCCCTGCTTTGTGTTTGCAAAATTCCGCAAGAGGTATTGGACAACCAAGTGACAACGAGAACCAACAAAATAAGCATTAAATAAAAAATTATACTGGAGGGGTTGGTCAAACTAAAGGTTGATAAATCGCAAAGACCCAATGATCAATATAGCAGAGCATAGTTTAGCTTAGAGATCCAGGAAACAGCCCCCGGGCTCCTCCTCCTCCTCCTTTTTCCTTCCTTCTCCCCGCCACCCCCTATCAGTCTGAAGAAGGGTTTTGGCCCGAAACGTTGCCTACTTCCTTCGCTCCATAGATGCTGCGGCACCCGCTGAGTTTCTCCAGCATTTTTGTGTACGTTCGATTTTCCAGCATCTGCAGTTCCTTCTTGAACACAGTCCTGTCGGCCTACCGAGTCCACGCCGACCATGATCACCTGCCCACTAGTTCTATCCAGACACTCGGGACAATTTACAGAAGTCAATTAACCTACAAACTTGCACATCTTTGGGTTGTGGGAGGAAATCAGGGCAACTGGAGAAAACCCACATGTTCACAGGGAGAATGTACAAACCTCATACACACCACCCATAATCAGGATTGAATTCGGGTCTCCGGCACTGTGCCACAGTGACACAGAGCTTGGAATAAGATAGCTTTTTAGAGAGGGGATGCTCTAATTACCATCTCCCAGAGGTCTCAGATTCTGCATTCTTTCCTGTGGATTGAAAGGCAGAAAATGTGACTACACTGTTGAGGAATTGAGAGAACAGGAGTCAAGTGACCTGGGCCAGCATCGCAAGAATTTAGAAGGGGAGACAGCCTCCTTGAAATTAACAGAATTGCAACGGCACTTGCAGGCTGGATGCAGGTGGGTATTTTCCTAGAATTAGGATTGCCCTCCCAGAGTAAAGGGCAGGCCATTTAGGATTGAGATGAAAAGAAATGTCTTCACCCAGAGAGTGGTGGATCATTGGAATTCTCTTCCCCATGAAGTTATAGGCATTTAGATTATTTAATCAGTTGGATGGGAATCGATGGGCATGGTAATTGGGCAGGAAAATGACGCTTAAGGATTTACACTATTACCTGGATGAATAGCAGGGCAGGCTGATGGGTTGGACGGCCTCGTCCCACAGTGTTACAGCAACCCCTCCCACCTTCCAAAACCCAAAGTCAGCAGCAGGCCAAGTAATAAATGGTGCAAAGCCCCTTCCTCAGGACCACACTGCTGTCCACCCTACCATCACAATCACCTTCCCGATGGGCATGCCTCCACAAGATCCAGATCAGCAGTCGACAGGTCCACAGAGGGGTACGGTTGTTTTCCACATTGGGGTTCATTCTCCATTCCTGCTGGCCCACAGAATGGACTGAGCCGCCGTCTCAACATAACATTAGCACGTCAATGTTGAAGGGCAGGGGGTAAGTCCCAGCGGGGCAGAGCACGAGGTGGAGGGAGAACTCCTACTACCCCAGCTGATCTACTGGACTTTTATGCCAATCCCTTAGGATCACAGTCACTTTGACAGCAGAGTTGTGTTGCCTTGAAACTGACCTGAAATTCTCCCCCTTCTACAGAGGTTCAGACTCGCTGAATTCCCACGCAAGTGCTCAAGTCTGCCACTGGCAGAGAGAGTGCTCCATGGTGTGGTACTTACTCCTCCTGTCCCTGCTCGACCAGACTGTGGTGCTCGGCCAGCATCTGTGAGAGCTGGTTGTTGCACTGATTGACAAAGTGCAGCACTAAGTCACCCGAACCATGACTGAACATCCCAGTCACTGCTGGCGACAGATCCAACACCTTTAACAAGAGGAGAGAATGTTAGTTGACGCATTGTGACTTCCACCCAGCTATTAGATAGTCCATTTCTCTCCAATGTGCTGTCTGACTTGCTGACTTCTTGCAAGTTTGTTAATTGCTTCAGACTAACATCTGCAGATGCAGAAGGGCCCCGATCTTAATGTCCAACATCTATGTTCGCCAAGGTTGCTGCCTGACCCGCTGAAATACTTGGTGACTTCATCTACAGTCTCTGTGTTTCCTGACATCTACCCTGGAAATCCTGAGAACTGTGTTGACTTCTCCAATCTGCTTACTCACTCCATCTCAAACCTCTAAATGCACAGCCCCCCCATTCACACAGTAACAATCGCAATAGGCACACCTTATATCACCACTTTACTATGATCATAAGTATGAACACCAGGCCAGCATCTCCCAGACCGTTCCCGATCTCATCACCTCTGGCAATCACCTTTCTTATACCCTCCCAAAACCACACTGCCCTTTTCTATCTCATTCCCAAAATCGACAAGATGGACTGCCGGTTACTCCAGCATTTTGTGTCTATCTTTGGTATAAACCAGCATCTTCAGTTCCTTGTCATTACATGGATATCGTATTCATATTCTCCAGAGATGCGTAACCTGCTGAGTTACTCCAGCAATTTGGGGCCTTTCTGTAGAGAAGTATCCCTGTGTGGGCTACTGTGGGAGGTAAGGCAGAGATTACTAGGGCATTGGCAGAGATTTTCATATCGCAGCTGTTCACGGGGGAGGTAGAGGATGATGAAAGACAGCAAATGTGCTTCCTTTATTCAAGACAGGTTGCATGGATAGGACAGTTACGTTCAGGTCAATGAGCCAAATACCAATGGTAAGAATAGTTTTGGTAAAAATACAGAGGGATGGGATTAAGTTACACTTGTAAAGACTGGGATTGATCAGGGATGGTTAGCACGGATATAGGTGGGAGATCCTATTTGACTAAATTGATTCAGAAGTTATAACAAATTATGCTGATGAGGGCAGTACGGTTGATGTGGTTAATATGAATCTCAGTGAAGCCTTTGACAAGGTCCCACATGGAAAGCCGATTCAAATGGTGAGAGCAAAATTTACCCAGAGGTTAGTTGGAATCTGGAACCCGAGGTGATATGGAGGCAGGATCTTGTTAGCATTAGCAGTGAATCATCATGGCATAGTAGGCTACGGGCCAAGTGCTGTTTAGAGAGGAACATGATATCAGCATAGACATGCTAACAAAGTGATTAGTAGGGTGGGTGATGCAGATATATTGTTTTTAAATTGTTACAACTATGACCAGTTTCTACCTTGGCTCCTTCCGCAATGGCCTCCACTGTCCAGCCAAACTTAGGGACAAATTTCAGTGCCGCTGAAAGGAGCTGCTGCCTCAGCTGATCCTCAGACTCGAATCCCTCTCCCTTTTCTGCACTCTGATCTGAATAACTGCTGTGGAAAGGAGAATGGAATGGTAAGTGAACCTAACACTTGTGTCACATATTACCCAGAGCAAACTCTTGTCAGTGAGCCCCACTACTTCCCAGTTGTCACTGTGCCAAGTCTTGTTGGGAAAAGCCACAGCAAACTGCTGGCCTGTTATCTCATCAACATGATGCCTGGACACAGGTACATTTAAATGCAGAAGCGCCATACAGGTCCAATCTTGACCTCAACACCCTAGTACCTTTCTCTCCCCACAACCCAATCCCTTGCAATCTAACCTCAGTCACTGCCCTGCATGTGTTCAATGACTCTGCATTTGTGCTTTCCAGGGGTCAAGAATTCTGAAGATTTATCACCCTTAAAATAAGATTTTTCCAAGGTCGAGGAGGTGCTGAATGAGCTACAGCGATGAAAGCAGATAAATCTCCTTAGGTATATCCGAGGACACAGTGGGAAGCGTCAAACTTCAGCCAGGACTTCACCCAAAAGCCCCAGATGCCAGTCCTCTATTGCAAGCAGGCACCAACTAACCCGGCAGTGAATAACAAATCATATAACAAGTATCCCAACAAGGTCACCCAACATGTACCAGCTAACTTGGCTGAAAATAGTCAGACACCAGCCAACCAGAGAGGATGCCAGGCACAACCATGCTAATGCATAAGCACCAGTGACCAGCAGATGGAATGCTATAGGCACAAGTTAATCCACAAGGTACATAACAGCATTGGTTAATACAATAGAGACCAGAAAACACTAAATTATCTCAGGGTCTCCTGCAGATGCAGAGCATTGAAACACCAATAGGCGATTCAAACCCCCATGTCTACTCTGTTTAATTAGACCACAGTTGAACTTTTCCTTACTGTCTACTTTCCTGTACTTCCACCACATTCATTGATGCTCTTAAGATTTAAAAATCTGTCCTTCTGCCTTTAATGTTGTCATCAAGGCTCTCTCAGGAAGGGAACTCCAAAACATTTGCTAACCTCTGGGTAAACAAATTCTCATCTGGCCAACTCATTATTTCGAGATTGCATGTTTTATGCATCCCAGCTAGGGGGAAGCATATCATACTTGTCAAGCCCCACAGTAATTTTGTACATTTTAAGGATTTCACTTCATTTGCTCCAAACTGGAATTCCCAGTCCAATCAGGTGAACCTTTGCTGCATGGTCACTAATTATGGTATATCTTCTTTTAGGTCAGGAGACCAGACCATACACATTCCAGATGTGGGCTCACCAGAATACTAAATGAATGGTGTATCATAACGTTACTCTCTCCTTTAAATCCTCTTGCAAAAAAAGTTTGTTGTATTTACATATTGAAAGTTAATGATTCATCTCCAAGGACATTTGTGTCCTCTGAATACCAACACCTTTCAACTGCTCACTTACCTACTTGGCCTTGCCCAGTCACATCGACAGTGTACATGGACGTCTTTGCATCGTTCCGAGAGCCCACACCGGCACCCAGCCTTATACGATAAAAAAGGGATATTTTAACCTTTGGATTCTTCGTCCAAATCATTGATTTAACTGCGAACGGCTGGGGCACCAGCGTCGATAGCCATTGCAACCAATGAGTCACAGCCTCCAAACTCGGAAATTAGACATTTATTTGTGCCCCGGTCAGCACATTTACCCACGATGCTTGGCCTGGGCAGGCACATATACCAATAATGCTATGTATCTGTTGTAACACACGCAATCCATTTGTCTTTGCAATTATATTTCCTCATAACCAAGCATCCAGCGAATTTACGCTGCATCCTGTTGCTGTCACTTCTTGTGTGGAGCACAAAAAAAAAATTGACCTCCACCTAAGATGAGGTTTCAGTTTTTTGAAAGAACACTGAACTGAAAATACAACTGAAAATAGACCAATTTTATATGAACATTCAGGTGTGAAAGTTACCACCTATATTACTCTGTGCACAACCCAAAACATAACATCCTAAATAAAATGTTACAGTCTTAACTCCCTATATTATTGTCTTATATCTCAAATTCTTCAACCTATGCCTGACAAACAACTTAGTAACTTATTTCTGGTTTTGCACACGTTTCAGCTTTTGATATGTTAGAAAGCAGATTTTGGATTATATTGTAAATAATGTGAGTTTATTGTCCTAAAGCAAAGAAATGGAGCAGTTCAGCATACCTAGAGTATGAGTCCTGGTGTCCAGGATCTGCATGGGAGTGCTCCTCATGCACCATTCTTAAGTATATTGACGATCGCAGTCCCCTACGCAGCTCCTTGTGGAAACTTAGCCCAGCTGGCACGAGAGAAAGAGAGCCTCAGTTCGCCCCAGTCAACAGAGAATACCAAACCCATCACTCCCATCAAACATTACACAGGTCCTTCACAGGTGAGAGACAAAGTTTTTCACTACATCTCAGTACATGTGACAAATATAAGCCAAGAAATATCAATACTGCATAGGTATTCTCTCCTCTGAGAAGACACTGATCAATCAGGCTGCACGCAGTAAATATTTGCCTAACACTGCTCTCTCACAAACATCACTTGGGGTGGGTGGGAGTTGTTACATTAGAGGAACATGGGATCACACAGTTACAATCTCCAGAGAGAATTCACTAATTCCACTAAGCGGTGGGGTGGGGAGGAAGGAGGTTAAATTCAGATCACAAAATTGTATGCCACCCCCTCCCTCCTGTCTGCACAAACCCGGCCACTCCCCGACAACTACACAAACCCACTGTCCTAGGCATAGACCTGCCCTTCCCCCTTGCCGCTGTATCCCCCTCTGCCACTTGCATCTCCCTCATTCTCCCCCCCTACACTTGCCCCTGCACCTCAGACTCAACTCCTCACCCCTGCGTGCCACAGTAACCCTGTCTCCCCTCGCACCCTACCCCTTCCTTCTCCCCTCGCACGCTGCAGCTTCCTTCTCCTGCCCCCCTCTAACCACTGTACCACCGCATCTACTCTATCCTCTATCCTCTTGCCTCTGCATCCCACTCCTCCCTCCCCTTCTATTCTGCTTGGAGGAGAATTGGAGGGCATCCCTCTAATTCTCCTCCCTGTCCCATATCCCCCCCGCCCTCATTCCATTCTCTTCGCGTCTCCGACCATCTAACGGTCAGCACCATGGCGCGCTTCCTGCACTGGGACAGGTCGACCTCCGGCGAGTAATCGGTGCAGAAGCCGCAGAGCAGGTCTCCGGCACAACGCCATCGCCGGGTCGCAAACGTCATTGGTACGCGCCGGGCCCACGCAACGTCACCCGCGCGACACCGTGCGCAGGAGCTCGAGTCCCGGGACTGCGGCGAGTGACGGGGTTGTTTGTCGGCCGGGCGGTGAGTTAAAGAGCCGGGCGGTGAGTTAAAGAGGTGGGGGCAGGAGGAGGACGCGGCAATGGTGGGTGTTGGGCACCGAGGGGCAGTAATAGGACGGTGCAGAAGAGGTGCTGCCATACATGGGGGTTGAAGCGGCGTTGCCTGTACAGGGGTGTTGCGTGTTCTTGGGCACAGAGGGGGTGGATATGTTGCAGTGAGGGCAGGAGTGAGCGAGCGGGTTTGGGATTGTGCACTGAAGGGTGGGGGACGCTATGGACTCATCACTAGGATTATAATCAAGGGGAATTAATCACAGAGTTATACAGCACAGAAACATACCTGTTCACAACTTTCTCTGCATTTGGCTGATGTCCCTTTAAACCATTCATATCTATATAAATGTCTAAATACCTGTTAAACTTAACAATTGAACCTGCCTCAGTCACTTCCTCTGACAACTTGTTCCACATTCCCCTCATCCTCAATTACCTCATCTGGTAGCCATATGCCCAT
The DNA here is from genome assembly GCF_028641065.1 of Leucoraja erinaceus. Classification (NCBI taxonomy): domain Eukaryota; kingdom Metazoa; phylum Chordata; class Chondrichthyes; order Rajiformes; family Rajidae; genus Leucoraja; species Leucoraja erinaceus. The sequence goes on along the minus strand of NC_073393.1, from coordinate 20,253,937 downwards.
CACAGCCCATGTGGTTCTTAAGTCCCCTACTCTGAGTAATAGACTGTGCATCTGTTCCCCTCATGACCTTATACTCCTTTATACGATCACCCCTCATCCTCCTGCACTCCAAGGAATAAAGTTCTTGCCTGCCCAACCTCTCTCTGGAGCTCAGGTCCTCAAGTCTTGGCAACATCCTTGTAAATCTTCTCTGCACCTTTTCCATCTTAACAACATCCTTCCTATAGCAGGGTGACCAAAACTGAACACAGTGCGCCAAATGTGGCCTCACCAACATCTTGTGCAACTATAATGTAACATCCCAGCTTCTATTAATGGGCGTACCTTTAGAATGGAAATGAGGAGGAATTTCTTTAACTAGAGGTTGTCAAGTCTTTGAAGGAGGTGCAGAAGAGATTACAACATTTCCGATGGGGTCGGTGATCAGGTGTGTGGAAAGACAGGAAGAAGCCGGTTTAATATGAGAGGCATAGATAGGGTAGACAATCAGAACCTTTTCCCCAGGAAGTGTGTGGAATAAAGGGATATAGATCATTTGACAGGTGAGAACAGTTTAACTGGGCATCATATTCTGCACAAATATTGTGGACCATAGAACCTGTCCCTGTGCTGTACTGTTCTATGTAATCCATGCAAGTATAAGATATTGCACTTTGGGAGGTCCAATGCAAGGGGGAAGTGTAAAGTAAATATAAAGTAAAGAAGGCATTCGGTATGCTTCCTTTTATTGAACAGGGCATTGAATATGACAGTCATGTTGCAGCTTTATAAGAATTCAGTTAGGCCACATTTGGAATATTGAGTGCAATGCTGGTTGCCCTTTGGAGAAAGGATGTGGAGACTTTGGAGGTGGTGCAGAAGAGGTTTACCAGATTGTTGCTTGGATTAGAGGATATTACTATAAGGAGAGATGGAACAAACTTGTATTGCTGTCTCTGGAGCATCAGAGGCTGAGCGGAGACCTGATAGAAGTGCATAAAATTGAGAGGTGTGGATAGGATAGATGGCAGATACAGTAGATGGGCACATAGATATGCAGGGAATGGAGGGGTATGTATCATGTGCAGGCTGATGAGATTTATTTAGCCAGGCATCATGTACGGCACAGATATAGTGGGTCAACGAGCCTGACCCTGTGCTGTACTTTTTTAATGATATATGTTCTATAGAACTTTTCTTATCGCAGTTGAAATTGCTCCATCGCATAACTAAGCACTTACATTCTACTTCCCTCCACCTCCCTACTTGCATACCTTCCTCCCTCCTTATCCTGAGCCTTGCCTTCTCCCAATCAGCACAATCCCTACTTTCACCCCATCCTCACTGTTTTTTTAGATTGTATTCCCTAGCTCCCCATGGTGAATAATCGTGTAGATTTCACTTCCTTCACATCTGCGACTGATGTCATTCTGTAATATTTACTTCTTCTTCTAAAACAGGTTTACAATGGATCAGTTTGATATAAAGCCAGGACACTATGTGGTAGTGATCTGGGATGATTTGACCACAGCTGAATCCAATTCCAAGCTGGTGCAGGACATTCGGGCAGTTACTGGTTCTTCAGGAAATGTAGCAATGGAAAACATTGAGAGGCTTCAGCTATGTAAGTATGGAGAACAAGACTACGTAGTCGCTTTCTCCCCCTATCACCTTTTAACAAAATGCAGCTTTTAGTACTTTGTCGGATAAGAACTCTTACTAGCTTGGTCATTCGACTCCTGCCAGCTCCCAGTAGAGCAATCCCATAAGTCATTTTCTCCTCCCACTACCCTGTAACATTTCTCCTGAATCACTCTCATCTGTCCATCAACACCTTTAAAAAACACAAAGTGCTGGAGTAACTCAGTGGGTCAGGCAGCATTCTGCAAAACATAGATTTGTGTCGTGAACCTTTTTCAGACAGATTGTGGGCAGGGGGAAGAAAGCAGGAAGGATGACAAAGCATGGCGGGTAATAGGTTTATACAGGGAAGGGTGTTTTTTTTACAGGCAGAGAGATGGACAGAGGCCAGAAATGAAAAGGCACAACTTATGAGACAAAATAAAAAATGTGAAATAAGAAATGTGAAACTCGAGGAAGGAATGTAGGTGGGAGGGGAGAAATTGGTGTGAGTCCCGATGGGGTTACTTAGCAAGTGCATGTGAGCTCGTGCAAGATGCCTCGTTGATAGCTGGTGCACAAGATAAGAGCTTATGGTGTGTCAGCATGGAATAAGGATTAGTTATCACACAGAACACAGAGCATAAATAAGTCCTTTTTAGACAGGCGGGAATGGTGTAAATAGTGCAGTGGTCCAAGAGTCAGTTCTTAGCCCTCAGATATTTACAACTTATGTTAATAATGGGAGAGGGGGGGGATTGGTTTATTATTGCCACATATACCATGATACAGTGAAAAGCATTATAACTCAAGCCCCCCACTCTTATGAATCTTTTCTGTACTTTTTCCAGCTTAATAAGTTCCTTCCTTTAGCTTGGAGACCAGAATCCCCCAGTTTCTGCAATTGTGCCTCAAACCATGGGACAATAACCAATTTAGTGTTTCCACAGTCCATTGTCAATATTCACAGCATATCAGTTCTCCCTAACTGCTTAACCAATGAGTCATACAGCATGGAAACAGGTCCTTCGACCCGCATTTACACTGGTCCTACATTAATCCCATTTTTATTCTCTCCAAATTCCCTTCAACCACCAGATGCTGCGCCTAATCTACACATTTAGGGTTGCTACGTTATTGCGGCCGATTCATCACCAACCGGGCCATCTTTGGGATGTGCTAGGAATCCATAGCCACTGTGGGAAACCCATGCAATCACTGGGAGAACATATAAACTACAAAATAGCACACAAGGTCAAGATTGAACCTGGGTCACTCGAGCTGTGGCACTACAAGCTGCATTTTTATACTACCCTCAGGTGACTGACCTGTGCTCAGCTTGCACAGTCAGCACGGCTTCTATACTCGGCACTGGACATCTTGCCCAGATTGTGCTAGCATTAGCTCCCACTTACTACTTGATATTCAGAGGTCAGGTCTGTACATTATGTCTTCCAATGCTGTGGCTGGCTTTTACACATGCTGGCTATGTCTCAGAAATAACTTTTTCAACTTTGTGCCTGATAGTCATGACTTTGATCCAGTGATCTGACCAATACAATTGTGATCTTAAAACTTCATGATTTTTTACTCTTTCTTGATGAACTAGTTACTGTTTCGCCTCATACTCAGCCATGGTCTATAACTGGCTGAAGTCGGGTAGCTGGACGCACACCAGTGAGTTGCTGACATTTTCCTGTGTTGTTCATTATCTCTCTGTGGAACATCATGTTCCCATTAACACTTCCTCGGTGCAGTTCCACACAGTTTCTGGCTAATTAAGTTCTGATTCGTCCATTGTCAATATCCTCGAGAAACTGCAATAGAAATTTTGTAGGTGAAAGATTTATTCTCTACACAAATAGTACTCTAATCCAAAGCTGCTCACCGGCTGAGTTTCCCCCGCAGATTGTTTGTTTTTCCAGATTTCAATATGTGCAGTCTCTCATGTCCAATGTTCTGCTCCAATCATAATTTCCTGCTTTGTTCCAGGGCCCTTTATTCTCAGCACTGACCTACAAATTCCTGCATGATCTCTGCTGATATATTGCATATTCTACAAATATCTGTGTAAAGTGAAAAGACTCTTCTTTATTAGATATATTATCCAGTTATAGTATTTGTTTAATATCTAGCTATACAAATAAATGAGCAAAACACAACATGCTGGAGAAACTCAGTGGATCAAGCACCATCTGTGGAGAGAATGGACAGATGACCTTTTGGATTTGGACCCTTTTTCAGACTGATCAGTTTGAAGAAGGATAGTCACCCGAAATATCATCTGCCCATTTGCTCCATTGATACTGCCTGACCTGCCGAATTCCCCCAACACATTGTGTTTTGTTCAAGATTCTCAGATTCAGATTCAATTTTAATTGTCATTGTCAGTGTACAGTACAGAGACAACGAAATGCATTATTTTGGATTAAGGGATTGTAGATGCATTCTAGCATCTGCAATCCCTTGTCTGCATTAATAAGCTGCCTTTGATGTTGCATGACACTAGGGTCCTGTTGATTGTACAGTGGCTGCTGCCCCTTGTATGTCATGTAGACGGTTGTCAGTGTGTCAGACTGTGAATCACCCTCTGTTCTATTTTCAGCTGCTCACAAGGACTCCAGCTTTGACGTTGTGCTCTCTGGTGTCGTGCCAGAGTCTACCACTCTGCACAGTTTTGACGTATTTGCTGAAGTAGCTCGAATTCTGAAGCCTGGAGGAAGATTTTACTTCAAGGAGCCCGGGTGTATATCAGGTAGCATTGTACTTTGGACTTTTGATATGCAGTGTTGCACAAGTTCTTGTGCAAGCTTTACAAAATAAATAAGTGATGAAATGCAGATGGTAATGATGATAAAACATTTAATATGTTAAGTTGAAAAAGTAAAAGTACAACATCTGGAAATGCACAGGTTAGATGGCAACTGTGAACACAGAAATAGACTTGACATTGTCTATGACCTCCTGTTGGAACTGGAAAATATTCGAGTGATTTCATCAGGCAATACAGATTCAATGATCTGAATGGATATGAAAGGCAAAAGGAGGTATAAGTGGGACAAGTCACTAAACTAAAGATGGCGGAGCAAGAGCTGGGACTGGCGGGAAGATCATTGCTAGTGACTACGTATGCAATTGTTTAACTCTATGCCAGTAGCTCCCAAATTCATAACTGAAGAAGGTGGTTCTGAAAAACAATCACTCAGCCTATGTCTATGAGTCCCCATGGAACGGAAGTAACATCATGAACTCGTGTTCAGAATTCAGGAAGGTGGAGAGGGAGAAAGTGGAAGGGCGTGTATTATGCCCCTGAACAGGCGGGTGCCACAGGGAACAGGACAGTTATTGGAGTGTTGGGAGAGTGAGACAGTTTGTCATAGAGGGCAGCTCCTGGTGACATGCAGAAAGAAGGAAGTATGTAGTCCTAATGTACGCAGGAATGTTGTTTTTTTTTATGGTATGCATTTACAGCAAGACATTTTGGAATGTGAGTACTGGGGCCTGTTATGATTCTGTTGCAGGTCCTGGATCCAGGTACGAGTGAAGCCAAAATTTGGGGAAATTTTGGGGGGGGGGGGGGGGTGCTTTTTGATCAAGGAAACATAATTACATTAATGAGAGGCTATTCTTGGAGGATCGTTTAGTGAGGTCATATGGGTGGCATTTAAAAACAGGAAGGGAGCATCATTTTGATGGGACTGCATTATCGACCTCCCAATTGACAGGGTGAATTAGAGGAACAGATGTCTAGGGAGGTTGCAGATGGCTGTAAATATAACAGGGTATTATTAATGTGAGATTTCAACTTCCCTGAAATTGACTGGGTCCTCTATAATGTGTAGAACTTGTACGGGATGGGGTGCGAGTGAGAGAGTTTGTTAAATTTGTCCAAGGAAACTTAATTATTCAATATAAGGGATTCTGACTCGGGAGGTTGAAACACTGGACCACCTAATAGGGAATGAGGTGGCAAGTGACTGGTGTAAGTGACCATAATTCTATTAGTTTTGAAGTAGTTAGGGAGAAGTATAGGACTGGTCCATATGTTAAGGTCTTAAATTGGGAAAAGACTGACTTTGGAAGCATGTGGTGGGAGCTTGCAGTGGTCGATTCAGAGTGTCAGGTAAGGGGATTTCTGGCCAGTGAGAAGCTTTCAAAAATGAGATATCAAGAGTCGAGTCAAACAGCAGGGAAATTTTACTGTCATGAACATATGCAAATGGAAGGAATTTAATGTTTAATTCCCATAATTAATCTAGAAACATCCACTCTCAATATAATCAAAATTATTATTTTTTGCACAATACATCTGACTAAAACTGTTGTGGCTATTTAGTATAAAAATATTGATTATGGTTAGACAATTACACAAAATATAGACTATTTAGATGCTCTTATGACATGATTGTCCAAAAAAAAGAGAAATGTAATCATCTTGCGAGTGGGTGTTTCTGGGGTTAAAATTGCAGTGAATTTTAACCCCATATCGGCAGGCAAGACACGGCCGAATCGTTTGGGGACTAAATAACATTTTCGCATCGTAAAATTAGACTAAAGCCGCCCCAAGAAACAAGATTATATGTGAAATAAACGACTTGCCCTTTGTTTTGTCCTGATATTACGATCCGTCACGCTGAAGGCGTTGAGGGCCTTCGAAATCGCCTTTTACTTTAATCCAACTATTAAATTGTCCAGCGATTTATATTAATAAAACATTTTTTTAAACGGGAAAGGAAGTTCGATCGATTTTTCTTCATCGACTAGCAGCCCGAGGAAATCCCTCTCCGACAAGCGATACAAATCTGCATTTTCATCCCACCTCCCCCTCCTCCAAAGGCGCTGGAGTCGCACACACAGCCCGTGGCAGATCTGCAGCGCCGCTGAATGTAGGTTTTGTAACATCGCTAGTAATTGGGAAGCAATACTTGTCTTAGATCCACCCTCGGGAAACGTTTTTATAAATTAATTAAATTGTTTCGGCCAAACCCAAATTGAAATTTATCATTCAGATATCAATAATATAGTAAATATAATGGTAGTATTACCCAATAAAAACAGATTCTTGTTGACATTAGCGTTCTTGAACATTGGACCACAGACTGCCTTGTGACTGCTCTTCCAGATGTCTGCCACTAGTTCTAATGAATTCCTACTCATTCATCAGGCTTAAGTCAACACACAAGATGAATGAAATGCAATTTTTTTCTGTTCAAATCTTCAGGCTCTAATGTAATGGCTGCTATGCCAGATTATCCCGAGGTTTAACGTTCACAGTGTTCCAGCTGTGGTCCTGCTTCTTCATTTATTCATTTTGAAATTAATGGGCAGTGGAAAAGCTGTTGGAGTATAGTCTCATTATCCAATCCCCAACGATGTCTGCCCACTCAAAGGCCTCTATGTTCTGATGTATCTTTGTCTCTGGTCTGTCTCACCTTTGAAGTCACAGCAGTAGCAAGTGGTGTTGCTCTGTAGTGCTGGGGCAGGAGACCACCCAGAGCAGTGAACAGAAATGTTTGCTGATGCCTGCATGTCCAGCACATTTCCAGCATGCTTCCTGCTGCTTTGATGCATCCTGCTTTCACAGGTATTTGATCATCCTCTCATCAAGCATCTTCCTTCAAGCCTCAGCATGCAGTAGTCGAGGGTTAATCCAGCATTCACTAGGCCTTAAAAGCATAATATCAGTAATTAATGTGAAGGTTGCTGCTCTTTACCACCGTCTTTTCTCTGAATTAGGTGATAATGGGAGATTGAAGACTGCATCCCAGCTCGGCTCTCTGCTTAAACTGGCTGGCTTTACGGAGATCTGTGAGGTATGGTTCAGACCAGAGAGTCGCACTATCCAGAAAATGAGAAAACTGCCCTCTTGGTCCGGGACGAGCCGGGAATGTCATTGGGGGATGGGGTGTTGTTTTGTAAAGAGAGCGGTCTGGGAAATTGGACATGCTGAGAGATGGGGACACGCCGAAGGGGTAAGGGTGGTCTACTACAGCTAAGCAGGCGTAGTATTATTCCGGAGAGGATCTTTTACTGTGCTAGAGGGGGGAGTACATGTATGGAGGTTGGAGTGTTGAAGGAGAGAATGAGCCATGTAGGAGGTGAGAGGTGGGGGTGAAGTTGCTCGGGTGGGGATTTTTAGGTTACAGATGAGAAAAATGAAGGAGCAGCTTGGAGAGTTCCTGTGGAAAGGGCATGAGGAGGACATCAGGGTGGCCTGATGGGTTGGAGAGAGGGTGAGAGGAGGGTGCCGACTGTAGAAACATAGAAAATAAGTGCAGGAGTAGGCCATTCAGCCCTTCGAGCCTAGACTGCCATTCAATATGATCATGGCTGATCATCCAACTCGGTATCCTGTACCTGCTTTCTCTCCATACCCCCTGATCCCTTTAGCCACAAGGGCCACATCTAGCTCCCTCTTAAATATAGCCAATGAACTGGCCTCAACTACATTCTGTGGCAGAGAATTCCAGAGATTCTCAGAGAGTAGGAGTGATTGGGATGCCTGAAGGGCTGGAGAGGAGGCGTTACGTATAATCACATTCAATGCATCGCACATCACTCTTTGATGTCAGTGCCTGTGTTCCCTGTCCTTTTATAAAGACAACTGTGAAGAGTTCATTGGACTAGATCCATGCCTTTGCTCAGGTTACATTTCTGATAGTGTAACAGGCCCTTTCCTTTTGTTATCCTCTTTTTCAAATGTTTAAAATGTCTCCTCTAACCTTAAAGATTCGCACTTGCCGACTTTATTTCCCCCGACACTGGAGCCTTAGCCCAGCTGCATTTCTTTCGCTGTAACCCGAGGCAGGTGTTTGCCACTCGTGCTTGCGCAAGAAACTTGCCGCTCAGTTGCTCTGTTCCATAAATGTACGTAGTCAACAAACCAATGGCAGTGGCATTGGGGTCCCTGTGCTTCATTGTTCCTGCATTGCTGTGGTTTGTTCCAGCTCCACTTTGCACACACATCAGCAGTGATTGTACCACTGACTCTTTGTCACAGATGGGAAAAGAACTTTTAACTGCTGATCAACTAAGTTCCATAGACCATGGCATCGGCTCCCCAAGTGGCAACTTGGTGAAGCACGGAATAAAGGCGAAGAAACCAGACTTTGAAGTCGGATCCTCGTCTCAACTCAAACTGTCGTTTGTTAAAAAAAACAACCAGGCACCAGGTAAGTGTTGGTAAGCAGTCAAAGGGGAAATTCACTTTGCAACTATAAGCATGATGAGAATCTCTTTTTAATCCACAATATTAGAATGATGTAAAATGAAGTCTCCACCACACTTAAATGTCCCAGGGCAGGTAAAGCACAGATTTGCCCCCAGAATGCAGCTCCCGGTCTATACAATGTCCCTGTTTCCACTGTTCTTCATGGGTTTTCCTTGTCATGTTTTTATGCTATAAGCTAACCACAATGGAGTTTCTGGTATGTAACCAAGATAGTAAATCCACCAGTCAAACAAATTCGTTTTTGGTAGCGATAAAAGATGCTACAATCCAGTTATATGTAAAATTGTTAATAGAGATCACTTCACAGGCAGCTCCCAAGGTTTGAAGATGATGGAATGGGTGTATTCACCGGTGAGCAGCAGGAAAGTGATCGTCTTTCCATTTAATGTAGTGTAATGTACAAGGTAATGTGGCCGGCTGCAATACTATCAGGTGACGGGGGGTGGGTGGAAGATAGGAGGCTGTTAAGGAGCGGGTGCAGGCAGTTGGACTAATTGATGGAATTTACTATTCCAGAGAAGCCACAGTTGGACCCCAATGCAGCAAAGGCTTGGACCTTGTCAGCTACCGATATGAATGACGACGATGTGGTGAGATCCCTCAATCCTCACTACCTTTGCCTGTTCAATGTGGCGATATCCCTCCCTCCACACTACCTTACTCTGTTTGTGTTGAGATCCCTCAGTCCCCACTACCTTTCCATAGTTGGTGCGGTAAGATCCTTAATTCCTCATTACCTTACCCTGTCTAATGTGGTGCGATCCCTCTGTACCTGCAACCTTTCTGTGTTAGTGGTGGGATTCCTCTTGTCACCATTACCTTCCCCTGTTTGTGGTGGGATCTCTCAGTCATACAGCGTGGAAACAGGCTGTTCGGCCCAACTTGCCCACACTGACCAACATGCACCATCTGCACTAGTCCCACCTGCCTGCGTTTGGCCCATGTCCTTCTAAAACTCTCCTATTCATGTAGCTGCCTAAATGTTTTTTAAATGTTGTGATAGTACCTGCCTCAACTACCTCCTCTGGAAGTTCATTCCATATACCTACTATAGATGTTTGACTTAGTGGTCTTTAGTTCACAGGCATATCTTTGCAGCCCTTCTTAAATAGAGGCACAACATTAGCCAGCATTAGACCCATGTCTTATGATGATTTGTATATCTCAGCTTGGGCTCCTGCAATTTCTTTTCTTGCTTCTGTTGGAAGCTGCCTCATCAAATGTTTGTTCCAGACATTTTCTGAATTTATTTCAAGCCTCTGTCTTAGGCTACATAAGTAGGTGCATCGATGATTTGCTCCAGAAGCCACCATCCGCACTTACCCAAATCGGAAACCCTGGGTCGGACGGGAAATTCACGCTAAACTCAAAGCACGGATCACTGCCTTCAACTCAGGGGACCCCGACGCCTACAAAGCAGTCAGATATGACCTCCGGAAGTCCATCACGAAAGCCAAGAGAGACTACAGAAACAAAGTGGAATCTAACTACTACAGTTCTGACCCCAGACAAAGGTGGAGTGGATTATGCTGCATCACAGACTACAAAGGGAAAAATAGGAGCACTGTTCAGCCGACCGCATCGCTCCCGGACGAGCTTAACACCTTTTACGCCCGGTTGGATACAGACAACACAGCGCCCACCGTGAGCCCACAGGTGTGCAGGGGGACTACCTCACTGACCCTACAAACGGCAGACGTGAGGCAGACCTTCAAAAAGGTCAACTACCGCAAAGCTCCAGGGCCGGATGGTATTCCAGGGCGCGCTCTCAGGGCGGCGCTGGTCAACTGCCAGATTCACCACTGTCTTCAACCTCACCCTGAGTCAGTCTGTGGTTCCCACCCCCTTCAAAACATCCACCATCATTCCTGTTCCAAAGAAACCTGTCTAAATGACTACTGTTCTGTCGCACTGTCATCAGTCATCATGAAGTGCTTCGAGCGGCTAGTCAAAACTCACATCTGCTGCTCTCTCCCTGCTGACACCTTGGACCCTCTTCAGTTTGCGTATATACCAAACAGGGCCATGGACGATGCCATTGCCATGGCAACTCACACTGTGCTCACTCACCTGGACAAAGGGAATACATATGTGAGAATGCTCTTCATTGACTACAGCTTGGCATTCAACACTATCATTCCCTCAAAACTCGTCCCCAAGCTCCTTGATCTTGGACTGGAGACCTCCATCTGCAGCTGGATATTCGACTTCCTGACTGGCAGGCCACAGGTGATGAGAATTGGCAGCCACACCTGTTCCTCACTGATCTTCAACAAAGGCACACCACAGGGCTGTGTGCTCAGTCCTCTCCTGTACTCCCTGTTCACGCACGACTGTACTGCTAAGCACAGCTCAAACATCATCCTAAAGTTTGCTGAAGACACAACCTTCCTGGGCCTCATCACAGACAACAATGAGACGGCCTATAGGGAGAAGGTAGGGGCACTAAACAGCTGGTGCCAGGCAAATAACCTCTCAATGTTCGCAAAACTAAAGAGATGATCGTGGACTACAGAAGACAGCAGGGGAGTGGACACCTCCCCATCCATATCGGTGATGCTGAGATTGAAAGGGTCAGCAGCTTCAAGTTCCTCTGCGTGCACATCACTGAGGACCTCTCCTGGACACTGCACATGGACACAATAACTAAGAAAGTCCGCCAGCGGCTCTTTTTCCTGAGAAGACTGAGGAAGTTTGACACGAACGGCAGCATCCTCACAAAGTTCTACAGTTGCACCATCGAGAGTCTGCTGACGGGCTGCATCACAGTCTGGTACGGGAACTGTTCTGCCCATAGTCGCAAATCACTACAGAGAGTGGTGAAGGCGGCACAGCACATCACTGGCAACTGTCTCCCAGCCATTCAGGACATTTTCCACCAGCGGTGCTTGCGGAAGGCACACAGTATCATCAAGGACCACAGCCACCCAGCACACAGACTATTCTTGTTACCGTCAGGCAGACGACATAGGAGCATGGTTGCACGTACCACCAGACTTAAGAACAGTTTTTACCATCAGGCCATTTCACATCATATATGTTGATTATTTTATTATTGTCTTTTTATCTTACAAATGTCATTTTTATCTTATCCTTGTTATATTATTGTTGAGGTGACCCGTTGTCTTGTCAAACACATTTCATTGTAACGTTGACATCGTGTTAATCTACATATGACAATTAAAACTGGATTGTTGTGATATTTTGCTGCTGATCAAATGCTGCTCAAGGCCGAGGTTCCCACGCACTGAGAATGATGAAAACCCTTTAGCTTGCAGTTCTCCAAGGGAACATCATGGAGAGGGAACATCGAAAGCTACCAGTGAAAGCTGTGCTCTTCCATTGCTCTACTCCGCACTGGCACATCTTTCTCACACCTTTTATTATTAAAGAGATGAATACGTAGAGAGAGATGCTGCTCTGAGCTGTAATATCTGCATGATGGAATCTGTTGGGTTGGAGGTGTCGGGTGCACATCCAAGAAAACAATGGGAAGGAATTCAGTCCATTCAGTAACAGATTTTCCCTTCCTGTTCTTTCGCAGGATTTCATAGATTCTGACGAGTTGCTGGACGAAAATGATTTAAAGAAACCTGACCCAGCCTCGCTCCGGATCATGAATTGTGGAGACAGCAAAAAGAAAAAGCGTGCCTGTAAAAACTGGTCAGTGTCCTGCTCGCACTCAGGCCCTTCAGTACTGTGGTGATCACGTGAATCATCTACTTCAAGTCACCTTGTGTCTGTGATGCCAGCTACTCAGATCTTCCTCCTTCTGTACCCACTCTGCAAACAACACCTTTTGCTTTGACGCTCCAATTTCAGGTGTCCACCTCCCCAAATCAACATGCCCTTCCCACCACCTCCAAAACCCTCCCAAGGGGCGCTGTCATTGCTTTTGCCCTCCACGAGGGGCGCTCCCAGTTGACCTCTCCAATGATTTAATGAGTCAATTGTGGCGGCTCCCAAGGGTCATGCCATCATACTGTTGAACCCCTTGGCACGGGAGTGGTTCAGTCCGGAGGCGGCTCTTAGCTAGAGGGTTTAAAGGCAGGGGTTTGGGTGCCATCTTTCTCTTGTTTGGTCTTCCCTACAACCGGGAGGAACATAATAAAAGGTGCCTCTCAAAACACTGGACCGTGCATCCTTTTGAGAACCATGCACTACACAATTATACTTTATTGTCATATATACCGAGGTACAGTGAAATGTTTTGTTTTTCATACAACTCGGTAAATTCATACAGCAAACCTCACCTAGGCAGTACACCGAACAGTTTTGACTAGTGCCTGCCATTGCACGTGGTAGCAGGCCTCTTCCTCCACTTTGCTGGTTTCCTTCGTTTTTGGCACCCCCCCCCCCCCCCCCCCCCCCCCCCATCACTCTTGGCGCTCTCCTCCCTCCAGGTCCACCCATCAACTCTCACGGTCTCACTGCTGTTGTGATTAGTTAAAGCAAGGTGCTTGTATTTATGTATGACTTGGTCTTTCTTTTTCAGCACATGTGGTCTCGCAGAAGAGTTGGTGGTGAAAGGACCCAAAGATGTGAAGTCCGTGCAGGTCAAATCGTCTTGTGGAAGTGTAAGTTTCCTCAAAGTGTGATTGCCCAAATGAATATCGGAGCTTGATCTGGTGTCCAATACTTCCCAACAAGGCAGTAAGAAACAAGAATCAATGATGCATGCAGAGACCTAGTCTTGCTCTGCATGAGTCCCATTAAACCTTATAACACTGGGGGCTTTCATGTAATATCCTGTAAATAGATGTGGCAGGAACTAGGAGAGAAGGAATAAAAATCATATTGGAGTTTTTAAGGGAAATTGTTCTTGTAGGATAAAACAAACTGCGTTGATAGAGGGGGAGGTGTTAATATAGATAATTTTCAACAGATATTCCATTCAGTGTACAAAATACAAGCTGACACTACGGGGGAAAGGTGGGTGATTTATCATGTAGAAGACGGGGATGAAATAAACAGTTGGGTTAGGGCCCTCCACCTTGTCCAAATTATAACTGGTGGAGAGCTCCATGGATCAGTTCTTGGCTCTCTATTTATCATCTCTGTGCACTGGATACTGCCTGTTATTTGCAAGGACCTCTTACCTCTGCTAATGGGTGAGCATTCCCTGTATTGTTATATTGCTGGCCCTTTCTCAACATGGCCTTGCTACTCTTATTTTATTGGGCCTGATTTTCTCTGTGTAATAGTGTGAAGAGCTCTAAAGTTGCTGCTTGACTTTGCAGTGCTATCTGGGCGATGCGTTCCGCTGTGCCAGTTGTCCATACATGGGGATGCCCGCCTTCAAGCCTGGTGAACAGATCCTGCTGACGAACAAGACTCTGAGCGATGCCTGATGTGTTTGAAGAAAGTCTTTGATGGACTGCCGCTGCCTGTCTCCACACCTGGGAGATTCTGTTCCTTCCATTAGAACTGTCAGATCTGTGCTCTCTTACCTCAACCAAATCAGTGAATTGTTGGATTTGATGCAGTCAGACTGAATTATTATCTCATTACAAAGTAACTGAACTAATTTGTGATCTCAATTCCGGGAGTTTATTGAGGTGGGGAAATAAATTGTAAATAATATCTTGCAGTTTTCTGCCAGAGCAGATGTGAATGTCTTGTACACAGATTCATGCCATGTGCTTTGTGCTCTCAGCGATGCGGCTTCATCTTTTGCTAGATCCATCACTTGTCCCCCATTATTATCAATTTGCATGCTTCATTGTGGGAGGAGTACTGAGGGAGCAACACACTATTAAAAGGGCATTACTAAGGAATTACTGCGCTGTGGGAGAGGCAGTAGCGGGGGGGGGGGGGGGGGGGGGGGGGGGGGGAGTGCTGTGGGATTTTTTTTTTTCCTGCATCTAGCCTGTCCAATTCTTTAAGAGTTTTATATGTTTCTATAAGATCCCCTCTCATCACTCTAAATTCCAGTGAATACAAGCCTAATCAACCTATTTTTTCATCATATGTCAGTCCCGCCAATCGGGAATTAATCTGATGAACCTACGCTGCGCTCCCTCAATAGCAATAATATCCTTCCTCACATTAGGAAACCAAAATTGCACGTAATACCCCAGGTGCGGTCTCACCAGGGCCCTGTATAACTGCAGTTGGACCTCCTAAACTCAAATTCTCTTGAAATGAAGGCCAACATGCCATCAGCTTTCCTCACTGCCTGCTGTGCCTGCTTGCTTACTTTCAGTGACAGATGTACAAGCGCACCCAGGTCTCGTTGCAACTGCCCTTTTCCTAATCTGACACCATTCAGATAATAATCTACCTTCCTGTTCTTGCCACCAAAATGTATAACCTTACATTTATCCACATTATACTGCATCTGCTATGCAAGTCACACTGCAGCGTCATAGCATCCTCATCGCACCTCACACAGCCACCCAGCTTTGTGTTATCCTCAAACTTGGAGATGTCCCCTTTAATTCCCTCATCTAAATTGTTAATAGATATTGTAAATAACTGAGGTTCCTGCACCGAGCCATGCGGCACCCCTAAAGTCACTGCCTACTACTCTGAAAATGATCCGTTAATTCCTACTCTTTGCTTCCTGTCTGCCAACCAATTCTCCCTCCATGTCAATACCCTATCCCCAATACCAAGTGCTCTAATTTTGCGCACTAATCTCTTGTGTGGGACCTTGTCAAGAGCTTTTAGAGTCCAGCTACACCATATACACGGGCTCTCTCTTATCCATTCTACTTGTTGCATCCTCAAAAAAATCCAGAAGATTAGTGACGGCGACGATCATGGATTCCCTGTGTTAGCGATAGTGCAATGAGAAACGTACTCGTTTAATACCAAGCCACAGAGAGGTGCATGGCTGAATTTATTATCTACATTATTATACTGATGTTTAGGTGTATAGATCTGGCTCTCTTCTTCGACTGCGGAAGCAAGTACTCCGAGCATCGCCAGAACCAAGAGGGAGGTAGACTGAGCAAGGACAGAGTACACTACCGAAAGGACATATGCCCAGGGCCGCCGGTTACATGGCCTGAAGCGAATGATCATTGCAAGCAGAGACGGCGATTATAGTCGGCTGATACTGCCCAGGACACATGTTGTATTTGACGAGTCGCCTCTGTCCCAGGGCTCTGGCGGCTTCTTCGTACTAGCCTTGCTGAAAGCGTTTCTTCAGCGCATCTAGCGCTTTCTGCATCCATGTCTCAGAAGGTTCCACGCAGATCTCCACGCCGCCCTTCGTTTTGAACCTGTGCAGAGTATAACGAGGTTGGTGTGAGGTGACGGTCCAGGTACACGCGGCTACATTCTCCCCTCAACTGTCGTCAACAACTCTTTGACACTCTTTTACAGTTCATTGGCTATATTTAAGAGGGAGTTAGATGTGGCCCTTGTGGCTAGGGGGTTCAGGGGGTATGGAGAGAAGGCAGGTACGGGATACTGAGTTGGATGATCAGCCATGATCATATTGAACGGCGGTGCCCTCAACTGTCGTCAACAACTCTTTGACACCCCACTATTGACCCAATTCATGTTATCTCTGTGACGTGAACATTTCCTGGGCAGTTTATTGTTCTCCTTCAATGCCATAGTGGTCTGGAAAACAGGAGGGATCGGTGTACAAGCATGGTGACAGGAATGGGAGTTGGGATATAACGGATCGTCTGGCGGAACGAGTGCCCTGCTTCCCAAATATCACCATTATGAAAGAGCATAGGCCTGAGCTATGTGTGTCCACGTGTGTCTTTCCCCAGAGACCCTGCCTAACCTGTTGAGTGCTGGCAGCATTTGCTCTTTATTTTCCCGGCACCTGCAGTGTGGTATTTTTGACTAATGGGATGTGTTGTCTGATGCCCCCTTGGCTGATATTAGGGTGTGAAGGACAGCAGGTACATCCGCGGTGAGCAGTGCTTGCGTCCGAGTGCTTGCACATTAGAATGGCAAATTGCAGTCAACTTACAGTACACTGGGAGCGATGCATTTCAGTTCCACCTTCGGCCCATCAATGGATCTTTCCTCTGACAGGAAAGGGACGGTTGGAACCGCTGTGTGCAAATAAAAAACGCATCAACATTCCATCCACTGCCAGATGCCATTGGTAAACTCTCTGTAGTCTTGCACCGGTGTTCAGCTGTCCGGAGACAACCCCGCTTTCTGACTGACATAAGAGCAGGCCATTCATGTTCGTAATTCTATTGGCCAGCGTGCCTCCATTCTACGTCAATACGCCACATTCTGGCCGCGGAAAGGGCTGGATATTCCCAGTATCTCGGGCAGTGGAGAAAAGCAGCCTGACGTTCATTTGGATGTCCCTTTAACACCCCGGTTCAATGTTGAACAACGAAGCAGTGTGGCACCACAGGCCACCGACCTCGGGGTATGTGTCAGGGGTTATAGGGAGAAGGCAGAAAATGGGGTTCGGAGGGAGAGATAGATTAGCCACGATTAAATGGCGGAGGAGACGATGGCCGAATGGTCTAATTATGCTTCTATCACACGAATTTATGACTTTAATTTAAAGGATCATCTCGGCTCAGCCACCTGTTTCGTGACTTGCTGTGGTCAAGTGGCTGTGCATTCCCTGAGACCTAATGTGGAAATTAATTCCCTACCCCCTCAGCCGACTTGTATCTGCCTCTCTGAGACCCCACGATGCTCTTACCCCAAAGGGCTCCCCACTTCCTCTCGGGACTCTTTCGTTTTCTCAACGTCGATTCTCTTTCATCCTACATCCAGAAACTTCAGACACTCCCCATCTAAACCCTCAATCTCAATTCAATCTCATTGGACCTCATACCCCAGCAGTGGAGAGCCAGTCCCGTACGTACACTCGGTCTGCACCAATGGTCGACTGCATGGTGAAATCTTTGAAAAGGATAAAGGAAAATTGTTCTGTGTCTATTTTTGCCGCAACCATATGACTGGATAATTATAGTTTTTAAGAGAGTGAGCCGGTGATTCCAGAATTATCTCACCCTCTCAAGTGACATATTGCAGGGTTAATTCAACCTGCACGGGCCATAACTACACCCACTGCTGTAGATGGACCCCGGCTGCAACCCATTATCCCCACAAGCCATCAGCTCCTCCATTATTCCAGAGGCGAGCGCCTGTAACAGGGCGAGACGCACTACCCGCCTCTCTGCCGGATTTGGCTGGGAAATTAATCCTACCCTCTCTGCTTAATGGGGGTAGGGGAGGACTGTTTTCGGGAACGTTCCCTATACGAAGCTCCCGGTCTAGAAAACGCTGTTTCTGACGAGATCCTCCGTACATGTTTCCAGCCACGATGTCTGCGGCGTCATTCCTACCCGGCACACGATGCACATCACATTGGTCAGGAGCAGTTGCCCAGGCGATTCCAGGGACTCCCTATCTGAAGTACCGTTGATCAGGGGTAGGTAGCCCGGGCATTTTCAAGTTGTTAATTCGGGTAACGTTGCATAGAGACGGGGATCCTGGGATTTACCTCGCCCTGGCGGAATCACTGGATGTTAACCCGGACCACAATCTCTCTCTGAGATCACCATGCCAAGCTGACCTTCGGAATGTAGATTTGAAACGCCGCGATGTAACTGTGAGAATGTGATCGCTCTCGCCTGACGACAACTCTGACCTTACCTGCAGAACCAGCGAGCCGGGTGTGGGCCAGTTCCAAGAGAAGGAGTCCGAGGACAAGGTGACCCTTCATCTCTAGCTCCCAACCACACCCGGGATGGGCAGATGCACGGAAAGCGGTGTAAATAGAAACATAGAAGCAGTCCACTATTTATACTGAAGCAGAGAGAGAGAGAGAGAAAGAGAGAGAGGTTTGGGAACGAGAAAGGCTGACATGGCATTTTCTTCGTTCCTGTGCCAGGAATGCACGCCTGCTGATTAATTAATGAGGAAACTTTCACGCCAAGTTACAATGGAATGACAGGATTTCTGCGCCAAGTCCCACAGAGCTGATTTATTGGATTCCCAATCTTGGCCACGTCAACACAACAAGGCTACCTCGCTGGGGTTTGGGGCGAACTATCAAGCCGAGCTGCCATTGGTGCATGTCGGGCAGAGCGCCCCCCCGTGCTCAGCGTTACCGTGGAGATGGTCCTTGTGTTGGTCAGCAAGCCTGGCACTGCATGGGACAGCGGAGAGAAAACGCAAGACTCAGCAACAGTTGGCATTGATGCAGTTGCCAGTGGCTGGCACCCGTCCAGTTCACATAATTATTGTAATGTCTTTCGAGCAAGCTGAAGAACAGAAAGACCTTGTTCGGATTCAGATTCAAACGTTATTATCATTGTGCAGTGTACAGTACAGAGACAACGAAATGCAGTGTCAGTATTCCTGTTAATTTTCCTATCAATGCCTCTCCAAGTTAACATTGAACGCTACTTGTACGTAAACGGATGCTATTACGTTACAGGTTAGACCCAACAGAACGTTCAGGTTCATGAGTCACACTCTGAGGATATGAGGTAAACTAATTTAGAGCAAGATGAGGAAAATACTGCAATCATCTGCCAAAAGCACAAACTCTTCTGGCTGAAGGAATGAGCAGGAGACATCACATCCATGTCGTCGCTCACCATCCTGATGTGACCCTTCATTATTGCTGGACCTAAATCCCGGAACCCCCTCTCCAACGCAGCGTGGCTTCGCGATCAGCGCCCAGACTGAGCGACCCGAGAAGAATGTTGTCTTCCTTCCCTGGGGATAAACATTGGCGGTGAAACGAGATGCAAGAAGAAAATAAACAGTTTCCTTTAACTGCGAATATATTCCGCGGCCTTGTCCCCAGGATTATAGAATCATACAGCTCTGTATGTATGTGATGGCCTGTCTACACTACTTCCATTCGCCCATGTTAGTCCCATATTTCCTATCCATATATCTGTCCAAATGCCTTTTCAATATTGTAATTGTATCTGCCATCACAATTTCCTCTGACAGCTTTTCCAGGTAACCCTCTGTTGGATGGAATTGTTTGACGTGTACCACGATGTTAGCATTTACGTGGGGCCCTGTCGCCTTCTCGATTGGGACGCACATCGGGACTCTACACAAAGAAAATCTTGTAGAGCAGTGGCGAGTTTCTCGAGCAAGTTTGTTTATTCAGCCTTGGCAGTATATACGGAGAGACACTCTGATTAAACTCAAAGTGCTACCACTCATCTGCACACAAGGGGAAATTTACCGAGGTCAATTAACCTGCCAACCAGCACGTCTTTGGATGCAGCAGGAAATCGGCGCACGCAGATAGAGTAATAATGCCCCTGTCCCACTCAGGAAACCGGAACGGAAACATCTGGAGACTTTGCGCCCCACCCAATGTTTCCGTGCGATTCCCAGAGGTTGCAGGTGGTTGCAGGAGATTGCAGGTAGTGGAAGCAGGTAGGGAGACTGTCAAAAACCTCCGGGAACCGCAGCGAAACCTTGGGTGGGGCCCAAAGTATCCAGAGGTTTCCGTTCAGGTTTCCTAAGTGGGACAGGGGCATTAATTTCCCTGGACCATTCCTCAACGACCATCTCGCCCTCCTTCATTAGTGCCTTCCAATCAGCGTGGAGGTATGGTATTGGTGGAAATTTTGTCCGAGTCTATCGCGAACACACCAGAGCTTACATCAGATGTTCTTGCAATGTTCAATTTCTTGTCTACAACCGTGATCAGTCTCGTGAGACCATGGATTATGACATTAAAACAGTATAATTCTGTTTTTTGTTATGGTACAGAGAAGATTTACGAGGATGTTGCCAGGACTCGAGGATCTCAACTATAGGGAGAGGTTGAGCAGGCTGGGACTCTATTCCTTGGAACGTAGGAGGATGTGGTGTGATCTTATGGAGGTGTATAACACCATCAGAGGAATAAATCGGGTAGACGCACATAGTCTCATGCCCTGAGTAGGGGAATCGAGCACAATTGGTTTAAGGAGAAGGGGAAAATATTTAAATAGAATCTGAGAGGTAACCTTTTTATACAAAGGCCAGTATAGAACGAACTGGCAGAGGAGGTAGTTGAGGCATGGACTATCGCAATATTTAAGAAACAATCAGATAAGTACATGGATAGAAGATACACAAAAATGCTGGAGAAACTCAGCGGGTGCAGCAGCATCTATGGAGCGAAGGAAATAGGCAACGTTTCGGGCCCGATACGTTGCCTATTTCCTTCGCTCCATAGGTGCTGCTGCACCCGCTGAGTTTCTCCAGCATGTTTGTGTACCTTCGATTTACCAGCATCTGCAGTTCCTTCTTAAGTACATGGAGATTTATCTATGATTATACATCCTAAGATGCTCAGCACCTCCTCAACGGTAATATCGTCCATTAACTGTCCCTGTCGGCCTGACCACTGTCCTAATCAGTGCCGCTGGTTCTGTGGCTAGTTTCTTTACTTGTCATAGTGTGTGGGAAACCCATAGTCCTCATGATAAACACATCAATGCGCCTCAAAATCTAAACTTCCTTCGTCAATGTCGTCTCCATCCTCTGGCGGGGAGGTGGACAACACAATATCAACCATTCTCATGCATGGCTTTTTTTTCATTCCCTATACTGTGCGTACTCCACTGTAGCTAATTTTACACTTTCCTGTTATTTCTCCACCATGCTACGTGTATGAGAATTCCTTTTTCAAATTCACATGTTCCTTGCCCCCTGTCATCAAACATTTTATACAGCGAGGGGTTGTCACTTGCAACCTACTTTAGTGTGATCTGCAAACCAATCAATCATGCCTTGCACATTCTCAGCTAAATCATGAAATGAACCACAAAGAGCAACTGGCCCAGCACCAATCACCATGGGCGCACCACCAGCACAGGCCTCCAGTCTGAAAAATAACCTTCCACCGCCATCCTCCAACCTCCAACCTTCCTCCGCCATCAATTAAGCCAATTCTATGTCCGGCAATCATACCTTCCAGAACTGCCTATCATGCGGAACCATATCAAAGGACTTGCTGAAGTCCACATAGAGGATGTTCACGGCCTTGTCTGTGTCAACCTTCTTGGTAAGTTCTTCAAAAAACTCAATGAGGAAAAAATTCATAAGATATGGTCACCTATGTACAAAACCATGTTTAGTTTAGTGATACAGCATGGAAACAGGCCCTTCGGCTCACCTAGTCAATGCTGACCATTGATCATCCATTCACACTAGTTCAGTCTGAAGAAGAATCTCGACCCGAAACGTCACCCATGCCTTCTCTCCAGAGGTACTGCCTGTCCAGCTGAGTTACTCCAGCATTTTGTGTCTGTCACACTAGTTTTATGTTCTCCCACATTTCCGTCCACTCCTTACACACTAGGGGCAATTTACAGAGGCCAATTAACCCCCAAACCCACGCATATTTGGGGTGTGAGAGGAAACCAGAGTACCCGGAGGAAATCTACAGTCACAGAGAGAATGTACAAACTTCACACAGACAGTACCCAAGGTCAGGATAGAACCAGGGTTTCTCGTTCTGAAGGGCAACAGCTCTACCAGCCGAGCCACCGTTGACCATTTCCAATTAGCCTCGGTCTATCCAAATGT
Organism: Leucoraja erinaceus; assembly: GCF_028641065.1. Taxonomy (NCBI): domain Eukaryota; kingdom Metazoa; phylum Chordata; class Chondrichthyes; order Rajiformes; family Rajidae; genus Leucoraja; species Leucoraja erinaceus. The sequence continues at coordinate 20,231,607 of NC_073393.1, read as the reverse complement.
CTATATATATTATCCATCAATATCCTCTCCAGTAATTTGTCTACTACAGATCGTAGGCTCACTGGCCTATAGTACCCAGGGTTTTCCGTCAAACCCTTCTTAAATAGTGGAGCAACATTATTCATCCTCCAGTCATCTGGCACCTCACCCATGTCAAGCGATAATTCATATATCTGGCTCCAAAAATATCTCTTTCTGAGTAAGCTCCCCCTTATTTCGGTTTAGCTTTGCTTCCCTTTATTTTCAGTCTTGCGTTGTCCTGGATTTATTTTGGCTGCCTTAGTTTCAATCAGTTCCCCTTTTACCGCCTTCAGTTGGCAAACAGAGTAGCATATTACGATCCTCCCTAAAGCACAGCTAACAAGATCTCCGCAGAAGGGTGGGCCCTCTTCTTGTCAGACAGCTACACATGCAACTAAATCTTCCCGCCTCCTGACATTCAAAAAGCTGCTTACACATCTCCATATGAGAAACCTTGCCCCGTAATCTAGAAATAGCTTCTCAAACTGTGCGCCAGGTCTGGGGTTCTGATTCCCAATCTGTGACCACGGGGTAGCAGTCTCTCAGAGACTAAGTGTCCCAGTACCAGATATTATATGTCTATTATCGATAGGTATTGCTGCCACAAGTGTATCTGTACCTAAGGCACCCATGTGTCTTATTTCAGTCTCTTGTAAATCAATTTGGCCGGCACCCTGAGCGCACAGCCGGGTGATCTATGTAGACAATGGCCCACCAGGTGGCTGTTTCATCCTGACTCCTGTTTCTTGTAATTCTATGTTAGTATAATCCTGACAGTGGTTTCTGTGGTTTCAGTTTGATCATCCAGCTGAGTTAATTGGTTAGTTCTCTCCATTCAGCGTGTTCGATAGTTTAGACTAGCTCCTATTATTGTTTTTTTTTTATCCTCTTCTCGCCCTCTTTGCATTCTCTGTCCGACTCATCTATGTATCCAATATCCGCGTTACAATAATTCAGTGATAACGTAGGGCGTGCTTTTACTCGGCCCACCCACCATTCCTTCCAGCTTTGCTGTTGAACAAAGTAGGGAATTTTCAGGCGCTTTTGATTTGCTTCAATTCCACATTTCCTGCCCGTTCCCGCACAACCCTGGTTGTCTCAATCAAGGTTCAGAGGTGTTTTTTTTTTCAGGTTGATTAACTCCCTTTTCAGCCTTTCAGCTTCAAGATTTATTTTTAACACACGTTTATGATCCCTCTGTAAGTGTTGATAATCGTACTTACTGTCACCATCTTTTTAGAGATATGTTTAGAGATACAGCATGGAAACAGGCCCGTCTGCCCACCGCGCCGACCACCCGTCACACCAATTCAATGCTATTCCACTTAGTCATCTCCTTCTTACACACTCAGGGCAATTTACAGAGGACAATTAACCTACCGACGGGAACGAGGTGGGGATGTGAGAGGGAACCGGAGCATCTGGAGGTCCTAGGAGAACGTGCAAACTCCACACGATCAGAATTGAACCCGGGTCTCTGGCAATAGACAATAGGTGCAGGAGTAGGCCATTCGGCCCTTCAGGCAGCACCGCCATTCAAAGTGATTATGGCAGATCATCCACAATCAGCTCCACCAGCTGAGCCACCGTGGCAGGTGGCTGAGAGGTGACATTATTGAGCTGAGAGAATCGGTGGGATGGACAACTACCTTCCTAGCGATCAGTGATGGGGTCTTAACTCTCCATAGTTTCTCTGATCGGCCCAGATTGAGGGATCAAGTGCACTATCGCAGCATAAAGAATATGTAGATTACCAGAGGTTACATCCATTTCTCAGGTTTCTTATTCGGACATCTGTCATCCCTTTCCTCGCTATCTTTGAAATATACGGACCCGTCTTCTTCCGCCGACCGCATACACATCGCCCCCCCCCCCCCCCCCCCCCCCCCCCAAGTAGGTAGTTGTGGCTCCCATCGATTCTCTGAGCACAGCCAGAACCCTTGCAGGCACGGTCACCCTGATCAAAGCTCACACACATTAAACGCCCAGAGCATGTTGAACGTTTATTAACACTGAGCAACTCGACAAATGAAAAAAAGATAAGTGCAGAAATACAAATAATATACAGGATATATAGTTTATAAGGAGAACGAGTGAAAACTCAATGATGTACAACTCCACAACGCACCGGGCACACAGCCGACCTCTGTGGTATGTGGACGCAATGCCGACGCTTTCATCCACACCAGTGGGCCTGAGGGAATGGAACGGACTTTCACGGACGACTCTTGGCAATCCATTGGAATGCAGATCTTTCACATCGTCTCTCACTTCTTGTGTTTCCTGTCCAGATACTTCATTGCAGCTTTGACCCATCTCTCTCCGGCTCTGGTGCAAATCTTCATATTCCTCCGGTTGACGAATCTGAAGCAGACCAAGCAGGTGTGATTACCTGAGAGTCAATCACCACATATTCAAACACACTTTGGAGCTCATTAAAATACTTACATGACAGCGGCAGTCGAGCACCAAGGAGTTGCCTCGTAGCTTTTAAGCCTCCAGTGACGAATCGGAGTGGTCCTAAACGTCTCACAGCATTCCGGGATTATCGATCCCACTGGGGGAGAGGGAGGATGAGACAACGTTACACACTGAGGGATTTTCCAGCATTCTCCATCGCAGTTTACCGTACTGCCCCACGTTTATAGAAAATGCACAGCAAGGAGGGCATTGGTGCCCTCGTCTCTGTAGCGGTCTCCGTGTTTTACACTAGCTGGCCAACCCCTCCTCCAACAATCTCAGCCCCCCCATCAATACAATTTTCCAGCCTGCTCACCCCCTCAGATGCTGTTGTATTCTTCCCTACCCCTCCCTCCAAATTCTACCGAGAGCTATTCAATGATATCATCAGTCGGAGGTAAACGGCAATGAGCTGCTCGCGGTTCATTGGCAGGAGAGTAGAATTAGGCCATTCTATGCATTGTCTAGCCCGCCATTCAATCATGGCTGTTCCATCTCTCCCTCCTAATCCGATTTTCCTGCCTTCTCCCCTTTACCTCTAACACCCGTACTCATCAACCTATACTAATAAGGAAGATATCTTACCCGGGGCGGCTGCAACATTCTGGAAACTGCAGATCACCAGGGCTCCTACAAGGGCAACGACGCAGAGCGCTGTCTTCATGGTGCTTCCTAGGATGGAAGTGCTAGCTGGGGTTCAGTGAATGAGCAGCTTCCACTCCGTCTACGTTTTAAAGGGTAGCGGGAGAGTCAGACCGGAATTCGGGGGCTGCCTGTAAAGTCCCCAAAGTCCACATGGACCCATGTCATTATTCCGACGTTCCCTGAAATGGGAAGTACGGACGATTCGGCGAATGGTCTTTCCAGTGTTAAACTGCATGGAGCACGTTGCATCTTCCAGAACCCGGTTTCTGATTATCAATACGTATCACTTCCTCGACATCCGTAACCAAGAGGAAGAGAAAGCTGACATAAGAATGAAGCTTGCCGAATAACAAGTCACTGATTCAGAGACTGTGAACCCTGGTCCCGGACGTCCAAGTCAGGACAAACATATTCCCCGCATCTACCCCACCAAGCAGCAGTAGAACTTTGTAGGCTGCAGTGAGATCAGTCTTGCAGGGAGTAAAGGCCCCGTTTATGTACACACTTTCACAAGACAATCCAATGAGCACAGGAGTGAGTATATCTGAGGACCCTAGCGCACACTCGCTATCGCTGGGACATAATCATATGGCGGAGAGACCAGAGCTGACCACAACATTCTAGATGTGGTGTTCCGAGGTCTGTATAGAACTGAACGGGACACTTGGTCAGATCCTCTGGCCATCAAGACCAAGTTGTCACTTGACGCCCAGTTCCTTTTTTGTCTCTAGATGTTACCGTGCAGTGATTTGTTTTCAAGGGGAGCGGGGCCTACTGAGCACCAACATCGTTCATTGTATCACCATCGAATATACACGACCTTCCTGTGTTTGCATCACTCTGGATCTATTCGCCTGTGTGCCCAATATCTCTGTCCCCTTTCTTCCCCTCTTGATTTCTGTTTTTTAGCTTGTTCTTTAGTTCCCAACGCTCCTCCGGGGATACACTGGACCCAGTTGCTTATACCTGCCAAATGCCGCCTTCTAACTCTTGACCAGAGCCTCAATTTCCTGAGTCCCTTCCCGATAGTACATCCTGTCTACCCTGTCTGTACCTCATAATTTTATCTATTTATCTCAGGTCTTGTCACAATCACCAGTGTTCCAGATAAAACAATCCAAGTTGTTCAACCTCACCCTGTGGCTAATACCCCCTAATTTAATTATCGTAATGTTCTCTGCATTCGTTCCAAAGCTTCCACAACCTTCTATAATGGGCCGACTACAATTGCACGCAATACTCCAAATGCAGCCTAACTAATGTTAACTAATGCACTAACCTGCATTATGACGAGCTGACTCATACATCCAGTGTCATGATCAAAGAAGGCAAGTCTACCATATGCCTTATTTGCTAATTTAGTTTATTTTGGTTTAGGAATTATGCGCGGAAACAGTCTCTTCGGTCCACCGTCTGCGTCGACCAATGACCGTCCGTACACTCGTTCTATCCTACACACTAGGATCAATTTACAGACGCCAATTAACCTACTAAGCTGTACGACGTTGGAATGTGGGAGGAAACTGGAGCACCCGGCAAAAACCCACACCGTTACAGGGAGAACCTACAAACTCCATACAGCCAACACCCGTGGTCTGGATCGAATCTTGGTCTCTGGAGCAGTAATGCAATAACTCTCCCACTGCGTCATTGTGCCATTTAATTTATTTATCTGTGTTATCTGTGCAGAGTGTTTATTTAACTGTGCAGCCTCACTAAGGTCTCAATCAACTGTAACATGACGTCCCAACCGCTATACTCAATTCCCTGACTATAGGATAAACATATTGTCATGGTCATATGGAGCCATGGAGTCGTACAGCATGGAAACGAACCTTTCAGCCCAACTCGTCCATGCCAATTAAGATTCCACATCTGAACGCGTACTATCAAATTGGGAAAGCTAGCAGTCAGTGTGTGAAGCAGGGGGCAGAGAATGGTAGCACTCTGACCCAAAATGTAGGGGAGAGAGAAGAAAAAGAAAATAATCAGAGAATAAGAGAGGGTGGGTTTCTTAAATGTTTGTATTTTAATGCTAGGAGCATTGTAAGAAAAGTGGATGAACTTAGAGCCTGGATTGACACATGACACATTAAAGCACATGGCATTGGGGGTTCAGTATTAATGTGGATAGAGAACTGGCTGGCAAACAGGAAGCAAAGAGTAGGAGTAAACGGGTCCTTTTCACAATGGCAGGCAGTGACTAGTGGGGGTACCGCAAGGCTCAGTACTGGGACCCCAGCTATTTACAATATATATTAATGATCTGGATGAGGGAATTGAAGGCAATATCTCCAAGTTTGCGGATGACACTAAGCTGGGGGGCAGTGTTAGCTGTGAGGAGGATGCTAGGAGACTGCAATGTGACTTGGATAGGCTGGGTGAGTGGGCAAATGTTTGGCAGATGCAGTATAATGTGGATAAATGTGAGGTTATCCATTTTGGTGGCAAAAACGGGAAAGCAGATTATTATCTAAATGGTGGCCGATTGGGAAAGGGAGAGATACAGCGAGACCTGGGAGTCATGGTACACCAGTCATTGAAGGTAGGCATGCAGGTGCAGCAGGCAGTAAAGAAAGCAAATGGTATGTTGGCTTTCATAGCAAGAGGATTTGAGTATAGGAGCAGGGAGGTTCCACTGCAGTTGTACGGGGTCTTGGTGAGACCACACCTGGAGTATTGCGTGCAGTTTTGGTCTCCAAATCTGAGGAAGGACATTATTGCCATAGAGGGAGTGCAGAGAAGGTTCACCAGACTGATTCCTGGGATGTCAGGACTGTCTTATGAAGAAAGACTGGATAGACTTGGTTTATACTGTCTAGAATTTAGGAGATTGAGAGGGGATCTTAATAGAAACTTACAACATTCTTAAGGGGTTGGACAGGCTAGATGCAGGAAGATTGTTCCCGATGTTGGGGAAGTCCAGGACAAGGGGTCACAGCTTAAGGATAAGGGGGAAATCCTTTAGAACCGAGATGAGGAGAACTTTTTTCACACAGAGAGTGGGGAATCTCTGGAACTCTCTGCCATAGGGGATAGTTGGGGCCAGTTCATTGGCTATATTTAAGAGGGAGTTAGATGTGGCCCTTGTGGCTAAGGGGATCAGGGGGTATGGAGAGAAGGCAGGTACGGGATACTGAGTTGGATGATCAGCCATGATCATATTGAATGGCGGTGCAGGCTCGAAGGGCCGAATGGCCTACTCCTGCACCTAATTTTGATGTTTCTATGTTTCTATGACACCTGGAAGTATGATGTTGTGGCGATCAGTGAAACATGGTTGCAGGAGGGCTGTGATTGGAAATTAAATATTCCAGGATTTCGTTGCTTCAGGTGTGATAGAATTGGAGGGGCAAGAGGTGGAGGTGTTGCATTGCTTATCAGGGAAGATATCACAGCAGTGCTTTGGCAGGATAGATTAGAGGGCTCGTCTAGGGAGGCTATTTGGGTGGAACTGAGAAATGGGAAAGGGGTAGCAACACTTATAGGGGTGTATTATAGACCGCTAAATGGGGAGCGAGAATTGGAAGAACAAATATGTAAGGAGATTGCAGATATTAGTAGTAAGCACAAGGTAGTGATTGTGGGAGATTTCAATTTTCCACACATAGACTGGGAAACACATTCTGTAAATGGGCTGGATGGTTTGGAGTTTGTAAAATGTGTGCAGGATAGTTTTTTGCAACAATACATAGAAGTACCTACTAGAGAAGGGGCGGTACTGGACCTCCTGTTAGGAAATGAGATGGGTCAGGTGGCAGAGGTATGCGTTGGGGAACAGTTCGGGTCCAGTGATCACAATACCATTAGTTTCAATATAATTATGGAGAGGGACAAAACTGGACCTAGGGTTGAGATTTTTGATTGGAGAAAGGCTAACTTTGAGGAGATGCGAAAGGATTTAAAAGGAGTAAATTGGGACAGTTTGTTTTATGGGAAAGATGTGGAAGAGAAATGGAGTACATTTAAAGGTGACATTTTAAGAGTACAGAATCTTTATGTCCCTGTTGAAAGGAAATCGTAAAAATTGTAAAGAGCCATGGTTTTCAAGGGAAATTGGACACTTGGTTCGGAAAAAGAGGGAGATCTACAATAATTATAGGCAGCATGGAGTAAATGAGGTGCTTGAGGAGTATAAAGAATGTAAAAAGAATCTTAAGAAAGAAATTAGAAAAGCTAAAAGAAGATATGAGGTTGCTTTGGCAAGTAAGGTAAAAGTAAATCCGAAGGGTTTCTACCGCTATATTAATAGCAAAAGGATAAAGAGGGATAAAATTGGTCCATTAGAGAGTCAGAGTGGACAACTATCCGCAGAGCCAAAAGAGATGGGGGAGATATTGAACAGTTTCTTTTCTTCGTATTCACCAAGGAGAAGGATATTGAATTACGTGAGGTAAGGGAAACAAGTAGAGTAGCTATGGAAACTATGAGGATCAAAGAAGAGGAAGTACTGACACTTTTGAGAAATATAAAAGTGGATAAGTCTCCAGGTCCGGACAGGATATTCCCTAGGACATTGAGGGAAGTTAGTGTGGAAATAGCAGGGGCTATGGCAGAAATATTTCAAATGTCATTAGAAACGGGAATAGTGCCGGAGGATTGGCGTACTGCGCATGTTGTTCCATTGTTTAAAAAGGGGTCTAAGAGTAAACCTAGCAATTATAGACCTGTTAGTTTGACGTCAGTGGTGGGCAAATTAATGGAAAGAATACTTAGAGATAATATATATAAGCATCTGGATAAACAGGGTCTGATTAGGAACAGTCAACATGGATTTGTGCCTGGAAGGTCTTGTTTAACTAATCTTCTTGAATTTTTTGAAGATGTTACACGGGAAATTGATGAGGGTAACGCAGTGGATGTTGTGTATATGGACTTCAGTAAGGCCTTTGACAAGGTTCCTCATGGAAGGTTGGTTAAGAAGGTTCAATGGTTGGGTATTAATGGTGGAGTAGCAAGATGGATTCAACAGTGGCTGAATGGGAGATGCCAGAGAGTAATGGTGGATGGTTGTTTGTCAGGTTGGAGGCCAGTGACGAGTGGGGTGCCACAGGGATCTGTGTTGGGTCCACTGTTGTTTGTCATGTACATCAATGATCTGGATGATGGTGTGGTAAATTGGATTAGTAAGTATGCAGATGATACTAAGATAGGTGGGGTTGCGGGTAATGAAGTAGAGTTTCAAAGTCTACAGAGAGATTTATGCCAGTTGGAAGAGTGGGCTGAAAGATGGCAGATGGAGTTTAATGCTGATAAGTGTGAGGTGCTACATCTTGGCAGGACAAATCAAAATAGGACGTACATGGTAAATGGTAGGGAATTGAAGAATGTAGGTGAACAGAGGGATCTGGCAATAACTGTGCACAGTTCCCTGAAAGTGGAATCTCATGTAGATAGGGTGGTAAAGAAAGCTTTTGGTGTGCTGGCCTTTATAAATCAGAGCATTGAGTATAGAAGTTGGGATGTAATGTTAAAATTGTACAAGGCATTGGTGAGGCCAATTCTGGAGTATGGTGTACAATTTTAGACGCCTAATTATAGGAAGGATGTCAACAAAATAGAGAGAGTACAGAAGAGATTTACTAGAATGTTGCCTGGGTTTCAGCAACTAAGTTACAGAGAAAGGTTGAACAAGTTAGGGCTTTATTCTTTGGAGCGCAGAAGGTTAAGGGGGGACTTGATAGAGGTTTTTAAAATGATGAGAGGGATAGACAGAGTTGACGTGGATAAGCTTTTCCCACTGAGAGTAGGGAAGATTCAAACGAGGGGACATGACATGAGAATTAAGGGACTGAAGTTTAGGGGTAACATGAGGGGGAACTTCTTTACTCAGAGAGTGGTAGCTGTGTGGAATGAGCTTCCAGTGAAGGTGGTGGAGGCAGGTTCGTTTTTTATCATTTAAAAATAAATTGGATAGTTATATGGATGGGAAGGGAATAGAGAGTTATGGTCTGAGCGCAGGTATATGGGACTAGGGGAGATTATGTGTTCGGCACGGATTAGCAGGGTCGAGATGGCCTGTTTCCGTGCTGTAATTGTTATATGGTTATATGGTTATATGGTTATTTACCCATATTTGGTTCTTCTCACTCAAAATCTCTAAATCTATAATTTTCATTCAGCAAAGCTAAACTGTGTGCTGACTCATTTATAAAATGGACGGTTAGAGGAAGTGGTTGCAACATTTTCTGATTCACGGCAGATTTTCAATTTTAGAGTGGTTCTGGTGAACGTGGAAACAAACTGCTTCCTAGTTTTCCATGAAGATCACAATTGGGTAATTTCAGAAAGAAACTCCACGAATTCTTTCTAATTAAATGTACAAAAAAAGCATTTGATGGAAAGTTAGTTTCCTTATGCAATGTCCCAAGAGCATCGCAGGGAGAGGTTTTCGATAACACTGGCTGGGAAATGGTCACCAGACTTCTCATACGATGGCAGGGGGGTGGATTTGTGAATATGAAGCAGCTAGGCTGCAATAAATGCTCAGACCATTTGTCCAAATGCAGGTATAAAATGTAAGAATTAGAAACACAGAAACATAGAAAAATAGGTGCAACAGTAGGCCATTCGGCCCTGCGAGCCAGCACCGCCATTTAATATGATAATGGCTGATCATCTAAAATCAGCACCCCTTTCCTGCTTTTTCTCCACACCCATTGATTCCTTTAGCCCTAAGAGCTAAACCTAACTCTCTCTTGAAAACATCCAGTGAATTGGCCTCCACTGCGTTCTGTTGCAGAGAATTCCACAGATTCACAACTCTCTGGGTGAATGTTATAGGGTTATTACAATTTAAACAAGTGCCAAGCCTATCTTAACAGCTCTAATCAAAATAAAATGCACCTGAATAAATCAACCATATTCCTTGACATTATCATTCTTACCATATCACTGGAATATTGATCACAAGAGTGAGTGTTGAATTCGGAGTGCTGGCTGTTACACGAAGTTACCAGATCATCCCACAATGTTAGCATGAATCGGCAACTAACAGAGTCCCGAAAATCAGGACAATGTTATCATTGACGGATGGATTACACAGAGCTCGGCCTCGACTGATTATAATCTGTATCATTAAGAGGTTCCCGTGGTAAGAGTCCATACATTGCAGCCCCATTTGTTCTTGGAACAACAGGAGAACAGGCAAGTTAGGGGAGCTTTGTCGGAGCTCAAAGGAGCAGACAAGGACCCGCTGAACTTTGGCATAGGCGCATAATTGGGGGAATATAAGGCAGACTAAAGTGGAAGTTCAAATGGAGAGAGATCTGGGGGTGGAGAGCGTTCAAGTTCGTGGATGTGGATATCTCTGAAGACCTGTCCTGGTCTTAGCATACTGATGCAATCATAAAGAGAGCCACCAATATATGTACCTCCTTGGAAGATTGAGGACACTCGGTATGTTGATGAATACTCGACACATCCTCCTGCTGAATCTACCCACCCGATCAGCAGCCGAGCCGGCATTTCCACCTAAATGACCCAGGGTATTCGGTGAAATAAACCTGGTGCCGGAGCAGCCCAGTACAGGGGGTAGAGAAGCTGAACGGGATGTAGCAGACGGAGTGAATGAGTGAAACGCATTGAGAACATAGGCAGATTAGTCAGTGTGATCCAGCCACAGGAAAGCGTTGTATTTTCAATAGTGACAGAGTGAAGAATATCTGTACTCGGGTGGACTCGCTGTCCTTCTACACAAAGCGCTGCAACTGCGGGACCACTGTGCGGTAAATGACACAATGGTCCTCATTACTAGAGGATCTGAATCCAAGATAAAGCGCTAGCATTCACTACTTTACGGCCCAAGATGGACCATTTGCTGAATATTATGGTCAGCTCTGGTTCCCTACAGAAGGAATGATATCCCTCGAATAAAAGGAGCACAGTTAAGACTCCCCAGCGTCATTCCTTTGTCCACGCGATTGACCTTGCTGGAGTAACTCAGCGGAAAAGGCAGTATCTCTGGAGAAAGGGAATAGGTGACGTTTGTTGTGACAGTCTGAAGAAGGGTTTACACCCGAAATGTCACCTATTCATTGTCTCCAGAGATGCTGTCTGACCTGCTGAGTTAACCCAGCTTATTGTGTCTCTTTTCGGTTTAAATCAGCATCTGCAGTTACTTCTTACACAGACTGGGGCTTTATTCGCCAGCAGGGAACATTAATTTCACTGCAGCACAGACTAATTCCTCTTGGTGGGTAATTGCAGGGATGATATTTCTTTTAACTGGACTGTTCAGAACCCGGTCCATACTCTCAGAATGAGGGACTTGCCGGTCAGGAAACTGGATTGCTGTCACCCAGGTTTCTTCCTGTCCTGCACGGATGTTGTGGGATTGCCTGAAGGAAGTGAGTGCTGCCGATACTGAGAATCTCGGGCCCAGGAAGTTACACACTGCTCTTTCCATTTCAACATTGTCCCGTAGTCCTCACGCACGCTGTGCGCACCCTTTCACCCATTCGTATTATTTCTTGGCCATGCTGCGTGTTTGAAGATTCCTTTTTCATATTCACCTTTTCCTTGCCCCAGTCGCCAAACATTTTACTCGGGGAGGGGTGTCATTTGTCACCCACGTCAGTGTTATCTGTAAACCTGTTAATCATGCCTTGCACATTCTCACCTAAATCATGAAATAAACCACAAAGAACAACGGGCCCAGCAACATTCACCACGAGCACAGGCCTCCAGTCCGAAAAATAACTTTCTACTGCCATCCTCTGCTCCCATCAATGAACCCAATTCTATGTCCGGAAATCTAAGGGGGTAGAGGAACTGAAATAATTTTTCATTAGGCGAGAAATAGTATTGGGTAGGCTAATGGGACTGAAGGATGATAAATTCCCTGGACCTGATGGTCTGCAGCCCAGGGTCCTCAGGGAGGTGGCTCTAGAAATTGTGGACGCATTGGTGATCATTTTCCAATGTTCAATAGATTCAGGATCCGTTCCTGTGGATTGGAGGATAGCTAATGTTATCCTACTTTTCAAGAAAGGAGTGAGAGAGAAAACGGGTAACTACAGACCAGTTAGCCTGACTTCGGTATTAAAGAGGTAATAATGGGGCATTTGGATGGCAGTAAAATGATTAGTCCAAGTCAGCATGGATTTATGAAAGGAAAGTCATGCTTGACTAATCTTCTGGAATTTTTGGAGAAAGTGACAAGTAAAATGGATGAAGGGGAGCCAGTGGATGTAGTGTATTTAGACGTTCAGAAAGCCTTTGATAATGTCCCGCACGGGAGACTGGTGACTAAAATTAGAGCATATGGTATTGGGGTCGAGTGTTGGCGTGGATAGAAAATTGGTTAGCAGACAGGAAGCAAAGAATAGGAGTGAACGGGTCATTTTCAGAATGGCAGGCAGTGGCGAGTGGAGTGCCGCAAGGCTCGGTGTTGGGGCTGCAACTGTTAACCATATATATTAATGTTTTGGAAGAAGGAATTAGGAGCAACACTAGCAAGTTTGCGGATGGCACAAAGCTGAGTGGCAGTGTGAACTGCGAAGAGGATGTTAGGAGGTTGCAGGGTGACCTGGACACGTTGAGTGAGTGGGCAGATGCGTGGCAGATGCCGTATAATATAGATAAATGTGAGGTTATCCGCTTTGGCGGCAAAAACAAGGGGGCAGATTATTATCTCAATGAGGTTAGGTTAGGTAAGGGGGAGTTACAGCGAGACCTGGGTGTCCTTGTACACCAGTCACTGAAAGTTGGCGTGCAGGTACAGCAGGCAGTGAAGAAAACTAATGGAATGTTGGCCTTCATAACAAGAGGATATCAGTATAGGAGTAAAGAGGTTCTCCTGCAGTTGTATATGTCTCTGGTAGGACCACATCTGCAGTATTGTGTACAGTTTTGGTCTCCTAAATTGAGGAAGGACATCCTTGTGATTGAGGCAGTGCAGCGTAGGTTCACGAGGTTGATCCCTGGGATGACCGGGACTGTCATATGAGGAAAGATTGAAAAGACTAGGCTTGTGTTCACCGGTGTTTAGAAGGATGGGGGGGAGGGGGGATCTTATAGAAACTTATAAAATTATAAAAGGACTGGACAAGCTAAATGCAGGGAAAATGTTCCCAATGTTGGGCGAGCCCAGAACCAGGGGCCACAGTCTTAGAATAAAGAGAAGGCCATTTAAGACTGCAGTGAGAAAAAACGTTTTCACCCAGAGAATTGTGAATTTGTGGAAATTCCCTGCCACAGAGGAATACAGGGAGAAGGCAGGCACGGGTTATTGATTGGGGCTCATCAGCAACGATCTCAATGAATGGCGGTGCTGACTCGAAGGGCCGAATGGCCTCCTCCTGCAACTATTTTCTATGTTTCCATGTTTCTATGTTAACCTTACCTTCCAGAGCAGCCTATCATGTGGAACCATATCAAAGGACTTGCTGTAATCCACACAGAGGATGTTCACGGCCTTGCCCGTATCAAACTTCTTGGTTAGTTCTTCAAAATATTCAATCAAATTCATAAGATATGAAGAAGGGGCTCGACCCAAAACGTCACCCACGCCTTCTCTCCAGAGATGTTGCCTGTCCTGTTGAGTTACTCCAGCATTTTGTGTCTGTCACACTAGTTTTATGTTATCCCACAGTTCCATCCACTCCTTACGCACTTGGGGCAATTTACAGAGGCCAATTAATCCACAAAACCACACATCTTTGGGATGTTGTGGGAAACCAGAGTACCCAGAGGAAACCCACACAGTCACAGGGAGAATGTACAAACTTCACACATACAGCATCCAAGGTCAGGATCGAACCAGGTTCTCTCGTGCTATGAGGCAACAGCTCTACCAGCCATGCCACTGTTGACCATCTCGATATATCCAAATATATATATATATATATATATACAAAGATATTGTTGCCATAGAGGGAGTACAGAGAAGGTTCACCAGACTGATTCCTGGGATGTCAGGACTTTCATATGAATAAAGACTGGATAGACTCGGCTTGTACTCGCTAGATTTTAGAAGATTGAGGGGATACCTTATAGAAACTTATAAAATTCTTAAGGGGTTGATCAGGCTAGATGCAGGAAGATTGTTTCAGATGTTGGGGAAGTCCAGAACAAGGGGTTTAAGGATAAGGGGTAAATATTTTATGACCGAGATGAGAAAACCATTTTTCACACAGAGAGTGGTGAATCGCTGGAATTCACTGGCACAGATGGTAGTTGAGGCCAGTTCATTGGCTATATTTACGAGGGAGTTAGATGTGGCACTTGTGGCTAAAGGGATCAGGGGGTATGGAGAGCAGTCAGGTACAGGATACTGAGTTGGATGATCAGCCATGAACATATTGAATAGTTGTGCAGCCTCGAAGGGCCGAATGGACTACTCCTGCACTTAATTTCTATGTTTCTATGTTTCCCCTCTCCTCACCCCTCTCCCTCTGCCACCCATCCCTCTCTCCCCACCCCTTCCCCTCTCTACCCCACCTCTTCCCTCTCTCCACCCGCCCCCTTCCTCCTTCCCCTCTCCCCTCCCCCTCTGTCCCTCTTCCATCACTCCCTCTACCCCTCACCTCCTCCCTCCCCACTCTTCCACCTCTCCCCCTACTCCGCTCTCATTTCCCTCCCAAATCTGTCCCGTTTCCTCCTCCTCCTCTCCCCGCCCTCCCCTCTTCTCATCCCCCTCCCCCCACCTGTGTGTTTGGGGGGTGGTTAATGTGAGTGTGATGCCGCAGCCCTCCCCCTCCTGCAAACGCCGTTGGGGATACAGACCCGACGGGTCTGCACTTGGTCTAGTATATATATATATATATATTTTCCATCAGTAGCCTCTCCGGTAACTTGTCGACCAGAGATGGTAGAATAATTGGTCTATAGTACCCAGGGTTTGTCTTCAAACATTTCTAAAACAGAGCAGCAACATTAGTCATCCCCAAGTCATCTGGCACCTCACCCATGTCTAGTGACAATTCATATATCTCTGTCTGGGCTCCAAAATATATATTTCTGAGTAAGCTCCCGCTTATTTCGGTTTAGCTTTGTTTTCCATTTATTTTCACTCTTGTTTTGTGCTAGATTTATTTTGGCTGCCTTAGTTTTAATTAGTTCCACAATTACCGCATCCAGTTGTGCAAGCATAGTAACCTATTACGATCCTGCCTAAAGTCAGCCTAGCACAGTTAACAAGATCTCATGCAGAGTTTGGGCCCTCTGCTTGTCAGACAGCTACACGTCACCAAATATTTCAGCCTCCGGACATTCAAAAAGCTGCGTACACATCTCCATATGAGAAACCTTGCCCCGTAATCTAGAAATAGCTTCTCAAACTGTGCGCCAGTTCTGGGGTTCTGATTCCCAATTTGTGACCATGGGGTAGCAGTTTCTAAGCGGCCGAGTGATCCAGTACCAGAGATTATGTGTCTGTTACCGACAGGTATTGCTGCCACAAGTGCATTGTACTTAACGGACCCATGTGTCTTACTTCAGTCTCTTGTAAATCAATTTGGCCGGCACCCTGAGCCCACAACCGGGTGATCTAGGTAGACAATGGCTCGCCAGGTGGCTGTTTCATCCTGGCTCCTGTTTCTTGTAATTTTATGGTAGTATAATCCTGACAGTGCTTTCTGTGGTTTCAGATTGATCATCCTCCAGATGAGGTAATTGGTTATTTTCTCTCTATTCAATTTGAACGTTAGTTTGGACTGGCTCCTACTATTATTTTGTATCCTCTTCTCGCCCTCTTTGTATTGTTTGTTCGACTCATCTATACACCCAATATCCGCGTACCAGTCATCCAGTGATAACCTAGCGCGGTTTTTTACTCGGCCCACCCGCCACTTCTTCCAGCTTTGCTATTGATTTGTTTCAATTCCACATTTCCTTCGCGATCCGCACAGCATTGGCTGTCTCAACTAAGGCGAAGAGGTGTTTTTTTCCAGGGTGGTTGTCTCTCTTTGCAACATTTCAGATTCAAGGTTTTATTTTTGACATATGTTTAAGATCCTTCCGTGAGTGGTTACTGTCACCACCTTTTTAGAGATATGTTTAGAGATACAGCATGGAAACAAGCCCGTCTGCCCACCGCGCCGCCCACCAGTTCAAACTAATTCAATGCTATTCCACTTATTCATCTCCTTCTTACACACTGGTGGCAATTTACAGAGGCCAATTAACCTACCAACTCGCACGTGTTGGGGATGTGAATGGAAACCGGAGCATCCGGAGGAACTCCAAGCAGTCCTGTGACAAACGTGCAAACTCCACACAATGAGAATCGAACCCGGGTCTCTGGCAATGTGAGGCAGCAGCTCCACCAGCTGCGCCACCGTGGTAGGGGGCTGAGAGGTGACATTATTAAGTTGAGAGCATCGGTGGGATGGACAACTACCTTCCCAGCGGTCAGTGGTGGTGTCTTAATTCTCCACAGTTTATCTGATCGGCTAAGATTGAAGAAGCAAGTGCACTATCGCAGCATAAAGAAGACATGCAAATTACCAGAGATTATATCCATTTCATAGGTTTCTTATGTAGATGAAACATAGAAACATAACATAGAAATAGGTGCAGGAGTAGGCCATTCGGCCCTTCGAGCCTGCACCGCCATTCAATATGATCATGGCTGATCATCCAACTCAGTATCCCGTACCTGCCTTCTCTCCATACCCCCTGATCCCCTTAGCCACAAGGGCCACATCTAACTCCCTCTTAAATATAGCCAATTAACTGGCCTCAACTACCCTCTGTGGCAGAGAGTTCCAGAGATTCACCACTCTCTGTGTGAAAAACGTTCTTCTCATCTCGGTTTTAAAGGATTTCCCCTTATCCTTAAGCTGTGACCCCTTGTCCTGGACTTCCCCAACATCGGGAACAATCTTCCTGCATCTAGCCTGTCCAACCCCTTAAGAATTTTGTAAGTTTCTATAAGATCCCATCTCAATCTCCTAAATTCTAGAGAGTATAAACCAAGTCTATCCAGTCTTTCTTCATAAGACAGTCCTGACATCCCAGGAATCAGTCTGGTGAACCGTCTCTGCACTCCCTCTATGGCAATAATGTCCTTCCTCAGATTTGGAGACCAAAACTGTACGCAATATTCCAGGTGTGGTCTCACCAAGACCCTGTACAACTGCAGTAGAACCTCCCTGCTCCTATACTCAAATCCTTTTGCAATGAAAGCTAACATACCGTTCGCTTTCTTTACTGCCTGCTGCACCTGCATGCCTATCTTCAATGACTGGTGTACCATGACACCCAGGTCTCGCTGTATCTCCCCCTTTCCCAATCGGCCACCATTTAGATAATAGTCTGCTTTCCCGTTTTTGCCACCAAAATAGATAACCTCGCATTTATCCACATTATACTGCATCTGCCAAACATTTGCCCACTCACCCAGCCTATCCAAGTCACCTTGCAGTCTCCTAGCATCCTCCTCACAGCTAACACTGCCCCCCAGCTTAGTGTCATCCGCAAACTTGGAGATATTGCCTTCAATTCCCTCATCCAGATCATTAATGTGAAGGAACTGGAGATGCTGGTTCAAACCGAAGATAGACACAAAAAGATGGAGTTACTCAGCGGGACAGGCAGCATCTCTGGATGGTCTGAAGAAGGGTCTCGACCCGAAACGTCACCCATTCCTTCTCTCCAGAGATGCTGCCTGTGCCGCTAAGTTACTCCAATTTTTTGTGTCTATTTCTATCTCAGGTTTCTTATCCGGAGGTTTCCTCCCTTTCCTCGCTATTTTTTAAAGGAATGACACGGACCCATCTTCTTCCACCGGCGCAGACCGCCCACCACTATAAGCAGGTAGTTTTCGCTCCCACCGATTCTCTGAGCACAGCCCGAACCCTTGCAGATACGGTCACACTGATCAAAGCTCACACACATTAACCGCATGTTCAAAGTTTATTAACACTGCAACTCGACAAATAAAAGAAGATAATTGCAAGAACTACAAATAAATTAACATAATATACAGGATATATCGTCGATAAGGAGAACGAGTGAATGCTTTATGATGTCCAATTCTACAACGCACCAGGCAGTAATCCGACCTGTGTGGGATGTGGACTCAATGCCGACGCTTTTATCCACACCAGTGGGTCTGAGGGAATGGAACGGACTTTCAGGGACGACTCTTGGCAGTCTGTTGGAATGCAGAGATTTCACTTCGTCTCTCACTTCTTGTGTTTGCTGTCCAGATACTTCATTGCAGTTTTGACCCATCCGTCGCCGGCTTTGGTGCAAATCTTCATATCCCTCCGGTTGACGAATCTGAAGCAGACCAAGCAGGTGTGATTACCTGAAAGTCACTCACTTGTTCAAACACACTTTGGAGCAACACATTAAAATACTTACATGACAGCGGGAGTCGAGCACCATGGAGCTGCCATGTAGCTTTTAAGCCTCCTGTGAGGAATACGAGTGGTTTTAAACGTCTCACAGCATTCCGGGATTATCGATCCCACTGGGGGAGAGGGAGGAAGAGACAACGTTACACACTGAGGCTTTTTCCAGCATTCTCCATCGCAGGTTACCGTACTGCCCCACGTTTACAGAAAATACACAGCAAGGGGTGCACTGCTGCCCTCGGCTCTGTAGATTTTCCGTGTTTTACACTGGCTGGCCAACCCATCCGCCAACAATTTAACCCCCCCCACCCCCCCCCACTCCCACCATCAATACAAGTTTCCAGTCTGCTAACCCCTCACCCCCTCAGATGCTGTTGTATCCTCCCCGACCCCTCCCTCCAAATAGCGAGGAGATTATTCAACTGGGAGCTATTCACCGACATCACCAGACGGAGGGAAACGACAATGAGCAGCTCGTGGTTCAAAGTCAGGAGAAGACGGAATATTGGGAATAAGGAAGGTCTCTTACTCGGGGCGGCTGCAACATTCTGGAAACTGCAGATCACCAGGGCTCCTACAAGGGCAACGACGCAGAGCGCTGTCTTCATGGTGCTTCCTAGGATGGAAGTGCTGGCTGGGGCTCAGTGACTGAGCAGCTTACACTCCGTCTACCTTTTAAAGGGTAGCGGGAGAGTCAGACCGGAATGCAGGGGCTGCCTGTAAAGTCCCTAGACTCCACATTGACCTTACTCCGAAGAACGAAACCATTATTCCCTGAAATGGGAAGTACGGACGATTCGGCGAATGGCCTTTCCAGTGTTAAACTGCAAGGAGCACGCTGCATCTTCCAGAACCCGTGTTTTCAGTATCAGTACGTTTCACTTCCTTCCAATCCCACAACACCCGTAACCAAGAGGAAGGGGGAGCTGAGAGAAGAATGAAGCTTGCCGAATAACAAGTCACTGATTCCGAGTGTGAACCCTGGCCCCGGACGGCCAAGTCAGGACAAACATATTCCCCGCATCTACCCCACCGAGCAGCAGTAGAACTGTATAGGCTGTCGTGATATCAGCCCTCGTTTTTCTCCCCTGGATAGAGTATAGGCCCCGTTTATGTACACACTTTCACAAGACAATACAATGAGCACAGGAGTGTGTACCCTTGGTCGCACACCCTCTATAGCAGGGACAGAAATCCTATGGCGGAGAGATCAGAGCTGATCACAATATTCTAGATGTGGTGTTCCGGCCAGTATAGAACTGAACAAACCATCTTTACACTTGGTCAGATCCTCTGGCAATAAAGACCAATTTGTCACTTGACGCCCAGTTCCTTGTTGTTTCAGGATGATGCCGTGCAGTGTACAAGGGCAGCGGGGCCGACTGAGCACCGACATCCTTCATTGTATCACCATCGAATATACACGGCCTTCCTGTGTTTGCATCACACTGGATCTGTTCGCTTGTGTGCCCAATATGATGCAGGGCATTTGTCCATTCACTTCGCTTATCTCTAATCCTCTCCGGCCTCTCTGCCCCCGACCCTGGAACATCCCAGCGAAGTTATATCTGAATTTGACTTCCCTTCCATAAAAGCAATTGGACTCTGTCTCATCAGGTACTCCCGATCTGCTGAACGTTTCATGGGCTCGATGTCCATGTAACTAATCCGGATGGCGTGATCAGTGAGTGAGGCCATGAATTTGATTGGTGTGAGTTATGTCGCTCTATCCTCTACATCCGACTTCCCAAGTTACGCTCTGTGCTTTGTTACCTTGCAGCCTCCCAAGTGGATCCCAGATTGTCAGTCTCACCACAATCATAAAGTCATAAGGTCATGTGGTAGGAGCAGAATAAGGCCATTGGGCCCATCATGTCCACTCCGCCATTCCATCATGGCTGATCCATCTGTTCCTTCCAACCCCACTCTCCTGCCCCTTCTCCATAACCCTTGACATCCGTACTAATCAAGAATCACTCCCCATTGTCGGAGTTGTAATCCTCCTCAGAACCCAGTGAGAGCTCTCAACCCCATTCAACGCTAACATCTTTTTGCCCCCCTGATTTCCTGTTTTAGCTTATTGCTTAGGTCCCAAAGCTCCTCCAGGGATACAATCGACCCCAGTTGCTTATAACTGCCAAATGCCCCCTTCTAACTCTTCACCAGAGCCTCAATTTCCCGAGTCTCTTCCCGATAGTACATTCTGGGGCCTTTTGTGCACATCTTGGTTGCCATGGATGAGATGGGCTGAAATGCTCGTTTCCGTGCTGCAGGAGTCGAGGACACTGTTCATAGAAACATAGAAACATAGAAACATAGAAAATAGGTGCAGGAGTAGGCCATTCAGCCCTTCGAGCCTGCACCGGCATTCAATATGATCATGGCTGATCATCCAACTCAGTATCCCGTACCTGCTTTCTCTCCATACCCCCTGATCCCCTTAGCCACAAGGGCCACATCTAACTCCCTCTTAAATATAGCCAATGAACTGGCCTCAACTACCCTCTGTGGCAGAGAGTTCCAGAGATTCACCACTCTCTGTATGAAAAAAGTTCTTCTCATCTCGGTTTTAAAGGATTTTCCCCTTATCCTTAAGCTGTGACCCCTTGTCCTGGACTTCCCCAACATCGGGAACAATCTTCCTGCATCTAGCCTGTCCAACCCCTTAAGAATTTTGTAAGTTTCTATAAGATCCCCTCTCAATCTCCTAAATTCTAGAGAGTATAAACCAAGTCTATCCAGTCGTTCTTCATAAGACAGTCCTGACAGTCCTTGTCAAATTGGTGAATGTTATAGGGTTATTACAATTTAAACAAGTGCCAAGCCTATCTTAACAGCTCTAATCAAAATAAAATGCACCTGAATAAATCAACCATATTCCTTGACATTATCATTCTTACCATATCACTGGAATATTGATCACAAGAGTGAGTGTTGAATTCGGAGTGCTGGCTGTTACACGAAGTTACCAGATCATCCCACAATGTTAGCATGAACAGGCAACTAACAGAGTCCCGAAAATCAGGACAATGTTATCATTGACGGATGGATTACACAGAGCTCGGCTCTGTGTAATCTGTATCATTAAGAGGTTCCCGTGGTAAGAGTCCATACATTGCAGCCCCATTTGTTCTTGGAACAACAGGAGAACAGGCAAGTTAGGGGAGCTTTGGCGGAGCTCAAAGGAGCAGACAAGGACCCGCTGAACTTTGGCATAGGCGCATAATTGGGGGAATATAAGGCAGACTAAAGTGGAAGTTCAAATGGAGAGAGATCTGGGGGTGGAGAGCGTTCAAGTTCGTGGATGTGTATATCTCAGAAGACCTGTCCTGGTCTTAGCATACTGATGCAATCATAAAGAGAGCCACCAATATATGTACCTCCTTGGAAGATTGAGGAGACTCGGTATGTTGATGAATACTCGACACATCCTCCTGCTGAATCTACCCACCCGATCAGCAGCCGAGCCGGCATTTCCACCTAAATGACCCAACGTATTCGGTGAAATAAACCTGGTGCCGGAGCAGCCCAGTACAGGGGGTAGAGAAGCTGAACGGGATGTAGCAGACGGAGTGAATGAGTGAAACGCATTGAGAACATAGGCAGCTTAGTCAGTGTGATCTAGCCACAGGAAAGCGTTGTATTTTCAATAGTGACAGAGTGAAGAATATCTGTACTCAGGTGGACTCGCTGTCCTTCTACACAAAGCGCTGCAACTGCGGGACCACTGTGCGGTAAATGACACAATGGTCCTCATTACTAGAGGATCTGAATCCAAGATAAAGCGCTAGCATTCACTACTTTACGGCCCAAGATGGACCATTTGCTGAATATTATGGTCAGCTCTGGTTCCCTACAGAAGGAATGATATCCCTCGAATAAAAGGAGCACAGTTAAGACTCCCCAGCGTCATTCCTTTGTCCACGCGATTGACCTTGCTGGAGTAACTCAGCAGAAAAGGCAGTATCTCTGGAGAAAGGGAATAGGTGACGTTTGTTCTGACAGTCTGAAGAAGGGTTTACACCCGAAATGTCACCTATTCATTGTCTCCAGAGATGCTGTCTGACCTGCTGAGTTAACCCAGCTTGTTGTGTCTCTTTTCGGTTTAAATCAGCATCTGCAGTTACTTCTTACACAGTCTGGGGCTTTATTCGCCAGCAGGGAACATTAATTTCACTGCAGCACAGACTAATTCCTCTTGGTGGGTAATTGCAGGGATGATATTTCTTTTAACTGGACTGTTCAGAACCCGGTCCATACTCTCAGAATGAGGGACTTGCCGGTCAGGAAACTGGATTGCTGTCACCCAGGTTTCTTCCTGTCCTGCACGGATGTTGTGGGATTGCCTGAAGGAAGTGAGTGCTGCCGATACTGAGAATCTCGGGCCCAGGAAGTTACACACTGCTCTTTCCATTTCAACATTGTCCCGTAGTCCTCATCATAAGCACCATTCTCATGCATGGCTTACCCCATCCTGTGCGCACCCTTTCACCCATTCGTATTATTTCTTCGCCATGCTGCGTGTTTGAAGATTCCTTTTTCATATTCACCTTTTCCTTGCCCCAGTCGCCAAACATTTTACTCGGGGAGGGGTGTCATTTATCACCCACGTCAGTGTTATCTGTTAATCATGCCTTGCACATTCTCACCTAAATCATGAAATAACCCACAAAGAACAACGGGCCCAGCAACATTCACCACGAGCACAGGCCTCCAGTCCGAAAAATAACTTTCTACTGCCATCCTCTGCTCCCATCAATGAACCCAATTCTATGTCCGGAAATCTAAGGGGGTAGAGGAACTGAAATAAATTTTCATTAGGCGAGAAATAGTATTGGGTAGGCTAATGGGACTGAAGGATGATAAATTCCCTGGACCTGATGATCTGCATCCCAGGGTGCTCAGGGAGGCGGCTCTGGAAATTGTGGACGCATTGGTGATCATATTCCAATGTTCAATAGATTCAGGATCCGTTCCTGTGGATTGGAGGATAGCTAATGTTATCCTACTTTTCAAGAAAGGAGTGAGAGAGAAAACGGGTAACTACAGACCAGTTAGCCCGACTTCGGTATTAAAGAGGTAATAATGGGGCATTTGCATGGCAGTAAATGATTAGTCCAAGTCAGCATGGATTTATGAAAGGAAAGTCATGCTTGACTAATCTTCTGGAATTTTTGGAGGCCTCAACTGTTAACCGTATATATTAATTATTTGGAAGAAGGAATTAGGAGCAACACTAGCAGGTTTGCGGATGACACAAAGCTGAGTGGCAGTGTGAATTGCGAAGAGGATGTTAGGAGGTTGCAGGGTGACCTGGACACGTTGAGTGAGTGTGCAGATGCGTGGCAGATGCCGTATAATATAGATAAATGTGAGGTTATCCGCTTTGGCGGCAAAAACAAGGGGGCAGATTATTATCTCAATGAGGTTTAGGTTAGGTTAGGTGAAGGGGGAGTTACAGCGAGACCTGGGTGTCCTTGTACACCAGTCACTGAACGTTGGCGTGCAGGTACAGGAGGCAGTGAAGAAAACTAAAGGAATGTTGGCCTTCATAACAAGAGGATATCAGTATAGGAGTAAAGAGGTTCTCCTGCAGTTGTATATGTCCCTGGTAAGACCACATCTGCAGTATTGTGTACAGTTTTGGTCTCCTAAATTGAGGAAGGACATCCTTGTGATTGAGGCAGTGCAGCGTAGGTTCACGAGGTTGATCCCTGGGATGACCGGGACTGTCATATGAGGAAAGATTGAAAAGATGAGGCTTGTGTTCACCGGTGTTTAGAAGGATGGGGGGGGGGGGGTCTTATAGAAACATATAAAATTGTAAAAGGACTGGACAAGCTAAATGCTGGAAAAATGTTCCCAATGTTGGGCGAGCCCAGAACCAGGGGCCACAGTCTTAGAATAAAGGGAAGGCCATTTAAGACTGCAGTGAGAAAAAACGTTTCACCCAGAGAATTGTGAATTTGTGGAATTCCCTGCCACAGAGGAATACAGGGAGAAGGCAGGCACGGGTTATTGATTGGGGCTCATCAGCAACGATCTCAATGAATGGCGGTGCTGACTCGAAGGGCCGAATGGCCTCCTCCTGCAACTATTTTCTACGTTTCCATGTTTCTATGTTAACCTTACCTTCCAGAGCAGCCTATCATGTGGAACCATATCAAAGGACTTTCTGTAATCGACACAGAGGATGTTCACGGCCTTGCCCGTATCAACCTTCTTGGTTAGTTTTTCAAAATATTCAATCAAATTCATAAGATATGAAGAAGGGGCTCGACCCAAAACGTCACCCACGCCTTCTCTCCAGAGATGTTGCCTGTCCTGTTGAGTTACTCCAGCATTTTGTGTCTGTCACATTAGTTTTGTGTTATCCCACAGTTCCATCCACTCCTTACACACTTGGGGCAATTTACAGAGGCCAATTAATCCACAAAACCCCACATCTTTGGGATGTTGTGGGAAACCCGAGTACCCAGAGGAAACCCACACAGTCACAGGGAGAATGTACAAACTTCACACATACAGCATCCAAGGTCAGGATCGAACCAGGTTCTCTCGTGCTATGAGGCAACAGCTCTACCAGCCATGCCACTGTTGACCATCTCGGTATATCCATATATATATATATATATATATTTATAATCACCAGACTGATTCTTGGGATGTCAGGACTTTCATATGAATAAAGACTGGATAGACTCGGCTTGTACTCGCTAGATTTTAGAAGATTGAGGGGGTATCTTATAGAAACTTACAAAATTCTTAAGGGGTTGGACAGGCTAGATGCAGGAAGATTGTTCCAGATGTTGGGGAAGTCCAGAACAAGTGGTCACAGTTTAAGGATAAGGGGTAAATCTTTTATGACCGAGATGAGAAAAACATTTTTCACACAGTGAGTGGTGAATCTCTGGAATTCACTGGCACGGAAGGTCGTTGAGGCCAGTTTATAGGCTATATTTACGAGGGAGTTAGATGTGACACTTGTGGCTAAAGGGATCAGGGGGTATGGAGAGAAGGCAGGTACAGGATACTGAGTTGGATGATCAGCCATGATCATATTGAATGGTTGTGCAGCCTCGAAGGGCCGAATGGACTTCTCCTGCACTTAATTTCTATGTTTCTGTTTCCCTCTCCTCACCCCTCTACCTCTCCCACCCATCCCTCTCTCCCCACCCCCTTCCCTCTCTCCACCCGCCCCTTCCTCCTACACCTGTCCCTCTTCCATCACTCCCTCTACCCCTCTCCTCCTCCTTTCCCACTCTTCCACCTCTCCCCCTTCCCCCTCCACTCTCCCTCCCCACTCTTTCCCTCTCCCCTCCCCCCTCCCTCTCCCCCTCCCACCCTCCTCCCCCCCCCCCCTTATCCCTAGCCTCCCCCATCCCCCTTCCCCCACATCATCTCTCCCCATCCCCCTCTCTCACCCCCTACTCCGCCCTCCTTTCCCTCCCAAATCTGTCCCGTTTCCTCCTCCTCCTCTCCCCTCCCTCCCCTCTTCTCATCCCCCTCCCCCCACCTGTGTGTTTGCGGGGTGTTTAATGTGAGTTTGATTCCGCAGCCCCCCCCCCCCCCCCCCCCCCCCCCCCCCCTGGGGGCAAACGCCGTTGAGGATACAGACCCGACGGGTCTGCACTTGGTCTAGTATATATATATATATATTATCCATCAGTAGCCTCTCCGGTAACTTGTCGACCAGAGATGGTAGACTCATTGGTCTATAGTACCCAGGGTTTGTCTTCAAACATTTCTAAAACAGAGCAGCAACATTAGTCATCCCCAAGTCATCTGGCACCTCACCCATGTCTAGTGACAATTCATATATCTCGGTTTAGCTTTGTTTTCCATTTATTTTCACTCTTGTTTTGTGCTAGATTTATTTTGGCTGCCTTAGTTTTAATTAGTTCCACAATTACCGCATCCAGTTGTGCAAGCTATTGTGATCCTGCCTAAAGTCAGCCTAGCACAGTTAACAAGATCTCATGCAGAGTTTGGGCCCTCTTCTTGTCAGACAGCTACACGTCACCGAATATTTCAGCCTCCGGACATTCAAAAAGCTGCGTACACATCTCCATATGAGAAACCGTGCCCCGTAATCTAGAAATAGCTTCTCAAATTGTGCGCCAGTTCTGGGGTTCTGATACCCAATTTGTGACCATGAGGTAGCAGTTTCTAAGGGGCCGAGTGATCCAGTACCAGAGATTATGTGTCTGTTACCGACAAGTATTGCTGCCACAAGTGCATTGTACTTAACGGACCCATGTGTCTTACTTCAGTCTCTTGTAAATCAATTTGGCCGGCACCCTGAGCCCACAGCCGGGTGATCTAGGTAGACAATGGCTCGCCAGGTGGCTGTTTCATCCTGGCTCCGGTTTCTTGTAATTTTATGGTAGTATAATCCTGACAGTGCTTTCTGTGGTTTCAGATTGATCATCCTCCAGATGAGGTAATTGGTTATTTTCTCTCTATTCAATTTGAACGTTAGTTTGGACGAGCTCCCACTATTATTTTGTATCCTCTTCTCGCCCTCTTTGTATTGTTTGTTCGACTCATCTATATACCCAATATCCGCGTACCAGTCATCCAGTGATAACCTAGCGCGGTTTTTTACTCGGCCCCCCCGCCACTTCTTCCAGCTTTGCTATTGATTTGTTTCAATTCCACATTTCCTTCGCGTTCCGCACAGCATTGGCTGTCTCAACTAAGCAGAAGAGGTTTTTTTTCCAGGGTGGTTGTCTCTCTTTGCAACATTTCAGATTCAAGGTTTTATTTTTGACATATGTTTAAAATCCTTCCGTGAGTGGTTACTGTCACCACCTTTTTAGAGATATGTTTAGAGATACAGCATGGAAACAAGCCCGTCTGCCCACCGCGCCGACCACCAGTTCAAACTAATTCAATGCTATTCCACTTATTCATCTCCTTCTTACACACTGGTGGCAATTTACAGAGGCCAATTAACCTACCAACTCGCACGTGTTGGGGATGTGAATGGAAACCGGAGCATCCGGAGGAACTCCAAGCAGTCCTGTGACAAACGTGCAAACTCCACACAATGAGAATCGAACCCGGGTCTCTGGCAATGTGAGGCAGCAGCTCCACCAGCTGCGCCACCGTGGTAGGGGGCTGAGAGGTGACATTATTAAGTTGAGAGAATCGGTGGGATGGACAACTACCTTCCCAGCGGTCAGTGGTGGTGTCTTAATTCTCCACAGTTTATCTGATCGGCTAAGATTGAAGAAGCAAGTGCACTATCGCAGCATAAAGAAGACATGCACATTACCAGAGATTATATCCATTTCATAGGTTTCTTATGTAGATGAAGGAACTGGAGATGCTGGTTTAAACCGAAGATAGACACAAAAAGCTGGAGTTACTCAGCGGGACAGGCAGCATCTCTGGATGGTCTGAAGAAGGGTCTCGACCCGAAACGTCACCCATTCCTTCTCTCCAGAGATGCTGCCTGTGCCGCTAAGTTACTCCAATTTTTTGTGTCTATTTCGATCTCAGGTTTCTTATCCGGAGGTTTCCTCCCTTTCCTCGCTATTTTTGAAAGGAATGACACGGACCCATCTTCTTCCACCGGCGCAGACCGCCCACCACTATAAGCAGGTAGTTTTCGCTCCCACCGATTCTCTGAGCACAGCCCGAACCCTTGCAGATACGGTCACACTGATCAAAGCTCACACACATTAACCGCATGTTCAAAGTTTATTAACACTGCAACTCGACAAATAAAAGAAGATAATTGCAAGAACTACAAATAAATTAACATAATATACAGGTTATATCGTCGATAAGGAGAACGAGTGAATGCTTTATGATGTCCAATTCTACAACGCACCAGGCAGTAATCCGACCTGTGTGGGATGTGGACTCAATGCCGACGCTTTTATCCACACCAGTGGGTCTGAGGGAATGGAACGGACTTTCAGGGACGACTCTTGGCAGTCTGTTGGAATGCAGAGATTTCACTTCGTCTCTCACTTCTTGTGTTTGCTGTCCAGATACTTCATTGCAGTTTTTGACCCATCCGTCGCCGGCTTTGGTGCAAATCTTCATATCCCTCCGGTTGACGAATCTGAAGCAGAACAAGCAGGTGTGATTACCTGAAAGTCACTCATCACTTGTTGAAACACACTTTGGAGCACCACATTAAAATACTTACATGACAGCGGGAGTCGAGCACCATGGAGCTGCCATGTAGCTTTTAAGCCTCCCGAGAGGAATACGAGTGGTCTTAAACGTCTCACAGCATTCCGGGATTATCGATCCCACTGGGGGAGAGGGAGGAAGAGACAACGTTACACACTGAGGGGTTTCCAGCATTCTCCATCGCAGGTTACCGTACTGGCTCGCGTTTACAGAAATTACACAGCAAGGGGGGCATTGGTGCCCTCGGCTCTGTAGATTTTCCGTGTTTTACACTAGCTGGCCAACCCCTCCGCCAACAATCTCAGCCCCCCCCACTCCCACCATCAATACAAGTTTCCAGTCTGCTAACCCCTCTCACCCCCTCAGATGCTGTTGTATCCTCCCCGACCCCTCCCTCCAAATAGCAAGGAGATTATTCAACTGGGAGCTATTCACCGACCACCAGACGGAGGGAAACGACAATGAGCAGCTCGTGTTTCAAAGTCAGGAGAAGCCGGAATATTGGGAATAAGGAAGGTCTCTTACTCGGGGCGGCTGCAACATTCTGGAAACTGCAGATCACCAGGGCTCCTACAAGGGCAACGACGCAGAGCGCTGTCTTCATGGTGCTTCCTAGGATTGAAGTGCTGGCTGGGGCTCAGTGACTGAGCAGCTTACACTCCGTCTACCTTTTAAAGGGTAGCGGGAGAGTCAGACCGGAATGCAGGGGCTGCCTGTAAAGTCCCTAGACTCCACATTGACCTTACTCCGAAGAACGAAACCATTATTCCCTGAAATGGGAAGTACGGACGATTCGGCGAATGGCCTTTCCAGTGTTAAACTGCAAGGAGCACGCTGCATCTTCCAGAACCCGTGTTTTCAGTATCAGTACGTTTCACTTCCTTCCAATCCCACAACACCCGTAACCAAGAGGAAGGGGAAAGCTGAGAGAAGAATGAAGCTTGCCGAATAACAAGTCACTGATTCCGAGTGTGAACCCTGGCCCCGGACGGCCAAGTCAGGACAAACATATTCCCCGCATCTACCCCACCGAGCAGCAGTAGAACTGTATAGGCTGTCGTGATATCAGCCCTCGTTTTTCTCCCCTGGATAGAGTATAGGCCCCGTTTATGTACACACTTTCACAAGACAATACAATGAGCACAGGAGTGTGTACCCTTGGTCGCACACCCTCTATAGCAGGGACAGAAATCCTATGGCGGAGAGATCAGAGCTGATCACAATATTGTAGATGTGGTGTTCCGGCCAGTATAGAACTGAACGAACCATCTTTACACTTGGTCAGATCCTCTGGCAATAAAGACCAATTTGTCACTTGACGCCCAGTTCCTTGTTGTTTCAGGATGATGCCGTGCAGTGATTTGTGTACAAGGGAAGCGGGGCCGACTGAGCACCGAAATCCTTCATTGTATCACCATCGAATATACACGGCCTTCCTGTGTTTGCATCACACTGGATCTGTTCGCTTGTGTGCCCAATATGATGCAGGGCATTTGTCCATTCACTTCGCTTATCTCTAATCCTCTCCGGCCTCTCCGCCCCCGACCCTGGAACATCCCAGCGAAGTTATATCTGAATTTGACTTCCCTTCCATAAAAGCAAGTGGACTCTGTCTCACCAGGTACTCCCGATCTGCTGAACGTTTCATGGGCTCGATGTCCATGTAACTAATCCGGATGGCGTGATCAGTGAGTGAGGCCATGAATTTGATTGGTGTGAGTTATGTCGCTCTATCCTCTACATCCGACTTCCCAAGTTATGCTTTGTAACCTTGCAGCCTCCCAAGTGGATCCCAGATTGTCAGTCTCACCACAATCATAAAGTCATAAGGTCATGTGGTAGGAGCAGAATAAGGCCATTCGGCCCATCATGTCCACTCCGCCATTCCATCATGGCTGATCCATCTGTTCCTTCCAACCCCACTCTCCTGCCGCTTCTCCATAACCCTTGACATCCGTACTAATCAAGAATCACTCCCCATTGTCGGAGTTGTAATCCCCCTCAGAACCCAGTGAGAGCTCTCAACCCCATTCACCGCTAATATCCTTAAAGCTACCCACCAGAGCTATCTCCGTTCCCCTTTTTGCCCCCTTGATTTCCTGTTTTAGCTTATTGCTTAGGTCCCAAAGCTCCTCCAGGGATACAATCGACCCCAGTTGCTTATACCTGCCAAATGCCCCCTTCTAACTCTTCACCAGAGCCTCAATTTCCCGAGTCTCTTCCCGATAGTACATTCTGGGGCCTTTTGTGCACATCTTGGTTGCCATGGATGAGATGGGCTGAAATGGTCGTTTCCGTGCTGCAGGAGTCGAGGACACTGTTCATCAGGAGTCACGCGCTCTCGCTCGCTCTCACTGCAGCTTCTGAGGTTCACTATATCTCAGCAATTTGGTGTGAACCCATTTTCCCTGGCAGTAGTGTTCACCACGGGGCAGTGTGGTTTCATAAAGCCGTGTGGAGGCTTCCCCTTTCGTGCAAATACTGCCCCCTCATCATCACCCCATCTCTTGTGCCGTTGTTGTGGACTTTCAGGCTGACCTTATTTCATTAGTTTGACGTTTTCAACCAATATTCCGGGCAGAATGTTTATGATCCTCCCCAGAAAATCTCTTCCTCGTTCCTTCCCTCTCCTGCCCAGCTCCCAGTTAGTAGCAACAAATATTTCCGTAGTCCTTTCCTGTCATTAACAGAGGCGAATATCTACGTGTCTCGGTGACATTGACTAAATATAGGAAGTACACAGACGACCGGGGTCCGGTGAGTTCACAGTTAGCCGCGTCTTTCCTCAATCGTTGTGGAGATCAAACCTGACCTCCAAGTTTGATCAAAATCTGGGAGAGTCTAAACTGAAACGGAAAGTTTCTCTGATGCGGAAAGGACATATGGAATCCAACCCGGAGATCAGGAACGTGACTTCCACAACAATATGAATATAATTCCACACCTTCCTCCCCCCTAGTGTGAATTATCCACAAGTAGTTGTATTGGGATATGCAGCAGACGTACTAGTCGGCAGGCACCCCAGATAGTGGTTGGAGACCTGGACCAAGGTGTGGGTTATCTGCCTGTACATCACTTTCTGTTTCACGGTAGTTACCGCTTCATCGGCCCGAGGGCTCTGGGACATGCTTTCTGAACCACACCATAATGCAATGTCACATTCCAAATTCACTTTTCTGGGTTGAATATTTTGGCAAAATTATCCCAATTCGACAAAGCAGCTGTGTGCGATTCACAGGTTTCGCAAATGAAATGTTCAGTTTGATTTCCCCAATGAACAGGTTTGGTATGATACACAGTAACCACCCAAAATGTGTGTTTGGTTAAAGATGCAAACACGGAAACAGGCCCTTCAGCCCAGTAAATCCATACCGACCAGCGATCACCCGTACACTAGGTTTACCCCACGCACCATGGATAATTTTCAGAAACCAATTTAACTACAAATATGTACATTTTTGGAATGTGGGTGGAAACCGAACCACCCGGAGAAAACCCAGCGGTCACAGGTAGAATGTAGAAGCTCAGTATAGACAGCACTCGTAATCAAGATCACACCCGGGTCTCTGGAGCTGTAAGGCAACAACCATGAAGCTGCGCCACTGTGCCACCCCCACTGTGTTCTACCCTTTCATTTATTCTGGCTGCCCACTAACATTACCTCTGGACTAAACAGTCCTGGAAACGTGTCTGCAGGATGTAATTCGATTCTCTATAGTGCTGAGTGCCTTATTACACTTCAGCAGCTAGTAACCCCAAACCTTATTGCAAGTGCTTCCAAGAAAAAAGAAAAGTCAAGCAGAGATTCCATAGAACACAGTACATAGAACTGTACAACACAGCAACAGGCCCCCATCCCGCCATGTCTGTACCGAACACAATGTCAATACCACCTTTCATCTGGCTGCATATAATCCATATCCCTCCATCCCCTGCATATCCAAATCCCTTTATAATGTCACCATTATATCTGCCTCAACC
The DNA here is from genome assembly GCF_028641065.1 of Leucoraja erinaceus. Taxonomy (NCBI): domain Eukaryota; kingdom Metazoa; phylum Chordata; class Chondrichthyes; order Rajiformes; family Rajidae; genus Leucoraja; species Leucoraja erinaceus. The sequence continues at coordinate 20,199,043 of NC_073393.1, read as the reverse complement.
ACGTACCCGGCATTGTGTTCCAGGCATTCACCACCACTATGTAAAACACCTGCCCTGCTCGGCTCCTTTAAACTTTGCCCCTCTCACTTTAAAGCTATGCCCTCTAGTATTTGGTGTTTCCATCCTGGGAAAAAAGGGTTCTGAATGTCTACCCTGTGTGTACCTCTCATAATGTTATATATCTCAGTCTTGTCACAATCACCAGTGTTCCAGAGAAAATAATCCATGTCTGTTCAACCTCTCCCTGTGGCTAATACCTCCTAATGTAATCATTATATTGTTCTCTGCATTCGTTCCAAAGCCTCCACATCCTTCTTATAATGGGGCAGCCAAAATTACACGCGATCCGGCAAATGCAGCCTAACTAACGTTCACTAATGCACTGACCTGCATTATGACGAGCTGACTATTTATTCAGTGTCACGACCAAAAAAGACAAGTCTACCATTTGCCTTCTTTGCTACTTTAGTTTAGTTTAGTTTAGGAATATAGCGTGGAAACAGTCTCTTCAGCCCACCGTCTGCGCCGACCAATGATCACCATACACTAATTCTATCCTATACACTAGGGACAATTTACAGACGCCAATTAACCTACAAAGCTGCACGTCTTTGGAATATGGGAGTAAACTGGAGCACCCGGCAAAAACCCGCACCGTTACAGGGATAACTTACAAAACCCATACAGCCAGTACCCGTAGTCTGCATCGAACCTCGGTCTCTGGAGCAGTGAGGCAACAACTCTCCCACTGCGCCTTTGTGCCATCTAATTTATTCATCCGTGTTGTCATTTTCACGGAGTTATGGACTTGGCCCCGAAATCCTTCTGTATATTAATGTTGGCAGCTAAAAGGACCCAAGGAAATGTTGTTACCTCCACATTCTGCAACTGTGGTTAGTATTTATCAACGTAGAGTCATGCCACCCAACATGCCCCATTCAAACTCATCCCATTTCCCTGCCCATATCGCCCCCAATAAATTCCTAGACTATTTAAAATGTTGTTATTGCACCGGCCTGTCACATGGCAGCTAGTTCCATGCACTTACCACTCTCTGTATGAAACGGCTACCACTCGGTGCCTGTAAACAATCTTTCTTTGTTAAAAAATGTGCAGCGTCACTGAGGTCTCGATCAACTGTAACATAACGTACCAACCGCTATCCGCAATTCTCCGACTAAAGTTTAAGAATAAGGGGTAAGGCATTTAGAACGGAGACGAGGAAACACTTTTTCACATAGAGAGTTGTGAGTGTGAAATTCTCTGCCTCTGGTGGAGGCCGGTTCTCTGGATACTCAAGAGAGAGCTAGATAGGGCTCTTAAATATAGCGGAGTCAGGGGATATAGGGAGAAGGCAGGAACGGGGTACTGATTGGGGATGATCAACCATGATCACATTGAATGGCGGTGCTGGCTCGAAGGGCCAAATGGCCTACTCCTGCACTATTGTCTATTGTCTATAACTGACCACAGGCATTACATCATGAACACGACTTTCTACCATCACCATCAGTCGCCTATTGCCAAACAAATTTTACTAAGGTGCCCTGGATTCCATGGGCCCAAAATGTTTATTCCAGGCTCCACCTGTGGAAACTTGTTAAAGCCTTTATTAGAAAGTCCGACGTCAAGCCTTACTGCAGCAGGGTAACCAAAACAGAGCACAATACCCGAAGAGGGGCCTCATCAACATTTTGTAAACTTAACGCGCAACTTCTATACTAATTTCCCTGACTTATGAAGGTAGCTTGCCAAAAGCTTTCTTCGCAACGCAACCGCAACATGCAACATTACTTTAAGCGCGCGGAGGCATTTGAAGCATGGCCTTAAAGGCAGGAGTTACAAAAGGCAAGAGTTACTCAGCGGGACAGGCAGCATTTCTGGAGAAAGTGAATAGTTGACGTTTCTTTAGACAGCCTGAAGAAAGGTTTGCACCCAAAATGTCACCTATTTATTTTTCCAGAGATGCTCTCTGTCCCGCTGAGTTAACCTAGCTTTTTTTTTGTCTATCTTCGGTTTAAAATCAGTATCTGCAGTTCCTTCATACACAAACTGCGTCTTTATTCGCCAGCAGGGAACAGTGAGGTCTGATTTCACTGCAGCACAGACTAAATGCATAGATGATGTTTCTTCCAACTGGACTGTTCAGAACCCGGCCCACACTCTCAGAATGAGGGACTTGCCGATCAGGAAGCTGGATTGTCGCCCAGTTTCTTCCTCTCCTGCACGGATGTTGTGGGATTGCCTGAAGGAAGTAAGTACTGCCAATACTGAGAATCTCGGGCCCAGGAAGTTGCACGCTGTTCTTTCCATTTTAACATTGGAACCATCATTCTTTCAATTCCCCATACTTCGCATTTCAGGGAACAGCGGAATCGAGTGACAGTTTCACGGGGGCAAGGAGGTCTGGGGGATTTTGCAGGCACCGCCTGACTCCCTGTGCGGTCGTTCTACCAACCTGGATGAAAGAGGGTGAATGGGGTCTGTTCGTTCACTGGGCCAGACTCAGCAATGCCACCCTGGGAAGCATAAGATGAAGGCAGCCCTCTGCTGGTTTGTTCTTCTGGGTCCTCTGGTAATCTGTAGTTCACAGTACGCGGCAGGCCACCCGGGAAAGAGTCTATCATTATTCCTAGCGTGACTCGAATCCTGGCGCAGAGGTTCAACCAGAGAGACCGACCTCAGGCAGAGCCATCGTGGTCATTGACTCCATAGTCAGAGTTGCGGACAGGAGATTCTGCGGCAAAATTCGAGACTCAAGGATGGCGTATTGCCTCCCTGGTGCCCCAAGGGTGAAGGGGAGCTGTCGGACTCCCAAAACGTTAATTTGCAAGTCAAACCGGAAGTAAGGAAGGTGAATTCAATGCTAGAATTTATATCAAGAGGACTGGAATACAAAATCAGAGATGTAATGTTGAGGGTCTATAAGGCGCTGGTCATGCTGCATTTGGAATACTGTGAGTAAATATGGGCCCCATGTCTAAGGACGGATGTGCAGGCTGTGGAGAGGGTCCAGAGGAAGTTTACGAGAATGACAGACAACAGTCAATAGACAATAGGAGTAGGCCATTCGGAGTGTTATATTACAGTTGTACACGATGTTGATGAGGCTGCAGTTGGCGTATAATGTTCAGTTTTGGTCATGTGTTTAATTAACGGGTTGGTGACACTCCGGTAAACACAACGGTCTGGTCTGTTTCAGGTTCACCAACAGGAGGAATGTGAAGATTTGCACCAGAGTTGGTGAGATGTGGGTTACGGCTGCAGTGAAGAATCTGGAGAGGAAGCCTAATGTGGCCTACAGCTATGAGGGCCATGTGATATTGAGTTATACAGACAGTGAAACTCAACAGGACCACAGTAAAACTAGTGCGACAACTCTGGCGGGGGAATGCTGGAGAGAGAGGGGATGCAAGGGTTACTTGAAGTTAGAGACATCTAATACCGCTGGGTTGTAAGCTGCCCAAGCGAAATATGAGTTGTTGTTCCCCCAATTTGCATTACGCCTCACTCTGACAAAAAGAGGTGGCCCAGGACAAAAAGGTCAGAATGGGAATGGGAAGGGGTGTTAAACTGTTTGGCAACAGGGAGATCACGTTGGCCAAGGCGGACTGGGCGAAGGTCTTCAACAAAACGATCCCACAGTCTGCGCTACATCTCGCCGATATATAGGCGCATTACGTCAAAGGGGCACAATTAGGCCATTCGGCCCATCAAGTCTACTCCGCCATTCAATCATGGATGATCTATCTTTCCCTCTCAACTGCATTCCCCTGTCTACTCCCCATAATTCTTGACACCCTTACTAATCAAGAATCTGTCCATCTCCGCCTTAAAACACCCAATGGCGGCCTCCATAGCCATCTGTGGCCATAACGCAGACTCACTAACCTCTGTCGAAAGAAAGGGTATCATCTCCTTTCTAAAAGTTTGTCCCTTTGTCCATAAGGTCCCCTTTGTCACCCTTCTGTTTCCTTTCCCTCTCTAGTTCTCCATCCATCATCCAATAAACTCCCACCGCATCCTTTACCTCTATCCACCCTTCACTTGCCACCGTCTGCCCCGTCCTCACCTCGTTTCCAGCAATTTCCTCCCTACTGCAATCGGCCCGACCATTTTCTATGTCTTCCAGAGATGCTGCCTACTCGCTAAATTACTCTAGCACTTTGTTTTCGCTTGTATAATTGTTAAGAACAGAACAAACGTAGCTCAGAATCGCCCCATCGAGCCCAATTTGGCATTCATTTGCAGTGAAAATAATTTGCGGTGCTGTGGGAGAACCGCGAAGGAAAGCCCAGCCTATGTTCTGGATAATTGTGAGTCGCGGATTATCTCCCACCAGCTACCCATTCATCTCGTTATCATAGAATCATACGGCATGGCAATAGGCCACGGCAATCCGAGGGCAACCGCGCAGAAGTCAGTTTACATTGTGTGTAGATGATTACATCTCTTGAGTTGGAGCCCTCGCTAGTTTACGATGAAATGGAGATTTACGTTTCGTGGGTGGATTTCGCTAGGTCCCTGCGGGATTGGTACTCTATTAGCAATTGAAGCTGTTGCCTGAGTTATGCAATCCTCTCCTCCCTCTCCTGTCTCCCAGGATTTGCTTTTCTTTGACTGCTCTGAAATAGGAGCTCTCGTTAGTGCAAGTATCTGAGAGAGGCCGACGGTGGGGTCATTCCGGGAGCGACTCTACGGAGGAGAATCGGAGGCATGGAGCTGATACAGGTCCGGAAAATTTTCTATCCCGCACTCGCTGCCGTTGCTATCCCAAGTAAGTCGCGCGTGTCGCCGATAATCTGATCGAGGCTGTGGGCTTCGTTTTGCTGATGCCATGCTGATGCTAACTGCATTTCGTTGGCTCTGTACTGTACACTGCACAATGACAATTAAAGTTGAATCTGAATCTGAATCTGAATCTCTTGCACACCGGCTTGTAGTGGAAGTGACGCTGGTCCATGTGTGCGCTGGCAATCTCCGGCACACAGTCTGCACCTGGCCCTGGGCTGCTCCTACCCTTTGTCTGTGCTGCGCTCCGGCTTCACATTCTCCAATTCCTCGTCCCCGTCCTCCCCGTACCAGTTGAAGGAAGTCGGAGTTGCACAATAATATATTCCTGGTTTTATGACCCGGCTCCATTCAGGGGAAGCTCACCTATCTAATGCCCGCCCACTTGAGTATGTTTTTCTCTCGCTCTTTCTTCCTCTTGCATTCCTGCCATCTCACGCTCTTTGCCACTCTCACATCAATCGTATCACTCTCGGTCTGACTGCGGATTTTTGTGACTTCGATCAGCGTCTGATTCTGTGCGTCTTCCGTTTGGTGAGTTGTTGGAGCGAGGCTGTGTGTCCCCCATTGCGTATCTCCCTCTGCCTGTTTCTATGTAACAAACAGACCCTTAATGCCAACGATGAAGTACCAATTTATTCCAAATCCACCACTTAGTCCGTAACACGTTGTACCTTGTCAATTCATGTGCTGACATTTCGAACATGGAAGAGTACAGCGTAGGAACAGACCGTTCGGATCACAATATCCGTGCCGTACACGATGCCACATTAAACTAATCTCCTTTGCCTGCACCTCATCCACAGCCCTCCATTCCCTGCATTCGTTTACCAATCTAAAAGGCTCTTAAATACCACTGCCATATCTCCACCACCAACCCTGTCAGCGCATTCTGCACCCACCACTCTCTGTATTAAAATACCTGCCCCGCACATCTTTAAAATTTTCCTTTTTCACTTTAAAGCTATGGCCTCTAGCCTTTCAAATTCACAGCTGGTAAATGGTTTCCGTGTATACCATGTCTATGCCACTCCGAATTGTATATATTTCCTATCAGATCTCCCCTAAACCTCCGAAGTTCAGAGAAATCAATCCAGGTTTGTCAAACCTCTTCTTACAGCTAATGTCCTCTGATCCATCTTCAAAAGTGCTGGAGTAATTCAGCGGCAGGGCAGCATTTCTGGAGAACATGGTTATCCATGTCTGACCTACTGATTTACTTCATCACTTCGTGCTCTTTTGTGTATTAACTAACATCTGCAGCTATTTGATTTCACATTCTGGTAAACCTCTTCTTATCCTCTTCAAAGTCTGCACATACTTCCAGTAATAGGGCGACCAGGATTGAACGCTATACTCCAAAATGGGGATCTAACGAGAGTGCTGTGTAGCTGCTAAACGACTTCCCGGCTGTTATATTCAATGCCCCGACCGATGAGGATAAGCGTACCATATGCCTTCTTTGTACAGTTCTATCAACTTGTGTTGCGACCTTCAGGGAGCTATGGGCATGAAGTCCAGTATCTCCCTGTACACCAATGCTATAAATTACCTTGCCATTACCTGTATACTTTCCCCATACATTCAACCGCCCAGAGTGTAACACTTCACCTTTGCTTGGATTAAACTCCATTTGTTATTTTTCCACCCATTTCTAAATACTTTGTCAGCCTTTATCACAGCTACATACTTTGACAGCCTTCCTCGCTGCCTGCAACTCCATCAATGTTGGTGTCGTCTGCAAACTTACAAGAGAGTCATAGATAGAGCCAGAGGGTCACACATCACGGAAACATGTCATTCGGCCCACTCGTTCTTGCCAATCAAGATGCCCCATATAACCTAGTCTCATTTGCTCCCGTTTGGCCCATATCCCTCTAAACCACTCCTATCCATTTACCTACAAATCCCATCTATATTCACGTAATTTATTATCTCGGCAACTCTTTAAGACATGAGAGATGATGCATTTTAAGAAGTCAAGTAATGGTGCAACAAGGAACTGCAGATGCAGGTTAACAAAACCCCCCGCAAAGTGCTGGAGTAACTCAGCAGCATCTCTGGAGAACATGGGCAGGTGACGTTTCGAGTCGTGAAAAAGACAATTTTAATGCTGGCAATCGTTAGCCATTGCGGGGAATATAAGAGCTGGGGCGTCATGTTATAGCGTTATATATCGCTATAACAGGGGCCATGCCTGATACTGCACTGCAGTAATGTTCGTCAAACTAATGGAAATATTAATTGGACTAAAGAAGGTCCAGAGGACATTTACTAAGATGTTGGAGGAACTAAGGACTATGCATTGGCTTCACCTTCACCCTGCAACAGCACCTCAATAAGTTCCGAGCCCACCATGACGTCAAGCTCCTTTTAACATTGCCCTCCGCTTCAGTGCCTATTTCTTTGTAAATGAGTCCTCATCATCCTCCCTCCTGTCCGTTGATGAAGCTCTGTCCTGCCTCCAACATAAAGGAAGGGTCCCGAGCTGAAATGCTTACGGTCTCTTTCACTACACACATGTTGCGGTTGAGTTCCTCTAATTGCTTTCCTTTTTCACCATGCCTGCCTGGATTGGAGCATTTCAGTTTGTAGGGAGTTGGGATGGGTTGGTTTGGTTACGATGGAGCAGAGGAGGATGAGGGGTGATCGGTGCTGCACGCACTGGATCTGGGCATGGTCTCTATGTTTGCTTTGCCCAGATCCCCCGCACTGTCTGTGCCCGGATTTTGGAGTACTTTCTAGTTGGACAATGTGGTGTGCGCTGCTGGGGTTTTTTAAACTGAAAACCATGTTTGCATTGCGTTGCTTTGTTGGGGGATATATCTGCCAATTGTTTTGTTACAGTTAACCTGCTGGTGATCCTGGTCTTGTCCCGGGGACGGTGTGGTCTCACACGCTGCATCACCTGGTACCTGGTGGCCATGGCGTTGGCTGATCTGTCCGTGGTGCTGACGGACGTGATATTGCAGCAGATCGTCCCCTTGTACACAGTCAACATATTCTTCTTCCACATCAGGCTGTGTGGCCTCATCGACTGCCTCACGCACGCCGCAACTGACCTGTCCGTCTGGTTCACCGTCGCCTTCACCTTTGACCGGTTTGTGGCGATCAGCTGCCGGGAGCTGAAGGCGAAGTACTGCCGTGTGAGGACGGCGGCGGCCGTTCTCGGAGTCGTGTGCGCGCTCAGCATTTTGAAGAATATCCCGTGGTATTTTCGCTACAAGCCCCTGTTTTTCTTTCTGATCCCGTTGTTCTGCATAGTGGACCTCAGTTACTACACCTCGCCTCTGTGGAAGGCGTTCGACCTGATGAATCACATTACCACCCCTCTGCTGCCGTTCCTGCTGATCCTGCTCTTCAACGCGCTGACCGTCAGGTGTATCGTGCTGGCCAGTCGAGCCCGCCGGCGGCTGCGGAAAGACGGCGGCGCCGAGAGTCAACCGGACGCGGAGCTAGAGAATCGCAGGAAGTCTGTCATCCTGCTCTTTAGCATCTCGGCCAGCTTCGTGCTGCTGTGGACGACACACGCGGTGTACAGGATCCACGAGAGACTGACAATCAACCACATCTTACACCGCCTGGTGAAGCAGCGCCTGCCCGATCTCGTCGCCTACCTGGGACCCATGCTGCAGCTACTGGGCACCTGCAGCAATACCTGCATCTACGTGGTCACGCAGAACAAAGTCCGGCAGCAATTGAAGAAGGTGCTCCTGTATCCATGTTGCCTCTTGACCCGAGTGCTGAGGTAGCAGCGAAACCTGTACAACGAGAGCAGCCCCACAAGATACGCGGCAAACTACTCAAACCATGTGCCATTTAAATTGTATCTCCGTCTCCTCAGGCAGAGACGCAGCTGGAATGAGCCAGCAGGGTGCGCATCTTCATCACAAATAATACCACAAAGGCTGGGGATCTACAGTCAGACACAGAGCGAGGCACAGACTTCATCCCTAAGTGTTAGAGACCGCGGCAGTGGAGCATTTGATTTACCAACTCTCTGTGTACGATCTAGTGTGACAGTTCGGACGATCCTTCATCCTGCACACCGGACTCCGCACATGCTCGCTCTACGGCGATGGTTTCAGTCACTCCACTCTCTCGAGTGAAGGTCACTGTCTGCGCTTCCCGAAAGAGTGGCCTTGGTCACTGAGCCCCCGATGAGTTTGGGTCCTCGGTCACTTCTCTCGTCCCGTAGTGAGGGGCCATGGTCACTCCGCTTCTCGGAGGCAAGAGTAGGGAGACGGACAAAAACCTCCGGGAACCTCACGGAAACCTTGGGTGGCGCTCAAAGTCTCCAGAGGTTTCCGTTCAGGTTTTCTAAGTGGGACAGGGGCATCCCCTTCTTCAGACTTATTGTAGATGTTGAGAGAAGGGGGGGGGGTTCTGAAAGAAAGGTGGAAGAGGAGGGACGCGACCAAGCGTGGCAAGTAATAAGTTAATGCAGGCTCGGGGTTGGAGGGTGTTTTGATGGGCAGATGATTAGACAAAGGCCAGAGATGAAAAAGATCTTAATGGATCTAGCAGATCACCTCAATCATTTTCACTGAGTGCTGACAATGCCAACTTTATAGTCACACATCACAACAAATGATTTTTTTATTTGATGACATAATGACTCAGCCACTTCGGCAAGTTAAACCATTACTTGGTAGGACCAGCAGGATGCCATTCACCCCTCAAGCCTGCCCTGCCGTTCCATGGGATCATGACTGATTTGACTTTCTTCAAGTGCATCTTCCAGCATTTTTGCCATTCTCCTTGTTATCATCACCTATTATGAATCTACCTCTGCCTTAAATAAATACAATAACTGGGTTCGTGGATCAATCTGCAAGAGGAGGTATGTAAGGCATTTTAAAGACACTTGGATAGGAAAGGTTTAGAGGGATGTGGGCTAATCACAGGCAAATGGGACAACTTAGATGGAGCTTGTTGGTCAGCATTGACAAGTTGGACTGAAGGACCTGTTTCCGTTCTGCATGACTATACTCCTGCCCATGTCCTTGCTATAGTGATCAAGCCATGGTTCCTCAGGTGAAATGTTACAGCTGTACATCAAGGATCAATCACAAAGCCTTCTACAAACTCCCAAGTGTTGCGAATGTGGCACCATCTGCATTCTTCAATTCTCTTATCCTTGTACAATTTATGATGTTTTTACTAATAAAGTTTGAAGTTTAGTTTTGTCATATATACCAGGTAAAAGTCTTGCGTGCCAACCAGTCAGCGGAAAGACAATACATGATTACAATTGAGCGATCCAGAGTAAACATAAATGATCAAGGGAATAATTAGTGTAAGATAAAGTCCAGTAAAGTCAGATTAAAGATAGTCTAAAGATCTCCAGGTGAATAGTGGCTCAGGATCACTCTCTAATTGTTGATAAGAGTTGTTCAGTTGCCTGATGGGAAGAAGCTATCCTTGAATCTGGAGGTGTGCGTTTTCACACTTCAAGGATAACGTAAAAACATTCAATAACCTGTTTATCTTAATTAACATGTATCAATTGTGCTCCAGACTGTGAGAGAACAGAATGAGAGCAGCAGGCAGTGGGTACTACTGACGGTGAAAGCCCAGACTATCTCTAAGCAGAGGTGTTTAGAAATTGCCTATAATCACCGGGTAAAAGAGCAATTAGTTACCCCCTGGTTCATTATCAGAGGAATATTTTTAAAGTTCCTGAAGGGTGTTTATATGAGATGACCAGGATTCAACTATAGGATTGGAAAATAGAAAAGGCCAGTACACACAGTTCCTTGAAATCCCCGTGAAAGAAGCTCAATGAGCAGAGAAATACCCAAATGTTCAAAGACTGGTTACATCTTGATTCAGTACTAAACCGTTGAAGCAGCTTCTTGTCTGACTATGTGTTAATAATGAACACTCATTTATCCAGCCACTTTAATAAATCTAAGAGAATTTATTCAAAGGTTTAAAATCAGCCACTGCCTAGAAAATGCCAGCACATCTATATTACTAAAACTCTGTTCTTGACCGGTTTTGGCGATCTGTGCTGCAATTTCCGAGAGAACGTAGTTAGTGGGTGACGCTGCATGCCCCCCCACCCCACCCCACAACCGCAGTTTGGGGGAACAGACCCAACGGGTCTGCACTTGGTCTAGTTTCTTGACAAAATACTGACTGCAGGCTCAATGACAACCTGCATGGAATGTGCCTGTGCATGTTGACAGAGACAGAGAACATGCCTAGTGAGAACAGGGACCTTAGACCTCCTTCAGGGAGTCAATGGGTAGAGGGCTCTCCTTCCAGTGTGGGGGCCAAGTGGCCTGTATGCTGGGGCGTTCCTTCACTCGGTTGTAGTAATCCAGCAGATGTGGGTACCTTTTCTGAGAGAGTCTGAAATCAACAATAAAAGATGCATGGTTGAATTTTTCAGTCAGGAATATTTAAATTTTCATACATACACAACGAGATGTTTAGTCACTTAAATTCCTCTGTGCTGCAAATTCATATGGATGTTTGGTTCCAACAGGGAAGTAACTAACAAAAGCCATCTCGAGGACCAGCCTGGGGGAACTAGGTGTTGGAACAACTGGCATTTACTGAATTTCCCGGCAATGAAGACACACCCCCACTTTGAAAAAAAGCTGTCGGGACAGGATCAAGGGTTTGGTTCAGTCCAGGGGTCAGCAACCGTTATTGCATAGGGGCCAGGACCCATGATGACGGGCCACATCTATCGCCATAGTTAATGCTTAATGGGCTGAATGGCCTCCTATGTTGTAAGGAAATATGGAAACTGAAGATAGTCCAGGATGTGTGCTCTGCTGGCTGGACACATAATCTCAGTTCAAAGCCCATCATCACCCAAGGGTTGTGTTTCACCGTTCTTGAATCCAATTAACAGACTACAGCGAGACGATCAGTAACTCACCCAAATCGGACGCAGAAGGCCAGATGTGGAAACAACATGACGTCAGCCATAGTGAAGTTTTTTCCAGCTATGTATGACTTTGGTCCCATCTGACGGGAAGAAAAAGTATGGTTAAAGCACACACTTATGCAATTATAGAATAATCTTTGACAGGAACAGGCCCTTCGTCCATGCTGACCAAGATGTTAGTTTGTCCCACTTGCCTGCATTTGGACCACATCTACTGTATCTAAACATTTCCTATTCATGCACCTGTCCAAATGTGTTTTAAATGCTATTATAGTGTCTGCCTCAATTACCTCCTCTGGCAATTCATTCCATGCACCATTCTCTGAGTGAAAATAGGTGCCCTTCAGGTTTGTAGTAAAACTTGCCCCTCTCACCTTAGACACCTGTCCTCTTGTTTTTGATTCTCCTACCCTTGGTAAAAGACTCTGTGCATTCACCCTACATGGCCGTGGCTTTCAAGAAACGTTTGGATAGGCATACAGGTATGCAAGGAGGTATGTGCACACGGAAAACAGTTGGTCTTGGCATCATGTTCGGCACTAACACTGTGGATCGAAGGGCCTGTTCCCATGCTGTATTGTTCCATATTTGTTTAATTTAGTTTGGAGATACAGCGTGGAAATGGGTCATTCAGCCAGCCGAGTCTGTGCCGACCAGCGATTCCCGTTCACTAGCACTATCTTACAGGCTAGGGACAATTTACAATTTTTATTAAAGGCAATTAACCTAGAAACATCCACATCTTGGCCTACATGCAAGGTTAGTGTGTAACATCACATCACATAGATTTATAGGTCATCCAATGCCACAGATTGAAAATTAGTTCACAGGACAGTTTTGATTTTGAAATAAATGGGTCTTTTGCAGGATGGTGGGCAGTGACTAGTTGCGCATCACAGCAGTCAGTAATTAGCCTTCACTATTCATCATAAAGCAGTGCTACAATGTTGTCAAAGTAGGTGAATATAGAAACATAGACATAGAAAACATAGAAAATAGGTGCAGGAGTAGGCCATTCGGCCCTTCGAGCCTGCACCGCCATTCAATATGATCATGGCTGATCATCCAACTCAGTATCCTGTACCTGCCTTCGCAATGCAATAAGCTGCCAGAGGAAGTTGCCGAGGCAAGTACACGAACAGCATTTAAGAGACACTTGGACAGGTAAATGGAGAGGAATATTTTAGAGATATATCGTCCATATGCAGACAAATGGGACATGTTAATCGGCAAGGGATCTGTTTCCATGCAACATAGATTAGGAACAATGAAGAGCATGTAAAGTGGATTCAATGCAACTGAGGCACAACATAATATAGATAAGTATGACTCTACGAGGTTCACCACTTTGTCAGGAACAGGGGAAAGCAGAAGCAGAATAGAAATAGGGATGAGTTGATATACAAAGAGAGTTGGTGTTCTTGTACATGAATCACTAAAAGCCCAACATAGTAAAGAGAAATGATACAATCAGGGGGTATAAAGTACAAGAGCAAGGATGCAGCTTTATAAGACTTCGGTTAGGTCATTTTTGGAGTACTGCATGCAGTTCTGGTTGCCCCATTACAGGGGGGCTTTGGAAAGGGTGCAGAGGAGGTTTACCAGAATTACGTGTAGGAAGGAACATCAAATATGGACAGAAAAAGATGGAGCAACTCAGTGTGTCAGGCAGCATCTCTGAAGAAATAGGTGACATTTTGAGTTGACACCCTTCTTCAGACAGAATCAAGAGAGTGGGAAGAGGGGGAAGAAGGACTTCTTCCCTGACTCAGTCTGAAAAAGGGTCTCAATTCAAAATGTCATCTATTCCTTTTCGCCAGGGATGCTGCCTTACCAGAATTATGCCTGGTTTAGGGAGTATTAGCTACAGGGAGAGGTTGGACAGACTTGGATTGTTTTCTTTGGAGTGCTGGGGGTTGAGGGGAGACTTGATAGACATGTATAAAATTATGAGAGGCATAGCTAGTGTGGCCAGTCAGAATCTTTTTCCCAGGATGGAAAAAATCATATTCGAGAGGGAATAGCTTTAAAGTGTGAGGGCCGGAGCTTAAAGGAGATGCATGGGACAAGATGTTGTTTTACATGTACAGAGGGTGGTGAGGGTCTGGAACGTGCTGCCGGGGGTTTGTGGTTGAAGCAGACCTCTTGAAGTGAATCATTTGATCTCTCTGCCAGAGGGGATAAACAAGTTCCTGAATGGGGAGAAAGTATGAATATGGTACATGATGAAAGATCGGCCAAGACCATATAAAAAATCAGAGCAGGGACAAAGGGTTGAAAGGTCCGGGCCATCTCCTAATTTATATATTTCCAGCAGCAACTTAACCATGGCTCATGCAACTGCAGATCAACTTATCTAAACTGCTCGCAGTCTTCACATAAAGGGACATACCTTCCACAGATATCCTTCCCAGAGTTTAAACTCTGAACTCAGCATAGACTTGTTCCTTGCCAGCGCTGTGTCATGTCGCTCAGGTTCTGGAACCCTCCAACTGTAGAAGAGGAAGTCAGCTGTGGTTGCAAGGACAGAAAGGTTAGAATGACTCTTGCCCTCAGGAACAGCGTTGAGAGGTCTCCCTCAATTTTCCACTGGCATAGCAGGAGTGTAGAGAAAGTGAATGCTTATTCTGAATGTTATGCATCAAATCATATCACACATTAACACAATAGATCCTCTTCTGGAATGGAATCTCCACGTCGATGTGACCTGTCCACCAGTGCAGGATAGGCATCACCAGGGACTAACTGGAAAAGGACTGTTGTTGATTTATACTCCCATCAAATGCGTGTGGTGGAATTTGTGGGGACGATATGGGTGGTATCACTCAAGTTCCTTGAGGTTGCTGCTCTAAGAGGTCTTAACAAAAGTTGAGTACAGGGAATCATCTTGCCCAGTAGACAATGAACTGCACCAGGTTTGAGGTCTTCATCTTTAGACTTTCATCTGTAATAGGGTAGCGCAGTGGTAGAGTTGCTGCCTTACAGCGCCAAAGACCCAGGTTTAATCCCGACTATGGATGCTGTCTCTACTCTTTCCCTGTGACTGGGTGGGGTGCTCTGGTTTCCTCACACACTCCAAAGATGTTCAGGCTTGTAAGTTAATTGTTTTCAGTAAAATTGTAAATTGTCCCTGGGAAAGAACATTCTTGCTATTGAGGGAGTGCAGCGTAGGTTCACAAGGTTAATACCAGGGATGGCGAGACTGTCATATGTTGATAAAGGATTTGAGTATAAGAGCAGGCAGGTTCTACTGCAGTTGTACAGGGTCTTGGTGAGACCACACCTGGAGCATTGCGTACAGTTTTGGTCTCCTAATCTGAGGAAAGACATTCTTGCCATAGAGGGAGTACAGAGAAGGTCCACCAGACTGGGATGTCAGGACTTTCATATGAAGAACGACTGGATAGACTCGGTTTGTACTCGCTAGAATTTAGAAGATTGAGGGGGGATCTTATAGAAACGTATACAATTTTTAAGGGGTTGGACAGGCTAGATGCAGGAAGATTGTTTCCGATGTTGGGGAAGTCCAGAACAAGGGGTTACAGTTTAAGGATAAGGGGGAAATCTTTTAGGACCAAGATGTGGAAAACATTTTTCACACAGAGAGTGGTGAATCTCTGGAATTCTCTGCCGCAAAAGGTAGTTGAGACCAGTTCGTTGGCTATATTTAAGAGGGAGTTAGATGTGGCCCTTGTGGCTAAAGGGATCAGGGGGTATGGAGGGAAGGCAGGTACAGGATACGGAGTTGGATGATCAGCCATGATCATATTGAATGGCGGTGCAGGCTCGAAGGGCCGAATGGCCTACTCCTGCACCTATTTTCTATGTTTCTATGTTTCTAGAATAGAGCGGCTGGGCTTGTATACTCTGGAATTTAGAAGGATGAGAGTGGATCTTATTGAAACATATAAGATTATTAAGGGATTGGACACGCTAGAGGCAGGTTACATGTTTCCTATGTTAAGGGAATCCAGAACCAGGGGCCACAGTTTAAGAATAAGGGATAGGCCTTTTGGAACTGAGATGAGGAAAAACTTTTTCACCCAGAGAGTTGTGAATCTGTGGAATTCTCTGCCTCAGAAGGCAGTAGAGGCCAATTCTCTGGATGATTTCAAGAAAGAGTTAGAGAGAGCTCTTAAAGATAGCAGAGTCAGGGGATATGGCGAGAAGGCAGGAACGGGGTACTGATTGTGGATGATCAGCCATGATTATATTGAATGGTAGTGCTGGCTCGAATGGCCAAATGGCCTACTCCTGCACCTATTGTCTATTGATAGTGCTAGTGTATGGGGTGGTCGGCGTGGATTTGGTGGGCTGAAGGGCCTGTTTCTGCAATATATCTCTAAAAAAAAAATGTATGCAACAGGTGTGATTGGATGTAATGGGACACTGAATGGGGGTGCTGAATTTAATTCTCAATGATTGCCTTTGCCATGAAGTAGGCCCAAAATAGAGGAACGTATAGATGGTACACAACACATTCTCTAGAGATGTTTTCACTTGTGGGTGTGCCACAAACAAGGGGACAAGGTGACAAAAGAGGTCGGTCATTTGAAACTTGTCTCAGAAGGTAACAAATCTGCAGAACTCTCTGCCCCAGAGGGAGGTGGCCGCCGGATCAGTCGATCAGTTTCACGAAGAGATAGATTAATATTTAAAAGATGGATGAATTGAAGCTTATGGAAGCTGGGACAGAAGAAGAGTTGAGGACAGACAGCTGAGGAAGAGTTGAGAGCTGATCTAATTATATAGATTATGAGAGGTAAAGATAGGGTAGACAGTCAGCACCTTTACTCCCAGGATGGAAATATCAAATACGAGAAGGCATTGTTTTAAGGTGAGTGGGCCAAAGTGGAACAAGTATTGTTTTTATACTGATGATGGTGGGTGCCTGGAACATGCTGCCAGGGATCGTGGTGAAACCAGATACGATGGTGGAGATTAAGAGGTTCTTATTTAGGCACATGTATATGCAGGGAATGGAGGGATAGGGATCATGTGCAGGCAGGCAGGCAGGTAACTGTTTGTCTTGGCATCATGTTCAGCACAATCAAAGGCCCATTCTGTGCTGTACTATTCTAGATGCTGTGTTTTCCAGAGTCGTATCATGAACCTTCATTGTCGTGGTTTGCAAAGGCAGGTTGAGAGAGGACACTGGTCTTGCAGGTGTTGAGTGCAAAGCCCATTCCCCTTTGCTTCTAAATCAGACAATAACCACTTGAAATTTGGCATGAAGTGCATGCTATATAGGCATAACCTATACTCCACAATTTGATGACCGAACTTGAATGAGAATTTAGATGTGGAGTGGGAGCAATGGAAGTTGAAGTTGAATTAGATTATTGCCACCAACAGGAAGTTCATTCGGAATGAAGTGCAATATTGCAGTGAAAAAGATTGGGAAAAGTGTTAGGTCAATAATGCACCCTCGTAGATGGCAGTCTGCACGGAGAGGAGTCTGTGATGGGCCATTTGCTTAAATTCATGGCTTTGTCCATCGTCATGTACGAGCCACAGGATGGTGTAGAACCCTAATGTAATTAAAATGTGGGCAAGAATTCTCCAGGTCCCTCTCAAGCGACACTTATCAGCCCATATTTCAACCATGGCTTTTGGAGGATATTTAACAGTCAATTGCACCACATTGGGGGGGTCTGTTGTCACATGCTGGACGGTGCAGGTACAGATGACGTTTCCTCCCCTGAAGGATGCCAGTGAACCAGATGGGTTTTATGATTAATAGCAGTTGTTTATGGGCATCATTACCATGACGAGTTGCTTTCCTAAATACCAGATTATCGATCAAATTGAAATTCTACAGCTGCCATGGTGAATTTGACCTCAGATTTCTGGATTATTCAACTTGGCTCTGTTGGGTAAGCCTTGGATGCTTGGGCAGCAGATGTCCTGAACAGTGATAAAGAAACTGCGTGTCATGTCTGTCAGCAAGGTGCCTTGCTATCTGTGCTCTCAGCATCCATCAGCAGTTCTTTTCAGCAATGTATTTCTACTGATAATCTGCATTTAGTGGTTGAATTTCCAGTTTTTGATTAATTAACATGGATTTTCAGGTTGTTTTCAAACCAGTACTGGAGTTATCTGGTATTCAGGCTGGCAACCTTCCTCCCACCCCCTCCAGTACTTAATCAGGGCCCCACTGGTTAGTTGGCCAGTGCCCATTTGTAGTTGCCTAGGGGCGCCCATGTGGGGTCTCCTGGCGAGGACTGGGTGGACTCTCTGTGTTGACACTTGCCCCAGCTGTGATCGGAAGCAACCACCTCCATCCCACTCATTACCCCGTGACAGCCCCAACCATCCACAGGCTGAACACAACAGCTTGGTCAGAAGCTCACCCATTTTTTGGTGCAGAGTTACCACTTCAAACATCCGCTGGTAAACCAGAGACTGCTCTGCGGGGCCATCTGGAATCAGTTGGTTGCCTTGGGACTTGAATTGATTCTGCAAAGCAATGAAGAAACACATCCCAGGGAAACATTAGCAACATACCGGAGATAATTGCAAACAATTTCAACACAAGGAACTGCAGCTGCCAGTTTACAAAGAAAAGATACAAAGTGCTGGAGTGATCCAGTGGGTCAGCATGCATCTCTGGAGAACATGGGTGGGTAACGTTTTGGTCGGGACCATTCTTTAGACCGATTGTAGAAGGTGGGAGAAAGCTGGAAGAAAGGTGTGGCTAGGCCAAAGCCTGGCATGTGATAGGTGGATACAGATGGGGGGTGGGGGGCGGGGGTTTGATTGGTATGGTTGGACAAGTCAGAGATGAAAAGACAAAAGGCAGAAATAAAGAGAAGAGGCATGAAATGTGAAGCTAGAAGAAAGCATATAGGTGGAAGGGGACAGGGATGAGAGAAATGTTTATGCCGTTGGATGTACCCAAGCGTAACACGAGGTGGTGTTCCTCCAGGTTGCACGTTGCCTTATTCTGGCAATGGAGGTGGTCCAGGACATAAAGGTCAGTATGGCACGGGAAGGAGTGTTAAAATGGGGAGCGAACAGGGATTCACCAGACCTTGGTGGACAGAGCCCAAGTGTTTGGCGAAATGGCCGCTTAGTCTACACTTTGACTGGCCGATCTCAAGGAGGCCACACTGGGAGCACCAAATGCTATGGATGTATCATGGAATCATACAGCATGGAAAAAGGGCATCCAGCCTAACATGCCCATGCCAACCAAGATGTCCCATCTACACTAGTTCCATGTGCCCACGTTTGGCCCATACCCTTCTAAATCTTTCATATTCATGTTCATGTTCAAATGCCTTTTAAATGTTTTTTTTGGTTAATAAATGGTACTTGCCTCTCGTAGCACTGTCCCTAGCAAACTATACATTGCAGCTAAAACATCCCAATCCCACATAACTATACACTCACCGAGTTCATACACCCTACTCATCTCTTGCATTGAAATAAATGTAATTCAATCCAACAATCCTTTCACGGAGTGTAGTCCATGTGCACTCATGTGATTTAGTTTAGAGATAATGTGCAAGGGTCTCCAAGTCCCCACCGATCAGGGATCACCTATACACTAGATCTGTTTTACACACCAGGAGCAATTTTTAGAAGCCAATTAACCTACAAGTCTACACGTCACTGGAATGTGGGAGGAAACCCACTCTACAGGCATCGAAAAGGTCCCTGGCGCTGTAAAGGCAGCTACGCTACCGCTGCTCCACCCCAATCTACCACACTTCCAGTCATTGACGTACACCCTGACGAACGAATCAGTAAAAAGGACTTTGTCGGGGCAGCGATACTAACTCCTCGTGGTTCGCAGCAGTGGTCTGCACTTCAGAACTGCTTCATCTGTAAAATCGGCTTACTCAACGCTCATTAGTCAAAGGCTTTAAAACATTTAAAGCTTTAAAAACGGAAATAAATATTGGCTAGTCATTTTCTGCAGATCAAAATTATACTCGGATTTGTTTTATCTATAGAGAATCAATTTGATTTGATGACTCTGGCCGACCGCGTGCACATCGATCCGGGTCAAGCGGGTGGTGGGACTTGCTCACCCCTTCCTGGGGCAATAGGACACTTAACGTAACAAGGCAGTGCTTCTCGAGAGGCACTCCCGTTTGATCCGCCCACTGAACAAAATGTCTCCCGAACTTTGCACAGACTTGGAATCGTTTTAGAGATTCCACTCCATTTTCTCTGAGCCCGGGAACTACTCGCTCTGTGCCGGATCTAGCGGGAGGACGGCGGTGTGTGTGTGTGTGTGCCCGTGTCTATTCACTCACCTCCAGGTAGAGGCAGGCCGCCATCGACTCGTTCACGATGTTGCCATTGTGCACAAAGGTGGGGAGCTGAAACAAAACGAAAGCAGTTACTCGCGGCCGAACTGTCTCCCAAATCGCTGACAGTCTCCCCAACTTTGCATGAGAGGTGTTGCCTAACAGTTTAAAACTCCAATTGTCCTTACTTCTCCTCGGGGGTTCAGTGCCAGAACTTCGGGCGACTTGTGCTCCTGTTTGTCGAAGGATAGCAGCTTCTGAGGGATGTCGAGCACCTGCTTCTCCTTCAGCGCTATCATCAGGCGCCAACAGGGTGGCGAGCCGGATCCCCAGAACAGCATCGTCCGATCCGCCATCTCCAACACTCTGCAACGCACGCCGATTAATTTTGCAAAGTCATTCCGAGCCCGTCAGCTGACCTCACCCTGTGGTGCAATATCGGAAAAGACAGTGACGTCCCGGTGATTACAGGAGAAGGCAGAAGTTCCTCGAGCCGTCTGCCATTGAATAAAATCTTAACTGTCTGATAACGTCCACCAAAGATCCTATAACTATAAGATCTTTGACGTCCACTGCAACAACCCGCAACCTTCCGCTTCCGTCCCCCGCCTGGCGATGAAGAAGATAGTTACAACTACGGTTTTCGGCCCAAAGAGTCTACACCACCATTCCGTGGCTGATCTGTCTATCTTTCCTTCCCAACCCCATCCTCCTGCCTTGTCCCCACAACTCTTGACACCCTGACTAATCAAAAACCTGTTCATCTCTGCCTTAAAAATATCGACTGACTTGGCCTCCATAGCTGTCTGGCAATGAATTTCAAAAATTCGCACCCTCTGACAAAATAAATTCTTCCTCATCTCCTTTCTAAAAACACATCCTTTTAATCTGAGGCTGTGTCCTAGACTCTCCCACTAGCAGAAACATTATCTCCTCATCCACTCTATCCAGGCTCTCCACTATTCGGTAAGTTTAATAAGATCCCATCCCATTCTTTTGAACTCCAGTGAGTACAGGCCCAGTATGGTAAAACGTTCATCAAAAAGTAACCCAATTATCCCCTGGACAATTCCCGTAAACCTCCTCTGGACTCTCTCCAATGCCAGCACATAATTTCTCAGATATGTGGCCCAAATCTGCCCACTCGAAATGCAGCTCAGTATTACAACTCAGTATCTATCCATCTATCTTCTTAATATATATATATATATATTACTAAAAGTCTGTTCTTGACCGGTTTTCACCATCTGTGCTGCGATTTCTGAGAGAACGCCGCCACCTAAGGCCCGTCATTTTTGGCCACCTTGCTCAGAGCCCCCCTCCGCCGCATGTGTGCTGAGGATTTTCCCCGTCGATTAAAAATGACAGAGATATTAATGTTTTTACAAAATTCCCCATTCTCTCTGCTGCCCCCGCTGGTGGCAGAGGGGAGGGACTATAAAACCAGGAATATTGTGCCTCACTTACTCTTCAAGATGGAGGAAGGCAGAGGGTCACGTTTCTCTGAGCTGTGACTAACACTGAACACATGTCTACTCAAATGTAAGTTTCCTTAGTGGTTCTAAAATGCTTGCAGAATGTGTCTATTGGTTCTAATGCTTGCAAAAAAAATCTATTGGTTCTAAAGCTTGCAAAAAATGTCTATTGGTTCTAAAGCTTGCAAAAAATGTCTATTGGTTCTAAAGCTAGCAAAAAAGTGGCTCTATTGGTTCTAAAGCTTGCAAACAATGTCTATTGGTTCTAAAGCTTGCAAAAATATGTCTATTGGTTCTAAAGCTAGCAAAAAAATGTGTCTATTGGTTCTAAAGCTATCAAAAAAATGTCTATTGGTTCTAAAGCTGGCAAAAAATGTCTATTGGTTCTAAAGTTTGCAAAAAAAGTCTATTGGTTCTAAAGCTTGCAAAAAAAGTGTCTATTGGTTCTAAAATGGTTCACACTAGCGCTCCAGAAAGCGCGCCCCCTCCCCTGGTTGGCTTGGGTGTGTCTTGAAATTGAAAGGCACTATTTACTGCAAATGGTGGCTTGGGAGCTTTGGCTTGAAGTTGAAAGGCACTACTTACTGCAAATGGTGGCATGAGGTTGACAGGCACTACTTACTGCAAATGGTGGCTTGAGTGCTTTGGCTTGAAGTTGAAAGCACTACTTACTGCAAATGGTGGCTTGGGAGCTTTGGTTTGAAGTTGAAAGGCACTATTACTGCGAATGGTGGCTTGGGAGCTTTGGCTTGGTTGAAAGACACTCCTTACTGCAAATGATGGCTTGCATGTGGCTTGAAGTTGAAAGACACCACTTACTGCAAATGATGGCTTGGGTGTGGCTTGAAGTTGAAAGACACCACTTACTGCAAATGATGGCTTGGGTGTGGCTTGAAGTTGAAAGACACCACTTACTGCAAATGATGGCTTGGGTGTGGCTTGAAGTTGAAAGACACCACTTACTGCAAATGGTGGCATGAAGTTGAAAGGCACTACTTACTGCAGATGGTGGCTTGGGTGCAATGGCTTGAAGTTAAAATGCATTACTTACTGCAAATGGGGGTGTGGGTGCATTGGCTTGAAGTTGAAAGACACTACTTACTTTGGGGGGGGGGGGGGGTATGAAACCCGGAAATGTGGGTGTGGCTCAGTCTCTGCAAGATGGAGGAGGGAGAGGTCACGACTCGCTGTCTTTAGTGGCTTTGCACCCTACTTCAAATGGTATGAAACTGCACTTGAATTTGGTGGCCTTGCACCCTGCTAGAAGTGGTAAGAAACTGCACTTGAATTTGGTGGCCTTATACCCTGCTTGAAATAGAATTTCAAGGATTAGTCAACTACCAGCCCACCAGCCGTGAGCGAGTTGCCAGCACAACAGGCTTGATTGACTGAGACGCCAGCCCAAGAATCCATTTGGCGCACAATTTGCATACTAGCCCTCTGAAAACCCCCAACTCACACACCTGGTATGAAGTGTATCACCGCACACAATGCCACTTCATACAAAGTGGCCAATGAACTTTTGCCACTTCTTTGTCCACTCTCCCAATCTGTCCAAATCCTTCTACAGAGCCCCTGCTTTCTCTACACTACCTGCCCCTCTACCTATCTTCGTATCATTTGCACACAAAGCCTTCAATTCCATCATACAAATAATTGAGATACAAGAAGATTAACTGCGGAACACTACTAATCACTAGCAACCAACCAGAAACTCCCTTTCTTCGCACTCCTTGCCTTCTGCCATTTAGCCGTCTATCCATGCAAGTATCTTCCTTCTAATACTATGGGCTCTTATCCTCTTTAGCAGCCTCACATGCAGCACTGTATCAAAGATTTTCTAAAATCCCGGGTAAAAACATCCGGTGACTCTTCTTTTTCTGTCCTGCTATTTCTTCCTCCAATAATTCCAAGATTCATCAGGCAAGATCTCGTCTTCACAAAACCATGCTGACTTTGGCCTACTTTATCATGTGGTTCGAAGTATTCGGAAACCTCATCCTTTATAATCGACTCAAAAATCATAACAAACACAGTAGTCAGATTAACTGGCCTATAGTTTCCGCTCTTTGGATATTCAGCTCCCACCTCCAAATGAAGTCAAGTCAAGTTTATTTGTCATATACACATACTAGATGTGCAGTGAAATGAAAGTGGCAATGCTCGCGGACTTTTGTGCAAAAAGACAAACAACCAAACAAACTATAAACACAATCATAACACACACATTCTTTTACATAATAAATAATGGAAGGAAAAACATTCAGTAGAGTTAGTCCCTGGTGAGATAGGCGTTTACAGACCGAATGGCCTCTGGGAAGAAACTCCTTCTCAACCTCTCCCTTCTCACCGCATGGCAACGGAGGCGTTTGCAAGACCGTAGCAGCTGGAACAGTCCGTTGCAGAGGTGGAAGAGGTCTCTCATGATATTGTTGGCTCTGGAGTTGCACCTCCTGATGTATAGTTCCTGCAGGGGGGCAAGTGAAGTTCCCATAGTGCGTTCAGCCGAACGCACTACTATCTGCAGATCTTTCTTGTCCTTTATTACATCTAGGCTGGATTACTCTAACGCGCTCTATTGTGGTTGCTCGTTCTTCACTGGCTCGTCTCCAGTCGGTTCAGAATGCTGCTGCTCGCCTTTTAACTGGGACTCGAAAGAGGGAGCACATATCGCCAATTCTGGCCTCCCTCCACTGGCTCCCGGTGCACTTTCGAGTTCATTTTAAGATACTGTTATTTGTTTTTAAATCTCTGAATGGGCTCGCCCCGCTTTACCTCTCTGAGCTGCTCCACCCATACGCTCCTGCCCGGTCCCTCAGGTCAGCTGGTCAGCTGCTCCTGGAGGTACCGAGGTCTAATCGGAAGCTCAGAGGGGATAGAGCCTTCTCTGTTGCTGCTCCAGCGCTCAGGAACACCCTGCCGTTGCACATCAGACAGGCCCCCTCACTGTCCATCTTCAAATCCAGTGTTAAAACACATTTTTATTCCCTGGCTTTTGACCATGCCTGAGACTTTGCTTCTGTTTTTGGTATTTTTAATGTTTCTTTATTTTACATGTCTTTTCCTACTATTTCTTTTGATTGTTATTATTGGTGTGTATTAACTTTTTTGTCAATGATTAGTGATGTACAGCACTTTGTTGCAACTGTGATTGTTTTTAAAGTGCTCTATAAATATAATAATTATTTTTTTAATTTATTTTGGCAGAGCAATTCCCAAACCAGATGGTAATGTTCCCGGACAAGATGCTTTCCACCGCCGCTGCGAAGAAGCACTGGAGGATCCTCGGAGACACTCTGAATTTCCTCAATTGTCTGAGGTGGTAAAGGCGCTGCCTTGCCTTACTCACGAGTGCTGAGGCGTGTGATGACCATGTCATATCCTCGGCGATGTGGACTCCCAGATATTTAAAACGGTTCACCCTATCCACAGGATCCCCATTTATCCTCAATGGAGTGTACGTCCTCGGATGATGTGCCCTCCTAAAGTCCATGATCAGCTCCTTTGTTTTTTTGATGTTCAAGAGGAGGCTGTTATCCTGGCACCAGAGTGCTAGATCAGCCACCTCCTCCCAGTAGTCCTTCTCGTCGTTGTCTGAGATCAGGCCCACCACCACAGTATCATCAGCAAACTTAATTATTGAGTTGGAGCTGAACCTAGCCACACGGTCATGTGTGTACAGGGAGTACAATAGAGGGCTAAGGACGCAACCCTGGGGCGATCCTGTGCTCAGGGTGAGGGACTTCGATGTATTCCCTCCCATCTTGACTACCTGGGGCCTGGCGGTGAGAAAGTCCAGGACCCAGGCACACAGGGAGGTGTTGAGCCCCAATTCCATTAGCTTCCCGGCCAGTCTGGTGGAGACTATCGTGTTGAAGGCTGAACAGCACATCATCGGTGCCCTGCTCCCTGCCATGGATGCCCTCCACCGAAAACGGTGTCTGAGACGGGCTGGGAAGATCATCAAGGACCCCTCACACCCCAACCATGGACTGTTTGCCCTCCTCCCATCAGGGAGGCGGTGCAGGAGCCTCAGGTCACGTACTAGTAGAACGAGGAAAAGCTTCTATAACAACACAATCACACTGCTGAACTCGGAGTCCCGACGATAGATTTTCTCTGGTCCCTCCGCCCCCTTTGTTTAATTATTCTGTATTTCCTGATTATTCTGTATCTTCCCTCTTTCTATTTTTTTTTGTTTTTTTCTTTATGTACAACTACTACGGACTGACGCAAAACTGCATTTTGTTGTACTGATACTTGTATTTGTGCGATGACATTAAAGTTCAATTGAATTGAATTGAATGAACAGCATCCTCACGAAGCCCCCCTTCTGGCTGTACAGATGGGAGAGAGCGGTGTGCAAGACCTGGGAGACCGCATCGTCCGTGGATCTGTTCGGACGGTATGCGAACTGCAACCGGTCCATGTTCCGAGGGAGGAAGGCGCAGATGTGTTTCTTCACCAGCCTCTCAAAGGATCCTCTTTCAGTGACATCTCTGTGATACCCACAACATTGTACCTAACAATTTCTATGTGCCATAAGCTCAAACACTGGCCATCTGAGAGATTACATTTTGTCTCACTTGCCTTAATTGCACCAGAAGTGCTGCGGTTGCACTGGGAAAAAAAAGTGTTGGATTTATGCAGTCGCCAATATCTGACACATCCAATAGCTAAATCTTAAAATGTTAATATTATCCTCCATGCCTAGCTGACTCTCTGATCCCTGCAAATGGTGCTCCAATTACAACTATTCATTATTTGGCATTTCCTGCTATACAGGGAGATTGTTTCTGGAGGGACGCGTTATCCCTGGTTCAGGGAGCACTGGGAGGCCTATTCAAGAATGCAAGCTATAGTTGTGTACTAGAATAAGTGGGACCTGTTGGGTCGCGGTCACAGAGGAGGTTTGGTTCACCAACACAATATTCCACCACTCACCCATAACCCCCAACTGCACAGGCACAGCTCATTTCCCCTCATCCCAAGCACACTCCGCCTCCTCTCCATCCTCCCTCTTCTTTCCCATCTCCTCCTCCCCTCCCCAATCCCTCTCCCTCCTTTCCCCTACCCTCAGTCACTCGCTCTCCATAACTCCTCTCCCTTCCCTACCCCCCTCCTATCCCTCACACTATCCCTCCTCACCTCCCCAGGATCTCGAGGTTGCCGCTCCTCTCCCTTATTGCATGCCCTGGAGAAGCATCAGCCATCGGCGACCTTAGAGCAGGCCTCAGATCACCTCCCCAGGATCTCAAGGTTGCCGCTCCTCTCCCTTATTGCGTACCCTGGAGGAGCATCTGCCATCGGCGACCTTAGAGCAGGCAGAGCCCGGAAGCACCAGCAGAGCCGGCGTGCGGGCAGAGCTCAGAGAAAAGATGGGGGAAGAACCATGGGGGAGAGGGGGGTATCACAGGGGAGGGGGACAGAAGCCAGCAAAGGGGACCAGAGGGGAAAGGCTGGAGCTACAGGGCGTTGCGATGGCAGTGTGTTGGGACTCACCGTGGGCGCTAGAAGCTCTCCTCCACCGGGATCAGACTCTCCGTTTGGCGACATCTCCAATGCCGGGCTGCTTCCGGTTCGTCCGAAAATGATGTCTGGTTGGAGACCTCCACCGACCACCTGCAGCGTCCCTCAGCTTCAGTAAAAACTCGATAACGCAGGAAGGGGCAGACTGTTCCAGGGAGTGACAGGAGAAGAGACCAATCCGCGCAACGCTGACTGGCAGGAGAGGAGATCGATCTGCGCACGCGCATTTTTTAACGATATTTAAACCTTGCTAAGTTTTACAATATATTACCAATCGGAACCAAACTTGTTGCACTCACAACACAGGAGAACGGTGGGTGAGCTGACGAAAAATCATAGTGCTGTCGTGTACCATTTTTACTGAAGTAGAAAAACCGAGCAAACTGAAAGAGCATAAGATCAGAGTTTTTGTTATGTAACAATAAAATATATAATATAAAATAATATATATAATATAAATAAAAGTAGTTAGATATATAGATAGATAGAAGATTGATTATGTGTAGATAGAAGATAGATGGACAGATAACACTAGTTTGGAGGGTTAAGCCTGACTTCCTTCCCCTGAATTTGCCATTGATGATGTTTCAATTATTTATCCTATCAGTAAACATTTAGGTCATCTGGATGGTCCCAGATGATAGTCATTTGTAATCTCGTGGTGATGACTGCATTTCTTTATGCTTACCTGAGGATACATTTGAAACATTCTCTGACCTCTTCTTGACTGGGTGCCCTGACTGCACTCAGGCACAATTCCATGCTGCAAAAGGATGGGTTCAGCGTCCACTTTTCCATATTTCCCTTTAACATTGGAAGCCATTCGGTCTTTCAAGTATTGCCGGTTCATAAAGAAATCACACTCCCAACTAATTTGCTTTGCAACATATTCTCTGTGCCCTCTCTTCAATTCTATCATCTCCAGTAGAGATAATTTACAGCGTCCGATTAAGCCACCATTCTGTACATCTGTGGGATGTCAGAGGAAACTGAAATACCTCAATGACAGGAAGAACATAAGGTATCATGCACACAGCACCGAGGGGCAGGATTCAATTGGATTGCTGCAGGTAACAATTGCAGCTGTGTCACTGTGTCCACATGATATGCAAGTTACTGTATGGTAATCTTACTATTGTAGTGAGACTAAGCAGGTAGAGCAAAATGTTCTTTATTAGTGAAACAACACTCAAACTGCACGTGTACTTGGTCAGGAATAAACGATCTAAGCTCCTATTGCCGTGAGCAGCACTAGCTACTGAACATCTGAAATGTCCTCACTATTCAGGGAACGGGGGTTCCCCTCCTCCACCATAAATGAGGCTCGCACCAGGGTCTCTTCCATACCCCGCAACACTGCTCTCTCTCCCCATCCCCGCACTCGCAACAAGGGCCGAGTCCCCCTAGTCCTCACCTTTCACCCCACCAGCCATCACATACAAAAAATAATCCTCCGTCAGTTTCGCCACCTCCAACGTGACCCCACTACTAGCACATCTTCCCATCTCCCCCCATATCTGCCTTCCGCAAAGACCGCTCCCTCCATAACTCCCTTGTCAATTCTTCCCTTCCCTCTCGGTTCACCCCCTCCCCGGGCACTTTCCCTTGCGGCCGCAGGAGATGACTTGTCCCTTTACTTTCCCCCCCCTCAACTCCGTTCAGGGACCCAAGCAATCGTTCCAGGTGCGACAGAGGTTTACCTGCATCTCTTCCAACCTCATCTATTGCGTCCGCTGCTCTAGATGTCAGCAGATCTATATCGGTGAGACCAAGCGGAGGTTGGGCGATCGTTTCGCCGAACACCTCCGCTCGGTCCGCAATAACCTAGCTGACCTCCCGGTGGCTCAGCACTTCAACTCCCCCTCCCACTCCGTCTCCGACCTCTCTGCCCTAGGTCTCCTCCATGGCCACAGCGAGCAGCACCGGAAATTGGAGGAACAGCCCCTCATATTCCGTTTGGGGAGTCTGCACCCCGGGGGCATGAACATCGACTTCTCCCAATTCTGTTAGTCCTTGCTGTCTCCCCTTCCTCAGCTCCCCTGCTGTCTCCTCCAAACCCTAAATCCGGTACTCCTCCTTTTCCCAAGTCCCCACCCCCCCCCACCCCTGATCAGTCTGAAGAAGGGTTTCGGCCCGATCAACGTTGCCTATTTCCTTCGCTCCATGATGATGCTGCTGACACCCGCTGAGTTTCTCCAGCTTTTCTGTGTAACCTTCGATTCTCCAGCATCTGCAGTTCCCTCTTAAACACTAGCTACTGAACATATTGAAAAGCCCGCGAACGAACCCCTGGTCACGTAACAGTCCCGACCAATGACAAGGGTTCTGAATACACAGCTTCGCCACTAGTTGTCGCTACATGACGCCCTCCAGAACCAGAGGAAAGAAAACGAGCTCAGTTCGCAATAACCAACCTGATCTCCCGGTGGTTCAGCACTTCAACTCCCCCTCCAATTCCAAATCCGAACTTTCTGTCCCAGGCCTCCTCCATGGCTAGAGTGAGTCCCACCGTAAATTGGAGGAGCAGCACCTCATATTTCATTTGGGTAGTTTACACCCCAGCGGTATGAACATCGACTTCTCCAATTTCAGGTAGTCCTTGCTTTCTCTCATTCCCTTCCCCAGCTCTCCCACAGCCCACTGTCTCTGCATCTTCCTTTCTTCTTCCCGCCTCCCATCAGTCTGAAGAAGGGTCTCGACCCAAAGCATCACCCGTCCCTTCGCTCCATAGATGCCGCCTCACCCGCTAACTTTCCCCAACATTTTTGTCTAACTTGAAGAAGGATACTTAGTTTCCAAAACATAAATGTAAGGTATTTTACAAGCACCATTAATAATTATTTTCCATGGCCATAGGGCAGGCGGGATCACATGTGCCTAATCAATTGTGAGCTTGGTTTCAGTTTGAATGATGTAGTGTTGACCTGGCCAAAGGTTACCTATCCATTTTGGGTCGTTTAATTTAGTTTTGAGATACAGCATGGAAACAGGCTTTTCCTTCCACCAAGTCGACGCCCACCGTTGATCACTCTTTCATACCAGTTTCATGTTTTCCATATTCTCATCCACTCCCCACACACGAGGGGCAATTTTTCCAGTGACCAAATAACCTACAACCCCTCACACGCAGCTGGAAACTAGAGCACCGGGAGGAACTCACATGAACGCATGAAGAATGTTTAATCTCTGCAAAGAGATCAATCGGGTCAGAATCAAACCCATGGCACTGTGAGGCCAACTGCGCTACCGTGCTGCCCTTCATAGTCACGTTTGTTCCCGATTTATGAACTTTCAGCCATCTCCATTCGATTCCAGTTACAAGAGGAGAGTTGATTGTTTGCAGGCTGTTGATAATCAACCTGATTTTTCAGAAACGGTCCCATTTCCCTATAAGTCGACAATTACCTGAATATCTGTCCAGGCCAAGCACACACATTCATTGCAGCGAGCCACAAGTGCTGGAGAAACTAGATGCTGCTGCACCCGCTGAGTTTCTCCAGTACTTTTGTCTATCTTCGATTTTCCAGCATCTGCAGTTCCTTCTTAAAGTCACATTGCAGCAACAAGTTTCTTGAATTGTCTTGTCCTGGGGCTCGCGGAGAATCGCATTGCGCATGCTTCGCTGGAACCTCGCGAGGTCCATGCCGCTGAGAATTGTGGGTTGTTGTGGGCTGCGTTGCCCTGGTAACGGAGGGCACAGGACAGCGGAGGTAACTGGGGACCAAAGATTATAGAGCGGGGCTTTAACGATCAATGATCTTTGCTGGGGACCAGTCGCCTGGCGTGTTGTAGTGTTTACCCCGCAGGTTTGCACAGTATCGCGGGGTTGCTGGTGTCTTATAGTCTTGTGTGTAGGAAGGAACTGCAGATGCAGGTTTACATCGAAGATAGACACAAAAAGCTGGAGTAACTCAGCGGGCCAGGCAGCTTCTCTGTAGAAGAGAAATAAATAGGAGTCGTTTTGTGTCGACTCTGCTCACTTAGGGATGATATCTCTCTGACTTGTCTGATCGAGCCTTGTGTGACTCTGGATACAGCAATGTGGTAACTTCTTCACAGCTTCCTCAGTTCAGGATCAATTGGGGACCACACAAAATGGAAAAACCTGTGCCGCCCATATCCCATGAATAAACAAATGTATATTTTTTGTTGTTTAGATTGCAGATCATTTATTTTGTCAGGAATGGGAGATGACAGCATGGAAATAGAAGCTGGGAACCACCTGGGTGAGTAAGCTGTGAGTAGGTTTTTGAAATGATGCTGACATCTAATTTTTCATTTAAGAGAGAAGAAAGAGAAGCCAGTCTTTCTTCAGTCTAATAATATCTCACCAGTGGTCTTCATCTATCAATACCATAATATTTAACATATTTGCTCATTTGAACAATTAAAATAATTACCTGCTTGCTATCACTTACTATTTTGAAGGGAAATTCCTCTATTAACACCATAACATAAGTAAGCTGGGAACAGAATCAGGTTTGGTTGTAACTTTGGTTTAGGCAAACATATCATGTGTATAGACACAAGAAGCTGGAGTAACTCAGTGGACAGGCAGCATCTCTGGAGAGAAGGAATGGGTGACGCTTCGGGTTAAGACCCTTCTTCAGACCTGTGTTACTCTTACTCTTACAGGCGGCGAAAATGTTCAGATCAGAAAGAAGTGAAAGGGCTGCAAGTGGTAGATTTGGAGTCTTTTCTTAGCCTATGAAACATCCATTAGCTTATGGGGCTCATGCAGTAGTCTGGTAACAGCGGGAAAGAAGCTATTCCTGAATTTAGAGTTGCATGCTTTCAAGTTCTTGTATTGTCTGGCCAGCGGGTGAGAGGAGAAGAGGGGATGTTACTCTTGATTAAGCTGGCTGTTTTCATTAAGTAGCGTAAAGTGTAGAAGGAGTCAATGGGGGGTGGGGTGGGGGGGGGGGGGGGGGGAGGTTTACATAATTGACTGAATAAGGGATACTGTATTTCAACATATTTTGTTTTGCCAATGATTGCTGACCGAGGAGAATGGTTGATTGGTTTGGAGTTGTATTGCGTTTAAGAGAACAAATGCATCTGGCAATATTCCAGATTACTGGGTAGTTACCAACATGTAGTGGAACAAATTGGCAGGAGACATGTCTGGAGCTGAAATACAAATTGTCATCTGCATTATCACTTGAATTTTGATTGGGCTTAGAGTTGTTTGAGGTATGCTAGGAATATGGAGCAAAATACATCTTGTCCAACCGCTCTGTAACAGATACATCCTAGAGATACCATTCAGTGAAAGGCTGACATTGCACACCACTGCCATATTTGAGCAAGTATTTCAAATCGGAAAGAAATTACATGAATTCCAACCCTTTGCACACTTTTACTTAATGTATTTACAGGTGTGGAGCAACCCTTTTGTGGGAAAGGAAGTGAAGCTGTGAGAAGTGATGGAAAATGCAACCTGCTGGAAGGTGACCATCTGTTTGATCAAGGAGAAATGAATGGCAAGGCAATTAGTGAAATCAAATGCACAAAGGACTGGGAAAATGCCACGAAGGCCATAGGGTCTAGGTGAGGATCTTGTCCTGGTTAAACTGAGTTATTATTCTCATTTATTATGTAACCCAGTAAGTATTGCCAACCCATTAGTCATATATTTTCAATAGGAACAGTTAAAATGTGCAAACTCTTTTTCAAAAGTCAAAGAAACTATAGACATTTTAAATCAAAGCAGAATTTCTTGGAAATACTGAAAGGATGGAGTTAACAGCAAAGCAGAACAAGAAATAAATAAAGAAGCGCTAAGAAATTGAGAAAGGAAGCCATGTAGAGTTGTCTTCATTTGTTACGGTATAGAGTTAAGAATCAAGAAGACAGGTTGCAGCCTTAAAAAACTTAAAATAGGCTGCATTTGAAGTATTCCATGCAGTTCTGATTGCCCCATTACAGGAACTATATGGGGGATTTTGGAGAGGGTGCAAAAGAGGTTTACCAGAATGTTGCCTAGATTAGAGGGTATTAGCTAAAAGAAAAACAAGAGATGCACAGATCAGGGAGGCACTCGGAACATTTCCCCAGGGTGGAAATGTCATAGGTTAGAGGGTATAACCCTCTAACAGATAGAGGGACAGGTAGTGTAGCAGTAGCAAGGTGACTGCAGAAGTACTTGGACAGGTTGGGAGAGTGGACAGAGAAGTTGCAGATGGGATACTGTATTGAAAAGCATGCAGTCATGTACTTTGGAAGAAGGAATAAAGGCGTAGACTATTTTAGAAAGACGAGAGGATTCAGAAACAAGTGGTGCAAAGGGACTTGGGAGTGCTGGTGCAGGATTCCTAAAACATTGATCTGCAAATTGAATTGGTAGTAAGGAAGGAAAATGCAATGTTAGCATTCATTTTAAGTGGACTAGAATATAAAAACAGTGATGTAATGCCGAGGTTTCATAAGGCAATGGCCAGACCTCATTTGGAATATTGTGGGTCATTTTGGGCCCCATATCTGAGGATGGATGTGCTGACGTTGGAGAGGGTCCAGAGGAGATTTACAAGAATGATCCCAGGGATAATTGGGTTAATATATGCTGAGTATTTGACAGGTCTAAGCCTGTACTTGTTGGAGTTTAGAATGATGGGAGTGGACGTGGTCAAGTGTTTTTATTAGTGAGAAAGTCTAGGACCAGAAGGCAAGCCGCAGAAGAAAAGGATGTACATTTAGAAAGGAGATGAGGAGGAATTTCGTTAGCCAGAGGGTGGTGAATCTATAGAATTCATGGGCATTGTTAAAGCAGAGATTGACAGCTTCTTCATAGGTAGGTTGTTAAAGGTTAAGGCGATAAGGCAGAAGAATGAATTTGAGAGGAAAAGATAGATCAGCGATAGTTCATTTGAATTGAATTGAATTCCTTTTATTGTCATTCAGTCCTTTTGGTTTGAACGAAATTTGGGCTGTTAAATACCTTTAAATGATATTGTGATTTTTAACCACTCCCACAAGTCTCATGTCTCATGCTTTACCCCAATTTACTACTTTCCCCCAAAGTCTAAACTTATCCTTATTCATAACTATCGTAAAACCCATGAAAAAGTCATAATTCACAAAGTGCTGGAGTAACTCAGCGGCTCATTAGTATCTCTGACGGACTTGGATAGGTGCTTTTCAGGTCGGTACCCTTCTTCAGACTTCTTTAATCAAGGCATTTGACAAGGTCCTGTTGGATCCTGATCTGAAACATTGCCTATCTTTGTCATCCTGGCCTGCTGAGTTACTGCAGCACTTTTCGTAAACCAGCAAGTGTATTCTTTGTGTCTCCTGCATTTACATACCATTTGTTAATATATATGATAAACATTATAGTTTTCGGTATGGATCACTTGGGTATGCCACTTATCCCAAACTTTGAATCAGAAACATATCCATTCACTACTACACTTTGCCTCCTATCACCAAGCCAATTTTGGAATCAATTAGCCAGCTCATACTAGATCCTTTATGCCTGAACCTCCACTACCGTACCATGCAGGATCTTTTCAAAAGCTTTGATTAAAAAATACTTATCATTATCCTTGGATAAATTTCACGATGTACTCCCCATATTCTCTTTGAAAATGTTGCTGATACAATGCATATACTGTATCTCTAATAAACCAAGTGACTTTTGCAGGGAAAATTCTTGATTTGAATCCCAAACCACACAGCAATACAAATTTCTTACACAATTTTCAATTATTGTCTTTCATCTTATTCACCCTTGTGTTTATTCTCACACACAGCAGATGCCTCAAAATTAACTGGTGTTTCTATAAAAATTGCACAGCCCTCTTTGTTTGTCCATCAGAACGTGGTTTATGTAAAATAGAGTAAATGGATGAATGTCATCTTTTTGTAAATTTTGCTGTTAAGACAATGCACACTTTTCCTTCAGCAAAGCGACCGATCTGATGAGAAATGATGAAAAATGCAAAGGTGACTATCTCTCCGAGCTGGAAAGTTCTAAGCGCATGGGGATAAATGAATTCAATTCAACAGAACATAAAGAGAATGCTGAGGACTTGGGGCCAAGGTGAGGAACTTGTCCTATTATTGTTTCTGTGGTTCAATTGGTATCCTGTAAACTACAATCCAATAATATAATTTTACCCTGGGATGAAAGAGATATTCATTTGACTGCATTTCTCTGTATTTTCACTAATGCATTGCAAATCATCACACTTTATTTAATTATTGCATTTATTGAAAAGCTTATTTGAAATTTTACTTGTAATGCAAGGAGGGTGGAGTGAGAGGTGATATGCATAGTGGAAGTTACCTATTGTCACCCCATCAAGTGAAACAGATAATGGTCACATGATGCGAGATTTGGACAATGTTCGGGCATACGCAAATAAATAACAAATAATATTACAGAAGTGCCAGAAAATGTCCATCTTCAACAAGAGCAATTCTTGTCATTGAATAGCATTTTCATTGCTGCATTCTCCACCTTATGTATCACCTCTGATCAGAAATCCAATTACAATTACCACTTTCGGAACACCCAGAGGTTGGGTACTTTGCAGAGTAACTCCCCTTCTGACATCCAAGGCCTTTCTACCACAGTGGAAAGTGAGAGTAATGGAATGGCCTCCAATTGCCTAGATGAGTGCTGTACCAGAAATGCTCAAGATGAGCAACACCTTCCAGAACAAAACAGATTGCTTTATTGAAAGACCATCAATGACCCCAAACTTTATTTGCTCTAAGGCTTACTTATTGGCTATAAAATATAGCGTGTGCACTGGCCTGAGCTCTTACGACATCAGTTCCCAAACTCCTAACCTTCACCATTAAGCAGGACAAGGGCTGCATGGGAACACCATCACCTCCAGGTTCTCTGTCAAGTCGCATACTATCCTGTCTTGCAAATACACAGTTGTCCTTTCATATTTGGTTCCAAGCCATGAAATTCCTGCCCATAGGATTGTGAGAAGGACTGCAGCTGTTTAAGAAAGTGGCTCACCATCCCCATTTTCTCAAGGGCAATTAGTGATGGAAAATAAATGTTGGCATTGCCTGCAATGCCCAGATTCAGAAAAGGAATTGAGAAAAACTATGCATGCAGTATTTTCAATTGAGATGCAAATGATGAATGGAGTAGCGTTTCATTCAATCACTCTGTATTACACTGCTGCTCAGCTGGTTTACCAGTCCTCTAAGGAGGAATGGCACTGTTGGCTCTACCATCAATAACAAAACAAATATTTGTATGTGACTTTAGAGCAATAAACCACCACAAGCTTTTCAAACCAAATTTAACATAATGCTGTGTTTGAGCAAATTACTGGTCAAAGACCTTCCTGAAGAGGATGGAAAAGTAGAAAGATAGTCAGATTTGGTGATGGAAACTCAAAGTTGGTCTTGTTAGCTGAAAACATGGCCAAATGTGAGTAGTCAAAATCTGGGATTCTCAATTGAAGGAGCAGAAATACTTTGGAGGGTTGGAGTATCTTACAGAGAAAAAAAAGGAGAGACATGGAGTGATTTGAAACCGTGAATGTCAGCTTAAAAACAATTATTGCTAAGCAGCAATTGATGCAGGTTAGTGAATACAGGAGTAATGAATGATCATGTTTTGGCGCAAGTCACATGCGAAATATGGCTTTGGAGAGAATCATGAGGAAATCTGCAAGGAAGTTATTGGAATTCTTGTCTGGAGGTTACAAACGCAAATTAAAAATGCAAATGCTGGAAGTCAGATGTTTAAACATAAAATGCTGGGAAGGTTCAGCAGGTGACGCATCATCTGTTGAAAGGGAAATAATTTTAATGTTTCATACTGAAATCAATTGCCAGAAAAGTGAGCAAACAAAAGTTGTCAAGTTGGGGAAAAAAATCTATGAGTTAGTGAGGTAGGGTTGCCGTGGAACTGTAGAAATCATGCAGTCAATGGGCGCAATTCGAGAGTAATAGCACAAGCACCGAAATGTTAGACTGCAGGGCCGATGGTGCAAATGGAAACAAATAAATGAGGCAATACCACAGGTGGATGACTCGGGCAGCACACTGGAGCAGCGGTAGTGTTTGCTGGCTTACAACACCAGAAAACCTGGTTCGAACCTGACCATGGATGCAGTCTGTATGGAGTTTGTACATTCCTTCTGTGACCGCGTGGATTTTTCCCAGGTGCTTCGGTTTCCTCCCACATCCCTGCATGCAGGTTTGTAGGTAATTTGGATCATGTACATTTTCTCTAGTGTGTTGGATAGAACGAGTGTATGGGTGATGATTGGTCGACGCAGACTCATTCTGCTGAAGGGCCTGTTTCCAAATTGTATCTCTAAAACAAAAAAAAAGAAAATTGTAGCAGAAATGGACAGTTATAATACAGAAAGAAAGTGAGTTGTTAGAAGTTGTATAGTGGGATATTGTCTGAAAGGCTGTAATATATTTAGAATGGAAGATGTGCTGCAATTACTTAAACTGTGTTAGGCCTCATAACCACAGAAAGATGGATCAGAGTGGAAGTGTGATGAAAAACTAAAGTGGCGTTTCACAGGAAATTCAGGATCAAGCTGGACTGAACACATGTACTTTGCAAAGTGATCACTGAATTTGCATCTGATTTCACCTGTGTCGAGGAGATCACATTGAACTCCAAATGCTGGAAGAAGTGGCACGTCTGGAAAGAGAGTTTGGGTCCTCAGATGGTGGAAAAGGAAGAGGTGAAAGGATAGGAGTATGGGAAAACATTGTGAGGTTGTTGTTGATGGAAGAGGTCTTGTGATGGAGTCTAGTTGCAGCTTGTGGGGGAACAAAAGCAATAAATGTGGCCATGGGATGCAGTATGAAGATCAGGAAAATATCCTTGCTCTGTTGAGATGAGGGTGAGAGTAGATTTTCCACACGGGTGCCTCTGAAATGTCTTCTTCCCCCACCATAGTGGACATGCCAAGGTTTAGGAAGAAGGAGGACAGAAGCACCTTTGTGGAAAGTCTGATCTTCAAAGCAAATATGACTGATGTAGGAACTGGACAGTGGATATAGGAGGCTGGGTGGGGGAAAGATGTCCTGGATAGCTATGTGAATCTATAGGCCCATAATGGATATTTACAGTAAACATATCCCCTGAGATGGAGTAATCCAGATTTTGTAGGGCTGAGGCAGAAACGGACTGATGAGAGCTGGATGGAAATTGGCAGTATACAGGAAGAAAGTTTAGTGTTCTGTAAAAAATGCATGAAGCAGCAATAATGCATTGCTAACTCACTTTCAACATCAGAACCAATCATTTCTGATATAGGTCATATGTCTGTGATGTTGGCTATTTTTTTCTGTCTCCATGGAACACCCTGTTGTGCTGAACATGCACCATAGTCAGCGCGGTAGGTGGCGGCTATTGGTATATTTGTGTATGCAAGCAAAGAATCTCACTGTGCTTCGTCACATGTGACAATAAAGTATTCCTATTCCTATTATCTTGTAGTACTTAACACTCTTTATCATACTGTGTTAGCTGCACTTAACCCAGGTGACGAGAGAACCACTACAACAGATCCCCATGGCAATCCTGGTCTCTCCCAATCAAGATATTCTCTTTTGTAGACAACATCCTTCCCTACATCATCTCTACGATTTAAAATTAATATTTTTACAATTTTTTCTCAGTTCTCATTAAAGGCCTTTGACCCAAAATATTAATTATGTTTCTCTTTCCACATAAGCTGCCCTACCGATTGAGTGTTTCCATCATATTCTGTTTTGATATTCTGTAATTAAAATGCTGTAACATTCCCTTTGGTCTGTTTAAATTACAGCACAATTGTTCCACCAACCACCTTGTCAGTAATGAGAAACGGGAGGCCACAAATGGAAATTGTGGAATATCAAGGTGATACAGTGCAATTCTCGTGTGATGAAGGTGGAGAACCTGCAAGAAATCAAGGAGAATGCAACCAGCAATCTGATCAAGAAGGAGCTAAATTAATGAAAAGAAAAAAATTAAATCCCATAAAACACCAAGAAAATGCTACAAAGGGCATGCAGTCCAGGTGAGGAGCTTGTCCTGTTGAGCCTGAATCACTGTTCCCATGGTTCCAATAGGGTCTTTTGCTTGAACGGATTATTCAGTCAGACGCTCTTAACTCCTCAGATCCATACTTTCAGAGACAGTAAGACATTAAAAGGTGGGTACTCATTGTATTTCCTCAAGTTTCTGAACTGATCTTTCCATTATTTCTCTCGTGGTTATGGAAGCATACAGCACAAAAAAAAGCTGTTCAGAATCAATCCATGCCGACCAAGATGCAAAACCACCTTAAGCAGGTTCCATGTACCTACAAATGGATCATATCCCTCTCAACTATTTCAACCCATTTACTCGTCCAAATGTCTTTTAAATGCTGTTTTAGAACCTGTTTCAACTACCTAATTTGGCATCTGATTCTCATACTCAAAATATCTGTATGC
This sequence comes from Leucoraja erinaceus, assembly GCF_028641065.1. Taxonomy (NCBI): domain Eukaryota; kingdom Metazoa; phylum Chordata; class Chondrichthyes; order Rajiformes; family Rajidae; genus Leucoraja; species Leucoraja erinaceus. The sequence continues at coordinate 20,159,657 of NC_073393.1, read as the reverse complement.
TTTTGGATACCGTTGGGGGATGACCGTAGTACGGTGGGCAGCTGTAGTAGTCAGATCTGTGGCCTGGTTTTGAGGCATAGCGAGGAAGGGCAATGTTAGGTAGAGCCATAGTGGTAGGAGACTTGCTAATTATGGGGACACCAGGTTAATGTGTTGGCTCTCTGGTGCCAGAGTCCAGGATATATCCAAACAGTTGCATGGCCTTTTCAGGGGGAGAATGAGCAGCCATAAGTTGTGCATGTTGCTAAAAAATAATCAGGTGTGAAAAGGGCTGATGTTCTGTGAAATGAATGTAGAGACCAAAACAAAAGGTTAAAAAGGAGGACCTCAAGGATTGGATTTCACACAGTGCCACATGATAGGAATAGGAGGACAGATTAATGCGTGGTTGATGAGTTGGCGCAGGGGCAGTGATTCTGATTTATGGACCATTGGGTTCCCCTCTAGGGTAGAGGTGAATTGTACAAGAGGGATGAGATGCATCTGAACTGGAGGGGAACCAATATCCTGGCAGGTTTGCTTGTGCTCCTCGTTTAACTAGATTGGCAGCAGGGTGGGATCCAATACAGGTTTGAGGTAGGTGAGAGGTTGAAAGTAGGTATGGCAAGTAATGAAACGAGGTTCAGTTGTCAGGATAGGCAGGAGTACGGCAGGGAGCGAGGAAGGACTGTCGGATTGAATGTATCTATTTTAGTGCAAAAGATCTGACAGGTATGTCGGATGAACTAAAGACATGGATGGGTATGAGCAACTAGGAAGTTTTAACTATGCAGAAATCTAGCTAAGAGAGGGACAGGACTGGGAGCTTAATGTTCCAGGGTAAAGATGCTACAGATGAGATAGAGGTGGGGGTTAAATACATGTTGCTTTGCTGATTAAAGAGAATGTCTTGGCAGTGGTCCAAGATGGCATTAGTAAACGGTTAGCCCAGTCCCACCCCCACCCTGATCGTTGTACTAATTTTACTGTTGTCATGATGAGTTCATTGTCTGTAACTTATTTTCAGCTAGCCCACAGCTAACAATGGCCTATTTCTTTCATCATCGTTATTTTTTGCATATCTCTCATTTATTTGTTCTATATCTCTCTGCATCACCATCAATATCTCTTGATTTCTCTGACTCTCATTCTGAAGAACAATTTCGACTCGGAACGTCAATTATACATTTTTCCCAGAGATGCTGCCTGACCCACTGAGTTACTCCAGCTTTTTGTGTCTATCTGCGGATGATCGACTTGTTGGGAGGATTCCGAATTGGGGCAAGACCAGTTTGATGTTATTAGACAGGAACTTGCTAAAGTTGATTCAAATAGGTGGTTTGTAGGGAAAGGGACATTTGGAAAATGGGATGCTTTTAAAAGTGATGACTAGAGTTCAGGGCATACATGTTCCTGTCAGAGTGAAGGGAAAAGTTCCTGTTAGAGGAAGGAAACTTGGATGACAAAGGAAATTGAGTCTCTGGTCAGGAAAAAGAAGGGGACATGTGCCAGGTATAGGCAGCCGGGATCATGTATCCTTGGAGGAGTTTCAGGAACTGAGGACCACACCTAAGAAGGAAATTGGGAAGGTAAAAAGAAGGCAGGAGATAGCTTTGGCAGATAATATTAAGGAAAATCCAGAGATTTTATGTGCATTGAGGGAAAGAGGGTAATGAGAAAGAGAATAGGACCCTTCAGAAACCAAAGCAGTCATCTGTGTGTGTAGCCACAAGAGATGGGGAAGGTCCTCGATGAGGATTTCTCCTCTGCTTGTTGTGGGCTAGTTGCGCCGAAGTTCACACTGTATCACTCAATGACTACATTATGCCTCCACCATGCATGAATGCTTCAAAATCAAGTGGTCGAGTTTTATTGCCATATACTCAAGCATAGAAACATAGAAAATAGATGCAGAAATAGGCCATTCGGCCCTTCGAGCCAGCACTGCCATTCAATATGATCATTGTCTGTATGGACTTCAACAAGACATATGATAAGGTTTTGTGTGGTAGGTTGATCTGGAAGGTTAGTTTGCATGGGATCCAAGGAGAGCTAGCCGACTGGATAAAGAAGTAGGTTCATGGAACAAAGCAGAGGCTGATGGTGAAAGGTTGTTTTTGGACTGGAGGCCTGTGACTACTGGTGTGCCTTGGGGATTAGTGCTGAGCCCATTGCTGTATGTGGCTTATATGTTTCTTGTCATCCAGTGATGCTGCCTGACTCACTGGGTTACTTTAGTTCTACGCAACATTACAGCATTTGAAGTTCCTTGTGTGTCCCTTTTACTGATAATCAAGTTTTTGGATCAAATGTTATACCTTCAGCATTAGGAGAAGTACGATGCTGTACTACTATATATTCTAACATTCTGCCATACTACTGTTTCATCTACAGCTCAGTTATTTCATTATTTGCCTCATCCGTTTTGGAAGATGGAAAATTGCAAGCAGAAACTATGGATGATCACGGTGAGTAGGACATGAGGTGGCTTTGAATTGATGGCCACACCTCTGACATTAAATGGTGGCAGGTTTTGTGGACAATGCAAGTGTCTTCCCATCACATCATCTTTCTGTCATTTTACATCAATGTGGTCTTCTTTTGTGTCCATCTTCCATGTTTCAAATGTTGACATCACTGTCATCGTCCGTCCTGAAAAGGACGCAACTTCCGGTGACAATCAGTGGGAGCCATCAATTGCTAGCAATAGATGATGGTGGTAGCAGAATTAGCTCAGGATACTTCCAGTTTCTAGCCCCGTGACGTGGACGCTTCTGCTATGGAGCCTATCAATGTGGTGGTTCTTATATGAAGAAAACATTGCTCATTGCTGAAACATCATTAAATTAGGATTGATAGTCACAACCTTTTTCCCAGGGTCAAAATGTCAAATACTGGTGAACATAAGTCAAAGCGGATTTTAGTTGCAAGGCCTTTACACAGTTAATGGTGCGTGCCTGGAATGCGCTGCTGAGAGGGAGGATTGTGGTGCAAGCAGCTACGATACTGATGTTAATGAGATATTTAGACAAGCCATGAACATGCAGGAAATAAAGCAACCAGGATCATGAGCAGGCAGGTGGGATTACTTTAATTTGGCATGATTTTCGCCACAAATATAATGGTTTGAAGGGTGTGCTCCTGTGCTGCATTATTCTATGGTCTCTGTTCTATGTAGCCAAGTCTTTCCACAAATGTTGCCTGCCACTTCTTTGCTGGGTCCAAGTCCTGCAACTCCCTCCTTAATAAATGCCAACTTGCCAGAAGATTTGATCTGATTGGATAGCATGTAAACAAAGTTTAACTGGGCCAATAATAATCCTAAACCTAAAAAGAATTGGATCTGTTCAAAAACATTGATCACCAACTGGGATAGGGAATAAATGTTGGATTTGCCAGCAACAACTTCAAAGTGAATAAATAACGATAGAAGTTGGGTTTTTTTCACAGTTCAGTTCATTATATGCAGCTATCTCTCATAAAAATATTCCATAATATTCCATTTTCCTCACAATATTAGTTTGTAGTCCATTATTCACAAAATTCAGAATATTTCCATACTCAATACACCATTCAGTCAAATATCCCTTTTACTCTATCGGCTCAATCTATGAAATATCCCATGGCATTCACAATATTACTTTGCAATATGGCTTGTGAGATATATCGGAACACTTTGTGATAGACTCCACATTTTTGTTGTGATGCACTACAATATATTCTATGCTACTTCTCAGTAATGGTTTAAAGCATTTTCACACCATTGTCAGATTGTTTGATATATCCCATCCACCACTCAGTGTATCCCAACACGCGTCATATGCTCCACAGTAATATTCTGACATTGTTCAATCTGTACAAACTGCCTAACCCTATTTATTTGGTCACCAAAACATGAGATAAAATAATGCATGTTATCCAGTTTTTAGTAAACCTTGTTGTTATTGTGTTTCTAGCCAATGAGCACTTTACTAATGGTGAAGAAAGAAAGAAATCAATCAATCAAATGACAAGTGAGCAAAAATGCGGAAGCGTGCAGCCGTCTGAGGAGAAATGGACTAAGAGCGTGGGGACAAATGACCTCAACGCAACAAAACGTCAAGAGAAAGCCAAGAAAGACTTGGGCCCAAGGTTGGAACCTGTTCAATAATGTCGTGATTATCAAATTATTAAGTCCATCAGGTCTATGCAAACAAGTCAATTCATTCTCCCACAAGTTTTCCCTGAAACCTAATCACGCCACATTATCAGCTCTCTTCTTCTCCTCTCTATGCTCATCTCCCATAAGAGCATAGGAGCAGAATTTTGGCATACGGCCCATTGAGTTTACTCCACCATTTGATCATGGCTCTACCAGATTTATTTTTCTCGCATCCCAATTCCCATATTTTCCTTTATACCCACTCTTTCCTCTCCCTATCCCCTTCCAACCATACCCCATCCTCCAGCATAGCATTTTATTTATCTTCTTTCCTTATCTGACACCCCTTGTCTACATTTCATCTTGTGTCTTTGTCACTAACTCCACTCGTCTTCCCCACCTATATCCACCTATTACTTGCCAAGCTTTGCTCCACTGTCATCTCTCTTTTCCAGTTTTGTTCCCCTACTCCAATCGGAACCAAAACACCATCTGTCCATTTCCTCCACAGATTCTGTCTGAGCTCCTCTTGCATTGTTTTTTAGTGCAAGAAATTGGTGCAATTTCTTTGTATCTCTTTTTTTTTATCAAACCTTATTGGCCAGCATACCGTATCAGGAAGTGAGGGCAGATGACTGGAAAGTGGGAGGTTTTAAGGAGAGTTTTGAAGGAGAATGGAAAAATTTAGGGACAGAGATTCAGAGCTCTATGAAGATTAGGAAAACATGGTTGTTCAGTAGTAATTGAAGTTGACAATCTTACTGCAGTGAAATTTTGAATGTTATTTTAATATTGACAGGAAAAAGTAATATAAAAAAAAATGTGGCATAATATACTTGCTTTCCTTTCTGATCAGGCTGCAGTTTTTTTTTTAAGCACATTTGCTTCTACCCTTTTTCCTGCTTAACTTATGAAGTAAGGCTTGCTCTGAACCTGAAACTTGACTTTTTTGCAACTCTGCAGAATGACAAAAGAGTTCCTGAAGCAGCTCTGCAAGGACCAGAAGCTCTACCAGACACCATACTTGAATGACATACTCTATTTGCACTTTAAAGGTTAGTATTATTTAATTAATCTGCTTATCTGCTAAAATCTGACTTGTGAATTGTCTCCATTGGGCTCGAGGATAGAAACATAGAAACATAGAAAATAGGTGCAGAGGAGGCCATTTGGCCCTTCGAACCAGCACCGCCATTCATTGTGATCATGGCTGAATGGCGATGCTGGCTCGAAGAGCCGAATGGCCTACTCCTGCACCTATTGTCTATTGTCTATTGAATACAAGCCTAATCTTTTCAATCTTTCCTCATATGACAGTCCCGCCATCCCAGGGATCAATCTTGTGAACCTACGCTGCACTGCCTCAATCACAAGGATGTCCTTCCTCAAATTAGGAGACAAAAACTGTACACAATACTCCAGATGTGGTCTTACCAGAGCCATATACAACTGCAGAAGAACCTTTCTACTCCTATACGGAAATCCTTTTGTTATGAAGGCCACATTCCATTAGCTTTCTTCACTGCCTGCTGTACCTGCATGCCAACTTTTAGTGACTGATGTACAAGGACACCCAGGTCTCGCTGCAGCTCCCCCTTACCTAACCTAACCCCATTGAGATAATAATCTGCCCCATTGTTTTTGCCGCCAAAGTGGATAACCTCACATTTACCTAAATTATACTGCATCTGCCACGCAGCTGCCCATTCACTCAACCTGTCTAGGTCACCCTGCAACCTCCTAACATCCTCTTCACAGTTCACACTGCCACCCAGCTTTGTGTAATCCGCAAACTTGCTAGTGTTGCTCCTAATTCCCTCTTCCAAATCATTAATATATATGGTAAACAGTTGCGGCCCCAACGCCAAGCCTTGCGGCACGTCACTCGCCACTGCCTGCCATTCTGAAAAGGACCTGTTCACTCCTACTCTTTGCTTCCTGTCTGCCAACCAATTTTGTATCCATGTCAACACCCTATCCCCAATACCATGTGGTCTAATTTTAGTCATCAGTCTCCCGTGCGGGACCTTATCATTGGCTTTCTGAAAATCTAGATTTTGCCTCCATCACAGTGAGGATGTGCTTCGTGAACTCACTGTGGTGGATGTTTAATTTGTGTTTATTGTATGTTTTGTTATTATTGATTCTGTGTATGACTGCAGGCCTGAAAGGTCTGAATGACAATAAAGGATCTATCAATCTAGATACACTGCATCCACTGGCTCCCCCTCATCCATTTTACTTGTCACATCCTCAAAAAATTCCAGAAGATTAGTCAAGCATGAATTCCCTTTCATAAATCCATGTTCTCTTAGACTAATCCTTTTACTGCTATCCAAATGCCCCATTATTACATCTTTAATAATTGACTCCAGCATCTTTCCTACCACCGAAGTCAGGGTAACTGGTCTGTAATTCCCCGTTTTCTCTCTCGCTCCTTTCTTGAAAAGTGGGATAACATTAGCTATCCTCCAATCCACAGGAACTGACCCTGAATCTATTGAACATTGGAAAATGATCACCAATGTGTTCACTATTTCTAGAGCCACCTCCCTGAGTACCCTGGGATGCTGCCCACCTGGCCCAGGGGATTTATCATCCTTCAGTCCCATTAGCCTACCCAATGCTATTTCTCGCCTAATGAAACTTTCTTTCAGTTCCTCTACCCCCTTAGATCCTTAGTACCTGTCCTCCAGTACATCTGGGAGATTGTTTGTGCCTTCCTTAGTGAAGACCGATCTGAAGTACCCTTAACATATCTAAAGACGCTTTGACTGTCCTTCTTTATATTCCTGGCCAGCTTCCCACGATGACAGACGCGCAAATGTTTTCAGGGTACAGGCCCTTCGGCCCACCAAGTCCATGCTGACCACAATCACCTTGTACACTAACACTATCCTACACACAAGGGACAATTTACAATTTTTACCAAGCTAATTAACTTACTAACCTGTATATCTGTGGAGTGTGGAAGGAAACCAGAGCATGCAGAAAAAATCACGCAGTCACAGGGAGAATGTACAAACTACATTCAGACAACACCCGTAGTCAGGATCAAACATGTGTCTCTGGCACTATGATGCAGCATCTCTACCGCTGTGCCGCTGTGCTGCCTCTGTACCGCATGGAAAAAGGCCCACCCCAATTTGTCCATGTCGAATAAAATATATCATGTAAGCTGGTCCCAGTTGCCAGCATTTGGCCAATATTCCTCTAAACCTTTCCTATCTATGTACATATCTAAATGTTGTTTAAATGTAGTATAATGCCCCAATTGCTTCCTCTGGCAGCTTGTTCCATATACCCACCACCCTTTGTGTAAAAAAAGTTGTCCTCGGTAGCCAATAAAAGGCAGGGGTGCAGAACACTGGGAGATTGTTTCTTAAAAAATCCAGCAGAGTTGGTGAGCAGCCATGTTGAAAGGAGAGAAAGCATTCTTGAAGAATCATTGAGAGTGGAGAGAGAACTGCATTTTGATTGAAAAAATGGCTTTGTTTCAAGTGATGTGGGACATTTGGAAAATACATTTCATTGGCTGAGAAAAGACATAGCAGGGAATAAAAAAGTAGGGAGAGTTTGGCAGAGCGGCCGTGTTGGGAGAGAGGCTGAGGTGAAATGCTCTGAGGGAAAGTGCAGTACTGTTGCTTTGGCTGAAGAGGCGCCAGTGAGAGAGCTGAGGAAAAAAAAGAAATAGCAGGTTAATGTGCGGTGTATATTTCTGGGTAATTCTTTCTACCTTTTTGGTGTCCTGGTAATGGCAGGTGGATAGTGCAATGCTCCTCCTGCTGGATGTTGGAAGTCAGGGGCAGTTACAGGAAGTAGATGGGTGATCACAGGAAAGGTAGTAGGCAGAAAGTACAGGACTCACCTGGGGCCATTCCCCTTGACAACAGGTATACCCTTTTGGATACTGTTGTGGCAGAGGACTGGTCAGGGAAGAGGAGCAACAGCAGCAATTGTCCAGCCAGCGGTGTTGGGCCTGGCTCTCAGCGGGGAAGTACAAACTGATTCTGTGCTACTTGTAATGAACTAGAAGGTTTTAAGTATAAGAAAGGTAACACTTGGTTACGCTGTTCAATCTATGGTGGGTACACTACAGAATCAAGATTTTCTATAACTCCGAATTGAGCTGTAGTTTACAGAAGGCACATACATTTGTACAGACTCAGTGCCAAGTGTCAAGTTATTGTGGACTCATTCACTGAAGCATATGATTGGATGGAGCTTACATTTAGGTCCTCTACCAACTTGGAAAATGGAACCACTTCCGTAATCTTGCAAGGTACTACGAGTCAAAGACAGATATAGATGATGAGATTCACCATTCTCTTGAATGTTCCATCATAGCCTTGGGTCAACTGAGGAAAAGGGGTATTTGAACACCCATCACATGATTGATCAGGCAGTAGTAATCCTTGTTCACATGTTTGCTTCTGGGAACTGGGACTGCGTACAGCAGATATTTCTAAGGACTTGTAAAATACCACCAAAGCAGCACCCCTAAATCTTCCAAATTCACTGGAAAACTAGGCGAACGAAATCGGCATCCTCTATCAAGCCAACGTCCTCTGAACTGCGGGCCTTGTTTCTCTTAGCAGGCCACATCATTCACACGATCAATATCAGATTCCAGATACAGATGTTGTATTCAGAGTTCCATTATGGGAAAAATCTACCAGCAAGGATGTATTTAAAGCTTCCTTGAAATGAGGCTCCACCCCTGCCAACTCCTAGGAATCTCTGGCCCATGACTACTCAGTGTGGAGAATGAGCACTCAGAATGGCATTGAGATCTTGGGTCCATCTTTTGGGGGGACACATCAGCAGAAGGGGTACATGGACAGGAAAGGTATTGAAGGGTATGGGCCAAAAGCAGGCAAATGGCACGGGCATTTTGGTTGGCATGGACGAGTTGTGCTGAAGAGCTTTTTTCCGTGGTATATGACTTTGTGAGAGAAAACAATAATAGGAACCTTCATGTTGGAAAGTTTGTTCACAATTACAAATATCATTGGTGAAATATTTATGATGTTATTTTCCAATGATGTTATTTTTCAACTGAATAGAAGCACCAGCTGAAAACAGCAAACTTGCAAAAGGAATGCATTCTCGAGGCTATGTTCAAAGGGCTGATTTCACCAGCCCAGCATAGGTATTTTTATATTTTCCTATTTGTTTGTAAATTATTAAAGCACTTCTGTTAATCACATTATAGATTTGGTTTTCTTTTTGGAAGCTAAAGTTGTTTGGAAGCTGCAGGTTTTCAGGCTAAAAAATGAAAATATTCATTTCATTTTGTGGCGGGGTAAATTTTTCTCCAGTGTAAATGGAGTAATTAGTTAACGTGAGCTGCTGGATGCCAAGTTCCGGTGCTATAGAGATGTGAGTATACTGCATATAATTTAGCTTTAAGTTGCAGGCTTTGTTGCCATTCAGATCAGGTGTTTGTATTTGATGAGCACTGACTGCTTTTCCTTATGTAGGTTTCTCCTGCATTGAGAACCTGGAGGAATACACTGGGCTGAGATGCCTGTGGCTGGAGTGTAATGGCCTGTCAAAAATAGGGAACTTGGAAGCTCAGACAGAGCTGCGCTGCCTCTTCCTACATCAAAACCTCATTCATAAAATAGAGAACCTGGAGCCTCTTCAGAAACTGGATTCGTTGAACCTCAGCAACAACTACATAAAGACCATTGTGAACCTTTGTGAGTGGAGCTATTCTTAAACTTAAGACATTATTGCAATATGGAGTTATTGGCTTTCTTCTCTTTACTGACATGTTTATGTTTTATTACCCATTGAACGGAATGGTACTCTATGGCCAGGGAAGAAAATGAAAGTTTTGCATGAAACTGGAACTAGCAGAATCAAGGTTTCAAAGCAGCTCCAATCAAATTTAGCTATGCGATGTCCAGTGTGACTGTTGCATTTTCTCTAGTTGACCACTTAACCCAACCACTGATCCTGTTCTCTGAATATGTTCTTCATTTGGACATTCTCTCATCATTGTAGATGTAGCCAGAAAATGACCAACCATGGCTTGTTACCAACTCCTGCACTGTTACAGCACCTCGATCAATTCTTGAACCAACTGTCTTCCTCAATCTTACATACACCTTGCCCTTGTTGGCAGTCATTAAATATGCCAGATTCCACATTATATTGATGGCACTGGGTTTCATATTTGACAGCCATAAAATCATACATCAGAGAAACAAGTCCATATGACTGTGCAGTGCCCCAGTTCCCTCCCACACCCCAAAACTGTGTTGGCTGGTAGGTTAATTGGCTGCTGTAAATTGTTGCAGTGAGCAATTAAGTGGTAGAATCTGGGGGTGAGTTGATGAAAATGTGGAGGGAATAAAAATGGGATTAATGTAGAATTAATATAAATGGGTGGTCGATGGTTGGTGGGAACAGGAGGGGCTGAAGGGCCAGTTTCTTTGCTGTATGACTGCCCATTTGTATAAATCCCATTTATCAGTCCATAATCTCGAATCTTCTATGTCAAGAAGATTCAGGGCCTCATCCAGATATACTTTAAATATGGTGAAACAATGCCTTCCAGAGAACTGCACTTTACTCCAGTAAAGCATTGCAGGGACTGTGGGCTTTATATTATAGTCACTGATCCAGTTGCTGTTTCTTAAACCAGACTGAATCAGGTATTTCCAACCTCAGCATTCTATTTAACCCTGAATAAAGATTCCAACCCAATAACATAAAGATAGTTTATTTCCACCAAATACCATCATCCATCCGAGCCTGCCTCAGCAGCTCATATTGCCATTATCTACAATCGTTTAAAAACCTCCAATTCTTTCTAAAATAGTAAAATCCCCATCCTTAATTAAGTTCTTTCATGGCCTTGTTTTCATTTTTTTTTTTTGAACATTCATCCACTGAATTACCCACAACCAGAGAGCAGTGCTGAACTAACATCTACCTCTTTGATGATGCTCGGACTATCCTTGATCGGACTTTGCTGGCTTTACCTTGCACTAAACGTTATTCCCTTATCATGTATCTATACACTGTTAGTGGATTGATTGTAATCATGTATTGCCTTTCTGCTGACTGGTAAGCACACAACAAAAGCTTTTCACTGTACTTCAGTACATGTGACTATAATGGGAACTTAGGAAACGTGAACGGAAACCTTGGGTGGGGGCAAAGTCTGCAGAGGTTTCCGTTCAGGTTTCCTAAGTGGGACAGGGGCATAACTAAATGGAACTGAACCTTAACCATTGCCTATTGTTTCCTCTGCTCCACCTCTAATGCGTCCCTTTGCCCCACCAACATTGAAAGTACTCTGCAAATTGCTTTGCCTCTTTCTACTGCTGCAGACACCCGACCTCCTGATTATTTGGCCCATTTCAATACATTTAAAGTGCTGTTTAGAGGGAAAGAGCAGGCAGCCTGTCTGTTCTCTGGCCTTGGTGGTGAAATGGTGTCTTCAATCTAGAATGGTTTAGTGTGGAGAATGAGTCCACAAAAGGGCCCAGCATCATACCTATCATGTTGCATCTTTTCACATGTAACCTCCTCTGTTATGTTTCACATGTAACCTCTTTTGTTTTTATTTAAGCTTGCCTGCCAGTACTCAATACATTGCAGATGGCTCACAACCAGTTGTGTAAGGTGCAGGACGTTGAACACCTGAAGCAGTGCCCTAGCCTAAGTGTCCTTGACCTTTCATACAATAAGCTCGAGGACCCTAATATTATCACTGTCTTCGAGATGATGCCTAACCTAGTAAGTGGCTTTCCTGTCTATTTCCTATGTACAAATGAAAACTTATTTAAATGTATTTAAAATGTAAAGTGTAGCCCAGAATTCAAATCTAAGCTGTATGGCTGAAGTTTTTTTTCACCATTGAGGAAGCACTTTTACATTTCCACATAATTGACCATAGCAATAGGAAGGTGTGAAATAAATGAGTAGTATCTCCTGTGTAAGAGGAATAATAAAAAAATAACTCTGGATCCGGGATTTTAATCGTGCTTAGACTGTTAGAACAAAAGACTCCTCAAACCAAAGAATAGGTTAGTAAAACTTGAGCTTAGTGTGAGCATGTTCAGATTTGGGGAATGTCCCAAAGCTACTTTTGGAAGTGTGTTTGGGAGGCTGATATAAGAACTAGATATAATCGTTGGGACATGAGAAGATTCTGACACCCATTTCCAGTGTCTAATTAATCAGACGTTGAAAACTAAAAAGTTGACAAGTGGTTGACAACAACTTCTCGATATTTAGTTGATCACTTTACAGCCAATGATATCCGCCCTCTTTTGCTAAACAGTAACAAATGATCACATAGCTCATACTGTGTGATTGGAGTAAAGATGACAAAAAATAACTATGTTCGAGCCAAGGACCTTAATTGGCAAAACGGCCAAAATGACACTAGTTTCACTGCGTGAATTATTCAGGTGCTGACTGCAATTTCCAGAATTTCTATTTTAGCATCCTTAGTTTTATTTTGAAGTGTCCTGACACGAAACATCATCTATCTGATGTTGCCTGACCTGCTAAGTTACTCTAACGCTTTATGTTTTACTCAGGATTTCAGCAGCTGCAGTTCCTAATTTCTACAGGTTTTTTAAATTTCCATAACCTACTTATGTTCAGCTGATGCAACTGCTTTCAGCTTGATGTCTGTTTACTTGTGGTTTATTTAACATTTTTTACTCCATGCCAAGCTGCTTCCTATTGTCTCGCAGCAAAAGAGATGATGAAAAATATAAAGGAGGGAAGTATTTGGAGTTATTTAGAAACAAAAACACTCGGATATTACTGGTACAGCAATGAATAGCCATTGTGTTGGAAATGTATTACTCAAGTTAAAGGAGTTATTAAGTGGGACAAAACGTGACACCAAGCCACACAATGGTATTTAGGACAGGTAATCAAAAGCTTGGTCATACATTTAAGTTTTTATGAGCATTGTAAAGAATAGAACAGTTGTGGTAACATTAGAGGCAGTTCAAAAGAGATTTGTATTTGCACTGGAGGCAGTCCAAAATGGATTCACTCGGCTAATTGGAGGATGGAACAACCGTCCTATGAAGAATTGGTACAGAAGAGGAGATGAGGCTTGGGGGAGATCAGCCTCGATCGTAATGAATATTGGGGCTGACCTGGGGGACTATGGCCCCCTATTTTCTCATTTTCTTCAAAATACTGAATTTAGAATAGGAATAAGGCAAAGTAGAAATGGGAGAGGAAGAAGGGAGTTTAACAAACTATATTTCATACAAGTAGATGAAGATAGAAATAGGGCAGAGGAAATTTCAGATAGGAAAAGACAGGAAAAAAATACGAGAGAGACCAATCAACACACCAGCCAGGTAAAAAGAACCACATTCGTCATTTTCACTATGTTGTAGAACAATGTGCTGCCAGACACCTTCTGCAGAGCCTGTTTTTCACTTTTTTTACACAGCGTGTGTTGAACCTGATGGGAAATGAAGTCATCAGGAAAATCTCTAACTACAGGAAGGAGTTGACTGTGCGCCTGAAGCAGCTAACATACCTGGATGACCGTCCAGTTTTTCCAAAAGACAGGTACGTAACCGAGCAGTACTTGAGTGGACTAAAGTTAAACCTATTCATCCCCTGAGATCTTTCCCAGAATGAATTTTCAATTAAAAGTGTTGCTCCTTGAGCAGGCTAACAGGAAGTCAAAATGCCTACTTCTCAAGTGCTGAAGCACACTTGGCACTTGTGCAGCTTTGTTCATTCTCAGGATCGAAACTGGCCCTTGTAACTTAATTTTTATTGTAGCTACACACCGAAATGAGCATTTCCAGCAATAGATTTCGACTTCACTTTGAACTTCTTTTAACTTTCTTAAACACGTCCTTCAACACATCCTATGGAAGAACGTGTTGAAGAAAGTTAAAAGAAGTTTAAAATGAAGTAGAAATCTATTGCAGGAAATGGTCATTTTGGTGTGTAGCTGCAATAAAAATTAAGTTACAAGGGCCAGTTTCGATCGTTTGCTATTTTGTTGACCAATATTTAGCATTTAACTGATCAGTTGGTTTCTGATTCAAAGAATATTAAATATATGGTCATTGGGAAAAGTCACTTAATTTTAGTTTTCAGTTGGACATTTACAAAATCATATTTGCTATTTTGTACTATTTATTGAATTCCACTAATGTGCAGCATTGGTGGGGATATCTGTCATGTTTACACAGTGCTTGTGTGCCATGTCATTGGCTAAATGCTAATGTTGCTTTCAGTTTCATAATATAAAACTAGATTGTAATATTCAAATTCTTCAATGTGGGACCGATTATGTTCAGGTTTTAACAAACCATGTAAATAATTCAAAATAAAATTCAAACTTTTAATGCTATAATGTAAACTGGAAACATTGTTCATTGTAAACTGGAAACATTGCATGAGTTGTTCAATTTTGTTCATTGAATGTTGGCACCATCATCAATGTATATTTGCTCTGAGGCAAGAGTGTGTTTGGCCCATTGCTCCAAACTGTGCAGGACAGCCATTCCATTCCCTGAATAAAATTAGTGAACAGAAAAAATGTTTGCTACAACCATTTCACCTGGTGCTGGGCAATAAACTGCAGATTTAATAAACATTTAAACACAAGTACTGTTCCACAAACAGAAGTCTGCGGTGCAATATTTGGGCATTAACTTTGAGAAATTCCATTGCCCTTTACATAGAAAGATATAGTTATAAATGGAAACAACGTAATGGCCCAAAATATTCACGTTTGATTGTAGAAGTACATACATCCTAACCAATCTACATGTATTCTCTTGCAGGGCATGTGCAGAGGCCTGGGCTCGAGGCGGATGGACTGCTGAGAAGGAAGAGAGGGAACAATGGGAAACAAGTGAACGGAGGAAAATTCAGGAAAGTATTGATGCCTTGACAGCGATCAAAAAGAAGGCTGAGGAGAAACGTAGGCTGCAAGAAATGGAAGCAAAAGGTAGAAGCTGAGCTGTTGCTTGAAATCTTTAAATGAGCTGCACATTCTGCACACTTCACAGACCTAAACCATTAATCTGTTTTGTGCAACTAATTCTTCTGAGGAGCAGCATGAATTGGGTTATGAGTGCAATGTGCGGATGTCAGACTCAAATTCACAGTGAGCATTCCTTCTCCATGAACCTAATTTGCAAAACACACCCACAAATAGTTCTGCAAATGAATGTCTCCATGTTCCTAATCTGATTGGAGCCACATTGGACATCCTTAGTCTTTTACTGTGACCTATGGTTCCAGATAGAGTCAAACAGCATGGAGATAGGCCTTTTGGTCCAACTTGTCCTTGATGACCAAGATGCACCATCTAAGCTAGCCGTATATCACGATTTGGCCAATATCCTTCTAAATCTTTCCTAGCCATGTATTTGTCCAAATGTCTTTTAAATGTTGTTATTGTACCTGTCTTACTACTTCCACTTCCCTTAGTTCTCTGCACTTCAATAATATTATCACACCATGTCCAACCTCTCCCTATATAGCTCAGGCTCTCAAAACCATGTAGCACTTGTCTAATGATAATTCATACATCTGAGCCAGAGCTCCTGAAATTTCTCCTCTAGTCTCCCTCAGTTTATTTTGATATATCTGATCAGTCCAGGAGATTTATTTACCAATATGTTTTATGATATCCAGTTTGTTCTAGATTGTAATAGAAGACGTTGTCACTGATTTTCCTGTATCCTTGGCTTCATGTCTTTTTCCTCAGTAAAAAAACAGAAGAAATATTTATTGAGTACCTTGATCATCTCATGAAGCTCCACACATAAACGGCATCTTTAATTTCTGAGGGACCCTATTCTTTCATGGTCATTTTTCCCTTTAATATACTTACAATATTTGGATTTGAAAATCTTCTTTTGATTTTCCATAATCTTATTTGTTAGTTATATCCTGCCCCTTTTCACCCTCCTGCTTTCCTTCTCAAGCATGTTCCTCAATCCCCTATACTCCTCCAGGGGTACAGTTGATCCAGGCTGGGTAAGATCATGTCCCAATGCCTCCTTCTTTCTTTTATTATCCATGGTTCCTCAATCCTGCCTGTCTTGTCCTTCACTCTAACAAGAACATGCATACCTTGAACTGTCTCTTTCACACTTAAAATAATCCCACTTTCCAGATGTCACTTTGCCCACAAACGACCTACTCCAATCAAGGTTTGTGAGTTCGTGTCTAATACTATCAAAGTTGGCCTCACCCCTGTTTAGTACATTAGCCATTAACAATTTTAAAGCTATGTTTGAAAAAACAAATTTCGTTGCAATATTGTGCAAGACGACACAAAACTGGGTTGGATGTAAAGTTGTGTTTTGAAGAAGTGATGAAATGTATTTATTGGGACACAAGGAACTGCAGATGCTGGTTTACAAATAGACAAGGTGCTGGAGTAAATCAGCAGGTCAGGCAGCATCTCTGGAGATCATGGAAAAATGACATTTTGGGTCGAGACTATTTTTAAGTCCGTAGAAGGGTCCGTGTTCACCAAAATTGCTGCATAACCTGCTAAATGACTCTGGCACTTTGTGTCCTGAAATGTATTTATATTTTGTTGTGGTGTAATCCTCCTTATTTTATCTCTAGGTGAAAATTCTTCTGCAGAGATTGTGCCTGGCACAATACCATATTCCTCAGATGCAGAGACCCAACAAAAGATTGATAAGTTTGTGCATAATGTATTAACAATCCAGGAGGAAATTCCAGCATACTGGCAACAAAAGACAGAACGGGAAAATTCAGAGTTTGCCACCAAGAACCAGCAGGGAGGATCAGGTTTGCTAATGGCAGACCAGAGAAAGCAGCCTTTCAATTCAGAGGGAGCAAGTGAGGCTGAACTTATGCAGTCAGAGGAAAGGATCACCTCGTCTTCACTTGGTATCTCTGACCAATTGCAGAGCACTGCCTTTAGTGATGCTGCAGGTTAGTGTGCATTAATTATATCATTGAAACTTGCAGAAAAATTGAAAACAGTGAAAATCAAGGCAGCATTATTGTTTGACTTACAGGAATATAAAGGGGTATTTATAAAAGAATGCTCATCACTAATTCCAGAGGACACAAGCGAAAGGCCAGGGGATGTCACTCATCATATCAGACCAGTAAAGCTTTTTTCTGAAACTGCATCTTAGCTGGAATTATCAGCTATGCATTTTGTGCTTCAATTTATTAAGGGCATGTTTCGATATGCTAATTTATGTTATATCCCTAATACGTTGAGTTATTAGTGAGGAAATGTTGGACCAAAGTGCTTTATTTTGCAGTTGGTGTTCTTGATGAGGCACCCTGAATATAGATGGCTTTTCCTACTTTTGAAGCCCAAGTGTATACTCTGCGCTGTAGCATCTGATTCTGTGATGCACTAGCACATCCAAAGCAGATGCAACACGAGGAGCTCCCATTGTCTTGCACGTGAACTCTGGAATCATTGGGTTAATTTCCAAAGATCAGAATTTTCCCAAGAAAGTTCAGTAGACCAAACCTATCACTATAATCCAATCCACTATTTGCTGTAATTTCCAAAACTAATCCCAATCCCATCTGGAGTTTTAGCTAGAAATTGTGGCAGGGGAGTGAGCTGTTACGGGATTAACTGTTGTGAATGGACTTTAATCTCTATGGGGATCAAAATCTACTTTTTAAATATCCAAGGGTAAAATTTGTGACTTTCCTTTTTGGTGCCCTTTGCCTGCAGTTTTATCCCTTCAGTGTCTCTTACTTAAAGATGGCCGAAACACACCTTCTTGTGTCCTTTTGTCATCATGGGGAAACCTTGTTTGTCAGATGTCTCAAACATCCTCAGATTCCATTTAACTTGCAACCTTGTAATGAAAACATTGCTGTGATTTCTCTCTGATCATGGAGAATACAGAGGTGACTGGCAGCTGCTAACAAGACGTTTCCTGGAATTTCAGACCTGAGGCATAATATTCTATTATTATTGTCACCATCATTTCATCTTTAGTAACCACAGCTAATTTTCGACTAGAGCATGTATGTGCTTCAGAAACAAATGTGTTAATGATTTTTATTACTGGCTGCCCAGGTAGAAAGGACATTTTTGAAAAGGTGAACTGAAGTACTTTTACCCTGTTGATTTATCATTGTGGTGGATCTGTTTGAAATGCTCTGGCTCAGTTTGTCTTTCTGACTGGTTAGATACGCCATCAAAGTCACTGACAGCTCAGGTGGTACTAGTGACAGAACTGGATCAGACAGATACCATGGAGACCATCTACTTGGAAGGGGAACAACATCTTTACATTGATGTGAGTTGAAAATAAATGGTCTGAATTTATCAACTTCAGATCTCAGGAGTCCATATGACTCCTGATGGCTGTGCCACCACTTTGAAGGTGGTCCTTTCTTTGAAAGAACTAATCAATCTCGCATGCTTTTTCCTGGTAAGTCAACTTTGCAGAGATGTCAGTCTATCTCACTCCCTTTTGATGGTTCCTATTGAATATGTTTTTCGTCAGTTTTACAGGTGGCACTATTCTAGAATAGAGTAGCTGTAAAATAATTATGCCATCCCATACTGTTTGTTTTGTTTTTACCTTTTAATCAGTTTCTAAGCTCCTTTTGCCAGTGGAAAAAAAAAATTTTGTATACCCAATCAAAACCGTGCCCAATGATCAATCATATTGATTAAATCTGTGCTGCATAAAGGGCAATCCCTGCTTCCTTGGTTTGTTCACTTAACTGAATCCTCTCCACATCATGCTTCAAGAAAAGGTTCATTGAGGCTTTCTAAGGTATTAACAGCCTTCTGCTGGAATGGAATTGGTTGCACCTGAGCCTTAACTAAATATATAAATGTTCAGCAAAACCTCTTTCTTTTTGTATTGCTGGTAGCTGAGAATTTTTTTATTTATTTTTTTAGCCATGAAAAGATTTGTGTATGCAACTCTTTTGCCTCCCCATTTCCAATCTCACTTTGACAGTAATACCACAATGGTATTACATTATTTATTTTGCCTGTGTTATAACCCTAGCTGTGATAAGGTTTTCATATTGCAGAAAGCAGATAAGAGGACAAAGTCCAATGATGTGCATCACATTTTATCAAGCCTTTAATTAAAAAAACAAAACCGATTTACTCGTAATGGATATTTATGTTGATAGATTTAATTATAGATTTAACTTCTTCATATCTCTTGTGATTATTGCTTGTACTTAAAAGTTGGTTATCCTTGAAGAATATTTAATCAATTATTTGCACGTATCGAGATTTATATCTAGTTGTTTGTTATAAATAACTTCACAGACAATAGTTTCAACTTTGTGCTGCTTTGCAGGATTTACCTGATCTGGAAGATGTAGATATGAGTGACCTATCACAGGCTGAACAGAGTTTAAGTGACGAGGTAATCCACTGTGTTTTGTTCACTTCCAGTTACTTTCCAACTGTATTTGGCCTTGACTTTTATATTGTTAGTCAACCCACTGGATCTTTGGGCAATTGGGCAGAATTTAGTATGATAAAGAATAAAGAGGTTAGAAGAAGAATTGCACTTAATTTGCTCAGTTTATTATCCAGGCACTGGGGTTCACAGTTCATCTATTTTTTTACTTATTTTTACATACAAAAGGAAAGTAGATGAATTGTTAAACTAGTCTTTAATCTGCGTAGCAGACTTCCAACCAAATTTTTTCATATCTGCAGTTTTATAGTAATTTTACTTCTTGCACTCTTAGATTTTTCCCTGCCTTCCCACTTCCTTCCAAACTGAGCTGATTTGCACCTTTATAGTTCCACCGTTCCACAAGCTCTCTTCCTGTTCGTGCAGTCCACCCTTGAATTATTCCTATTGTCTTCAGAGGAGCAGACAACACATTGGAACCTCTTCTGAATGCATGCTGGCCGCAGGTTTTAACTAAATTGCCAAAGATAATTTCTCTCCAGTTTTCCAATAGAATTATTAGTACTATTCTCATGAGTAGGTTGAGTGTAGTTTATCAAATGGCTGATGATTATAATCTAAAATTAGATTGAAGGACTGTCCTTTTTAAAACACCATGAAGGAGATCTCTGAACCTGTTAAGCGGATGATATCTCGGAGGTAATTATATTCTCAGAAGTACAACTCAAAAATATAAAATATTCTATTCTTCTTTCAGACAAATCATCATGCAAAGATTGAAGTACTTGCTTCTAGATGTGATTACAATAATTTTATCTTGGAAGATGGAGTACAAACCCTAATAGAGGAGATAAGTGAGCAACCTAATGGGGAAAGTTCTGCAAAGGAAAAAAAGTCTATCAGTCCGTCCGGCCAGGAGACACCAAAAGGAGCTTTGGATCTAAAGCCTGCAATACAACAGAATCTCAGCGAATTAGGAAGCTTGTTAATTAGTGAAGGAAATCCTGAGAAAGGCACAACTGAAATGAATAACAGTTTTTTGATGAAGGTAAACACCCTATCCGATGAAGATGAGGGTGATAAGCCTAAGAAGCTGCTGATTGAGGAAATCTCCAACCAGCTTTTTATGGAGAACATCAAGAAAATTACACCATCAATACAAGGTAAAATTGATGAGAGCCAATGTTGGTAAATTATCCCAGGGTGAAATCACTTGCTGATAATAGGAAATAAATGTGAACCAATGAGAATTGGAGCCAGGGATTAACCTATGGAAAAATACTGAGAATTATCATTGGGAAATAGCCCAGGGAAGAAGTGCAGAAAACTGGTATGGCGTGGGGGTAAGAACGGCAGAGATATGGCAAATCAGAGGAAAAGAAGCACTGAGAATTGGTACCAGTAAATAACTGGGTGAAATAAGCATTGAGAAGTGACAATGGGAAATAACCCTGAACTTTAAAGCAATAAGAACTCATAAACTCATGTTCATGTGTCATAGGAGCAAATTAGGCCATTCGGCCAATTGAGTCTTTTCCACCATTCAATCATGGCTGATCTATCTTCCCTCTCAATCCCATTCCCTTGCCTTCCCCCATAACCTTCGGCACCTATACTAATCAAGAACCTGTCAATCTCGGCATTGAAAATGTCTGGTGACTTGGCCTCCACAGCCATCTGTGGCAGTGAATTCCGCAGATTAACCACCCTTTGTCTAAAGAAATTCCTCCTCAATTACTTTTCTCATGGTACATCCTTTTATTTTGAGGTTGTGCCCACTCACTGTGACCACTTCTGACTAGTGATTCTTGAAAGATCAATACTAATGCCTCCACAATCTCCAAGTTACTATTTTCAGAACCATGAGTTGTAGTCCATTTGGTCCAAGTGACTTATTCACCTTCAGACATTTCAGTTTCCCAAGCACCTTCTCCTTAGTAATAGCCACTCTACTAACTTCCGTCCCTGACTCTATTGAATTTCTGTCATGTTGCTGATGAAGCCTGATGCAAAAAAAAAAGTAAATGTGTCTGCCATTTCTTTATTCCCCGCTGCTACTAATGGTAGAGAAGAGCCTCAGTGAAGAGGCACCAGCAGCTGAGATATAGATTACATCTGTAAATGGACTTTTGCTGTATGATAGCCTATGGGTTAAGGCAGGGAGGTTTGAAACTGGGAGATAATCCAAATGAGTCCCAAACGGTCTTTTGGACAATTTAGGCTAGAGCACGCAAATATTTGTATGTTGACCAGGTCTTATATGTGGCAAAATGCTAGGTCAATGCTAGATGCGATGCATTTATATTCACAATTGCTTCATGTTGCACTATGTTGTGGCTTATATGGTAATTTAGAGGGTCAAGAAAGAGCTATTGTTCTCTTTGGAACTTCTGCTTCTTTAAGTTTGCAACACTATTCATTGCTCACAAGGTGGTTTCCTGTATAGCATGGAAAACAAAATATGTACCACCTCCTTTCAATAGTTCAATGGTGCTTTATTTGTCTCATATGCCACTGCACAGTGAAACAGTGAAATTCTCTTTGCGTATGCAACACATGCTGGCACCACCATTTCTAGCACCATTATTCAAAGTCCAAAGTCCAGTCAGGTAGCATGTTCGATGTACTGGAACAGTTCCCGTGAACCGACGTCTCCTCTCTTCTCTCCTCGCCTTGAGTCCTGGGGTGCCTCCTGCAGCCGACCTTGAAGGAACTGGAGGCATCACCCCGGTTCACACTCCTACCGACCATTGCTCCTCATGTCCGGCGTCTCCAGCTCACTCCCAGTTACACCCTTCGATGAGCCTTCGGGCGGGTTACTAGTCCGTGGTTACTTCGGACGTGGTGAGTCTGTATGGAGTCTGTGGAATTCTCTGCCTGAAAAGGCGGTGGAGGCAGGTTCTCTGGATGCTTTCAAGAGAGAGCTAGATAGGGCTCTTAAAAATAGCGGAGTCCGGGGATATGGGGAGAAGGCAGGAACGGGGTACTGATTGGGAATGATCAGACATGATCACATTGAATGGCGGTGCTGGCTTGAAGGGCCAAGTGGCCTACTCCTGCACCTATTGTCTATTGTCTATTGTCCCGCCGTCCAACGAGCCTTCAGGAAGGGTTCCCAGTCCCGCCGCCTGATGAGCCTTCGAGTCGGTTTCCGGTCCCATCCACCAACGAGCCTTCAGGCAGGTCATACTGGCTGACAATCCTTCAGGTGAGTTCCCTGGTCCCGTCATTCGACGAGCCTTCGGGTGGGTTACCGTTTACGTTGACCAACGAGTCTTTGGGCGGCCCGTGACGAGCCTTCGCACGGGTTACTGGTTCTGCGACCGATAAGCCTTTAAGTGGACCCCGACGAGCCTTTGGACGAGACCCCACTGACCGATGAACCTTCCGAGCGAGGTCCCACCGACGTTTCATTGGGCAAGCATGACCTGAGGTTCCTGTTATCTCTTAATTTATTCGCCTATTCCAGGAGTACTCAGATTGGTGTCAAGAGCACAGCTGGTAGTGTTGCTGTCTCGGTGTTGAGCAACCTGGGTTCAGTCCAAACCTCTGTTGATGAGTCCCACATGAGTTTGCACATTATCTCCTTGTTCATGTGGATTTTACCGGGGTGATGTGGGTGTCTGGGGAACCAGAGGGAAGGTGTCGGGTGTGTGAAAGAGAAAATGTAACGGAGATAAACTAAGAAATGGAATTGACATGATTTCTCTGAAAGACAGCGTAGGCCTTCATTTCTTGAGATCTTAGAATAGAAACAGTCCCTTTGGCAGGCTGTGTCTGTACCAATCAGCAGCTACTCATTTACCCAAATTATGTGCTTATCCCCTTTTATTTTCCCCACATTCCCATCAACCCACTGATTTTATCAGTCAGCTGTATGCAATAATCATTTTCTAGTGGTCATTTAACCTAGCAATCTGCACATCTTTGGGACGTCAGACGAAACTACACAGTCAGAGGGAGAACGTGGAAATGTTACACAGACAGTACTCATGGTCAGGATTGAGACAGCAGCTCTACTCACTATTCCACTCTAGTTTGTGATAATTACTTATTAAAACACAAAGGCGGATTATTTGGTTATTGGTTCCTAACAGAATATGCTTATATTTGTTTATTGTCATAAACATCAGCGTGCAGTGAAATTCATCGATAACATGAAGCTCACAGTGTAATCAGTATACATACAATAATAACACATGTAACAAATAAATACAATGATGAGTGCAAATAGCAGAATGGTGCAAGATTGTGGAGCAAAATCTGAGTAAGGCAGAAGAACATAAAAACACATTGGAATAGCCTAATAAGGTAAAATTATGAGTAAATGGCTGTGGCAGTACTTCTGAGAATGGGGTGGGAAAGAGGTGTTTGGTTCAGGAGTTGGAAAGCAGAGGGGGGAATAGTTAATCTTAAATCTGGATGACTAAGCTTTGAAGTTCCTGTATCTTCTCCCAGAAGAGAAGGCAAACGGCCAGGGTGACAAGCATGCTTGACGACATTGCAAGCCGCCTTGATGTTCAATGCTGTGAAGTTAGATCAGATGGAAGGAAGGGAAGAGCCTGTGATGGACTGGGCCGTGTTTTCCATTCTGCAGATTGAAGTCTTCAAAATCTGAGCAGTTGCCTTACCAGCTTGAGATGCATCCCATCAGAATATTTTCTATGTAAGATATGCTGGAGTAATTCAGCAGGATGGTCAGCATCTCTGGATAGAAGGGATGGGTGACGTTTCGGGGCCAGATCCTTCCTCAGACTGAGAGTCAGGAAAGAGGGAGACATGGAAGGGTAAGGTGTGAAAATGAGACATCAAAGGGGACGTAAATCAAGGAAAATGTAGAATAGATCATTGTTATGATTTGGCAGACCAATTTTCCTCCTGGGATAAATAAAGTTCTATTGTATCGTATCATATCGTATCGTATCATTAGCTAGGTGAAGTTGACAACGAAGCATACAAAGATAAATATTTAATCAGGAGGACTGACTGGTTGGAGAGCTAGGATGGGGAGGGATGTAGAGAGAAAGAAAGCAAGGGTCACTTGAAGTTGGAGAAGTCCATATTGTCAATAGTTAATAGGGGGACTATGAAATGTCACTGAGAAGTCGTACTAAACAAAATCCTAAGGGTTTTTATACATGCATTAAAAACCAAGAAGGTAATCAGAGAGAAGGTAGAACTGCTCAACTATAAAGGAGAGAATTCATGCTTGGAGTCAGAGGTGTAGGACATGGAGGCAGGAAGATCAGGGTGGGTTATACTAATATACTACGGCAGTTTGAGATATAGAAGGAGGTGATATTGGGGCTCTTACAGATCATTAAGTGGATACATCTCTCTGTCCTTGTGGTATCTATCTTGGTTAGATAAAGAGCCAAAAGAGGAGATTGCAAGTGCATTGATGAAGATCTTTGTCTCTTCACTAACCACAAGCAAGTTCCCGGAGGACTGGCCAATGTGCTATTCCTTTGTATAAGGAGGGAAGTAGACATTGTCCTGGAAATTATAGGCTGGTGAGCCTCACATCAGTGGTAGGGAAGCTGTTGGCGGATTCATCAGGATAGGATTTACTACCATATGGAACAGAATGTGGAAATTAGGGACCGCCAGCATGGCTTTCTGCACATCAGGTCACATCTTCCATAGATGCATGGATATGCAAGAAATGAAAGGATATCGATAACATGCAGGCTGAGGTGATTAGTTTAACTTGGATTCATGTTCAGCACTACATTGTGGGCTGAAAACATATTCTTGTATTGTACTGTTTATAGTCAGAAAGTATCAATTTTAAATGTAACTTAATTAAGCTGCAATCATTCTCACCAGCTTGCTTCACAGCCTTTATTGTAAACCATAGCACATCATATGTAGATAGAATTGTACAAATGTAAACAAGGATGGTATGTAAAGAAACAAATTATTCAGGTATTTGCCATCTATTTCCTGATCTGATGTGAATCTGATCTTGCAGTGTAGATATCTAAGATGGAAATCTCATTCATCATTTTATTTTTATTCATCTTTTTAGAACCTGGCCCAAAGGATCAACAGATTCAAGAAGAATTAGCAAATTTGGAACTAGGACGTATCAACATTGAGGACATTGAGTTTGGACTAGATTGAGAAGTCCATGTTAAAAGACAATAGATGTTATTTTACAGGAAATGTAACTGATATATAGTTCTTGTTAGACAAAAAATGTTTGTTTGCCTTGCTATTTAACAATATTGTGTTCTTGTTTTTGAATCTATTTTGCTTTACATTTTGATAAATGATTTTATATTTATAATATTACATCAAAAAAGACTCAGAAGCCAAGGTGTGAGGGAAGGAAACATGGGTTCCATCCATGGGGGTGGACTAAAAAGAATGAAAAAGCCCAATATGGTGCAATATCAAAAAATCCTAAGTCCCTAGTGCAACCCAGGCAGGCAATGCTGATATCCAGATTTGATTGTTTGCACGGCTGTCCTTGTAAATGCATGGGTTCCACCGGGTTCACCTGTTTCTACCGGACTCACCTGTTTCCACTCGCATCCCAAACAATGTGTGGGCTGGCCAGTTAATTCCCAGTTGGAAATTTTTGCTGATTTGAAGGCGAATGGTAAAATCTGTGGTTGGGGCAGTATTGGAGAGAATTAAAAAAATGGATTGGGCTCCTTCCAGCATCGCTGCGTGGTCCCTGTACATGACCTTGAGGTTCCGAATACCAGTCAAAATATTGCTTTTCCAATAGTAATGATATTGCATTTCCTTATTGCTTTATGCATGATCTTGAGGCTTTCTTTTGTTTGCCTGGTGATGTCTTCTCATTACTCTAAATCCCCAATGGACCTTGATTTTTTTTATCTTCCTTTCCTCGCAATCCAAAATTCAATTTTCATCCTGTCTACCTTATGCTTTCCTCTGGATTAAAGTTTGGAGAATAAAGAAGCTACTCCAGTAACTTCAATCTGAACTACTGAAGAATTACTAACACTGCTTCTGGTTAAGAAAATTTGTGAACGATAAGTGTAACCCCATGATGGTTTTAGTTCCGTTTTTTTTGATTGAATATTAAATGATGCACTGTTGGCAACAATCAGATTTATCAGTGTCATTTATAAATATGATGTGTTCAATTACTCTGAACGTTAGCATTGTTACAAAACTAGCAGATGTCACCTAAAATCTAATGGAACCAAGGGATATGGGGAAAAAGCCGGAACGAGTACTGATTTTGGATGATCAACTATGATCATATTGAATTGACATGCTTGTCTTCATTGGGCAGAGTATTGAGTACAAACGTTGGGAAATTACAGACAATAGACAATAAGTGCATAGTTAAATTGGATAGTTATATGGATGGGAAGGGAATGGAGGGTTATGGTCTGAGCGCAGGTATATGGGACTAGGGGAGATTATGTGTTCGGCACGGACTAGAAGGGTCGAGATGGCCTGTTTCCGTGCTGTAATTGTTATATGGTTAAATGGTTAAGTGCACGAGTAGGCTATTCGGCGCTTCAAGCCAGCACGATCAGTACCCCTTTCCAGCCTTCTCCCCATATCCCGATTCTGCTATCTTCAAGAGCCCGATCTAGCTCTCTCTTGAAAGTATCCCGAGAACCGACCTCCCCTGCCCCGAGGCAGAGAATTCCACACTAACAACTCTCTGTGTGAAAAAGTACAATTATACAATTTACAATTATTCAATTTATTTATTGTCATTTGAACCTCAAATGAACTTCAAACAAAATTTGGTTTCTGCAGTCATACAACAAGAAAAGAACCAAGACACACAACCAACTCAATTTACACAAACACCCATCACAGTGAATCTCCTCCTCACTGCGATGGAAGGCAAAGTCTTGTCTCTCCCGTGTTCCATTCTTCTCCCATTGTTAAAGCACCCGGCGGGCGATGGCAAGTCCCGCGCGGGGCGATGTAAGGCCCCGCTTCGGGTCTTAATGTTGGAGCCCTGGAAGGGGATGGCAAGTCCTGTGGCCATTAAAGCCACGCCGGGCGATCTAAGGCTCCGCTCCAGGTCATTTTCAACCCCGCAACTTGGGCGGGAGAAGCTGCCGTTGTGGGAGCTCAAAAAAGCGGCCTCCCACCAGGGACCCGTGAGCTCCCAATGTCACCGTCTACCGGAGCTGCGGCTGGAGCCTCCGAGCTCCGGAGTTGGGTCGCAGCCACGCGCCACCACAGCTGTCCACGCTCCGAAGCCGGCCAGCTCCACGATGGTAAGTCTGCAGCCCCCAGGTGGTTCCGGTTGGAGGCCGCTCCATGGTGCAAGGCCCCAACGACAACGGAGACCCGACAGGGAAAAGGTCGGGCTCCCCGTACAGAGAAGAGATTTAAAAGTTTCCCCTCCGCCCCCCACATATACGCAGCTAAAAGCCATATAAAAACCCTCTCGTCTGAATAATCTAAACTCCGATGTCAGAACGGTGAAACACACTCCGCGGCTTGGAGGTCCCGAATCGGCACTTTCCTACTGTAGTCCGCGGCTTCAGGATGTTATAGACCGCAGGCCGTCGGCCGGAGCTCTACTCCGGCAATCCCGAGTGAGGGATCCCAGGATGGTAAATCCACACCACGCCCGCGGCTAGAAGCTCTGCAGACCATAGTCCCATGATGTCAAAGACACCAGGCCAGCATTCGAGCACACCTCTTGGTTGAGTGCCCCAATGACGTAAAAATAGCGGCTGTCGTCGACCACGATATTCTGAAGGTGGAACTGGGCCTCTATGTGGGCAAACCACACCTGAGGCTGTTCGGCCCAGAAAAACGGGCAGTTTGAGGCCCACAGCATTTTGCTGGCATCGGGGATGGTGGCGGCTTGCATTTCGAGAGACTGAATTCCGATCGGACTAGCGGGGTCACCAGTTTGGCGAGTCGAGATGGTAGGGTGAACAAATTTCTTTATTTTAAAACGAGAATAAAGTTGTCACCCGAGTCGAGCTAGCCAAATATAAACGATGCCTATTCTATTCGCGTGACGCTAGAATGAACGGTTAACAGAAAAACTCGCGAAAAAGTTCCCACACCAGCCAATCGTGAGGGTTTGATATTACTAGGTGCCACTACAAGGCCATTTAGGACCAAAGATACTAGAGGAGCTAGAGGATCTTTGTTTAGGACTGAGATGAGGAAAAACGTTTTCACCCAGAGTTGTGAATCTGTGGAATTCTCTGCCACAGAAGGCAGTGGAGGCCAATTCATAATTGGATGTTTTCAAGAGACATCGATTTAGCCGTTAGGGATAGGGGATTGTCGAGTTATGCTTGTAATAAGGCTCGTACCGACGTAAACAGAGTATACCTTTAATCTGTACAATAACAGCAGCAACTGCAACAGCCTCGTGTAAGCCCAGGCCTCTCTCTCTAACTGCCCACACCCTGAGTTCCAGACACATCCGGTTACTGGAGCCTGGCTTCTGGCAGGGTCCTAGTGATACATATTGCATAATACCATGGCGGTGCGGGTACAAATTTCGATCAGCCATGATGATCATATTGAATGGCGGTGCTGGCTCGAAGGGCAGAATGGTCTACTCCCGCACCTATTAAATGTTTCTGTGCAACTGCGAGAGGGGACACTCGACAGTGACGGCACTGCTGCCCAAAGATCTTATAGCTATAAGCAAAGATCTTGCTTCGCTATAAGATCTTTGGCTATAAGATCTTTGCTGCTGCCCGAGCGAGGGGCGGGGGGGGCTTCAGCCAATCATGAGCACGCTGCCTTGCTGATGTCAGGAGAGGCGTGGCGCAGGTTTGTGAGCCAATGGGATGATGGTGGGTCCTGGCTGGAGCCAAGGGGCGGGGTAGAGCAGCGCGCACGCGCACTGGCAGGGTGGACGCGCAGGCGGGTGTTTAGTTTTGTGCTTTGGTTTTGGGAACGCGAGACATCAGCTGGCGCGGGGGCGCGCCGGGTGTGGTGTAGGCGGCGGAGCGCGCGCACGAGCAGGATCCCGAGCCCCGGAGACAGAGGCCGCGCCGGCTGCAGCCAATCCGTCTGTCGTCGCAGCTCCGGGCCCCATCACTTCCACCGGTCATGATTGAGCGACCGGAGACGGCCGTCTGCGGCCTGCCGGTGAGTGGAGGGAGAAGGGATCGGGTTGAGTAGAGGGGGGTGGATGGTCTGGTGGGGGGGTGGATGGTCTGGTGGAGGGTCGGATGGTGAAGGGGGTCGGGGGAGGGAGAGTGGTGGGGTGGAGGGTGGAGAGAGAGGTGGGATGAAGATCCGGTTGGAGAAGGGAGGGGGAGATGGGGGGGGGGGGGGGGGGGGAAGGGGGTTTCATAGGGGGATGGGGAAGGGGGGGGGGGTGGGGGTCGTAGGGGGCTTCCGGTGAAGGAAAGGGTTGAGGTAGGGTTGAGAGACCAGGGGGATGGAAGTGGAGGTCGGGTGGGGGTTAGGTAGAAGTGGGGAAGCGAGGTCGTGGAGGGAGAACGTCGAGGAGAGGGTGGAAGTTGAGGGCGGTCAGATCGAGGGAGTGTGTGCGGGGCATCGGGTGGGGGGAATGGGGTGAGGGTTCGGGTGGAGGGAATGGATGAGAGGGTGGGACGGGTGGTGGATGAGGGAAATCGGGTGGAATAGGAGTCGGTTGAGCGTGGGTGTCAAGTGGGTTTAGAGGATGAGGGGGCATGTGAAGGGGAAGGATATGGCCAAGGGGAGTGTGGAAGTAGACATTGGGAGTAGGAGGAGAGGAGGTTGGGTGAAGGGCTTCCTGTGGAATAAAAGTGGAATGTGGTTAGATGGATGGAGAAGGTGAAGTCAGTCGGGTGGAGGAAGTGGGTGAGGTGGGTCGGGTAAAGAGAGAAGGTGGAGGGGAGAGGGTGTTGGGGTTTGGGCAGGTTGAGGGTGAGGTGAGTGGAAGGAGGTGAATTGGGATGTGTGCATTAGGTCGAGGGTGATGGATGGATGGATGGTGGGAAGGAGTGGGTGAAGGCTGGATGGAAGGAGACAGTGAAGGTGGCTGGATTAGAGGAAGCGGGGAGAGGAGGTTGGGTGGACGGAGATAAGATAGGTTAAGTTGAGGAAGAAGAACAAAGACATTGGGTGGAGGGTGATGGGGTTAGGTGGAGGGAGAGCGTTAGTAGGTTGGGTAGTGAGGGAGAAGTCATGTGAGGGGTTCAGGTTGAGTGAGAGGGAGTTGGGATTAGGGAAAAAGTGGGATGAAGCAGTGAGGGGAGGGTCAGGAAATAAGCTGTTTGGGGGAGGATGAGGGGGTTTGGGTGGAGGGAGAAAGAGAGAAGGCTAGGTTGTGTGGAGAAGATGGGTAGGAGGTCAGGACAAAGGAAAGGTAGGGGTGGTATAGGGGAGGCAAAATGTTGGGATAGGAATGGGGGATTTATGAGGCAAGCTGGCAGGTACAAGGGTGAGGTGCTATGTGAAGGTAGTGGATATAGGGGTCTGAGTGGAAGGAGTGGGTGACCGGATGGGTGGAGAGTGAGGAGGGCCCAGTGGCGAGAGGAGGTGGATGAGGGTGGGCTGGTTGGATGGGATGAAGGGGACCCAGTGGAGATCGAGGGAGAGAGGGCAGATGGGGTGGTTTAGTGGAGGCAGGTGGGGATGGGAATTAAGGAATTATGAGGTCAGCTAGTACGAACTTGGGTGAGGACGAATGGTATGAAGGTGTCTTCTGGAATATCATGGTGGGAGAAGGTGGTGGGGGCTGAAACGTGGGTAGTGGTTGGGGAAACTGAAGCTGAGTGTTCTGTTCAGATGATGGTGGCAATCAATGGTAGAGGGTCAACGCAGATGGTTTGGAGTCGATATCTAGGTGCGGGAAGGATGAGGATGTGAGGTGGAGAAGAGCTGCTGGGGAAGGTCTGGCAGTGGGGTGCATGGTTGAGTGTTGAATGGCGGTCGCGGTTCAGGAGTGATGGAGGGGTGAAGGTGCGAGGAACCGGAGGAGAGATGAGTAAGGCAGTGACGTAGATAATTAAGACTCTCTTGTTGGAGATGGGTCATTGCATGGCGTTATTGTTGTGCCAATGGTATTTCATAACTTGTTTCGGAATGAGGTGGGTTTACGTCTTGCTGTATGTAGTCATGGTTGCAAATGGCATCTATCATCGATAATTCATTAGTGCACATGTCCACCTCTGACCTTATGATAGAAGAAAGGTAATTGATAACTTGCCCACACTGACCAACATGTTCTATCTGCACTGGTCTCACCGTTTGGCCTATAGCCCTCAATACCTGTCCTGTCAATGTACCTGTCTAAATGTTTCTTAAACGTTGCAATAGTACTTGCCTCAACTACCTCCTCTGGCAGCTCGTTCTATACACACACCACACTTTGTGTGAAAAAGTTACCCCTCAGATTCCTATTAAATATTTCCCTCTTCAACTTAAACCTACGTCCTCTGGTTCTTCATTTCCCTACTCTGGACAAGAAACGTTGTGCATCTATCAGATCTATTCCTCTCATGAATTCATACACATCAATGAGATCACCCCTCATCCTCCTGCACTGCATGGAATAGAGTCCCAGCCTGCTCAACTTCTCCCAATAGCTCAGGCCTTGAGTCCTGGTGACATCCTCGTAAATCTTCTCTGTACTCTTTCCAACTAGACATCTTCGCTGTAACATGGTGCCCAGAACTGAACTCGATACCCTAAATGCAGCCTCACCAACGTCTTGTATAGAAACGTAGAAAATAGGTGCAGGTAGTAGGCCATTCGACCCTTCGAGCCCACACCACCATTCAATATGGTCATGGCTGATCATCCAGAATCAGTATCGCCATATAACTACAACATGACCTCTCAACTTCTATCTTCAATATTCTGACTGATGAAGGCCAATGTGCCAAATGCCTTTTTGACCACCCTATCTACTTGAGATGGCATCTTCAAGGAACTATGTATCTTGCACTCCTAGATCTGTCTGCGCTACAACACTCACCAGAGCTACACCATTCACTGTGCCTACAACTCTCACCAGAGTCCTGCTTATGTTAGACTTTCCAAAAAGCAACACCTCACATTTCTCTGTATTTAATCCCACCAATCATTCCTTAGCTCACCTTCCCAACTGATCAAGATCCTGCTGCAATTTTTGACAAACATCTTCACTATCAGCAATACCACCCACATTTATATCGTCTGCAAACTTGCTAATCTTGCCATGTCCGTTCTCATCCAAAGCATTTACATAGATGACAAACAGTAATGGGTCCAGTATAGAACCCTGAGGCACACAACATTCACAGGCCATCAGTTCGAGAAGCAACCTTCTACCATTAACCTCTGCTGCCTTCCATGAAACCAATTTTCTATTCATTCAGCTATCGCTCCTTAGATCCCAAGCAATCTAACCTTCCAGAGCAATCTACCACGTGGAACCATGTCGAATTCTTTGCTGAATTTAGCTCTTTTTTTGGTAGGAACTGGAAAATATAGGAAATAAATGTTCTGCGTTGTAGAGAGTGGGAGAAAACAGGGCATGTGTATGACCAAGAGAATCCAATAACATTTTGTTGCAGTGCAGGGATGCTGTTGGCAGTGACTGCATCTTAATCTTAGCTACTCTATTTGAAAGAGGTGTAAACAGAGGGATATGTATGAGGACAGAGGAGACAGTTTGTTAGAAATTAGATGCAGAGTCCAGCAGTGGCTGAAAATGAAATAATTGAGAAATAATTCTAAAATAGTCTCACTCAGACAGATCGTCAGCCACTCCAGCCTGTATTTCAGATTTCCAAAATTCGGTATTTTGGATTTTATCTCCTGTGTAGGCACAGCATTTGTTGTTCATCAGCTAGCTGGAGCTATATGTTGAAGATCAGTCAGACAGTTTAAAAATTCTTAGTCTTGTTTTCAGATTTCTTTATGGCTCAACTGCTCTCTTGGTTCTTCTTCGCACCCTCACAATTGTCATTCTTGTCCTGTGTGCATTGTGCACCTGCACCTTTTGTCACTCCACAATTGAATGATTTTTCAACTGGTGACAATGCCCTAAGCTATGGAAATCTGCCCAAACCCCCTTACTTAGAGTCACACCATAAAACTGTATCTCCTTTATCATCATCTGTGAACTCCTATCCTAAAAACTCTTTTTTGTATTGTAATTATAATTTTGTACGGTATAAACGTGGGAACATTTAGTCATCTGGCAGATCTTACATATTCAAGAAACATGGGAAGCAGAGAACATACATGGCAGAGGGTCAGAGAGAAGCAGAGTGGGAATGACTGGGATCTGGGAAAATGAGATGGCTGTAACTCTTACATCCTTTTCCTTTCAGTATGCCCGTTCCTTGGAAGGATATGTGGGATTCGCAAACCTCCCAAACCAGGTGTACAGGAAGTCAGTGAAACGAGGTTTTGAGTTCACGCTGATGGTTGTGGGTAAGTAAAACTAGGTATAGCCACCTTGCTTTCACATGGTATTTTTAATCATTGTTCCCTTATTCACCATCTACATCCTGGAGTCATTATTGACAAGAATCGAAAATGGATAACCCCATGAACATTGCGGCTAGAAAACCAGATCAAAGATTATTCTTTGGCAGGTGAATTGTTCATTGGCTCACTGAAGTCTTTCATCCATTCACAAGGAACAATTCAGAAATTTCAGTGCACTCTACTTGCTTGGATGAGCCCAGCTATAGTAAGAACCTCTACACCATGAGAGAGGGTTGGAGACAAAACAGTTATGGGTTGACACAACATCCTTGTTATTGTACTGAAGACATGAACTCTTGAAATCACCGCACTTCCAGTAAGTTATTATGGTACAGGTACAATGTTAGCCTGTACCTGTACCCAATAATTTAGAAATTTGCACAGGTATATCTTTGCAAAGGAACGACAAATCTAATCTAACTAACTTTGCCCAGTGATGGAAACTTGTCAATACATCTGTCACGTGGTACTTCATTGAAGCCCTGCTTGGGTTTTGGCAGACCACTTGTGCTGGAGATTTTATTGCAAATTTGGTCCAAAGATGGATTGAAGAGCTGAGTTCCACTGATGAGAGTGACTGCCTTTGACATCAAGGCCGTTTTTGAGCAAATATAGCAATAATGAAGAAGGGTCTCGACCTGAAACGTCATCCATTCCTTCTCTCCAGAGATGCTGCCTGTTCTGCTGAGTTACTCCAGCTTTTTATGTCTATCTATAGCAATAATGACCCCTGATGAAACAGATTATTGGCAACAAAGGGAAAACACTCCGGTGATTGGGGTTAACTTTTGTATAAAAGAAAATGATTCTAGTTGTCGGAGATCAGATGCCCCAGCCCCATAATATAATTCCTGAACTACTTCAATGTACTATTCTGGTCCTAACCATCCTTAACTGCCTCATCAATTACCCTTTCTTCTATCATTATGTCAAGAGTTGAGATATTTGCCGATGATTGCACAATGTTTAAATCCACATGCAGCTCTGCCGCAGATTAAGCAGTCCATTATCAGCATGCCACAAAGATGGACCACTTTATAGCATGAGCAGTGAAATAAAAAGTAACATTTGTGCCACTGAAGTGCAAGGCACTGGCCATCTCCTAAAGAGAGATTCCATCCAAAGTAACCTTGATATTCAGTAGCATTGCCTTTTGTCAAGTCACCCATCACATACATCTTCTTGAATGTAGCCAAAAAGCAGAACCTCATCTGGCTCAGCCACATAAATACCATTGCTACGTGCTGGGTATCCTATGGGGAGTGATTTAACACCTGATGCCCCCAGGCTCTTCCACCAAATATAAGGTACATGATTGAATACCCTCTGCTTGCCTGGATGAGTTTAGTGCCAACAATTACCAAGAAGTTCATGAACATTCAGGACAAAGCAGCCGACTTGATTAGTGCCTACCGACCAAGCTAAACATTCACTCTCGGCACTTGTAATGCACAGTGGCTCTGGTGTGCACCAGACGCAAAATGCACTGAGATCGCAATGGGTTATTCTCACAGCAGCTCTCAGAACTGTGACCGCAACATGTTAGCACAGGTGTCAGAGGTTATGGGGAGAAGGCAGGAGAATGGGATTAGGAGGGAGAGATAGATCAGCCATGATTGAATGGCGGAGTAGACACGATGGGCCTGATGTCCTTATTCCACTCCTATGCCTTATGACCTTATGAACATCAAGAACGACATGGGCAGCAAGCTTCATGGGGCATCAGTACCTGCAGATTCATCTCCTAGTCACGCACTGTCCTGACTTGGAACAATATCACTGTTTGTGTATTATCTTTGGGTGGAAATCCTGGAACTTCTTTTCCAATATTAAAGTTGGAGTACTTTTATGAGGACTGCAACAGAATGGGATATTTCTGCCAGACATCCCTCTCCACAATCTTGCCTGCGAGATGTGTCCCTCAGCTTTGCTGTTTGTGACGCTTAATACTGCTGTCCAACTGCCATTTGTGCTCATTAATGCTATCCTACACTCACTAGGGACAATATACCATTATACCAAGCCAATGATCCTACAAACCTGTATGTCTTTGGAGTGTGAGTGGAAACCGGAGATCCCGGAGAACACACTGCAGGTTACGGGGAGAACACGCAAACTCCGTGCAGACAGTACCCGTAATCAGGATCAAACGGGGGTATCTGGTGCTGTAAGGCAGCAACTCTACTGCTATGCCTCCTTGCCGCCCTGTACATTAAAATCAACCTACAATGTGTCAAACCCATCTAAATAACATTTTTTACTCAATTAATCAGGATGACGCTTGTAGATCATAGAACAATCCAGGAATAGGTTCTTCGGCCCACAACGTTTGTGCGGAACGTGATGCAAATGTACACTCTTACCTGCCTATGTATAATCCATATCTCTCCATTCCTTGCGTATCCATGTGCCAATTCAAAGTCTCTTTAAACACCAATATTGTATCTCCCTGTCGCACCACACCTAGCATTGCGTTCTAGGCACTCATCACCCTCTGTAAATCTTCTTTAAACTTTACCCCTCTCACCATACATCTATGGTCTCTAGTATTTGATATTTCCATTCTGGGGAAAAAAGGTTTTGACAATCTACCCTATCTCTGCCTTTATATACTTCTGTTTTATATACAGATGCATAATCAATTTTCCAGCAACTGATGGTCCGGCACCTTCTTTAATATGGAAACAATTATGAGATTGCACTTTAAATCCCCCCCCGGAAGTCCCTCCCTGAAAATATGGTTCTTAGGATGGGCGAGGTGGTCCATCTTGACCTCATCGGGACTTTCGTGGCTGGACATCCGATCAGTCTGTCGAATTTTCATTATGCAGCCAGGGCTCTGGAACTCCGGACCGGGCAATCTGTTCCCATAAATGGCTTTCATGGCCGGACTTGCGATCAGCAGGACAAATTTTCTCCCTGCGGTTGGGGCCTCTGGACTCCAGCCCAGCTGCAGCCGGAAAATCACTTCCTATAGCCAACTTCTGAGGCTGACATTGTGCTGGAAAATCGGTGGTGGATCTGTACTTCTATCAGGTCTCTCCTTAACCTCTGGTGTTCCAGATAATACAATCCAAGTCTGTCCAATCACTCCTTGTAGTGAATACCCTCTAATCCAGGTATTTTCTGCCCATTGTTTCTGAGCTGATCTAGATCCCACTGTACTTTGACAGCCTTCCTCGCAATTACTCCAGCAATCTTGGAGTAATTTGCAAATTTACCAACCAACCAACCAACCAACCCATCTACAGTTACATCCAAGTAATTTATATATATATATATATATATATATATATATAACAAACCACAGAGTTTGCAGCACAAATCTCTGCCGAACTCCACTGGTTACAGACATCCAGCCTAAATATCATGTTTCCACCTCGACACTGTCTTCCATCAATAAATCAGTTATGAATCCTTATGGCCAAATCACTGATAATCCCACATATCTTAATCTGGATCATCCTACCATGGGACACTTTATCAAATGCCTTACTAAAATCCATGTAGACTGTGTCCACCATCTCTCCCTCTTCTATCATCTCAGTCTTCAGACGTTCGTCTAAAGAAGGGTCTCAACCTGAAATATCACCATTCCTTCTCTCCAGTGATGCTGCCTGTCCCACAAGGAGTTTTGGATTATATGCCAGCAATTGCTTTGGCTAGGTATGAATTATTTCACATGCTGTGTTCCATTTATTGTTTGTGATGTACAGAGTAGGCAAAATTCATGCTACAATGAGAAGGTTGTACTAGTGAACTACTGCAGCATCCAGTTGACTGGCTGTTTGGAAAAGACCCATTGCATGACCCACATCCAAGGTGACCTGTGTTGGGTGTCCACATCTAACCCTATGATGCCTGGTTGAGATTTATCTGTACTGTTTTTTTTCCCCTTCAGGTGAATCAGGCCTTGGCAAATCAACATTAATCAATTCACTCTTCCTGTCAGACCTGTACTCCAAGGAATATCCTGGTCCGTCACTTAGGATCAAGAAAACTGTACAGGTAATTAAAAATTTGCAGATTCTGGAAATCTTAAATAAAAGTACAAAATGTTGGAAAACCTCAGGCGGTGAAAAGTTATTTCTGTTTTCATAGATGTTGCTTATCATCCTTAATTTTCTTAAACTGTGCAGGCGATTTGCTGGTTGGCTGTGAGCTTCTTCATCCATTGTGTGCTGCAGGAGATGTTTATTCACAACAATTGATGTCCATTAAACTTGAAAATAGTTGGGTGAGGGGGGGGGGAGAGATAGAGATTATGGTAGAGTTTGTGACATAGTACAATTTTCTATGCCTGATGATGTATAGTGTTTCATTAGTTGCAAGGTGTATTCTAAATGTGTCTATTTTAACGCATTTGTCGAGCCCATTTGTCACAAGTAGAGGTTATCCAGGGTGCGAAGATGGGAGTTTGTCTCCACAATGCTGTGCAGTGGTTACTCTTGGTACTGTTATGAGCACATACACCTGGAGATGGTGGATTGGTGAAGTTTGGTCATCCCCAGCTAATTCTCTCACCACTTGCTGCACACCAAGTGAAATAGCTTTATTTTTCACAATTTGTGCATCTTGAGCAGTGATGGTTCTCCTGTCTTCACTACATCACTGGTCCTTGGTGTTTCCCCTACTTTTCCCTAGTCCATATCAATGTGAAGTCTTGCGTCATCAGCTGATGGCTAGCAATTTGTGATAATCAGCAAGCAGTTTCCTTGTCTGTGATGGACTGATGACATGAGGATTAGAATTCATGTTGACAGATACAGCTCCACATTGTTCAATAGTATAATTTGTGTGATTGTTTCTTCATGTGTTTGTTGCTTGTGGAGTACTTTATTTGGTGTGTATGTGTGTTGGAAGCTTTCTGCTATTCCTGGTGGCTTTTGGGATTCCTGAACACCCTGCTCTTATCTGTGGTCCAGGCTCACTAGATCCTGACTTATTTGAGCTTTAGTGAATATGTCTGGTTAATATTTTGGGCATTTGTCTACTTGTGTAGAACCGTATGCTGAGTTGGAACCATCAAGTGCATGCCGACTCCCATGAAGCACTTGGAGTTCCACGAAGATGGCACATAAAATGTGGCAACTGTTGTGTACAGATTCAGTATGGTCCACCGTGTTACACTCTTATATTTATTATATTGTGCATGGTGATTGGTGAATTTAATTGGCTCATTGGGGAAAAAAGGTAAGCAGTAGTTTTCAGAATGCTGGGTGATGCTCTACCTAGAGCTTTTATTATATTGTGCCTAATGTCTAGCAGGATTGTCACTGAACGGTATGCAAAAAAAAATTTCACTGTACTTGGGTACACGTGACAAAGTACCATTGAATGATTGCCTGCCTTTTTTTTGTTCTTAAAATTTGCTCATACCCCTGCTCTTTCCACTTTCACTGCAAATGTGTGTTAGCTTTAGACATGGTATTCAGTGGCCTGAATGCAGTTTATCTGTTTGTTTCCAGGTTGAACACGCAAAGGTTCAAATTAAAGAAGGAGGAGTACAGCTTACACTGACTATTGTCGATACCCCAGGATTTGGAGATGCGGTGGACAACAGTAATTGGTAGTTTCAGATTTTACTTACTCTGTCTCTTGTATCTTATAATTGTAACTGCCATCTTGGAAAGTTGTCAGATTTTTAAAGAAAAAAATACAGTGGCGCAGTGATAGAGTTGCTGCCTTACAACGCCAGAGATCCTCTGGATCTGGATATAGTACGCTGAAAAGCTCTAGGTAGAGCATCACTCAGCATTAACTATAGGTGATGTTTGCTAGTTTCCACACTGTATCTCTAAAGTAAAGGAAAACATGCAAGTGTAAGAAAGCACCCAAAGTGCTGATGGTGTCTATTATTGATTTGTAATCTTTCTGGTTTCCTTGCAGTTGGCAGCCAGTTGTAAATTATATCGACAGCAGATTTGAGGAATTCCTGAACTCTGAGTCACGAGTGAACCGGCGACAGATAGCAGATACGCGAGTGCACTGCTGCCTGTACTTTATTGCACCCTCAGGACACGGGTGAGATTTGCATGAGAGTTGCATGGGGTCAGGGCAAGTGAGGGAATGTTGTCTAAAAAATTCCCACGGTGCTGCAAAGCCAAGGTGATACAGACACACACCGCGATGAACGGGAAGGTTGGCGCTGTAATTAAGAGAGCTAAAGCACAGTGTATGGTAAGTCCTTTCAAAGGGGGGGGGGGGGGGGGGGGGGGGAGAAGGAGGGAGAAGGAGTAGAGACAATTTTTAAGAAGCCAGAGATACACGGCTGTGAAGTTCGGCGGACATTTAACATTACCGGTTAGTTCCTTGGTTCTGAAAACTACTGCTTACCTTTTTTCCCCAATGAGCCAATTAAATTCACCAATCAGCATCGGCTCCAACCTCGAGAACCTCTGAGAACCTTAAGACCTCCTGGCGACCCACCTACGGCTCGAGAATTCTCGCTAATCCCCATGGCGACTTCATTCTGGATGCCGCTAATTTTTCAACATGTTGAAAAATTCTCGCCGACCATAATGAGGCCGCAGCTAGTTGCCAAAATGTGGGAACTCCTCACAACCATGAAGGCGACTCCCCGGCAACCACCCGTGAACAAAGTCTCCCGCGGTCGTCTAAAAAGTCGCCTATGTGGGACAGGCCCATAAGCAATAGATCGTCAAAGTATCCCAGTCACCAATCCAGCCGGTTGCACTCCCCCGACAACTCCCCAGAACCCTGCACATTCCTTCCTTTCAAATGTTTATTCAGCTCCATACGAATGTTACATTTAAATCCCCCTCCTCTCCAGAATAAATTCCAGACACTCACCAATTACTGCTTGGAAGTGAATATCCTTCTGTCTCTTTATTCAGTCATATCAAGTTCTTTACCTGTCCTCCAATGAAAGCTATCCTGCCTTCATCTACAGCTGTCGTAATTTTAAATACCATTCTAGGATCGCCTTCCAGGTATCATTTCAGTAATCTTTACTGTATACTCTCATAAATCTTCACATCCAGAAAATGTATCCAGAATTGAACACAATATTCTGTCTACACAGCTGGACCCCACCCCCCATCCTCGTTCCATCCACAGATGGGTCTCCCTCCTCCCCTTGCTTTGTTTGCAGCTAGGCCCCACTCCCAGCCTCGTGTATCCACAGCTGAGCCCTACTCCCGGCCTCGTCCGCCCACAGCTGGGCCTCCTGTTCCCATTCCCACTTCTGCTCAGCCACTGTCTAGGTTGCACACTTTCACATGTGCCACAAGCGCTCCCTCCACTCGCCAACCTGAGCTCTGGTCCATGTGTCCTCTTGCACCCCATTCTGAGACACTGCACCTGCACAGAGGTGAAATAAACATTTAGTCAGAGAGCCATCGTTGGTGCGAAGGGTGGAATATATTAGAGGAACGTTGAATGTGAGCAGCCACGGGGGGGAAGAATGATGTTCACTGCTTCCTTAACGCAACAGTTCCTATTGCAGCTCTCAGTTAGATTCTCCCACTCTCTTGCAGGCTGAAGCCTCTGGATATTGAATTTATGAAGCGTTTACATGAGAAAGTGAACATCATTCCACTTATTGCTAAAGCGGACACCCTCACAACTGAGGAGTGCTACCAGTTCAAGAAACAGGTAAAGCAATGCCCGATGATGTAACAGTATTAGATGCCATCGTGTAATCGGGGTGTGTCCGAGGGAAAGTCACAGTGTAACCAGTGGTCACTGTATATCCAGGGTCTGTTCCTATGGGTGGTCACTGTGTAACCGGGGTCTGTTCCGGGGGGTAGACATTGTATTACCAGGGTTTCCCCCTGGGAGGTCGCTGTAACCAGGGTCATCGCAAGTTGGAGGAACAGCCCCTCATCTTTCGTTTGGGTAACATACAACCCAGCAGTATGAATGTTCAATTCTCTAATTTTAGGTACCGTACAAGCACCCCTTCTCCCCTCCTTGACCCCCTTCCTCCATTAAAAGTCAGTTAACCCTAGCCAACAGTTGGCCTATCAGAGAACCACCCTGCCTAAGGTCATGTGTTGTCGGCCCTGATTTGTCCTGGTCTTTTCTTGCTTCTAATCCCTGCTCCCTTCAGGTAGCCTGAAGAAGTGTCCTGACCTGAACCGTCACCTATCTATTTTCTCCAGAGATGCTACCTGGCCTGCTGAATTACACCGGCTTTTTGTGTCTATCTGTTTCAATGTTATTCTTGTCAAATCATATCAAGAGCATTTTCTTGTCAGATGGTGATTCAGACCAATGTGATGAGTGGGGGAATTATGTTTTGCCTTGACTCTTTATAAAATTAGCATTAGTATTGATAAGCATGGATTGAGACACAAACCGTCAGTGTTTTTGCTATTCTTGTGAATTTTCCTTTCTCCACAGATTATGAAGGAAATCAAAGAACAGAAGATTAAGATTTATGAATTCCCAAATACAGAAGATGAAGATGATAATAAATTGGTGAAGAAATTTAAGGTAAATACTTACTTGTCTTTCTGTCCATTCAGTGCCCTTTAGAGATTGACAAATTCCTGATTAGTAAGGGTGCCAGGGGTTATGGGAAGGCAGGAGAATGGGGTTGAGAGAAAAATAGATCAGCCAAGATTGAATGGCAGAATACTTGATGAGCGGGGCGGATGATTGCAGGTTACGGGCCAGATCCGGCCATTGGGCCGTAGGTTGCTGACCACTGATGTAGATGGATGGGTTCATAGATTTGGCGCAACGGCCAACTCGCCAACTGTCTGTCTCGTCCCTTCTTTGTTTTTTTTTAGTATGTGTTAAATGTATGTTTTAGTGTTCTTTAGCTTGTTATATGTGGAGGGTGGGGAACTTTTCTTTAATCTCTTACCTCGACGGAGTTGTGATTTACTTTCCGTATCGTATCTCCGTCCACACTGCGGCCTAACATCGTGGAGTTGGCGACCTCGGCTGGAGACCGACTTTGGGAGCTCCAACCGGGGGAGCCTTGCGGACTTTAACATCGTGGAGCTTGCGGTCCCTGGTTAGGGATCGACTTCGGGAGCTCCAAGCCGCCGCGGGAGCTTACCTGGATAGATATGAAAGTTCATGATAATTTCTTCTCTCCGAAGGATTGTGTACCCCTGGCAGTTGTTGGAAGCAACCTTGTCTTTGAGGTCAGTGGGAAAAAGGTCAGAGGTCGGCAGTATCCATGGGGAGTGGCGGAAGGTAAAAGTTCTGTTGAGCTTTGATTGTGCATGTGAGATTTTTAAACTTTTCAGTGTTAAAGACTGCATGGATCTGACTATTTACCTAGGCTTTCGACCTTAAACCAGTGCACAGGTGAACAAAGCAATGTCCTCGCTCTTCAGGGAACGGGGATTTCCCTCCACCATAGATGAGGCTCGCACCAGGGTCTCTTCCATACCCCGCAACACTGCTCTCTCTCCCCATCCCCGCACACGCAACAAGGGCAGAGTCCCCCTAGTCCTCACCTTTCACCCCACCAGCCGGCAAATACAACAAATCATCCTCCGCCATTTTCGCCACCTCCAACGTGACCCCACCACTCGGTCCCTCCGCGCAACTCCCTTGTCAATTCTTCCCTTCCCTTCCATACCACCCCCTCCCCGGGCACTTTCCGTTGCAACCGCAAGAAATGCAACACCTGTCCCTTTCCCTCCCCCCTCGACTCCATTCAAGGACCCAAGCAGTCGTTCCAGGTGCGACAAAGGTTCACCTGTATCTCCTCCAACCTCATCTACTGCATCCGCTGCTCTAGATGCCAGCTGATTTACAACGGTGAGACTAAGCAGAGGTTGGGCGATCGTTTCGCCGAACACCTCCGCTCGGTCCGCAAGAACCTACCTGA
Source organism: Leucoraja erinaceus (assembly GCF_028641065.1). Taxonomy (NCBI): domain Eukaryota; kingdom Metazoa; phylum Chordata; class Chondrichthyes; order Rajiformes; family Rajidae; genus Leucoraja; species Leucoraja erinaceus. The sequence goes on along the minus strand of NC_073393.1, from coordinate 20,115,931 downwards.
ACTCCGGGTGGCTCAGCACTTCAACTCCCCCTCCCATTCCCAATCCGACCTCTCTGTCCTGGGTCTCCTCCATTGCCAGAGTGAGCAACACCGGAAATTGGACGAACAGCACCTCATATTCTGCCTGGGTAACCTGCGGCCGGCGGGCATGAACATTGAATTCACCCAATTTTGCTAGCCCTTGCTCTCCTCCCCTCCCTTAACCCTTGAGCTGTCTCCTCCCATCCCCTCCGCCCTCGGGCTCCACCTCCTCCCCTTTTTCCTTCCTTCTCCCCCCCCCCCACCCCCTATCAGTCTGAAGAAGGGTTTCGGCCCGAAACGTCATCTATTTCCTTCGCTCCATAGATGCTGCTGCACCCGCTGAGTTTCTCCAGCATTTTTGTGTACCTTTGATTTTCCAGCATCTGCAGTTCCTTCTTGAACCCTTCAATCTAGTTTGACCATTCAGTTTAATCTCAGTTGATCAGTGAAACAGCAACAAATTGATGGAAAGCATTTTGCAATTAACTTGATAATTTTACAGTTGAGGCGGCTTGATTTGTTTTGGAATATTATTAAGAAATAAATTGGACAAACAAAGCTTGGAAGGTGTTGAACACTGTGTTTGGATCCTGGAACTTCTCCCCACAGATGTTTGCCATGTTCATAGATTTAACATTCTACAGCTTTTACACAAATCAGCAAATAATTGGCTTTATCAGTGTTAGATCACATAATGTACTAGACATATATACGTGTGTGTGTGTGTATATATTACGCACATGCGTACACACACACACACACGTACACACACACACACACACACACACACACACACACACACACACACACACACACACACACACACACACACACACACACACACACACACACACACACACACACACACACACACACACACACACACACACACACCATTTTCCCAATCATGCTTTAAATCCCGTAGCACTGCATCCTGTTTATCAGTGCCAAAAGCACAAATACAGACTATTGTTTATTACATAACAAAAAGGGAAATATTGATGCTAATAAGCGGGTCAGCCTTGTTAGAGTAGGATGAGTACCTATGTCTGTATGATGAGGATGAAAATTGATTTACTTTTTTCTCAATCTTTTACAGTTGAAAATGGAGACCATTGTGATTTCTCCATTTTGCGCAACATGCTGATCAGGTAAAGTTCATCAGACAATGAGAATGAATCATTGAATCATTGTGTTATTGCAGCACAGTGTGACGTGCTCCGTAACTGTAATTAATGACACATTATTCTTTCACTGTATTTCATTTTCTCTTTAGTGAAAATCCAATGTTCATTTGAGAGTGCTGATAAACGCCATCCTTGGAGGCAATTAGTCTTTTTATATAAGACAAAAGAATCTCAGTTTCTGAGCTATATTCCAGGGTTGTTGGCAATCAGGGAAAATGTTTTTGCCATCCACAAATGGTGTAGTTGACCTGGGAATGAGCTACATCACAATCTTGGGATATTGTATATGGTTAGTGAGGGTACGAATAGGAAGATAAGACGGCTGAATGTTTGTTGAGAACCTGGTGCTGGGAGCAGGAGTTCAGGTTTTTCGATCATTGAGATCTCTACTGTGTCAGAGGTGACCTGTACAAGAGAGATAGGCTGAGGGGTGGCCTTAAGAGATTTATGAGATTATGAGGGGCATAAGTAGTGTAGATTGTCTTTTTACTAGGTAGGAGAGCCTAGAAGTAAATTTGGGGTGAGAGTGGAGAAATTTGGAGGTCTGTCTTTTTTTCCACATAGGGTGATGAATAACTGGAACGAGCTGCCAAAGGAGCTGGAGGCAGTTACCACGTTTAAAGATGTTTAAACAGATAGTTAGATAGGAAAGGAATTGAGAGAAACAGGCCTAATCCAGGTAAGTGGCATAGGAGGCATCATGGTAGACATAGACAAGGTGGGCTGACAGGGCCCATTTCTCTGTGGCATTATTCTGTGTGTTGGTGGGTGGTTTTAGCTATTGGGGAATAAACTGTGCCTCCTGGGTTTGACACAAGCTTAGTGTTGAGTTATACTTGTGATCTGCAAGGAAGCTTCAACTCGCGTCCTAGTCATGCTTTTATTGCAGGACACATATGCAGGATCTGAAGGAGATTACCAACAATATCCACTACGAAAACTATCGAAGTCGAAAGCTGGCAGCTGTGACGGGCAATGGAGTTGACGCCAGTAAGACGAAAGGCCGCCTCACCAGGTGAGCTCCATGGAAAATATGCTGCCTGTTGCCCAGTTAGCTTGCAAAACAAACCCACCATAAATTTATCCACATGCCGATTAATGAGATGAGCAGTAACCAAACATCAGATTTGCGCTGCAGCACATTGAGCTGTATGGAGATGTTGAGCTGTGTACTTGAGCTGTGTACTTGAAGCTTACTAATCAAGAATCAAGACCCCTGTCCATTGACTGATCAGATATATCCTAGGATATTGTGTGAAACCAGAGAGGAAATTGCAGGTGCCCTGGTTGAAATTTACGAGTAGTCCTTAAATTCAGGAGAGGTGCTGGAAGACTGGAGGGGGTGGCAAATGTTGTGCCTCTTTTCAAGAAAGGCTGCAGGGAAAATGCTGGGAACTATAGGGTGGTGAGCTTAACATCTGTAGTTGGAAAGTTACTGGAGAGTATTCTGAGGGATAGGTTATACAGCCATTTGGATTGGCAAGGGCTGATTAGGGATAGTATGCTTTGTAGCATACTTACTAACCAACCCATTTGCATGTACATCAAAATTGTTCACATTACAAACAACAGATGTCCCGACACACATCCCTGCGGAACTCTACTGGTCAGGGACCTACAGCCAGAACAATATATCTTTACACCTCAACCCAGTATCTTCTATCAGTAAGCCAGTTCTGAATCCAACAACCATGGATAGGACATAACAACAATAACAAATAAATAAATAAATTATTAGTTTTTCTAAGTAAAACAGGCCATGACAGTGCAAAAACACATATGGCATAGAGCAACCATAGTACAAAGCCCCTCATGAATTGGTGTTGAGTTAGGGTTGTAGTTAGGGTTGTGCAAGGTGTTTCAAGAACCTGATGATTAATAGGGAAAAAACACTTTTTGAACTTGGAGGTACCAATTTTCAGGCACCTGGAACTTCTTTCCACGTCAGCAGTGAGAAGAGTGCATGGTCAAGATGGGGTGGTTTTTGATTATGCTGCCTTCTTGAGGCATTGCTTCTTGTAGATCTCTTCAATGGTGGGGAGGCCAATACCTGGAACTCTCCAATGCCATCTCGTGTTACATAAAATTGAAGAATTGGCATAAAGCAATAGGGGCATAATTCAATTCAATTCAATTCAACTTTATTGTCATTGCACAAATACGAGTATAGGTACAACGAAATGCAGTTTAGCGTCTGGTCATAGTCATAGTGCAAGATAGTAGAAGTAAAAATACAAAATAAGCATACAATAAAAATAAAAAATACTGGTTAACAATGTGTGGATTGTGGATGAATTATAACTGTATACAAATGGGAGAGTCTAAAGCTAGCGACGGGACTCTGAGTTCAGCAGTGTAATGGTGTTGTTGGAAAAGCTGTTCCTCAGCCTGCTTGTGCGAGACCTGAGGCTCCTGTACCGCCTCCCTGATGGGAGGAGGGCAAACAGTCCATGGTTAGGGTGAGAGGGGTCCTTGATGATTTTCCCGGCCCGTCTCAGACACCGTTTTCGGTGGAGGGCATCCATGGCCGGGAGTGGGGCATCGATGATGTGCTGAGCGGTTTTCACTACCCGTTGCAGTGCCTTCCTGTCAGCTGCGGTGCAGCTGCTGTACTATACCATGAAGCAGGTGGTCAGGATGCTTTCGATGGAACAGGGGTAGAAGTTGGACAGGATCTGGGGGGGGACAGGTGAGCTTTCTTGAGCCTCCTCAGAAAGTAAAGGCGTTGCTGCGCCTTTTTGATCAATTTGGTGGTATTGAGGGACCAGGACAGATCCTCTGTGTACCCCGAGGAATTTGTAGTTGGAGACGCGCTCCACCTCAGTCCCGTTTATGTGGATGGGGGTATGCCTGCCACCTCTGGTCTTCCTGAAGTCAACAATGATTTCCTTTGTCTTCTTTGAGTTGAGGACGAGGTTATTGTTGGCACATCATGCTGCCAGGTTCTGGACCTCCTCCCTATAGGCTGATTCGTTGTTGTCACTGATCAGTCCTACCACCGTGGTGTCATCAGCAAATTTTATGATGGAGTTGGAGCCATACTTAGGGACGCAGTCATGGATAATGAGGGAGTAGAGGAGAGGGCTGAGCACACAGCCCTGTAGCACGCCAGTGTTCTGTGTTAGAGTGGAGGAGGTGAGGTTGTTGATCCTAACAGACTGTGGTCTGTTGGTGAGGAAATCCAGTGTCCAATTGCAGAGGGAGGTGGTGATGCCAAGTCCGCTGAGTTTGGTGATCAAGCTGGCAGGGATGACAGTGTTAAAGGCGGAGCTGTAGTCGATGAACAACAACCTGATGTAGAAGTAGTTGTTGTCCATGTGGGTCAGGGCAGAGTGTAGGGCCGCAGATATGGCGTCCTCTGTAGACCTGTAGGCAAACTAATGGGGGTCCAGTGTGGGAGGGAGGCTGGCTTTGAGGTGAGCCAAGATCAGCGCTCAAAGCACTTTGCAATGACGGGTGAGTGCCACTGGGCAGGTCGTTGATACTCCCTGAAGCAGACTGTTCGGGCCCTGACACAATGGTTGAGGTCTTGAGGCAGGGAAATGCGTTTAGAGTGCTTAGGCATCACAGGCAAAGTCGGTCAAAACATCTTGTTTCTGTGCTGAATATTTCTTTATTATTCTATGAACAGGATGCAGGTGTTGACCTTGCTGTACTAGCATTAAGGATAGTTAAAAGGAGAAACTGGAGAGCGCATCCTTTTTTTGTGAAACTTCCTGTGCCAGCTTGCGTGCGACTTCCTTGTGGAAGGTACTTCAGTAAATGGTCACGGAGCCTGCTGTTCAATCTTGGGTTTGTTTGGCGGACGATAGGCCTAGTCATGCTCACTGCCTGCCCAGAACAAATTGAGGCACAGTTAAAGTGCAAGAAGGTAATTGACTTTTATTAATGCAGGAGCCCTCTCGCTGAGATGGAGGAAGAGCGTCGAGAGCATGTGGCGAAGATGAAGAAAATGGAGACTGAGATGGAACAAGTGTTTGAGATGAAGGTCAAGGAGAAGAAACAGAAATTGAAGGACTCTGAGAATGAAGTAAGCTTTTCTACCCACCATTCCCACCCCACATCTCCATTGACCCTTCCGTACGCTTTCTGCACCTTCCTCTCTCTGTAGCCTTTGACTGCAACTAATGGCATTCTGGTGTTTTGTAACCCATCCATCTTGGTGTCCTCTGCTTGATCCAGAATATGTAATTCTGTCCCTACCTGGACACATCTGTACTGAAAGAGAGTGGTTGGTTTGAATTGGACATTACCCAGGGAGCATGACTGTGATGTACTCAGCTATTTCAGAGTGTTATAGAAACTAAAGGCGCTCTTCTTCCTTTCCTGTTGCCACTCCCTCCCTCTTCACTCCTACTCCACTACCTTCCCCTTCTCCCTTCCCTGGCTTCCCCTCCTTCTGCTCTCACTTTCCCTTTACTGCCACCTCCTTCCTTGCTACCCCCACCCTCCCTCCCTCTCCTCCTCCCTTCTCTGTCTCCATGCCCCTGTAGCTGCAGCGCCGACATGAACAGATGAAGAAAAACCTGGAGGCTCAATACAAGGAGTTGGAGGAGAAGAGGAAGCAGTTTGAGGAAGAGAAAGTAGCATGGGAGGCAGAGCAACGCTTGTTGGAACAGCAGAAACTGGATGCTTCAAAGTTAGTGGTAATTGTACTTGAGGGAGTGCATGAGGAGATTTGTGTGGGGGAAACGTTGAGTGTGAATGGGCATTGTATAGCAATGGGGAGACCTGCTCTCGGGTGTGGGCTGAGAAAATGAGGGAAGAGTGTGACAAAGGTGGCTGTGAGAGGTGGTGTAAATAAGGGAGCGTGTACAGCTAGCTGCAGGTATGAGGGAGATGGTACATGGGTACATGAAAGGAGAGTGGAGACAGTGAGCATGAGATGAGGGATGAAAACTTGCATGCTACTGCATGTCACTGCCCTCCATGGACGGTTCCTCTTGTTCTGCATATTGTGTGTGCTTTGTTTGAGTGAATTAACTTTTTCTTTTTCCATCCTTCCCAGAACAATGGAAAAGAACAAGAAGAAAGGGAAGATCTTCTGAAGAGGTTTATTATTAGTGCAAATGTTTTAAGGCTCATTCCTTTGGCCATACTGCAACGGAGAGACATTGCTTAAATCTGATCAGACAATTACTTAGCTCCCTGCAAGCCCAGGGCTAGTGAAAAAAACAGTAAATTCTTCATATGTTCCTGGCACTGAGCTCCTTTACAGTGGGCCTCTTGTCTTGTCTTAATATCCCATGAATCACAAGCTGTGTGGTAATGATGACATTTGGTACCTGCTGCTCATGCTGCATGCTCCTCACACTTTCCCCCCCATGTGAGAGTAAAACTCAGCTCCACATTCTGTCTGCTTGGTGTGTGATTGCCACCTAGTGGCAGATTCTTCATATGCTGCCACACACTCATCCAACACAAGGATCACAGTGTGGCCCCATCCAGTTTGGCCATCGTATCCTCCTCTAGTATTAATTTCTTGAGCAAGTTGTGCAATTCCAGTGCTGGTAATTGTGGTTTGCAAAAGGTCAGCAGTCTCATTGGTTCACACTGGGCCATAGAAACAGATCACTGAAGTGCTGATTTTAATCATTCAACGCAAAACAAAATGAACAATTTTTGTTTCATAATTGAAGTGAGGTTATGTTTAATGAGTGGTTCGAATATAGTGAGTCTCGTGCGATAACAATCATTATAAATGGGCAGGACAGAAACATATTGATTCTCTATTTGTATTGGTATTTCACCAGCTCAAATGCCCCATGGATTCATGATTGGTTGGTCATGAATGGGCCACCTGGTTGCCAGTCATGTGCAATGATTCACTGTATTTGGAGTAACTGGTTTTCTGAATGGGGGCAAGAGCTTCTGTGTGGGGAGACATCTTGTCCTCCAGTCAAGTAAACCGATGCAGTGGCAGACTGCCCTTCATTTCAGTTCATACAATGACGCAGCGGTAGAATTACTGTCTTAGAGTCAGAGACCTGGGTTTGATCCTGACCAAGGGTGCTGCCTGTACACAGTTTGTACATTCTTCCTGGGACTGTGGTTTTCGCAGTGTGTTCTGGTTTCCTCCCACATTCCAAAGTAGTGCAGGTTTGTAGGTTAATTGGCTTCTGTAAATTGCCCCTAGTATGTTGAATGCAAAACTGGGATATCATAGAACTTGTGTGAATGGGTCAGCATGGATTTGGTGGGACGAAGGACCTGTTTCTACACACTATCTCTAAACTTAACAGCTGCAGAGTCCATGGTGACACTTCACATAATTTCACATCCAGCCCAGGAGGGGAGTCAGAAGAAAATTGTATGTTTTATCCAGTCTGGTGGCTACATTTCTTGAATCGACTGACTGGTGGAACGTGTCGTGTAAGTAATGTAGAAAAGTGCTGGGGGATCTCGACAGGTCAGCAGCATCTGTGGAGGAAATGGACAACCAACGTTTTAGGTTGGGTCCCTGCATCAGAGTCTGAAGAGCCAAAACATTGTCCATTCCCTTCCTGAATGCTGCCTGACCTGCAAAGTCCTTCCAGCATTTTGTGTTTTGTTCAAGATTCCAACATCTGCAGTTTCTTGAGTCTCAAATATGGTATAGGTTTGCTGTGCTACTCTGTTACTTGTAAATCCCGGGCAACCCCATTTGTTCATATGCTTCCTGTGGCAGCGTCCGTTGAGAAGCTGCATTGTTCCCTTCTTCCCACAGGTGCTTGTGTCTCCTGCTTATTTTCTTTGCTAGTTTTGCATGGGGAAACAAGCAAAGTGCTTTTAGATCACTGCAGATACATTTGTAAAATTGGTGTTGTAAGACATTACTCTGCTTCAGCTCCAGGGTGGATCCCAAACCATGAATGACACAACAGCCAGAAGGTTGGTATTGTATTTCTCCCCAGCTGATCCATCTTCTTTGCATATGAAAGATCAGACGTTTCAGCCTTGTGTCCAAACCTCTCACTGCTTTGTGGCCACTTCTTTCTTCTGTACTGATGACTCTGTACTAGGTCGTGTACCCACATTCTCCATCGTCTTCCTCCTATTTTTTTTTTGTCTAATCTTACCCCTTCGCTCTTTCTCAATACTGGGTGTCTCCCTGTCACTGTCAAGGCCTTTGAGTGCTGGGATGGGATTTTTAACCCTTCTGCTTTTTCACATGTGCTCTGCATTGGGGCGTCTTTGCTTTTCTATGTTGGGAGGGGTCCCTTCCTCTCAGCCTCCCCCATCCTATATTCTCTACTTGCTGTCCTGTCACCCAGTGTCCTCACCAAATCCCTCTCGTGGAAATGGCTTTCTTTATCTGCACTGTGGTGTCTCAATGTTAGCTCTGAGTGGTGAGCACTCCCTTATTGCCTTGCCCTACCCTATGTTGTATCAGTGGCCCTGTGCATTTTCTGCCAATAATTTGGTTCGCTGTGATAAACTTCCATCAGCCATGGTGTAAGAGGAGGAGGAGCAACGACACTTCAGGGAGAGGAACTTGGAGCTGTCTCATTGAATTGAAATGTTATCCTTGGTGGTTTTTTTTAAAGAAATAAGCTTTACTTGTTGTTTTATAATCTTCACTGCCACTTAGTATACATATTGAAATAAACAGATAATCTCTCCAGTTCAAGCATTCCACTCGCAGATGCCTCTGTTTTTGCTTTATACGTTCAGTCTGACCCCCACAGCTTGTACCCATGGTGTGGATGTGGTGAAGTGAATGGCTAAGATTATAGCAAATCCGGTACAAGGAGTTTTGTTGCTGGTGATCAGTGCCAGCAGCTCACATATCAGGCTACTAAACTAGAACATGAAGAAATTAAAAGGGATATCCTGCACAGAACTCCCCAAAATCTCTGTGCATATCCGAGCAAACTCCTTTTATTTATTGGTTTTGATTAGTGCTGATAAACTCTGAATGCCAGTATCTATTTGTACCATTGAGCAGAATTTAGTTAACTGTCATGGATTTCCTATCCAGGGATTACTGAGCGGGTTGGTCTATTCCACAAGGTTAGCTGACCAACCTATGTCAAACATATTAAAAAGTAAAATAATGCATTTACTGGAAATTGGCTCCCCACAATGCATAATCGCGTTCCGATGACTGGGTGCACCAGGCTCCCTATTCCTGTGGTCTGACAACAGACTGATGTGATGGAAGCATTAAAATAGGGTGATGTCACCTCCATCCCCTTCTGTTGCACACAGCAGGGTGATGCATGGGGATTTGATCTATATTCCAAAATCACTAAAAGCTACAACGGTATGGTGCATGCTGATCAGGGGCAATACCCACCAGGTGTACAGATACATAGAAGACATATTAATCTGAATACTCCCATACTGACTGCACCCTTGACATTACCTGTGGGAACTCCTCTCAATTTCTTCAAGTTTCTTCATGGGCACTGGCATGCCTGCCTTTTTGTCGATTACATCAGTCTTTGTTCCAAACGTACGTTGACACCATCCCCAAACTCTCTACTACATTGAAGACTACATTGATCAGGGTTGCTTCTTGCACCCGTGCAGAAATCATGATTTCATTAACTTTGCCACTAATTTCCACCTTGCCCTTAAATTCACTTGGGCTATCCCTGACACCTCTCTCCCCTATCATGATCTCTCTGTCTCTTTATCACTGGGGCAGACTATTGAGTTAGTTATCTGGTATTAACCTAGTTATCTGGTTAATGCTTCCCCCTGTGGTGTCTGGGAGCTCAATATGCAGGTGTATTCAATATTCAGGAAAGATAGACAGAAAGGAAGAGAGAGAGAGAGAGAGAGGGGGGGGGGGGGGGGGCATTGCTGGTTAAAGAGGAGATTAATGCAATAGTAAGGAGAGACACTTTGGATGCGGTAGAATCTGTATCGGCAGAACTGCAAAATAACCAAGAGCAGAAAACACTTGTTGGAGTTGTGTACAGACCACCAAACAGCAGTAGTGAGGTTGGGGATAGTATCAAACAGGAAATTAGAGATGTGTGTGGCAAAGGTACAGTAGTTATCTTGGGTGACTTTAATCTACATGTAGATTGGACTAACCATATTGGTAACAATACTGAAGAGTATTTCCTGGAGTGTATATGGGATTGTTTTCTAAGCCAATATATATATATATAGGAACCAACTAGAGGGCATGCCATCATAGACTGGGTATCGTGTAATGAGGAAGGATTAGTTAGCAATATTGCTATGGAAAGCCCCTTGGGCAACAGTGAAAATAATATGGTGGAATTCTGCATTTAGATGGAGTGTCACAGTTCCATCAGAAACAGAGCCAGAGGAAGCAGCAAACCAGAGGACTGGGAGAAATTTAGAATTCAACAGAGGAAGAGAAAGGGGTTAATTAAGAGGGGAAAGATAGAGCATGAAAGACAGCTTGCGGGGAACAGCTTTAGATATGTGAAGAGGAAAAGATTAGTGAAGACAAATGTCGGTCCCTTACATTCAGATACAGGTGAATTTATAATGGGAAACAAGGAAATGGCAGACCAGTTAAACAAGTACTTTGGTTAGGAAGACACAAACAATCTCCCAGAAATACTACGGGACCGAGGATCTAAATTGGTGTTAAATATGGAAGGTGTAAAGTGCGGAAGAGATTTACTGAAATGATTCCAAGGATGGTGGATTTTAGTTCTGCCGATAGACTGCAGAAGCCGACGGGGTGTTTTCTTAGTGGGTTGCGGGGAGATTTGAGCCGGGATTAACTAATTGACTCGTATAACTAAAGGTGAATGATTACTGTGCGGTCAACTATCGAACACTATATGACCAGTAGGTGGCGATGATATGCCACGTATTATGTGCTCGCCGCCATGTTAAATACATTTCCTCTGAAGTCCATGTTGTTTCACAGCATGAAAAAGTAACAGCATTATTATTCCTTTCACATCCCGTCACAAGATCTTCTTTAAAAAAACAGAAATGACATCGAATAAAGTTGATAAGTTTTATGATTAGATTTCTCGCCCAAGTAAGCTCTCATAAGGATCAGGTGGTCTTGTGAAGCGAGAACTTCTAATTTTCGATGCCTTTCAGCGTGAATTGACAGGAATCTATGATATTGAGCTGGTGTGATGCCATCAAGCTAACAAAAATCCATCAAGCAGTCAGCAACTTCCTACACAAGCTAACAAAACTGCCCATCACAATTAAAACATTCTCAACAAATTTTTGGTCAAGAAAAAACATTGGGCATAGAACAGCATAGCACACGAAATGCCCCTCTCGGCCCACTATGTTTGTGCCTAATAATATGTCAATTTAAACTGAGATAATCAATATCGCTCTATTGCCTATCCAGAAGCATCTTGAACGCCATGATGGCATCTTCCTCCACCACCACCCATGGCAGGTGCATTCCAGGCCCCCGCCACGCTGTGTAAAAACGTGCCCCGCACGTCTCCACTAAAATATCCCCTAGAAATAATTAGTTTTTAAAGCAGCTGAGTGCTAACGGAAATGTAAAAGTAAAATTGAGATTAAAGTACAAATCGATGCACGGAACCGTATTTCCACAAGTAACTGCCAACATTTCTCCAATTGTTTGTCAGAAAGGTTGGTACTCCTGACAAGGAGGACGGAATATCCAATTTTTCTGTGAATTTTTTGATTTCTTGATTTTCTCGCCTGAACTCCATGTGCAGTTGTAGAGCGATTGCTCCACAATGCCAGAGACCCAGTTCAATCCTTCTATTTGTTTATTATATTATCCATTCAGTACTGTGTTTACAAACCTTTTATGCTGCCGCACGTAAGAATTTCATTGTTCTGTTTCAGTACATATGGACTACCTATGTACTAATAAAACATGGCCTCACATCGCCAGAGGCCAGGGTTCAATCCTGACCTGGTATGCCGTGTGCGGAGATTGCGCGTTTTCTCCACGTGCTCCAGTTTTTTTCCCTCCCACATCCCAAATACGTGCCGATTTGTATATTAGTTGGCCTCTGTAGAGTTCCCCTTGCGTAGGTATTTAGAAAGTGGTTGGCCGAAGGTCGGCGTGGTCTGGTTCGGCCAAATGGTTCAAGAGTGAATGATTCAATGGAGATTTTACTGACACATGAGCGAAGTGCCAACAGGGAGAAATTATAAAGACTCCACTGGAGCATTGCAATACCCCGGATCCCCGATTAGCAATTGTACAGAAATATACTGAGATCGATTGCAAGAGGCGCCATGTTTTGGCGCCATGTTCAAAGTACTCGCTCCAGTTCTTTCGAGCCATGCAGTTTCAAGCAAGTTGCTTTTTCCCATCTCCAGCCATTTCGTTCATTGGAAATTCCGTAAACAAGAAGGTAAGATTTAAGAAGTTATGTATATCTAATGTTGATGTTAATTTAATCTTCAGGGTGACACCAGGAAAACAGCGGGTAGTCCATGGAACCTGCCTCCACCCGCTGAGTTTCTCCAGCATTTTTGTCTAACTACCATTTTTGATTTGTTTTGTTTTGGTTCTGCCCATCACCTTCATTCTATGCCCCATAGTTATCATTTTCTAGAAACTGTTTTCCTCACTCCACTTTCACTCTAATGTGCTCGTGATTTAACATCCCACGATCAAATCCCCAAGGTATCTTTTCAGTTCTATGGGAAACTTCTTTTAGCTTCTACAATCTATCCACAGAACTAAAGTCCCTCATCCCTGGAATCATTACCATAAATAGCTACTGCCCCTCAAATGTCACGGCAGAGGCGATGTAGTTCAGAATTACAGCATCAAAACAGGTCTCTCGAGGTCGGCTGCGGGTGGCACCCCCTAGAGTCGAAGGTGGGCGGGCGAGGGGAGAGGGACACAAGCAAAGATACTAGAGGAGGTGACACCGAATAGAAACTAAGCAGGCCTGTGGAACATGCATACACGGGTAGGAGATTTTTTTTAATTGGAGGCATCGGATGGAGCGAGGAATCAGCTTCCGCCTCTATCATTGGATCCTCAATGTACTGACCCACAGACAGAAATGAGTGACAGCATCTCCTCCACAATAACAATCAACACTGGTGGCTCGAAATATTGCATTCTCAGTCCCCTACTATACTTTCTTTACACACGATTGTATAGCTAAATTCGGCTCAAATTACGTCTTCACGTTTGCAGACGATACCATTGACAGAAGGTACTATCAGCAGAAGGTACAAAAAGTTTCACAGCGGAAACCACCTGACTCAGGAGAAATGTGAGCATCTGAACGCTCCTTCCATAAGTTACATTCGATTCACACATCAACACCACTACGATTCACCACTGCCGCCACACACCCCATTGTGGACATTGGACTTTGTCTAAGGAGTATATGCGCTGCAATGGTTAGAAATGAGAACACTATGTCTATTTCCCCTTTGGTGTATCTATTGTACTTGAGTTTGAACTGATTATGTATGTATGATATATCTGATAGGCTTGGATAGCATGCAAGACCATGTTTTTCATTGTACCTGTGACAATAATAAACCCAAACCTAAATGTAAAATGACCGGACAAGAGGACTTATGCATTCTCTTTAGCAGACGAGTTAAATTGAATGAGTTTCAGATGGAAGGAGATGATGTGCGTCAGGAAGTTGTCAGTGTCTTAGGATGCCGTCTGTGTTCCAGGGAGTAACTGAAATCTGAGAGAGGAATGGGCGAGACGTCCAGTACAAACAACATTTCGGGGAGAAACATAGAAACATAGAAAATAGGTGCAGGAGTAGGCCATTCGGCCCTTCGAGCCTGCACCGCCATTCAATATGATCATGGCTGATCATCCAACTCAGTATCCTGTACCTGCCTTCTCTCTATACCCCCTGACCCCTTTAGCCACAAGGGCCACATCTAGCTCCCTCTTAAATATAGCCAATGAACTGGCCTCAACTACCTTCTGTGGCTGATAATTCCAGAGATTCGCCACTCTCTGTGTGAAAAATGTTTTCCTCATCTCGGCCGTTTTCCTCATTTTCGATACATGGCATTTAATGTTTTACATCAGTGTTTCACGACAAAAGTATTCTCTCAGTCAAGTTTCATCTGCCCAACAAATCTTTATTTCGAACTATATTCCTTCACAGATGGACCGAATATTCCCATATTTCTGCTCCAGCTAATATTTCTTATTTCAACATCAGCCAGAAACACACTTTCTAAAATATTTAACGGTAAAAATGTTTGTGCACTCCTTTCTTGTGCAAGTCCCAACAGCAGTCAGATTCGGCATATCTGCACAGTGGCGTACTCTAACAGGTAAAACAAATCAATATCGGAACTCTTATTCTCATGACAATTCAGCTATACATGACTTTCCCGCCTTCTTAGTTACAGAAATATTCTGCTAAACGTTTTATTCATGATTTTCAACGGCTCTGCGTCATGTTTACAAGAAGACTCCGGAAATATCATGTTTAGGCAAAGCTTCAACATTGCTTGTTAATTTATCACTGTATTGCCATCTTGTCCGTTGCCTCCGATGTGTTCGGAATCAAAACAAATAATTGGTATTTAAAATAGTTAGTGTATACCGTCATGTTCCGAAATGTTTTATAATTCCACAACATTAATTAAGTTGATGACCTTTAAACTAGATTATGTTAATTAATTAATGATTTGTCAAATAACATTTAGCTGCAAGCTTTCAGACCAGACTTGCAGTACTGAACAAATACGCGCAAAAGCGCAGGCTCAGCACGCTCACACCCAGAGAGAAAACCGGGCATAAACCTTCTTACAAACCCATGCTCATGAAAAACCCAAACCACCTAAACAGACGTGCGTTCACAGATACGCACACACACACACGCACACGCACACACACACACACACACACACACGCGCGTAATACACACACGCTCGCACACACACAAACACACAAACACATACACACAAACACGCACGCGCACATACACATATACGTTTACACACGCACGTATACACACGCGCACGCGTACACACGCACGCACATACACACGCACGCACACACACGCACAAACACACACAAACACACACACACACGTACACACACTCTAATACACACGCACACACAAGCGAGCACACACACACAGAGCCACACACACACGCGCGTGTGCAATGAGCAAGAAATAATGATCCGCTTTAATTTGAAGTTGTCAGAATTGCCACATTGACATTTTTATTAACAGATGGCAGTTCGTGTGGTTCAGGTTAATGTAGTCTCCAGCTCATCCAATTATTTATTTGTCCTGCTGCATCATTGGTCATTGTTTCAAGTGGATATCTAGAGGTTATTCACACCACTTTCGTTCTTATCTTTTGCGCCATTTACGATGGTGTACTGGCGTATATTCAACCTCCTCCTTAATGATCTATAAAATCAACGGATTTTGTAGTTAGCTCACAACCGCGTAGAGTCGCCCAAATGGTTCGCAAAACAGTAGGAAGAAGGAATATTCCATTCGCGGTTCAGGAGAAAACCGCATTTGGCTCCGTGTTTGTTTCACATATTTCAATCGCTCAAATGAATACTAAAATCGTTACGAAAGATTATATTGATGAATGTTGGTAGGGAAATGCTTCTCCTGTTGTATTCGAAGGCGTAAAAACGTGATCAGGTTAATGTTGCAACAATTGGGCGTTAGCTTGTTGACATTAGATTTGGAATAACTGTGACAAGTATTGGGCGAACAGAATTGCAGAATCAGGTCTTGTTCGTAAGCACCTGATGACTTTCTAAAGAATTGTGTAGATTTTTGAAGCAGTCCATCTTTTCGAATGGGCATGCATTTCCTTCATATGGTATTTTATTAGTTTTAAAAGGATTATTGCAGTTGGAAAGGGTGCAGAGATATTTACGAAGATGTTGCCAGGACATTTGCCAATGTGTTCCAGGCCCCCACTACTCTCTGCGTAAAAACGTTGCCCGCACATCCCCATTAAACGCCCACCCCCCAGAAATAATGTAGCTTTTTAAGCAGTTGAGTGCTAACTGAAGTTTAGAAGAAGACATGCAATTGTAGTAGAAATCGAAACACGGGCCCATATTTGAACTCGTAACTAAGAACATTTCCCATCTCCATGCGATACTAAAATACGGCATGACCAAAGTCAGGACTGTCTTATGAAGAAAGACCGGATAGACTTGGTTTATACTCTCTAGAATTTAGGAGATTGAGAGGGGATCTTATAGAAACTTACAAAATTCTTAAGGGGTTGGACAGGCTAGATGCAGGAAGATTGTTCCCGATGTTAGGGAAGTCCAGGACAAGGGGCCACAGCTTAAGGATAAGGGGGAAATCCTTTAAAACTGAGATGAGAAGAACTTTTTTCCCGAGATTCACACAGAGTGTGGTGAATCTCTGGAACTCTCTGCCACAGAGGGTAGTTGAGGCCAGTTCATTGGCTATATTTAAGAGGGAGTTAGATGTGGCCCTTGTGGCTAAGGGGATCAGGGGGTATGGAGAGAAGGCAGGTACGGGATACTGAGTTGGATGATCAGCCATGATCATATTGAATGGCGGTGCAGGCTCGAAGGGCCGAATGGCATACTCCTGCACCTAATTTCTATGTTTCTATGTTTCTATGTAGCTGCATAATGACGTATTGACTTGTATTAAGCGCCGCTAATACTGAAGGTAAGCATACTATTCGCCTTCTTTACCACCCCATCTACCTGTGTTGCTGCGTCCAGTGAGCAATGAAGATGGACTCTAAGATACCCCTGCACATCAATGTTAAGTGTCTTGCCATAAACTGTATACTTTCCCCTTACATTCAACCCCCGAAGTACATTTTAATTTTTGCACTGGTTAATCCCCATCTGTCATTTCTTCGCCGGTTTATGCAACTGGTCCATATCCCGCTATATCATCTGACTGCTTTCCTCACTGTCAGCATTTCCTTCAATGTTGGCGTCGTCAATAAACCTACTCAACAACCAATCTGCATTTATATCCAGGTCATTTATATGTATCCAATCCAATCTTCCAATCCAATTTGCAAGAGTTCAGTAGGAAGAGTACAAAAGTTGCAGCGAACTGTCCTCGGAAGCAGTTATGACGTAAAATCCACGGAGGGAAGGTATTTGAAGAGCGTTCTCAAACTACATTATCACCATAATACGATTGTGAACATATACTGCGAAATATCTACTGCCGTAACCCCTTGGGAGTCGTGGGTTTAAAATAAAAGAAACATGACATCTGTAAGATTTGAATTTAACCTGACTTAGTTTAACAATTGTAATAAATAAAACAATATTAAACACTCTCTACGTGGGTATCCACTAATCGATTAATTGAGTAATTATGACAGATGTAACGTTGGCCTTCGTTTTTCCCCAACTTAGTTTAGTTTACACTAGTAATACAGTGCAGAAACAGATACACTAGTAATACAGTGCAAACCCGCAAACTAACACTATCCTACACACTCCAGGGACAATTTACAATTATACTAAGGCGATTAGACTACAAACCTGTACGTCTTTGGAGTGTGGGGGAAACCGGAGCTCCCGGAGTAAATGCACGCAAGTCACTAGGAGAATGTACAAACTCCGTACAGACACAACCCATAGTCAAGATCGCACCCGGGTCTCTGGCACTGTACAGCAGCAACTCTAAAGCTGTGCCACCGTGCCGCCCGCTGTTTCCCTCTATTCTTTAAACGAACCCGAAGGAAATTACACTGAATCTTCCTTACCTTCCTGTTTACGGAATTGGCATTTTCTCCGACTGAGAACTATGACGGTAAGGCAAACCAATACGCTCAATGTGCATCCAAAAATCACGAGGAACAGCTGTGGTTTTTCTTTGGCTACGAGAATAATCATCAGCATTAATCATCTTTGGAATAATTATCATTGATGTTGTACGCAGCTTATGCAACAAATTTTATAAGCTCGTTTTTTTGTGGTGTGATGTGCACTTTCCGACTATGCACAACAAAATCACGGACGCAAACTGTTATCCTTCGCCATTTAAAATATTACATTTATGAATATTGTTTCACTTTATTCATATTTATTTCGCTGGAACCACTATACAACTCGAGCTCAGTATGCGAACAAGCAATTATCTTTATAATTTATTTGAGTCAACGGTAATGACGTTTTTGATTTACAAAATATATATACCAATTTCTGACCATATCTCGCACTAAGTAACAACGGATTTAAGATCTGACCCAAATCCGCAGTGTTTTAACACGGAAGACAGTTCATTGAGGGAAGAAATTGATTTATATGTATTTGCCTCTCTCTTTTTCAGGCCAACAAGTTAATAGAGTGAACTAGTTTAGAAATAGACCCTGCGGCTCATCTTTTCCGGATCCATCACCATGCACCCATTCCCACCAAACCCAGTTTACTCTCTCCATGTTGTCGTTAACTCCCCCTGTTTCCGGTTACAATACAAACCTATAGACCAGGAGACATGTACAGAGAAATTAATCGTCCAACGGGCACATCTTTGGGACACGGAGGCCACGGGAGTTCTAGGAACAAACTCGTGCATTTATAGGGAAAACGCAAATTCCACTAAGTGGGTTAATTTGGTCATGTAGACTGACTCAACCCGGGCTACTGTAGCTGGCAGGTAGGCACGAAAATGCTGGAGTAACTCAGCGGGGCAGGCAACATCTCTGGAGAGAAGGAATGGGTGACACTTCGGGTCTTCAGATTGTAACTGGGAGGCGGAAGCTCTACCAGCAACACACTGTGCGGCATCATAGAATTGATGATTTTATAGAAACATATAATAAATTTTATAGAAACATATAAAATTATAAAAGGACTGGACAAGCTAGATGCAGGAAAAAATGTTCCCAATGTTGGGCGAGTCCAGAACCAGGGGCCACAGTGTTAGAATAAAGGGGAGGTCATTTAAGACTGAGGTGAGAAAAAACTTTTTCACTCAGGGAGTTGTGAATTTATGGAATTCCCTTCCACAGGGGGCAATGGAGGCCAAATTACTGGATGGATTTAAGAGAGAGTTAGATAGAGCTCTAGGGGCTAGTGGAGTGAAGGGATATGGGGAGAAGGCAGACACGGGTTTTTGATAGGGGGCGATCAGTCATGATCACATTGAATGGCGGTGCTGGCTCGAAGGGCCGAATGGCCTCCTCCTGCACCTGTTTTCTATGTTTCTATGTTTCTATGATGACATTTTTACGTAATTCACATTTGTCATTGATTTTATTGGCATTTATCTTATTTTTGGAAACAGGCGCAGAACGACTATCTTTGGTGGATATTCTACAAAATTCACATGCCCATAGCAATAGGAATGAAAATAATGTGAAGCTGTTTATTGCGTCCTCTATTGTCAGCACATGAAACATCGCCAGCATCTTACCCGGATTAAAACTGGCATCAACGTAAATAGCCATAGCTGGACTCTGAAGTGTGCGGTGGGTTACCAGACAGGTGTACAAAGCGCTACTGCCGGACGGCTGCAATGTTTGCAAGCTGCTGGACGCTGCATAAGTTCCGTTTGAGTTCAGGATTTTACTAGTGCTGATACCAGTCTCAATGTTGGTGTCGTTTTTATACCAAATGAAGGTGAGAGACTCCGGGTAAAACTCTCCTGTCTTGCACACGAGGACGAGATTGGACGAGTTTGTTTCCGGCGCTTTGGTGGAAAGGCTGACAGGTTCTGGAGAAGCTGTGGGACGCGAGAAAGAAGAAAAATGATTATCTGAATTACCATTTCAGTCCAGTTTAGAATCTAGTCCTTCAAATTAGACTGGACAGGTGAATACTGACGGGCTCCCCGGTTATTTGTAATCAAGAATTTTTTTTTAACCAACAAGCTACAATTCGCCTATAATTTGGATGATTTTAATGTTACATTGTTCAAATCAAACCAATTCGACCGGGTTGTTAGCCTGATTAAGTCTACACAGAGAATAGCACTTCACCAGCAACTCATTCCGCTTTTCTGTTCGCTGGTAGTTAGCCTTACTCTACGCACTCTAGTTATTCGATGTAACATTAAACAATTCTCAGTAAGTTACCTTGAGGTATACAAGCAATATTCCCATAGATTTCTGGGATACTTTATGTGCTAGATTATCACAAGGCATTTTGCTACCGAACACCGCCCGTTGGCCTTCAGATTCCTCTTGTGCTACGTGAATCGTACAATTATATATATACCAACAATATATATATATATAAAGGCGTTCTTATCGTCTACCGTTCACTAACTGAATGATCTAAGCAACCAACGGCAGACCGACGTTACAAACATAGTGGTAGAAATAGCAACATTTTCCTTATTCAAATGTTGTAAGAAGTACATAGAGATGAACTGTTGACATTATTTAAAGATAGGTTGACCTGGCCCATTGACATTTTACGGAGTAGCCCTTGCTCAACAGGAACCCCGAAACGGAGTCGATGGGCGGAATGAACTAATTCTGCTCGTTTGACTTATGTACCGCACTGCAGTCCTCTCACCGTGCACCTCAAGCCTGGATCCGGTTCCTTTCACAATCTCATCTGTTTGCTGAACTACATTACAGTAGTATATCCCAGAGTCGGCGACACGGACATCAAAGATTTTGAGCAAACTCCTTACGTTTTCCAACGGAATAACCTGTTTTCTGCCATGGGAACTTGGTTGTAATAGCCCTTCATCACCAAGTTTCCACCAATTTACAATCAGACTTGCTTTGTTCGGCACCTCGCTGGTAACGCATTCGAATGTGATATCTGTTCCCACCATCACCGTGCTAGCTTTAGGGATCTGGGATATTGTCGCTGGAGCCACTGTCAAACAGAAACAAATGTTGCGATGAAATATAATGTAGATACAATAAATAGTTTAATCGTATGTAGTTACATGGATGATCAACGGGCCAACCCGACGCTGAAGTATTAGGAAGAATACCTTCATAAAAAATCCACAGCGCGCAAAGGTACAAATAGATTAACATTGTAGAACAGAATCAGGTCTATCCAGAAACTGTGGCGTTGTTTCGTTGGAGATAGCAGTTCCCTAAAGGTCAGGTCTTGTTCGTGATACGACGTGCTCTCATGTTGAGCGTCCAACTTGCTGCAGTTAAACCACCGAAGGAAGTGAGTTGCAGAGGAAAATGGATTTGTGCCCAAGTGACCTATTTTAGCAGGAAATGTCAGTTGAATATAAACCAACCTCCTGATTGGGCGCGAAGGGTGTGATGCTTGTCGATGACTCGCCAACAGGACACTCTCTGAACGTATTAAGCTGAAGGTATATAAGGGGAGGCGTAGCAAAGGTGACGGAGGACTGGTCTTGTGGTAGACGACACAAGCGAAGAGGGGAAAATAAGAAACTATATTCTTCTAGGTGAAGGTCTGAAGAAGGGTTTCGGCCCGAAACGTTGCCTTTTTCCTTCGCTCAGATGCTGCTGCACCCGCTGAGTTTCTCCAGCTTTTTTGTGAACCTTCTTCTAGGTGAAGATAGCCATAAAATGCTGGAGTAACTCAGGGGGACAGGTAGCATTTCTGGAGAGAAGGAATGGGTGACATTTTGGGTCGAGTCTCTTCTTCAGACTAGACCCGAAACGCCACCCATTCCTTTTCTCCAAACATGCTGCCTGTCCCGCTTCGTTACTCCAGCATTGTGTGTGTAACTTCGGTTTAATCCAGGATCTGTAGTTCCTCCTTACACATTTCGTCTGGATTAAGTTGGCCTAAACTACTTTCGTCCTTCAGTATTTTTCTCTTGCTCTTCATTTTGAAGGATCCAGTTCATAGTTCGAGAGGGCATTTGAAACTTCCTCTCGCCCATTCATCGAGGCGAAATTTCTAAACTTACTCGCTCTTGATCATTATTTTCTGCTTTCTTATATCTCTGCACATTATTGATTCAGAGTGGAAGGAGTTCAGTTATCGACTCCTCTGCCTTGGAATCGCTAATGCAAGGAGCCCCGGCAGCTGTTTCGGCGGCAAAGACTCTCGATAGAGCACTGCTGAGGAATAATGTTTTGCTCCCTCGGCTCCCATGCTACTTCCTCTCAGCAGACAATAAATATTCTTCAAAGATCAGCTGTTTGAGGCAAATGTTCGTTCCCACTCCGTGGATTTTCATTTGGCACCGAATAGTATGCATTCTCCTGTTAACATTCACAGTCCTGGTGTTATGGGAGTAACCACTGAAGACTGAAATTGATTGATCCTGGAAAGGCCACTGGAATAACGTCTGCACACAGATCTAGTTTTAGTTTTACAGATGGAGGTGGAAACAGGCTCATTCGGCACGCCGAGTCCAATCCCACCATCGTTCAGCAGCCCACACTCGTTCTGTGCAATCCCAAAACGCAAACACTCTCTACATACGAGGCTTTTTTTTTTACAGAGGCCAATAAATGTGCAGACCCCCGAGACTTTGGGATATGGGAGGTGGTCGAACTGGGGTCTCCGGCGCTGTGAGACACCAACTATTCCCGTTCCGGCACTATGCCGCCCGTTGAGGTTGAAGGGGCAATTGTATTGGCGTGCTTTCCCAGATAGTTGACACGATAGAAGCATGTAAGGTCATGATAGACATCGATAAGTTAATTATCGAAGATTTTTCTTCTGTTGAAACGTTGGGGTTTAATAACATGGCTTAATGTCCGAGGAAGGATTGTGTACGGTGATCTGAGCGGTAAGAGGCAGATACTATGAGCATTTAAAATACACGCTTACATGTGCATGGTTTGGAGGGATAAAGGACAAACGCGGACAGGTAGATGGGACATCTTGGTGCGCATGTATTAGTTTGGACGAAGGGTTTGATTTCTTGCTGTATGACTGTGATTTGTGGTTTTCCGTCACGTTAAATGGATCTGTTCGTATTTCACTCAGTGTTCTACTGATCCATGAGGTTGACATTAATAGGGCGGGACGGTGGCGCAACAGTTGTGTTTCTGCCTTACAGCACCAGGGATCCGGGTTCGATCCTGACTACGGGTGCTGTCTGTACTGGGGTTGTACGTTCTCCCCGTGCGTGGATTTTCTCCGGGATCGCCGGGTTAATTTGCTTGATGTCATTGTAAATTAATGTACGTTAATTGGCTTGGTATCATTGTAAATTGTCCCTAGTGTGTTCGTGTTCGTGTACGGGAATGGCTGCGGACTCGGTTGGCGAAGACCATGTTTCCGCGCTTTACTTCCAAATTAAAATGATCAACATGATCAGCCATGATCACACTGAATGGCGGTGTTAACTCGAAGGGCCGAATGGCCTACTCCTGCACCTATTGTCTATTGTCTATTGTTTAAATAGACCTATCGGATGAGGAGTTACTACTGCCTCTTAACTGGTCAGCACAAACCGAAAGTATGTCATTACTAATAGAAAAGGTCTCACAAAGGCATGGTGCACAAATAAAGAATAGATTCTCAGAGACGAATGGAGTTTTGATATAATGTGTGCAGCTATGGTCACCCCATTACCGGAAGGATGTGGACGCGTGCAGAAGAGGTCTGTCTTAAAGCTTGGAAAGAAACTGCACATGCTGATTTAAACCTAAAACAGACAAAACGTGCTGGAGTAATTTAGCGGGCCAGGCAACATCTCTGGAGAGAAAGGATGGGTGACATTTCGGGTCAGAACTCAGTCTAAAGAAAAGAAGCTGACTGACCAGCTGAGTTACTCCAGCACTTTGTCTAATTTATCTGAATGTTGCCGGATTAGAGGGAATTAGATATAAGGAGAGATTGGACAAACTTGGCTTGTTTTCTCTGGAATGTCAAAGGTTGAGGGAAGATCTAACAGAAGTATAGTATATTTGGGGAAGGTGGGACCTGTACAGAAAGGATGGATTGCACTTGAACCCGAGGGGGACCAATATCCTAGCGGGGAAATTTGCAAAGGCTGCTGGGGAGACTTTAAACTAAATTGGTTGGGGCGAGGGACTCAAATAGCGAAAGCTAGTAGACAGAATGGGAGGCAGGAAGCAGAAAAGGGAAGCACTCGGACACAAGAGGAGAAAGAAAAAAAAGGAAATAAACAGAGAATAAGAGACGGGGGGTTTCTTAAATGTGCATATTTTAATGCTAGGAGCATTGTAAGAAAAGTGGATGAGCTTAGAGTCTGGATAGACACCTGGAAGTATGATGTTGTGGCGATCAGTGAAACGTGGTTGCAGGAGGGCTGTGATTGGAAACTAAATATTCCAGGATTTCGTTGCTTCAGATGTGATAGAATTGGAGGGGCAAGAGGTGGAGGTGTTGTATTGCTAGTCAGGGAAGATATTACAGCAGTGCTTTGGCAGGATAGATTGGAGGGCTCATCTAGGAAGGCTATTTGGGTGGAATTGAGAAGTGGGAAAGGTGTAGCAACACTTATAGGGGTGTATTATAGACCGCCAAACAGGGAACGAGAATTGGAAGAGCAAATATGTAAGGAGATAGCAGATATTAGTAGTAAGCACAAGGTAGTGATTGTGGGAGATTTCAACTTTCCACACATAGACTGGGAAACACATTCTGTAAATGGGCTGGATGGGTTGGAGTTTGTAAAATGTGTGCAGGATAGTTTTTTCGCAGCAATACATAGAGGTACATACTAGAGGAGGGGCAGTGCTGGACCTCCTGTTAGGAAATGAGATGGGACAGGTGGCGGAGGTATGCGTTGGGGAGAACTTCGGGTCCAGTGATCACAATACCATTAGTTTCAATATAATTATGGAGAGGGTCAGAACTGGACCTAGGGTTGAGATTTTTGATTGGAGAAAGGCTAACTTTGATGAGATGCGAGATAATTTAAAAGGAGTGAACTGGGACATTTTGTTTTATGGGAAAGATGTAGAAGAGAAATGGAGGACATTTAAAAGGGAAATTTTAAGAGTACAGAATCTTTATGTTCCTGTTCGGTTGAAAGGAAACAGTAAAAATTGGAAAGAGCCATGGTTTTCAAGGGAAATTGGACATCTTGTTCGGAAAAAGAGGGAGATCTACAATAATTATAGGCAGCATGAAGTAAATGAGGTGCTTGAGGAGTATAAGGAATGTAAAAAGAATCTTAAGAAATAAATTAGAAAAGCTAAAAGAAGATATGAGGTTGCTTTGGCAAGTAAGGTGAAAGTAAATCCAAAGGGTTTCTACAGCTATATTAATAGCAAAACGATAACGAGGGATAAAATTGGTCCATTGGAGAGACAGAGTGGACAGTTATCTGCAGAGCCAAAAGAAATGGGGGAGATATTGAACAATTTATTTTCTTCGGTATTCACCAAGGAGAATGATATTGAATTATGTGAGGTAATGGAAACTAGTAAAGTAGCTATGGATACTATGAGGTTCAAAGTAAAAGAAGTACTGACACTTTTGAAAAATATAAAAGTGGATAAGTCTCCAGGTCCTGACAGGATATTCCCTAGGACATTGAGGGAAGTTAGTGTAGAAATAGACGGGGCTATGACAGAAATATTTCAAATGTCATTAGAAACGGGAATAGTCCCCGAGGATTGGCGTACTGCGCATGTTGTTCCATTGTTTTAAAAGGGTTCTAAGAGTAAACCTAGCAATTATAGACCTGTTTGTTTGACTTCAGTGGTGGGCAAATTAATGGAAAAGATACTTAGAGATAATATATATAAGCATCTAGATAAACAGGGTCTGATTAGGAACAGTCAACATGGATTTGTGCTTGGAAGGTCATGTTTGACTAATCTTCTTGAATTTTTTGAAGAGGTTACTAGGGAAATTGATGAGGGTAAAGCAGTGGATGTTGTCTATATGGACTTTAGTAAGGCCTTTGACAAGGTTCCTCATGGAAGGTTGGTTAAGAAGGTTCAACTGTTGGGTATAAATGCAGGAATAGCAAGATGGATTCAACAGTGGCTGAATGGGAGAAGCCAGAGGGCAATGGTGGATGGCTGTTTATCGGGTTGGAGGCAGGTGACTAGTGGGGTGCCTCAGGGATCTGTGTTGGGTCCTTTGTTGTTTGTCATGTACATCAATGATCTGGATGAAGGTGTGGTAAATTGGATTAGTAAGTATGCAGATGATACCAAGATAGGGGGTGTTGTGGATAATGAAGAGGATTTCCAAAGTCTACAGAGTGATTTAGGCCATTTGGAAAAATGGGCTGAAAGATGGCAGATGTAGTTTAATGCTGATAAATGTGAGGTGATACACCTTGGCAGGACAAATCAAAATAGGACGTACATGGTAAATGGTAGGGAATTGAAGAATACAGTTGAACAGAGGGATCTGGGAATAACCGTGCATAGTTCCTTGAAGGTGGAATCTCATATAGATAGGGTGGTAAAGAAAGCTTTTGGTATGCTAGCCTTTATAAATCAGAGCATTGAGTATAGAAGCTGGGATGTAATGTTAAAATTGTACAAGGCATTGGTGAGACCAAATCTGGAGTATGGTGTACAATTTTGGTCGCCCAATTATAGGAAGGATGTCAACAAAATAGAGAGAGTACAGAGGAGATTTACTAGAATGTTGCCTGGGTTTCAACAACTAAGTTACAGAGATAGGTTGAATAAGTTAGGTCTTTATTCTCTGGAGCGCAGAAGGTAAAGGGGGGACTTGATAGAAGTCTTTAAAATGATGAGAGGGATAGACAGAGTTGATGTGGACAAGCTTTTCCCTTTGAGAATAGGGAAGATTCAAACAAGAGGACATGACTTTAGAATTAAGGGACAGAAGTTTAGGGGTAATATGAGGGGGAACTTCTTTACTCAGAGAGTGGTAGCGGTGTGGAATGAGCTTCCAGTGGAAGTGGTGGAGGCAGGTTCATTGGTATCATTTAAAAATAAATTAGATAGGCATATGGATGAGAAAGGAATGGAGGGTTATGGTATGAGTGCAGGCAGGTGGGACTAAGGGGGAAAAAAGTTGTTCGGCACGGACTTTTAGGGCCAGGATGGCCTGTTTCCGTGCTGTAATTGTTATATGGTTATATGGTTATATGAAAGTATAAGAAGCATAAATAGGGTAGAGAGTGAGGACCTATTTCAAGGGTTGGAAATGTCAGACGAGCGGGGTTTATGGGAGAAGAGCAAAGTTTATTGGACATTTTTCGGGCAATTGTTTTACAGAGTGGGCGGTGGGTAGCTGGAACGCTGCTGTTGTGGTGGTGAAGCCAAATAAAGTGTAATAATAGTGTTTAAGAAACTTTTAGTTAGGCACATGGATATGCAAGAAAAAGGGATATCTAAAGGAAAAAAATACCGTCATTTCAAGCTCAATGGATAATAGGGATGACAGTAATGATCATGGACGGACACACATACTTTGTTAAACATATATAAAACAAAAACAGACATCAATTTTGCTGCACGAAAAAAAGGGAGACAAACTTCTGGTGGACGGCGTTTCAGGCAACACCGGTGGAAGGTAAATGATGGACTTTTCGGGTTGGGACCAGGATCTTCAGTTTCTTATGGACCAATTTTGTTATCGCGTATTTCTGACTTTACACATGATAAAACAAAATGCCACTGCATATTCGGAAAGTTTAAGACACGCGTTGCTGAGTTATATCCCGCATTCAAATAGGAA
Source organism: Leucoraja erinaceus (assembly GCF_028641065.1). Classification (NCBI taxonomy): domain Eukaryota; kingdom Metazoa; phylum Chordata; class Chondrichthyes; order Rajiformes; family Rajidae; genus Leucoraja; species Leucoraja erinaceus. Next base: position 20,088,301 of record NC_073393.1, on the reverse strand, counting down.
CTTCTTCAGCGTTCATACTCCATCGGACAAACCTAACGCATCCATTAAACATGTTCAAATGTTTATGTACATCATTAGGAGCTTTGCAATGACAATTTTTACCGTGCGCTGAACGAATACATTTCAAATGCGCCAATGCTATTGACCTATAACATCGATCATACGATTTGTGTTGTAACAGCTACAATTAGAAAGCACATATTGTGTTTCCATTACGTTGTTTCCAATGCGTGATATTAAAGATAGGCGAGAAACTGCTTCTTTGCACGCATCGGTACGCGAGTGAGGATTACGCAATAATGTTCAAGGCCACAGTAACCACATTACGGTGATGGTTCCAGTCAGATAAAAAAAACAAAACACTTGTTTGCGATGGTAATGAAGCATCCGTTCTTCATCTCTTCTGTTTTGCAAATAAAATTTGCCCCATCTCTCAGCAAGTTGCATGTTTTCATTTAAAACGGAATATATTTATATTCAGGCCATTAGCAAGCCAGATTCTACGTGTGCTAATCCACAAAACAATGTTTGCAATTCGCTCTCATCCACATGTTTGTTCATAACATGTACGGTCAGTGAAAAGGGGAAGCGAGTGCGTGCTGTGCAGCATAGCTTAGTTTAGTTTAGTTTAGAGATACAGCACGAAACAGGCCCGTCGAGTCCGTGCGGACCCGTGTACACTAGTAGTATCCTACACACTCGGACAATTTATAATTTTACCGAAACCAATTAATCTACAAACCTGCTGGTCTTTAGAGTGCGGGGGGGACCGGTACACCCGGACAAAACCACAGGAAGAACGTACAAACTCCGAACCCTGGTCTCTGGTACTGTAAAGCAGAAACCCTACTGCCACTCCTTCGTGTCGCACTTATTACGTATACTTAATACATGGAGCCAAACAATTGGGAAATAGATATAATTACACATTTGGGAATCGCTCTGAGGCTGCGGAGACTGCTCCCCATGTAAACCTAAGTGATGTGAAAACAGCTATAAGAACGGAATGGTGTGATTTGTCTGTTATTCAAATCACGCAAATACCCCTGGGATCAGAAAAGTCTGAAACAGCCTTCACAATGAGAAGGCGATTGGAATGCGAGATCTGCGATCTGCACAATAAGTCTCCAATTTGGAAACAAAATCATGGCATTATTTTTATGTAACTGAATATAACTCCTTTCATAACTAAAGATCATGTGTACGGTTTTGTTCCATTAACAGAGAACGTTATTTAGTCACATAGCGTGGAAACAGGCCCTTTGGACCAACTAGTCCACGCCGACCAACATGGCCGGTCTACACTGGACTCACTTGCCTACGTTTGGTCCTTATCCATCTAAATCTATCTTGTCCATGTACCTGTCTAAATGTTTCTTAAGCAATGTGATAGTACCTGCCGCAAATACCTCCCCTGTCAACTCGTTCCCCACACCTACCACCATTTGTGTAAAGACATCGCTCCTTAGGTTATTAAAACGTTTCCCCTTCACCTTAAACCTATGTCCTCTGGTTGTCAATTCCGCTACTCTGGGAAAAAGTACCTTATCTATTTCTCTGCTGACCTCTTTAAGATCACCTGTCGTCTTCCTGCACTCCAAGGAGGCCTGCTCAACCTCTCCCTATAGCTCAGAACTGGAGTCCCGGCATCATCCTCGTAAAACGTACCTGCACTCTTTACATCTCAACAACATCTTTCGTGCACTAGACTGACCAAAATTGAACACACTACTCCAAATATTCCCACACCAATGTCTTACACAACTGTAACCTGACCTCCCAACATCTATACTCAATATTCTGACCGATGTGGTCAGAATGCTGAAAGCCTTCTTGGCCAATGTGCTGAAAGACTTCTTGGCCATCCTATTTACTTGTGACGCCACTTTCAAGGGACTTTGTACCTGCACTTCCATATCTTTCTGCCCTGTAACACTCCCCAGAGACCTGCCATTCACTGTGTAGATCATACTTTGGGTTGACCTCCTAAAATGCTCATGCATTTCAATATTAAACTTCATCCACCATTCCTCTTGGGACAGGGGAAAGTTTTCCGTGAGGAGGTGGTTTTGGTGGGAAGAGATGAATGGACCATGGAATTGTAGATGGAGTGGACTCTGCAAAAGGCAGATTGGGTTGGAGATAGGAAACTATGAATGCTGTTCGGATCCCATCGGAGGTGTTGGAAATGTTGGATGATGATGAGATGAATGCGGAGGCTGGTGGAATGAAAGCTAAGGAACAGGGGATCTCTAACTTTATTGCTTCAACCAAGGAGTTTCAGAGGGAGTGGTCCCTGCAGAGAGCAGAAGAGGAGTTGAGTATAGGAGCAAATAGGTCCTTCTGCAGTTGTACAGGGCTCTAGTGAAACCACACCTGGAGTATTATGTGCAGTTTTGGTCTCCAAATTTGGCAAGTCAGGTGTTTGTCAGGACGCTTCATAAATGTTGCAAGAGCAAGATTCCAAACAATGTGTGGGAAAGAACTGCAGATGCTGGTTTCAATCGAAGATAGACACAAAATGCTGGAGTAAAACTCAGCGGGATAGGCAGCATCTCTGGAGAGAAGGGATAGGTGAAATGTCAGGGGAGTGGGCGGGACAGATATAGAATGTAGCCGGAGACGGTAAGGCTGGTGGGAGAACTGGGAAGGGGGAGGGGATGGTTTGGGTGGGAAGGGACGAGTTGACCAGGGAATTGCGTAGGGAACGGTCTCTGCGGAAAGCAGCAAGTGGTGGAGATGGGAAGATGTGGCCAGTAGTGGGATCTCGTTGGAGGTGGAGGATTATATGCTTTTTCCAAACAATTTCTGCAGGAGTAAATTCACTTTTGGATCCCCTTTAAACACCGAACATTTTGCATGTCTTTTTGTTTTTCATGTTGAAATAAGGAGGTGCCTCCTTTCACAAAACGTATGCAATTTCAAAGAGCACAGTAGCCAAGCGAAAGGACACCGACGTTTACTGGCGCATAACTTGGGCAACTGGTTGTGACCCATTTCACCCCTAGTGTTGAATGTGGGCTCAGTTGGTTAGGAGCTTTGACGTCAAATCAGTGCTTGATGCTTGTAATATGGAACATCTCGCCATTTCCCTGAGGGCTGTTGCTGCCTTCTTGTTGTCAGATCATAGACGAGTTGATAAGTAGCTACACAAATAACAAGACGTCACTTTGAGCACGGAAACTACTTGGGAATCCATTCCGAATAGATACCATCTGCCCCTCGCATTGGCTTCATTGGCTGTGAGTTGTCCGTGTAATTATGCCAACGATTTGTGTTTCCTCCTGTCTTGTTTCCCGTCGTAGCGACAGGCGCGTAAATCACTTTACCAGGCATTGGTTTCTGCTTGGTCTGCGAGATGAAAATTAGAGGGAAGACATTAGTTCATGTTTTTAGCCGCTTTGATCCTCACACATACCCGAGCGTTTTGCAGGATCAGAAATGAAAGTAATAAAATGGACGGGGAGATAGATGTTTGTTTACATCAAAGATTGACACAAAATGCTGGAGTACGTCGCATCTCTGGGGAAATTGAGTAATTGACGTTTCGTGTAGGACCCTTCTTCAGTCTGACTGTCGGCGAGGGACTGGTGAGAGCCCAAGAGGGATACATGATCGCGACCGTGGGGCCAATTAACCGATTTGCAGAGGAAGGGGCGGGAAGGGGGGGGTGGGGGGGGGGGGGGGGGGGGGGGGGGGGGGGGGTCGGAATTCGTATATTAAAAGGTACCTGTGCATACAGCGTCCTTTCTTGATTCACCTTCCTTGGAATTTTCCGGGGTTACCCAGATTTAGCGCAGCATAAGGCACCATCGCTTCACCTGCACGTTGCATGGACTGAACGAGAAAAGTATACATCTTCTCAACAAAGGTGCATTGATACTTGCGCAGAACGACACTATCAGGCTCTAAAACGGTTTCGAGGGCCCATTACATGAATAGTTCCAATGTCAACAACCTATGCGCACGATGTCGATCACTTCTCCTGCTCTAACATTACCCCAAAAAGCAAGTTAGATCAGTTTAGCTAATTAAATGGCAGTTTGGGGATGGCGCGGGGGGGGGGGGGGGGGGGGGGGGGGGTGGGGATGGGGGGCGGGGGGGGGGGGGGGGGGGGGGGGGGGTGGGGGGGGGGGGGGGGGGGGGGGGGGGGGGCGTCACAAGCCGTAAATGGCCTTTGTTTTATTCGTAAACGTCTTATTTGCTTATTCTCAACATTTATATACGTAAAAAAGCAAATTACAGTCGATAGATTGAACGCAAACATTTTCTCTAGTTCCCGGTTTATCATTTGATTTTACATCAAAATTCAGCTTCTATTTCCAAGTGAATGGCAGACTGTGCAGCTGCATTGGCCTGTCATCTTCGGAGGGGATGCATAAAAAATGTGTAGAATTCTTAACTCAAATTTACAAAGCGTTATTTGAACTACAACACATTCTGTGGACTGTTTGGATGCCCTTACTGAAAGCATGTGACATTGTGGCAAGAGACAGTTCAGAGAATGTTCAATGAGATGCCAGCGGGTGCTTTGGGATTTCCCTTTACGAGGAAAGACAGGACAGCTTAATCTTGTGCTTATTGGACTGATAAGGGGGTCGACTTACTGCTGTTTTATGGGATTGACAGGGTAAACACTCGGGGATGCTGATAGTCATGAATATATTTTGGAGCCGCAGCAGCCTCGGGAAATGGGGATGGGTGGGGGGCATTGACATTGAAAGGAGGAGGGAATTTGCCAATCAGAAATTGAGAGATTTTGGAGCGTCAAGCTCCAGAAAACCACATGAAAATGAAACTCTGATTATATTTGTCACCAGCATGAGAATCACAATACATGCGTGGATGGCGGAGGAGATGGACGAAGAATGTTGAATCAGCCCAAAGCCTGTTGTATCTTTTTTCACTTTTTTTCACACAGAGAGTGGTGAATCTCTGGAACTCTCTGCCACAGAGGGTAGTTGAGGCCAGTTAATTGGCTATATTTAAGAGGGAGTTAGATGTGGCCCTTGTGGCTAAGGGGATCAGGGGGTATGGAGAGAAGGCAGGTACGGGATACTGGGTTGGATGATCAGCCATGATCATATTGAATGGCGGTGCAGGCTCGAAGGGCCGAATGGCCTACTCCTGCACCTAATTTCTATGTTTCTATGTTTCTATGTATGGTGAAATAGACTCGATTGGATTAATGGTCTCCTTTTGCTCCTGATGTGATCTGGAATTTTGAATTTTTCACTGAGATGTCGACAACAGGCTGGAACTGCGATTAGATTCTATTTTGTGTTGGTCTGCGACGATGCCCATGGACCTGGGGAAGCGCTTCAGGGGAAACTTAAATTAAACAATTTGTGGCCTGCAGTTGCATGCAGTGCGTGCCAGGCAAATGCGGCAGATATGCATCCGTAATAGGCACTCGTGATTTTGCTCAGAATGTAAGACCTTTTTATAGACCCTGGCATTTTGTAGACACGGGTACGATTTTTAGAAGTGAGTGCAATATATCAGCTTGGCAATATGGATTTTCATCTAACATTCGAGTTAACGGACAAAACCTTTCGGACGGTTGTTACCGAGAGGCACTGGGAGCAATAAAACAGGTTATTAATTTGAGCTGTATAGAAAGCAAGCGCAGTATTTTAACTTTACTTATTTCATACATACCAGTTGCCCAGTAACATCGGATCTTTCTTCTTCCTTCCGCGTACCTGGTCAATTATTAATATTAATTACATAGAAACATAGAAACATAGAAAATAGGTGCAGGAGTAGGCCATTCGGCCCTTCGAGCCTGCACCGCCATTCAATATGATCATGGCTGATCATCCAACTCAGTATCCTGTACCTGCCTTCTCTCCATACCCCCTGGTCCCTTTGGCCACAAGGGCCACATCTAACTCCCTCTTAAATATAACCAAATGAACTGGCCTCAACTACCTTCTGTGGCAGAGTTCCAGAGATTCACCACTCTCTGCGTGAAAAATGCTTTTCTCATCTCGGTCCTAATGTTGTAAGTTTCTATAAGACCCCCCCTCAATCTTCTAAATTCTAGCGAGTACAAGCCGAGTCTATCCAGTCTTTCTTCATATGAAAGTCCTGACATCCCAGGAATCAGTCTGGTGAACCTTCTCTGTACTCCCTCTATGGCAAGAATGTCTTTCCTCAGATTTGGAGACCAAAACTGTACACAATACTCCAGGTGTGGTCTCACCAAGAACCTGTACAACTGCAGTCGAACCTCCCTACTCCTATACTCAAATCCTTTTGCTATGAATGCTAGCATACCATTCGCTTTCTTCACGGCCTGCTGCACCTGCATGCCTACTTTCAATGACTGGTGTACCATGACACAAGGCTCGTTGCATCTTCCCTTTCCCTAATCGGTCACCATGTAGATAATAGTCTACTTTCCTGTTTTTGCCACCAAAGTGGATAACCTCACATTTATCCACATTATACTGCATCTGCCATGGATTTGCCCACTCACCCAAAATTACTTATCTAGATTTCAAAAAATGGAATTTTGTCACCCGAAAAAGACGATGAACATAGAGTTAGGAGGTAATATAGATCGATGGAATGATCATGTGCAAAGTCATGGGTTTATTGCCGAATCATTATTAATTCGCCTTTTAATCCTAGCGTGTTTTCGGAAGTCTTCTTGCTGGTAAGGAAATTGAATCTCCAGTTACCAACCTCTCCCAATTGCTGGGGTTCATAACATTTTGACCTGGGAGTGAGCAACTACCAAGCACCCCGTGAAATTGAGTGGCCGTGAGGGCATCCCGATATTCAAACTGTCGGGATTCAGTTACCGGTGTATTTCTTTCAGTCTGGATAGTCGTTGTTTGACTAATTCAAGTTACAATAAACATGAATGGCGAACAGCTAACTGAATAACTAACGGGGGATGAATGAGTCCAGTGTACAAAAGGACAATAAGCTTAGCTTTCATGGTAACAGGAAATTTCACCCAGGATCAATAATTAACGGACAGAAAATAGAAATATAGAAAGAAAGTGTACAGCAATGTGTACTCATGATGATCTCAGCAGGGGAATCATGCTGGACCAACAGCAAACTTCGTGAAAATTACAGAGAGACACAGCTATGGTAATAAAGAAATTATAATCTGTCTAGATTTCCAAAATAATGTCAAAGAGGTTGGCGACAAAATTTAAAAAAAAAGATCAGAGAATAGTAATTATCGACAGGTTGCAGAATTGATTGACGGCAGGTTGTGGGAAAGAAAGCAGACTAAAGTGCGGGTGAATCAAGAAAGGGCGCTAAAGTGCAACTGCTCACGGAAAGCAATGGGCGCAGTTGTGCCGATTTCTCCTGTCTTGTTCCCCATCGTAGTAATCACTTTACCATGCATTGGTTTCTGCTTGGTCTGCGAGATGAAAATTAGGGAGAAAACATTAGTTCATTTTTAAAGCTGTTTTGAATCTCACACAGACCCGAACGTTTTGCAGGATCAGAAATTAAAGTAATCAAATTAACGGGCAGGTGCTTGTTTATATCAAAGATTGACACGAACTGCTGGAGTACGTCAGCGGGACAGGTCGCGTCTCTGGGGAAATTGGATACCTGACGTTTCGGGTAGGGGCCCTACTTCAGTCTGATTGTGTGAGTGTGTGTGTGTGTGTGTGCGCGCGCACGTGTGTGTGTGTGTATATCTGTGTGTGTTTGTGTGTGAGTGTGTGTATGAGTGAGTGAGAGAGAGAGAGGAGGCGGGGATGAGGGGGTTACTGGATCAGATGACAGGTAAGCTGGTTCCTGATAGGTTGACTGTCGGCTAGGGACTGGTGAGAGCCCAAGAAGGTCCGAGTTCGTATGTTAAAATGTACCTGTGCATACAGCGTCCTTTCTTGATTCACCCGCCTTGAAACTTCCCGGGGTTTGCTCAGATTTAGCGCAGCATAAGGCACCATCGCTTCACCCGCACGTTGCATGGACTGAACGAGAAAAGTATACATCTTCTATACAAAGGTGCGTTGATTCTTGCGCAGAACGACACTATCAGGCTCTAAAACGGTTTCGAGGGCCCATTACATGAATAGTTCCAATGCCAATAACCTATGCGCACGATGTCGATCATCCTCCTGCTCTAACATTACCCCAAAAAGCAAGTTAGATCAGATTAGCTAATTAAATCGCAGTTTGGGGATGGTGGGGGGAGGCGTCCCAAGCCGTATACGGCAATTGTTTTCTTCGTAAACGACTTTATTTGCTTATTCTCAGCATTTATATACGCAAAGAAGCAAATTGCAGTCAACTGATTGAACGCGAACATTTTCTCTACTTCCCGTTTTTTCCATTTGATTTCACATCACAATTCAGCTTCTGTTTCTAAGTGAATGTCAGACTGTGCAGCATCATTAGCCTGTCATCTTCTGAGGGGAGGCAGCAAAAAATGTATAGAAGTCTTAGCTCAAATTTACTAAGCGTTATTTGAACTACAGCAATAGGCACTAGACAATAGCTGCAGGAGCAGGCCATTTGGCCCTTCGAGCCAGCACCGCCATTCAATGCGATCATGGCTGATCATCCCCAATCGGGACCCCGTTCCTGCCTTCTCCCCATATCCCCTGACTCCACTATCTTACAGCCCAACAAAATATGTGGACTGTTTCGATGCCCTCACTTAAAGCAAGGGACATTGATACACAAGACTGTTCAGAGAATGTTCACTGAGATGCCAGCGGGTGTTTTGGGTTTCAATTTATGAGGAAAGACAGGACACTCCCACCCCCCCCCCCCCCCCCCACCCCATCCCGAGAAGGAAAGGGGAACTATGTACTGCTGTTTTATGGGATTGACAGGATGAACACTCGGGGATGCTGATAGTCATGAATGAATTTTGGAGCCGCAGCAGCTTCCGGAAATTGGGATGGGTGGTGGTGGGGGAGGGGGGGCATTGACATTGAAACGGGGAGTGAATTCGCCTATCAGAAATTGAGAAAGCAACATGAAGATGAAACTCTGATTATATTTGTCACCAGCATGAGAATCACAATATATGCATGAATGGCGGAGGAATTGGACTAAGAATGTTGAATCAGCCGAAAGCCTGGGGAAATAGACTCGATTGGCTTAATGGTCGCCTTTGGCTCCTGATATGATCCTGAATTTTGAATTCATCACTGAGATGTCGACAGCATGCTGGAACTGCAATTAGTATCTATCGTGTGTTGTCCTGCGACTATGGCCATGGGCTTGGGAAGGCGCATCGGGTGAAACATAAATTAAACTATTTGTAGCCTGTAGTTACATGCTGTGCGTGCCAGGCAAATACGGCAGATATGCATCCGTGGTAGGCACTCATGACTTTGCTCATAATGTAAGAGCATTTAATAGACCTTGGGCATTTTGTAGACAACAGGTACGGTTTTTAGGAGGGATTGCAATATATCAGCTTGGCAATATGGATTTTCATCTAGCATTCGTTTTAACGGGCAAAACCCTTTGGACGGCTGTTACCGAGAGGCACTGAGAGCAATAAAACTGCTAATAAATTTGTCGTATAGAAGGCAAACGCAATATTTTAACTTTACTTATTTCATACATACCAGTTGCTCAATAACATCGGATCTTTCTTCTTCCTTCCGCGTACCTGGTCAATTATGAATATTAATTACTTATCTAGATTAAATAATAGAATTTTTCACCCGAAAAAGACGGTGGTGTGATAGAGTTAGGGGTTAATATAGATCGATGGGGATAATCATGTGCAAAGTGATGGCTTTATTGCCGAATCATTATTAATAATAGAGCAAATATGCCGATGCCTCTGCAATAGGTTCCCAACCAGTGACATGCTGCTCACCGGTCTGTATTTCCTGGAATATCTCCGTTTCGCTGCTGAATCAAGTTTGCTGCTCCCCAGTCCTACAGGGATTCGGCTGTGACTAGAGAAAATCTAATGATCAGCTCTTAATAGCCTGTGATAGGTTCCACCAAGCCATGGGATTTATCCACTATAATGCTCTTCAAAGGCCCAAACACCACTTCCTTCTTGATGTTCAGCTGCCCAATATGTCACTTATCCGAACATTGATCTCACTGTGCTCCATACTCCGTGATGATTTTCCATGATGAATAGAGATGCAGTTCTAATCCCTTGGAAGGTGCCAGTCCATGCGATATGGAGTAAATGGATATTAGAGAGAACTCGCACCATATGCGCTCTTCATCATAAAACACAATTTCATAAAACACAAATGAAACACGGTTGAAGGCAGGAGACTGAAAACGGGAGACATTATGCTAAGCACATTGACCACGGTCGATGTAACCAGGAGAGTTCTGGTGGGGCCGGTTTCAAATCCTGAAGAAAATGGGAACTATACATATAAGGAAAGTATAAATAAAGATCACGCTCGGTCCCTTTGATCTTGTTATGAAAGATAAGGGATGACGACAAGGTTGCCTTTAAAATTAATGGAAGTTCTGAGAACATTGATATGGAAAGAATGACGCGTCTTGTGGGAAAGATCAAAAACATAGACGGTCATTAGAAGGTAGGACTAAAGAAACGTTACGTTTGAAAAAAATATTTGGGATATTGGAACCAAGGTGAGTTGGTGCAGCGAGTTGCACGCACGACATGGGAAGCCGAGCAGGCAAGCGAGACATGGTTAATGGTCTTAGATTTGTAGGAAATTGTGAGAAGGTACGAGAGGCGGGCGAACTCCGGCCTGCGCCGCAATGCTGCAATGAAAAATAATGTTTATACCTTTGAGAGTTCCTATGTTTCCCTTTCTGGAGCTATAACACTTTGGGAAAAAATGCTTACATTATTTCTTACCTTTAATTTTCCTTGCAATACAACGCTTTGCAATGACAAGAGCCAATAGCAACGATACAAGACCGCTCACTGCGCATATCGAAATCATGACGTAATTGACGTGATCTGTAAGATTGAAATACATCAGGTATACCGTATTGTTTTTATACAGATAGTTGTGTGTGCCTGGAAAACGTTGCCAGGGGTGGTGGTGTTGGAGGTAGAATCGAACGTGGGCTTTGTCGAGGCACATCGACATACAATGTGTGGATGGAAATAGATCACTTGCTGGGAGTGGAAATTATTTTAACTTGCATCGTGTACGGCCCGGACATGGCGGGATGGAGAGTCTGATCCTGTGGTGTGCTGTTCTATATTATATGTCAAACAAATAAAACTGGCTTTTAGGCCTCATTTTATGAATATTCCTGTAAACGAGAAAGCCTGGTTTTCATACTTTACAAAAAAAAGCTTTAAAAAGACCATCCGGAGTATTTGCTTTTTCCTTGTTAAAAGGATACGCCAATATTAGCGATAATATTTAGTTGACACTTCAGATTAAATCGGAGACAGCAAACCGGCGGTCCGACTCACAGTTATATCCGCTTTAAAATTCAGGAATTTCAATGAGTATATTTTTAGTGTGTTACTTTATTTCAAGGTTCACATTGTTGGAAAATTCGTGACTTGTAGCAAGTTATGTCATGTTCAGTGAATGAAGGAGAACGTTTCAGCTCTGTGGCCTTTCGGCCATGAGCGGATAGTAGGTCGTGTATCCATCTTACATCTCTGCGCTGACTTACCTGGCTGTGGAAGCAGAATGGCAGAGCGAGATATGTTCATCGGACAACGGGATCACGGGAAATGTTAGAGTCAAACAATTGTCCCACGCGGTGGCCGGGAAATATTCGTGTGTTTGTTAGGGGAGTGCTGTCCTCAAACACAAAATAATAATAGTAGACGCGACGAGGTAGTTGATATACTGCAGAGATTAGCAGGCTCGGATCAATTGCATTTTAAAACGGACGATGTAGCTGTTCATGTGTAAGTTGCAACATACAGGGACATGCTTATATTTTGAGGAATATAGAAGCACACTGTAAACCGGAAAACATATTACACAATTCTGGTGCACTGATAAAAGATTTAAGGCAGGTCGTGGAACTTTGGGCCTCATAGAAGCAGTGGACCCAAAAGCACGTGATGCCGTGGTAAATGCTTGAAAATCACTACTTTTAATTTAGGTCTGTGCACAGGTTGTTTGCGAGAATTACGAGATCATAGGGCCGGTTCAGTGAAGAGTTGGGAGAATTTGGGGTCTTCTCGTTTGGGCAGAAATGAAGGGCAATTGGTCACGGGGGATGCTTTACTGGGGCAATTACAACCCATTTCCCCAGAAGAAAAAGGAAAACCAGCGGTTATACCGTATCGAGGAGATTTGTAGGAGTAGCTTTCTTCAGAATCGGAGTGCAGCGCCTGACATGTTGGAGGTAGCAGCTCCCAATGAAATTTGTCAAAAGACAATTTTGCGTGTACTTGATGAGAGCATTTGAGGCCACATGGAATTCCAGCGGATGTGATTATAATAGAGGGATCTTCAAGGTTGAAAGTTTCAGGCCAGGACTAACGGTAATTCATATCATGCGACATTTTGTGAAATCTCAAACTTTAAGTATCTTTCTATGGTAATAGCGATACACAGTCTTACCTGTGTCGGAGTTGATGACAACGTAAGTAGCTGCTGCAGGAACACGGTGAGTTACATGATTCACAAGGCAGGTGTAAACGGTGCCGGTCGGGCCATACTGTGTCACCTTTAATCGGCTGGAAGCTTCAAACAATCCATCTGCGGTGAGCTTGTTGCTATTATCTAAATCCGTTGTAGTTTTTATACCATCTTTATACCAGATGAAGCTGATATCCTTTGGGTAAAAGGGAGATGTCGCGCAGAGAATAAAGAAGGATTCCGTCTTCTCGGGAATTCCAGAGTAAATTTTCAGTGGAGTTGGCGGAACTAGGGAATGAAGGTCAGTGATACGTTTATATTAGTAGAAAATAAGTGCGCGGAGAGTGAATGGTTAATGTGAGGCGGATTCGCGCGTTAATGGTGCTTTTATAATAATGTAAACGGAATCTTTATACCCGATTTGAAATCAGAGATGACGTTTACTCGTGCTGTCTAGTGAAGAAAACATGATGGTAAATGTATATCCCACTCTGCGTCCTGTAGAGACTGTATCCCCTACTCCCTAATTCTCAGTCTACGCCGCATCTGCGCGCAAGATGAGGTGTTCCATACCAGGACATCTGAGATGCCTTCATGCAATAGGAAACAGGGGTTCCATCATAAACGATGCCCTCACTGGTGTCTTCCTCGATATCCCGCAGCTCCGCGCTTGCCCCCCCCCCCCCTCCCCCCAGTCGCAACAGGGACATAGTCCCCCTAGTCCTCACCGTTCACCCCATCAGCCGTCGCATACAGCACATGATTCTCCCGCATTTTCGCCACCTCCAACGGGATCCCACCACTAGCCAACACTTTAACTCCCCCTCTCATTCCCACACTGATCTTTTTGTCCTGGGTCTCTTCCATTGTCAAAGTGAGGTCCACCGCAAATTGGAGGAACAACACCTCGTATTTCGCTTGGGCAGCTTAAACCCCAGCGGTATGAATATTCATTTCTAATTTCAAGTAACCCTTGCCTTCGCTCTCTTTCCAGTTCTCCGATTAATCTGACTGTCCTCGTTTACATTTTATCTCTGTTTACTTTGTTGTTCCCTTCTCCTAGCTAACAATGATCTATTCTACATTCCCGCTGATCGTCATCCCCTTTGTCTCGTTTTGACACCACACGTTTCCTTATCTCTGTGTCTCCGTCTCCCCTGCCAATCTGAAGAAAGGTCTCGACCCGAAACGTCGCCCATTCCTTCTATCCAGAGATGCTGCCTGTCCCGCTGAGTGACGCCAGCATTTTGTGTCTATCTTCGGTTTAAACCAGCATCTGCAGTTCCCGCAACATGATGGTAAATGTGTTGTTCTTGCCACACTGAGATCTCGGGGAAATGCCACACATGGAAATGTTGAATAAAAAATGTGAATACAAAATTCTGAAAAATGTAATTTAGTTGTGATATGAGAATTTTGGGTGGAATGTCCGGGATACCATGCAGGTTATTTGAAATGTTGATGGAAATTTAGGTTCCGATTCTTCGTTATTTTACGTCCGCAACGTTAGCGTCCAAACTTATTCATGTGGCTACAATTGAATGATTCTAACGTCCAATATATAAACAAACACTTGATCTAACGCAGGCGGAATTGTACATCGTATGGGGTCACCCGCTACCATAGTTGTATATGTCTCTTACGTATTCACGGCGGGCACTACAATGCTACCTGTATTTTACTGATGTTATGCTGTGCTTTGGAAATAAACATCCAATACATAAAATACGTTTTGATTAATATCGCTAACACGTCTTGTTTATACATATCAGCATGCAGACCATCTATGGTATGATTTACCAATTGCAATATTTATAATATTCATCTGGCTGTATGAATGATTAAAATCTGAAAACAACACGTTACTTGCAGGGCAATATCACAGTCGCGAAATCGCATTCGTTACACGCTTAAATACACTTACCCAACACAACTAATGTCGATCCGGTTCCGTTGCCAACTAAAGTGCCCCGGCGGGTGATGGTACAATAATATACTCCGGCATCCTGTCGGCTCACATTGGTTATTTTTAGGAAGCCACTAAATTTAGTGCTGACGCCGGAAATCGTTCTCCCGTCAGGGCCTGGGATGAAAAAATCATTTTCACCCTGTTTCCACCAATGTACGCTTACGCTGGGCCCTTCACGAAAGAAGGGAAGAGAGCAGTGAAATGAAGCATGTTGGCCCGTCGAGACATTTACTGCTTGAGGAAATTGACTTACATTGTCTGCAGTTTCCCCAGAGCCTAAAGGAAAGAAAAACAGGCCAGATTAGGAATATTTCACCCCAGAAGGTTAAACGCAAGAGCAGGGCTAATTGCAGATGGAAATAAAGACACACATTAAAGAAACCTTGAATAGATGTAGGTTTTAGTCTGTATAAACGGTTTATGGGGATGCCATGTACCTGTGAAAATTATCCCCCAAAAAGAGAAACAGCGAAGTGCAATACTGGACAACATACTGCAGCAAGTGATCACAGGGCGTGTGGAGCAGTGAACGTGTCTGAAGGTCGAATTGTCAGACGATGAAGCGCGTCACTCCTTCTGTGACTGCAGCGCGGCTCTTGTCGATGTGGCTAGACTTAATTTTACTTGCATTGCTGTCAACAGCGACACAATCGGCTGTGGACTTTCACTGAATGAAGAGAAAGCAATACACCAAACAAATATAACGTAGATGAGCTCTAAAATCCTGCGTTTTGCATCTAGTTGTACTAAATCGACTCTCCGCCTCCCCAATCAATCCACACACCCCAACCCTAGCAGTCCCATTCCGCCATCCCAACGTCATCACTCCGGATCGCTACCATCCCTGACCACGACCCACCGCTCCCCCTCCCCTCACCGCACCGCCCATTTCGTCCCTTCTCGCTTCCACTCCAATAATCAGCGAGTCCTTGTGCTAACACAAGCTATGATGACGACATTTAAGCGCTGGTCCCCATTTTGAAATTCCCCTGCTCTCCATACTGAATTTAGCTTGATTTTCCGCACAGGATGAAGAGAAAAGTCCCATTTTGCTCAGTTAGTCTCTGCAAAAACATCGGTACACTGTTGTGCAATGATAGCGGAAGTTTGCGTCATTTCAGCAGAAAAATCTGCGAAATAATTTCAGATAAGATTGGTGAGACCCATTGGTCTATAGTTTAGCAAAGAAATAGATAACGCATTCTTAAAGTTCATAACAGAGGGAGGTATTCGCCATTCAATAGAGATTGCTGGTGAAACTGCGTCGGGTTTAACAGGTAACAGCCATAAATTGCTTCACCGCTGCTTCTGAGGCATTCGTTCTTCTGTTGTCGGCGTTTCTGCTTTCGCCACCACCGAAAAGCTCTCAGTGTCACGTCGGTTTGGTGAAACGGTTTTGTATTATTCAGCGAGAAAATCCATAATCGACGAGGATGGCGGTGGACGGGCACGGTGAAACAGATAGCAGGGGACCGGGGGTCAAATTAGATGGATGATGTGAGTAAAATCCAGGTTAGCCGGGAAGTGGTGTTAGGTAAATTGAATGGATTAAAGGCCGATAAATCACCAGGGCCAGATAGGCTGCATCCCAGAGTACTTAACGAAGTAGCCCCAGAAATAGTGGGTGCATGAGTGATAATTTTTCAAAATTCTTTAGATTCTGGAGTAGTTCCTGAGGATTGGAGGGTAGCTAATGTAACCCCACTTTTTAAAAAGGGAGGGAGAGAGAACACGGGGATTACAATCCAGTTAGTCTAACATCGGTAGTGGGGGAACTGCTACAGTCAGTTATTAAAGATGGGATAGCAGCACATATGGAAAGTGGTGAAATCATTGGACAAAGTCAGCATGAATTTATGAAAGGTAAATCATGTCTGACGAATCTTATAGAAATGTTCGAGGATGTAACTAGTAGAGTGGATAAGGGAGAATCAGTGGATGTGTTATATCTGGACATTCTGAAGGCTTTCGACAGGGTCCCACATAAGAGATTAGTATACAAACTTAATGCACACGGTATTGGGGGTTCAGTGTTTATGGATAGAGAACTGGCTGGCAGACAGGAAGCAAAGAGTAGGAGTAAACGGGTCCTTTTCAGAATGACAGGCAGTGACTAGTGGGGTACCGCAAGGCTCAGTGCTGGGACCACAGCTATTTATATTATATATATTAATGGTTTGGACGAGGGAATTGTATGCAACATCTCAAAGTTTGCGGATGACACGAAGTTGGGGGGCAGTGTTAGCTGTGAGGAGGATGCAAGGAGGCTGCAAGGTGACTTGGATAGGCTGGGTGAGTGGGCAAATGCATGGCAGATGCAGTATAATGTGGATAAATGTGAGGATATCCACTTTGGTGGCAAAAACAGGAAAGTAGACTATTATCTGAATGGTGGCCGATTAGGAAAGGGGGAGATGCAACGAGACCTGGGTGTCATGGTACACCAGTCATTGAAAGTAGGCATGCAGGTGCAGCAGGCAGTGAAGAAAGCCAATGGTATGTTAGCATTCATAGCAAAAGGATTTGAGTATAGGAGCAGGTAGGTTCTACTGCCGTTGTTCAGGGTCTTGGTGAGACCACACCTGGAGTATTGCGTACGGTTTTGGTCTCCTAATCTGAGGAAAGACATTCTTGCCATAGAGGGAGTACAGAGAAGGTTCACCAGACTGATTCCTGGGATGTCAGGACTTTCATATGAAGAAAGACTGGATAGACTCGGCTTGTACTTGCTAGAATTTAGAAGATTGAGGGGGGATCTTATAGAAACTTACACAACTCTTAAGGGGTTGACAGGCTAGATGCAGGAAGATTGTTCCCGATGTTGAGGAAATCCAGAACAAGGGGTCACAGTTCATGGATAAGGGGGAAATCGTTTAGGACCGAGATGAGAAAAATATTTTTCACACAGAAAGTGGTGAATCTCTGGAATTCTCTGCCACAGAAGATAGTTCTGGCCAGTTCATTTGCTGTAATTAAGAGGGAGTTAGATGTGGCCCTTGCGGCTAAAGGGATCAGGGGGTATGGACAGAAGGCAGGTACAGGATACCGAGTTGGATGATCAACCATGATCATATTGAATGGCGTTAATGCTTGAAGGGCCGAATGGCCTACTCCTGCACCTATTTTCTATGTTTCTGTGTTTCTGTGTGATTTGTTGTCCAGATGGTGGGATTTGGACCGACTATTGTAGGTTTTCCAAGCAGAAATAGCGTTCGCCGCCGTAACACATATACTGATGGAAATGCCGAAATACGTGCCAAACATTGCTGAACATGGAGGAAATCAAGCCAGACTCAATACTTCATAATGTGATTGTCCAGGCAGTGATGCAGGCACGGTTAGTGTAGTTTAGTGTCGGGGAGTGGATGCAAGCGGAGGGGGTAGTGCGTGTAGACAGGTTAAACTATGTCAACGTCAATGAAGAATTCACAAGGGTTGTGCGGACACCTGTTTCTATAGTTTGCGCAAAGCTGTTTGATTGCTAATAAAGGCGTTCAGCGATTAATTATTATCAGGTTATCAGTTCACATAAGCAATCCAATTGCTCCAAATACGGCAGGATTAGGAAAACAGCGGAATAAACTGCATGATTGTGACTATTTATAATATAATATTAGTAAGATACTCGTTTGAGCAATATACTGACAACAATTACCGGTTTCTAAAACCTTGTTCTATATGTGAGTATGGTGAATTCTCTGTGAAGAATCGCTAATTGTATGAGTTGTGGTTATATAAAAATAGCCTGGCAAAGTTTGCTGGGATGCAGGGAAATCCGTACCTCACTGTTAGTTATTTTTCTATCTTCCTAGATGCTCCAATGTACTTGCATAAGTCCTTTGGCCATTGTAGTCTGAACTGCTTTACTTCCTGTGGACGCGAAACCTGAAGGTAACTGGAGACTCCACAGATATCCAGATGGAATGCAATCAGAAAGCAAAGAGGCGCAGTCCTGCTTTACGTACACGGTGCTACAAGCTACTGTATATGCAAGGCGGGTGCCACAGTTGGAAGTAATGACCTGGATCAGTAAATGCCTAAAGTAGTTGAAAGTACTGACCTGAATTAGAGGGTTTATACTATAATATTGTCACATCCGTGTGTGCTGGTTGTCAATCAATGCCTGAATCCCAATAATCCATGGAAATCCATATATTACAAAGACTAAGGGACTCTGGACAGAGACGTTTCCTTATATCATGACATAACCGTTCTCTTAATGAAAGCAAGACAAAGAAGTTATGATCGTCGTCGGCAAGCGAAGCGGTGCACATACACTGGTATACATTGATGCTGCTAAAGTAAAGATGGCTGAAAGCTCCAGGTTTTTAGGAATACATATCACCAACAATTTGTCCTAGACCAGCCACGTCGATACAATGGCAAATAAAGCACACCAATACCTCTACTCTCTTAGAAGGCTTGGGCAGTTACGCATGTCGTCAATATCCCTGCCTCAAAAGATGCGCCATTGAAAACATTTTATCGGGCCGCATCAAGGCATGGTTTGGGAACAGCTACTCCCAAGACAGCTAGATATTACAGAGAGTTGCGGACGTACCCCAGACTACCACGTAGACTAACCTCTCTTCGGAGTCAGGGGATATGGAGAGAAGGCAGGAACGGGCTAATGATTGTGGATGATCAGCCATGATCACATTGAATGGCGGTACTGGCTCGAAGGGCCAAATGGCCTACTCCTGCACCTATTATCTATTGTCTATTGTTGTTAATCCCGCACCTGACTGCTCAAATTAACAAAGAGATGACTGGACACACGTAAGCACACACAGGTATATATGGGGAAATACCAATGTGGATTCGCGTTTGATTCGTCGAATCAGAATGGAGAACAGTGAACAAATGAATCCGAGTTAAGTGGAGGGATGAGATACATCTGCTTTTGGAATGGTATCCGTACAGTGGATATAGTAAGCATGGCTTTGTACATGAGAGACGAATTTACCAGAGTATTTTGAAGAAGCAGCAAAGAAGATTGCTGGTGCCAGGGCCATAGACGTCGTCTAAATGGACTTTAGCAAGGTCTTTGAGAAGTACAAAGGACAGTATAGCATAGGCACGGACCTTTTGGCCAAGGATATCTGCTCCGAACATAATGCAGAAATTAGGTATAATTTTAAGGAGAAACAGGAATCCCTTAAAGGGTTTAATTTAGATTGGAAGGGTGGGGGATCCGAAGGAAGACTGAGACAGATGAGAGGCTGGAAGCCGTATGCATGGAGATGAAATAAGGTCAGAGGACATAATAGAAAGGATTACAGTAGGGAGTGAGGAAGGACTGTTGGATTGAATTGCACTTATTTTTAATGCGAGAGGCCTTATTGATAAGTCAGATGAACTCAAGGTGTTGATAGGTCTGTGCGACTGGAATGCCGTAGCCATTAAGGAAACCTGGCTAACAGAGGGACAGGACTGGCAACTTAATGTTCCAGGATACAGGTGCTGCAGGAGAGATAGGTCTGGGGTAAAAGAGGAGGGGGATGTTGCTTTATTGATTAAGGAGAATGTCATGGCACTAGTCCGAGATGACATTACTGGTAGTTCGTCCATTGAGACTATATGGGTAGAGTGGAGACATAAAAAAGGGGATTATCACCTTGTTGTGACTCACAAATAGTTAACAGGAATTAGAAGAGAAGATATGCCCCAGCATTGCTGGCAGCTGCAAGACTAATAATAAGGTTATCATGATCGGGGCTTTTAACTTTCAAACATACACTGGGACTGCATTGTGTAAAAGGCTTAGGTGGGGTGGAATGTGTCAAATGTGACAGGAACGTTTCCTCAGGCAACATGCAGAGGGCCCGACATGGTAGAGAGCAGAGCTTGATCTACTCTTAAGAAATTGGGAAGAGCATGTGACTGAAGCGTTCTTTGTGTGAGCCTTCTGCGACCGTTGACTGCTGTTCAATTAGTTTAAAGATAGTTTAAAGATAGTTAAGGATAGAGATAGGGCCACCCCGCTCGTTAAATTACCTAACTAGGGCAGGGCCTACTTTGATCGTATTGGACAAGGAATTGCTTCAGTTGATTGCACGCGTTTAATTGCGGGGAACGAAGCATTTGAAAAGTTGAATGCTTTAGAAATTATGATTACAAGAGTTCTGGGCAGACACATTCATGTTAGAATGAAAGGCAAGGCACCTGAGTGTGAGGAAGTTCAGATAATGAGCGAAACTGAGGCTTTACTATGGAAAAAGACGGTGGCATCTCAGAATCTGGGACAGTTAATGGAAGGATCTTGAGGTAAGTCGGCATTGCGGTCGATGAAGTACTGAACGTCCTAAGTTGTGTGAAGGTAGACAAATCCCCCAGGCTTGATCAGATATTTATAGAGAACACAGTAGGAAGCTAATAACTCGTAACTCGTAACTCATGTAATTTATTAGCTAAACGTGTTTTTCAACATACAGAAAATTTGATTTGCCATACAGTCATACCAAAAAAAGCAACAAGACACAAATACATAAAAATTAACATAAACATCCACCACAGCGGCTCCACCACATTCCTCACTGTGAAGGAAGGCAATAAAGTCTCATCTTCTTTCCTCCAATGAAGACAATGCCCCCCCCCCCCCCCCCCCCCCCCTGTGACGCCATTATCAATACGCTGGGCTCTACCATTCAGTATAAACTCAACTGACCCAAATACAAGTACTGCAGCTACAATAAGTAACACAATCGAGAAGGTGCGTGTCCATGTGTTACTCCAACTTTTTATGTCTATCTTTGCGGGGAAGGTCAAATAATCCCTGTTCAAGGCGTACACTGGGCTTATCCCAGAAATCTATCTATATTACACTGATGATTGCATTGGGGCTCCCATGCACAACTCACAGACTCCATTAACATCACGACTAAGTTTCATCCCGCACTCAAGTTCACTAGGACCATCCCCGACATCTCCCTTCTGTTTCTTTATCTCACTGGCTCCAACACAGGAAACAGAATATCGATTGACATATATCATAAACTCACAGCTATTTAGATCATACTTATTCCCACACTGCGTCCTAGTCCCCTGTTCCGAATTCCAACGTCTACGCTGCATCTGCGCCCAAGATGACGTGTGCCAAACCAGGACATCCCGATGTCCTTATTCTTTAGGAAATGGGGATTCTCGTCATCCATCACAGATGAGGCCCTCACCCGGGTCTCCCCAGTATCACAGCAGCTGTACTCCTGCTGACCCTCTCTCCAGTTACAACATGGCGGCATGGTGGCGAAGCGGTGGAGTTGCTGCCTTACAGCAAATGCAGCAGACACCGGTTCGATCCGAACTACGGGTTGTCAGTGGCATTATCCGTACAATTGTTTGCTCTCTTTTCTTGTTTCCTGCCGTGACGAGCGGAGCGTAGATCACTTTAGCATGCGTCGGTTTCTGCTTGGTCTACGAGATGAAAATTAGGGGGAAGAACATTAATTCATTTTTAAGTTGCTTTAAATCTCATGCAGACACGAGAGCATCGCAAGATCAGAAATTATTACAACAGGCTGCCAACTAAAAGTAATAAAAATGAACGGCAGATACTGGTTTATACCAAAAATAGACACCAAGTGCTAGAGTGAGTCAGCGGGTCAGGCAGCATATCTGACGAAAATGGGCAGGTGACTCTTGGGGTCTGGACCCGTCTTATGTGTGTGTGTGTGTGTGTGTGTGTGTGTGTGTGTGTGCGTGTGCGCGCGCGCGCGTGTTTGTGTGGGGAGGCGGAACTGAGGTGAAGAAAAAACAGGACCAATCAAGGCCGGCAACACCCCCCCCCCCCAACCCTCCTCTCCCCCCCGCCCCTCCCGGCCCTCCACTAAAGGTTGGTTACCGAATTCGGCAGTTCGTAACTATGCATCCCTCTTGGACTCCCGTCCCTGGCCAACAGTCAGCCCATCGGGAAACCACTTTACCTGAGGTCATCTGTAGCTGGCCCCGACTTTTCCTAATTTACTTCGCTTTCAAATGTTCCCTCTACTCTCCCTGCTGCATTCAGTCTGAAGAAGGGTCCGGACCCGAAACGTCACATCCATTTTCTCCTGAGATGATGCCTGACCCGCCGAGTTTCTCCAGCATCTTGTGTCTAACTTTGCCATATAAATCTATTTGATACATTATGCGCAAGGACAAGAATTTGACTTTTTTTCTCCACTTTATATTTTCTGTCAGGAGATGAAATATGTACTAAATAAGTAAAGCCGTCAATACTTCGGTTGGCAGTGGTAAACGCAGAGCTAAGGTCAATCATCACCTTATTGAACGCCGAAGCATGCCGAAGGGCGGAGGTACTGATGTCTAGCCTGAATGCGTACATGTATGAGTACCTGTCCTTTCTTGATTCACCGGCATTCGATTTATCCTAGATTTGCTCAAATTTAGAGCAGATTTGGGGCGGCACGTTGGCGCAACGTAAGAGTTGCTGCCACACGGCGCCAGAGACCGGGTCCCACAGTCGTAAGACGTACAGGTTTGTAGGTTAATTGGCTTGCTATAATTGTAAAACTGCTCCTAGTTTGTGTAGGATATGGTAAGTATGCGGGCATCGATGGCCGGCATGGACTCGGTGGGCCGAAGGGCCTTTTTCTGCGTTGTATCGCTAAACTAATCTAAACTAAACTAAACTAAATTAAACTAAACTCATCTAAACTAAACTTAAACAAAATATATCTAAACTAAACTAAACGAAATTAAACTAAACTAAAAATAAGGCACTTCTCCGACACTTCCCTACCATTCCTTGACCTCACTATCTCCATTGCAGGTGATAGACTTCTAACCGACATACACTATAAACCCACTGACTCCCATGGCTATCTGGACTACACTTCTTCCCACCCTGCTTCCTGTAAGGACTCCATCCCCTACTCCCCATTCCTCCGTCTACGCCGTATCTGCTCCACGGATGAGGCGTTCCACACCAGGACATCTGAAATGTCCTCACTATTCAGGGAACGGGGGTTCCCCTCCTCCACCATAAATGAGGCTCGCACCAGGGTCTCTTCCATACCCCGCAACACTGCTCTCTCTCCCCATCCCCGCACTCGCAACAAGGGCCGAGTCCCCCTAGTCCTCACCTTTCACCCCACCAGCCATCACATACAAAAAATAATCCTCCGTCAGTTTCGCCACCTCCAACGTGACCCCACTACTGGCCACATCTTCCCATCTCCCCCCATATCTGCCTTCCGCAAAGACCGCTCCCTCCATAACTCCCTTGTCAATTCTTCCCTTCCCTCTCGGTCCACCCCCTCCCCGGGCACTTTCCCTTGCGGCCGCAGCAGATGCAACACTTGTCCCTTTACCTCCCCCCTCAACTCCTTTCAGGGACCCAAGCAATCGTTCCAGGTGCGACAGAGGTTTACCTGCATCTCTTCCAACCTCATCTATTGCGTCCGCTGCTCTAGATGTCAGCAGATCTATATCGGTGAGACCAAGCGGAGGTTGGGCGATCGTTTCGCCGAACACCTCCGCTCGGTCCGCAATAACCTAGCTGACCTCCCGGTGGCTCAGCACTTCAACTCCCCCTCCCACTCCGTCTCCGACCTCTCTGTCCTGGGTCTCCTCCATGGCCACAGCGAGCAGCACCGGAAATTGGAGGAACAGCACCTCATATTCCGTTTGGGGAGTCTGCACCCCGGGGGCATGAACATCGACTTCTCCCAATTCTGTTAGTCCTTGCTGTCTCCTCCCCTTCCTCAGCTCCCCTGCTGTCTCCTCCCACCCTCCAGCCTTCCGGCTACTCCTCCTTTTCCCTTTCTTGTCCCCACCCCCCCCCACCCCTGATCAGTCTGAAGAAGGGTTTCGGCCCGAAACGTTGCCTATTTCCTTCGCTCCATAGATGCTGTTGCACCCGCTGAGTTTCTCCAGCTTTTCTGTGTAACCTAAAAATAAGGCACAATCGCTTCCATAGACTAAACGACAAAACTTCTAAACAAAGGTGAATTGATTCTTGCGGAGAACGACACAATCTGGCTCTAAAATGGATTCGATGGCCCATTACAGGAATAGAAGTATCTATCACTTCTGCTGCTCCAACAGTACTAAAAAAGCGAGTAATAGAGCCCCCCATAATGTTTGGGACAAAGACCCATCATTTATTTATTTGACTCTGTATTGCACAATTTGAGATTTGTAATAGAAAAAAAAATCACATGTAGTTAAAGTGCATAAAGCGGTGGAGTTGTTGCCTTACAGCAAATGCAGCAGACACCGGTTCGATCCGAACTACGGGTGCCGACGTACAGAGTTTGTACGTTCTTCCTGTGACCTACGTGGGTTTCTCCGAGATTTTCGGTTTCTTCCCACACTCCAAAGACCTACAGGTATGTAGGATACTTGGATTGGTAAATGGAAACAAAATGTCCCTAGTAGCTGGATCTCTAAATTCTAAATTAAACGGAGTAGGTCATAGATCATAAGGTCAGAAGGTGGGGTCAAGGAAAGCGTTCACGTCGCAGCCCTGTTTCCACCCATCTTACCACCACCACGCACAAGAAGCACAAGAAACACAAGATGCAATTGTATGCAGATGCCGAGAAGTGTGTTTAGCTGTGGCTGTACATTATCTAATCTTGTGATGTGGACTCGATAAGAAGGTCAGAAGGTCATAAGTGATATGAGTAGAATTGGGCCATTCGGCCCATCAAGTCTAGTCTGCCATTCAATAATGACTCATCCCTCCTAAAGATTGATGCAAAAAAGTTATGAAACTCCTCTGCCATTGCTTTATTCCTCATTACCACTTCTCCTGCATCATTCTCCAGAGACCCAACTTCCACTATTTTCTGTCTTACTCGTTATATAACTGAAGACATTCTTACTATCGTCTTTTATTTTACTGGCTATCTATAGAGCCTGTCCCACGAGCATGCGACTCCATGCGGCAAGCACGACCTAATCGATCCCACTTCGATCGCCGGAGCCGTATGGAGTTGTGCGGAGCTGGTCCCGACACCGCGCGGGGCTCCGAAAAACTGACCGTGTCCAAAGATTCCGCGAGGCCCGCAGCCGCCTCGACGACGTACGCAGCGTCTTGACGCCGTACGCAGCGTCTTGACGCCGTACGTCACGCGCGAACTTCCCGCGGACTTCGCTCGAACTTCACGTCACTCACTCGACCTCCGCGCGCCCCCACCCCTCCCCCCCCCCCCCCCCCCCCCCCCCCCCCCCCCCCCCCCCCCCCCCCCCCCCCCCTCCCCTCCCTTCTGGTTTGGTCGCGCTCGCCGCATTCAGGTCGCATGCTCGTGGGACAGGCCCTTTACCTTCGTATTTCATGTTCTCTCCCTGCATGTTCTGCCTTTTTTAGTTACATAGAAACATAGACACATAGAAATTAGGTGCAGGAGTAGGCCATTCGGCCCTTCGATCCTGCACCGCCATTCAATATGATCATGGCTGATCATCCAACTCAGTATCCCGTACCTGCCTTCTCTCCATACCCCCTGATCCCCTTAGCCACAAGGGCCACATCTAACTCCCTCTTAAATATAGCCAATGAACTGACCTCAACTACCCTCTGTGGCAGAGAGTTCCAGAGATTCACCACTCTCTGTGTGAAAAAAGTTCTCCTCATCTCGGTTTTAAAGGATTTCCGCCTTATCCTTCAGCTGTGACCCCTTGTCCTGGGCTTCCCCGACATCGGGAACCTTGTCCTGAACTTCCCCAACATGCACCTTCTATTGTTCGGTAAATCTTTCCGTTCCTCTGGCTTCCTACTAATCTCTGCTTTGTTATACGCCTTCTCCTTTAGTTTTACATTGTCCTTGACTTCCCTTGTCAGCCACCGTCGCGTCTTTCTCCCACTAGAAGCTTCCTTCCTCTTTGGAATGAAAAGATCCTGCATCTCCTGGATTATTCCCAGAAATTCCTGCCATTGCTGTTCCACTGTCACCCCTGATATGGTCCATTTCTAGTCCACACTTTTCACCCATCGGCCCTCGCATACAGCACACGTTTCTCCGACATTTTCGCCACCTCCAACGGGTTCCTACCACTAGCCATATCTTCCCATCTTCACCCCTCTCCGCTTTGCGCAGAGGGCGTTATCATTCTACAATTCCTTATCCACATCTGTCGTTTTCACACCATATTCTTCCATATCTCTAGAATTCCTGTCGCCTGACTCTCAGTCTAATGAAGGGCCTCGACCCAAAACGTCACCCATTCCTTCTCTCCAGAAATGCTGTCTGTCCCGCTGAGTTACTCCAGCATTTTGAGCATATATTCTGGGTAAATCAATATCTGTAGTTCTTCCCTACACCCTTAAAGCACTTATGTCAAGTGTTAGGAGCGAAATGGTTGCAGAGACGACATTCAGCCCAGTGGATGTACATGAGGCCACATCGGGAAGGGCGGATATAGTACATAAGTTTGGTGGCGGTGCACGTGAAATTCTGTCTCACCTGGAAGGAGTGCCGGGGTCCCTGAATGGAGGCGAGGGTGGAGGTATAAGGACAGGTGTTGCATTTCCTGCGGTTAGACTTATTGAGAATCATAGAGCCACATCGCCTATAAACAAGCCCTTTATCACAACTTGCCCGCGCCGACCAACGTGCCGCATCTACACTCGGCCCACTTGCATGGGTCCTTAACCATCTAAACCTATCATATCCATGCACCTTTCTAAAGGTTTTGTAAACATTGTTACAGTATCTGCTTCAACTAACACCTCTGGCTACTCGTTCCACACACCGCATACCCTTTGTGTAAAAAAGATGCTCCGCAGGTTCTAATTAAAAATGTCCACACTCACTTTATACCGACCTCTTTTGCTTGTCCATTCCCCATCTCCGGGTAAAAGTACCACATTCCACTCATGATCGTGTTCACCTCTATAAGGTCACCCCTCGTCCTTCTGAACACCGACCCTTACAATATTATAGATTTCGCAATCCCAAAGCTCCAGCCCTTCCCATTGAATGATATTTGAAGGCTATTATCCTTTAATGGTACACGGTGGACGGCTTGATAGTACTCATGTATAGTCTTTTCTTTGACTGATAGCATGCAACAAAAGGCTTCCCACTACATGTTTATTTTTCCCCAACCGAGTCAAGACGGATTGGTTTCGTCTCTGATCGTTTCGATTTTTATTCATATGATGTACAGCGTTTCCATTTCTGATCATGTTTGTTTTTAATCTTCAAACATTCAGCAATTGCAAAGCGACTGGAAAGAATGCGGTAAAAGCACGTTTGGGAGTGCATATTATTTTACAGAAATTATAATTTAGGTGCCTACCTTTACAAAAGATATGCAAAGACAGGGAGCACAGTTGCTAAACGCATGGATACCGAAACTTACTTGAACATAACTTTGTCAATCATTTGCAACCCATATCACCCCAAGTGTTGAAGGTGAAGGGCTCAGTTGGTTAGGAGTTTTGACGTAAAATCAGTGCTTCATGCTTGTAATATAGTAATCTCGTCCTTTCTCTGAGGGTTGTTGCAGCTTTTTGTCAGAGAATGGACGAGCTGATAAGTAATTACACAAATAACAAGACATCACTTTGAGCACGGACACTACTCGGGATTCCATTCTGAATAGATTACATCAGCACCTCGCATTTGCTTTATTGGCTGTTAGTTGTCAGTGGCATTATCCGTACAATTGTTTGCTCTCTTTTCTTGTTTCCTGCCGTAACGAGCGGAGCGTAGATCACTTTAGCATGCGTCGGTTTCTGCTTGGTCTACGAGATGAAAATTAGGGGGAAGAACATTAATTAATTTTTAAGTTGCTTTAAATCTCATGCAGACACGAGAGCATCGCAAGATCAGAAATTATTACAACAGGCTGCCAACTAAAAGTAATAAAAATGAACGGCAGATACTGGTTTATACCAAAAATAGACACAAAGTGCTAGAGTGAGTCAGCGGGTCAGGCAGCATATATGACGAAAATGGGCAGGTGACTCTTGGGGTCTGGACCCGTCTTATGTGTGTGTGTGTGTGTGTGTGTGTGTGTGCGTGTGCGCGCGCGCGCGTGTTTGTGTGGGGAGGCGGAACTGAGGTGAAGAAAAAACAGGACCAATCAAGGCCGGCAACACCCCTCCCCCCCAACCCTCCTCTCCCCCCGCCCCTCGCCGCCCTCCACTAAAGGTTGGTTACCGAATTCGGCAGTTCGTAACTATGCATCCCTCTTGGACTCACACCCGTCCCTGGCCAACAGTCAACCCATCGGGAAACCACTTTACCTGAGGTCATCTGTAGCTGGCCCCGACTTTTCCTAATTTACTTCGCTTTCAAATGTTCCCTCTACTCTCCCTGCTGCATGCAGTCTGAAGAAGGGTCCGGACCCGAAACGCCACATCCATTTTCTCCTGAGATGATGCCTGACCCGCCGAGTTTCTCCAGCATCTTGTGTCTAACTTTGCCATATAAATCTATTTGATACATTATGCGCAAGGACAAGAATTTGACTTTTTTTCTCCACTTTATATTTTCTGTCAGGAGATGAAATATGTACTAAATAAGTAAAGCCGTCAATACTTCGGTTGGCAGTGGTAAACGCAGAGCTAAGGTCAATCATCACCTTATTGAACGCCGAAGCATGCCGAAGGGCGGAGGTACTGATGTCTAGCCTGAATGCGTACATGTATGAGTACCTGTCCTTTCTTGATTCACCGGCATTCGATTTATCCTAGATTTGCTCAAATTTAGAGCAGATTTGGGGCGGCACGTTGGCGCAACGTAAGAGTTGCTGCCACACGGCGCCAGAGACCGGGTCCCACAGTCGTAAGACGTACATGTTTGTAGGTTAATTGGCTTGCTATAATTGTAAAACTGCTCCTAGTTTGTGTAGGATATGGTAAGTATGCGGGCATCGCTGGCCGGTATGGACTCGGTGGGCCGAAGGGCCTTTTTCTGCGTTGTATCGCTAAACTAATCTAAACTAAACTAAATTAAACTAAACTCATCTAAACTAAACTTAAACAAAATATATCTAAACTAAACTAAACGAAATTAATCTAAACTAAAAATAAGGCACAATCGCTTCCATAGACTAAACGAGAAATCTTCTAAACAAAGGTGAATTGATTCTTGCGGAGAACGACACAATCTGGCTCTAAAATGGATTCGATGGCCCATTACAGGAATAGACGTGTCTATCACTTCTGCTGCTCCAACAGTACTAAAAAAAGCGAGTAATAGAGCCCCCCCATAATGTTTGGGAGAAAGACCCATCATTTATTTATTTGACTCTGTATTGCACAATTTGAGATTTGTAATAGAAAAAAAAATCACATGTAGTTACAGTGCATATTGTCAGGTTTTATTCAAGACCATTTAATACATCTTGGTTTTACCATGTAGAAATTACAGCTGGGTTTATACATAGTCCCCCCATTTCATGGCACCATAATGTTTGGGACACATGGCTTCACAGGTGTTTGTAATTGCTCAGGTGTGTTTAAGGGGGTTCTCAGCACCTAGTCTATCCTCCAGTCTTTCCATCACATTTGGAAACCTGTATTGCTGTTTAACAACACGAGGACCGAAGATGTGCCAATGAAAGTCAAAGAAGCCATTATGAGTCTGAGAAACACGAATAAAAATGTTAGAGACATCAGCCAAACCGTAGGCTTACCAAAATCAACTGTTCAGAACATCCTTAAGAAGAAAGAGTGCATTTTTGACCGTAATAATCGCAAAGGGACATACAGGCCATGGAAGACCTCCACTGCCGATGAGAGAAGAATTTTCTCC
This sequence comes from Leucoraja erinaceus, assembly GCF_028641065.1. NCBI lineage: Eukaryota > Metazoa > Chordata > Chondrichthyes > Rajiformes > Rajidae > Leucoraja > Leucoraja erinaceus. The sequence goes on along the minus strand of NC_073393.1, from coordinate 20,058,107 downwards.
AAAATAAAGAAAAATCCCCAACCACCTATCCGAAAGATCAGAAACACTCTTCAGGAGTCAGGTGTGGATTTGTCAATGACCTCTCTCCGTGGAAGATTTCATGAACAAAAATACAGAGGCTGCACTGCAAGATGCAAACGACTGGTTAGCCGCAAAATTAGGATGGCCAGGTTACAGTTTGCCAAGAAGTACTTAAAAGAGCAACCGCAGTTCTGGAAAAAGGTCAGATGAGACAGATGAGAGGAAGATTAAGATATCAGAGTGATAGCAAGAGCAAAGTATGGAGGAGAGAAGGAATTGCCCAAGATCCAATGCATACCACCTCATCGGTGAGCCAGTACTTGGGCATGTATGGCTGCTGAAGGTACTGGCTCACTTATCTTCATTGATGATACAACTGCTGATGGTAGGAGCAGAATGAATTCTCAAGTGTATAGACACATCCTATCTGCAAAATTTCAAACAAATGCATCAAAACTGGCCGGCAGTTGATTCTACAGCAAATCAATGATCACAAACATATTGCTAAAGCGACAAAGGAGTTTTTCAAAGCTAAAAAATGGTAAATTCTTCAGTGGCCAAGTCAATCACCCGATCTGAACCAAATTGAGCATGCCTTTTATATGCTGAAGAGAAAACTGATGGGTACTAGCCCCCAAAACAAGCATAAGCTAGAGATAACTGTAATACAGGCCTGGCAAGGCATCGACAGAGAAGACACCCAGCAACTGGCGATGTCAACGAATCGATGACTTCAAGCAGTCATTGCATGCAAAGGATATGCAACAAAATACTAAACATGACTACTTTCATTTACATGACATTGCTGTGCACCACACATTATGGTGCCCTGAAATGGGGGGAGGGAACTATGTATAAACACTGCTGTAATTCCGACATGGTGAAACCAAAATGTATAAAAACGCCTTTTTTTAAATCTGACAATGTGCACTTTAACCCCATGTGATTTTTTTTCCATTAAATATCTCAAGTTGTGGAGTACAGACGCAAATAAATGAGTGATGGGTCTTTGTCCAAAACATTATGGAGGGCACTGTAGATCTGATTAGCTAAAACAATCGCCGTGTGGGGATGGCGGGGGAAGGCTTCCTAGCCGTAAATGACCTTTATTATCTTCGTAAACGTCTTTGCTTTATCTTAGCATTTACAAGCGCAAATAAGCAAATTACAGCCAACTGTTTGAACGGAAATAATCGCGTACGCGATTTTTCATTTCATTTCACATCAAAATTCTGTTTCCAAGTGGTTGTCAGTGTGCAAAGTAGCAAAGACGTCGTCTGTTTCGATGCGCTTAAGGAACACTGTCGTCTGGATCCATTTTAGAGCCTGATAGTGCCGTTCTTCGCAAGAACGTTACACGACACAGTTCAGAGAAGGTCCAATGAGATGATTGCGGGTGCATTGGGGTTTCTTTCTGTGCGCAAATAGAGGGCAGCTTGATTCTGTACTGATTGGACGTCCTACCATTGTCTTCGAGTCTTCACATGGTAATTACTGGGCATGCAGTGGGTGCAAGGCAAAAACGGCACATATATGCATCCGTGGTAGGCATTCAGGTTTTTGCTCTGGATGTACGAGCATTTAACAGACCTTAGACATTTTGTTGACACGAGGCACGAATTTTTAGAAGTGAGTGCAATATATCATCTTGGCGATGGGTTTTCATCTAGCAATCGTGTTAACGTACAAGACCCTTTCAACGGCTGCTACCGAGAGGTATTGGTAGCAACGATACTGCTATCTAATTTCCGTTGTATTGAAGGCAAACACAGATATTTTAACTTTACTTCTTCCATGGGCGTGTAAATGTGAAATGTTACTTCAGATTAATCTAAGGGCAATTAAATGCATCCCAGACTACCGACAGTTATTTTTAGGACCATGCTTCATTTTTGAGTACATACCATTAATATCAGACATTTCTCCTTCCTTCTGGGTACCAGGTAAATTAAAAATACTAATTTATTCTCAAGTTACAAAAATGGCATTTTGTCACCCGAAAAAAAACGGTTCTCATAGAGTTGGTGGTTAATATAGATCGATGGAGACGATCATATGCAAAGACATGGCTTTATCCCGAATCGATATTAATATGCTGATGTCGTTAGCCTTTTAATTCTAGTCAGTGTTTTTCGGGAGCCAGGCCGCTGGTAATTAAATAGAATCTCCAGTTAGCATTCTCTCCCGATTGCTGGGATTCATATAATTTGACCTGGCAGAGAGCAAATACGGAGAGGCAGGGCTTTGACAATGAAAACAAATGTAAACTGTCTAGATTTCCAAAGGAATGTCAGATAGGTTGGCAACATATGACACATGAAAAAAGATCTGCGCATACGTAATTAGAGACAATTTGCAGATCGATTCGTGGCTGGCTGCGGGAAAGAGACTAAACCTCAACTGCTCACAGAAAGCAATGGGCGCAGTTGTGTTGCTTCCAGTCCTGCAAATTGTTCGAACCAGAATCAAACCTGATTCCTGAAGTATGGGTGACACATAATTGGACAGGTGACACATAATTGATCTTCAGTACTGAGGGGAACAGCACGATACAGTAGGATATTAGTATACTTAAAAATGGGCGGAATGGCGAATATGAATACTTTCATGGAAGGGAGACCACTCATTGTAACATAAAACATAAATACACAGCATAGGAAAATGCCCCTCGGCCCACAATGGCTTTGTCGACCGAGATGACAAGATAAATTAAGCTATTTTGCCCAAGAAAAGAGACATCACGAGCTTCCCTTTCTATAGCTATAGCTCCCTGAACAAAATGCTTAATTGGGTTAAATTTTCTTTACCTTTATTTTTTCTTGCAATACAACATGATGCAACGAGAAGAGGCAGTAGTAACGTTACTAAACCGCACATTATCCTGACACAATTGATGGTGTAAATACCTGTAAGATTGAAATACATAAGATACATATGAATATCGTAGCTCCTGAAATCGGAAAATCCCTCTCCCTTGAATCTGATGTATTACGCTGCAAGCTCAGAAATCTACTAATAATTTGAACATTTGCGAAAAGCAAACAAATACAATTGACAGATTTGAATTTAATAAATTTAATAAAATTGATGGTTGGGAGGAAGGTTGTCAAAGGTTACAGCAGGCATTATATCACTGTCTAGTTACCTTTTTTGTTTCTCTTAGTGTACTCACGAAATGTCTTCATATTTTCCTTAATATTATTTGCTAGAATTATCCATTGCCTTTTTTTTGCCCGTTTGATTTGCTTCTTAATTATGCTCCTCAGTCTCCTAAACTCCTTCAAGGATACGCTTCATCCCAGCTGCCTATAACTGGCCCATATCTCCTTTTTTTCCTGACCAGAGACTCAAATTTGCATGTCATCTGGGCTTCTTTACTCTCATTTGTCTTACCTATTACTTTAGCATGAACATGCATGCTTAGAACTCTCGCCTTTGCACTTTGAAGAGCATTCCATTTCCCCAAAGCTGCTTTGGCTGCAAATAACCTACTCAACTCAATCGTTGTAAGTTAAAATGATGCAAAGTGCTGGATTAACTCTGCTGGTCAATAAGTATCCTGGTTGCGTCTGCTCCAAGCCTCCACCAAGCGTTTGTAAATTCCTGTCGAATACCATCAAAGTTGACCTTGCACCAGCTTCGGACTTTAACCTTGTGGACGAACCCTGTGTTGATTCAAAACTATGTTCTCGCAAATAGAACTGTAGTTACTGGTCCCTAAATGTTCACCCACCAACATTTGTGGAGTCAAAGAGTAATTCAATGTGGAAACAGGCCTTTCAGCCTAACTTGCCCACGCGGACCAATATAGCCCATCCACACTAGTTCCACTTGCCTGCCGTTTGGCCCATGACCTCCTAAAACTATCCTTTCCATGCGCTGGTCCAGATTTATTTTTGCCCTCTAATTTTTTATTCCCCTCCTCTGAGAAAAATACCGTGCGTTTACCCTATCTGTTCCCCTAATGCGGAGAACTTCTATAAGATCACCGCTCATCCTTCTGCAGCACAAGGAATAAAGTCTGAGCCTGTTCAATCGCTCCCTATAACTCAGGCTCTCGAGTCCTGGTAACTCCCTCGTAAATCTTCCCTGCACCCTTTACAGTTTAACAACATAATTCCTGTAACAGGATGGCCATAACTGAACACAATACTCCAAATGTTGCCTCGCCAATGTCCCGTGCAATTGTAACACGACCTCTTAACTTCTATACTCAATATTATGAATGATGAAGGCTACTGTGCCGAACGCTTTCTTGCTCATGCTTTCAGGCGTAATTTTCTGAACCTATTCATATAAGTGAGAAATAATGTTTTTCATACTTTACTACGAGAACAACAGCTTTAAAAAACGAACCGGTGTTCACTTATTCCTTATTAAAATGAAAGTTCAATATGAGAGATACTCCTGATTAAATCGGAGACAGCAAACCGTCTGTCCGACTCACAAATTATATTCGCTTTAAAATTCAGGAATGTCAATGAGAATATTTTCAGCGTGTTACTTTATTTGAAGCTTTAAATTATTTGCAACATTTCTGATCTGTAGGAAGTAATGTCATGTTCAGGGAACGGGAGACACCGTTTCAGCTCCTTGGACTTTCGGCAAGGAGCAGATGTCATCCGGCAGTGGAGACATGGCGGCAGAGCGAGATATGTTAGTCGGATATCGGGATCACGGCATTTTGATTAGAATCAAACAATTGACCCTCGCGGTGGCGGGGAATGGTTTCTGTGTTTGTTATGGGAGTGCTGTTATCCTACATTTAAAAAAAAACAGGAGACGTGAGAAGGTCGTTGTTAGACTGGACAAATGAGCCAAGATATGCTTATATTTTGAGGAATTTGGAAGCGTACGGGAAAGAGGAAATATTACACAATTCTGGTAAGCTGATAAAAGATTTAAGGCAGATCGTGGAACTTTAGACCTCATGGATGAAGCAGTGGATCCAAAGGACAGGATACCGTGACAAATGGTTGAGAATCACTAATTTTTAATTTAGGGCTATGCACAGGTTGTTTGCGAGAATGATAGATGAGATCATTGTGGCTGGTTCAGTGAAGAGTTGGGAGAAGTTTGGGGTCTTCTCGTTTGGGCAGAAATGAAGGGCAGTTGGTCACGGAGGATGCTTTACTGGGGCAATTACAACCTATTCCCCCTGAAGAAAAAGGAAAACCAGCGGTTATACCGTATCGAGGAGATTTGTGGGAATAGCTTTCTTGAGATTCGCAGCTCCCAATTAACTTGTCAAAATACAATTTTGCGTGTACTTGATGAGAACATTTGCAGCCACATGGAAATCGAGCGGATGTGATTATAATAGACGGATCTTCATGGTTGATAGTTTCAGGCCCGGACTAACGGTAATTCATATCATGCAACATTTTGTGAAATCTCAAACTTTACGTATATTTCTATGGTAATAGAGATCTTACCTGTCCTGCCTGTGTCGGAGTTGATGACAACGTAAGTAGCTGCTGCAGGAACACTGCGAGTTACATGATTCACAAGGCAGGTGTAAACGGTGCCGGACGGGCCATACTGTGTCACCTTTAATCGGCTGGAAGCTTCATACAATCCATCTGCGGTGGGCTTGTTGCTATTAACTAAATCCGTTGTAGTTTTTATACCATCTTTATACCAGATGAAGCTGATATCCTTTGGGTAAAAGGGAGATGTCGCGCAGAGAATAAAGAAGGATTCCGTCTTCTCGGGAATTCCAGAGTAAATTTTCAGTGGAGTTGGCGGAACTAGGGAATGAAGGTCAGTGATACGTTTATATTAGTAGAAAATAAGTGCGCGGAGTGCGAATGGTTAATGTGAGGCGGATTCGCGCGTTCATTGTGCTTTTATAATAATGTAAACGGAATCTTTATACCCGATTTGAAATCAGAGATGACGTTTACTCGTGCTGTCTAGTGAAGAAAAACATGATGGTAAATGTATATCCCACTCTACGTCCTGTAGAGACTGTATCCCCTATTCCCAATTCCTCCGTCTACGCCGCATCGGCGCGCAAGATGAGGTGTTCCATACCAGGGCATCTGAGATGCCTTCATGCAATAGGAAACAGGGTTTTTCCCCCTTCCATCATAAACAATGCCCTCACTGGTGTCTCCTCGATAACCCGCAGCTCCGCGCTTGCCCCCACCCCCCCTCCCCCAGTCGCAACAGGGACATAGTCCCCCTAGTCCTCACCGTTCACCCCATCAGCCGTCGCATACATCACATTATTCTCCGGCATTTTCGCCACCTCCAACGGGATCCCACCACTAGCCAACACTTTAACTCCCCCTCCCATTCCCACACTGATCTTTTTGTCCTGGGCGTCTTCCATTGTCAAAGTGAGGTTCACCGCAAATTGGATGAACAATTGAATGACTCTAACGTCCAATATATAAACAAACACTTGTTCTAACGCAGGCGAAATGGTATATCGTATGGGGTCACCCACTATCATAGTTGCATATGTCTTTTACGTATTCACGACGGGCACTACAATGCTACCTGTATTGTACAGATGTTATGCTGTGCTTTGGAAATAAACATCCAATACATAAGATACGTTTTGATTAATATCGCCAATACGTCTTGTTTATACATATCAGCATGCAGACCATCTATGGTATGATTTACCAATTACAATATTTATAGTATTCATCTGGCTGTATGAATGATTAAAATCTGAAAAAAACACGTTACTTGCGGGCAATATCACAGTCGCGAAATCGCATTCGTTACATGTTTAAACATACTTACCCAACACAACTAATGTCGATCCGGTTCCGTTGCCAACTAAAGTGCCTCGGCGGGTGATGGTACAATAATATACTCCGGCATCCTGTCGGCTCACATTGGCTATTTTCAGGAAGCCACTGAATTTAGTGCTGACGCCGGAAATCGTTCTCCCGTCAGGGCCTGGGATGAAAAAATCATTTTCACCCTGTTTCCACCAATGTACGCTTACGCTGGGCCCTTCACGAAAGAAGGGAAGAGAGCAGTGAAACGAAGCATGTTGGCCCGTCGAGACATTTACTGCTTGAGGAAATTGACTTACATTGTCTGCAGTTTCCCCAGAGCCTAAAGGAAAGAAAAACAGGCCATATTAGGAATATTTCACACCAGAAGGTTAAACGCAAGAGCAGGGCTAATTGCAGATGGAAATAAAGACACGCATTAAAGAAACCTTGAATAGATGTAGGTTTTAGTCTGTATAAACGGTTTATGGGGATGCCATGTACCTGTGAAAATTATCCCCCAAAAAGAGAAACAGCGAAGTGCAATACTGGACAACATTCTGCAGCAAGTGATCACAGGGCGTGTGGAGCAGTGAACGTATCTGAAGGTTGAATTGTCAGACGATGAAGCACGTCACTCCTTCTGTGACTGCAGCGCGGCTCATGTCGATGTGGCGAGACTTAAGTTTACTTGCATTGCTGTCAACAGCGGCACAATCTGCTGTGGACTTTCACTGAATGAAGAGAAATCAATACACCAAACAAATATAACACAAGCTATGATGACGACATTTAAGCGCTAGTCCCCATTTGATTTTCCGCACAGGATGAAGAGAAAAGTCCCATTTTGCTCAGTTAGTCTCTGCAAAAACATCGGTACACGGTTGTGCAATGATAGCGGAAGTTTGCGTCATTTCAGCAGAAAAGTCTGCGAAATCATTTCAGATAAGATTGGTGAGACCCATTGGTCTATAGTTTAGCAAAGAAATAGATAATACATACTTAAAGTTCATAACAGAGGGAGGTATTCGCCATTCAATAGAGATTGCAGGTGAAAACTGCGTCGGGTTTAACAGGAAACAGCCATAAATTGCTTCACCGCTGCTTCTGAGGCATTCGTTCTTTTGTTGTCGGCGTTTCTGCTTTCGCCACCACCGAAAAGCTCTCAGTGTTACGTCGGTTTGGTGAAACGGTTTTGTATTATTCAGTGAGAAAATCCATAATCGACGAGGATGGCGGTGGGCGGGCACGGTGAAACAGATAGCAGGGGACCGGGGGTCAAATTAGATGGAGGAAGTGAGTAAAATCCAGGTTAGCCGGGAAGTGGTGTTAGGTAAATTGAATGGATTAAAGGCCGATAAATCACCAGGGCCAGATAGGCTGCATACCAGAGTACTTAAGGAGGTAGCCCCAGAAATAGTGGGTGCATTAGTGATAATTTTTCAAAATTCTTTAGATTCTGGAGTGGTTCCTGGGGATTGGAGGGTAGCTAATGTAACCCCACCTTTTAAAAAGGGAGGGAGAGAGAAAACAGGGAATTACAGTCCAATTAGTCTAACATCGGTAGTGGGGAAACTGCTAGAGTCGGTTATTAAAGATGGGATAGCAGCACATTTGGAAAGTGGTGAAATCATTGCACAAAGTCAGCGTGGATTTATGAAAGGTAAATCATGTCTGACGAATCTTATAGAAATGTTAGAGGATTTAACTAGTAGAGTGGATAAGGGAGACCCAGTGGATGTGTTATATCTGGACTTTCAGAAGGCTTTCGACAAGGTCCCACATAAGAGATTAGTATACAAACGTAAAGCACACGGTATTGGGGGTTCAGTATTGATGTGGATAGAGAACTGGCTGGCAGACAGGAAACAAAGAGTAGGAGTAAACGGGTCCTTTTCAGAATGGCTGGCAGTGACTAGTGGGGTACCGCAAGGCTCAGTGCTGGGACCCCAGCTATACAATATATACAATATTTCCACTATATACTAATGGTTTGGACGAGGGAATTGTATGCAACATCTCCAAGTTTCGGTCATTGTATGAGTTGTGGTTATATAAAAATAGCCTGGCAAAGTTTGCTGGGATGCAGGGAAATCCGTACCTCACTGTTAGTTATTTTTCTATCTTCCAAGATGCTCCAATGCACTTGCATAAGTCCTTCGGACAGTGTAGTCTGAACTGCTTTACTTCCTGTGGACGCGAAACCTGAAGGTAACTGGAGACTCCACAGATATCCAGATGGAATGCAATCAGAAAGCAAAGAGGCGCAGTCCTGCTTTACGTACACGGTGCTACAAGCTACTGTATATGCAAGGGGGGTGCCACAGTTGGAAGTAATGACCTGGATCAGTAAATGCCTAAGGTAGTTGAAAGTGCTGACCTGAATTAGAGGGTTTATACTATAGTATTGTCACATCCTTGTGTGCTGGTTGTCAATCAATGCCTGAATCCCAATAATCCATGGAAATCCATATATTACAAGGACTAAGGGACTCTGGACAGAGACGTTTCCTTATATCATGACATAACCGTTCTCTTAATGAAAGAAAGACAAAGAGGTTATGATCGACTTCGGCAAGCGAAGCGGTGCACATACCCTGATATACATTGACGCTGCTAAAGTAAAGATGGCTGAAAGCTCCAGGTTTTTAGGAATACATATCACCAACAATTTGTCCTGGACCAGCCACGTCGATACAATGGCAAATAAAGCACACCAATACCTCTACTCTCTTAGAAGGCTTGGGCAATTACGCATGTCCCCAACAGCCCAGCCTCAAAAGATGAGTCATTGAAAACATTTTATCGGGCCGCATCAAGGCATGGTTTGGGAACAGCTACTCCCAAGACAGCTAGAAATTACAGAGAGTTGCGGACGTACCCCAGACTACCACGTAGACTAACCTCTCTTCGGAGTCAGGGGATATGGGGAAAAGGTTACACAAAAAAGCTGGAGAAACTCAGCGGGTGCAGCAGCATCTATGGAGCGAAGGAAATAGGCAACGTTTCGGGCCTGGAGAAGGCAGGAACGGGCTAATGATTGTGGATGATCAGCCATGATCACATTGAATGGCGGTACTGGCTCGAAGGGCCAAATGTCCTACTCCTGCACCTGTAGTCTATTGTCTATTGTTGTTAATCCCGCACCTGACTGCTCAAATTAACAAAGAGGTGACTGGACACACGTAAGGACACACAGGTATATATGGGAAAATACCAATGTGGATTCGCGTTTGATTCATTGAATCAGAATGGAGAACAGTGAACAAATGAATCAGAGTGAAGTGGAGGGATGAGATACACCTGTATTTGGAATGGTATCCGTACAGTGGATATAGTAAGCATGGCTTTGTGCATGAGTGACAAATTTCCCAGAGTATTTTGAAGAAGCAGCAAAGAAGATTGCTGGTGCCAGGGACATAGACGTCGTCTAAATGGACTTTAGCAAGGCCTTTGAGAAGTACAAAGGACAGTATAGCATAGGCACGGGCCTTTGGCCAAGTATATCTGCTCCGAACATGATGCAGAACTTATTTCTGGTATCATCTCAAGATTAGACTAATTCCGTATGATATGATTATTGTCGTCTTGTGTAAAATTTAGTTTACCTTAGCTTACATGGGACTATCATCAAAGCTGCTTATCTGCCCATAGCCGTGAAGCATTCGATAGATTTTCAAGTCGAACAGAGGGAGAAATTTTAACCTAACCCGATTTTCATTATGACAATACAATACAATACAATACAACGTTTATTTGTCACATTGCACAAAAAGTGCAAGTGAAATGATACGTCAGCAGCGATACAATGATAAAGGGCACACACAAAAACACAATAAATTTTTAACATAAACATCCACCACAGCATTCATCACTGTGGTGGAAGGCACACAATTTGGCCAGTCCTCCTCCATTTCCCCCCGTGGTCGGGACCTCAACCCTCCGCAGCCGTTGCTGCGGGCGTCCAGATGGTAAAAGGACAAGGTACAAGTCCAGGTAAGTCCAGAGTCGGCTCCTCCCCACCGGAGACCGCGGCTTTTAGTTGGTGTAGGCCGCAGGCCGGCGGCCGAAGATTTAAAGTTCCCTCCACGTCGCAGCCATAAGCACCGCAGTCTGCAGGGCCGGCGGTCGAAGCTCCCCTCCAGGGGTGATGTAAGTCCATACCGGACCCGCGGTAGAAGATGGCCGCGGGCCGGCGGAGGAAGCTTCTTCTTTTCCCCGGGTCCCCCACGAGGGATCCCGGGCTGTAGACGCCGCGCCAGCTGGAGCTGTGCAGACCGCAGCTTCAGGCTGCCGTCTGCTGCGGGCCAACGGAACGGAGCGCTCCCCTCCAGCGAGCCCCAGCTCCGTGCTGACAGTCCACGCTGTACCCGCCGCCGGAGTCCCGAGCCCCGGGCGCGTCTCCGGGAAAGGCCGCGCCGATCCTCGCTGTTAGGCCACGGGGGAGGCGACCTGGAAAAAGTCGCCTCTCCATGGAGGAGGCGGCCGAAACGGTTTCCCCCTTACCCCCCCCCACACCACCCCCCACACAAAACACACTAAGAAACACTAAAAACAGACTTTAAGACATACTAAACAAATAACATGTTTTATAATTTCTAAATGTATTCTAAATGTTTAAAGATACTGCATGGAAACAGTCTCTTGGTTCACTGAGCCCACGCTGTACATTGGTCATCCCTTCATACTCTGTCTATGGTTATCCCACTTTCTCATCCAATGTCACCACACTAGGAACAATATACAGCGGCCAATTAACCCACAATCCTGCGTACCCGGTGAAAACACATGCAGTCACCGGGGAAACGTGCACACTCCACATAGAGACCACCTGAAGTCAGGATCGAACTCAGGTATTTGGCGCTGCGAGTCAACAGCTCTACATACTGTGCCATTGTGCGGCCCCACATTCCATCAGTGTCAGATTGAACCCATTCAAGTGTGTGGTGGATGTGTGTGTGTCTGTGTATGTGCGTTTCTGTGCGTGTGTGCGTGTGCGCAGGCCGGGGCAACTGATTGAGAAAGATTTATATATATTGTGAAATAATAAGGCCCCGGCACTGATACCTCACGGTACGCTAGTAGTAATTGCCTGCCACCATGAGTAAACCATTCATCGTGTTTATGGTGGTAAGAAGTTAGCAATAGCGTTTCGCTGATTCTGTCTGCCACAATGCGTTGAACCATATTCATCAAATAAACAAATCTCGCTACGACATTTAAAAGACCATTGGACATACATGGATAAGAATCACATGGAGGGATGGGGTGTAGGAGCAGCCACCCGGGACTAGGTCGGTTGGCATAGACGAGTTGGGCTAATGTCCGGTTTCAGTGCAGTGTAGCTCTGTGCCTCTATGTATTCAATAGATTTGGGTGAAACATGACTCCACGTAAAGATATTCACGCCGAATATATCCTACTCTCTTAACATGATTTGGATGCTCTATCGTCTATCATAACGAGTATGGTAAATATCGCAAGGATGTCAGGCGCATTTTGGCCACTTAAGGATATAATGAAAATAGGACGGTGAAACAGTAAGTTGTGAAATTATCAGAATGTGGAAATCTTACAGAGGATGTTAGTAACAATACCAGAAAATGGATACAATATATTCCTGCACTAATCTTTTATTTCCATGTTTTCTTTACAATCAAATGAAGGACACTAACCATTCATCCACACGTGTTAGATTCATCAATAACATCTATTAAATTATGAAATTACAATGCAAGGATTTATTATTGGATATCATATTCCACGTTGAATGTCCAGTACATTGTTAGACATTTATTGTTTTGGAAAGCAGGTCGTGGAAGTGCTACAGTTCTACCTATTAAAAATATTCGTCAGTGATGTTTAGCGAATTTTGGACGATGGGAATATTGACCGGCAAGGACCTTTGATGATCGTTTCTCGGCACCCAGCAAATCACATGAACAGTGGATTGTAGACGATAATAGCAATTTAAAAAGATGTTCGTCGCTTGTCTCGCATATACAACGATTTAGTGAAACATAAATGTGCCCAATTGTATTTATTGAATGACTGGGATTAACCTTCTTGATCCAAGTTGAAAATTCTGGGAACAGGTTATATGGTTATATATCTGCCCATCCCATTGCCTGCTCGCCTACTTCCGTTATGTTCATTATCCATTTTGGTGGCAAAAACAGGAAAGCAGACTATTATCTAAATGGTGGCTGATTGGAAAAGGGGGAGATGCAGCGAGACCTAGGTGTCATGGTACACCAGTCATTGAAGGTAGGCATGCAGGTGCAGCAGGCAGTAGAGAAAGCGAATGGTATGTTAGCTTTCATTGCAAAAGGATTTGAGTATAGGAGCAGGGAGGTTCTACTGCAGTTGTACAGGGTCTTGGTGAGACCACACCTGGAGTATTGCGTACAGTTTTGGTCTCCAAATCTGAGGAAGGACATTATTGCCATAGAGTGAGGGCAGAGACGGTTCACCAGACTGATTCCTGGGATGTCAGGACTGTCTTATGAAGAAAGACTGGATAGACTTGGTTTATACTCTCTAGAATTTAGGAGATTGAGAGGGGATCTTATAGAAACTTACAAAATTCTTAAGGGGTTGGACAGGCTAGATGCAGGAAGATTGTTCCCGATGTTAGGGAAGTCCAGGACAAGGGGTCACAGCTTAAGGATAAGGGGGAAATCCTTTGAAACCGAGATGAGAAGAACTTTTTTCACACAGAGAGTGGTGAATCTCTGGAACTCTCTGCCACAGAGGGTAGTTGAGGCCAGTTAATTGGCTATATTTAAGAGGGAGTTAGATGTGGCCCTTGTGGCTAAGGGGATCAGGGGGTATGGAGAGAAGGCAGGTACGGGATACTGAGTTGGATGATCAGCCGTGATCATATTGAATGGCGGTGCAGGCTCGAAGGGCCGAATGGCCTATTCCTGCACCTAATTTCTATGTTTCTATGTTTCTATGTTTCTTGCATAGGTGACACTGAAGAGAGCGCAGGGAATGTTGATTCTAGGCTTTCAACGATCAGTGGACTCCACAGAGATTGGAATGCTCCATCGAGACAACAAAAACAATATTTTATTATGTTTTTACTAATTCAATTGTTTAATAATGTTATGCATAAACAGAAATATAAATTCAAATAATTTTCCATAATATTGTCCTATCAAAAAGAAGGGTTTCGGCCCGAAAAGTTGCCTATTTCCTTCGCTCCATAGATGCTGCTGCACCGCTGAGTTTCTCCAGCTTTTTGTGTACCTTCGATTTTCCAGCATCTGCAATCCCCTCTTAAACACTCCGATGCTAGATGCAGGAAGATTGTTCCCGGTGTTGGGGAAGTCCAGAACAAGGGGTCACAGTTTAAGGATAAGGGGGAAATCTTTTAAGACCGAGATGAGGAAAACATTTTTCACACAGAGAGTGGTGAATCTCTGGAATTCTCTGCCACAGAAGGTAGTTGAGGCCAGTCCATTAGCTATATTTAAGAGGGAGTTAGATGTGGCCCTTGTGGCTTTAGGGATCAGGGGGTATGGAGAGAAGGCAGGTACAGGATACTGGGTTGGATGATCAGCCATGATCATATTGAATGGCGGTGCAGGCTCGAAGGGCCGAATGGCCTACTCCTGCACCTAGTTTCTATGTTTCTATGAATATACTTGTTGGTTTATATTTAGCGCCAAAAGAAATACTCGCCATATTATCATGGGACACAATTGCACAAGGATTTGTTGTTATTAGAATTTGTGCATACACTTATTTTAGTTAAGCAATTCTCAAACAAAGACATAATCTTTTTGACCCGTGTTTAATTATATGTAGCGTGGAAGATCACTTTAAAATGTACCCGCCAGCTTCAGGGCCCATGCTCCAGATTGTTGGCGTGGCTCGTCGTCGTCGCCGTCCCGCCATCTCAATTCTGGAAAGAGTCCAACTGCGCAGGCGCGGCTGAGGACTCGTTGGGTGCCCTTCGCGACGCCAGCAAAGATGCGCACGGGAACTGTCCCCAAAATGCGCAGTCGCGGGTTTTACGGTTTTTAAACCTTAATAAGTTTTTAAATATACCATCGATCTGAACAAAACTTATTGAATTTACAGCACAGGACAAAGCGGAGCAAGGTGGGGAAAACGGTTTTTGTGCAAATAGAAAAACAATGCAAAGCTGCAGATATCAAGATGAGTTTGAATTACATACATAGATAAACACGACATATAACATTACAAGTATTAGTACTACAATATTTAACTCGTGTACTAAAGATGTCACAAGACCAATGACTTGGACTCATATTACTCATATGAATGAATTGGCCGGAAAGGGTCAGGGGTTAAAGAAAACAATAAGGACACAATCCCCACATGATGTGAAACATCCCTCACATCAACCAAATCTCCATAATTTTCGTGATATATTCCAAACTCTGTTTTATGAAGGAAGTTAGATGGTATACAGTTATTCTGACCCACATCACCACAGTTGAATCATAGGTACTTACGAAGATAGGTGGAGGGGTAGGTAGTGTAGAGAAAGCAGGGACACTGCAGAAAGAATTGGGCAGATTGAGAGAGTGGGCTGAGAAGTGGCAGATGGAATACATCATAGCAAAGTGCGGAGACATGTATTTTGGTAGTAGGAATAAAGGCATAGACTATTTTCTAAATGGGGGGAGAATTCAGACTTGGGAACGCCCCTTTTATTGGTGGTATCTATTTAAACGTATAAGCTTCTCCATGTTGAACATCCCCTCCAGTCGGAAATGTTTGAGGTGCAATTTGGTAGAGTAAATTAATATGCCAGCCTACACATTATTTCAGGGAACATATCACATGGCGCTGATCGTTATCTTCGTAGTTCATATAAGGATAACTTAGGGGGGATTTGCTATGAATAGACATAACATTTAGTTGCAACGAATTCATGAAATATGACTTCCACTCACGATGAACAAACACGGCATCTATCAATGCAATTGCCAGGGTCGCCATTGAGTTATTTCTATTTGAAAAAGATCAACAGCAAGAAATAAAAATGCAAATGCACACAAGCTAAATTATTGATGTCAAACAAATATAGTTAAATGACAACAAAAATGTTCCACGTTGATAATGCATAATTTGGCACGGATTTTATGTTGATGTCTTAAATTAAGCACGCCGTTAAATTCTATTCCTTCATTTTTTCTTCGATTTGGCCCCTTCGGTTTTCGAGAATCCATTCAGCTCCTCAGAGGCATAAATCAGCTTCTGACTGGTTTTCACTCGTTTAATCTGTGAATACAATGTTTACGAAAAGGTCATTATTTATAGAAGAAAGCCACTTAAAAAAAAAAGAAACCACGTTTACTGTTCCGAATGACTTGCGACAACCCACAACCTACCTCTGCGTATGTGGTTCTTTCCTCCGTGCCTTTCATATTTGAAATCATCTTTGACTTGGATAAATCCAATGCTGCATATGAGCAGAACTCATCATTTTCTTTTCCCGTTCGCTGCAATATAATGTTTTATTCATATGTATCACTCCTTATATGCAATTGAATTCAGACGGTGAATGCAAAAAGGCAATTTCTCAAAAGAGTAAAAAACAAAATGCCATGGCAGCATCACGAAAATCTTTACACGTTTGACTAATTTTATCAATGACATAACTTTTTCTTTTAAAACGCTGGAACATTTTGGGTCCTGCTTGTTAATCGATTTGAGCTCATCCTAATTGTTTCTGTGTTGTACGACTCCGGAATCACGTAGTACCCACACAGAATCATGCCATCCCGCCCACCGGGCTATGCTGATCTTTACGGCCTTGCACATTAATACCACTTGCTCTTATTCCCCATCTATTTACCTTGGTATCCTAAAGATTTTCGTACATATAAATTGCATTTACGTCCATCGTCTGCTCTTGCTGTGCTTTTCAGGTCTCAACTGCTCCTTCTACAAAAACGACTGAATTCACTTCATTCTAAAACGTTCATCTTAATTAAAAGGAACCCACAATTGACAAAACAATTGTAGTTCAAAACTAGGATGTCAGAGCTGTTCAAGGTGCATAAATAAATCCAATCGATATTCATGCGATATAGTTACAGGTTACTGTACTTGAGTGGAGAGCGTTAATGCCATAGGTTGAAATAACTCGTAAAAATCTTAGCTTACCATGTCTTCAGCAATATTTAAGGCGTTCGCCTGCCGTCCATTCCCTGATAGAAAGTAAATTGAGGCCTCGATGTTTAAACATGCGTTATATATACAATTGCTGCTGATTCTCACTACTTTGGCAGTACATTGACTGTAAATAACACATTTTTGCTTTGTTCAGATGCAGCTCCTCTGTCATCTTAATAGACACTAAACTTTATATTGCGCTAAACCACAGAGTAAGCAATATCTGTCAGGCATGATTACGCTCGCGACAGAGCTGAAACAAACTCCACGTGGTTGTGCTGTGGAGCACTGCAGCATTTTATTTTGCAGATATTGCATCTCATCAAGATGGGTTTTGGGTCCAAAGGTTGTTATCTGTTTGTTATAGCTGCTTTGGGGGAACATGTTGAACGAATCCTATGGTCCAGGTGGAATAGGATCTGACTGAATGATGCTCCTCCGATGTGTGAAATGAATTTGCAGTATCACGTGTGAGTTCATTTCAGAAATTGTATGAATTATGTGAGAGGGGAGGGATTGCGGTAGAGTGGAAGGAAAAAACATGTCCTGGTGGACAGGAGGGACATTGCAGGGCGGAAAGATTGGACTCAGTTGAAGAAGTAGAAATTATTAAGGAGAAATTTAAACTACTGGCAGTTGGCTGAATATGTTTCTTTTTTTCTTTGAGGGGTACGACCATGGATCAGGCTGGAATCATGAGCGTTCCAACTAGATCACATATAACGATCACGACCAGGCGAACTATTTGGAATAAGGACCGAAACCGAGGAATGGATAAAGTTATAAATGATAGTAGAAATGCAAATATCTGCATTGATAAAGCCAGCCCAACCATAGGACAAACTGTGCTGTATGAGCGGAAATATATACTTGGGAATTGTCATGTTTAGTTCTCTAGAGATTAAAATGGGGAGATGAAAACGTTTATTATGTCTTGTTGTAGAACCGGAGACCCCATTACAGTATTATGGAAAAGCCAATATCATGTGGTGTTGTTAAATAAATGTCCACCATGTTCGCCTTTGACCACCACGACTCTGTACGATCAGGATATTAAGGTGGTGGGTTGTGACTGTTCGTGATGGCTATCAAGGAAGAAAAAGTAACCCTGATTCTCCATTCTTGTCTCATTCAGGTAATGCTTTTGGACATTTCGGAATGATGCACTAGTGCGGAATTATTTCAACATATGTTAAGGCAGCAGCAGAACCCGAAGCGGGATCAACATAGATAATGCATAGATAATGCGAGCAGTGTATGCAACGGGGCTATTCTTGATTTCATGACCAATTATAACAGCTGATGGAAAAGACACAGAGAGTGGCGGCAAAGTGATTTAAAAATGACAAAAAGCACCATGTGACGCAGGGGAAGAAGCGGCGCAAGTATTTCTTAGGGATGTTAAAATACTGAAAGCATATGAGGAGAAAACAAATAGAATGATAGAATGCGTGAGTAATATTTTTTCAGCAAGAACATAGGGAGCATGTGCGAGGTGTTAATCTCATCTGACCAGGGTCAAAGCGACGGGAGGCTTTCTATAATTAACTAGCCACCAAGTCGCCAATTGGATATCGACTCAACTACTAAAGCAGTGGAGTCAAGATATGCGAAATGATTGCAACCTACGATCACTGACTACAGCTAGTCAAAGGGATCAAATATACCATAGACATCTGGGAGCATGTATAATATGAGTTATGCTCCATGCCTCACACCGGTTGAAGAATATAAGATTAGTCCCATACCAGCTTGAATAAAAGTACACAATGCTCCAGACCCGGCTGAAATGATTGACGAGCAAACAATGGCCATCTGTTTGGATGTATATCATCAAACGGCGAATGACTGGGCATGCCCAGAATATATTAATTAATATGATAGAGTATAGTTAGAGAGACTAAGAGTCGTGGAGGTATAGAGCCACACATAACTATATCTTGCGTGACTCTATACGCACGTTGGCCCAACGGTTGAGTTGCTGCCTTACAGCGACGAAGACCCGGATTCGATCCTAACTACGGGTGCTGCTGGTACGGAGTTTGTAGTTTCTCCCTGTGACCTGCGTGGGTTTTCTCCTGGAGTCCGGTTTCCTCCCACACCCCAAAGACGTACAGGTTTGTAGGTTAATTGGCTTGGTAAAGTTGTAAATTGTCCCTAGTATGTGTAGGATAGAATTAATATGCAGGGGTCGCTGGTCGACGCTAAGTCGGTGGGCCGGACGGCCAGTTTCTGTGCTGTATGTCGAAACTCTAAAATCTAAACACGGAAACAGACCTTCGACTCGACTTGCTCCTGTCGATCAAAAAGGCACAACCACGCTAGTCGCTCTTGCACGCTTTGGTGGTATCTATGTAAACCTTTCATATACATGTACCCGTCCAAATGTATTTAAAATGTTATGTTACGTGCTCCTAACACCTCCCATAGCAGCTCGGTCCGTTTACTCAACACCAAGAAAAATGTTGAAAGATAGAACAACTGTGCGAAGATAACTGAAAGGTCGTGCTAGGAAGGCAATGAATAGACGTTTACGGAGGTTTTAGATGGCATGGCATAGCGTGATGGTGTAAAGATAAACACAGTGGATTGTAAATCTGTCTGAGTGCAATAATACTGATCCTAACCAAATTAACCCTGACCCTAACCAGGTCAAAGAAGATTGAAAATTAGTCTGTGAATAAAGGGTGAAAGTTACAAAGAATCGTTGGTCACTTCTAAATTATTTCAAATACGTAAAGTCCGCATTGAACCATCGTGTTGAGAATGTAAAGCCCGTGGGCGCTGAATATAATTGGAACACCTTGCGTTTTCTCAGAATGTTTCACAGCATATGCTGTTAATGCCTTGAATAAACCGACTTGTTTGAGAAACTCACCACTAATCAATATTCTTGGTGTATGTCCCATTCTGCGCCGCAATTAAGGAGGGCAATTCACAGACGTGAAAGCTAGATTCAGGGTATAGGTCAGCACATAATTCCCTCCATCACGACGTTGCCATAAAGTGGAGTAGAAAAAAAAAAAAAAAAAAAAAAAAAAAAAAAAAAAAAAAAAAAAAAACACAAAAAAAAAAAAAAAAAAAAAAAAAAAAAAAAAAAAACCAAAAAAAAAAAAAAAAAAAAAAAAAAAAAACAAAAAAAAAAAAAAAAAAAAAAAAAAAAAAAAAAAAAAAAAAAAAAAAAAAAAACAAAAAAAAAAAAAAAAAAAAAAAAAAAAAAAAAAAAAAAAAAAAAAAAAAAAAAAAAAAAAAAAAAAAAAAAAAAAAAAAAAAAAAAAAAAAAAAAAAAAAAAAAACAAAAAAAAAAAAAAAAAAAAAAAAAAAAAAAAAAAAAAAAAAAACAAAAAAAAAAAAAAAAAAAAAAAAAAAAAAAAAAAAAAAAAACAAAAAAAAAAAAAAACAAAAAAAAAAAAAAAAAAAAAAAAAAAAAAAAAAAAAAAAAAAAAAAAAAAAAAAACAAACAAAAAAAAAAAACAAAACCCTAACCCACTTATGACCATTTAAAAAACACACGAAACAGAATAAATACAAGCCGATTAATTAGATGCTCACGTTTACTTCTCTTGATGTGTCGACACACCATCGTAATGATAAGCAGAAGAATAAATATAATTCCACCCGTTGCGCATCCATAAATAAGAAAATAGGTCGAATTATTCTCTGTAAAATAAAAGAATGAAAAACATATAACTAGAATTAACTGACATTTCCAGAACAAGACAGATTAATTGTTGTCCCCGACCACTGGACCGTATAATTACCTTAAATTGCCCTAAGATTCTGCTCAACATCGTCACGATTGGATTACGTACATTCTAGCTCAGAATGTCTTTCTGGGCACAATTGGTCTAAATCACTAAAACATTTCGAAATAATATTGCTCTATTTGAAATTTCCAACTACTTACACAGTATTAGTCTTAAATCATTCTGATTTGCCTACATCTGTGACGCAAACATCCGATAACACATTTGATAGTAGGGCTACTACATTTGCAGTTTATCATCAAAGTGATTGTTATTCTATAGATCATTGAGCATAGAATAGTACAGCACGGGAACGGGCCAATCCGGCCGCAATATTTGTGCTAAAGATGCCGTCAAAAACCGAACACATCTCCCTGTACATAATCCATATTCCTCTATTGCCTGTACTTCCATGTACCTCCAACACCACCACTGGCAAAGCGCTTCAGATCTCCCTTAAGATCTCCCTTTTCAACGATATATTTAGCCAAGTATTCTCCTGGTCTATCCTCCTATTACTATATTCATTCGCAAGAGGTACTGGAAGAACTCTCCATTAAACAACTTCAGGGATCTTGCTCCTTAAACTTTTCCAAAGTCCAAAGTCAATGCATATCCACACTTCCCGATTGTGCTACTACTTTGGCCATTGGACACCAAACGTCTTTTTTCGAAAGCGATCAATATTGGTCACACGATGAAACAAGCTATCCATAGCGCCGAAAGCACCGCGGATGCTGCACAGCGAATCCATCCTAAATACCAGATGCTCAAGAACTTAAGTCGGACGCTGATGTTTAATGCATTTCCTGAAGGAATGGCCGCGAGCGCCATTAGAATTGTTGCTGGTCTCCCACAAAGCGCAGGATAAACATTGCACGTGCCCATCTCTCCTGATACGTATTGTACTTAAATATATTTCATACTCTAAATGGAACAACCAAGTCGCTTAGGGGCTTTATCTGCTCCAACTACAATTTAGTACAATCTGAAATCCACGCAGGGCTTAATTAGGAAAGGGGAATAGATTATGAAAGAAAACTGTCAGGAAACATAAAAACTGACTGCAAAAGCTTTTATAGATATGTGAAGAGAAAAAGATTGGTTAAAACAAATGTAGGTCTCTTGCAATCAGAAACGGGTGAATTGATGATGGGGAACAAGGACATGGCAGGCCAATTGAATAACTACTTTGGTTCTGTCTTCACAAAGGAAGACAGAAAGAATCTGCCGGAAATAGCAGGGGATCGGGGGTCAAATGAGATGGAGGAACTGAGTGAAATCCAGGTTAGGCGGGAAGTGGTGTTAGGTAAATTGAATGGATGAAAGGCCGATAAATCACCAGGGCCAGATAAGCTGCATCCCAGAGTGCTTAAGGAAGCAGCCCCAGAAATATTGGATGCATTAGTGATAATTTTTCAAAACTCTTTAGATTCTGGAGTAGTTCCTGAGGATTGGAGGGTATCTAATGTAACCCCACTTTTTAAAAAAGGGAGGGAGAGAGAAAACTGGGAATTACAGACCAGTTAGTCTAACATCGGCAGTGGGGAAAACGCTAGAGTCAGTCATTAAAGATGGGATAGCAGCACATTTGGAAAGTGGTGAAATCATTGGACAAAGTCAGCATGGATTTATGAAAGATAAATCATGTCTGACGAATCTTATATAATTTTTCGAGGATGTAACTAGTAGAGTGGATAAGGGGGAACCAGTGGATGTGATATATATGGACTTTCAGAAGGCTTTCGACAAAGTCCCACATAAGAGATTAGTATGCAAACTTAACGCACACGGTATTGGGGTTCAGTATTGATGTGGATAGAGAACTGGCTGGCAGACAGGCAGCAAAGAGTAGGAGTAAACGGTTGCTTTTCAGAATGGCAGACAGTGACTAGTGGGGTACCGCAAGGCTCAGTGCTGGGACCCCAGCTTTTTACAATATATATTAATAATTTGGACGAGGGAATTGAATGCACCATCTCAGGTTTGCGGATGACACGAAGCTGGGTGGGCAGTGTTAGCTGCGAGAGGATGCTAGGGGGCTGCAAGGTGACTTGGATGGGTTGGGTGAGTGGGCAAATGCATGGCAGATGCAGTATAATGTGGATAAATGTGAGGTTATCCACTTTGGTGGCAAGAACAGGAAAGTAGATTATTATCTGAATGGTGGCCGATTAGGAAAAGGGGAGATGCAACGAGACCTGGGTGTCATGGTACACCAGTCATTGAACGTAGGCAAGTAGGTGCAGCAGGCAGTGAAGAAAGCGAAAGGTAAGTTAGCATTCATAGCAAAAGGATTTGTGTATAGGAGCAGGGAGGTTCTACTGCAGTTGTACAGGGCCTTGGTGAGACCACACCTGGAGTATTGCGTACAGTTTTGGTCTCCTAATCTGAGGAAAGACATTCTTGTCATAGAGGGAGTACAGAGAAGGTTCACCAGACTGATTCCTAGGATGGTAGGACTTTCATATGAAGAAAGACTGGATAGACTCAGCTTGTATTCGCTAGAATTTGGAAGATTGAGGTGGATCTTATAGAAACTTACAAAATTCTTAAAGGGATGGACAGGCTAGATGCACGAAGATTGTTCCTGATGTTGGGGAAGTCCAGAACAAGGGGTCACAGTTTAAGGATAAGGGGGAAGTCTTTTAGTACCGAGATGAGAAAACTATTTTTCCACACAGAGAGTGGTGAATCTGTGGAATTCTCTGCCACAGAAAGAAGTTGAGGCCAGTTCATTGGATATATTTATGAGGGATTCGCGATGTGGCCCTTGTGGCTAAAGGGATCAGGGGGTATGGGGAGAAGGCAGGTACAGGATACTGAGTGCGATGATCAGCCATGATCACATTGAATGGCGGTGCAGGCTCGAAGGGCCGAATAGCGTACTCCTGCACCTATTTTCTATGTTTCTATGTTTAACAATAGAATTAAGGCAGTAAGCAAGATAGAATTACATTACTTTTGCAACTTAGCAATCAACCTCTCCATCGAAGCCACGTCGCTCTCCAAACACGACTATCTGATTCCGCTACAATCGAACCTTCTAATGCTTTCTACCTTACCTGTTTTGGAATCCGGAACATGATACGTTGCAGTCAGTGGAGTAGGAAGAGTGAGGTGCGCCACTTGGCAAGTATAGATCGACCCGCCCTGGAGTGTCCTTGTTTCCTTTAAATGACTGGAAACTTCATATAATCCAATCATAGTCAGTTTTACCGTTGTATGTATGTCCACGAAAATCTCAATGCCATTTCGGTACCAAGTAAGATTAAGTGACTCCGGGTAAAATTCATCCGCTTGACACAAGAGATTCAATGTGGTGGAGTTTTGATCAGGCAGTTCGGAGATTCTGAGCTGAGCTGGCGGAACTGCAAATGTAAGACAGAAATGTATTTGTGATCCGGAAAACAACTACACGGGCATAACTATGTTGTACAATACTGGTCGACGACCTCATAATTACACGGTTATGGTGCATGAACGTTCAGCATTAGCATTATTTCGGCAGTTTTTTCGGATATCAACAACATAAATCGTAGGTGGACAAAAATGCTGGAGAAACTCAACGGGTAAGGCAGCATCTATGGAGCGAAGGAATAGGTGACGTTTCGGGTCGAGACCCTTCTTCAGACTGATGTGGGGGTGGGGGGGGGGGGGGGGGGGGGGGGGGGGTGGGGGCGGGAAGAAGAAAGGAAGAGGCGGATACAGAGGCTGTGGGAGCGCTGGGAAGGGGAGGGGAAGGGGGGAAAGCAAGGAATACCTGAAATTGAGAAGTCAACGTTCATACCTAACTACCCACGCGAAATATGAGATCCTGCTCCTCCAATTTGCGATGGGACTCACGATGGCCATGGAGGAGGCCCAGGCAGACTGGTCGGATTCAGAATGGGAGGGGTAGTTGCAGTGCTGATCAGGTTGGTTAATGTGAACTGAGTGGAGGTGGAGGGCGAAGCGATCGCCAAGCCTGCGATTGGCCTCACCGATGTAAAGCAGTTGACACCTGGAACAATGGACGGAATAGATGAAGTTGGAGGAGGTGCTGGTGAACCTCTGCCTCAACTGGAAAGACAGCTTAGGTCCTTCGATGACGGAGTCAAGGGCAGAGGTAAAGCGACAAGTGTAGCATTTCCTGCAGTTTCAAGGGAAGGGGTGGGAAGGCACGAATTGACCAGGGCATTACGAGGGAGCGGTCGCTGCAGCAAGCCAAAAGGGGAGAAGATGGGAAGATGTGTCCAGTGGTGGGATCCCATTGGAGGTGGCGAAAATGTCAGAGGATTATCTGTTGCACGTGCCGGTTGGTAGGGGGGAAGGTGAGGACAAGGGGGACTCTGTCCTTGTTATGAGTGGTGGGTTGGGGAGTGTGTGCGGAGCTACGGGATATGGAGGAGACCCTGGTGAGAGCCTCATCTATAGTCGAAGACGGGAACCCACGTTTCCTAAAGAATGAGGACATCTCCGATGTCCTGGTTTGGAACACCTTATCCTGGGTGCAGATGCAGGAATTGGAAGTAGGGGATAGAGTCCTTACAGAAAGCAGGTTGGGAAGAAGTGTAGTCCAGATAACCATGGGAGTTAGTGGGTTTGTAGTAAGTGTCGGTCAGTAGTTCGTTGCCTGCGATGGAGATAATGAGGTCTAGAAACGGTAGGGAGATGTCGGAAATTGTCCAGGTGAATTTGAGTGCCGGATGAAAGTTCGTGGTGAAACCGATG
Organism: Leucoraja erinaceus; assembly: GCF_028641065.1. Lineage (NCBI taxonomy): Eukaryota > Metazoa > Chordata > Chondrichthyes > Rajiformes > Rajidae > Leucoraja > Leucoraja erinaceus. The sequence continues at coordinate 20,032,732 of NC_073393.1, read as the reverse complement.
AAGTCAGTGAGTTCTGCATGGGTTAAAAATAAAAGCCTTAATGAGCAAGTTGACAGCAAACATCTGAGAAGAATGAAAACTTTTTTTAGCGCTTCCAATCGTTTTTTCGAAGAGTGTGAATTGCTACCTCTGTTGAATTTTTTTTTTACAACAAATGGTCAGTTTATCTTTAACTAACTCGGAACTTCACGGTTTTGCTCTGTTTTTCAAATCCCAGACTGAGCGCCCTATATTACTTAGTTTTCTTGAAATAAGAACAAATTAATTGGTAAAAAAAACCAACACATAGGAATATCAGGTGTCGCCATATATGTTTACTCGGGGGAGATGAGGAGACGTTAGATAACGCTCCGGCAATTTGATACCGCGTTGGATATAAACAAAATCCAGCTATGGTAGAAGGCCGGTAGGGAGGGTCCATGATGAGGGGAATGTTGGAGACGGGAGAAGTGACCGTAACAGGGCGGCCGTTGATGCCGCACCGGCAGTTGATAATAAAATGGTCCAAAGAAATGCTTCCCAACTGTGTCGGTCTATTACATCCAACTTTTTGTTCTGCCCCTCCTCTCTTCCAGCTTTATACCTCCCACCCAGTGCAGATATCAGATCGCATTAATCGGCCTCGGAAAGTACTGCTCAATATAGTAACTGTGTTGGAATCTGTTTCGGCGAATTTGGAGCAACGTCCTCATATTAACAGCAAACAAACCAACCAATTAGACAGTTGTCCTGGGATATTAAGACACAATATTACATAGAACGTGGGTACTTCGAATGGAAAACCAGGCCACGTTGCTTTCCCGAATTATAGAATTGAACAATAATAGAATAACATCTCCATATTGCAGCGCATTTGCTTTTACTGTTACACATACCGAAGACTTTGATTCTGGAGCCAGATCCATTCACCATTTCACTTCCCTGGATACCCACTCCGCAGTAATAGACTCCAGCATCATCTGCACGGATATTCAATATCTGCAAGGAGGCTCCACCTTGTTTAAAACGAACAAATATCTTCCTACTGTCAGAGGCTGTTTGCAGAAAGTTCTGTTCGCCAAGTTTCCACCAATAATATTCCACAGGTGGACTATTTTGCGATAGTCCAATAAGGCAATATAGAGTGATATTTGAATGTAAGATCACTTGTTGGCTCGTCGGAGATTGTTCGACTTGGTAGTGAGCATCAACGGCAACTGTAGCAGAAGAAAATCAAAAATTATCGCATAACAGACGAGGCCAGACACAATTAGTCGCACTTTTGAAAGATGCGTGAATGTGGATGTGCGTTCGATATACGGGTGTTGATCAAAGAGGGTGTAGGTCAGTAAGAAGATAAAAACAAAAGAAAAATCGAGAAATACCTGCATTTATAATCAGGAGCGACGATAACAACAGAACCACATCCCGTAAAGGCATACTGAACCATGAAAATCATGTCCTAGATATTGGAAGTCTGAAATTCACTCAGGGATTGCGGAAAGCAGCATGTAAGTCAAGTATGATCTGCATAAAGAGAAATAGACTTTTCTGTTCGAAAGACTTTGTCAAATGGAACATGTTGCACAATGCATTACCATGTCGCTGCTGTGAAAGAAAGGTTACGCGATTTGACGTGGGCTGAAGGAAATGACTTCCGATACGAAATGACCCAATTGCAGCTGTTCAGAAATGAGCTTCGGGATAAATTCTGGAAACAACCTGTTGGAAGTGCATGTCATGTTCCATGATGCAAACACATATTTGCCATCCATCCAGACGAATCTTGTCTTTGCTGAGTTTCCCAATGATCTTCATGCTAGTGGCTGCGGTTTTATATCAGAACAGAAAATTAAAAGTCTTCCACGTATGTAGACTTACGATATACACGGAAATAAAGTCTCAATTACTTAAGTTGGAGAGGTCTGGAATGTGCTTAGATGATTGAGCGTTCTTATAACAGTTTCATTTGGATTTGGATGGGTAAACAGAATAGTCAGTGAGAGAGGGACGCCACCGGATGCTCAGAGTCTCTCTGAAGAGTCACCAAACAATCTAGTTTAGTTTCTCCAATGCAGAGGGGAACGATTTGTGAACACCGAATTTTAATGTCAAACCGGAGGAAGTGCACAAAAATCGCTACTGAAAATGGAAAAAATATTTCAGTCTCTGCATGTTGGGAAAATTAATTGTTCCTTCTATGGTATAAATGCTAAAAAAAAACCGGATCTATTTAGGTGAATGGGATTGAGCAGACCAAAGGGCTTAATTAGGAAAGGAAAAATAGATCATGAAAGAAAACTGGCAGGGAACATAAAAACTGACTGCAAAAGTTTTTATAGATATGTGAAAAGAAAGAGATTAGTTAAAACAAATGTAGGTCCCTTGCAGTCAGAAACAGGTGAGTTGATCATGGGGAACAAGGATATGGCGGACCAATTGAATAACTACTTTGGTTCCGTCTTCACTAAGGAAGACATAAATAATCTGCCGGAAATAGCAGGGGACCGCGGGTCAAAGGAGTTGGAGGAATTGAGTGAAATCCAGGTTAGCCGGGAAGTGGTGTTGGGTAAATTAAATGGATTAAAGGCCGATAAATCCCCAGGGCCAGATAGGCTGCATCCCAGAGTACTTAAGGAAGTAGCTCCAGAAATAGTGAATGCATTAGTAATAATCTTTCAAAACTCTTTAGATTCTGGAGTAGTTCCTGAGGATTGGCGGGTAGCAAACGTAACCCCACTTTTTAAGAAGGGAGGGAGAGAGAAAACGGGGAATTACAGACCAGTTAGTCTAACATCGGTAGTGGGGAAACTGCTAGAGTCAGTTATTAAAGATGGGATAGCAGCACATTTGGAAAGTGGTGAAATCATTGGACAAAGTCAGCATGGATTTACGAAAGGTAAATCATGTCTGACGAATCTTATATAATTTTTCGAGGATGCAACTAGTGGCGTGGATAGGGGAAAACCAGTGGATGTGGTGTATCTGGACTTTCAGAAGGCTTTCGACAAGGTCCCACATAAGAGATTAATATACAAACTTAAAGCACATGGCATTGGGGGTTCAGTATTGATGTGGATAGAGAACTGGCTGGCAAAGGAAGCAAAGAGTAGGAGTAAACGGGTCCTTTTCACAATGGCAGGCAGTGACTAGTGGGGTACCGCAAGGCTCAGTACTGGGACCCCAGCTATTTACAATATATATATTAATGATCTGGATGAGGGAATTGAAGGCAATATCTCCAGGTTTGCGGATGACACTAAGCTGGGGGGCAGTGTTAGCTGTGAGGAGGATGCTAGGAGACTGCAAGGTGACTTGGATAGGCTGGGTGAGTGGGCAAATGTTTGGCAGATGCAGTATAATGTGGATAAATGTGAGGTTATCCATTTTGGTGGCAAAAACAGGAAAGCAGACTATTATCTAAATGGTGGCAGACTAGGAAAAGGGGAGATGCAGCGAGACCTGGGTGTCATGGTACACCAGTCATTGAAAGTAGGCATGCAGGTGCAGCAGGCAGTGAAGAAAGCGAATGGTATGTTAGCTTTCATAGCAAAAGGATTTGAGTATAGGAGCAGGGAGGTTCTACTGCAGTTGTACAGGGTCTTGGTGAGACCACACCTGGAGTATTGCGTACAGTTTTGGTCTTCAAATCTGAGGAAGGACATTATTGCCATAGAGGGAGTGCAGAGAAGGTTCACCAGACTGATTCCTGGGATGTCAGGGCTGTCTTATGAAGAAAGACTGGATAGGCTCGGTTTATACTCGCTAGGATTTAGGAGCTTGAGAGGGGATCTTATAGAAACTTACAAAATTCTTAAGGGGTTGGACAGGCTAGATGCAGGAAGATTGCTGGGGAAGTCCAGGACAAGGGGTCACAGCTTAAGGATAAGGGGAAATCCTTTAAAACCGAGATGAGAAGAACGTTTTTCACACAGAGAGTGGTGAATCTCTGGAACTCTCTGCCACAGAGGGTAGTCGAGGCCAGTTCATTGGCTATATTTAAGATGGAGTTAGATGTGGCCCTTGTGGCTAAGGGGATCAGAGGGTATGGAGAGAAGGCTGGTACGGGATACTGAGTTGGATGATCAGCCATGATCATATTGAATGGCGCTGCAGGCTCGAAGGGCCGAATGGCCTACTCCTGCAACTAATTTCTATGTTTCTATGTTTCTATGAAGGTAATAATTTCAATAGACAATAGACAATAGGTGCAGGAGTAGGCCATTCGGCCCTTCGAGCCAGCACCGCCGTTCAATGTGATCATGGCTGATTATCCCCAATCAGTACCCCGTTCCTGCATTCTCCCCATATCCCCTGACTCCGCTATCTATAAGAGCCCTATCTAGCTCTCTCTTGAAAGCATCAAGCCTCCACCGCCCTTTGAGGCAGATAATTCCACAGACTCACCACTCTCTTTGAGAAAAAGTGTTTCTTCGTCTCTGTTCTAAATGGCTTACCCCTTATTCTTAAACTATGCCCCCTGGTTCTGGACTCCCCCAACATCGGGAACATGTTTCCTGCCTCTAGCTTGTCCAAGCTCTTAACAATCCTATATGCTTCAAGGAGATGCCCTCTCATCCTTCTAAACTCCAGAGAGTCCAAGCCCAGCCGTTCCATTCTCTCAGCATATGACAGTCCCGCCAACCCGGCATTTAACGTTGTAAACCTAGCTGCACTCCCTCAATAGCAAGAATGTCCTTCCTCATATTAGGGGACAAAAACTGCACACAATACTCCAGGTGTGGTCTCACTAGTACTCTGTACGACTGCAGAAGGACCTCTTTGCTCCTATACTCGATTCCTCTTGTTATGAAGGCCAACATGCCATTCACTTTCTTCACTGCCTGCTGTACCTGCATGCTTACTTTCATAGACTGATGTACAAGGACCCCCCAGATCCCGTTGTACTTCCCCTTTTCCCAATTTGACGCCCTTTAGATAGTAATCTGCCTTTCTGTTTTTGCTACCAAAGTGGATAACCTCACATTTATCCGCATTATCATCTTTGCGGAGATGTTGGCAGGCATGGGCGGAAATTCTGGGGGAAGGGGGGGGGGGGGGGGGGTACGTGGGGGGACACGTCCCTCCCATGTTTTGAATGATAGGGGACAATCCCTCCCATGTTTTGTAATCCGGATTTTGAAATTCGGTGAAACAAAATCAATTAAATTCTTCGCTTTCCGCGAGACAGAGGGGGTGTCACTGTTAATCACTTGTTACATGTTTCTGTTAACATCGTATTAACACGATGGGTCACCAATTGTGTTTTGACCTTGGAGGAGGGGTAGCACTATATGTGGATACAACTCTGAATTATAGGGTATTATATAATATGACAACTGTGGTTGACAATCTGCAGGAATGCATAACTATAGAAATATACAACGGTAGAAATAAAAATGTCATCATTAGCTGCATATATAGGGCACCGGGGTCAAGTATTGAAATTTTCAGGTGCTGGATGGACAGTATGTTTTCAATAACAAGTAGCAAATCAGTTTTTTTATGTGGAGATTTCAATATCGACCTACTAAATCCTAACCAACATAACCTTACAGAAGACATTGGCAACACAATGTACAGTATGAGTCTATTTCCCAAAATCACCAGACCCAGTAGAATTACTTCCCATTGTGCTACACTCATTGACAATATATTCAACAATGACATTGAAAACAAAACAGTAAGTGGATTATTAATCAACGATATAAGTGACCACTTGCCAGTTTTCATAGTTTATGATTACATCCACAGGAACAACAAATCAAACAAACTAACAGAATATAGACGAGTGAGATCGGAGGAAGCTATCAATGCACTAAAAAGGGACCCATTGGCACAACATTGGGACATTATATATCAAAAAGAGACATTGACAGTGCTTATGAATCATGTATTACTATGTTTAAGACACAATATGATAAAAACTGTCCAATCAAATAACATAACATGTTAATGGTTCAAGAACATGGTAGGGAATTGAAGAATACAGTTGAACAGAGGGATCTGGGTATAACCGTGCATAGTTCCTTGAGGGTGGAATCTCATATAGATAGGGTGGTAAAGAAAGCTAGCCTTTATAAATCAGAGCATTGAGTATAGAAGCTGGGATGTAATGTTAAAATTGTACAAGGCATTGGTGAGACCAAATCTGGAGTATGGTGTACAATTTTGGTCGCCCAATTATAGGAAGGATGTCAACAAAACAGAGAGAGTACAGAAGAGATTTACTAGAATGTTGCCTGGGTTTCAACAACTAAGTTACAGAGATAGGTTGAATAAGTTAGGTCTTTATTCTCTGGAGCGCAGAAGGTTAAGGGGGGACCTGATAGAGGTCTTTAAAATGATGAGATGGATAGACAGAGTTGATGTGGACAAGCTTTTCCCTTTGAGAATAGGGAAGATTCAAACAAGAGGACATGACTTCAGAATTAAGGGACAGAAGTTTAGGGGTAATATGAGGGGGAACTTCTTTACGCAGAGAGTGGTAGCGGTGTGGAATGAGCTCCCAGTGGAAGTGGTGGAGGCAGGTTCATTGGTATCATTTAAAAATAAATTGGATAGGCATATGGATGAGAAGGGAATGGAGGGTTATGGTATGAGTGCAGGCAGGTGGGACTAAGGGGAAAAACATTTGTTCGGCATGGACTTGTAGGGCCGAGATGGCCTGTTTCCGTGCTGTAATTGTTATATGGTTATATGGTTATAACAGAAAATCAACAAATACTAAATGTCCATGGATTACAAAGGGATTACAAAATGCGTGCAAAAAAAGCACTATACAGAGATTTCATAAGACAGAGAACTAAAGATACAGAAAATAAAGATAAAAATTACAAAAATAAGTTAACATATTATAAGAACAAGCAAGAAAGATTATTATAAGAAAAAAATAGATGATAACAAAAACAACATAAAAATAATATGGAGCATACTTAATAGTATTATCAGAAATGGCCCGGGGAAAACAAACTACCCGAAGTATTTTATTGATAAGGACAATGAAAATTATAATATGGAGGATGTAGCTAATAGCTTTAATAATTTTTTTGTAAATGTTGGACCAGACCTGGCTAAACAAATCCCTGATCCAGGGACATCTGGAGAAACTCCTGAGAATTTATTGGAGAGAAATCCCTGCTCTATGTTTCTTATGGCAGTAGATGAAAAAGAACTGTTGGATATTGTTAAAACATATAAAAACAAAATGTCTACTGATTTCAACGACATTGATATGTCGTTAGTTAAGATGGTGATTGAGGGGATTTCCAATCCTCTAACATTCATCTGTAATTTATCTTTCCAAACCGGTACTTTTCCAATCAAAATGAAAATAGCAAAAGTCATACCAATATACAAAACTGGGAACAAGCATCATTTCACAAACTATAGACCTGTTTCTTTACTCCCTCAAGTCTTCAAAATACTAGAAAAAATGTTCAACAAAAGACTAGACATATTTGTAGAAAAGCATAAATGAATCACTGAAAGTCAATATGGATTCAGATCAAACAGATCAACATCACTTGCAATAATAGAATCAATTGAAGATATCATAAACGCTATTGACAATAAACTATATGTAGCTGGGATATTTATTGATATAAAGAAAGCATTTGATACGCTCAATCATGATATTTTATTAAAACAATTAGAAAGGTATGGCATCAGAGGTCTAGTACTGGATTGGATAAAAAGCTATTTAAGCAACAGGCAACAGTTTGTGAAGCTGGATAGCTACAGTTCTACATGTTTGGACATTGCTTGTGGTGTCCCCCAGGGGTCAGTGTTGGGTCCAAAACTATTCATCATGTATATAAACGACATTTGTAATGTGTCCAATGCCTTGAGGCTGGTCTTGTTTGCAGACGACACAAATATATTTTGTTCTGGGGAGAATTTAAAACAACTACTGGACAAAATAACAAAATAAATGGGCAAACTGAAAACATGGTTTGACAGGAACAAAATATCATTAAACTTGAGCAAAACCAAAATAATGTTATTTGGTAATTGCAGAACAAGCACACAAGCAAATATAAAGATAAATGGGGTTGAAATTGAACGAGTTCATGAAAATAAATTTCTTCGGGTTATAATGGATGATAGAATTAGCTGGAAATCACACATTAAACATGTACAATCCAAACTGGCAAAAAGCATTTCTGTATTACACAAAGTTAAGCAGGTTCTGGATTACAAATCACTCCGCATTCTCTACTGTTCACTAATCTTACCCTATTTAAATTACTGTGCAGAAGTCTGGGGCAATAACTATAAAAGTTCGCTATATTCATTAACTATTCTGCAAAACAGAGCAATACGTATTATTCACAATGTCAGGTATCTGGGTCACACTAATCCATTATTCTTACAGTCAAAATTATTAAAATTAGAAGATTTGGTTGCATTTAAAACAGCACAGATTATGTTTAGGGCCAAAAATAAGAACTTACCTGGAAATATACAAACATTATTCAATGAGCGAGTGGGGGGTTATAATTTAAGAAGAATATTTAATTTTATGGTACAAAGAGTCTGCACGACCAGAAAAACTTTTTGTATTTCGGTCTGTGGAGTAGGATTGTGGAACAGTTTGAATGTGGAGCTAAAGCAATGTCCAAATATGAACCAGTTCAAAATGACATACAAAAAACTTTTTTTCACAAGGTACAGGGATGAAGGGGATGGTTGACAAACAGGGGTTAATGTTTATTTATTATTTTATTTATTATTTATTTATGTTGTTTGGTTACTTCATTCCCCTTGTAGGGGAATATCAGTTGTATGTATATATATGTCTGTATGCATCTCTAAAAATTGTCTGGGGTATTAATATTATTAATTAATTAATTATTAAATATGGAAGAAGGGTTTAGGGAGAAGGGGTGAGATTAAATAAGTTATTCTTCTTCTCACTCCTTTTCGATCTTTTAAAGAAAAAGTGTTGGACATTTAAATTTTGCTTTATGCCTTGCAAATATTGCCTGGGATGTCCAATTGGTTGACTATTTCGATCTTGTTGTTGTTATTTATTCCTATTATGTCTTTACTTGTTCGGAACAAATAAACAAATAAAAGTATTACTGAAGGTATTCACAGAGAATTTCTTAAAGCTGTCTGATGCGGGCATAATTACCATTTGAGCTAATTAGATGTATTGGTGGATGGGAAAGATTTAATTGGTATCCGATTTAAAGGGGGCAGGTCATTAAGGGCTCCGGTTGAACAGGTTTCCTGGCTGGCTTGCAGGTAAGTCCCTCATTCACGGTCACGCACGTTAATTAGTTTTTCCCCCCATCTTTCTCTCTCCCCCTTCCAAGGATGGTTCTTCTGTTTGCCTTTATTTGTTTCAGTGTTATTTGTTTAAGTGTTATTTATCACATTGTGATCCATTGTAGTTTTTGATATACTCAAGCGGGAATCAGACGCTTTCTAAGGGCTGAATTCGCCCGTTCGCGGATCTTTTCATCGCCCGGCGCGACTCAAGATCAAACTGCAGTATCAAGGCGATCGAGGCTCCGGATGTTGAAGCCCCCGCCGGCCGATTTTAAGCTGCGTCGGGCGATGAAAGGCCCCGTGAACTGGCCGATTCAAGCACCACGATTCGGGGCGGACGAATCTGCTGTTGCTGGAGTTCGGAGTCGTTCGCCAACCAGGTCAGCTCCCGATGTTACAGTCCACAGCAAAGATAATATCTTTGGTCCACAGGGCCCATGGCTGAAGCCTCCAAAGCCTCGCGTGTGTGTGTGTGCCTGTGCGCTTGTGTGTGTGTGTGTGTGTGTGTGTGTTTGCGTTGATGAAGTCAGTCACAGTAGTGACGTACTCATTCAGGTTAGCAGCCGTATCCATGAATATGCACCAGTCCACTGACTCAAAGTTTGCCAACAGGGTGTGGTCGAGAAGTACAACGTGTTTGTGTGAATGTATGTCGAGGCGGGGAGTGGGAGGGGAGAGTCTTTGTCCTGAAACTGGGGAAATAAAATCGTCCCAGTGAAGGAATATGACAAAGAGACCGATGGTCAATGTCAATTAGATTGGCCTTTTCGTATTGTGTATTTCTATGACTCTCGGTTATCTAATAGTTTTCCATTGGTAAGGACATTGAGATTAGGATTTTTTGCAGCGGCATAAATAATCTTGGTGTGAATATGCCTCTTGTGAACCTTTGACCTGGAATCATATCTCCAAAACAAACCACTCTGCATAATTGTGACATATATGTTTTGATTAATTGATAAGGAAAAATGCTATGATGTCCTCCAAAATTAGGTTTCGATAAAGGATAGCAAATATTTAATTCAGAAAACGTGAATTGCTTAGAAGTCGCAGTGCACATTTCAGAATGTTTGATTCAAATAGAAAACCAAATATTTCAGACCTCTAACATTCATCTCACTGTTCTAAGGAACAACATGATTATCATTTAAAACCGTATGTGATATGCAGATTTTCATACATTTAAAATAAAATATACAAATGCTATAGATGTGAATTAAAAAATAATAAACTGGAAACACTCATTTGGTTTGATAACATTTCTGGAAAGAAAAACGGTATATGTTTCAACCACGAGCTTCTGCTGTAACAGGGAAATAAAGATAAAAAACAGTAAGTGTACGTGTTGGAGAAGGTTGCAAGAGGGATGGATTGCCATCGTCCTGTAACTTGGAAATATATATTTTAATTTCTCTTTTCCAGTTCTAATGGAACAATCTCCGACGTGAAACATTAAAACTATTTCTCTTTCCACACATGCTGCCTGACTTTCCCTTGCATCTGCAGGAAATGCTACACTTGTCACCTCCCCCCTTGACTCCATTCAAGGACCCAAGCAGTCGTTCCAGGTGCGGCAGAGGTTCACCTGCACCTACTTCAACCTCATCTATTGCATCCGCTGCTCTAGATGTCAGCTGCTCTACATCGGTGAGACCAAGCGTAGGCTTGGCGATTGCTTCGCCGAACACCTACGTTCCGGTTGCAATAACCAACCTGATCTCCCGGTGGCTCAGCACTTGATCTCCCCCTCCCATTCCGAATCCGACCATTCTGTCCTGGGCCCCCACCATGGCCAGAGTGAGGACCACCATAAATTAGAGGACCAGCACCTCATATTTCGCTTGGGCAGTTTGCACCCCAGCGGTATGAACATTGACTTCTCTAATTTCAGGTAGTCCCTACTTTCTCCTCCCCTTCTCAGCTCTCCCTCAGCCCACTGGCTCCACCTCTTCCTTTCTTCTTTCCCCCCCCGCCTCCCACCCTCACATCAGTCTAATGAAGGGTTTCGACCGGAAACGTTGCCTATTTCCTTCGATTCATAGATGCTGCCTCACCTGCTGAGTTTCTGCACCATTTTTGTCTACCCGCTGGCTGACTTGCTGAGTGTTTTCGATTATTCCAAATCTTGAGTATCTTTCTAATGGAGAAGACAGACCAGTTTGGTTCCACTACAAGACATTAAGAGACGACGTTCACAGCCAATTGATTATGAGCCCACTCCTACAAAAAGCCTAATGGTTACAAAGAGAATTGAGCCCCAGAATATTTCACCATATTGAATTAGATATCTAAGAGGCCTGCAATGGGGAACTAATACCTGGTGCCTAAAATTCCTTAGCTTATTGTTGGATCAAACGAGGAGGTGATAAGAGTGTCTCTAATATCACGGCGCGAAATGTGCATGTGCTGTCAGTTTGACGAGAGTAATCCAGTGAAATAAAAATGCTTAACATTTGAAAACCACAAATCATGCGATTGAGGGATTATGGATGTATAAAATTTCGAATTCATTAACAGTCACTAAATCGGAATCTTGAATTAATTACTTGGTATGAAAGAAAATAATCAATTGATAACCACACGCACCAAGCTTCAAAATAAAACAATAAATGGAATTTGGAATGCCAATTCACGCATGTGAACGTAAACATAATTATTAGGGAATAATGGAATTGTAATAACAATGAGATGGTCTTGCAACAATTATAAGTTAGCCAAGCTGCGCGAGCCCCCTCAATCAAGAAGGAAACGTGCCTATTATAACTTCACAGTACATTAAAAAAAGTAGGTCCGCGGCAATGAAAGTGAAGAATTACATTTTGTGAATAGATAGGCGAATGCACAGAGTATTTTACCCAGAGTACGGGAATGAAAAACTCAAGGACATATGTTGAAGGTGAGGGGAGAGAGATTTAATTTGTTTTAAATTGACGGGCACTGCATTCACATAGCGGGTTCGCAACGAGTTGAGTCGGATACTACAACAGCATGTATTCTATATTTAGGTAGGTACATATTTAGGAAACGTTTAGAGGGATATGGGTCAAACGCGGGTAGGTGTGATTATTGGGGCATATTGGACGGCATGAAGCATGTCCCAAGGGCCTGTTTCCATGTTGTATGACACAATGATACTATGATTCTAGGACTCTATTAATAGAATCAAATTAGCGAATAATTCATTTCCACCAGAGTAACTGACATTTTTCGATTCGCTGCCACATCGCCCGCCCGACAGAAAACTGGGTCACAGTTAGGAAGGGCAACGGGCAGAGGCAGGGACTGGTGAGTACCCCGGTGGCTGTACACCTTGGAAATAAGTACTCATGCTTGAGTAAGGGTGGGGGAGACAGCCTACCTGGGGGCAGCGACAGCGGCCGGGTCTCTGGCACAAAGACCGGTCCGGTTGCTCAGAAGGGTAAGGAAAAGAAGGGGAGGGCAATTGTAATAGGGGACTCTATAGTCAGGGGGTCGGATAGGCGATTCTGTGGACGCAGACAGGAGTCCCGGATGGTAGTTTGCCTCCCTGGTGCCAGGGTCAGGGATGTGTCTGAACGTGTCCAAGAAATCCTGAAATGGGAGGGAGAGGAGCCTGAGGTTGTGGTGCATATAGGTACCAACGACATAGGTAAAAAAAGAGAAGAGGTCCTGAAAGAAGAATTTAGGGAGTTAGGTAGAGAGTTAAGGAGAAGGACTGGAAAGGTAACAATCTCAGGATTACTGCCTGTGCCACGCGACAGTGAGAGTAGGAATGGAGCGAGGTGGAGGATAAATGCGTGGATGAGGGACTGGTGCAGTGGGTATGGATTCAAGTTTCTGGATCATTGGGACCTCTTTTGGGGAAGGTGCGACCTGTACAGAAAGGACGGGTTGCACTTGAACTCAAGGGGGACCAATATCCTGGCGGGGAGATTTGCAAAGGCTACTGGGGAGACTTTAAACTAGTATGGGTGGGGGGAGGGACTCAAATTGGGAAAGCTAGCAGTCAGTGTGTGAAGCAGGGGGCAGAGAATGGTAGCACTCTGACCCAAAATGTAGGGGGAGAAAGCAGAAAAAGAAAATAATCTGAGAAGAAGAGAGGGTGGGTTTCTTAAATGTGTATATTTTAATGCTAGGAGCATTGTAAGAAAAGTGGATGAACTTAGAGCCTGGATTGACACCTGGAAGTATGATGTTGTGGCGATCAGTGAAACATGGTTGCAGGAGGGCTGTGATTGGAAACTAAATATTCCAGGATTTTGTTGCTTCAGGTGTGATAGAATTGGAGGGGCAAGAGGAGGAGGTGTTGCATTGCTTATCAGGGAAGATATTACAGCAGTGCTTTGGCAGGATAGATTAGAGGGCTCGTCTAGGGAGGCTATTTGGGTGGAACTGAGAAATGGGAAAGTGGTAGCAACACTTATAGGGGTGTATTATAGACCGCCAAATGGGGAGCGAGAATTGGAAGAGCAAATATGTAAGGAGATTGCAGATATTAGTAGTAAGCACAAGGTAGTGATTGTGGGAGATTTCAATTTTCCACACATAGACTGGGAAACACATTCTGTAAATGGGCTGGATGGGTTGGAGTTTGTAAAATGTGTGCAGGATAGTTTTTTGCAACAATACATAGAAGTACCTACTAGAGAAGGGGCGGTACTGGACCTCCTGTTAGGAAATGAGATGGGTCAGGTGGCAGAGGTATGCGTTGGGGAACAGTTCGGGTCCAGTGATCACAATACCATTAGTTTCAATATAATTATGGAGAGGGACAAAACTGGACCTAGGGTTGAGATTTTTGATTGGAGAAAGGCTAACTTTGAGGAGATGCGAAAGGATTTAAAAGGAGTAAATTGGGACAGTTTGTTTTATGGGAAAGATGTGGAAGAGAAATGGAGTACATTTAAAGGTGAAATTTTAAGAGTACAGAATCTTTATGTCCCTGTTCGGTTGAAAGGAAATCGTAAAAATTGTAAAGAGCCATGGTTTTCAAGGGAAATTGGACACTTGGTTCGGAAAAAAGAGGGAGATCTACAATAATTATAGGCAGCATGGAGTAAATGAGGTGCTTGAGGAGTATAAAAAATGTAAAAAGAATCTTAAGAAAGAAATTAGAAAAGCTAAAAGAAGATATGAGGTTGCTTTGGCAAGTAAGGTAAAAGTAAATCCGAAGGGTTTCTACCGCTATATTAATAGCAAAAGGATAACGAGGGATAAAATTGGTCCATTAGAGAGTCAGAGTGGACAACTATCTGCAGAGCCAAAAGAGATGGGGGAGATATTGAACAGTTTCTTTTCTTCGGTATTCACCAAGGAGAAGGATATTGAATTATGTGAGGTAAGGGAAACAAGTAGAGTAGCTATGGAAACTATGAGGATCAAAGAAGAGGAAGTACTGACACTTTTGAGAAATATAAAAGTGGATAAGTCTCCAGGTCCGGACAGGATATTCCCTAGGACATTGAGGGAAGTTAGTGTAGAAATAGCAGGGGCTATGGCAGAAATATTTCAAATGTCATTAGAAACGGGAATAGTGCCGGAGGATTGGCGTACTGCGCATGTTGTTCCATTGTTTAAAAAAGGGGTCTAAGAGTAAACCTAGCAATTATAGACCTGTTAGTTTGACGTCAGTGGTGGGCAAATTAATGGAAAGAATACTTAGAGATAATATATATAAGCATCTGGATAAACAGGGTCTGATTAGGAACAGTCAACATGGATTTGTGCCTGGAAGGTCATGTTTAACTAATCTTCTTGAATTTTTTGAAGATGTTACTCGGGAAATTGATGAGGGTAAAGCAGTGGATGTTGTGTATATGGACTTCAGTAAGGCCTTTGACAAGGTTCCTCATGGAAGGTTGGTTAAGAAGGTTCAATGGTTGGGTATTAATGGTGGAGTAGCAAGATGGATTCAACAGTGGCTGAATGGGAGATGCCAGAGAGTAATGGTGGATGGTTGTTTGTCAGGTTGGAGGCCAGTGACGAGTGGGGTGCCACAGGGATCTGTGTTGGGTCCACTGTTGTTTGTCATGTACATCAATGATCTGGATGATGGTGTGGTAAATTGGATTAGTAAGTATGCAGATGATACTAAGATAGGTGGGGTTGCGGGTAATGAAGTAGAGTTTCAAAGTCTACAGAGAGATTTATGCCAGTTGGAAGAGTGGGCTGAAAGATGGCAGATGGAGTTTAATGCTGATAAGTGTGAGGTGCTACATCTTGGCAGGACAAATCAAAATAGGACGTACATGGTAAATGGTAGGGAATTGAAGAATGTAGGTGAACAGAGGGATCTGGGAATAACTGTGCACAGTTCCCTGAAAGTGGAATCTCATGTAGATAGGGTGGTAAAGAAAGCTTTTGGTGTGCTGGCCTTTATAAATCAGAGCATTGAGTATAGAAGTTGGGATGTAATGTTAAAATTGTACAAGGCATTGGTGAGGCCAATTCTGGAGTATGGTGTACAATTTTGGTCGCCTAATTATAGGAAGGATGTCAACAAAATAGAGAGAGTACAGAGGAGATTTACTAGAATGTTGCCTGGGTTTCAGCAACTAAGTTACAGAGAAAGGTTGAACAAGTTAGGGCTTTATTCTTTGGAGCGCAGAAGGTTAAGGGGGGACTTGATAGAGGTTTTTAAAATGATGAGAGGGTTAGACAGAGTTGACGTGGAAAAGCTTTTCCCACTGAGAGTAGGGAAGATTCAAACAAGGGGACATGACATGAGAATTAAGGGACTGAAGTTTAGGGGTAACATGAGGGGGAACTTCTTTACTCAGAGAGTGGTAGCTGTGTGGAATGAGCTTCCAGTGAAGGTGGTGGAGGCAGGTTCGTTTTTATCATTTAAAAATAAATTGGATAGTTATATGGATGGGAAGGGAATGGCGGGTTATGGTCTGAGCGCAGGTATATGGGACTAGGGGAAATTATGTGTTCGGCACGGACTAGAAGGGTCGAGATGGCCTGTTTCCGTGCTGTAATTGTTATATGGTTATATGGTTATATGGTCGAATTTAGTTGTTATTTTTCACCCCGCTATATATTACACTTATTTCTTTATGTTGCCGTTTCAATTTCTTTTTGGAACTTGACGTGTTCAAGGAAGCGTACGCCAGTTGGGTATCAGCAGCAGCCATAATTGCGATCTGTGCACAAATGTTTCCTATTGTTAATTGGACAAGAAAATTACAAATTTCTCCGAATAAGACGTATCTGTGTTCTCAGATGTGTTGAGTGAAAGCGTGAAACCAACTTTACCTTTGCATACACTGGACTCTCCATGTGCTCTTCAGGTTTCCCTTATTCTTTGCAGCGGACAAGATCCAAATGGGCGTGGATCGGATTGCGGTTAACGTTCTCACCTTCTTCCTGGGAATTCATGAACTTATTTTAAGATTAGTTATACTACAGATGAAGCTTTCGCTCGGAATGCGTTGTCAAGAATATACGAGGGACAATTATTTTTTGTTTTGTCTCGAATGACTTATTGCATGGACTAATTTCCAGTGTCTAAACGACTGTGGGGCAAACAGTCGCAACTGGACAGATCAAAATGATAACTGCACATAACATAGAATATAGACCGGTACAGCATAGGGACGCGCCCTTCAGCCCAAACTGTTTGTGCTGAACACGATGCCATGTTAAACTGATCTCATCTATCTGTACATGACCCATATGCCTTTTTTTTCTTTCACGGGCATGTGTCCATCTAAATGCCTCTTAAACGCCACTATCGTGTCTGCCTCCACTACCACACCTGGTAATGCCTTCCAGGCAAACAACAATCGCTATGTGCTTAGCCCGTATACCTCCATCAAACTTTATCCCACACACCTTATAGCTATGCCCTCTAGCATTGGACATTTCAATTCTGTGGGAAAGGTTCTGACGGTCTACCCTATCTACGCCTTTTACTGTACTAATTCTGCCCTCATGCTCCGAATTTCCAGTAAAAACAATCCAAGTTTATACAACCCCTTAGTTCACTTGCACCTCTTTAATCCAAACGCATCTGGTCTTCTGCACCCTCCCCATAGGCTTTCTGTAATGCGGCTACCAGAACCGCACGGAAATCGTGTAATGGGGCTTAACTATAGTCTTATAGAGCTGTATCATGATTTATTGACTCCTATATTCAATCCACTAGCAATTAAGGCAAACATATCATTCGCCATCTTAAATAGCCTACCTCTTCATGCTGCCTTCAGTGAGCTATGAACTTGGACTCCATGACCTCCCTGCACATCAATTCACTTTAGCATCTTGACATTATCCTTACACGCGCCATCCTAAAGTGCAACAGCTCAGACTGCTCGGATTATACTCCATCATGCCCCATCTGCCATTTCTCCACCCACTTCTATCGATGATCTGACCCTCTGTAGCTTCCGCCAACCCTCCTCCTGTTCTGATGTTCAGGCAAATTTACGAAATCCACCCATCCGGGATTTATGTTAGGTCAATTGATATGGATCAAAATAACGATAAGGTCCCTGTGGATTGCCACTGATACAGACCATCAGGCAGATCTTCCTTCGTAGCCCACTGTGGCTGCATGACGAATCCAGTTCAAAATTCATATCATTCTGGAGTAGTTCCTGCATATGTTGAGGGTGATCTTTTGTAACCCCAAGTTTCAATATATATCATGAAGGTCGTTATCAAAAGCCAGTTACTTAGATTCGTGTTTGCAGCAGCTACTGCCCTGCCCTCATCAATCTCCTTTGTCATCTGTTCAGAAAACTCAATTACATCAGTAAAACGTGTTAGACCGTGCTGGCTATCGCTATTCGTCCATTTTCTTCCCAATGTCAGTAGATCCTCTCTTGAAGAAGTCTTTCCAATCGGTTCCCAACCACTAACGTGTGGTCAACCGACCTATATTTAGATCCAACTGGTTGAGCCTTGGATTCCCTCCACTTCCCTTCTTAAAAAAAGAAACAACATGGCCACTCTCCAGTATTCCGAAATCTCGCATGTGGCCGGACAAGGAACAGTAAGGTGCAATGAAAATATTCCTTTCACCACACCTGGTGTAAACAATATATTTGATATTTATAATAAATGCGAACTTCTGAAATGCATGTTGTATTGTTCTTTATGTCCTCTTTCGTGTCGTGTACTGTGAACTTCACTGATTGTGAATACGTTCAAACAGAAC
This sequence comes from Leucoraja erinaceus, assembly GCF_028641065.1. NCBI lineage: Eukaryota > Metazoa > Chordata > Chondrichthyes > Rajiformes > Rajidae > Leucoraja > Leucoraja erinaceus. Next base: position 20,014,332 of record NC_073393.1, on the reverse strand, counting down.
TTGGATAGGTTGGGTGAGTGGGCAAATGCATGGTAGATGCAGTATAATGTGGATACATGTGAGGTTATCCACTTTGGTGGCAAAAACAGGAAAGTAGACTATTATCTGAATGGTGGCCGATTAGGAAAAGGGGAGATGCAACGAGACCTGTGTGTCATGGTACACCAGTCATTGAAAGTAGGCATTCAGGTGCAGCAGGCAATGAAGAAAGCGAATGGTATGTTAGCATTCATAGCAAAAGGGTTTGAGTATAGGAGCAGGGAGGTTCTACTGCAGTTGTACAGGGCCTTGGTGAGACCACACCTGGAGTATTGCGTACAGTTTTGGTCTCCTAATCTGAGGAAATACATTCTTGACATAGAGGGAGTACAGAGAAGGTTCACCAGACTGATTCCCGGGATGGCAGGACATTCTTATGAAGAAACACTGGATAGACTTGGTTTGTACTCGCTGGAATTTAGAAAATTGAGGGGAATCTTATAGAAACTTACAACATTCTTAAAGGGTTGGACAGGCTGGATGCACGAAGATTGTTCCCGATGTTGGGGAAGTCCAGAACAAGGGGTTACAGTTTAAGGATAAGGAGGAAGTCTTTTAGGACCGAGATGAGAATTTATTTTTTCGCACAGAGTGTGGTGAATCTGTGGAATTCTCTGCCACAGAAAGTAGTTGAGGCCAGTTCATTGGCTATATTTAAGAGGGAGTTAGATGTGGCCCTTGTGGCTAAATGAATCAGCGGGTATGGGGAGAGGGCAGGTACAAGATACTGAGTTGGATGATCAGCCACGATCATATTGAATGGTGGTGCAGGCTCGAAGGGCCGAATGGCCTACTCCTACACCTATTTTCTATGTTTCTATGTTAGACGTGGTCCTTATTAAAACGGCTTGGTTTCAACAAAGGCACAATCCTGTCTCTACTTCACAAGTGGAATAGTCATATATTAAATTGGCCTTACCCGACTTTGTGTCCGATTTGTATTTACTGTACGCTTCTTTGCACCTGGTCGGAAAAATAAAATAGTGATAAATGGCCGTGCGACATGGTGGGTTTTTTTTGCACGCCAAAAACGTAATATCATGTCATAATTGCACGATAGAGTTTCACTATATACGGCTTCACTACATATGAATGAAGGCTTAAACCACGTTGTTTGTGCCACGTTTTTTCCAAAATGTTGGACGACACAGTGGTGTTGCAGGTAAATGCGGAGTTTGGGGCACGTTCTCCCTGTGACCACGTGGGTTTCATCCCTTGCTCCAGTATACTCCCACATCCCAAGAATGTGCGGATTTGTGGGTTAATTGACCTCTGTAAATTGCCGCCACTGTGTATTGAGTGGCTGCGAAAGTAGGTTAACGTAGAGCTAGTGTGAACGGATGATCGATGGCCGGCGTGGAATCGATGGGTTAGAAGGCCTGTTGCTCTGCGCTAGCTTTCAACCAATGAAACACATTTGTATCACAAAATTCACAGATGTTCAGATCTTGACCAATAGGTACAATTAAATGCTGGCTGCTATGTGATGATGTGTTGAAATAATACATAGAATTCAAAATATGTGATCATCAAACATTAGTCACATGCAAAATTGAATATCTTCGTTAAGTCGGTGCTGTTTACTATAAATTATTATACTATAATCATAAATTTTCCCCGTGCAAATGTTTCATTTTCTCTATTATCAAGATCGTGTAATTACCAATACTATAATATTATACTGGGATGATAATGTTATAAAATGGTTGAGAAACATACCTATATATATATGTGCCATCACGATGATAACGATGAATATTAAAATGAATACTGCACCTCGGATACTTCCAGCGATTAGAGCAGATAAACCCTCGACAGCTGTTAAACCGATGACACAAATGTTTATGTTTTATTAAGTTGTTTCAAAGTAGACTTTGCGGAATACAAATCAAGATATTTCAAATGTTCACTCATTGGATTTCACCAGAACCGCCTGGAATGCGGCAAAAGCCAACAATTTCAATATATGGCGCGATTACGAGTGAAATAAATAGATCTTAAGTGAACCTTGTGGGATATTGACGGTTATTAAACAGAAAATTGTGGACGATAATACATTAATTTAGATATATTCTGTTCACCAAATCTCGAAGGAGATGTTAATGTTACTGACGCTGGAGGTGAGTGCTTATGAACATTACTAAAATTTGTGAATTTAACGTTCATGCCGCTGGCTTGTATTCTATACAAGTGAAATATGAGGTGCTGTTCGTCGAATTTGCTTTCGCCACTCTGTGCAAGGCAGGTCCTCGGACAAAAAGGTCAGTGTAGAAATGAAAAGGGCAATTAAAATATTTAGCTACTGGGAAGGTGCGTGTGAACTACTGTCCAACCTGGAGAGACTGTCGGAGTTCGTGCATAGAGGCGAGGAAGGAGCTACAGGGACAGGTGTTACATCTCCTGCAGCTGTAGAGAAAAGTACATCGGGCTGGGGTGGTCTGGGTTTAAATGGATGAATGAACCATAGGTGTGGAGGAACAGTCTGCAAAAAGCGGAAATGCATGGAAATGTACATATGTGGTTAATAATGGGATGAGGTTGGGGGCGACGGAAATGTCCGAAGATGATGTTTAGGATTGCGGTGGCTGGTGGGTGAATGGAGAGAGAGAGGAAGGAAGCATAGAGCGGTATCAGAGATAGTCCAGGTAAATTTGAGGGCAGGGTGGGAATAAGTGGGAATTTGAGTTCTGCACGGGTGTAGGATGTAGCATTTATTGTCGAGGACTGGCCGCTCTGTATCGCAAAGGAGGTCAGGGGGTGGTGAAAACACGACAGAGGTGAGGGCCGGAGGCAGGGACGAGCAGAGGTGCAGAAGCAGGCTGCGGGCGTGGGAGACAGAGGGCTTCAGAGAGGAGGGGTTGGGAGGAGCTGTGCATGGGCGGGCAGGGGAGCGGTATTAAGGTCATAAGGAATAGTAGAAATGGGAATTCGGCCGATCATGTCCACTGAACCATTAAATCATGGCTGATCTATCTCGCCCTCCTAACCCCATTCTCTTGCCTTCTCCCCATGACGTCTGACATCTGTAGTAGGAGTAGAGTGGTTAGGAGCACGACAATCTCATGGCCTCTGTTTCTTCCTTGAAACGAGACCAAATATATTTTTCTCTATGAACAATCTCCTGTGCCTAGAGGAATTTGTCGTCACCCTCAACAACTTCTCTTTTGACTCCTCTCACTTTCTCCAAGTTAAAGTTGCAGCTGGACAGTCACATCAGTCACAGCTACTGGCTACCAATTTGTTTGTTACATTGTGCAGTGGAGTTTTATTTCAGTACAAAATAGAACCCGCTGGCGTTACCCCCGAACTCGTTCTCGAATACATCGACCACTACGCTGGGGCTACTTCCTGCTATCCGTGCAACACTTTACCTTCATGAGGAACCGTGTAGTTGGCAGTTGCTGGAGTTAGCATAGAACGGTGAATAATTTTACATGTGTAAACGGTTCCTTCTTTGACTGCCCGTTTCTCCTCTAAAAAGCTGATAACTTCATACAATCCGTCTGCCGTTGAACTTTGTTCATGCCGAAATCCAGATTGGATGACGGAACCATTTCTATGCCAGGTGAGATTAAATTCTTTCGGGTAAAAGGCAGCCGTTCTGCACTGCATTTTCAGGAAATGAGTCGCAGTATTTCTAGATCGAACGGATACAATCTTCAGAGGAGAAGGGACAGCTAGGTAAAGAGGAATAGAATGAAAAGGGGAAAAGTCGATTACATCATCCAATGGCATTTGTTCCAACGCTACTTAACTCCATCCTAATTTTTAAATCGGGAGCCAGATGAAGGTGTAATTCATCGCGATTGACCCCCCCCCCCCCCCCCCCCCCCCCCCCCCCCCCCCCCCCCCCCCCCCCCCCCCTCCCTTGACATGCATTCCCTTGACATTTAATTTAAGAAAAAAGCACTAATTTGCACACTTGTTTCTTGTGCTAACATGCGCGAATCAACTTTCAAGTTTCAACTCTTTAAAGGCACAGTACTGTGACACATAAACAGTTGCAGACTTTGACTGGCTTACAGAGAATGCTTTGATGCTTTCACTAACATTCATTGTTTCTCTAATTCGGCGCAAGAAATATAATTTATATTTCAATTATTTTGTGGAAGTAAAAACCTCGCTCTTTCAATTCACAGGATTATATGTTGATAACATCATTAGGAAAACATCTGGAGGATCCCCGCCTCGGCATTCAGTGTCCAATTGAAACGTTGTATTTATTCATCTTCCACTCACTACCTTCAATATACATCAACTCAAATATCATCCCTGTCATGCCCTCTGAACTATATTTTCAAACGAATCAATCCAGAATAATGTCCCACCGTTTTGCACATTTGTATTCTGGATTAAAGACTTTTGTGAAGCAAACCGAAATTCGAGCTGCAACTAAAGTACCGTTCGCTCACCATATACGATCAGTTGCTCTCTTGTTTCCTTCCAAACCGGTCGGCCCGCTTGTTTTGCAAGACAATAGTATGTTCCGGCGTCCGAGACCGTGACATTTAGCAGGTGAAGGTAGGCGCCTCCTGTCCGTATAGTGAAGACTTTCCTGCTACCTTCTTTCAGGAAACCTTTATTTCCATCTTTCCACCAGAAAACCTCCAGGTTTGACAGATTTACATTGAAGGGGAAGGGACACCGACAGGTAAAATTTATGCCACTGATCACCGTATTCTGAACAACATTCGATATCGTCTTGCCCGACCTGTTCTCAGCAGCTGTCAATAGATGGTGCACAATCCAGTTTAGTCATTGATATACAGCAGTGGAAATGTAACACTGCAGGCAAAAATCTTATTGCACTCAGCCCAAAAACGTACAATGAATTGAACCGAATTATTATGCCCGCTTTTTGTGTCCTCGTAAAGGTTTCGTAAATTACACTCCTTTCCAGAACTCACACAACAGCAAAGACATAATGGACAATTCGGCATGACATTATAAGGTACAACTATCATATCTGCGTAATTTAAAGACCCATAAATAAAAAAACAATAGAAGCCCTAATTTACCCGCATTAAAAATTCCAAGGAAATACATCGTCCAAGGTGACACTTTCAGAAACATATCGACGACGAAGCACGCCTGGCTGTGAAAGATGAAAGTCTGGTTAATAATCGTCACAGTATCTTCTACACTGACTCCTCGTCACATCGGTCACCCCCAAGACATGGCCGGGAAATGTGTTGCTTTTAATATAGGGCTTGGCTGAGTGCCTGAAAGCGGAAATGGAGTCAGGAAATAGAAGGCTGTTTTATTTGAGGGCACCAAACAGTGTGCACATCGATCATTTCTCGATTTTCGCCAAATAAGAAAATTGCTCCCTCGAGAAATTGATAGGCCATGAATGAACCAATCTTTGTTTCAAACGCTGCTTTTCTGTTCTTTTCCCCTTTAACGACCCTCAAAACTCATTTATGTGCTCAGATTTCGCCTTGTATACATTCAATAACGCCCGCCCAAATCTTTCTCTTTTCTGTTTAGCATGTGTTCCACCCTTTGGTTTCCTTAAATTTCGTTCTAGAAACCCTAACTAAAAAGTACGTTCCGGAAATCAACCCGACCGCCCACAACCCGGAGGATTTATATGTTTCAATATGATCACCTCTTGTTTTATGTAGTCCATCACGACATAACTGTAGATTTAATTAGTTATGCCTGAGTACCTTGCTGTGGCGAATGCTGTGGCATTCCGCCATTCACTGTTAGTCAATCTAGCAATCATCCATTCATCCCATTGCCCTTTTCAGATAATTAACCACCATAGCATCCATTTCCTTATAAATTATATCCATAACACGTTCGCGTGTTCCTATCTTGATCAGATATCTTTTATAGGGAATACTATAAAGTGCTTCAGGATATCCATATCCAGATTCGCAGTTCCCTTTTATTCACATTGCTCCCTCCATCGTGAAATGGTGCTAGAAGATGTATCAAAATATGTGTGTTTTTCATAAACCCACGGACTCTTGATAGACATAGTTTCATCAACTGATTACACTTTAATCAGTAATGGATTTGAACACTTTCCCAACAGCAGTTGACAGAATACCTTGCCAATAGTTTCCTCCTATTCGTGCCCCTCTTGTCTTTACACTGTCATGACATTTACAGTTTTCCCAGATCTATTCAACATCCATGGATTTTTATTTCAGTACAAAATAGAACCCGACACATCTCCAGTCACCTCACAGGTTCGTAGTTAAATCACCGAGAACGTTCTTCTATCGCCATGGCTTCTACTTAGTTATTATTGTTCGATGTTCCCAGTTTCCTCTACCGTGAAAACCAGATACTAAGCAATTATTTATAATCCTTGACACATTTTTCTCCCATGAATAATATAATACACACATTCGTTTTGCGGCAAAATGTTTAATTTAGTTACTCTCTTCCTTGTTATCAATGTGAAGAATATCTTGCTCTCTGCTTCAATGTTATTTATTGCATTACGCACAGGCGACCTGTTCTCGTTATATTATTTTACCTCTCTGATCTTAGTTTAGATTAGCTAAGATAAAGCGCGGAAACAGACCTTCGGGCCGCCGAGTCCGGCCGACCAACGATCATCTGTATATTGCTTCTCTTCTACACACCAGGGAGAATTTACAGAGGTCAATTAACCTTTAAACCTGCAAGCCTTTTGGGATGTGGGACGAAAACGGAACAGCCGGGAAAACCCAACGATCACAATCAGAACATGCAGACATCACTCGTCGTCAAGATCAAGTCCCTGGCGCTGTGAGGCAGCGCATAGTCTGTGTCGCCCTAAACTTGTTGGAAGTCGACATAATCCTGTTGGCAGTCCACATACGAAGACAATGCCAAAGAGCTACTGGATAAATCGTGCTATTTTGTCAACGCTGCCGGGACAGCAAACGACGAAGTCTGCGACTCCATGGCATTCTGTTGAAACAGCGATAATATTTTCCCACTAAATCGAATGAGTCGATCTTGAAGATTTGAATCGATTACTGAGACCGATTTCGTCCTCGTAATTTCCATCGTTCTAACTAAGATGTCTGAATTACAGGTATTATGAGCAGGCCGTATATATATATAGCTGAACATAACGTGCAGGAAAAACTGCAGGTGCTGGTTTAAATCGAAAGTAGACACAACATGCTAGAGTAACTCAGGCGGGCAGGCAACATCTCTGGAGCGAAGGAATGGGTGACGTTTCGGGTCGAAGAAAGTCTGAAGAAGGGTCTCGGCCCGAAACGTCACCCATTCTTTCGCTCCAGAGATGCTGCCTCTCCCGCTGAGTTACTCCAGCGTTTTGCGTCTACCTATAGTTGGACAGTTAAAAAAAATATCAGTTAGGTGAATAATATGTACAAATTGACTATTCATGCTAACGCATGTTGTTTACATTCAAAATATATTAGTCTCCGAGGTATTTATTTTATTATCCTTCATAAAGATCCAATCAAATAACATCGGTCGTATAGTCCTTGCCACGTTTGATGTAATCTGTGTCAGGATGGAGGCACAATGTTTAATCGCTGGATAGTAACATGGAGACCCGCAAACTTGTGCGAAGATTGAAGTCCGACAAGGAAAGTTAAATTCTGATTAATAATTCGGAATTTTAAATAAGAGAAACGGGTCGTTCGGCCCACCGAGCCCGCACCGACTAGCGACCACCACACCATAACACCACCCTACACATATTAGGGACAAGTTTACATTAATACCAAGCCAATTAACCTTATTTTGTACGTCTTTGGAGTGTGGGAGGGAACCGAAGATTTCGGAGGATACTGACGCGGTTACGGGGAGAACGTATAAAGTCCGTATAGACAGCACCCGTATTCAGGATCGAACCCGGGATTCTGGCGTTGTAAGGCAGCAACTATACCGCAACGCCACCTTGCCACACTTGAATCTTATTGCACTGCTGCGCTTTAGATATACCGATTAGACTTTGGAAATCCCGCATACATGCTGGGTCTGTTCTCATCAAATATGGTTCCAATCCATTAAAAAAGTCATTTTTATGGACGTCTTTTTGCATGAAAACCATGTTAATCCTTCAGCAACACCCGTGTGCTTCACATTTGAAATTCAATCGCCCCTCACATTATATGATAGGTTCTTGACTGGTTTCATTTAAAACCGTTTAACCCGCAAGTTTGTGGAATGTGGAAGTACATTGTTCATGTTCACATTCAGCTACAACGGTTGCGCCCCCTACCCGTAATGTTCTGCTATCTCTTCTCAGGAAGTTCTTATTTCCGTCTTTTTGCCAGTGCACCGTTACGTTGGGTTGATTAAGATCGAAGAGGAATGGAAATTGGCGTGTAACGTTCATTTTGTTGAGCTGCGTCTTCTGAGCAGCATCGGATGTCGCTTTCCCCCATAGGTCCAGAGTAATGGGCAACATAAATTACATCATTAAACCAAACTTCTCGTGTTTTATCAACACGAGCAACAAAAAGTTTCGGATTCAAGTTGTTTTTGCTGACATTTAATGTAAGATTTTTATCGGTTCTTGTATCTTTCTCATTTACAATTGTTATAAAAGCAAGACAAACAATGAGTTTTGTTTCACACAATTTTTCATCATCATCATCATCATCATCATCATCTCTATCATACACTGACACACAAACCGTTTTTCATCTGTAGTTATTGTACAATAATCAAAAAAAGCAGAATCTTGTTGGAGTTTTCTTTGCCATTGTGAAAGGGGCTTTAGATTTCAAACTTGCTAACTTGGGTAATTTTGAATTAACTCAAATGTTTTTCCTGAAAAAGAAAATAATTAATGACATTAGTGATTTATTCAGTCCTGAAATTGAATTATTAACATCTTATATACATCTCAAAATACGAGGTTAGAGTACAGTAAATACCGGCGGAAGAACGAGCACACTTTACTTACCTTTACTAACTCTACTAAAGTGAGTGACTACTAGTCTCTATTCATAGGTAATAATTAAATAATTTAAGGAAACTTGTTTTAATGGATTAGGGCGGTCAAAGGGACGCCCCCCCCCCCCCCCCCTGTGTTTAGTGCTGTTGAGGCGGAATTAATCATCACTGACGATTTCTTTTGCAGTAAATCATGAAAATTCGTAATCTGTATTCATTTATAATATATTTCCCCATAAATGAATGACTACATTTACCTTTTGAATTCAGAAATTATCCAGACATGTTCACTCAGTAGCAGGTGGAGATAAATCAGCTGGTGATGGTGTTTGTTTACGTTTTGTTTGTGGTCGTTCTGCCGCCAGATGGCTGCACCGATGTGATTTCTCGTTCTCTCGGGTGGAAATAAAGTGTGCGGCATGTTTAAAAAGTGGGATTCTTTTTTTCCAATTTACGTAGTCTCTGAAATTTATGTGGAGGTCGGAATCGGAACTTTGTTACCGACTCCGACTCCAGCCGCATCAAAATTGCTCCGACTCCGACTCGATGACTCCCACTCCGACTCCACAGCCCTGAATTCAACAATGTATAATTATTTCAATAAGGCGAAGTAACATATTTATTATCCTCCTCGTTTCCCTGGTGGACCCTGTATTGATTCTCACCGTACTACTACTGACGATGTGCACCTTAGGCGCAAGATCTTATTTAGCGATGAAGATGTCTGTGTTTCTTCTCGATAATGAACTTAATCACGGACTCGGTGTTGAAGGTATCAGAGAATAAACAAAACAAATCGGGAGGTAAAGTGAAGGCGCATTCTTATTCAGCTCATCATCTAGTAAGGGCTAGGTTCAAATTTCGCTATGGAAATTATATTTTGTTTAAAATTAAGAATTTAGTCATAATGATAATTAAATTGCGAGGTTGTTCTTGAAATCTCGTGTGGCTCAATTAAGCCCTTTATAGGATAACCTTGCCCCAATCGAGGCAACGTAATTCCAACCCATTAATGTGGTTCGCTTTCAATGTCACCTAAAATATACTAGTAATTGGGGTGAGCTACTCTTGAACACAAAATGAAACTATGTTTTGTAAAAAAAAAAGCTGTACCTGCATGCAAAATCCGCAGAGGAAACACGTCTAAAGTTGAAATGAGTTGAAAGAAATCGACAATGAATTTTCTGATCAGAAAGGAAAGAATGCGTCAATCATGTGGCTCTGCATCTGCTAGAATGATCTCCTTCATGTGCAATCACAGAACAATTACGCGCTTACTTGCAGGGACTTTGAAGAATGGAAACTAAATGCGTGGCTCAATCCGGAACAGGTCAAGCAATAATTAGACAGCACGATAGTAAAATAATGTAGAGAGCGTAATCATTCACTCAATCAAATGTCCTTATGTCTATACTCCGTCTGAAACGATTAAACTAACAGGTCTTCATTACCGGCTGTATATAATCAAATTACGAGACCTTGCATGAACGGAAGCGGACCTCCCGAGTACATTTTTCCTTATTTTACGAAGGCTTATATTTAAGATGTTAAAAGGGCCACATGCTCACAGATTAACAGAAAGATTATATTATAGTTAGTAAATGTAAAGCAAAAACTGCGTTGTTTATATTTATCTTCAAATTCATGTTCCAGGTTGACGAACGTCGTGTGGTTAATGCTATGAGGTATTTAGTTGAAAGATTCACAACTAATTCGATTACGAGCTCATATTGGCTGCACGGCTATTCTTCAAATTGTAATGATGACTGGATGCAACAAAGTGAGTTTTAACTGTTCTCAACGTCGAACTGGGCGGAGGTGTTGTGCGAAGCGCACGCCAAGCCTGCGCTTGGTCTCACCGAGGTTGATCATACGCTGAATAATCCAACCACATTTTTGTTTGGAAGTGGAAAGAAATAATAGAAACATAGGAACATAGAAAATAGGTGCAAGAGTAGGTCATTCGGCCCTTCGAGCCTGCACCGCCATTCAATATGATCATGGTGGTCATCCAACTCAGTATCCTGTACCTGCCTTCTCTCCCTACCCTCTGATCCACAAGGGCCACATCTAACTCCCTCTTCAATATAGCAAATTAACTGGCCTCAACTACCTTCTGTGGCAGTTAATTCCACAGATTCTCCACTCCCTGTGTGAAAAAGGTTTTTCCCATCTCGGTCCTAAAAGATTTCCCCCTTATCCTTAAACTGTGACCCATTGTTCTGGACTTCCCCAGCATCGGGAACAATCTTCCTGCATCTAGCCTGTCCAACCCCTTAAGAATTTTGTGAGTTTCTATAAGATCCCCCCTCAATCTTCTAAATTCTAGCGAGTACAAGCCGAGTCTATCCAGTCTTTCCATGGTCACCAAACTCATGGATTTAGTACTCCCCAACATCGGAAACAATCTTCCTGCAGCTAGCCTGTACAACCCCTTAAGAATTTGTAAGTTTCTATAAGATCCCCCCTTCGTGTCATCCCCAAACTTGGAGATGTTGCACTCAATTCCCTTGTCCAAATCATTAATATATGGGGTCCCAGCACTGAGCCTTGCGGTACCCCACTAGTCACTGCCTGCCATCGCAAAACGGATCCGTTTACTCCTACTCTTTGCTTCATGTCTGCCAGCCAGTTCTCTATCCATAAATACTGAACCCCCAATACCGTGTGCTTTAAGTTTGTATACTAATCTCTTATGTGGGACCTTGGCGAAAGCCTTCTGAAAGTCCAGATTTTCCTTGCCCTCCTTTTCAGAATAATAGTGCTTTAAGCCGATAACCCGACACTGGCAATAAATAATTAAATAATTAAATAACGCAGCTTTCCAGCCCCTTATCTCATTGGCTACGCTCGGCTGCAAATCGGTGTCGCTGTCAATCTGGTGGACCATCTTCCTCTAGTGGTGGGGGTGGGGGATTGGGAGGGGCCTCACAAGTGGAACAGCCTAGGACCTCTATTCATCTAAATCCGGCCCTGACAGCAGCTGATGAATACGTGATAGACGGGAGCTATCTTTGAACGTCTGAAATTAGTTCCGCCAGTCAGAGAAAGGCTCAATGTTAACTCATTCAGCGTATTTCTGATCAAATATTTGTGATTCAGAGAAGAAATAACAAGTATGAAAACAACTTGTTTATCTAAATCTGCTGAACGTCACTATTAAATTAGTTCAAATGAAATAGTGACAGTCGCCTCCAGTCAATAGTATCACTGGCAGCAAGAGATACTCAAGAATGCTCTGTCCTCACTCTGTTGTCTGATGTTACGGATGTCACGTGGCAAACACGGAATATTGTGAGACTGGAGGATGAGAACTCATATCTCGTGGTCCATATTAGCATCAATGCCATATGTAGAAAGGGACACGAGGGGCTGCAAAGAGAATTTAGGGAGTTCGGTATTCGGTGAAAGAAACAAGACCTCCTGTATTGCTATGTCAGGATTATAAAACTGTATCGAAAGGAATAGCAAAATAATCCAAGTGAATACGTGGCTAGGGCCCTGGTGTAGGTGGGAGGGCATAAAATATATGGGTCATTGGGTATTCTTACAGGACAAATGGGACCTATCTAAAACGGACGGGTTGCAATTGAACTGGGAGGTAGAGGCGGTGTCCTTGCAGTTACTTGGGAGGATTTATGCACGAGGGGGGTGGCGTGAAGTGAGCACGGGGGGGGGGGGGGGGGGGGGGGGGGGGGGGGGGGGGGGGGTGTGTGGCAGCAGGTCAGCCCATGGCAAACTACGTTAAAGAAGGGGGGATAGGGGGTTATGATCCAGTTATGGCCCAGTGGCAAGATCGGGGTTATGACCCATTAGTCTGAAATGGAGGTGAGACAGAAAAAGGTTAATAAAAAAATGTTAAGATGGATTTTCTGAAGTGTGTTTTGAGTGAGGCTAAATAACACGTTGAAACAGATCGGTTTAGATGTGTTTATTCCAAGGAGCATTTCAGGTAAAGCGGATGATCATCAAGGACCCACACCATCCTGGCCATGCACTCATCTCTCCGCTACCACCGGGCAGAAGGTACAGGAGCCTCAAATCTGTTACATCGAGGATCGGGAACAGCTACTTCCCCACAGCCATCAGGCTATGAAACTCGCCAACAAACAGACTCTGAACTGTAACAGCCGATTGCACTTTATCTGCTTATTTAAGTGTATATTAGAAACATAGAAACATTGAAACATAGAAAATAGATGCAGGAGTAGGCCACTCGGCCCTTCGAGCCTGCACCGACATTCAATATGATCGTGGCTGATCATCCAACTCAGTATCCTGTACCTGCTTTCTCTCCATACCCCCTGATCCCTTTAGCCACAAGGACCACATCTAACTCCTCCTTACATATAGCCAACGAACTGGCCTCAACTACATTCTGTGGCAGAGAATTCCAGAGATTCACCACTCTGTGTAAAAAATGTTTTTCTCGTCTCAGTCCTAAAAGATTGCCCCTTTATCCTGAAACTGTGATCCCTTGTTCTGGACTTCCCCGACATCGGGTACAATCTTCCTGCATCTAGCCTGTCCAACCCTTTAAGAATTTTTCAACTTTCTATAAGACCCCCCCTCAATCTTCTAAATTCTCACGAGTACAAGCCGAGTCTATCCAGTCTTTCTTCATATGAAAGTCTTGGCATCCCAGGAATCCGTCTGGTGAACCTTCCCTGTACTCCCTCTATGCCAAGAATGTCCTTCCTCAGATTAAGAGACCAAAATTGTACGCAATACTCCAAGTGTGGTCTCACCAAGACCCTGTCCAACTGCAGTAGAACCTCCCTGCTCCTATACTCAAATCCTTTTGCTATGAATGCTTACATACCATTCGCTTTCTTCACTGCCTGCTGCACCTGCATGCCTCCTTTCAATGACTGGTGTACCATGACACCCAGGTCTCGTTGCATCTCCCCTTTTCCTAATCGACCACCATTCAGGTAATAGTCTGCTTTCCTGTTTTCGCCACCAAAGTGAATAACCTCACATTTATCCACATTATACTGCATCTGCCATGCATTTGCGCACTCACCCAGCCGATCAAAGGTATGGTGTAGCCTCTTAGCATCCTCCTCACAACTAACACAGCTATTGAACTGAACTGTACTGTATTTTTGCTTTCAATATTCTGTTGTGCTGCAGCAAGCAAGAATTGCATTGTCCTATCTGGGACACATGACAATGAACTCTCTTGACTTGACTTGACTTGATCGTAGACTGCTAACTCAACATTTGTGAGTTTTGATGTTTCATACATTATAGGGATTGGGGTACAAGAGATACAGGAATTGCATTACAAATCAGGAAAATGTCAGCGGCACTCACATACTCATTTACTGAGGCAATAAGAGTGGAACACAATATGAAGAGAGGTGTAACAACTCTAATGGGATTACACCCTATTGCCTGTGAATGAGAGAGAAACAGATATGCGGGGAGATTAGAGAAAGATGTAAAAACATCAAGTTTCTGGGATCGGTGACAAAACCCCATTATTGACTGTGACTTCCTTCATGTGAAAAATCTAAAAAGAGCAAAGCTTGGTTAGGTGTGTCCAAAGTAGTTTCATGAAACAGTCTGTGGATATTGCAACTCGAAGCCGGACCATGTTACACCTTGCTTTGGGAAATGAGCTTGATGTTTTAGTAGAAGTGTATTTTGGGATCCCTGATCATAAGTCCATACGTTTTAAGACAGCTGCGAATAAGGATCTATCTAGATATTGGGGGAGATGGTGAGCAGATGTTGTTGGGTACATTTACATTGGACATGGTGGAGTCGATTAAAGGCCAACTGATCAGAAATTAGGACCAGTATACGCCAGTAAGGAGGAGGAATGACGTTATATAGGCGAGGAATGATTGGATAACCTGAGATATTGTAAATTAGAATTAGGTGACAATATGCTGGTGCACTTTGAGAACAAGAAAGAGGTGTTGGTTCAATTTAAAAGCCTTAAGGTGCATAAATTCCAAGGGTCCGGTGGAATCTGCCCACTTTTATTGAGGGAGGCAAGGGAGGAGATGAGATGGCAATGCCTTTGATGAGGATTTTCGTATCCACTTAAGCCACAATCGAATTCCCAGATGACTGAAGAGTCCACCTTTTCCAGAAATTCAGTAATTGAATGCTAATGGAGAAGATTTCAATTTGTGGGAGACATGGTGATTTGTTACTTTGGATTGATTAGCTACATTTAGTATTACATACAGTTCCGGTTGCCCCATTACAGGAATTACGTGGATGCATTGGAGCGGATGCAGAGGAGGTTTACCAGAACGTTGCCTGGATTAGAGAGTTTCAGTTACAAGGAGAGGTTGGATAAACCTGTATTATTTTCTCTGGAACGTCAGAAGCTCAGTGGACAATAGATTAATAAAAATTTAAAATATGACGGGCATAGATAGGGTAGTCTGTCACAAATGTTATCTTAGGATGCGGTATGTCCAACTTTAGAGGGCATAGATATAAACTGAGTGGGGGAAGTTTAATATTGAAATATGGGGCAAGCTCTTTACACAGAGATATGTTGGCAGAGGGGCTGCATTGCATCATGCCGATCACGGTATCCCATCTGCATTAGTACCATCTATCGGCGTTTGGTCTCCAAAACCATCCATGTCCTGTTCAAATGGCCTTTAAATGTTGTTGTAGTTTCAGCCTCATTTCATATCCCCACTATCATGTGGGGAATGGCTCTCCAGCTCCTGATACAGCTGTAACAACATCCTCAATTCTATACTCATTACCCTGACTGATGAAGGCCTGTGTGCCGAAAGCCTTCTTAACTACTTTGTCTACCTGTGACACCACTCTCAAGGAACCATGTACTGTACCAGCACACCTTGACCCTTCTGCTCTACAAACTCTCTGGCGCTTTACCGTTTACTATACAGGTCCTGCCCACATTTGACGTCCCAAAATACAAAACCTCACACGTATCTGCATTAAACCCATTAACCATTGATCAGCCTACTTGCCCAACTGAACAAGATCCTGCTGCAACCTTTGATAACTATTTTCGCTATCTACAATATTACCCAATTAAATCGTCTGCAATCTCACTAATCCGGCTTTCCATGGGAATACTCACCGGTAGGCGGCGCGACTCTCGTCAGCAGCGGCCTCTGCAGCCCGTCCGCGTTTTCATTATTTTTTGTCTATGTTTCTATGTAGTTTTTGTTATTTTTTGTTGGGGTTGTGTGTGTGTGTGGGGGGGGGGGGGGGGGGGTGGGGGTTATTGGGGGGGGGGGGGGGGGGGGGGGGGGGGGGGGGAGGGGGTAACTTTTAAATCTCTCCCTGCACGGGAGACCCGACCTTTTCTTGTCGGGTCTCCGTGTCGTCGTTGGGCTGCAACGAGGAGCGGCCTCCAACAGGAGAAGACCGGGGACTCTGGTGCCGACTACCTCACCGTCGCGGAGCTGGCCGAGTCCAGAGCGGGTGGAGCGGTGGTGGGGCG
Source organism: Leucoraja erinaceus (assembly GCF_028641065.1). Lineage (NCBI taxonomy): Eukaryota > Metazoa > Chordata > Chondrichthyes > Rajiformes > Rajidae > Leucoraja > Leucoraja erinaceus. The sequence goes on along the minus strand of NC_073393.1, from coordinate 19,997,954 downwards.
CTTCTGCTGCTGCGGCCCGACCTCCGGAGATTCGGAGGCTGCAACTGCGGGTCTGGCGGACGGCGGCACCGGGAGCCCGCGGGTCACATGAGGGAGACCGCTTTTCAGGGCTCTCGCAACGGCGACTTCTCCCGTCCGAGTTGCGGGGTCGAAGAGCTCCTGGAGTGGGGCCTGACATCACCGCCCCGCGCGGCTTGGAATGTCCGCGGGACTCTGCGAGCGCACGCCGGGGGCTCTAACATCAAGAACCCGGTGTGCGACCTTGCACCACCCGGCGTGGCTTTAAAGGCCGCGGGACAATCGCCATCGCCAGCCGGGGGCTTTGATTTTGACACTCTGACATGGGGGGGGGGGGGGGAGGGGGGGAGTGCAGTGGAGAGATAAGTTTTTTTGGCCTTCCACCACAACGATGTGATGGATGTTTATGTAAAATGTTAATTATGTTGTGTCTTGGGTCTATTTGTTTGTAATGTATGGCTGCAGAAACGGCATTTCGTTTGGACCTCAAGGGGTCCAAAAGACAATTAAATTGAATCTTGAATCTTGAAAGGTAGGATACCAGGTGGTGTGGCTATTCTATGGAACAAGAAGCTTGACTCATCAGTAAATTGATTTGGCTTGATGTTGACTGGTGCATTGCCATGCACTTTACTCACAACGACAAGGACTTTGTTATCCTTAACGTATATACACCCTATGAATGCCATCAGAATGAGGATGAATATTTAAATAGACTTGCTTTCATCTATTCTTTCATTCAAAATAATAATTATTGTAGTGTATATGTCATTGGGGATATGAATGCAGATATCTCAGGTAGGAACTCATTATTTGCCAATCATATGGCTCCGTTCTGTCAAGATAATAATATTGTCAAGCAAAGTGCTTTTACCTACAGATAGCTAGACTTATATTAGTGAGGCCTGGCACACCACATCATGGCTGGACCACTGTATTAGTACAGCTGATGCACATGCCTCATTGGGGTGTATGAGCATGCTGTACGGGGCAGCAATGACTGATCATATACCTGTTGCTATGACAATAAATGTTGAACACATACCTGTGGTATCCAGAGATAGAAGTAGCTCTAATACAGAAAAACTGGACTGGTCAACGCTTACAAAGGAAGACATCCTAGCCTATTATGCCCATACAGATAAATCCTTAAGCAATATTCATCTACCTAAAGATGCAATAATATGTAGTAATGTTAATTGTAAATATATGAAGCATAGGAGAGATATCTGCTCCATGTATAATGATATAGTAAGCGCCTTATATGTAGGCAGTAAGCCCTACTGCAAGCATAAAAATAAGACACATAACATCAGACCTGGCTGGAATAAGTATGTAGCTGAGTATCATACTGAAGCCACCAAATCATGGGCTATGGCAGGTAGACCCAGACAGGGGCCTGTGTTTGAGCACAAGAAGCTCACTAATGCAAGGTATAAGTATGCTGTTCGCTTCATCTGTAAAAATGAGCAAGCTATGAGGGCTGATTCCATGGCTAAGAAACTGCTAAGTAACAATGATACTGATTTTTGGAAGGAAGTGAGAGCCCTTAGCAGTTGCAAAACATCTCTACCATGTACTGTAGATGGAATCTCCGGAACAGCTAATATCGCGGAGTTATGGCGACAACATTATAGCACTTTATTCAACTGTGTCCAAGGCGACTTGTGTAGGGTGGACAATATTGAGAGTAATGACTCGATGGTGATTATGTCACATGAGGTGTATCATGCCATGAACAAGCTGTCCAACAACAAAGCAAGTGGCTTGGATCATATCTCTGCTGAACATCTTAAGTATGCGAGTATGAGGATAGCTCCTCTCCTAGTTATTTGTTTTACTGGCTTTATGATTCATGGCTTGTTACCAGACTTAATGTTGTCTGTCCTGTTAGTGCCGGTCATTAAGGACATAGCTGGTAAAGTAGGTAACCTAAATAATTACAGGCCCATAGCTTTAGCCAGCATATTGTCAAAAGTTTTAGAAAGAGTTCTGCTAGATAGAATAAACGAGTTTGTTAACCTCACAGATAACCAGTTTGGCTTTAAAGCTAAACATGGCACTGACTTATGCATATATGCCCTAAAGGAGATTGTAAACAAATATAGAGGCAAAAACTCTTCAATCCTTATGTGCTTTATTGATGCTTCCAAAGCCTTTGACCGTGTTAATCACAGAAAGCTGTTTGGTAAAATGAGTCAAAGAGGGGTGCCTGAATACATTGTTAGAATTCTGGCCTACTGGTATTCCCACCAGACTATGCAAATAAAATGGGGCAATAGGGTCTCAGCCCCATTTGGGGTTAGCAATGGTGTTAGACAAGGAGGAATTTTGTCCCCAGTCCTTTTTAATCTATATATTGATGATCTGTCTAAACAATTGAAAGCCTGTAACACTGGGTGCGTGATTGGTAATATTTTAGTGAACCATATTATGTATGCAGATGATCTTGTGGTCTTTAGTCCATCTAGCGCTGGTCTCCAGCAGCTCCTTACTATATGTTCTGTGTATGGTGTGGAACATGACATTAAAAATAATGCTAGTAAGAGTGCTGTTATGGTCTGTAGAACCAAAGAGGATAAATGAGGTTAAAAAAGGTTCAATGGTTGGTTATTAATGGTGGAGTAGCAAGATGGATTCAACAGTGGCTGAATGGGAGATGCCAGAGAGTAATGGTGGATGGTTGTTTGTCAGGTTGGAGGCCAGTGACTAGTGGGGTACCACAGGGATCTGTTTTGAGTCCACTGTTGTTTGTCATGTACATCAATGATCTGGATGATGATGTGGTAAATTGGATTAGTAAGTATGCAGATGATACTAAGATAGGTGGGGTTGTAGATAATGAAGTTGATTTTCTAAGTCTACAGAGAGATTTATGCCAGTTGGAAGAGTGGGCTGAAAGATGGCAGATGGAGTTTAATGCTGATAAGTGTGAGGTGCTACATCTTGGCAGGACAAATCAAAATAGGACGTACATGGTAAATGGTAGGGAATTGAAGCATGCAGGTGAACAGAGGGATCTAGTTGTGGCTTTATTCTTTGGAGCGCAGGAGGTTAAGGGGGGACTTGATAGAGGTCTTTAAAATGATGAGAGGGATAGACAGAGTTGACGTCGATAAGCTTTTCCCACTGAGAGTAGGAAAGATTCAAACAAGGGGACATGACTTGAGAATTAAGGGACAGAAGTTTAGGGGTAACATGAGGGGGAACTTCTTTACTCAGAGAGTGGTGGCTGTGTGGAATGAGCTTCCAGTGAAGGTGGTGGAGGCAGGTTCGTTTTTATAATTTAAAAATAAATTGGATAGTTATATGGACGGGAAAGGAATGGAGGGTTATGGTCTGAACGCAGGTACATGGGACTAGGGGAGAATACGTGTTCGGCACGGACCAGAAGGGTCGAGATGGCCTGTTTCCATGCTCTAATTGTTATATGGTCATATGGTTATAAATGCCTAAAATATCCTGATTTTAAATTGTCTGACAATAATCTTAGTGTCTGTAATAAGGTAAAATATCTAGGGCATATTAGTACAGAACAAATGACAGATGATGAGGATATTTATAGGCAACGACGCATGCCGTATGTGCAGGCGAATATTCTCTTGCATAAATTTGGTGCGTGTGCAGATGAGGTGAAGATGTCGCTATTTAGAGCATACTGCATACCACTCTACGCTGCGCACCTGTGGTCAAACTATGGAAAGACAAGTATGCAGAGACTAAAGGTGGCATATAACGATGCCATGAGAACACTGCTAAGGCAACCTAGACGGTGTAGTGCCAGTAATATGTTTGTGGCTGTAGGAGTGAGTACTTTAGAAGCTACCCTAAGACATCACATGTATAAATTCATTTGCAGGATAAATGACTCTAAAAATGTGCTTCTTGTGGCCTTGTCAAACATAAGGGTCAGCACTACACGCTACGGATCCCAGCTGTGGAGACACAGGTCTCGTTGTAGGACATTGATCATTCTTTTAATCTGGATTTTTCACATGTATTTTGTTTTAAAATATATATAAATTATGATGTTTTTATAAGTGATATACTAAGATTTTATATGTATTTTATGATATTTAATATGCAATGCATTTTTTATGTAATGTTGCCCCTTGTCTGGACCTTGAGTCTGTAATAAAGTTTATTATTATTATTATTATTATTATTATTATTATTATTATGATCATCATTATTATCAACATTTGAAAACCACAAGTCATGCGATTGAAGGATTATGGATGCATAAAATATCGAATTCACTAATATTCACTAATCGGAATCTTGAAATAATTATTTGGTATGAAAGAAAATAATCAATTGATAACCACCTGCAGCAAGCTTAATAAAGGAAAAAAATTAATTCGGAATGCCGACTCACGCATTCGAACGTAAACATAATTAATGAGGAATAATGGAATTTTAATAACAAAGAGATGGTCTTAGACCAATTATAAGTTAGCCACGCTGTGTGAGCCCCCTCAGAATCAGAATCAGAATCAGAATCAATTTATTTGTCATTTGGACCCCTGGAGGTCCCAAACGAAATGCCGTTTCTGCAGCCATACATAACACACAAATAGACCCCAGACACAACATAATTACATTTAACATAAACATCCATCACATAACTGTGATGGAGGCCAAATAAACGTATCTCTCCACTGCACTCTCCCCCCCCCCGATGTCAGAGTCAAAGTCATAGCCCCCGGCTGGCGATGGCGATTGTCCCGCGGCCATTAAAGCCACGCCGGGTGGTGCGAGGTCGCACACCGGGTCTTGATGTTGGAGCCCCCGGTGTGCGCTCGCAGAGTCCCGCGGCCATTCCAGCCGCGCGGGGCAGTGATGTAGGCCCCGCTCCAGGAGCTCTTCGACCCCGCAACTCGGGCGGGAGAAGTCGCCGCCGCAGAAGCCCCGAAAAGCGGTCTCCCCCCAGGGAGCCGTGGGCTCGGCGCCGTCGTCCACAGACCTGTAGAGAGCCTCCGACTCTCCGGCAGCAGCAACAGCAGCAGCAGCAGCAGCAGCAGCGCTCCTCCACCGCTCCGGACTCGGCCAGCTCCGCGACGGTGAGGTGAGTCGACACCTGAGTCCCCGGTCTCTTCCTGTTGGAGGCCGCTCCTCGTTACGGCCTCAACGACGACTGAGACCCGACGAGAAAAGGTCGGGTCTCAGTGCAGGGAGAGATTCAAAAAGTTTCAAAAAGTTTCACACACACACCCCAACATAAAATAACAAACACTACATAAAAACACAGACAAAAATAATAAAAACGCGGACAGGCTGCAGAGGCCGCTGCTGGCCAGAGCCGCGCCGCCTACCGGAAAAAGGAAACGTGCTTATTATATGAGGAAACGTGCTTATTATAACTTCACAGTACACAAAAAGGCCTACGGCAATGAAAGTTAAGAATTACATTTTGGGAATAGATAGGCCGAATGCACAAAGTATTTTGCCCAAAGTACGGGAATGAAAAAGTTAAGGACACATGTTGAAGGTGAGAGAAGAGAAATTTAATTTAAAAAAAAACTGACGGGCACTGCTTTCACATAGCGGGTGTCTGCAACGAGTTGTGTCAGATACTATAACAGCATGTACTGGATATTTGGGTACATAGATAGGAAACGTTTAGAGGGATATGGGTCAAAAGCGGGTAGGTGTGATTATTGGGGCATATTGGACTGCATGAAGTTTGTCCCAAGGGTCTGTTTCCATATTGTATGACACAATGATATTACGATTATAATCAAATTAGCGAATAAATCATTTCTAGAGTAACTGACATTTTTCGATTCGCTGCCATATAGCCCGACGAATTTAGTTGTTATTTTTCACCCCGCTATATATTACACTTATTTCTTTATGTTGCCGTTTCAAATTATTTTTGGAGCTTGACGTGTTCAAGGATGCGTACGCCAGTTGGGTATCAGCAGCAGCCATAATTGCGATCTGCGCACAAATGTTTGCTATAGGTTAATTGGACAAGAAAACGACAAATCTCTCCAAGTAACAACACGTATCTGTATTCTCAGATGTGTAGAGTAAAAGCGTGAAACGAACTGTACCTTTGCATACACTGGGCTCTTCGCGTGCTCTTCAGGTTTCTCATATTCTTTGGAGCGGACAAAATCCAAATGGGCGTACATCGGATTATGGCTAACGTTCTCACCTTCTTCCTGGAAACTCATGAACATTTTAGGATTAGTTATAATACAGATGAAGCCTTCTCGTGGAATGCACTGGCAAGAATAAACGAGGGACAATTATTTTACGTTTTGTCTCGAGTGACTTATTGCATGAAGACCAATTTCCAGAGTCCAATCGACTGTGGGGAAAATAGTCGCAACTGAACAGATCAAAAAATGATAACAGTACATAATATGGAACATAGGACAGCATCTGAACGCGCCCTTCAGTCCAAAATGTTTGTGTTGAACACGATGCCATGTTAAACCGATCTCATCTATCTGTACATGATCCATATCCCTTTCCTTCTGCAGATGTCCATCTAAATGCCTCTTAAACGCCATTGTCGTGTCGACCTCCATCAAACATTCTTCCACACACCTTATAGCTATGCCCTCTAGCATTGGACATTTCTATTATGTGGAAAAGGTTCTGCCGGTCTACCCCATCTATGCTTCATTCTATCAATTCTGCCCTTAAGCACCGAATTGCCAGAAAAAAAACTATCCAAGTTTATACAACCCCTTCGGTCACTTGCGCCTCTCTAATCCAAGCGCATCTGGTAAACCTCTTCTGCACCTTCCCCAAATGCGTTCTGTTATGAGGCTTCGAGAACCGCACGGAAAACTCCAAATGGGGCTTAACCATAGTCTTATAGAGTTGTATCATGGTTTCTTGATTTTTATAATCACGGCCGTAGCAATGAAGGTAACCATATGATACGCCATCTTTACCAGCCTATCTCTTCGTGCTGCAGTCTTCAGTGAGCTATAACTTGGACTCTGTGACCTCCCTGCACATCAATTCACTTTAGCATTTTGAGGTTATCCTTACATGCGCCATCCTAAACTGGGACAGGGGGGATCTGTTCTGTAAGGACGGACTTCACCTGAACGGTGCTGGGACTGGGGTCCTGGCAAATCATATAACTAGGGCAGTAGAGAGGTCTTTAAACTAAGTAACGGGGGGGAGGTATCAAGGGGGGTAATAACGGCAGGGGTAGAGGAAATAGAGCAGGGTATCAGTGGGGAAGCGGAAAGTCAAAATGTGACAGGAGACAGAATGTGTGAAGATAAAGCTTTAGATGTAAAAGGGGCAAAACCGGAAAGGAAGGGTAGTAAAAATCATCTGAAAGTGCTTTATCTCAATGCACGGAGTATTCGTAATAAGATAAATGAATTAACGGTGCAATTAAGTATATATAGTTATGATATCGTGGCCATTACGGAGACATGGCTGCAAGGGGATCAGGACTGGGAGTTAAATATAGAGGGGTACTCGACAATTAGGAAAGATAGACAGGAAAGAAAGGGAGGAGGGGTGGCCCTTTTAATAAGAGAGGGAATAACGGCAATAGAGAGGAAGGATATTGCGTTGAAGGATCAGGATAGTGAAACAACTTGGGTACAGATAGAGAATAATAAGGGGAAAAAAACACTAGTGGGTGTAATTTATAGACCTCCAAATAGCTGTGACGCTGTTAGTCAGAACATAAATCTGCAAATAGTTGACGCATGTAAAAAGGGAACTACTGTAATCATGGGGGACTTCAATTTTCATATTAATTGGGCAAACCAAACTGGGCAGGGTAGACTAGAGGAAGAGTTTATAGAATGTATTAGAGACGGGTTCCTAGAACAGTATGTCACAGAACCGACAAGGGGGGAGGCAATCTTGGATCTGTTCCTGTGTAATGAAGCAGGATTAATTAAAAATGTCATAGTTAGGGACTCGTTGGGAACAAGTGACCACAATATGGTCGAATTCCATATTCAAATAGAAGGGGAGCAGGTTGAAACTCAGGCTAGGGTGCTTAGTCTAAATAAGGGGGATTATGAAGGTATGAGGACTGAGCTGATCAAAGTTGACTGGGATAGCAGACTCAAGAATAAGACGGTACATGAGCAGTGGTGTACGTTTAAGGGTATACTGTATAACCTTCAAGAAAAATTTATTCCTATGAAGAAAAAAAGGGGTAAGGGTAAGAACAGTCAGCCATGGCTCAGTAAAACTATAAAGGATAGTATTCGGCTGAAGGCAAGGGCATATAAGGTAGCCAGAGATAGTGGGAGGGTAAGGGATTGGGAAGCATTTAGAGGTCAGCAAAAAATAACTAAGAGATGAATTAAGACGGGGAAAATAGACTATGAAAGGAATTTAGCGAACAACATAAAAACTAATAGTAAGAGTTTTTATAGCTATATAAAAAGAAAAAGGGTGGCTAAGGTGAACGTTGGTCCATTGGAGGGTGAGACTGGAGAGTTGTTGGTGGGGAACATGGAAATGGCAAAGGCATTAAACGAGTATTTTGTATCAGTCTTCACCATAGAAGACACAAAAAATATTCCAACGCTGGATAAACAGGGGGCGGTAGGAATGGAGGAGCTAAATACTATTAAGATCACCAAGGAGGTGGTATTAGGGAAATTAATGAGACTGAAGGAGGATAAATCCCCTGGGCCTGATGGATTACATCCAATGGTCTTGAGGGAGATAGCGGTGGGGATTGTGGATGCATTGGTGATAATTTTCCAAAACTCCCTGGAGGCAGGAACGGTCCCAGTGGATTGGAAAATGGCCAATGTAACACCTATATTTAAAAAAGGAAGTAAACAGAAGGCGGGTAACTATAGACCAGTTAGTCTAACATCGGTGGTGGGTAAAATGTTAGAGACAATTATTAAGGAAACACTAACGGGGCACTTGGATAAACATGACTTCATCGGACAGAACCAGCATGGTTTTGTGAAGGGGAAGTCCTGTTTAACGAATCTGCTCGAATTCTTTGAGGAAGTAACAACCCGGGTGGATAAAGGAGAACCGGTGGATGTGGTATACTTGGACTTCCAAAAGGCTTTTGACAAGGTGCCACATAAGAGACTATTGCTAAAAATAAAAAATTATGGGATTGGGGGTAATATATTAGCATGGGTAGAGGATTGGCTAACAAATAGGAAGCAGAGAGTGGGGATAAATGGTTCATACTCGGGATGGCAACCGGTAACTAGCGGGGTTCCGCAAGGGTCGGTGCTGGGACCCCAGTTGTTCACAATTTATATAAATGATTTGGAGGAGGGAACCAAGTGTAATATATCAAAATTTGCGGACGATACAAAAATGGGAGGAAAAGTAGGGGATGAGGAGGATAGGAAGAGTCTGCAAAAGGATATAGATAAGCTAGGTGAGTGGGCAACAACTTGGCAGATGAAATTTAATACTAATAAATGTGAAGTCATTCACTTTGGGAGAAAAAATGAAAGGGCAAGTTATTTTCTAAATGAGGAGGAGCTGAGTTGTAATGCAACGCAAAGGGATCTAGGGGTATTAGTACATGAATCACTGAAAGTTAGTATGCAGGTGCAGCAAGCAATCAGGAAGGCCAATGGAGTTTTGGCCTTTATTGCTAGGGGGATTGAGTATAAAAACACGGAGGTCTTGCTGCAGCTGTACACAGTATTAGTGAGACCACATTTGGAATACTGTGTACAGTTCTGGGGTCCATACTTAAGAAAGGATGTACTAGCCCTGGAGGCAGTGCAGCGAAGGTTTACAAGATTAATTCCTGCAATGAGGGGATTGACATATGAGGAAAGGTTAAGTAGGCTGGAACTCTACTCTTTGGAGTTTAGAAGAATGAGAGGCGCTCTCATTGAAACATATAAGATCGTGAGGGGCCTTGATCGGGTGGATGCACCGAGGATGTTCCCAATGATCGGGGAAACTAGAACTAGGGGACATAGTTGCAGAATAAGGGGGGGCTCTTTTAAAACTGAGATGAGGAAGAACTTCTTCACCCAGAGGGTGGTTAATTTATGGAATTCACTGCCCCAGGGAGCAGTGGAAGCAGAAACTTTAAATATATTTAAGACTAAAATAGATGGTTTTTTAGCTGCCAAGGGGATAAGGGGCTACGGGGAGAGGGCAGGGATATGGACCTAGGTATGGTTAGTATAGTAAGACCTGAGTGATCTCCTGGACAAGTGTCGATCGCCTGGATTGGGGTCGGAGAGGAATTTCCCGGATTTTTTTTCCCGAATTGGACCTGGGTTTTTATCCGGTTTTTTGCCTCCCCCAGGAGATCACGAGGTTCTTGGGGTGGAGAGGGGTGATAGCGGTATAAAGGGGAGGGTAGTGTCTTGTGTTCTGTGTCTTGTCGCTACTGTTTGTGGGTAAGTGTGTCTGTTTAGTGTTCAGCCATGAGCGAATGGCGGTGCGGGCTCGACGGACCTGGTGGTCTACTCTCGCACCTACTTTCTATGTTAAAGTGAAACAGCTCAGACAGCTCGTGTTATACTCCATCATGCTCCATCTGCTGCCATTTCTCCACCCACTTCTGTCGATGATAAATAACCCTCTGTATCTTCCGACAACCCTCCTCGCTGTCTGCAACTCCCCCTGTTCTGTTGTTCAGCAAATCTACTCAACAACCCATCTAGATTTATGTCTACGTCATTTATATATATCACAAATAACAGAGGTTCCTGTGGAATTCCACTGATCACAGACCTTCAGGCAGATCTTCCTTCGACAAACCTCTGTCGCTCTGAAGAAGCCAGTTCTGAATTAATATCACCAAATTACAGTGGATCCTGTATATCTTGATATTTTTGGATCAACCTATCATGAGGAACTTTATCTTTAAAGGAACTAAGCTTCCTTAGATTCGTGTTTGCAGCAGCTACTGCCCTGCCTTCATCGATCTCCTTTGTCATCTGTTCAGAAAACACAATTACATCAGTAAAACGTGTTAGGCTGCGCTGGTTGTCGCTAATTCGTTCATTCTCTTCCTAATGTCAGTAGATCCTCTCTTGAAGAAGTATTTCCAATTGGTTACCAACCACTAAGGTGTGGTTAAACGACCTATATTTAGCCACAACTGGTTGAGCCTTGGATTCCCTCTACTTCCCTTATTAAGCAAAGAAACAACATGGCCACTCTCCAGTACTCCGGAATCTCGCCTGTGGCTGGACAAGATACAGTAAGATGCAATGAAAATATTCCTTTCACTACATCTGGTGTAAACAATATATATGATATTCATAATCAATGCGAAATCCTGTAAATGCATTTTGTATTGTTCTTTATGTCCTCCATTGTGTAGGGTACTGTGAACTTCACTGATTGGGAATACGTTCAAACAGAATAAGACGTGGTCCTCATTAAAACGGCTTGGTTTCAACAAAGGCACAATCCTGTCCTTCACAAATGGAATAGTCACATATTAAATTAGCCTTACCCAACTTTGTGTCCGATTTGTATTTACTGTACGCTTCTTTGCACCTGCTCGGAAAAAAGGAAATAGTGATAAATGGCCGTGCGACATGGTGTTTTTTTTGCACGCCAAGAACGTAATATCATGTGATAATTGCCCGATAGAGTTTCACTTTATTCGGCTTCACTACATATGAATAAAGGCTTAAACCACGTTGTTTGTGCCACGCATTTTCCAAAATGTTGAACGACACAGTGGAGCAGCAGGTAAATACGGAGTTTGAGGCACGTTCTCCCTGTGACCACGTGGGTTTCATCCGTTGCTCCAGTATACTCCCACATCCCAAGAATGTGCGGATTTGCGGGTTAATGGACCTCTGTAAATTGCCGCCACTGTGTATTGAGTGGCTGCGAAAGTAGGTTAACGTAGAGCTAGTGTGAACGGATGATCGATGGCCGGCGTGGAAGCGATGGGTTAAAAGGCCTGTTTCTCTGCGCTATCTTTCAACCAATGGAACACATTTTTATCACAAAATTCACATATGTTCAGATCTTGACCATTAGGTACAATTACATGCTGGCTGCTATGTGATGATGTGTTGAAATAATACATAGAATTCAAAATATGTGATCATCAAACAGTAGTCAAATGCAAAATTGAATATCTTCGTTAAGTCGGTGCTGTTTACTATAATCAAACATTTTGGCCGTGTAAATGTTTCATTTCCTCTATTATCAAGAGAATCGTGTAATTACCAATACGATTATGTTATAATATTATACTGGGGTGATAATGTTAAAAAATGGTTGAGAAACATACCTCTATATATAATTGTCATCACGACGATAACGATGAACATTAAAATTAATACTGCACCACCGATACTTCCAGCGATTAGAGAAGCAGATAAACCCTCGACAGCTGTGGGAAGTTAAACCGATTACCAAATGTTTATATTTAATTACGTTATTTTAAAGTAGACTTTGCGGGAAACATAGCAAGATATTTCAAATGTTCACTCATTGGATTTCACCAGAACCGCGTGGAATGCGGAAAAAGCCAACATTATCGATTTATAGCGCGATTACAAGTGAAATAGATCTTAACTGAATCTTGTGGGATATTGACCGTCAGGAAACAGAAAATTGTAGAACATAATACATTAATTTGGATATATTCTGCTCACCAAATCTCGAAGGAGATGTTAATGTCACTGACGCTGGCCCGGATGACTCATTATAGACGTCTTCTCCCCACTAACCGTCCCCAATTAATGCAACAGCCAACAAGTTAGTGCTCATAGATGGACTGAAAATGCTGGCGTAACTCTACGGGTCAGGCAGCATAATTGGAGAAATTGGAGAGGAGACTTTTTTTGTGTCGGGGCACTTCTTCAGGCTGATAGGGGGGGGGGGGGGGGGGGGGGGGGGGTGGTGGAGCAATAAAAAAACACGAGGGATCGGGACTAGCACTATATGGCCCCACGCAGGGAGGTTCCCTGATAGGCCGACGTTATCCCAAGAAGGATACATTGTTGCAAATTGTGGGACGTAAATCCCATAGAGGAAAAAGGGGCAAATGGGGGGTGGGGGGGGGGGGGGGGGGGGGAGCGAGGGAGAGGAGAGGGAGGTGAGTGCTTATGGACATTGCTAAAATGAGAGAATTCAACGTTCATGCCGCTGGCTTGTATGCTAGACAAGTGAAATCGTCGAATTTGCTTTTGCCACTCTGTGTAAGGCAGGTCCTCGGACAGAGAGGTCAGTATAGGTATGAAAAGGGGAATTAAAATACTTAGCTATTGGGAGATCCAGTAGGTCTGAGCATGCTCAGCGAAATGGTCGCAGAATCCACAGCTTTTCACACTATTGTACAGGACCCCGCATCCAGACCATCGGATGCAGTAGATGCGATTAGAGAAGGTGCATGTGAACTACTGTCCAACATGGAGAGAATGTCGGAGTCCGTGCATAGAGGCGAGGAAGGAGGCACGGGGATAGGTGTTACATCTCCTGCAGTTGTAGAGAAAAGTACCTCCGGTTGGGGTGGTCTGGGTTTAAAGGGATGAATGAACCATAGTTGTGGAGGAACAGTCTGCAAAAGGCGGAGAGGCATGGAGATTTAAATTTGTGATTAATAGTGGGATCAGGTTAGAGGCGACGGAACTGTCCGAAGTTGATGTTTAGGATTGCGGAGGCTGGTGGGTGAATGGAGAGAGAGAGAAGGGAAGCATAGAACGGTATCAGAGATAGTCCAGGTGAATTTGAGGGCAGGGTGCAAATAAGTGGTGAATTTGAGTTCTCCACGGGTGTAGGATGTAGCACTAATTGTCGAGGACTGGCCGCTCTGTATTGTTAAGGAGGTCAGGGGGTGGTGAAAACACGACAGGGATGAGGGCTGTGGTCAGGGACGAGCAGAGGTGCAGAAGCAGGCTCGGGCGTGGGGGCCAGTGGGCTTCAGAGAGGAGGGGTTGGGAGGAGCTGTGCATGGGAGGGCAGGGGAGGGGTATTAAGGTCATAAGCAATAGTAGATTTAGGCAATTCGGCCCATCATGTCCACTCCGCAATTCAATCATGGCTGATCTATCTCTCCCTCCTAACCCCATTCTCCTGCTTTCTCCCAATGTCCTCCGACATCTGTAGTAGGTGTAGAGTGGTTAGGAACACGAAAATATCATGGCCTCCGTTTCTTCCTTGAAAAGAGACCAAAGATATTTTTTTCTACGAACAATCCCCTGTGTCTAGAGGAATTTATCGTCACCCTCAACAATTTCTCTTTTGACTCCTCTCACTTTCTCCAAGTTAAAGGTGCAGCTAGACACTCACATCAGCCACAGCTACTGGCTACATTTGTGTTGGTTACATGGTACAGTGCTTGTTCAAAACTCCGTCTCGAATACATCGTCAAATACGCTGGAGCTACTTCCTGCCGAGGCCTATTGGATTTCGCCCTTGCTAACTATTTAGAATCCCTTTCCCATTCGCACACTAACCTTTTTGTTCTGGGCATCCTGCGTTACCAGAGTGAGGCCACAGACAAATTGGAGGAGGAGTACTTCTTATTTCGGTATTTGCGCAGATTAATTTTAGGTAGACTCTGTGTCTGTGTTGCAATTGGTTACCAATTTCAGCCATAAACAAACAAAAAGAAAACCTTCACCGAGTTAGTGGTGATCGGAGCTCAGGCCTGGCTTCGGGAACTGTCTGCATGTACATTCCACATTCTCTGATATTTTACCAAGGAACTGCTTGGTGAGTTAATTGATTATTTTTACATTATTTCTCGGGAAGGTGTGATGTTTGTGGGGGCATCAGAGTGGACTTGTAGATCACGTGAAAGGGAATAGGTTACAGGTGCGCGATCGATTGCGGGAAGGGTATTGATGGACTTTTTCTGGGAAGCAACATAGGCTGGATGGACTGTACAGCGTCCATCTACGTTGGCAGAAAATAGGAAAATTGCACAAGTTCTAGGTGAATACATTTGCTGCAGAAAATTCGGTCTTTTAAAAATCCTCACATTTTATTTTTACTATGAATATTATTATTCAGTGGACTATCCATTATACTATCCGTGGAACACGTTACCTGCACGAGGAACCGTGTAGTTGGCAGTTGCTGGAGTTAGCATAGAACGGTGAATAATTTTACATGTGTAAACGGTTCCTTCTTTGACTGGCCGTTTCTCCTCTAAAAAGCTGATAACTTCATACAACCCGTCTGCCGTTGATCTTTGTTCATGCCGAAATCCAGATTGGATGACGGAACCATTTCTATGCCAGGTGAGATTAAATTCTTTCGGGTAAAAGGCAGCTGTTCTGCACTGCATTTTCAGGAAATCAGTCGCAGCATTTCTAGATCGAACAGATACAATCTTCAGAGGAGAAGGGACAGCTAGGTAAAGAGGAATAGAATTAAAAGAAAGGGGAAGAGTCGATTACATCATCTAATCGCATTTATTCCAACGTTACTTAATTCCATCATCATTTTAAAATCGGGAGCCAGATGAAGGTGTAATTCATCGCAATGGACTCCCCCCCCCCCCCCCCCCCCCCGACGCATTCCCTTGACATTTAATGTAAGAAAAAAGCACTAATTTGCATACTTGTTTCTTGTGCTAACATGCGCGAATCAACTTTCAAGTTTGAACTCTTCAAAGGCACAGTACTGTTGTGAATACTTCAACTCCCCAATATAAGCAGTCATAAACAGTTGCAGACTTGGACTGTCTTACAGAGAATGCTTTGACTAACATTTATTGTTTTTCTAATTCGGCGCAAGAAATATAATTTATATTTCAATAATTTTGTGGAAGTAAAAACCTCGCTCTTTCAATACACAGCATTATATGTTGATAACATTATCATTAGGAAAACATCAGTAGGATCCCGCCTCGGCGTTCGGTGTCAAATTGAAACCGTTGTATTTGTTCAACTTACACTCACTACCTTCAATATACATCAACTCAAATATAATTGCTGTCATGCCCTCTGACCTATATTTTCAAACGAACCAATCTCGAATAATTTTCCAACGTTATTCACATTTGTATTCTGGATTAAAGACTTCTGAGAAGCAAAATTCAAATTCGAGCTGCAACTAAAGTACCTAAGAAGGAACTGCAGATCCTGGAAAATCGACGGTATACAAAAGTGCTGGAGAAACTCAGCGGGTGCAGCAACATCAATGGAGCGAAGGAAATAGGCAACGTTTCGGGCCGAAACGTTGCCTATTTCCTTCGCTCCATAGATGCTGCTGCACCTGCTGAGTTTCTCCAGCACTTTTGTCTAGCAACTAAAGTACCGCTCACTCACCATATACGATCAGTTGCTCTCCTGTTCCCGTCCCAACCGGTCGGCCCGCTTGTTTTGCAAGACAATGGTATGTTCCGGCGTCCGAGACCGTGACATTCAGCAGGTGCAGGTAGGGGGCTCCTGCCCGTATAGTGAAGATTTTCCTGCTATCTTCTTTCAGGAAGTCTTTATTTCCACCTTTCCACCAGAAAACCTCCAGGATTGACAGATTTACATTGAAGGGGAAGGAACACCGACAGGTAAAGTTTATGCCACTGATCAACGTATTCTGAACAACATTCGATATCGTCTTGCCCGACCTGTTCTCAGCAGCTGTCAATAGATGGTGCAAATCCAGTTTAGTCATTGATATACAGCAATGGAAATGTAACACTGCAGGCAAAAATCTTATTGCACTCAGCCCAAATATTTACAATGGAAGCCCAGATAATAATCATGCCCGCTTTTTGTGTCCTCGTAAAGGTTTCGTAAATTACCCTCCTTCCCAGAACTCATACGACAGCAATGACTTTATGGACAATTCGGCATGACATTATAAGGCACAACATCATATCTGCCTAATTTGAAGACACATAAATAAAAAACAATAGAAGCCCTAGTTTACCCGCATTCACAATTCCAAGGAAATACATCGTCCAAAGTGACACTTTCAGAAACATATCGACTACTAAGCACGCCTGGCTGGGAAAGATGAAGGTCTGGTTAATAATCGTCACGGTATATTCTACACTGACTCCTCATCACATCGGCCACCCCATGACATGGTCGAGAAATGCGTTGCTTTTAATATAGGGCTTGGCTGAGTGCCTGAAGGCGGAAATGGAGTCAGGAAATAGAAGGCTGTTTTATTTGAGGACATCAAACAGTACGCACGTCGATCATTTCTCGATTTTCGGCCTCGTGAGAGGATCTAATTAAAATAAGATGCCAAATAAGACCCCCTCCTCCTAAAATAATTTAGTCTTAATGATAATTAAATTGCGGGGTTGTTCTTGAAATCTCGTGTGGCTCAATTAAGCCCTTCATAGGATGACCTTGCCCCAATCGAGGCAATGTAATTTCGACCCACTAATGTGGTTCGCTTTCAATGTCACCTGACACATACTAGTAATTGGGATGAGCTACCCATGAACACAAATTGAAACTATTTTTTGTAAAAAAAAAGCTGTACCTACATGCAAAATCCGCAGAGGAAACACGCCTAAAGTTGAGATGAGTTCAAAAAAAAAAATAGGCAATTAATTTTCTGATCTGAAAGGAAAGAATACGTCAATCATGTGGCTCTGCATCTGCTAGAATGATCTCCTTCATGTGCAATCACAGAACATTTACGCGCTTACTTGCAGGGACTTTGAAGAATGGAAACTAAAGGCGTGGCTCAATCCGGAACAGGTCAGGCAATAATTAAACCGCACGAAAGTAAAATAATGTAGAGAGCGTATTCATTCACTCAATCAAATGTCCTTATTTTTATACTCCGCCTGAAGCGAGTAAACTAACAGGTCTTCATTACCGGCTGCATATTAATCTAATTACGAGACCTTACATGAACTGAAGCGGACCTCCCGAGTACATTTTTCCCTCATTTTAGGAAAGCTTATATTTAAGATGTTAAACGGGCGACAGGCTCACAGATTAACGTCAATATTAAATTAGAGTAAGTAAATGTAAAGCATTCAATCAATCAACCAATCAGTTTTATTGGTCACTTGCACATAAAGTGCAAGTGAAATGAATTTCCCAGCAGCGGTACAACGAAAAAGAACACACAAAAACACAATAAAAATTGAACACAAACATCCACCACAGCATTCATCACTGTGGTGGAAGGCACAACATTTGGCCAGTCCTCCTCCATTGTCCTCCGTGGTCGGGACCTCAACCATCCGCAACCGCCGCTGCGGGCGTCCAGATGTGCGGACAAGGTAAAAAGTCCAGGTAAGTCCTGAATCGGTGCTCCCCTACCGGAGACCGCGACTTCAGGTTGGTGTAGGCCACAGGCCGGCGGTCGAAGATTTAAAGTTCCCGCTGCGCCGCAGCAGGAAGCATCGAAGACCACGGGGCCGGCGGTCGAAGCTCCTGTCCAGGGATGAGGGACCCCGCTCCTGATGGTAAGTCCCCACCGCGCCCGCTGGCGAAGTTGGCCGCGGTCCGGCGGTTGGAGCTCTTCTCCTCCCGGGTCCCCGTCGAGGGATCCCAGGCCCAGGACGACGCGCCAGCTGGAGCTCTGCAGACCGCAGCTTCAGGCTGCCGCGCGCCAGTGAACGGAGCGCTCCCCTCCGGCGAGCGCCGGCGAGGGCTCGCCCGCTCCAGGCCGAGAGTCCGCGCTGCGCCCACGGCTGAAGCCCCGGGCAGGTCTCCCGGAAAGGCCGCACCGATCCTCGATGTTAGGCCACGGGGGAGGCGACATGGAAAAAGTCGCCTCTCCATGGAGGAGGCGACCGAAACGGTTTCTCCCTTACCCCCACCCCCCCCCCCCCCCCCCCCCACCTCCCCACCCCCACACAAGACACACAGAGGAACATCAAAAGCACACATTTAAACACACTAAAATAAACAAAAAAAGTAGAAAAAACGGACAGAATGCTGGCAGGGCTGCCGACTTGCAGCGCCCCCGACCGACTGCATTGTTCATATTTATCTTCAAATTCATGTTGCAGGTTGTCAAACGTCGTGTAGTTAATGCTATGAGGTATTGTGTTGAAAGTTTCACAACTAATTCGATTACGAGCTCATATTGTAGCAATGTTACAAAATTTTGAGATTCAAGTGAAATCAAAATTTTGAGATTCAAATGAAATCAAGTCTGCAATTTATCCCATCAGATAAAGCATAACAATAAGTTTAATTTGACACCTAATTCACTTTCATATCTCAAGTATTAAAAAAGTTATGACCATTTTCATACTCGGAAATTAGCATCTTGTTCCCTATTGATTTTCAATGGGCATTACAAAAAAGCTGTGATCTTAGATAGTCAAAAGCACATTTCTTAAGGAAAGATTAACATTTTTAAATAGCCTAAGTGTCCAAAGATTATTCACAAATAATTCACAATATAACATGATTTTTATATCTAATTTACATTAATTTATAGGCCAAATGGAAGGAATTTAGTGTTCAATTGCTGTAAATAAATGCCCATTTAAATCGGTTTTCTAGTGGGTTTCTGTGAACGCGCAGGTTTAGAATGTTGACAGCGCGCTAGATTAGTGCCCTCAAATGCCGAGAAAAATACTGCGGGATATAAAAAGCCCAAAATGAGCTATTCGTTATAGATAATTATAATTATAGGGTTATATACATGCCCCATTTAATGTAAAAATAAGGTACATACCTTTAATTGTTTGCTTTATAAAACCCTGGGGCTGCGAAAGCTTGCGAATTGAACGACAGCTTTTAAATTTATTATATCTACTATTCGAGGCCTATAAAACTAATAATAGCTTTTGGGACCGGGTCTTGCAGCGATTCTCCGTTAATGATTTACTAGGCTGAACATCTGCGATTGGAACAGCCTAGTAAAATCGGGTTTTAAACCCGCCCCCTCCAAACAGCTCCAAAATCACACACAAGGGGTGGGGCAGATGCTCAGCCACGATTCAGGTAGGTTTTGTAACATACCTACATATTGGTTGCACGGTTATTCTTCAAATTGTAATGTTAAAGTGAGTTTTAACTGTTCTCAACTTCGAATTGCAATTCGGAATGATGTGGTCGCATTTGAAATGACCGCAATTTAACAAAGGTATTTAATTAGAATAATCACATTAATTAAATTAAACTACTTGCATTAAAATCCATTATGGATATATTGCCGTTTGGCGTCTATGGATTGAACAAGAGGGTTGAACTGGACTGTTGTATCAGTACGCAGAACTGTTTAATTTCGTCCGTTTCTATGCACTGTCACAAAATAATACCTGGCGTCGCAGTTTGTTTGGTCCAACGACCTCGTGTGTCAAGCAAGGTCGTACATTAATACCGGTTTATTCTCTCAAAATCCATATCAATTCACTCTCCCGTTCCATCACCCACCAACACAACGCGACACCTTATTCAATTATCCTATCGACTCTCACTTTTTCGATATATGTGAATTAACGTAGCACGTGGTTAGTACAGGTGCCAGAGATTAGTTCTTGAATAATACAGGTGTCAGAGGTTATGGGTAGAATTGGGTTAACAGGAAAGAATAATCAGCCATGATTGAATGTACTTAATGGGCCATATGGCCTAATTCTGCTCGTATCGCTTATGACCTCATGACGTGGTCAAATGGAGAACGGGGAAAAAAACCCACGGGCGGCCATCTTTTAACCGTGGCTTCCAGAGTTGAGGTAACGCACCTGTAAGCTGCACGCATCTCCCGCCTCACTACATCACTGTGCCAATCTAAACAGTAATCATAAAGCTTCCTCATTGACATCAGTTGGTGACTATGTGATAGACGTGAACTGTAAAGGAGTCCAGTCTGACACACTGTGACCTTTACTGAGTCTTTTATTAAAGCACATGTTACACACGTCCCAGCACTGACTGCATCTAGTCTTCAGGCGTACTGGAACCAAAAGGGAGGAACAAGGGGAAGATATCACAGTTATACTGGTATGACTGGGCGTGGTTAGTGGTGTTGAGGTAGCTACATTATTGTTTATAATGGTAGGCTCGACACGCGCAAAGACGAGTTGAAACGAACGGTGGAGAAAGAGGCTGAGAGGCTACGGCGGTAGAAGTTTCAAAGTCCACCAAGGGTGCAAAAAGTCCACCCCAACCAGATTGCCGAGGGAGGAGGACTGTCTGCAAGCGGATGACCTGGTCAGCATGGTGATAGGAGGGCGGCAGGAGTATTGGGAGGCGGCGCTGTGTTTCGTGCAAGAGATAGTTGCTGGACGGCAGCAGCTGGAGGAGGCTTGGGCACTAGGGCTTGCTGGGCGATCGGCATCGGTGGGCGAAGACAACGCGGTGACTCAGACTGTGCTGGTATTGTCCCCCCCTGGTTTGTTACCCGGAATGCCACGAGTGGACAGCAAACACGGATTCCGGGGAGCTGGTGTGAGTGAAGACAAAGCGAGCTTATCTGCACTGTGTGAACTGACGGCCGACTTGTTGGTCTGAAGCCATATCGTAGCTTAATGCCATTTATGTGGACGGCAAAGGGCCACGAGAGGCCTGCAACAAGACGAAGAATTCAGGGAGGGGTGTCAGGGCAGGGTATTCGCTGTGAAGTTGGGGCAGAGTGGTTAATCAGGACCCTGGCTACACGGGCCTTAATGTAACTTTGGGGAGAGACGATCCCAAAAAAAAATTGTTCTTGGGCAAGACAGACCTCCAGGATGGGCAGTTGCGATCTCGGGTTACCCTTGATGATTAAAACGGTACGCGATAGGAATAGCAGAATAATCCAAGGGAATACTGGTTTAAGGTTATTGCCGGTGGCCCTGGTGTAGGTGGATGGGCATAAAAGGATAGGATCGTTGCGGGTTTTCTTACTAGGCAACTAGGGACCTATATAAAACGGATGCTAGTTCGGGTGCAATTGAACTGTCACAGGGCTGTCAGGGGGAGATAATCTTGAACTTGGGCAGGCGAACACAACCGTACGAAGCTCTTTTTCTATTTGAGGCGGCGCTGTCCTTGTCTGTAATGGTTAGGAGGATTTATGCACGAGGGATCATCATAGAGCTGCAGGCAGGCAGCACCTAGGGGAAGCGTCGCACGTAACCACAGTTGGACGCTGCAGATCGAAGAATCTGAGGAGTCTGCGTGTGATCACCTTCTTTTGGGGAAATGAAAGCCTGCTGGTGGGGGGAAACGGGGGGGGGGGGTGGAGGGTCAGGGGCCAAATAGTTGGACCATGGGGCTGCAGGCTGGGTCATCGGGATTGGCAGGCAGGGGGCGGGGGGTTCAGCCCGTGGGCGGAGCAGCAGCATATGGTACCTCAGCACCCCCGGAACCTGCCTTTTGCCCCATGTTGATCTGGCAGCCAAGATCGTCGGAAGGTGATATGCACATCTCTCCCATGTAGTTTGACGGCAGAAGGCGCCAACAGTTAGGCTTGGAGCGCGGTCCAGAATCCGTCGGTGATGGCGATCTGTAGGAAAAGGTTCACAATAATAAAAAAAGCAGGCGAAAAACACTTTAAGATGGATGCAAAATTTAAATCTGAAGGGTATGTCTTGAGCGTTTGTGAGGTTCAAAACGAGCTCCTCGGCATTGGAAAACAGGTCTGTTGAGTAGACATGTTTAGTTCATAGGGTAGACGCTTGATGCCAAGCCAGATTCAAATCCTTGGAGTGATAATAATAATAATAATCTTTATTACGGACTCGAGGTCCAGACGTCAACCGTCTTTTTCAGGGGCAACATTACATACCGGGACAAAAAAACGCATTGCGATATTAAAAAAATATCATCTTAAGCACACAGGGGTAAGTGGATCTTAGTATGGACACTTATAAAAGCATCATAAATTATATTTTTAAAAATAAAAATAGAAAACATGTTTTCCGCAAGGAAGGTCAAATAATACATAAGTTAAGCACGGCAAAAAAGATCCAGCTCATGTACTTAAAACATGATCAATGTCCTACAACGAGACAGTAACGAACCACTGTCTCCACAACTGGGATTCGGTAGCGTGTAGCTGACCTTAGCTGTCTGACAATGGGGCCAGCCAAATAATTACATCTTTCAAACATAGAGCATTAAGTTATCCTGCAAATGCGGAAAGGCGATCCTTATACATGTGATTGATTTTTAGGATAGCCATTCCACAAGTAACTGGCATGCTCCTGTCTGCAGCCACAAACATATTACTGGCACTCTGACAACCATCCGTTGCCTTAGCAGTGTTCTCATTGATTCGCAAAAAATATAAACCCTCCTTTGAGGGAAAGTCTCTGCAAACTTGTCTTTGCATAGTTCGACCACGACCTAGGGTACATCATGGGCTCCGCAGAGGATGGAAAGCAGTTGTAGCATGGTGGTGCAGTATGCTCTAAATAGGCGAACATCTTCAACACATCC
Source organism: Leucoraja erinaceus (assembly GCF_028641065.1). Taxonomy (NCBI): domain Eukaryota; kingdom Metazoa; phylum Chordata; class Chondrichthyes; order Rajiformes; family Rajidae; genus Leucoraja; species Leucoraja erinaceus. The sequence goes on along the minus strand of NC_073393.1, from coordinate 19,974,705 downwards.
CATCTGCAACAGCGCACCAAGAAATTTACGCAAGATAATTACTTTGCCTGTACATACAGGCATGCGTCATTGCGTATAAATATTAGTTTCGGCCGCATGGCTTCTCATCATCAAACACAAACACAAACTGTGCGTAGAAAAGGGGAGGGTCAGGGCCACGACTACGGTGGGGTCATGTTGGCAGGTGGGGGGGGAGGGGGAGAAGTGGCATAAAACCATCTATCTGTTGGGAAGAAGGGTAGGGGGTATTTCTGTGAGGGTTAGGGAAATAGTACGTGGAAGTGGGGGTTTATGGACAGTGGGGGAGAGGGGATAGAATGGGAGGGTGGGAGAGGGGATGGACGGGGGGGAGGTGACACAGTCACATGCCTTATGCTGGAAAGGGAGAGAAGCCTACATAAGGATTCACGGGAGTTGGGTTTCTGTGGCACTTCAATGGATTGCGATCTAGGGGATACATGCCTAATGGGATAGGAATGCAGATAATCCAAGGGAAATACCCTTGGGAGAGCTCCTGGGGTAGGGGAGGGAGAGCTATCAGGGGGCAGATGGGACTATATAAAAGAGCGGGCAAAAAAAAGATAAAGGCGGGGATGTGGAGATAACAGGGGGCCGAGGGAGAGGGGGGGGGGGGGGGCGGGGTGGGGGAGAGGGGGGGTGGGGGGAGGTTGGCAGCTCAGCACAGAGGGGGGGAGGCCACGAGAGTTGAAATGGAGGGTGGAGGGGCGTTAAGTGGATGCTGAGGAGGTCGGGAGTCGAGGTACCAAAAAACATTAAACATCCAAGTGAAAACAGTCGGAGAAGGTGGTTTAGTTCAAGGAGTATAATATCAAGCTGCCAGAATTTTATTAACATGTTCAGAAGAGGATGGGAGCTATTAAACAGGCCGCGGTTGCAAAGAACACATTAAAATCTTCGGTATGCCATTTATAAAAGGAAAAGTGATACATAAGAAGGGGATGATCAATGTGGGGGACCACTTTCCCAAATGGAGGGAGCAGAGTGGTAGGTTATGGTAGTAAATTTATCCTGGCATTTATACATGGATTGGGATTAGAGGCAGCCATAAAACATATTAGGGGCATACCACCCTCCAGGTTGCTTGAGCAGGTCCCATCTTTTTTGATGGGGGGCAAACTTGTTTTAGTTCGGGGAAGCAGTGTAGAAAGAAGGGTAATATTGAGAAATACGCGACATCTTCACATATAAAACAGCATGTGCAAATTGAAGATAATGTCGGCCATTATCCCCTAGCCACGATGTGGAGGGGGCAGTCCACCTAGCCCGGGTCTAGCATTACAGATGAAAGCATGGAGTCATTAGTAACGTTTAATAGATTCAACAGCATCAATGTCTAGGAGGCTTATCCGAGTCATGTTGACGAAATAAGGGAGGGGGAGGTTGGCACAATATTGGGAAGAGAAAATTTTTTGCCGTCCAAGGTGCGTGTGGAGTGGAGCATAAGTTTACGTGGGTGGGGGAGGGGCCAGTGGTAGAAGGGTCGGGACGACCCTGGTAGTCTGTCATCCAGGACCGCTGGATTATAGATTGAAAGTCATCTGCAAAGGAGAAGGGGAGTTCAAAGAGCTGGGTGACAAGAGGGGGGGAGGAGAGAGGGACCGGGAAGAGGGCGAGAGATGAGAGTCAATACGATAATAATCGCCCATCGTTACTGCAGAGGGGGGGGTCAGAGGAGAGAGAGGGAGAGAGTGGAAAGAGGGGGATGAGAGATGGGGGAAGAAAAGAAGAAAGGGGAGACTAGGAAAATAAAGAGGGGGGGGAGAGAGGAGTAAAGAGGGGTTTAGGGATGAGTGGACACATTATATTAGGGAAGAGGTCAAGATGGTGGGAGAGACCTTAGGGAGGGGAGGTGGGTGAGAGAGAGAGGTAAGGTGGAGGAGGGGGGGGGAGAGGAGGGCATCTAGGAGTCTTCTTTCCGGGTTTTGGGAAAAGAAGGGGGGAGGGATTTTAGAGGATTTTTTTCCTGAGGAGAGGAAGGGAGAGGGGAGGAGGGAGAGGAGGTGTTAAGGAGGGGGCAATGTGTGAGGAGAGGAGACGGGGGAACAGTGGGGAGGAGGAAAGGTGAAGGAGAGGGGAGAGGAGATGGAAAAATTGGGGGTGGGGAGGGGGGTACGAAAGGGGGGAAATTTTATAGAGTGGTTCTGGGGAGGCACAGAGAGGTTGTAAAACATTTTTACATTGCCGTTGAAAAATGTCACTTTTACACCCAAAAAGACACATTCTGCAAGCATTCTAGAAACAAAAGAGACATTTTGTAAACATTTTAGAACCAATAGATACACCCTGCAAGCGTTTTAAAGGACACTAAGGACACTTACATTTGAGTAGACATGTGTTCAGTGTTATTCACAGCTCAGAGAAACGTGACCCTGTGCCTTCCTCCAGCTTGCAGACACTGATTGAGGCACTCCACTTCCTGGTTTTATAGTCCCCCCCCCCCCCCCTGCCGCCAGCAGGGGCAGCAGAGAGAATGGGGAATTTTGTAAAATCATTAACATATCTGTCATTTTTATCGACGGGAAAAATCCTCGGCACATATACGGCGGACGGGGGCTCTGAGCAAGGTGGACATAAATGACGGCCGTAGGTGGCGGCGTTCTCTCGGAAATCGCAGCAAAGATGGCCAAAACCAGTCAAGAACAGGCTTTTAGTAATATAGAAATTGATGATCTGTCTAAACAATTGAAAACCTGTAACACAGGGTGCGTGATTGGTAATATTTTAGTGAACCATATTGTGTATGCAGATGATCTTGTGGTCTTTAGTCCATCTAGCCCTGATCTCCAGCAGCTCCTTACTATGTGCTCCGTGTATGGTGTGGAACATGACATTAAATATAATGCTAGTAAGAGTGCTGTTATGATCTGTAGAACCAAAGAGCATAAATGTCTAAAATTTCCTGATTTTAAATTGTCTGACAATAATCTTAGTGTCTGTAATAAGGTAAAATATCTAGGGCATATTATTACAGAACAAATGACAGATGATGAGGATATTTATAGGCAACGACGCATGCTGTATGTGCAGGCGAATATTCTCTTGCGTAAATTTGGTGCGTGTGCGGATGAGGTGAAGATGTCGCTATTTAGAGCATACTGCACACCACTCTACGCTGCACACCTGTGGTCAAAATAATGAAAGACAAGTATGCAGAGACTAAAGGTGGCATATAACGATGCCATGAGAACTGCTAAGGCAACATAGATGGTGTAGTGCCAGTAATATGATTGTGGCTGTAGGAGTGAGTACTTTAGAAGCTATCCTAAGACATCACATGTATAAATTCATTTGCAGGAAAAATGACTCTAAAAATGTGCTTATTGTGGCCTTGTCAAACATAAGGGTCAGCACTACACGCTACGAATCCCAGCTGTGGAGACACTGGTCTCGTTGTAGGACATTGATCATTCTTTTAATCTGGATTTTGCACTTATGTATTGTGTTTTAAAATATATATAAATTATGATGTTTTTATAAGTGATATACTAAGATTTTATATGTATTTTATGATATTTAATATGCAATGCATTTTTTATGTAATGTTGCCCCTTGTCTGGACCTTGAGTCTGTAATAGTTTATTATTATTATTATTATTATTATTATTATTATTCTTATTATTATTATTATTATTATTATTATTATTATTATTATTATTATTATTAAAATTTGAAAACCACAAGTCATGCGATTGAAGGATTATGGATGCATAAAATATCGAATTCACTAATATTCACTAATCGGAATCTTGAAATAATTATTTGGAATGAAATAAAATAATCAATTGATAACCACATGCAGCAAGCTTAATAAAGGAAAAAAATTAATTCGGAATGCCAACTCACGCATTCGAACGTAAACATAATTAATGAGGAATAATGGAATTTTAATAACAAAGAGATGGTCTTAGACCAATTATAAGTTAGCCACGCTGTGTGAGCCCCCTCAATCAAGAACGAAACGTGCCTATTATAACTTCACAGTACACAAAAAGGTCTACGGCAATGAAAGGTAAGAATTACATTTTGGGAATAGATAGGCCGAATGCACAGATTATTTTACCCAAAGTACAGGAATGAAAAAGTAAAGGACACATGTTGAAGGTGAGAGAAGAGAAATTTAATTTAAAAAAACTGACGGGCACTGCTTTCACATAGCGGGTGTCTGCAACGAGTTGTGTCAGATACTATAACAGCGTGTATTGGATATTTGGGTACATAGATAGGAAACGTTTAGAGGGATATGGGTCAAAAGCGGGTAGGTGTGATTATTGGGGCATATTGGACGGCATGAAGTATGTCCCAAGGGTCTGTTTCCATATTGTATGACACAATGATATTATGATTATAATCAAATTAGCGAATAAATCATTTATAGAGTAACTGACATTTTTCGATTCGCTGCCATATAGCCCGACGAATTTAGTTGTTATTTTTCACCCCGCTATATATTACACTTATTTCTTTTTGTTGCCGTTTCAAATTATTTTTGGAGCTTGACGTGTTCAAGGATGCGTACGCCAGTTGGGTATCAGCAGCAGCCATAATTGCGATCTGTGCACAAATGTTTGCTATTGTTAATTGGACAAGAAAACGACAAATCTCTCCAAGTAACACGTATCTGTATTCTCAGATGTGTAGAGTAAAAGCGTGAAACGAACTGTACCTTTGCATACACTGGTCTATTCGCGTGCTCTTCAGGTTTCTCATATTCTTTGGAGCGGACAAAATCCAAATGGGCGTACATCGGATTACGGCTAACGTTCTCACCTTCTTCCTGGAAATTCATGAACATTTTAGGATTAGTTATAATACAGATGAAGCCTTCTCGTGGAATGCACTGGCAAGAATAAACGAGGGACAATTATTTTACGTTTTGTCTCGAATGACTTATTGCATGAAGACCAATTTCCAGAGTCCAATCGACTGTGGGGAAAACAGTCGCAACTGAACACATCAAAAAATGATAACAGTACATAATATGGAACATAGGACAGCATCTGAACGCGCCCTTCAGCCCAAAATGTTTGTGCTGAACACGATGCCATGTTAAACCGATCTCATCTATCTGTACATGATCCATATCCCTTTTTTCCTTCTGCAGATGTCCATCTAAATGCCTCTTAAACGCCACTGTCGTGTCTGCCTCCACCACAACAACCGGTAATGCCTTCCAGGCAAACAACAATCGCTATGTAAAGAACTTACCCCGTATACCTCCATCAAACATTCTCCCACACACCTTATAGCTATGCCCTCTAGCATTGGACATTTCTATTATGTGGAAAAGGTTCTGCCGGTCTACCCTATCTATGCTTCAGTCTATCAATTCTGCCCTCAAGCTCCGAATTGCCAGAAAAAAAATCTATCCAAGTTTATACAACCCCTTCGGTCACTTGCGCCTCTCTAATCCAAGCGCATCTGGCAAACCTCTTCTGCACCCTCCCCAAATGCGTTCTGTTATGAGGCTACCAGAACCGCACGGAAAACTCCAAATGGGGCTTAACCATAGTCTTATAGAGCTGTATCATGGTTTCTTGATTTTTATAATCACGGCCGTAGCAATGAAGGCAACAATATCATACGCCATCTTTACCAGCCTATCTCTTCGTGCTGCAGTCTTCAGTGAGCTATAACTTGGACTCTATGACCTCCCTGCACATCAATTCACTTTAGCATTTTGAGTTTATCCTTACATGCGCCATCCTAAAGTGCAACAGCTCAGACAGCTCGGGTTATACTCCATCATGCTCCATCTGCCATTTCTCCACCCACTTCTGTCGATGATCAATAACCCTCTGTATCTTCCGACAACCCTCCTGGCTGTCTGCAACTCCCCCTGTTCTGTTGTTCAGCAAATTTACTCAACAACCCATCTAGATTTATGTCTACGTCATTTATATATATCACAAATAACAGAGGTCCCTGTGGAATTCCACTGATCACAGACCTTCAGGCAGATCTTCCTTCGACAAACCTCTGTCGCTCTGAAGAAGCCAGTTCTGAATTAATATCACCAAATTACAGTGGATCCTGGATATCTTGATATTTTGGATCAACCTATCATGAGGAACTTTATCTTTAAAGGAACTAAGCTTCCTTAGATTCGTGTTTGCAGCAGCTACTGCCCTGCCTTCATCGATCTCCTTTGTCATCTGTTCAGAAAACTCAATTACATCAGTAAAACGTGTTAGGCTGTGCTGGCTATCGCTAATTCGTTCATTCTCTTCCCAATGTCAGTAGATCCTCTCTTGAAGTATTTCCAATTGGTTCCCAACCACTAAGGTGTGGTTAAACGACCTATATTTAGACACAACTGGTTGAGCCTTGGATTCCCTCTACTTCCCTTCTTAAGCAAAGAAACAACATGGCCACTCTCCAGTACTCCGGAATCTCGCCTGTGGCTGGACAAGAAGCAGTAAGATGCAATGAAAATATTCCTTTCACTACATCTGGTGTAAACAATGTATATGATATTTATAATCAATGCGAACTCCTGTAAATGCATTTTGTATTGTTCTTTATGTCCTCCATTGTGTGGGGTACTGTGAACTTCACTGATTGGGAATACGTTCAAACAGAATAAGACGTGGTCCTCATTAAAACGGCTTGGTTTCAACAAAGGCACAATCCTGTCTTTCACAAATGGAATAGTCACATATTAAATTAGCCTTACCCAACTTTGTGGCCGATTTGTATTTACTGTACGCTTCTTTGCACCTGCTCGGAAAAATGAAATAGTGATAAATGGCCGTGCGACATGGTGTTTTTTTTTGCACGCCAAGAACGTAATATCATGTGATAATTGCCCGATAGAGTTTCACTTTATTCGGCTTCACTACAAATGAATGAAGGCTTAAACCACGTTGTTTGTGCCACGCATTTTCCAAAATGTTGAACGACACAGTGGCGCAGCAGGTAAATACGGAGTTTGAGGCACGTTCTCCCGGTGACCACGTGGGTTTCATCCGTTGCTCCAGTATACTCCCACATCCCAAGAATGTGCGGATTTGCGGGTTAATGGACCTCTGTAAATTGCCGCCACTGTGTATTGAGTGGATGCGAAAGTAGGTTAACGTAGAGCTAGTGTGAACGGATGATCGATGGCCGACGTGGAATCGATGGGTTAAAAGGCCTGTTTCTCTACGCTATCTTTCAACCAATGAAACACATTTTTATCACAAAATTCACATATGTTCAGATCTTGACCATTAGGTACAATTAAATGCTGGCTGCTATGTGATGTGTTGAAATAATACAAAAATTCAAAATATGTGATCATCAAACATTAGTCAAATGCAAAATTGAATATCTTCGTTAAGTCGGTGCTGTTTACTATAATCAAAAATTTTGCCCGTGTAAATGTTTCATTTCCTCTATTATCAAGAGAATCGTCTAATTACTAATACGATTATATTATAATATTATACTGGGGTGATAATGTTAAAAAATGGTTGAGAAACATACCTCTATATATAATTGTTATCACGACGATAACGATGAACAGTAAAATTAATACTGCACCACCGATACTTCCAGCGATTAGAGAAGCAGATAAACCCTCGACAGCTGTGGGAAGTTAAACCGATTACCAAATGTTTATATTTAATTACGTTATTTTAAAGTAGACTTTGCGGGAAACATAGCAAGATATTTCAAATGTTCACTCATTGGATTTCACCAGAACCGCCTGGAATGCGGAAAAAGCCAACAATATCGATTTATAGCGCGATTACGAGTGAAATAAATAGATCTTAAGTGAACCTTGTAGGATATTGACCGTCAGGAAACAGAAAATTGTAGAACATAATACATTAATTTGGATATATTCTGTTCACCAAATCTCGAAGGAGATGTTAATGTCACTGACGCTGGCCAGGATGACTCATTATAGACGTCTTCTCCCCACTAACCGTCCCCAATTAATGCAACAGCCAACAAGTTAGTGCTCATAGATGGACTGAAAATGCTGGCGTAACTCTGCGGGTCAGGCAGCATAATTGGAGAAAATGGAGAGGAGACTTTTTTTGTGTCGGGGCACTTCTTCAGGCTGATAGTGGGGTGGGGGGGGGGGGGGGGGGGGGGGTGGAGCAAAAAAAAAAAAACACGAGGGATCGGGACTAGCACTATATGGCCCCACGCAGGGAGGTTCCCTGATAGGCCGACGTTATCCCAAGAAGGATACATTGTTGCAAATTGTGGGACGTAAATCCCATAGAGGAAAAAGGGGCAAATGGGGGGTGGGGAGCGAGGGAGAGGAGAGGGAGGTGAGTGCTTATGGACATTGCTAAAATGAGAGAATTCAACGTTCATGCCGCTGGCTTGTATGCTAGACAAGTGAAATCGTCGAATTTGCTTTTGCCACTCTGTGTAAGGCAGGTCCTCGGACAGAGAGGTCAGTATAGGTATGAAAAGGGGAATTAAAATACTTAGCTACTGGGAGATCCAGTAGGTCTGAGCATGCTCAGCGAAATGGTCGCAGAATCCACAGCTTTTCACACTATTGTACAGGACCCCGCATCCAGACCATCGGATGCAGTAGATGCGATTAGAGAAGGTGCATGTGAACTACTGTCCAACATGGAGAGAATGTCGGAGTCCGTGCATAGAGACGAGGAAGGAGGCACGGGGACAGGTGTTACATCTCCTGCAGTTGTAGAGAAAAGTACCTCCGGTTGGGGTGGTCTGGGTTTAAAGGGATGAATGAACCATAGTTGTGGAGGAACAGTCTGCAAAAGGCGGGAAGGTAAATATGTGATTAATAATGGGATCAGGTTGGAGGCGACGGAAATGTCCGAAGTTGATGTTTAGGATTGCGGAGGCTGGTGGGTGAATGGAGAGAGAGAAGGGAAGCATAGAGCGGTATCAGACATCGTCCAGGTGAATTTGAGGGCAGGGTGGAAATAAGTGGTGAATTTGAGTTCTGCACGGGTGTCGGATGTAGCACTAATTGTCGAGGACTGGCCGCTCTGTATTGTTAAGGAGGTCAGGGGGTGGTGAAAACACGACAGGGATGAGGGCTGGGGTCAGGGACGAGCAGAGGTGCAGAAGCAGGCTCGGGCGTGGGGGCCAGAGGGCTTCAGAGAGGAGGGGTTGGGAGGAGCTGTGCATGGGAGGGCAGGGGAGGGGTATTAAGGTCAGAAGCAATAGTAGATTTAGGCAATTCGGCCCATCATGTCCACTCCGCAATTCAATCATGGCTGATCTATCTCTCTCTCCTAACCCCATTCTCCTGCTTTCTCCCAATGTCCTCCGACATCTGTAGTAGGTGTAGAGTGGTTAGGAACACGAAAATATCATGGCCTCCGTTTCTTCCTTGAAAAGAGACCAAAGATATTTTTTTCTACGGACAATCCCCTGTGTCTAGAGGAATTTGTCGTCACCCTCAACAATTTCTCTTTTGACTCCTCTCACTTTCTCCAAGTTAAAGGTGCAGCTAGACACTCACATCAGCCACAGCTACTGGCTACATTGGTGTTGGTTACATGGTACAGTGCTTGTTCAAAACTCCGTCTCGAATACATCGTCAAATACGCTGGAGCTATCTCCTGCCGAGGCCTATTGGATTTCCGGGTTGCTAACTATTTAGAATCCCTTTCCCATTCGCACACTAACCTTTTTGTTCTGGGCATCCTGCGTTACCAGAGTGAGGCCACAGACAAATTGGAGGAGGAGTACTTCATATTTCGGTATTTGCGCAGATTAATTTTAGGTAGACTCTGTGTCTGTGTTGCAATTGGTTACCAATTTCAGCCATAAACAAACAAAAAGAAAACCTTCACCGAGTTAGTGGTGATCCGAGCTCAGGCCTGGCTTCGGGAACTGTCTGCATGTACATTGCACATTCTCTGATATTTTACCAAGGAACTGCTTGGTGAGTTAATTGATTATTTTTACATTATTTCTCGGGAAGGTGTGATGTTTGTGGGGGCATCAGAGTGGACTTGTAGATCACGTGAAAGGGTACAGGTGCGCGATCGATTGCGGGAAGGGTATTGATGGACTTTTTCTGGGAAGCAACATAGGCTGGATGGACTGTACAGCGTCCATCTACGTTGGCAGAAAATAGGAAAATTGCACAAGTTCTAGGTGAATACATTTGCTGCAGAAAATTCGGTCTTTTAAAAATCCTCACATTTTATTTTTACTATGAATATTATTATTCAGTGGACTATCCATTATACTATCCGTGGAACACGTTACCTGCACGAGGAACCGTGTAGTTGGCAGTTGCTGGAGTTAGCATAGAACGGTGAATAATTTTACATGTGTAAACGGTTCCTTCTTTGACTGTCCGTTTCTCCTCTAAAAAGCTGATAACTTCATACAATCCGTCTGCCGTTGATCTTTGTTCATGCCGAAATCCAGATTGGATGACGGAACCATTTGTATGCCAGGTGAGATTAAATTCTTTCGGGTAAAAGGCAGCCGTTCTGCACTGCATTTTCAGGAAATCAGTCGCAGCATTTCTAGATCGAACAGATACAATCTTCAGAGGAGAAGGGACAGCTAAGTAAAGAGGAATAGAATTAAAAGAAAGGAGAAGAGTCGATTACATCATCTAATCGCATTTTTTCCAACGCTACTTAATTCCATCATAATTTTTAAATCGGGAGCCAGATAAAGGTGTAATTCATCGCAATGGACTCCCCCCTTGACGCATTCCCTTGACATTTAATTTAAGAAAAAAACACTAATTTGCATACTTGTTTCTTGTGTTAACATGCGCGAATCAACTTTCAAGTTTGAACTCTTCAAAGGCACAGTACTGTTGTGAATACTTCAACTCCCCAATATAAGCAGTCATAAACAGTTGCAGACTTGGACTGTCTTACAGAGAATGCTTTGACTAACATTTATTGTTTCTCTAATTCGGCGCAAGAAATATAATTTATATTTCAATAATTTTGTGGAAGTAAAAACCTCGCTCTTTCAATACACAGCATTATATGTTGATAACATTATCATTAGGAAAACATCAGGAGGATCCCCGCCTCGGCGTTCGGTGTCAAATTGAAACCGTTGTATTTATTCATCTTACACTCACTACCTTCAATATACATCAACTCAAATATAATTGCTGTCATGCCCTCTGACCTATATTTTCAAACGAACCAATCTCAAATAATTTTCCAACGTTATTCACATTTGTATTCTGGATTAAAGACTTCTGCGAAGCAAAATTCAAATTCGAGCTGCAACTAAAGTACCTAAGAAGGAACTGCAGATCCTGGAAAATCGAAGGTATACAAAAGTGCTGGAGAAACTCAGCGGGTGCAGCAGCATCTATGGAGCGAAGGAAATAGGCAACGTTTCAGGTCGAAACGTTGCCTATTTCCTTCGCTCCATAGATGCTGCTGCACCCGCTGAGTTTCTCCAGCACTTTTGTCTAGCAACTAAAGTGCCGTTCGCTCACCATATACGATCAGTTGCTCTCTTGTTTCCTTCCCAACCGGTCGGCCCGCTTGTTTTGCAAGACATTTGTATGTTCCGGCGTCCGAGACCGTGACATTCAGCAGGTGAAGGTAGGCGCCTCCTGCCCGTATAGTGAAGATTTTCCTGCTATCTTCTTTCAGGAAGCCTTTATTTCCATCTTTCCACCAGAAAACCTCCAGGTTTGACAGATTTACATTGAAGGGGAAGGGACACCGACAGGTAAAATTTATGCCACTGATCACCGTATTCTGATTTGCAACATTCGATATCGTCTTGCCCGACCTGTTCTCAGCAGCTGTCAATAGATGGTGCAAATCCAGTTTAGTCATTGATATACAGCAATGGAAATGTAACACTGCAGGCAAAAATCTTATTGCACTCAGCCCAAATATTTACAATGGGAGCCCAGATAATAATTATGCCCGCTTTTTGTGTCCTCGTAAAGGTTTCGTAAATTACCCTCCTTTCCAGAACTCATACGACAGCAATGACTTTATGGATAATTCGACATAACATTATAAGGCACAACTATCATATCTGCCTAATTTGAGGACACATAAATAAAAAACAATAGAAGCCCTAATTTACCCGCATACAAAATTCCAAGGAAATACATCGTCCAAGGTGACACTTTCAGAAACATATCGACTACTAAGCACGCCTGGCTGGGAAAGATGAAGGTCTGGTTAATAATCGTCACGGTATATTCTACGCTGACTCCTCATCACATCGGCCACCCCATGACATGGTCGAGAAATGCGTTGCTTTTAATATAGGGCTTGGCTGAGTGCCTGAAGGCGGAAATTGAGTCAGGAAATAGAAGGTTGTTTTATTTGAGGACATCAAACAGTACGCACATCGACCATTTCTCGATTTTCGGCCTCGTGAGAGGATCTAATTAAAATAAGATGCCAAATAAGACCCCCCCCCCCCCCTCCTAAAATTATGCTCTTCATAGGATAACCTTGCCCCAATCGAGGCAATGTAATTTCAACCCATTAATGTGGTTCGCTTTCAATGTCACCTGAAACATAAATCATTGGGGTGAGCTACCCATGAACACAAATTGAAACTATGTTGTGTATAAAAAAAACTGTACCTACATGCAAAATCCGCAGAGGAAACACGCCTAAAGTTGAGATGAGTTCAACGAAATCGGCAATGAATTTTCCGATGTGAAAGGAAAGAATGCGTCAATCATGTGGCTCTGCATCTGCTAGAATGATCTCCTTCATGTGCAATCACAGAACATTTACGCGCTTACTTGATGGGACTTTGAAGAATGGAAACTAAATGCGTGGCTCAATCCGGAACAGGTCAGGCAATAATTAGACCGCACGAAAGTAAAAGAATGTAGAGAGCGTAATCATTCACTCATTCAAATGTCCTTATTTTTATACTCCGCCTGAAACGATTAAACTAAGAGGTCTTCATTACCGGCTGCATATAATCTAATTATTAGACCTTACATGAACTGAAGCGGACCTCCCGAGTACATTTTTTCCTCATTTTAGGAAAGCTTATATTTAAGATGTTAAACGGGCGACAGGCTCACAGATTAACGTCAAGATTATATTAGAGTAAGTAAATGTAAAGCAATCAATCAATCAATCAACCAATCAGTTTTATTCGTCACTTGCACATAAAGTGCAAGTGACGAATAAAACTGATAAAGTGCAAGTGAAATGAATTTGCCAGCAGCGGTACAACGAAAAAGAACACACAAAAACACAATAAAAAATTAACACAAACATCCACCACAGCATTCATCACTGTGGTGGAAGGCACAACATTTGGCCAGTCCTCCTCCAATGTCCCCCGTGGTCGGGACCTCAACCATCCGCAGCCGCCGCTGCGGGCGTCCAGATGTGCAGACAAGGTAAAAAGTCCAGGTAAGTCCTGAATCGGTGCTCCCCTACCGGAGACCGCGAATTCAGGTTGGTGTAGGCCGCGGGCCGGTGGTCGAAGATTTAAAGTTCCCGCGGCGCCGCAGCCAGAAGCACCGCAGACCACAGGGCCGGCCGTCATAGCTCCTGTCCAGGGATGAGGGACCCCGCTCCTGATGGTAAGTTCCCGCCGCGCCCGCGGGCGAAGTTGGCCGCGGTCCGGCGGTTGGAGCTCTTCTCCTCCCGGGTCCCCGTCGAGGGATCCCAGGCCCAGGACGACGCGCCAGCTGGAGCTCCGCAGACCGCAGCTTCAGGCTGCCGCGCACCAGTGAACGGAGCGCTCCCCTCCGGCGAGCACCGGCGAGGGCTCGCCCGCTCCAGGCCGAGAGTCCGGGAAAAGCCGCACCGATCCTCGATGTTAGGCCACGGGGGAGGCGACATGGATATGTCGCCTCTCCATGGGGGAGGCGACCGAAACGGTTTACCCCCCCCCCCCCCACCACACACACACACACAAGACACATAGAGGAACATCAAAAACACACATTTAAACACACTAAAATAAACAAAAAAGTAGAAAAAACGGACAGGCTGCTGGCAGGGCTGCCGACTTGCAGCGCCCCCACCGACTGTTCATATTTATCTTCAAATTAATGTTCCAGGTTGTCAAACGTCGTGTAGTTAATGCTATGAGGTATTTTGTTGAAAGCTTCACAACTAATTCGATTACGAGCTCATATTGGTTGCACGGTTATTCTTCAAATTGTAATGTTAAAGTGAGTTTTAACTGTTCTCAACTTCGAATTGCAATTCGGAATGATGTGAAGTCGCATTGGAAATGACCGCAATTTAACAAAGGTATGTAATTAGAATAATCACATTGATTAAATCAACCTACTTGCTTTAAAATCCATTATGCATATATTGCCGTTTGGCGTTTATGGATTGAACAAGTCTGCTTTGGGTTGAACTGGACTGTTGTATCAGTACGCAGAACTGTTTAATTTCGTCCGTTTCCATGCACTGTCACAAAATAATACCTGGCGTCGCAGTTTGTTTGGTCCAACGACCTCGTGTGTCAAACAAGGTCGTACATTAATACCGGTTTATTCTCTCAAAATCCATTTCAATTCACTCTCCCGTTCCATCACCCACCAACGCAACGCACCACCTTATCCAATTATCCTATCGACTCTCAATTTTTCGATATATGTGAATTAACGGAGCACGTGGTTAGTACAGGTGCCAGAGATTAGTTCTTGAATAATACAGGTGTCAGGGTTATGGGTAGAGTTGGGTTAACAGGAAAGAATAATCAGCCATGATTGAATGTACTTAATGGGCCATATGGCCTAATTATGCTCGTATCGCTTATGACCTCATGACGTGGTCAAATGGAGAACGGGGAAAAAAACCCACGGGCGGCCAGATTTAACCGGGGCTTCCATTGTTGAGGTGACACACCTGTAAGCTGCACGCATCTCCCTTCTTACTACATCACTGTGCCAATCTAAACAGTAATCATAAAGCGTCCTCATTGACATCAGTTAGTGACTACGTGATAGACGTGAACTATCTGTGAACGTCTGAAATTAGTGAAGCGATGGATACATTTCCATCAGGCAGAGACATGCTCAATGTTAACTCATTCGGCGTATTTCTGATCAAATATTTGTGATTTAGAGAAGAAATAAAAAGTACGAAAACATCTTGTTTATCTAAGTGTTGAATGAACGTCACTGTTCAATTAGTTCAAATGAAATAGTGACAGTCGACTCCAGTCAATGGTTTCACTGGCAGCAAGAGATACTCAAGAATGCTCTCTCCTCACTCTATTGTCTGGTGTTACGGATGCCACGTGGCAAACACGGAACATTGTGAGACGGGAGGGCGAGAAGCCATATCAATGCCATATGTGGAAAGGGACACGAGAGCCTGCAAAGAGAATTCAGGGAGTTCGGTATTCGGTGAAAAAAAACAAGACCTCCAGGATTGCGATCTCGGGATTACAAAACGGTACCGATAGGAATAGCAGAATAATCCAAGTGAATACTTGGCTAAGGCCCTGGTGTAGGTGGATGGGCATAAAATATATGGATTGTTGGGTTTTCTTACTAGACAAATGGGACCTATATAAAACGGACGGGGTGCAATTGAACTGGGAGATAAAGGCGGTGTCCTTGGAGTTACTTAGGAGGATTTATGCACGAGGGATGAGCACGGGGGTGGGGGAGCAGCAGCTCAGCCCATGGAACAGCCAAGATCGGGGATATGACCCATTAGTTTGAAATGGAGGTGTGGCAGGAAAAGGTTAATAAAAAAATGTTAAGATGGATGATCTGAGGTATGTTTTGAGTGACGTTCAAAACGTTGAAACAGGTCGGTTGAGGTGTTTAGTTCAAAGAGTATAATAATAATAATAATCTTTATTACGGACTCGAGGTCCAGACAAGGGGCAACATTACATTAAAAACGCATTGCATATTAAAAAAATATCATAAAGCACATATAAAATCTTAGTATGTCACATAAAAGCATCATAAATTATATTTAAAAAATAAAAATAAAAAACACAATACATAAGTTAAAGATCCAGATTAAAAAATGATCAATGTCCTACAACGAGACCAGTGTCTCCACAACTGGGATTCGTAGCGTGTAGTGACCTTATGTTTGACAAGGCCACAATAATTACATTTTTAGTAATTTATCCTGCAAATGCATTTATACATGTGATTTTTTAGGATAGCTTCCAAAGTACTGACTCCTGCAGCCACAAACATATTACTGGCACTACACCATCTAGGTTTCCTTAGCAGTGTTCTCATGGCATCGTTATATGCCACCTTTAGTCTCTGCAAACTTGTCTTTCCATAGTTCGACCACAGGTGCGCAGTGTAGAGTGGTGTGCAGTATGCTCTAAATAGCGACATCTTCACCACATCTGCACACGCACTAAATTTACGCAAGATAATATTTGCCTGTACATACAGCATGCGTCGTTGCCTATAAATATCCTCATCATCTGTCATTTGTTCTGTAATAATATGCCCTAGATATTTTACCTTATTACAGGTAAAGTGGACGATCGTAGGCTGCTAACTCAACATTTATGAGTTTTGATGTTTCATACATTATAGGGATGTGGTACAAGAGATACATGAATTGGTTTACAAATCAGGAAATGTCAGCGGCACCCACATACTCATCAACTGAGGCAATAGGGGTGGAATACAATATAAAGAGAGGTGCAACAACTCTAATGGGATTATCCCTATAGCCGGTGTATGACAGAGAAACAGATATGTGGGGATATTAGAGAAAATATGTAAAAACATCAAGTTTCTGGTATCAGTGACAAATCCCCATTATTGACTGTGACTTCCTTCATGCAGAAAATCTAAAGAGAGCAAGCTTGGTTAGGTGTATCCAAAGTAGTTTCTTGGAACAGTCTGTGGATATTGCAAATCAAAGCCAGATCATGTAACACCTTGCTTTGGGAAATGGGCTTGATGTTTCAGTGGAAGAGTAATTTGGGATCCCTGATCATAAATCCATAAGTTTTAAGATAGCTACGAATAAGGATACATCTAGATATTGGGGGAGATGAAATGGTGAGCAGATGTTGTTGGGTACGTTTACATTGGACATGGTGGAGTGGACAAAAGGCCTACTGATCAGAAATCAGGACCAGTATGTGCCAGTAAGGAGGAGGAATGACATTGTATAGCCGAGGAATGATTGGATAATCTGAGATATCGTAAATTAGGTGACAATTTGCTGGTGCACTTTGAGAACCAGAAAGAGGTGTTGGTTCTCTTCAAAAGCCTTAAGGTGCCCCCCTTTTATTGAAGTAGGCAAGGGAGGAAATGAGATTGCAGCGCCTTTGATGAGGACTTTGATATCCATTTAAGACAAAATCGAGTTCCCGGATGGCTGACGGGTAGCGAATGTTGCCATTTTCTTTCTGAAGGAAAGCTGTTGAGGTTCATATCAGTCATCCGGAATCTATTGGAGCTCACGTCTGATTGAATTTAATGTAATGAAGAAGGCGATTTATGTGGATGGGGCAGTGACATTTATCTGCATGGATTCTAAAAAACCGTATTTGAATGCTAATCCTGTAATTGAATACTAATGGAGAAGATTTCAATGTGTGGGGCACATGGTGATTTGTTACTTTGGATTGATTAGCTGCATTTAGTATTGCGCAAAGTTCTGGTTGCCCCATTACAGGGATGGTGTGGATGCATTTGAGAGGATGCAGCGGAGGTTTACTAGAACATTGCATGGATTAGAGAGTTTCAGCTACAAGGAGAGTTTGGATAAACCTGGATTCTTTTTCCTGGAATGTCAGAGGCTGAGGGGATAATAGATCAAATTATTATTTTTTAAGTGACGGGCATAGATAGGATAGTCTGTCACAAATTTTATCCTAGGGTGGGGAAATGTCCAACATTAGAGGGCATGGATATAAACTGAGTGGGGGAAGTTTGATATTGATGTATGGGGCACGCTCTTTACACAGATATATGTTGGCAGAGGGGCTGGAATGCATCATGCCGATCACGGTGTCCCATCTACACTAGGCCCATCTACCTGCGTTTGGTCTCCAAAGCCATCCCTGTCCTGTTCAAATGTCCTTTAAATGTTGTTGTAGTTTCAGCCTCAATAATCTCATCTGGAAGTTCATTTCATATCCCCACTATCACGTGGGAAACTGCTCCCCGGCTCCTTATACAGTTATAACATAACATCCCAAATTCCATACAACATACATCAATTTTGTAAGCCCTTGGTGTCTCCTCCCCTTCCTTGGCCCTAGAGCTGTCTCCTCCCATCCCCCAGCCCTCGGGCTCCTCCTCCTCCCTTTTTCCTTCCTACTCTCCGCCACCCCCTATCAGTCTGAAGAAGGGTTTCGGCCCGAAACGTTTCATATCTCCTTCGCTCCATAGATGCTGCTGCACCCGCTGAGTTTCTCCAGCATTTTTGTGTACATCCCAAATTCTATACTCATTATCCTGACTGATGAACGCCCGAACCCTTTTTAACCACCTTATCTACCTGTGACACCACTCTCAAGGAACTATGTACTGTACCAGCACACCTTGACCCTTCAGCTTTACAAACGTTTTGCCGTTTACTATTAAGGTCCTGCCCACATTTCACTTCCCAAAATATAAAACCTCACACTTATATGCATTAAACTCGTTAACCATTCATCAGCCCACTTGCCCAACTGAACAAGATCCTGCTGTAACCTTTGATAACCGTTTTCGCTATCTATAATATTACCCAATTAACAGTCATCTGCAATAATCCGGCTTTGTATGTTCTCATCCAAATCGTTGATATACAGTAACCCACAAACAGCAATGGGCCCAGCACCAATCCTGGAGGCACACCACTATTCAGAGCACTCCAATCCAAACCCTCTGAAGAAGGGTCTCGTCCCAAAACGTCGCTCATCCCTTCTCTCCAGAGATGCTGCCTGTCTCGCTGAGTTACTTCAGCATTTTATGCCCATCTTCGCTTTAAACCAGCAGCTCCAGTTCCTACGTGTACAAGTGCCACCCTGCAATCTTCCGGCACCTCACCCACATTTAATGATAGAAACATAGAAACATAGAAGCTAGGTGCAGGAGGAGGCCATTCGGCCCTTCAAGCCAGCACCGCCATTCATTGTGATCATGGTTGATCGTCCCCTATCAATAACCCGCGCCTGCCTTCTCCCCATATCCCTTGACTCCACTAGCCCCTGGAGCTCTATCTAACTCTCTCTTAAATCCATCCAGTGACTTGGCCTCCACTGCCCTCTGTGGCAGGGAATTCCATAAATTCCCAACTCTCTGGGTGCAAACGTTTTTCTCACACTTAAATGACCTCCCCTTTATTTTAAGACTGTGGCCCCTGGTTCTGGACTCGCCCAACATTGGGAACATTTTTCCTGCATCTAGCTTGCCCAGTCCTTTTATAATTGTATATGTGTCTATAAGATCCCACCTCATCTATCTAAACTCCAGTGAATAGTCTTTTCAATCTATCCTCAAATGACAGTCCCGCCATCACAGGGATCAATCACGTGAAACTACGCTGCACTGCTTCAATCACAAGGATGTCCTTCCTCAAATTAGGAGACCAAAACTGTACACAATACTTCAGATGTGGTCTCACCAGTGCCCAATACAACTGCAGAAGAACCTCTTTACTCCTATATTGAAATCCTTTTGTTATGAAGGCCAACATTCCATTAACTTTCTTCACTGCCTGCTGTACCTGTAAGCCAACTTTCAGTGACCGATGTACAAGGACACCCAGGTCTCGCTGCACCGTCCCCTTACCTAACTTAATCCCATTGATGACTCATATCTCAGCCAGCTCAACTGCAATTTGTTCTCTATCTTCCCGCGGTGTTCTCGGATAAATCTGATCAGGCCCGGAGGATTTCTCTACCTTTTACACGTTAGGACGTTGAGCACCTCTATCGTAATACAGACTGCCCTCAAGATACTTCCATTGATTGCCCCCAAGTTCCCTGATCTTCATGTGTTTCATGCAAGGAAAAGCCTAGGACCTATAGATCTGTGCCTGTCATCTATGGCAGATATGTTACTGGAGAGTATTCTGAGATAAGATATATGCAGCTTTATGAACATATGACCAATAGTTTTGAAGAAGCAACTTAGAAGGTTGAAGATGGCAAGGACAGAGAAAATGTTTTTTTTTATGGAAGATTCTGCATGCCAAGTTACCCTGGAAAGCTAGATGGCGTGAGAGCTAGCTTAATGGGCAGAAATTCTGATTTCTGGAAGGAATAGTTTAAAACAAAATTCAGATTGAAGGCTGTGACTCTAGCTGTGTTCATGGATCGGGGCTGGGTCCGTTGCTGTTTGTGTTTTATGTCAACAATTTGGATGAGAAGAAACAAGGCATGAGAACAATGTCTGCAGATGCCATTAATGGGGGTGGTATGGTAGACAGGGTCGGCAAAGACTCGTGTAAGATCCTGACCACGGGTGCTGTCTTATGGAATTTGTACGTTCTCCTTGTGACCACGTGAATTTTCTCTGAGATCTACAGTTTTGGAATTGTTCACTTTTGGAGTAAATGAAGTAAATGTTCGGCCAGATGTGGTCTCAACTAGGCAGTAGCTTGTTGTAAGATGACGAGTGCATTCTGGTAGTGAAATTCGATAGCAAAAACAAATTGGAAGAACACCATCTGATATTTCGCTTGGGCAGCTTGCAGCCCAGTCGTATGAATATTTATTTATCTCACTTCTGGTAGCCCCGGCATTCCCTCTCTCTCTATCCCTCCCCCGCCCAAGTCGCACCAGCTTCTCAATTTCACCCTACAAACAGCTTACAATGGCCTGTTTCCTTTATCATCGTTACTTGTTTTGCAGAGCTTTAATTCAGTGTTCTTTATCTCTCCACATCACCGTCTATATCTCTCGTTTCCCTTATCCCTAACCAGTCTGCAGAAGGGTCTCGACCCGAAACGTCACCCTATTCCTTCTCTCCAAAGATGCTGCCTGACCCGCTGAGTTACTCCAGCTTTTTCTGTTTAAGAAACAACTGCTGATGCTGGAAAATTCGAAGGTAGACCAAAATGCTGGAGAAACTCAGCGGTTGAGCCAGCATCTACGGAGAGAAGGAACAGGTAACGTTTCGGGTCGAGATCCTTATTCCTTCGCTGCATAGATGCTGCGTCACCCGCTGAGTTTCTCCTGCATTTTTGTCTAACATTAACTTACCACTTGCTTGTCGAACCTCACTGTTTGGTGCAAATGAATAATGAATAGACTTCGGTGACTTGCAGGTACCTTTGAATATCAACATTTCCGCATATCTCACCCTAAAACATATAATGGGCACCTGTGCACTCTCTCTCCACTGGTGTGCATAATTTAAATTTCCCCTCATGGTACTCCACCTGACACGGCATTTCTTCATTGTATTTCATTTGTCGTGACATCTTACTCACCACGTATTTTTAAGGCAACGCTACAATTGGCCACCTTGCCGAATCCACCTGTTCATACTTCAATAAAGGTTTCTCCAGGTTTTTTGTGTTCATACTTCAATAAAGGATCATTTCATTCTCATTGGTCACGATCTGCCACATTGAGAAATGTCTGTTTATTCCGATTCTTTGCTTTCGAATCATTAACCAAGTCACAATTCACACGTCTCTGCTGATCCCTATTCTATGTGCTCTTTTCACCGAGCTCCGATTTTGAAAAGCTTTCGGAAGATTGAAAGTCTGCGGAAACCCCCAAATAAGCATCAGCCACTTGCAGACGCACCACGGTGTGCACAACAAGAATTACAAGGCAGCACATGTTTGCGATGACCAGGGCCGGATTTAGATGAAGAGAGGCCCTAGGCTATTCCACTTGTGAGGCCCCTCCAATCAGCCCATGAAGCCGATTGGTAAATCCGGCCCTGCCGAGGCCCCCCTAGATCTCGAGGCCCTAAGCTTAAGCTTGTGAAGCTTATACGTAAATCCGGCCCTGGCGATGACACTTGATCTAACCTTCTCTTTTTGCGGCGATCCTATCCCTCTCTTGCTCTCGCTGCCAAAGTACAAGTTCAAGTTCGCGTTCATTGTCACTTAATCAACTAAGGTCCAGTGAAATTTGAGTTACCACACAGCCATACTAAGTGAAAAGAGCACAGTACACACATAAATTAAATTTAACATGAACATGCACGACAGTGGAATCAACATTCCTCACTGTGATGGAAGGCAATAAAGTTCAGTCATCTTCCTCCTTTGTTCACCCGTGGTGGTCGGGACCTTGAACACTCTGCAGTTCGCCGCTGCCGACAGTCCGATGTCCAGGCCCTCTCGTCAGGATGATCAAAACTCCGGCGTCGGGTCGGATTGGAACAGCCGCGGCATGCAGTTCCAGAGCCGGCCTCTTCTTACCGGAGACCGAGGTTCAGGTCCACAGGCCGCGCAATCGGAGCTCTTCTTCTGGCGATCCTCGGTAAAGGATCCCCGGCTCGGCGCCGCGCTCGCGGCTGAAGCTCCGAGCCGGTATCCAGGAAAGGCGCACCACTCCAGGATGTTAGGCCGCAAACAAAAGGGGGAGGGGGGGGGAGAGATTCGGCACGGAGCAAATCGCATCTCGGTCGAAGTAAGCGATTGAAACAATGTTTCCCAAAAATCCCCCCCCCCCCATCCCCACATAAACTACCCAAGAAACATTGGAAACCAAACGGAAGTTTGACATTTGCTATTTAGAACTACCCTGGGATAATGACTGAATCTATAGAACCTCGGAGGATAATATCCAATATATATATTTCAAAATTCTACAAATCTGTGAACAGAAGACTGAAGAGGGTTTCGGCTGAAACGTTGCTTATTTCCTACGCTCCATAGATGCTGCTGCACCCGCTGAGTTTCTGCAGCACGTTTGTCTACCTTCGATTTTCCAGCATCTGCAGTTCCTTCTTAAACAACATAGAAGACCAGCTGATTAGAATTCATCAATGCGTGGACGCATAATCCTCTTCAATGGTGGCAACTGGTCGAGATGCTGCCTCACATTGGCGGGGATCCTAGTTCGATCCTAACTTCGTTCGGTGCTGTCTGTGTGGAATTTGCAATTTATCGTTGTAACCACATGGATTTCCTACGTGTGCTCTGATTTCTTCCTGGATCCCAAAGACTTGCTGCTTTGTTGGCTGCTGTAATTTGCCCTTAACGTGCAGGTAGTGGGTGAGAAAGTGGGATAACATGAAACTGGTGTGAAGGGGTGATCGATGGTTGGTGTGGATTAGGTGCTCCGATGGGACTGTTTCTATATTCTTTACATTCTAAATTCTTTAGTAACATTTATGTTTTGAAAGTATTTATTTTCCTTTATCCCATGCGCCCGTCCGTTATTCAACGTCACATCCATAAGCCTTATTTGACTTTTTCCCAAGGCAGAGATAATGTACAGAATATGATTATTTGTTCTACGCGGTGGTTTTCTTTTCGCATTCCAACAGCTGCAGTATCTGTAAAGCGCTTAGATTTGACTGGCGTGGCATTTCCTTTCGACACATTCCACGAATCCTATTTATGTATTTCTCGTTGCGTTACTTTGATATTCAACTTTCGATTGTATACCATATCATACAAAGCATCGGTAAAAGTTAACCGGGTTTGTGACATAAGCGAAGTTGCATCAAATCAAAACTTTCCATGATACACAAAATGCGCCATATTCTCTGGATAATATCTGCAACGTCTGTGTTCTCCGTGACACAAAGTGTGCTTTTCAGCGCTATGACGTCAAAAAGTGAAACGGAACCATTGCTGCAAGACGCTCGCCAACAAGCTTCACTGCTTGACTCGCTGTCAAACAGCAAACATCGTTGAATTTCACCCCCTTTGTTCAGAATGTTTATGTTTGCCGTGCTGCCGTGTCTCTCGATCCTGCATATGAGTCACACAGGTTAACATATTTCCCTCTATTAAACGAAAATAACAGGGAAAAGGTCAATCCGCGAAAAGTATAAGATGTACAACTCTTACTTTTCGGTCGAGCTATTTCAGCCATTTGCATTTTTATCAATCCGTTCATTGTCATTTCACATGTTTAACGTTTGTTTTTAATTTTGACAGTTACTGACGGGGCCTCCTCGTTCAGGGTGCGTCAGGTTCCCGATGAGGTAACGAAAGTGAAAGGTGAAAATGTATCCCTATACTGTACTTTCCCGAACTTCGGTCAGAATGCACTGGTGGATGTATACTGGAAGAGAGACGGTCAAGAAGGGACGTTGAATCCCACCGCAAACAGGAGGATGACAATGAACAATGTCCTGAAGGGATCTGCCGAATTACATCTGTTGAACGTGAGCTTCCGTGACTCCGGGATCTATTATTGCAGTGTGAGAGGCGGGAATGGAAAGATTTCCAAAAGCAATGGCACGAGGATTATTGTACACGGTGAGTCTTACTTGATGTTTCGAATCACAATACTGTCACACCGTAATAGGCCCTTATCATTCTCTATACCTTATCCCCAATGCATCCGTCCAAATGTCTGGTAAAAGTTGTAGCTGCCTCAGCGACCTCATCTGGCACCTCCTTCCATATACCCACCAGCATCTGCATGAAAAGGATGCCCCTTAGGTTCTTGGTAAGTGTTCCCCTCTCGCCTTCCCCGGAATTTAGTCCGCAAAATACAATATTCCACCATCACCCTTTGCTTCCTTACATGAAGCCATTTCTCTATCCAATGGTGACAATACAAACACAGAAATATGGTGTGCTACAGAGTTATAAAGTAGCAATAAACGGACCCTTTCTCAGTCCGTACTAGAGGTTTTGCTCTAACGATTTAAGAAATTGGTTTTCCGTGATTGTTGGACCATGAGATCTTTGGACAATCATTATTCTTTAATTTCCTATCATTTAGTTATCATTTATATGTGTAGGGTTAATTTTCTTGGCGGCCCCTCAACTGTATCCAGCGAAAGGAGTATAGATTAAAATTGCAGATAGTAGTCAATTAAATATAAGCTATCATATGTTGGTGAGTATTGTAGCTGAAGTCGTTCAGTCAAAAAAACATTGCGTTCGAGTCGAGACCTGTGACATCCAGATGATGGAGCATTCTAGGGGGGTCGCGAATGGTGCTCTTTGATGCACAATATCCATGTTTGATCATTTATGTAGCTATTTCTAGTTCAACTAGTAAATGTTAACAAAACGTATGTTGTTAGAAGAAACATTTGATGAATAGTGAGCGTGATATATTCTAACCGCAATCTTCTGACAGACTATTCTACCGTGATTTTAGGAATTCATAGTTTCAAAGAAAATCAATGAGAAAATACTAGTCACAACACATCTGCGACTACATAAATTAGTTTCTGCCGACAACGTTATAGCGGAAGTAACAAAAGTTCATGATGAAAATTGTTCAAGAAATTCAGAGGTATAGCAGGGAAGAATAGGTAGGGTGCGTGCGTGGTGGCGCATTGGTATGGGTGGAAGACAAAAAAAATTACATGATAAACGGGGGAAAATCTGAGATTAATGCAACGTCACAAACTATGTAAACAAAGGAGATGAAAGTAGTACCAAAATCAAATGATTAAATTGCAAATCGAGAACATTAATCAAAACGTTATCCGTCATTTTACTTCGAGTTTCATTGGAACTCAGCAGAGCGTCGAGTGGGAGAACAGAAGTTTCAATACGAATGATAATTACACGTCAGCGTCGTACTCGATTTCTGGGTGGAAATATTCCACCGTACATTTCAATCCCACATCAGCAACTACTAATGTGAGGAAGAACATTCTTGCCATAGAGGGAGTACAGAGAAGGTTCACCAGACTGATTCCTGGGATGTCAGGACTTTCATATGAAGAAAGACTGGATAGACTCGGTTTGTACTCGCTAGAATTTAGAAGATTGAGGGGGGATCTTATAGAAACTTACAAAATTCTTAAGGGGTTGGACAGGAAGATTGTTCCAGAAGTTGGGGAAGTCCAGAACAAGGGTTTAAGGATAAGGGGGAAATCGTTTAGGACCGAGATGAGGGAAATTTTTTTTCACAGAAAGAGTGGTGAATCTCTGCAATTCGCGGCCACAGAAGGTAGTTGAGGCCAGTTCATTGGCTATATTTAAGAGGGATTTGATGTGGCCCTTGTGGCTAAAGGGGTCAGGGGTAATGGAGAGAAGGCAGGTACAGGATACTGAATTGGATGATCAGCCATGATCATATTGAATGGCGGTGCAGGCTCGAAGGGCCGAATGGCCTATTCCTGTACCTATTTTCTATATTTCTATGTTTACTGAATACACACAGACACGCTACCATACCTTGTCCAGTTTAAGTGCCGTGACATGTATTGCGAAGACGACAAATACCTAAAGCATCCCATCATTTTCGAAACTTATAACTGCTCAAAAATCAATTCAACAACTCCTAAAGATAGAACATGAATAGGTCCTTCGGCCCACAATTTCAGTGCCGAATATGGTGCCAAACTAAATAAATCTCCGCTCTGTGTGAGACATATCCTTTCATTCACTGTATTTGCCTATTTAAAAATATCTAAATGCCCCTATCGGATCTGCCTCTGCAACTACGCATGATGTATTTAAGCTGGAAAGGGTATAGAGCAGATTTACGAGGATGTTGCCACGACGCGAGGGTCTGAGCTATAGGGAGAGCCGGAGCAGGCCAGGACTTAATTATTTGCAGCGCAGGAGCGTAAGGGGTGAACTTATTGAGGGGTATCTGATCATGACCGGAATAAATCTGGTATATGCATCGCCTTTTACCCAGAGTAGTGGAATCAAGTCCTTGTAAACGAAACATTTCACCACATCAAATTACAATAACCGAGGAAAAGAAGTTTGCGTTGCAATTGAGAGATCAATTACCTGGCCGCCACCAGGAATTGTCAGTCCCATGCTCCCTTTCTTTCTTGGAACGCTTCAATTGCTTTCCACCAGGTGTTCATTTAATTTATTTTTCACGGTCTCATTAGCTCTGCTTCCAGTACATTTCCGATCACTACTTGTGAAAGATCCGCGGAAATTCTCTGGTGAGAGCACTTGCGTAGATCAGTTTGGGATGGAGATCAACGATTTATCCTCCGATGTGGAGATAATGCTTTTGTTACGTGGACGGGAGCATAATGGTGACGCCCCTTTGCCTTTTGAGATGGTGTCCTATTTGGAGTTAAGTAATGGATGTTGCTAAACATTTCATTCTATTGCACCCCCCCCCCCCCACCCCCACCCCCCCCCCCCCCCCCCCCCCCCCCCATCAGCTCCTTTTTAATCAAATGCGGAACATAATTTATCCCTCTGAATCATTTCCAGTGGCCTTCCTACCACAGACTGGTTTACAGTTCCCAGACTTTTGCTTGCAGCCCTCAAATATAGCCACAATATGAGTCATCCACTAGTCTTCATATAGGTATTTACATGCGATTCCTCTGTTGATACACTCTTAATTTGATGTATTGTTTCATCGATTCTCGGCGTCTGTAGATTTATTCCATTATAAGGCACAACCGATGTGTTAACTCGCATCACCACATTCTAAATTAACTGCCCCCCCCCCCCCCCCCCCCCCCCCCCCCCCCCCCCCCCCCCCCGCCCTGCCTGCCACCCGATTTCCCCTTTTTTACCTTTATTATGTACACTAAAACTAAGGTGTCTTCGTCGTTTACCCTATTAAGATTTATCAGACTACTATTAAAAGTTCATCTTAAATACAACTCTGCAGAACGTTTTTCAAACTTGATCGGATCTTCCCACAGATTCCCAGTATTGTTTATTGTTGCTCCTAAAAATACCCTTTTCACTCAAAACTTTAGTTATTTTCCGGGTAACACGAGATACTACACATTATGTCAAACGTGCAAATTATTCTGCGCGTTGTCCCTCAGAAGACTTCCACGCGTACATAAAGCTGCTTCTGTCTTTCAGCATGTTTCACATATAATACAAACAGAACTAAATTTATGATTTCATTAACGCAATTTTCCGTTTGATTGTACCACCTTGAACTCTGCCTTGTCTGGTGTAGCAACATTGCTTTCCCAGCAGATACCCAAACCCGCCCTATCACCAACTAAAGAGAAGTCAAGTCCATCTACCTCACTGGAGATTCTACCTACATTACTGGAGATTCTCAAACTATCTTTTTATCGGACTTTACTGGACTTTATCTTGAGTTAAACAGACTCCGGTAATCCTGAATCTGTACAATGTGGACGGCTTGATTGTAATCATGTGCGGTAATTTCGCTGATTGAATAACACACAACAAAAAACACACAACAAACACTGTGGCTCGGTACACGTGATAATAAACTAAAACTGTTAAGCACAAAAAAAAAGAGAATCCCCCATGACCAGGAAATCTCGGAGGCAAGGTAGCTTTAACAAAGAGAGATGACCGAATGCTCTGTGCTCTCTTTCACAGAGACTTGGCTCACCCCTCTTCCCCAGACTCAGCCGTCCATGCCGATAGTTTCTCCATTCGTCGCATGGGCAGAATGAAGCCGTTGGGGAAGGTGATGGGTGGTGACACCCGCCTCACATAGCGCTCATATATAGTGGTCCTGGCCAACTGCGTTATAACAAGTGTTTACTGCACTATATATTTCCAACAACATAGTTTAAATAATTTACTATTAAAGGAACGCCCAAGCAGGTATGGTATTATCCATTTCGAAAGCGATTACATTGTCTTCTAAATAAACATATAGGGGTACTAACTCATTTGTCTTAAATTGTTTGCAGTGTCACCGACGCCTTTGAAGATTAAACAGATGAACGCTCCTTCCCTGGCCCTAAACTGTACAACTGCTCCGTTTTTCCCGGCGGACTGTGAACTTACCTGGTATAAAGATGACCATGAAATCACTTCTGGAATAAGTACCACTAAAATACGGAACGACGAGGGATTATACCTTGTTTCCAGCTTCCTGCATGTAGTGGATCGCCGATCGGTTTATAGTTGCCACGTGTTTCACGTCACCCTCCTGGTTCCGACCGTTGAAACTCACAGTTTTCCTGGAATGGGTATGAGGTTTATACCTTCAATAACGTCCTGAGATATATCACTGTTTTATGTCAAGGCATTTCATGAATTCCCACCCAAAACGTACGCCAGACCGTTTTAAAGTATTTGGATGGAGATTGTGGGCATGTCTTTGTTGTAATGGAAAGGTATGACAGTCTACGAAACTAGATACGGGTTAGTAAGAGATATTGCGCAAAGATGACAGTTGTGTTTGCATGTTTGTGTAATAGCGGACGCTGGAACTCGCTGTTTATCTCCGATTATATAGAGCTCTACAGCATGGAAGCAAGGCCCTTCGGCCCGCCTCGTTCATGTCAAGCAAGTTGGCAATCTGGACTAGACCCATCTGCCCGTATTTGACCATTTCCCCTTCTAAATCTTTCCTATCCAAATATCTATCCAAATATCATTTGAAAATCCACAATTGAATACGCTTCTGAAGCTTCCTCGGAAAGAAATTGCCCCTTGGGAACCTCGTAACCTTCCCTGTTTAGAATCCACTACCCTGGCAAAAACGACTGTAAGCATTCACTTTCTCTACGCCCCTCATAATTTTATATATTTCAATTAGGTAAACCTCCCATGCCTCATGGGAAGAGGTCACAACCTGCTCAGCATTACCGGATAACTCCAGCCATCAAAGTAATACCTTGGTGAATCCTTTCTGCACCTTTTCCAACATAATGACATGCTACGTATAGGCAGGATGACCAGGACTGCACACAGAACACCAACGAGCACATACTTGTAAAGCTGTTTCCCTGCATAATAAGGGCATTGTTTTCTGTTTATATGCAAATTAATTCTCAGTCTTAACGCTGTAACATTGCAGACTGGAGAGGGACGGTAATCCAACATATTTCAAGTTCCAAGGGACCAATACCACAAGACAGAGGCCAAGGCAGATTTTATAGCATTAAAACAGATGATTTATTTTTCATTAACTCAGATGATTTATTTTTCGTTGTTGCTAATCTGTGATGAGATTCAAACAGAAGAGGCCAATGAAAGAAAGGAGATACAAGGAAATGTTCGAAAGGTTATACATATAATGCGGATAAGCGATAATTCCGGCTGATGTGCGTTCCGCTGAACGGTCTGATCTGTTCTGTGCTCCCAGACATTTCAAGACAGATTCTAAGGGGAGTAGGAGGCAACCGTGACTGACAAGAGAAGTTAGGGATAGAATAAAATTAAAAGAAAAGATGCATAACACAGTAAAGAGTAGTCGGAAGCCGGAGGATTGGGAAACTTTCATTGGACAACAGAAGGAAACAAAACGGGCAATACGGCTGAAAAGATGAAGTACGAGGGGAAGCTGGCCAGGAATATAAAGAAGGTCAACAAAAGCCTCTTTAGATATGTTAAGGGAAAAAGAGTAGCAAAATCAGAAGGCAGACACGGGTGAAATTATTATGGGCACCAAGGAAATGGCAGAGGAGTTGAACTGACACTTTGGATCTGTCTTCACTAGGGAAGACAAAACAATCTCCCAGAAGTACTCGAGGACAGAGGATCAAAGGGGGTAGAGAAACTGAAATAAATTATAATTAGGCGATGGTCTGCATCCCATTGTCCTCAGGGAGGTGGCTCTAGAAATATTGGACGCACCGGTGATCATTTTCCAATGTTCAATAGATTCAGGGTCAGTTCCTGTGGATTGGAGGATAGCTAATGTTATCCCACCTTTCATGAACGGAGCGAGAGAGAAAACGTGGAATTACAGTCCAGTTAGCCTAACTTCGGTGGTGGGAAAGATACTGGAGTCAATCATTAAAGAGGTAATAATGGAGCATTTGGATAGCAGTAAAAGGATTAGTCCAAGTCAGCATGGATTTATGAAAGGAAAATCATGCTTGACTAATCTTCTGGAATTTTTTGAGGATGTGACAAGTAAAATGGATGAAGGGGAGGCAGTGGATGTAGTGTATCTAGACTTTCAGAAAACCTTTGATAAGGTCCCGCATGGGAGACTGGTGACTAAAATTAGAGCACATTATATTGGGGGTAGGGTATTGACATGGATAGAAAATTGGTTGGCAGACAAGAAGCAATGAGTAGGAGTGAACGGGTCATTTTCAGAATGGCAGGCAGTGACGAGTGGAGTGCCGCAAGGCTCGGTGTTGGTGCCGCAACTGTTTACCATATATATTAATGATTTGGAAGAGGGAATTAGGAGCAACACTAGCAAGTTTGCAGATGACACAAAGCTGGGTGGCAGTGTGAACTTTGAAGAGGATGTTAGGACGTTGCAGGTTGACCTGGGCAGGTTGAGTGAGTGGGAAGATGCGTGGCAGATGCAGTATAATATAGATAAATGTGAGGTTACCCACTTTGGTGGCAAAAACAAGGGGACAGATTGTAATCTCAATGGGTTACAGCGTGACCAGGGTGCCCTTGTACACCATTCACTGAAAGTTGACGTGCAAGTACAGCAGGTAGTGAAGAAAACCAATGGCGTCGTTCAACGAATTTCAGTAGGCCTTTGATAAGGTGCCCTATGTGAGACCGCTAAACAAAATAGAAGCGCATGGCATTAGGAATTATCACGGATTGAAGATTGGCTTGCTAGCTGAAGACAAACCGTGGCAATAAAGGGGCCTTTTGTGGTTAGCTACGTTTTAATACTGGTATTCTGCAGGGGTCGGTGTTGAGTCTGCTACAATTTGCATTATATGTTAATTGTCTAGAGGATGAAATTGATGGCTTTGTCGGCAGGTTTTCCGATGATATGAATATAGGTGCAGATAGTGTTGAAGAAGCAGGGAGTCTGCAGAAGGACTTGGACAGCTTGGGAGCGTGGGTGTAAACAAGTGGCAGATGGAATGCTGTGTAGCAGTCATGCATTTGAGAGATGAGAGAAAATGTGGAACCCATCCTGTAATTCCCTGTTTCGTGTAATCTGATTATTTAATGAAGATAACGTCTCTGAAAAATTCTAATATTCAGCTTTCATTTCCCTTTAGGAACAGGCCTTAAACTCATCTACTTTCGGGCAGGTGGATTTGCCATATGCGTGTTAATTATTCTAGCGGTGGTATTTTTTGTCAGGTGGTACGAATTAGACAGTACTGAAGGTAAGATGCGACTTCACCCTTGTCTGAAATTAGCGACATAAGGAACTGCAGATGCAAAACGCAGTGCTGGAATAATTCGGCTATTTATGCAGCATCTGGAGAGGCAATGGAAAGGGGGGGGGGGGGGGGGTTGGGTTTGAGTCACGTGTAAAGAAGGGTCCTGACCCGAAACTTCATCTATCGATGATCCCCGTAGACGATGCCTAACCCGCTGAATAACTACAATATTTCGTGTTTTCTCCGAAAATAGCAATGTTCAATTGAAGGAGCAACGAGATGAGCTCATGTAACGATTTAAACACCAGGGCCCTTTTCTCCGGCCGTAGCATTATGGCCGTTGGCTGTAAAAGCATTGTTATCGTTTGTAATACAAGATGGCGCTGTTAACACTATGTGAAATGTTGCAAAGGTCGGGTTGTTTAAATAAGGGCAGTTATTACAGGAGAGCGTATTCAAACCAGAGGTTTTGAACTTTTCCACGCGCTTTTCCTCAGCAGTAGGACTAACGAGGAGAGGATTTGTTCAAATAACAAGAATAGCATGACCGCAATGATCACATTCTGTAGCCGAACGAATCTGGTCACAAATCGATTCTCAACTGATTATCGGCCGGCAGGTTGTGACATGTTGATAATTAAATTTGGTTGTTTATGTTCTCTGCTAGCCCCAGAACATATTGAGGACATAACCCACTACTTTGAAAACAAGTGATTTTCTTGTATAACCTGTCGTATCATGTTCTGCAAATGGACGCCTGTAATTATAATCACATTGATGGGCGAACAGGATGGTTCAATTTTTCGTGAAACTCTCTATGTGCCTCGTTTGCAATTTTTCTTATCCTCCCGTATTCTTATGGTATAGTCCATGATCGTCAGCGACCTGCGCTTGCGAATCTTTCTCCCAAACAGTTACATAGAAGCATATAAAACAGGTGCAGTAGTAGGCCATTGGACCCTTCGAGCCAGCACCGTCATCTAATATGATCATGGCTTATCATCCAGAATCAGTACCCTGTACCTGCTTTCTCCCCATATCCCTAGACCCTAGAGCTATATTCAACTCTCTGTTGAATGCATCCAGTGAATTGGCCCCCACTGCCTTCTGCGGCAGAGACTTCCACAGATTCACAGCTCTTTGGGTGAAAACGTTTGTCCTTATCTCAGTCCTAAATGGCCTACCCCTTATTCTTAAACTGTGACTCTTGGTTCTGGGCTCCCCCAACAAGGGGAAACATTTCTTGCATCTAGCCTGTCCAATCCCTAAATAGTTTTATATGTTTGATGACGCATCCTTCTAAATTCCAGTGAATATAAGCCCAGTCGATCCATTCTTTCATCATATATCAGTCACGCCATCCCGGAAATTAAACTGGTGAACCTACGCTGCACTCTCACAATAGCAATAATGTCCTTCCTCAAACTAGGACAACTAATACCTGCATGTTAACTTTCAGTTTATGTCTAAGAAAGAACTGCGGATACTGGAAAAATCTAAGGTAGTCAAAAATGCTGGAGAAACTCAGCCTGCGAGGCAGCATCTATGAAGAGAAGCAATAGGCGACGTTTCGGGTCGATAACCTTCTTCAGACTGATCAAACTGAAGTAGAGTCTCGACCCGAAACGCCGCCTATTCTCTACCTTCAGTTTATGTCTAATCCGTCTGTGTCAAGCGAATTAAACACTCCGTGAAGCATCATCACCGAGGCCCATTCTGTTCTAATTCGAAACTCACACGACATTTTTTGTGCAGTAGCTCGTACTGATATATGACGGAAAATATTGCTAACATGTCTGAGCCCAGAAACCGCGCCACCTGGATATTTTCCCAGAGGTTATCATCCAACAAACTTCCGGTCAGTGTTCTGCACCACACGTGTCAAGATTTGGCTAATAGTCACTAATTATTCAGGAACATCAAACCAATTACTTCAATTACTTTTTAGGGATCTTATCCCAGGGAAGTAGCCGTTTATAGCGTATAGCACACCCAACTTTCACCCCATTGTTTTATGTTTCCTCGTCTTCGCAGTTGTTTGTAAATGCGGAGTTTATTTCTCTTCCAATATATGTTCCCTCAGAATGCGACGAGTGCAGATTTGAACGTCAGCGGACAGAGGAAAACTGAGAAAAACAGACGGCACGAAAAACAAACTACCAATGCCCAGGTAAGATAAAAGCGGAAGGGTGCTCCAATATAAATTCGCGTACGTCGCCCATATAGGCGAATCGGCAGCTAACGATCTCTGATTATTTTTCGATAGGTCAAAGAAGTGTCTGAAAATAAGCTGACCAATGCTACTCTGGATCTCATCGCTTCTCCGAAAGACCCAAGAACGGAGAAGAATAACGTAACAGAATATGCAGGAATGAAGATTTTAATATAGCTGCGAAATCATCAAACGTTCATTAACGTTCATCCAATTTCAATTCCATAAACCTTACTAACATTGGGTCACAGATTGCACAGATACATTAGCATTTACAAGAGAATCAGCAGTGAGCAGGGAATTTTAATGAGAGATGTTCTACTCTGATATACGTTACCCCCCTTAACGTCGATAGAAATACGATAAATGATCAGACAATCGACCAAATGTTTACCAAAATGTAATACTGTCAACACTTAAAACATATAAGACATATGGGACACTTACTGATTTTGAAGCTCCCTTACAAGATCTCGGCATCTAACCCCCCCCCCCCCCACCCCCGTTATAGCGCAATATATAGTATTCACGACGTTACTCAACGGGGGGGGGGGACGTGGGGGGGGGGGGGGGGGGGGGGGGGGGGCTGGACAACACACAGAATTAAACATCGCTATAATATTTGAGCAAACTAGATTTTTAATGCATGATTTGAAGTTCTATTCATTATTAAGTATTTCAGTGGAAAGCTTAAACACAAAAGATAAACAATTAAAACATATACTGTTACTGGTTTTAATTCACACACTTCACACGTGACCAAATGGACGCTGCTACTCACGTTCTGTTGCAAAAACTTGGGGTATCAGAAAATCATCTTATCGGGTGATAAATTATAAAAATCATAAGCATGATCAGAATTTGACTTATTTAATTGTAAAATTAATGCAATCTCTCTGGTATAAATTAGCTGTACGATTTGATGAAATCAAATGTTGCTTGCAAAATGTCACAAAAAAGGCAAGAGCACAGGGATATATCTGCTTTTTTTTTTCTTTGTAAAAATAGATTAATTTATTTTTGCTTCATTTCATTATTTTGGCTATACTCCATGATTTATACTACTTAAAATACAGTGTATGAAATAATGAGAATATTACATAAAATAACAAGGAAATATTCTGGAAGTTTGGAGACCTCAGTTTCACTACTGAGTGCTGTTTTTTACAGACACAGCTATATCAGTTCCTCTCTATTGCGCTAGTACCGAGGAATTCCCACAATGTAGCCCGAAGACATCCAACGAGCAGTAACAAAATGTGGCTGGAAAACGTAGCAAAGTTGGGGATTATGAGTACTTTAGGCTTCACCTACGAGGTTAAGGGTAGTTAGAAGGGTGGATGTAGAATATAAGATGAAGCTGACGGATATTTAACCACTGACATCAAAACCTTCTATGTATAAGTGTCTGTGTATGTGCGTGCGTGTGAAGAGGGAACATAGATGATGGAAATTTTAAGTACCTACAGTCGGGACCAGTGTCATTTATACAGGGTTTGAATGATCAATTCATAAAACAGTCGTAGCAGGACAATTAAATATGCCATTTGATTAGCTTTAATGGAGTATTTAAAAGGGCCCTGGAGCTATGTGAGAAACACCTTGTCTAGTCGAAGCGAGGAACTAAGTGAAACCAGTACTGGAGAATGAAGGTGACTGGCACCAATAAATCTCGTCGACCCAAAAGGCACCACCGAAATAAAACTTAACAAAATTGCTTTGCAAGTAATTGAGCAAAGGGAGTTAAAAAATAGAATGGGGAAAGCGACCGGTCAAAGCAAACGTCAATTTGTGGAACAGCGGTCATGCTTGACAAGTCTATCGTATTTTTGAGGAATTTACTGACAGAATATGTGAGGGGAGTCCGTCGTTTTAGTGTATTCATACGCCCTGAAGCATTTCAGTAAAATCTTACCGAACTGACTGGAACAAATTAAAGGTTAGCATGCTGAGAATAATCAGCAATTAGTTGGCCAACAGAAAAGAAAGAGTGGAAATAAACAGATCTTTTTTCCCCTAGTAGCAGGCATCGAGTAGCAGGGTACCATCGAGCTCATTGCTGGGATTTCAGCTAGTCACGATATATATTGATAATTAGATCATGGAATTATATAGCTGTTTATCGACAGCATCAAACTGTGTGAGAGGTTGAGCACTCAGGTGGATGCTGAGAAGCTTCATGTTGAGATAAAGGACAGATTCACGGCGGATGGAGTGCAATCTTAATAAATGCGAGGGTTTCAACTTCCGTGATAATGACAAGAAGGACGATCATTGGCTGAAACCCGATAGATTATGAAACGCAGTAAAGCTGGGCATAAAGTCGCAGCAAGCAACGAAGGAGGCACATTATAGAATGGTCTTCATATCAAGATGATTCCACAATAGAAGAAGCATTGTCTCGATGCAGTTGTATAGATATTGCTGATTGCTCTCCTTGAGAGTTGAGTGTATTTTTGTACATTTGACTGTAAACAGATCTTCTTGTGGTGGTGTGAGTTCAGTGAGATTTCAACAGACTGGTAGACTGCGTCCAGACTGACGTATGCATTGGATTGAATTGGGGCACTTAGGTTAAAATATGGAAGCCTAAGAAGGTAGCCCACAGAACGCTTAAATATCCACGGTCTAGGAAAGATATGATGGAGTAAGTTTGTTCCCGATTGATGGGAAAATCAGTACCAGGGATCATTGTCAAAGAATAAGGGAAAATCCACTTCTGACTGTGGTGAGGACCGCGTTCTTCTCTGGGAGTTGAGAACATCTACATATTTATCTATATCATAAATCACTCGAATCCAAATGCGTAAATACATTAACAATGGAGTACTGCAGCAGGAAACAACTATCTGGGATCAATGGACATCGGGAGAAAACAGGAGCAAGACATTGCATTTGCAAGTTCAGTCATGATCACACTGAACGACCAAGCATGTTCGAAGGATCATATGGCCTATCCCTTCACTAAATTCTTCGTTTTATCTCAGTGCTTCCATAAATATCATCAAGTACATAAATGTGCCTACAACAGTTATGTTTGCCGAGGAAATTTATTTTGTTCTCCAGGCAATTTGACTTGCAGTAACATTTGGAAGCCAAACCAAGGTAATAATTTGGAGAAAGTCCGAGTGTCGTTCGAATGTATCTGCATTATTACACGTGTCTATTCATTCATACATTCATTCATTCGTCTTGCCTTCGGTTTCTGATCGGCACCTTCTTTCGATGTTCTGCACGTCCCTATAGAGAGGTGATTGAGAGAAAAAAAATCACTCTTGGCCGAGACAAAGAGTGGTAGCCAATACATCTAGCAGCATATAAAACTTTATATTTTTCTGATTACTTTTGTTTTTGTATACATGTATGCAGTGAAACTAATATCACGATATCAATAGTTAAAAATCTACAGAATATGAGTCCTCTTCAAGTTGTCGAATCGAAGCAGAATCAATTGCAAAATGAGTTTTTGCATCACCGACCCATTTTCTCAGACTCCACCCCTTATTCCACAACCTGGCCCACAACACCAAGCATCAATCCTTCATGTACAAATCGGTGACTAGCTCAAAGGTTAGCTTCCGAGAAACCATGCACCTAGTGAGATGCGGCGGGTGTATTTATAGATTAGCTAACCGCGTTGTGTCCGATCCAATAAAACTCTCAAACATTATTTTCTCCAGTACATCTGGTTTTCGCCCAGAGATTTACAGGTTTGTAGGTTAATTGGCTTGATATAATTATAAATTGACGTTAGTGTGTGTAGGTTGCGGGGATCGCTGTTCGGCGCCGACTCGGTGAGCCGGGGGGCTTGTTTCCGCGCTGTATCTCTAAACTAAACTAAAGTATTGCTGAATTCCGATTGGTTAATTTTACAACAATCTAGAGATCAAGTAGCTTCGGAGTCTTACCTTTATATATCACAATGAAAATAACGATTATGATAGCTATCAATCCTGCTCTTATCCAACCAACAATCGTGTTATGAGGTGGATTAATAAAAACTGTAAACGATTAAAAAAAATAGTGGTTAATTTTAACATATGTACAGTATTATATAATAGGACAGGCAATCAGTTCAACAGCGTCATTCTGTCTTTTAAAAAAATATATCGATTTGACTTTCCGACGCGAAATAAACCGATGGGAACATTGCCCACGAGCGCAGTTGCTGGCTTCCATTTCTGTCCAATACCAGTTGTGTGCATATGACTCATATAATGAAAGCATCATTGAGGTGCAGAATTTTTTTTATTTGGCTACAACCAATACTAATTACTTCGAAGAGTGTATATAGCCATGTTGCAGAGCGTAACGTGTAGTGATATATAGCTGTGTCGGTACAACAGGCCATCTTGTGGAATATCCAGAAATTGGAAATTATAAAAACACGTATTTACTCTTCATCATGTGATTATACAGTGAGGCTAGAAACATTCCCCCGCCATCATTACGTTTATGTCGGCCCTGATGTGCCCAACGCTGAGTTCCAGACGATGCAATATTCGTGGAATATTGGGAACGTAATTGTGGAAATTGAATTTTGGTGTGAATTGCGATCCCAAATCGACAGGAATCTTTTAAATTAAATTCAAGAGAGTGGGAAGATAATCCAAGGTAGATTTTGCTCGCTGTGACTGAGCAGTTACAAACGAAGTATCGTACAACACAGAAACACATATTCCTATGTGTTTAAGAAGGAACTGCAGATGCTGGAAAATCGAAGATGCACAAAAATGCTGGAGAAACTCAGCGGGTGCAGCAGCATCTATGGAGCGAACGTTGCCTATTTCCTTCGCTCCATCGATGCTGCTGCACCCGCTGAGTTTCTCCAGCATTTTTGAATACACATTCCTATATTTTGTTTATTTTTGAATCCAGGGTGCCGATGGAAAATCTGTATTTTAGAGCCCTTCATTATATTGATGTACATGACTTAGTATTTCCCTTCCAAAGGTG
This sequence comes from Leucoraja erinaceus, assembly GCF_028641065.1. Classification (NCBI taxonomy): domain Eukaryota; kingdom Metazoa; phylum Chordata; class Chondrichthyes; order Rajiformes; family Rajidae; genus Leucoraja; species Leucoraja erinaceus. Next base: position 19,935,562 of record NC_073393.1, on the reverse strand, counting down.
GATAGATGTTCTATGTGTTCAGGGTGGCACATAGCGTCATAGGGCGGTGGAGGCCGGTTCTCTGGATGCTTTCAATAGAGAGCTAGATAGGGCTCTTAAAGAAGATAGCGAAGTCAGGGGATGTGGGGAGAAGACAAGAACGGGGTACTGATTGGGGATGATCAGCCATGATCACATTGAATGGCGGTGCTGGCTCGTAGGGCCGAATGGCCTACTCCTGCACCTATTGGCTATTGTCTATTGAAAATGGATACAGTCAAAATACACAGTCGACAATGCGCCTTTCCTGCAGAATTTCAATGACCTACCTGGAGGGCTTAGGTGTTGCGGCACCTTCCCATTATCCCCTCCAAACACAGAATATTGTTATTAATTTGAGGTAATTAATTAATAACAACCTATCAGCAGAACTATTAAATTACATTAAATAAGCAATGATTTGGAACGGCATACCCGCGCATCTTTATTGAAAGGATGCGGACAAAACAATTTCCGTCCTGTCTCGTGATCTTATTTCAAATGCATCAAATTACAACAGACATCGGTCAGCTTTTATCTTTGATAGCAAGTTTTGTAAGAACCGTGAACTGATTACTTAGTAGACCTTATTACATCCATCATTTCGAACCCGGATAATCGAAGAGCAACGTCCTATTTATTCCCCGCTTTTTCTTGGTTACTCTCTCCATCACATTCCTTCATATGCCTTCCTGAAAACTCGTTTGTTTAGTCAAGTCAAGTCAAGTCACATTTATTTATATAGCACATTAAAAAAAAAACTCTCGTTGGCCAAAGGGCTTTACATTTGTTATAAGAATAGTATAAACAAACAAACTACATACATATAAACATATAGCCCTCGCTCAGTGGACGTCAGGAAAGGCTTGGGAGTATAGATAAGATTTTAGTCTTGACTTAATGGAGTCCATGGAGGGGGCAGTTCTGATGGGAAGGGGGATGCTGTTCCACAGTCTAGGAGCTGCAACCGCAAAGGCGGTTTATTAGTTTAAAATTTATTAGTTGTTTGCTTTATTCCTATGAGCGACAAATTTAATAACCAACATTTTGTTTGAAGCTTTGTCGAATCCTTTTCTCAAAACTTCTTATTCACGTCATCTACAACAATTATTCATCAAATTGGCTTGTTACTTAATCTAAAAAATATTTGTCCAATATAGACAAACGGGAATTGATTGTAAAATTTGCTCGTTAGACTTTCTCCATTCTGTACAAATGTCTTTTCTATACAAACAATGTTCCTAATTCGGGCATGAAACAGCATGCCCTCAATATATTTACCGAAATTCTGGCGTAGGTTTTCTAATGCAGTTATTTTACTTCAATGATGATGCTGGCAGATCATGTAACCATGACGAAATTTTCAACTGTCTCTAATTTAATTACATTGAAACCATTTGGTAGATGTGTTTAATCATGGGCGGACGCTGCCTACTTTTAGCAAAGAAGTACATTGGAATTCATTGGAAATTGAATTCTAACAACTAAAGTAAGTGAACCTGGAATTATGGAACGCAATTCATTTGAAAAATGTCAATTATAACCGATCGTGTGAAATCTGCAAGCGAAGAATAAGGACCCAGTGCAAAAAGTAATTTATGGGGAGCATAAAGTTCAAGGATAATGGTAAATCAATGAAAAACACGCAGAAGTACTTTGTGGAATGTTGTCTTCCCCTGCCTCGACAGGTTTAGAAATCGTGAAACAGGAATGAGTAAATCCCTTGTAAAGTTTAAAGAACCTCACTGGGTGCTGAGTGGATTGGTGCAAAGGAGAATAAGTCCAGTCCAAATCTGGAGAAACATATTGAGGGAAGAGTAAATCACATGCCGGGCGAAGCTAACGTAATATGGCAGGAGTATATTTGCATGATAGGTGAGGCCATATGCAGAAAGTGTGACTTTTGCACATGCGAACATTCGTTCGTATGCCGAGGTGAATCGTCCTGTTTGACATTTCTAGCAGAAGAAGATTGTAAATCAATCATTCATGATGGAAGACGCATTTAACATCGGTTTATTGCTCGTAGGACTTCTATGTCAATGTGTTCCTCTCATTGCTAGCATTTATGTCTTGCTTCTACATTCGTTCACAGGCGGACGGGTGACAATAACTTTAGCAAGTGTGTGTTCCTGATACATGACTGTCCGCGTTAAAACTGAGAATTCTAAAATACAACCTTAATTCATTTAACGGTATTCATGACTCCCCAGGTGCAGAACCTGCTAGACAAAGCCAGCTCTTCAAATTATTATACGATCAATTTCGTTGTCCTAATTGCCTTAGCTAATCAATAATTATTGTCCGTGCACTAAGCTATGTTCGAAACACGTTGAGTGGTGAACTAGTAAATCCACAGCAGACAACTTTGCGAAATCGACAAGGCTGGTTGGGAATAATAGTATTTTGGTGCGCCTGCTGAAGATGTGCTGAAAGGAGCGCTGTCACTGAAACAGGCTGGCTGTTATCCGCTAAATGCCCTTGTTTTGCTTCAATTACGCAAAGGAATGACAGTTGATGAGCCTCACGTCAGTGAAAGGGAAGTACACAATATATCAACGGTTCTATATATGCTAAACGAACAATATTATTCTTTATTATCTGCGCCTGTTCATGAGGGAATCAGGGTTCTAAGTGGCCAAATTATACCGTAAACGTATCGTTATTCTTACCTCGGCTGTAGAAAGTGTAGCTGATATTGGTTGGATTTGGAAGAGAAATATGAGACACCTGGCAGGTATAAACTGTCCCGCTCTCCACATCGTCTGTCTCGGTCAGGCAGCTCCAAGCTTCGTACAGTCCTGCTGATGTCTGCGTTTTGTTTGGCTCAATCTTCTGTATAATATCTGACCCATTTTTGTACCAAGTAATATTCAGATCAAAGGGAAAGAACGTGGCTGTTTTACAAACGAGAATCAGAGTAACCGATGTGTTCTCCGGCAGCATGGTGGTCAAGCTCAGAGGAGTTGGAGGGTCTGGAAAATAAAACGATTTTTAAATTTCACCAGTTCCGGTGATTTTCGTGACGAATCAAATTTCATTGTAGCCTCGAAAATAATCTTAATTGAACCATATTTTTTGCAGCCTAGTTGTATATCTAATGCACTTAAAGCGATTTAAAACTGTTAAGTTTGTACCTTGTGGTATAAACTAACGTCTAATTTCATTCCTTTTAAACCTTTTTATTGTATGCCCTGATTTTACAGTTTGGGTCTATTATACAACAGTTACCTTACTTCATAAATATCATATCGTTTCTGTTTTTACTCGCAGCGCAAGTAAATGATGCGTTCTGACATCAAGAGCCAAAGCATTAACTTGAATTTTCTAAGGTACACAAAAATGCTGGAGAAACTCAGCGGGTGCAGCAGCATCTATGGAGCGAAGGAAATAAGCAACGTTTCAGGCCGAAACCCTTCTTCAGACTGAAGGGTTTCGGCCCGAAACGTTGCCTATTTCCTTCGCTCCATAGATGCTGCTGCACCCGCTGAGTTTCTCCAGCATTTTTATCTACCTTCGATTTTCCAGCATCTGCAGTTCCTTCTTAAACAACTTGAATTTTCAAAACGTCTTCACGATTTATATTATAATTTGGTGATATAATTGTACAAAATGTAACCCATAATAATAGCTCGACAATCTAAATTTTACAAATATATTCTTTGTCGTTGTTGAAATAGTTGGATTAGTAAGTATGCAGATGATACCAAGATATGGGGTGATGTGGATAATGAAGAGGATTTCCAAAGTCTACAGAGTGATTTAGGCCATTTGGAAAAATGGGCTGAAAGATGGCAGATGGAGTTTAATGCTGATAAATGTGAGGTGCTACACCTTGGCAGGACAAATCAAAATAGGACGTACATGGTAAATGGTAGGGAATTGAAGAATACAGTTGAACAGAGGGATCTGGGTATAACCGTGCATAGTTCCTTGAAGGTGGGATCTCATATAGATAGGGTGGTAAAGAAAGCTTTTGGTATGCTAGCCTTTATAAATCAGAGCATTGAGTATAGAAGCTGGGACGTAATGTTAAAATTGTACACGGCATTGGTGAGACCAAATCTGGAGTATGGTGTACAATTTTGGTCGCCCCATTATAGGAAGGATGTCAACAAAATAGAGAGAGTACAGAGGAGATTTACTAGAATGTTGCCTGGGTTTCAACAACTAAGTTACAGAGATAGGTCGAATAAGTCAGGTCTTTATTCTCTGGAGCGCAGAAGGTTAAGGGGGGGACTTGATAGAGGTCTTTAAAATGATGAGAGGGATAGACAGAGTTGATGTGGACAAGCTTTTCCCTTTGAGAATAGGGAAGATTCAAACAAGAGGACATGACTTCAGAATTAAGGGACAGAAGTTTAGGGGTAATATGAGGGGGAACTTCTTTACTCAGAGAGTGATAGCGGTGTAGAATGAGCTTCCAGTGGAAGTGGTGGAGGCAGGTTCATTGGTATCATTTAAAAATAAATTGGATAGGCATATGGATGAGAAGGGAATGGAGGGTTATGGTATGAGTGTAGGCAGGTGGGACTAAGGGGAAAAAAAGTTGTTCGGCACGGACTTGTAGGGCCGAGATGGCCTGTTTCCGTGCTGTAATTGTTATATGGTTATATGGTTATATGGAATAAATAAATCGAGCAGAAGATTTATTCAGCAGTAACTTGAGGTCAAAAATATGTTTGAGCTAGAAGGACAGAAAAATGTGTCCTTGTGTGAAAAAATATTGTAAACTTGGACCAGGGGGAAGTTTTCTATCGCTTGGAAGGTGAGCGGAAAGTACACGTTAATGCAACAATGTGTAGGAAGGAACTGTAGATTCTGCGTTAAACCTGACAAAAAGCTGGAGTAACCCAGCGCGCTGAAGCATCTCTGGATAAAAGGAATAGGTGACGTTTCGGGTGGTGACCCTTCTGCAGACTAAATGTAACAATATAGATCTTGAATGTTGCTTTCCTCAATGATTGACTCGCTTCACGGCTGCTATACCATTTCAAGTAATCCGGGGCAATCAGAAGTGTGACCAAATTTATACTACGGTTAAACATGGTACCAATGTTGACTGAAATAGAGGACCTTTTTTATAACGAGACATTTGGTGAACTGCGTTTATTCTCAATGGAAAGAAGGAAGCAGAGGAGTAACTTAATAGACGTTTTTGTTTTTAATATCGGGGCCACTCATAGCATAGACGGGGTCTTTTCCCCTGAATAGTGGAATTAAGGACTATGTGGCAGGGTTTTTAGGTAAAACGAGAAAAATGTAAAGGAGAAGAGGACGTTTTGCATACCTGGAACATCTACCACCGGAGAGGGTGCAGTACAATAATAACATTGATATTGCGTTAGACCGGTAATTGCGCCAAGGTTTCCGTGCGGAGGTTTTTGTCAGTCTCCCTACCTGCTTCCACTACCTGCAACCTCCGGCAAGCACCTGCAACCTCCGGGAACCGCACGAAAACCTTGGGTGGGGCGCAAAGTCTCCAGAGGTTTCCGTTCAGGTTTCTTAAGTGGGACAGGGGCAATACACTTGTAATTCCTTACACCAGATAAAACAGATGGCAGATGCAAATAAATCAATTAAAAATAATAATCTCCTTGATCAGTACCACATTCGGAACTCTACATATTTTCAATTCCAACTACCTGTGTCGTTGGTTTCCATTCCCGCTGTGTTAAAGCAATTCTAAAATATACGCGAAAGGTTTTATAATTCTGTCAAGCAGGAGATGTGGAAGGCGTCATTTACTCTCTCAATCAGTCTATTCGCATTCTTTGATAATTGCGTCAAAAATACTCTCTAACCAATCACACAAATCATGTTATTTCAAAGGACACAGGTGATGAATAATGCGGAATTTCTTCAACGTGATTGAGCTAATCGCTTTGAGGTGGTGAAGTTAACCGATCTGGCTCACTCCTCTCCCCGAAACTCACCGTAAACTACCAGCTTTGTACCAGTCCCGTTTAAAACTTTGGAACGGGTCAAGCTGCAGAAATAGAGCCCGGCGTCCTTCACTGTCACGTTCTCCACCCGTAAAACAGCGCTTCCCCCTCTCAGGAAATAAAACTGGATTCGTTTATCTGCACTTTCTTCCAGGAATCTATTATCCCCATCTCTCCACCAATGCACTGTGTACGGCTTGTTGTCTGAGAAGATTGGATAAATGCAGTAAAGCACTGCCGAGTCACCCCGCATCAAAACTGCTTCTGGAACTTGTGTTACGGTCAACGGACCATCGCCACCAGCTGTCGGGAAACGAAAAATCAAACTATAAGGTTTAGGATTAAAGCGAGGTATTGACCAAATTAATTGAAAATTGCACGAAAGGAGAAAATAAATAAAGATAAAGGATCAGCAAACATATAAACTGATAATTAACTTTCGGTCGGACTGTCTATAGCAAGAGTAAAATATACCGGCGCAGCTGATGTGAAGAACAATCAATTGCAGTAAGATACGTGTCATCATTCACGGCAAAACTGCAGAGAACAGTCGACTGAAACAAGTGTCGAATAAATAGTGAGCGAGGAATGCCGCGAGTATGCTTGGGTTCAGTGGGTGTGCCGGAAAGTGAGTCTGCTCATGCTCATCTCATGCATGAGCTGCCTCTCTGCGCATTGACGCGGATCAAAGGTGAAGTTAGTGGCCGCTCACACGTTTCCGAAAACTTCACAAAGCATTTGCTGAACAACTACAGAAATTCAATGCAGCTAGAAATGGCTGCCATTGCGCTTTTGCCCATGCGATCTATTAAGCAATGTCCTCGTACTGATCGTCACGCATGTGGTGTCCACGGTCGACCTTTGTGAAAATACAGTGACGTGTCGCAGATGCGCCCTGTTTTGATTGCGCCAATACTTTCCATTCAACACGCCATGATGCTAGCAAAGCTAAGTCATCATGGAGTATCAAGTGAGTACATGGTGCCTTTCTCGAAACAGTTCAGCTACCTCCTCCTCCTCTACCCCTTGCCCAGCCTTTGCTACATTTAACTGCCGTATGACATGCAAAGCGCCAGAGGTTCACATTGTTGATTTCATCGGCAAATTGAAAGGCGAGCGGTTCACATCATGGTCAAAACTGGCAATTAATCGAGGATGTACATAAGAGAGTATTTCTCTGTCATCCAAACAGACCTCAGATCGGCAAGATTTTGCAGTTCTGCGATGGTCCGCGTACATCCGAGCCGAGGCAGGAGTGGGATGTCGAGCATAATTCCGCCTGGATGATGGGAACAATTTAACGCCATCCCCATTTCTCCGTGTAACAGGATTAAAAAAAAAGATCGCTTTCGATTCGGGAAAAACGGTAGGAGTCAAAAGACCAAGAAATAAAACTGAAGATACACACAAAATGCTGTGCCAAGGCAAAACACCTACCGTTCAACTCTGGGCGGCCCCCTCTCTATCTCTCTCTCTCCCCCCGCTCCCCGTGTCCGGGCCGCCGGGCTCCGCTCGCTCCTCATCCGCCGGCACGGCTGGCCGCCTTGCACATGCGCACAACCACGGCCAGCACATCATCGGCCGCCCTGCGCATGCGCACTGCAACGGCAACTGGGCACTTCGCCGCTGGGCACTGGGCTGTTCGCCGCTGGGCACTTTCCCCCTCGCTTTGAATTGTGGGAGATTTGGCCGCCATGGCTGTCCGGTCGTTGGGGGCCTCACAAGTGGAACAGCTTAGGGCCTCTCTTCATCTAAATCCGGCACTGCTGAAGAAGGGTCTCGACCTGAAACGTCACCTTTACTTCTCCCCAGAGATGCTTCCTAGCCCACTGAGTTACTCCAGCATGTTGTGTCTACCTCAATCAATCAATCAATCAATCAATCAATCAATCAATCAATCAATCAATCAATCAATCAATCAATCAATCAATCAATCAATCCATCAATCAATCAATCAATCAACCAATCAATCAATCAATCAATCAATCAATCAATCAATCCATCAATCAATCAATCGTTCAATCAATCAATCAATCAATCAATCAATCAATCAATCAATCAATCAATCAATCAATCAATCAATCAATCGATCATTCGATCGATCGATCGATCAATCAATCAATCAATCAGTCAATCAATCAATCAGTCAATCAGTCAATCAGTCAATCAATCAATCAATCAATCAATCAATCAATCAATCAACCAACCAACCAATCAATCAATAAATCAATTAATTAATTAATCAATCAATCAATCAATCAATCAATCAATCAATCAATCAATCAATCAGTTTTATTCGTCACATTGCACATAAAGTGCAAGTGAAATGAATTTGTCAGCAGCGGTACAATAATAAAGAACACACAACCACAATAAAAATTTTACACAAACATCCAGCACAGCATTCATCACTGTGGTGGAAGGCACAGAAATTGGCCAGTCCTCCATTTTCCATTTCCCCCCGTGGTCGGGACCTCCACCTCCGCAGCCGTTGCTGCGGGTGTCCAGATGGTAAAGAACAAAGTAAAGTCAAGGTAAGTCCAGGATCGGCTCCTCCCCACCGGAGACCGCGGCTTCAGGATGGTGTAGGCCGCAGGCCGGCGGTCGAAGATTTAAAGTTCCCGCCGCGCCGCAGCAAGAAGCACCGCAAACTGCAGGGCCGGTGGTCGAAGCTCCCCTCCAGGGGTGATGGTAAGTCCATGCCGCGCCCGCGGTAGAAGTTGTCCGCGGGCCGGCCGATGGAGCTTCTTCTTCCCCCCGGGTCCCCAACTTTCGATGTAAACCATTATCTGCAGTACTTTTTGACACATTTTGCGCGCTCCACTGCGAAATCTCCTCAAGGTATGTCTCGTTTGAAGAAGTAAAACTGTCTGAAGAAAGGTCTCAACCTGAGGTGTCACCCTTCCCTTCTCCCCAGAGATGCTACTTGTCCCGCTGAGTTACGCCAGTTATTTGCATATATCTTCGGCAAAATTGAAGTGTTAGGAACAGGGAATATGTTATCTGAACACTGAAGGCTGCCCGCCATTCAGCAAGTCCTTAATCCACCCTTGCCTCCAATTCTCCTTCTATGCCATTTCCCCATAGCCTTCCATCCCCTGATCTTTCATTATCAAATATCGGTAATTCAATTAAATGCTTTCAATAATCTCCCCTCATAACTCCATAGGGAGTTCCGTGAAAAGCAATTCCGATGCGACTCGATTTTAAATAGCTGTCCTTATGTACATTCACTCATTCATTCATTCACTCACTCATTGATTCAATCATATATTCATTCATTCACCGAGTCACTCACTCACTCAATTCATTCCTTCATGCATTCACTCATTCACCCATTCATTCATTCATTCACTCACTCATTCGCTCACTCATCATTCAATCATTCAATCATTCATTCATTCATTCATGAAGTTGAGGGCCTAAACTATGTGTATCCACAACACAAGGTAAATTAAACATTTTCAGTAATGCCAGCTTGTTGTAGATAATAAGTCTTTAACATCTAATCTCGGAGCTGCCTGCGATAACTTACCGGGAAAAAGTGCTCCGATCGTAGGGCCTATGCATTAACATAGCGAATGAAGGGTAGGGTGAGTGGAAGGTTGTACATAGTGGCTGTACATAGTGCCGTCCGTAGCGGCGGTTTCAAGGCCCCGACCACGGGAGAAAAACGGAAGAATATTCATTGCACTTTATAGGCTGCCATTGCAGTGAGTAATGGTCAGAAATGGCTGATGTTTATGTAGAAATGAATTGGTGTATTTGAACAAACTTGAACTAATTTATCTATGGTAGTAACAGTGGTATTCCCATTAACAGTAAGAAGAGGTTGAAATGTTATGAATTGAAGTCGATGCAGACTTAATGACTATGAGATGTTTTTTTTGGCCTCATGCTTGACCCTCCACTTGAACTTATTAATGGACTTATCAAAACTTAGACTTGGAATCTGATGAAGAATATTCAGATGACGATCAGATGTAATGTAAACAAATACATTGTGGAAATAAATGATTATATAAAGTTTTATTTTAGTGTCGATCGTTTCACTGTTTATTTGTTCAAATTATTTAAACAATGAGTGAATTACTTATGATAATGGCGTGCTGGTGAATGACAGTGCAACTGCCCACCCATCCACACATACATACACACATCCACACACACATCCATCCGTACGCACACTTCCATGCATGCACACACACACACACACATACATGCACACATACATCCGCGCACACACACACACACACATACATACATGCACACATACATGCACACTTACATCCACACATCTACAGATACACGTTTGACAGGTATACACAGACACACACACAAACTACAGATACTCAAAGAATGCAACACTTTTAGGGTTATTTTAGGTTAAAGGTAATAGCCCTCATTTGCAAAGTAACCATCGGGGGGTCTCTATCATATATATATAGGCTCATTGTAGCTTAAAATGAATACTCATCGAGTAAACATTAGATCATTCGATTCTTGGTCAGGATGTGACATTTACATCAGAAATAAGACAGGTCTCTTACAGGTCTGCCACCCAGCCTGGCACTGCCCCAGTCCCACTATGGCCATTACCCCCACTCTCCCCACTATGGCAGTCAGTGGGACTTAGTAAAACGGGGAACCCAGAAGATCTGTCCTGACCCTTTAATTGGGCAGGTTCATGAACCCTTAAAACCCGGGACCTCTGCTGCAGTCTCATTACATTTCCTGTTAAAGCGACTGGAAGATGCCTTGCAGGACTGTCCCCCAGCCTGGAACTGCCCCAGTCCCACTATGGCCGTGACCCCACTCTGTACACTGGCAGTCAGTGGGGTTCAGTAAAGGGAGGAACCCACAAGAACTGCCCTCACCCATTAATTAGGCTGGTTCAGGAGCAGGACTTCTGCGACAGTGTCATTAAAAAAACACTTACAATTATATTAATCATATTATTTTCATATCATATAATTATACTTAATTATATATGATTACAGTCATATTTACAAGTCATATGTATATAGGTATAATAATCTAGTTTAATGGACTGCAACACGGAAATAAGCAGTCTGTGGTGTAATATGAGAATTGGCCACTAGATGGCGCTTGCTTTCCCGATTTCATTTTCAAATTAATTTAATTAATTAATGTGCAACTTTTGACACTGACGAGTTATGACTTCCTTCTCACTTATATTTCATCTAAATCTGTGGGAAATTTCTTGTAGTTCGGTGACTTGAGTCACGAAAACCGATTTCTAGACACATTTTTGATGCTCGGCCCACAGCCTAATTTCCATTGGTGACGAGCTGCCACATTGAGAAGTGTCTGTCTATTCCGATTCTCCGCTTTCGAATCATTAACCAAGTTACAATTCACTCGTCTCTGCTGATCCCTATTCCATGTGCTCTTTTCGCCGAGCCCCAATTTTGAAAAGCCTTCGGAAGATTGAAAGTCCGAGGAAACCCCCAAAGAAGCAGCAGCCACGTGCAGACGTGCCACGATGTGCACAACAAGGATTACAAGGCAGCACGTGTTTGCTATGTCATTTGATCTAACCTTCCCGTTTCGCGGCGATCCTATCCCTCTCTTTCTCTCGCTGCCCGAAACGCAAGGTTCACATTTGCTATTCAGAACTAACCAGGAATAATTACTGAATGTATAGAACCACGGAGGATAATATCCAATATATATTTCAAAATACTACAAATCTGTGAGTATTGAAGACCAGCTGATTGGAATTGATCAATGCTTGGGCTCATTTTCGAGGAGCATTTTCAAAACATCTCCGACCCCAGACGCATGTGGCAAAACATCAAGTCCATTACCGACTACAATAAAGTTAACACCCTCCCCCCCCAGACAACGTCTCCCTTCTTGACGAGCTAAACTACTTCTATGCTCGTTTTGATCGGGACAATATAACACCGGCCATCAAACCTGCCCCACCCCCGAATGGACAACCCCTCAGTCTCTCCACCTCTGCTGTACTGAGCAAAGTGAACGAGCACAAAGCTGCCGGCCCCATTGCATCCCGGGCGTGTGCTCAGGGCATGTGCTGGACAACTATCCCTGGTCTTCACTGACATTTTCAACCTGTCACTGGCCCAGGGTGTCGTCCCTACTTGCCTCAAGACCTCAACCATTGTGCCAATGCCCAAACAGTCAGCTTCAGGGAGTCTCAATGACTTTTGCCCAGTGGCACTCACCCCCGTCATCGTGAAGTGCTTTGAGCAACTGATCTTGGCTCACCTCAAATTCAGTCTCCCTCCCACACTGGACCCCCATCAGTTTGCCTACCGGCCCAACAGGTCTACAGAGGTTTAATGACAATAGTTTAATGACAATTAAATATACTCTTGACTCTTGACTCTCTCTTGACTCTTGACGCCACATCTGCGGCCCTACACTCTGCCCTGACCCACCTGGACAATAACAACTCCTACATCAGGTTGTTGTTCATCGACTTCAGCTCCGCATTTAATACTGTCATCCGCGCCAGTTTGATCACCAAACTCAGCGGATTTGGCATCACCACCTCCCTCTGCAATTGGACACTGGATTTCCTCAGCAACAGATCCCAGTCTGTTAGGATCAACAACCTCACCTCCTCCACTCTGACACTGAACACTGGCGTACCACAGGGCTGTGTGCTCAGCCCTCTACTCGACTCCTTCTTCACCCATGACTGTGTCCCTATGTATGGCTCCAACGCCATCATAAAATTCGCCGATGACACCACGGTGGTAGGACTGATCAGAGACAATAACGAATCAGCCTACAGGGAGGGGGTCCAGAACCTGGCAGCCTGGTGTACCAATAATAACCTCTTCCTCAACTCAAAGAAGACAAAGGAAATCATCGTAGACTTCAGGAAGACCAGAGGTGGCAGACATACCCCCATCCACATAAACGGGACTGAGGTGGAGCGCGTCTCCAACTACAAATTCCTCGGGGTACATATCTCAGAGGATCTGTCCTGGTTCCTCAATACCACCAAACTGAAGCAGTAGCGCCTTTACCTTCTGAGGAGGCTTAAGAAAGTTCAACTGTCCCCCCCAGATCCTGTCCAACTTCTACCGCTGTACCGTTGAAAGCATCCTGACCACCTGCTTCACGGTATAGTACAGCAGCTGCACAACAGCTGACAGGAAGGCACTGCGACGGGTGGTGAAAACCACTCAGCACATCATCGATGCCCCGCTCCCTGCCATGGATGCCCTCCCCCGCAAACGGTGTCTGAGACGGGCGGGAAAATCATTAAGTAAGGACCGCGGTCACCCTAACCGCGGTACAGGAGCCTCAGGTCTCGCACAAGCAGGCTGAGGAACAGCTTTTTCCAAAATACCATCACCCTGCTGAACTCACAGACCCGACGCTAGCTATCTTTATACTATTTTATCTGGTTATATTTATTGCCTATGTACTAGCTTAATTCATCCACATTGCACATATTGTTTTAACCAGTATTTTTACTACCTTGCACTCTGATTAGATGCTAAACTGCATTTCGTTGTACTTGTACTCGTATTTGTGCAATGACAATAAAGTTGAATCAAATCAAATCAAATCATAAACCTCTTCAATGGTGGTAACTGGTCAAGATGCCGCCTCACATTGCCGGAGATCCTCGTTTGATCCTAACCTAGTTCGGTGCTGTCTGTGTGGAATTTGCAAGTTCTCCTTTATAACTATATGGGTTTTCTACGTGTGCTCTGATTTCTTCCTACATCCCAAAGAATTGCTGCTTTGTTGGCTGCTGTAAATTGCCCTTAACATGCAGGTAGTGGGTGAGAAAGTGGGATAACATGGAACTGGTGTCAAGAGGTGATCGATGGTTGTCGTGGATTCGATGCTCCGATGGGACTGTTTCTATATTCTCTAAATTCTAAACTCTTTAGTAACATTTAGGTTTTGAAAGTATTTATTTTTGTCCATCCTCTGCGCCCGTCCTTTATTCACCGGCATATCCATAAACGTCTTTTTACCCCATGGCAGAGATAATGTACAGTATATGATTATTTGTTCTACGCGTTGGTTTTTCTCTCCCATTCTAACTGCTGCAGTATCTGTAAAACGCTTAGATTTGGCTGGCGAGGCATTTCCCTTCGACACTTTTTACCAATTCTATGTATGTATTTCACGTTGCGTTGCCTTGATATTCTTCTTTCGATTGGCCATATCATTTAAACCATCTGTAAAGGTTAACCGGGTTTGTGACATAAGCGAAGCTGCATCAAATCAAAACTTTCCATGATGCACAAAAATGCGCCATATTCTCTAGATAATATCTGCAACGTCTGTGTTCTCCATGACACTAAGTGTGCTTTCCAGCGCTATGACGTCAAAGTGAAACGGAACCATTGGGGCCACGCGGTATTGCTGCAAGACGCTCGCCAACAAGCTTCACTGCTTGACTCGCTCTCAGAGAGGAAACATCGTTTTCATCATCTTGGTTCAGAATGTTTATGTTTGCTGTGCTGCTGTGTCTCTCGATCCTTCATATGAGTTACACAGGTTAACATATTTCCCTCTATTAAAGGAAAATAACAGGGAAAAGGTCAATCCGCGAAAAGTATAAGATGTGCAACTTACTTTTGGGTCGAGCTATTTCAGCTATTTGCATTTTTATCAATCCGTTCATTGTCATTTCACATGTTTAACGTTTGTTTTTTAATTTTGACAGTTACTGAAGAGGCCTCCTCGTTCAGGGTGCGTCAGATTCCTGATGAGGTAACGAAAGTGAAAGGTGAAAATGTATCCCTATACTGTACTTTCCCGAACTTCGGTCAGAATGCACTGGTGGATGTATACTGGAAGAGAGACGGTCAAGAAGGGACGTTGAATCCCACCGCAAACAGGAGGATGACAATGCACAATGTCCTGAAGGGATCTGCCGAATTACATCTGTTGAACGCGACCTTCCGTGACTCCGGGATCTATTATTGCAGTGTGAGAGGCGGGAATGGAAAGATTTCCAAAAGCAATGGCACGAGGATTATTGTACACGGTGAGTCTTACTTGATGTTTCGAATCACAATACTGTCACACCGTAATAGGCCCTTATCATTCTCTATACCTTATCCCCAATGCATCCGTCCAAATGTCTGGTAAAAGTTGTAGCTGCCTCAGCGACCTCATCTGGCACCTCAGTCCATATACACACCAGCATCTGCATGAAAAGGATGCCCCTTAGGTTCTTGGTAAGTGTTCCCCTCTCGCCTTCCCCGGAATTTAGTCCGCAAAATACAATATTCCACCATCACCCTTTGCTTCCTTACATGAAGCCATTTCTCTATCCAATGGCGAGCTCTCCCTGGACCACATGGGATCTAATGTTCCAGAGCAACGTACAAGTGCGCAACCTTGTCAAAGTCATTTCTGGTCCGCGCAGACAACGTCCACTACTTTGACCAAATTCGTTTATCCTAATAAAATTTATCACACTACTTTTAAAAGTTCATCTTAAACATTTTCAAACATGATCGGATCTTCCCACAGATTCCCAGTATTGTTTATTGTTGCTCCTATATCTACCCTTTTCACTCTAAACTTTATTTATTCTCCGGGTAACATTAGATACAACTCCATATGTCAAACGTATACATTATTCTGCGCGTTGCCTCTCACAAGACTTTCACGCATACATAAAGCTGCTTCTCCCGTTCAGCGTGTTTTGCATATAATACAAAAATAACTCCCTTTACGAGTTAATTAACGCAATTTTCTGTTTGATTGTACCACTTTGAACTCTGCCTTGTCTGGTGTAGCACCATTGCGTTCCCAGCAGATACCCGACCCCGTCCTGTCACCAACTAGAGAGAGGTCAAGTCCTACCATCTACCTTACTGGAGATTCTCAAACTATCTTTTTCATCGGACTTCACTCGACTTTATCTTGAACTAAACGTTATCCTGTAATCCTGAATCTGTACAATGCGGCCGGCTTAATTGTAATCATGTTTAGTATTTTCGCTCATTGAATAACAAACAACAAAAAGCATTTCACTGTGGCTCGGTACACGTGATAATAAACTAAAACTGTTTAGCATTAAAAAAGAAGAGAATCGCCCATGACAAGGAAATCCCAGAGGCAAGGTAGCTTTATTAGAGAGAGATGACCGAATGCTCTGTGCTCTATTTCAGAGACTTGGCTCACCCCTCGTCCCCAGACTTCTACATTCCTCGCATGGACAGAATGGAGGCATTGGGGAAAGTGATAGGTGTTGACATCTGCCTCAACTAGCCCTCAGATATAGTGCTCCTGTCCAACTGCGTTATAACGCCGGTTTACTGTACTATATATTTCCAACAAAATAATTAAAATACTTTGCTATTAAAGGAACGCCCAAGAGGTATGGTATTACACATTTCGAAAGCGATTATATTGTCTTATAAAGATATAGGGGTACTTACTCCTTTGTCTTAAATCGTTTCAGTGTCACCGACGCCTTTGAAGATAAAACAGATGAACGCTCCTTCCCTGGCCCTAAACTGTACGACTGCTCCGTTTTTCCCGGCGGACTGTGAACTCACCTGGTATAAAGATGGCCAAGAAATAACTTCTGGAATAAATACCACTAAAATACGGAACGAAGAGGGATTATACGTTGCTTCCAGCTTCCTGCATGTAGTGGATCGCCGATCGGTTTATAGTTGCCACGTGTTTCACGTCACCCTCCTGGTTCCGACCGTTGAAACTCACAGTTTTCCTGGAATGGGTATGAGGTTTATACCTTCAATAACGTCCTGAGATATATCACTGTTTTATGTCAAGACATTTCATGAATTCCCACCCAAAACTTACGCTAGACCGTTTTTAAGTATTTGGATGGAGATTGCGGGCATGTCTTTGTTGTAATGGAAAGGTATGACAGTCTACGAAACTAGATACGGGTTAGTAAGAGATATCGCGCAAAGATGACAGTTGTGTTTGCATGTTTGTGTAATAGCGGACGTTGGAACTCGCTGTTTATCTCCGATCATATAGAGCTCTACAGCATGGAAGCAAGGCCCTTCGGCCCGCCCCGTCCACGTCAAGCAAGTTGGCATTCTGGCCTAGACCCATCTCTCCGCATTTGACCATTTCCCTTCTAAATCTTTCCTATCCAAATATCTATCCAAAATTCCTTTGAAAATCACAATTGTGTACGCTTCTGTAGCTTCCTCGGAAAGAAATTGCCCCTTGGACCCCTCGTAACCTCGTAAAACGACTGTAAGCATTCACTTTCTCTACGCCCATCATAATTTTATATACTTGAATTAGGTAAACCTCCCATGCCTCATGGGAAGAGCTCACAACCTGCTCAGCATCACCGGATAACTCCATCCACGAATTCCAGGTAATACCTAGGTGAATCCTTACTGCACCTTTTCCAACATAATGACAATCCAAGGATGATCAGGACTGCACACAGAACACCAACAAGTCGTCTCAGCAAATACTTGTAAAGCTGTTTCCCTGCATAATAAGGACATTGCTTAAATGTAAAATAATGTGTAGTCTTATCGCTGTAACGTTGGAGAGAGATGGTAATCCAACATGGAAACAAGTTCCACGGGACCAAACCAATGAACCGGAGGGCAGAGACCAAGGGAAATTTAGTAACATACGTGGCCATTAACTCAGATATTTTTTTTAATCATCGTTGCTGATCTGTGATGGGATTCAAATAGAAGAGGAAAATGAAAATAAAGGAGAAATAAGAAAATATGCGAACACAATACGGATAAACGATAATTCCAGCTGATGGTTTCTATGTTTAGTTAATTTTATGCGCCCAGCATCTGGAATTTATTCCATTATTTTCATTCATAGAAACTGCCAGTTTTCATCCAATTTTCTGAAATTGGTGAATTCATTGCTCAGGTCTAAGGTTGCTTGCAGTTAGAAGAGATTCCATAACACATTCTTGTGACTTCGTTGAGGTAGGACGAGAAGTAAAGGAAACAAATTGAAAATGTAAGATGGATTACGATTTTAGGTACAATTGGAAATTGAGTTAACATCTTCATATTGACAGTGTTAGTTTTAGAGATACCGCGTGGAAACGGAGCCTTCAGCACACCAAGTCCGCGCTGATCATCGATCACCAGTATATAGTTCTCTGTTAGAACACTGTTTCATCCACTCCCTGGACACTGGCGACAACTTACAGAAGCCAATTAGTCTACACACTTGCACATCCATTCTATGTGGGATGTGCGAGGAGACCATATCACCCGAAGAACACCAACGCAGTCACATTGAGAACGTACACCTTCCACACTGACAGCATTCATGGTTCGGATCAAACCTGTGTCTCTCGCGCTGTGATGCAGCAGCTCTATAGCTGCGCCGCTGTGCTTCCGCAGCTCCCGTTTGCATTTGGTGTTTCCCAACTAAAAAAGACCTCACCAAATATACTGGAGCAATTGAAATCTGAAAAGGTGAACTCTGGCGGGAGTACGCAGATCACTGGATGGTGTTAATGGAAGTTTTGAAAGGACAAACATTATAATATCTATCGCTCAATGCGAAGGTACGGTGAGAAGGCAAGTAGGTGTTCGCGGATACAGGATAGTGAAGATGGTTTGTGGTGAAATAATGCCTTTGCGAGAAAGAAAGTGGAGGGAGAACAGCAGTCAGGCGGTCCGATGGTCGCTTAATGATTCATTGAAGTTAGAGGGTAGTAGCATGGAAGAAGTTTACAAGAATAGACCCGGGAATGAGTAGGTTAAATTATGATGAGCGTTTGTCGGCACTATTCGCTGGAGTTTAGAAGATGAGACGGGACCTCATTGAAACATACAGAATAGTGAAAGGCTTGGATAGAGTGCATGAGGAGAGGATGTTTCCATTAGCGGGCGAGTCTAGGACCAGAGGTAATAGCCTCAGAATTAAATAATTAAAAGAAGGCCGTGGAGGCCGTCAGTGGATATTTTTTTAGGCAGAGATAGATTAGTACAGGTGTCAGAGGTTATGGGGAGAAGGTGGGACCGTGGGGTTAGGAGAGAGAGAAAGATCAGCCACGATAGAATGGCGGATGGCCGAATGTCCCAATTCTACCTCTCCTGCCGTCTAGATTGCTGCCGCATAAATCCACACGTCTTTGAGATGTGGGAGAAACCTGGAGCACCATGAGGAAACCCAAATGATTACAGGGAGAGAGTGCAAACTCCACATAGACAGGGCCCAACGCCCAAGTTAAAATTGAACCTGTATCTCTGGTGCTGTGAAACAGCAGCTCTACTAGATGTGTCGCTGTTGAGCACAAGGTGGTGATTACCCTTCTCAGGGAACCCAAGGCCTGTTAAATCATCCTACGGAATGTTTCTGTGCCTCGCACTTGCTAAATGACCATTGTTTATTGGTCTGAGAGTTGCAGGTTACCAATTGAAATAACGGGATTTTTTTCGAACGCATTACTAATTGTGCAGCACTTAAAATTACTTAAGATGATTTACAGATTAACGGTGAATCTGTGGAATAATTTGCTACAGAAGGCTTTGCAGGCCGTCAGTGGATATTTTATAGGCAGAGATAGATAGATTCTTGATTAGTACAGGTGTCCGACGGTATGGGGAGAATGCAGGAAAATGGGGTAAGGAGGAAGAGATAGATCAGATATGATTGAATTGTGGAGTAGACGATGGACCGAAAGGCTTAATTCTACTCCTATTCCTTGTGACCGTATGAGCTTATGGACAAGGAGAAAGCTCGTCTTGTTCCAGGTGGGTGTTGGGACTAGATATCAGAGCAGCAGACTGATACATTGAGCATGCATGGTTGTGGACCAAACAATGATGGAGGCAAACACGTTGAGGTAAAGGGTGCTTATAGAAACAGCCATTCAAGGTTTCAAGGTCAGTTTATTGTCACATGTACCAATTAAGGTCCAGTGAAGTTTGCGATTACAGAACGTGCGATTATCAGAAAATGTCAAACAATGTCTCAGAAAATACATATAGGTAATGGAGCCCGTTCACCTGGCTGAGCCGGAGGAAATGCGCTGGAGATAACGGTGCCAGTACGAGAGCTTGTAATGTGAATTAACGCAATGGCACAACCTCCTTGCTTACATGTTAGTTCTTTCTTGATAAATAATAAGATTTCCATTAGCTATGTACCTGCTTTAACTTTAGTCACCATTATGAAATTCTCTCGACAGGTACCCCCCCATTGTATATTTTGTTCTTTTGTTTGATAAACCCAATCGTTTAATCTTGGTTGTCTCTTCATCGTTTGAGTTTTCATAAGGTACAAATGTTAAATATAAATTTTCCACTTCCCCACTATTATGAATAATAAGCTCAATCGCAGCGACGGAGACTGTATACTTTTCTCCAGCCCCAAACCCAACGGTTCTAGTGTACATATTTTGTGTAGTTAGAGGAAGAAAACAAGTGCTTGGGATCAGCTACCCCAATTGTACAAAACCTACTGTCGCCCCATTTCATTCCCTGCACAGTTCCACCAACTACCCACAAAATGACCATCACCTTAATGACAAGCAAGGATAGTCACAAAAATACTGGCGTAGCTCAACGGGACAGGCAGCGTCTTTGGAGAGAAAGAATGGGTGACGTTTCGGGTTGAGACCCTTCTTCAAACTTAATGACTACGTATAATGGCAAATTAACCAACAATCCTGCAAGTGGTTGAGATTTGGGAAGATGTTAGAGTACCCTACGGAAGTAACGTGATCACCGTAGCAATATCAAAACCCCGGAGAACACTGGAGGCCAGATTTGATCCAGGGTCTCTGCAGATGTGAAACAGCAGAGTTAATAACTGCGAAGATGTGCCAGGAATGGATCCAGAGTGTCACTTTCTCGGGGTTGTATAACGTGACTTGCGTCTATATTGTTCAAACGATTTTGAAAGCTGGGATAGTGCACGTGCAACACATCAATGGTGAATCAATGATTGGTCCGCCAAACCCTCTCAGAAATATATCACAACTCAGAATAATTCTGATCTTGTGTTGATAAATGAACCCTATCGACTGCAGTTATCTTTCCAAAATGTCAACAGTCGGTCGATATTTCAATTAAACAGCATTTACGATATTAATGATCCCAACACAGAAGACATAGTCCCGAAACCCAGTAGAATAATCTATTTTACCGAATACTAAGTACATTACAGATCGTGCACGAGAAATCGTGTTTTTATTATGCGCAGTGGAATTCATTTTTGATGTTTTCATTCCAGGTAATTCGTTTCCTTAATGTTTATATTTTGATTGCCGGAGAGTTGGGGGCTTCCTCCCTGTCACCAGTAACACGGCGAAACGGGGCGAGGGGGTGACAAGCGCATTCGTACAATGTCAAAATAGTATGTAGACATAAAGTGTGAAGGAGAAACAAAGGGAAATGTTTGAGATACTCAACAATCGGACAGTATGAAGAGTAAAACGAAGCTTAATCTTTATAGGCTACTGATTGACATTTTTTAATTTTAGAATCCGTATTAAGGATGCATTTTGTTTGGAATTTTGACGAGATGCCACACGTGAGGCCGCTGAATAAAATAGAAGCGCAAGGCATTAAAGGCAAGGGAGTAGCACGGATTGGAGATTGGCTGACTGGCAGAAGGCAAATTGTGCCAATAAAGGGCCATTTTGTGGTTTGTTGCGGTTGACTAGTGGTGTTCTGCAGGGGTCGGTGTTGTGTCTGCTACATTTTACATTATATGTAAATCAGGATGATGAAATTGATGGCTCTTTCGCCAATTTTTCAGATGACATTAAGATGGGTACAGGGGCAGATAGTGCTGAGGAAGCAGGGAGTTTGCTGAAGGACCTGGACAGCTCGGGAGAGGGGGTAAATAAGTGGCAGATGGAATTCAGCGTAATAAAGTGAAAATGTGGAACCCATTCTGTAATCCCTGGTTCGTGTACTCTGATTATTTAAGATAATTGATTAAGATAACCTCTGAAAAGTTATAATATTCAGCTTTTATTTTCCCTTTAGGAACACGCGTTAAACTCGTCTACTTTCTGGCGGGTGGATTTGCCATATGCGTGCTAATTATTCCAGCGCTGGTGTGTTATGTCAGGCGGTACAAATTACACAGTACTGAAGGTAAGAATTGATTTGATCCTTGTACGAAATTAGCGACACAGTGCTGGAATAACTCTGCGGTTTGGCAACATCTGAATAGACAATGGATAGGGGACTTTTGGGGTTGAGCCGGAACTTCGACTATCGATGTCCCCCGTAGATGCTGCCTAACCCACTGAATTACTTCCGAAAATAGCAATGTTCAGTTGAAGGTGGAACGAGGAGTGCTGAAATAACGATTTAGACCACCTGGCCTTTTTCCGGCCCGCAGCATTCTGTGGCAAACATCATTTTAACCGGTTTAAGCCGTTGGTTGCAAAATCATTGTTTTCGTTTGTTCTAAAAGAAGGCGTTTTTAAACACTAGGTGAAATGCTGCAAAGGTCGGGTTGTTTAAATAGGGGGCAGTTATCACAGGAAAGCGGAAGCAAACAATAGGTTTTCAACTTTTCCGTGTGCTTTTCCTTAGCATTAGGACTAACGAGGAGAGGATTTGTTTAAATAACAAGATAGCATGATCGCAATGGTCAATTTCTGCAGCCGAACGAATCTGGTCACAACTCGATTATTAACTGACTATCGGCAGGCAGGTTGTGATACGTTGATGATTAAATTTGGTCTTTTTATTATGTTCTCTACTAGCACCTGAAAATATTGAAGCCAGAACCCACCATTTCGAAAAACAGGTAATTGTTTTGATGGTTTAACAGGATATTGATGGGACAACAGGATGGATTCACTTTTCGAGAAACTCTCTATGTGCACCGTTTGCGCTTTTCCTTATCCTCCCATATTCTTATGATATAGTCCATGATCGTCAGCGACGTGTACTTGCGTATCCTTCGAGTTATCCTAAATAGTTTATGTCTAATCCGTCTGTGTCGCGCGGATTATTTACTTAGTGAAGCATCACAACCGAGGCACATCCTGTTCCAATTCAAAATTCACACGTCATATTTTTTGCGGAGTAGCTCGTTCTGATATATGACGGAAAATCTGCTAACATGTCTGAGCCCAGAAATCGCGTCAACTCTATATTTTCCTCGAAGTCATCGTCCAACACACTTTCGGTCAGTGTTTTGCCCCATGCGTTTCACGATTTGGCTAATAGTTCACTAATTATTCAGGAAACTCAAACCAATTAGATACGAGTTGCTTCCGTTTACTTTTTTAGTAATCTCATCATAGGGAAGTAACCATATATAGCAATGGAATGACTGGTCGTGCGGACCCAGCTTCCACCCGCTTGTTTTGTGTTTGCTCGTCTTCGCAGTTGTTTGTAAATGCGGAGTTTATTCCCTTTCAAATAAATGTTCCCTCAGTATCCTTCGTATGCAGATATGAACTTCAGCGGACAGAAGAAAACTACGAAAAACAAACGCCACGAAGAACGAACAACCTATGGCCAGGTATTGTAAAAGCGGAAGTGTACTGCAAGGAAAATCCGTGTACGTCGCCCATATGGGCGAATCAGCAGCTCATGATCTCTGATTATTTTTCGACAGGTCAAAGAAGTGTCAGAACATAAACTGACCTATGCAACTCTGGATCTCGCCGCTTCTCTGAAACATTCAAGAACGGCGAAGAACAATGAAACAGAGTATGCAGGAATCAGGATTTTTCAATAGCTGTGAAACCAGCTAGCGTCCATTCACTCTGAAGCGAACGATATTTCAATTACATAAGCCTGATTAACATTGTGTCGCAGATCGTACAGACAATCATTTACAAGACAATGCGCAGTGAGCAGGGGATTTTAATGAGAGATTATCTACTTTGATGAATGTTACCCTTAATAAGGGCTGTTCGGCACAATAAATGCCTTTGCCCGCAAATCCTAGCTAACCGCATAAGATCATCGCTCTACTTTTTTCCTATCTAAGTGCCTGGGGAAATGCAAGTGAAAGGCTGTATTTTTGTCAGCTCGTCCATGGTAGTAACCACATTCTGTGTACATAATTATCCCACGCTTTTCTACTCATCTCATTTTAAGCATACCCTCGCCAGTTAAACATATCTCCACAATATTAAGATAAAGACCCTGAACATCTATCCTGTCTGTACTCCTCATAGTTTAAGAAAACTGAACATATGCATCGTATGAAGCATTTTATCGGGATGTATCACAGGTGACGTGGGAATAGCTCCATCCTAGACCGCAAGAAATAGCAGAGAATTGTGGACCAGCCCAGACCGTCACGCAAACCATCTCCCTGCCATTAACTCCATCTACACTGCGCGCTGCCTCGCAAAGCCATCGGTATAATCAAGGTAGGGTCTCAACCCGAACACTCCAACTTCTCCCCTCACCCACTAGGCAAGAGGGACAGAGTATGAAAACGCATACGTCCAGATCCAGTGACAGTTTCTTCCCAGCTGTGGTCGTGTCATTTGGATGGGAACATACAGGGCAAGATTAGCAAGTTTGTTGATGATACAAAAGTGAGTGGTTTTGCAGATAGTAAAGACTGTTGTGAAAGATAGCAGCAGGATCTGGATCGATTAGCCAGGTGGGCTGAGGAATGGTTGATGGAATGGAATACAGGGAAATGTGAGGTGTTACATTTTAGAACACTTATGGGGTGAAATTTGAAAGAATTGTCATGTATACCTCAAGCGTATGAGGCTGAATGGCGACCTGCTACACGCGTGTCAAATTATTGAGGTAATAGACAGTTACGATAGTCAGAATAGATTTCTAATTCAAGCCATATAAGAATCAAGAAGGCAGAAATAATATGCAACACTGACATTCAAGAAGTAAAACGGGTTTATTGATTCACAGAGATTAACAGCAAAAATAATTACTACGATATATTGGTATGATATAGATTTAGCACGGAAATGTTCACTCACAATAAAAAGATGACGTCCATGTTGCGGACAATTCAATTGACGAGGAAACACCGACTGTATCGACTGTACATGTCCCACTCGTACTAAAAAAGCCGTATGCACCCGGCTTCTACTCGTGCCGATTAGCGGTCTAACCTGAAGAGTCTATTTTTAATTCTTGCAACATTTACTGTTCGATAAGATATGACCCCTGAGTACAAAAACATCTCCACGTCAGTTTACATACAGATCCTTACGTTAGTTAATGGACAATTTGCATGATCTGAAAGATGAATACTATTGGAAAATTCATAACTGGGGCTGTCACTGGGCCGGTTGGGTACAAAAGAGCAATTTTTTAGTCAGTAAGAGCTTGAAACAATCCATATTGTTTGCAGAATATTCGACTAAATTGGCGTGTTTTCAATCAGGAAAGCATGGATCCATAAATAAACTGAACAAAACCCAACAAATACAGAACTTCCAGCGATAATGTTCCAAATGCACTGGAAAATATGGCGGCCTTGACACTACTCAACATTCCTGCGAATTTTGCAGTGTAAGGCAGATTACGATTTTACACTTTGGTTGATGTTTCCTGTATTGATATTCATTTCTTCAGCCATGCGTTCAGGTCGGCCATGTATTGTCTGTAAAATAGTGTTTCATAACATAGTCGTCAATTCATTTCAGCTTTTGCTTTGACAGCTGTCCCTCAGTAACTACGCCACCAAAATAAATGCAACGTTTTAATTGATAGGCATATTCGTCCAATGGAATACAAGATATAAGACAGCCACATGGTCTTTGCCACTGATCATTTGCAACTGAATTGTGCGTTTACTTTCACCTATGATATAATTTGTCATGTTTAATAGAAGTGTTTCAGTCGACAATCTGCGCATTTCAAGAATTCGCTGAATTGAAAATAAATCTCCTATCTCATCGCTCGAACAATGTATTGGTAAATTATCCTTGATCAGCTTGTTTTCATATTGTTTAATTCCTTTCTTCTTATAATTATTTCAACATTTCGTGACTAAGAAATTATGAGGTTTTAGCTTTTAGCCGTCTACTACTGTATAAATTATCTTCTTGGTGCTTCATGTCGAGAATAATTGAGAGAAAACATGCTATTTGGCCGATCTTATCCATGCTGGTCATCAACCAGCTCTATGTACTTCACCGTCCCCAGCATCCTCACCATTTAAAGCATCAACATGAGGCATTTCCTCAAGATGGTGGCATCTATCGTCTAGGCTCCCAACCATCAGGTACATGCCGTCTCACGCCTCTACCATCCTGCAGGAAGCGCAGAGGCCTAAAACCCCACGCCGCCAGGTTCAGGACCAGGCACTTTCCTACAACCATAAGGTTTTTGAAGTAGCCTGCTCAATCCCAATTCTACCTCACCAATAAAACACGATGGCACAACTGTGAGCTTGTTTTTGTAAGGGTGTTTTGCAATCATTTTTTGTTTTCTGCCATATTGCTTATTTTTTCTACTGCCCAGCAGAAGTTACTTATAACTTAAGTATAATTATGTATGTCATGTTGTAGTATGCCTCCTGATTCTTGGTGCCGGTGATGCTGCTGCGAGCAAGGTTGTCATTGTACTTGTACCTGGCTATCCCTGTGCAAATGATAATAAACGCAAATTCAGTCCATATGACACCATGAAATCTTTCCTCCATTTCAAAGCAGAAGTTAAGTATATGAAAAAAGACCAATTCCATTTGTCTGGATGAGTTCCAGTAACTCCACGGAAACGACATAATTCCGGAAAAAGCAGACCATCTCAGCAACACCAGTCCATCGCCCTACACACATTTCTTCCAATGCTGGAAGGGCAGGATGGAAATACTTGGCAGGTTTCTGTCAAGATCACACACCACCCTGACATAGGGATTTTATCATTAGTCCTTCACCATCATTGGGTCTACTTTTCTGGACTGCCTCCCAATAACAGTCTAGCAAGTAGATTGTAGAAGTTCAAGGATGCGGCTATTACGATCTCCTCAATCACCGTTAGGAATGATCAATAAATATTGGCTTGGCCAAGACAACGAAATCCATCCAAAATAATCGAAGCAAAGACAGAGCGAAAGAGCCAATGTTGGCGGTTATATCTACATGTTCTTGATTTCATTCTACTGGTTGTAGCTGGGGAGGGGGGGGGGGGGGGGGTTAGATGAGGGAATTAAAAGTAACAATATTTACATGAGGGAATTAAAAGTAACATTAGCAAATTTGCAGATGACACAAGTCTGGGTTGCAGTGCAAACTGTGAAGAGGATGCTATGAGGATTCAGGGTGACGGACAGGTTGGGCGAGTGGGCAGATGCATGGCAAATGCAAATATAATGTGGATAAATGCAAGGTTATCCACTGGTGGAAAGAACAGGAAGGCAGATTATTATCTGAATTATGTCAGGTTAGGAAATGGGGAGTACAACGAGACCTAGGTGGCCTTGTACATCAGTCACTGAAAGTAAGCATGCAGGTACAGCAGGCAGTGAAGAAAGCTAATGGCATGTTGGCCTTCATAACGATAGGAGTTGAGTATATGAGCAAAGAGGTCCTTCTGCAGTTGTACAGGGCCCTGATGAGACCACAACTGGAGTATTGTGTGCAGTTTTGGTCCCCTAATTTGAGGAAGGACATTATTGCTATCGAGGGAGTGCAGCTTAGGTTCACGAGGTTAATTCACAGGATGGCACGACTGGAGCGACTGAGCTTGTATTCACTGGAATTTAGAAACATATAAAATTATTAATGGATTTGACACGCTAGATGCAAGAAACATGTTCCCGATGTTGGGGGAGTCCAGTCCTTAAAGGGACCACAGTTTAAGAATAAGGGGTAAGCCATCTAGGACTGAGATGAGGAAAAACTTTTTCACCCAGAGGGCTGCAAATTTGTGGAATTGGAGGCAGTAGAGGGCGATTAATTGGATGCATTCAAAAGAGAGTGAGATAGAGCTCTTTGGATGATCAGCCATGATCACATTGAATGGCGGTGCTGGCTTGGGGGACCGAATGGCCTACTCCTGCACCTATTGTCTATGCATCTATTCATCTATGTAACGACAGTCACCTTGCATAGATAATTGGTTAACATGCATTCTTCTTTGATTCGTGAGTTATTCCATTAATTGGCTCTTGTTACACTTACCTGGGCATACACCGTGCTTTCTTCAACGTATCTGCATTTAGTAGATGGTTTTAGACCAGCGATGTTTAGAGTAGTATACGTTAACTTTGGATCACATTCGGATTGCATTGTCTGAAAGTTATCACAATTTGTTACAATTATTACATCAATCAACATATTTCTAAAAATACACCACCGCTGCCAGTAATGAACATTGTAAATTGTAGCAAAATACCAATGCCTTTATTAATATGAAAAATGTTATTATATTAATATTATATTTTCTTCTGCGAAAGAACAAATTGATTCATTTATTGCTGCTCTGGGTTGTCCAGTGATCATTGGCTAAACATAAGACTATGCATTAGCATCAATCCAAACAAAATATACTGCTAAGTAGAGTGATTTAATTTTTTTTTTATGTTCTTGCATGGAAATAGTTGCTGAAGGCCTCATCTGCATCATTTCCCAATGTTGATCGAATTGAAAGTAAATGTTCTCTCTTGTGTCTTCAAATTCAACTAGCTAGGGTTTATTTGAACGGGGGCGCCTTCTCTTACTGGTCCCCGTTTTGTGCATTTAAGTGTTATATTTTATTTATTTGGCCACAGACTAGTTTGCCAGCCTTCTGTCTGCACTTAATTAAAAGCTCACTTGGGATGTTTCCCTTTCATTAAGCTTCTCTGCTGTGTCATCGAAAAATACAAGTCAGAGAAAAATATTTTCTATTTACCATTTTCTGATGGTTCTCAAAGTTATCAATTCAAACATTTTCCAATACCGAATATCCTTACTTGTTTATTTGCCATTGAGAGCATCAAACTATTGTGCATGGTAGCCAGGCCACAATTGGAAACTTATTTTATTCTTACTGTCATGGAGTGGCCCATGGAAACACTAATTTCCATTCTAAATTTGACTTTACTTAGTATTGCACCACTGTCTACTTAGCCATCAGAACTGATTTTCCTGCCCACTTTAATTTAACATGAAACTCAATGAACAAAATTAAACTGCCCTTCCATCTTGACCCCACTGCTTAAAAATCACATCTTTAAACCTTCAAGTACAGACCCCGCATTCAAAACTTGGCATGGTAACGGTATCAGTAGTATCAAAAACCTATACAAGGATGGCATTTTTTCGTCCTTTGCGGAGCTCTCATCCAACTACAGCCTCCCAAACTCCCACCTTTTTCGTTTTTTTTTTTTCCAGATTAGGGATTTTGGGAAGAAGACATTCCCCCATTTCCCAAATCGCCCCACTGAAACGCTGACCGATACCATCCTAGCGCTAGACCCCAACCGGAAGAAATGCATCTCTGTTTTGTATAACTTGTTAGGGTTGGTTATATTGAAACCTCATACCTCATTAAAAGTTGTGTGGGAGGGTGAGCTGAATACGAAACTAACAGACCAGCAATGGGACTCTGCCTTGGATTTGATCCATTCTTCCTCCATATGTGCCCGTCATGGCCTAATCCAATGCAAAGTGCTTCACAAAGTCCACTACACAAATGCAAGATTATCTAGAATTTACCCCGCTGTTAGGGACACCTGCAACAGATGTAATCAATCTCCTGCCAACCATAGCCATATGTTCTGGTCTTGCCCTAAGCTAGCAGCCTTTTGGAGGAGTGCTTTTGACATGATAAGCAGAGCCTATGGCCAGACTATTCCTCCAAACCCACTGTCAGGCATTTGTGGTACTTCTCCGAACACCAACCTCTCTGTTGCGTTGAAGCGGGTCCTGGCTTTTACAACCTTGTTAGCCCGGTGATGATCTTGCTTAACTGGAGGCTCACCTGTCCCCTGACACACGCCCATTGGATCAAGGATGTGCTCTACAATTTAAAGCTTGAAAAACTTAGGTTCTCTCTCAAAGGCTCTACCAAGATATTCCTAGATACATGGAACCCTTTCCTGGAACTTGTTAACTCTCTTAACTTGTCCCCGGATTCGGAAGAGGACTGAGTGCTTTCCATCACTGCCCTGCTTTACTGCAGCTGCTCTCCCCTTAGCCCCCCCTCCCCTCGCTTATTTATTTAATTATCTACTTCTTTACTGTTATTAGTGACTTTTTCTTTTCTTTTCTTTTTTTCCCAGTACATTTTGTTTTGTTTCCATCTACGTATTTGTGTGGATGTGTACGTATGTGAGTGTTGTTTGTCCCCGTTTGGTTCCGACCTGATTCGGGTGGGTTGAAGGTGGGTAAGGGTAAGGGATTTGAGGGTCGCTTACATACTGTTGCACAATTATGCCTTGAGTGTCACTGTCTGTATGTATGCAAATTGATGTGAAATTCAAATAAAAAGATTAAAATTAAAATTAAACTGCCAGATGCTATGATACATTTTCATTATTAGTGGATGTATCTGGACTGACATGCAGGAAATTCACTATTGTGTAGGTGCAATTCGGATACAAAATTACAGGCTCACACCTCCTAGCCAGGAAGAGAAGGGACATTACAGATGCAATAATTGGGACCAACACTTTCATAGAAACATAGAAACATAGAAATTAGGTGCAGGAGTAGGCCATTCGGCCCTTCGAGCCTGCACCGCCAATCAATGTGATCATGGCTGATCATCCAACTCAGTATCCCATACCTGCCTTCTCTCCATACCCCCTAATCCCCTTAGCCACAAGGGCCACATCTAACTCCCTCTTAAATATAGCCAATGAACTGGCCTCAACTACCCTCTGTGGCAGAGAGTTCCAGAGATTCACCACTCTCTGTGTGAAAAAAGTTCTTCTCATCTCGGTTTTAAAGGATTTCCCCCTTATCCCTAAGCTGTGACCCCTTGTCCTGGACTTCCCTAACATCGGGAACAATCTTCCTGCATCTAGCCTGTCCAACCCCTTAAGAATTTTGTAAGTTTCTATAAGATCCCCTCTCAATCTTCTAAATTCTAGAGAGTATAAACCAAGTCTATCCAGTCTTTCTTCATAAGACAGTCCTGACATCCCAGGAATCAGTCTGGTGAACCGTCTCTGCACTCCCTCTATGGCAATAATGTCCTTCCTCAGATTTGGAGACCAAAACTGTACGCAATACTCCAGGTGTGGTCTCACCCAAGACCCTGTACAACTGCAGTAGAACCTCCCTGCTCCTATACTCAAATCATTTTGCAATGAAAGCTAACATACCATTTGCTTTCTTTACTGCCTGCTGCACCTGCATGCCTACCTTCAATGACTGGTGTACCATGACACCCAGGTCTCGCTGCATCTCCCCCTTACCCAATCGGCCACCATTTAGATAATAGTCTGCTTTCCCGTTTTTACCACCAAAATGGATAACCTCACATTTATCCACATTATACTGCATCTGCCAAACATTTGCCCACTCACCCAGCCTATCCAAGTCACCTTGCAGTCTCCTAGCATCCTCCTCACAGCTAACACTGCCCCCCAGCTTAGTGTCATCCGCAAACTTGGAGATATTGCCTTCAATTCCCTCATCCAGATCATTAATATATATTGTAAATAGCTGGGGTCCCAGCACTGAGCCTTGCGGTACCCCACTAGTCACTGCCTGCCATTGTGAAAAGGACCCGTTTACTCCTACTCTTTGCTTCCTGTTTGCCAGCCAGTTCCCTATCCACATCAATACTGAACCCCCAATGCCGTGTGCTTTAAGTTTGTATACTAATCTCTTATGTGGAACCTTGTCGAAAGCCTTCTGGAAGTCCAGATACACCACATCCATTGGTTCTCCCCTATCCACGCTACTAGTTACATCCTCGAAAATTTCTATAAAATTCGTCAGACATGATTTACCTTTCATAAATCCATGCTGACTTTGTCCAATGATTTCACCACTTTCCAAGTTTGCTGCTATCCCATCTTTAATAACTGACTCTAGCAGTTTCCCCACTACCGATGTTAGACTAACTGGTCTGTAATTCCCCATTTTCTCTCTCCCTCCCTTCTTAAAAAGTGGGGTTACGTTTGCTACCCGCCAATCTTCAGGAACTACTCCAGAATCTAAAGAGTTTTGAAAGATTATTACTAATGCATCCACTATTTCTGGAGCTACTTCCTTAAGTACTCTGGGATGCAGCCTATCTGGCCCTGGGGATTTATCGGCCTTTAATCCATTCAATTTACCCAACACCACTTCCCGGCTAACCTGGATTTCACTCAATTCCTCCAACTCCTTTCACCCGCGGTCCCCTGCTAATTCCGGCAAATTATTTATGTCTTCCTTAGTGAAGACGGAACCAAAGTAGTTATTCAATTGGTCCGCCATATCCTTGTTCCCCATGACCAACTCACTTGTTTCTGACTGCAAGGGACCTACATTTGTTTTAACTAATCTCTTTCATTTCATGTAATGGAATACGCGGGGCTCCCTAATACATGCCGCAGAGAAAATAATGAGAACAGTCCTCAAACACTTCTACTTCAAGAGCTACACGACAACTATTAATGAGGAAATGCCTCAAAAAGGCTGGCAGTATCATCAAAGACCCACACCATCCTGGCCACGCACTCATCTCCCTGCTACCTTCAGGTAGAAGGTACAGGAGCCTGAAGACTGCAACAACCAGGTTCAGGAATAGCTACTTCCCCTCAGCCATCAGGCTATTAAACCTGGCTTGGACAAAATTCTGATTATTATTAACCACTTTCTGTTATTTGCACTTTACCAGTTTATTTATTCATGTGTGTATATATTTATATCAGGGTATATGGACACATTTATCTGTTGTGTGGTAAATGCCTACTATTTTTTTACTGTGTGCTTAAGCAAAGCAAGAATTTCATTGTCCTATACAGGGACACATGACAATAAACTCACTTGAACGAAGTTATTTTCAGTTTTAACTACCCTTGCAAATGGTCCCCAGTTTACATTACCTACAAAATGAAACCCACAAATCTAACATTCATAAGAGCACCAAACCCAGAAAGATTGCGTGGTAACCCCAGCAACTTTCTCAATATTTTCAGTCACTGTGCTGCACATCACCTCCCAAAAGTCCCCTTCAGCAGCTGGGATGCCCGGGCATTGCAAAACATCCGACCACTGTCACTGAGGAGTCTTAAGAATTCTGCAGTAAATGCAATCCAACTCGTTACCTGATGTTATTTCTGAATTAAGTCAAATAATAATGGTGATATTTAGATCCATTTTAGATGTGACAGCACAGGCTTTGAAGTAAAGACAAGGCCTTGAACCAGGCTTCCACCCCCCCCCCCCCCCCCCCAAATTATTTTCCATAAAGCCGTGATTTGAGAATTGATCGACCTACAACAGACAATGAGCATATGTGGAGAAGTATGCTATCAATCATCGAACCCCCCAGGCAGTGTGAGCAAAGCAATATCAGCGTCCACACTCAGGCTAATGCCCAGAACTTAAACAAAAATAAACAATAGCATCAGGAATGCCTTCTAGTGTCTCTACTGCAGTGTTGAAATATTACCACTAATCTTTATCTCGTGTGCTTTGCAGTCAAAGAGTCGGACAGCGCAAAAATAGATCCTTCTGCCAAGGACATAATACCGAGCTTATGCCCATCTATACTTATGACCAGTTTTGGAAACTATTGCCTGTGGATGTATCTATATAAAAGCCATTTAAACATTGCAATTGTATCTGATTCTAGCACTTCCCCTGACAGTATGTTACAGATATCAAACACACTACACTGTACATAAAAAACTTACCATGCAGTAATCCCAAATGCATTGCTTCCCTAATATAATAATGACATCATATCTTGTCAGATTATTCATTGTGTCTGGGTTGTCAGTTATCACATCATGTGGCAGGGAAGAAGAGGAAGAAGAGGAAGAAGAGGAAGAAGAGGAAGAAGAGGAAGAAGAAGAAGAAGAAGAAGAAGAAGAAGAAGAAGAAGAAGAAGAAGAAGAAGAAGAAGAAGAAGAAGAAGAAGAAGAAGAAGAAGAAGAAGAAGAAGAAGAAGGAGGAGGAGGAGGAGGAGAAGAAGAAGAAGAAGAAGAAGAAGAAGAAGAAGAAGAAGAGGAGGAGGAGGAGAAGAAGAAGAAGAAAAAAAATTGTTGTTGATGTTGTTTGTGACCATCCTTTATTCTCTCTTCTCCAATATATGTTCCTAACATCTCCCCATGTAGCAAAACCGCAAAGATCAATCAGGCGAATGTTCCCTGCACTATTTCTATCACGGGTATATTCCAATTACAGTATAATTGGGTTCTGTATAACTGGAATCATGCGGTGCACTGGTTGTTATTGCTCCAGATTAACTATCCGAGAGCGTTACCATCACCATGGGAAATATTCTGGGCTGTATCGTAGGCTCATACATGTTGAATGGCTCATAAATGACCTCCCGTCCATCTTAAATCACATCTGGGGTGTTATTCCGTTCCGCTTGCAAATTCTCAGAAATTCAAATAGTCCATCCCTGTTGGCAATTTCACGACCGGATAGACTAAAGGTGTTGGATGACACCACAAAATGTTTAGTCCAACCGATTACCCTGAACATCAGTGGCATTGCGGTCACTGAATCCTCCAACATCAACTCTTTAGTACTTATCATAGATCACAAATGCACGAGGATTAGCCTCATAAATAGTAGAGCTGCAAGAGTAGGCGGTGTATCCTGCGAAAAGCTACTCCAATAACTGACTCCGAAACAGTTTCTCATCGTCAAAGCATAATTTGAGCATGTGATAGAATGACTTTCATCTGGCCAGCTGAGTGCAGTTCCAGCAAATGTTCCAATTCCAGACAACTGACACCATGCAGGTCAAATCGGTGCATTTGGTTACCAACCCAGCTACCGTAAGCAGTTATTCCCTTCACCAGTGTACTATTTACTACGTACACTGCAGCTATTCATCCCATCCATTGCATAAGCGCAAAGCAATCTTTTGATCTCCACTCCTAGAGAACAAAGTTTGAATGGGATCACTGCCACGTGTAGGTTCCTCTCCGAGTCATACACGTTCTTTACTTAGAAATTGGTTGCCAGTCCTCCCTCCTCGTTGGGTCCAAATCCCCCAAGCTTCTACACGAAGCAATATGACAGCACCTTTATCTGAAGCACGAGAGAGATTCAAGATTGTGCCCTTTAATCACCACCTGAATTTCAGTTAGTGGTGTATTATGGATTATAGCCTCGCTTATTCACGAAAAGTAAATTAAACTAAAGCAAAGGCCCTCAATTCTGCCGTTTCTATTAGATTTCCCCCCTTTTTGAGTGCATTTTGTTAATTGCAATTAGACAAAGCTACGAACGAAGCACTCAGTTACATCTTGAAATTCCATTCAACTGTGATTCATTCGCTGCTCCGTGAAATGGCGCATGTTGCATATACCTGGGTATATATTGTGCTCGGTTCTGCATATTTATCTTCGGCAGATCGCTTTGCATCAGCGATACGGAAATCACTGTAAACAATTGCTTCATTGGGTTCCAAATGCTTAGTCTAAAAAACAGTATTTTGTTAGAATTATTTCCTACCAATCAAAATATTTTCCATACATTTACCACAATAGTCAAAATTAAACATCGTACATTCCAGCAGCATGCCAAATTCCGATGAAAAAAGCTATCGGAAAAGGAATGTATCGGCTTGCATAGACCTTGATGACTGGTCTCCTTGAGAGGCGTGCGTTTCTTTGGTCTCTTTGACTGTGACGAGATCTTCCTATGATGGGGTGAGCTCAGTGAGATTTCAACAGACTGATAGACTGTGTCAAGTCTAACGTATGCATTGGGTTAAATTGAGGTAATTTCACTAAAATTTGGACGCATGAGAAGGCAGCCAGACAAATGTTTACAAATCCACGGCATAGGAGAGATATGATGGAGTAATGTCATTTCCCATTGATGGGAAACCCAGTACCAGGAACCATTGTAAAATAATACGGGAAAAGCGATTTCAAACTGTAATGGGGACAGCGTTCTTCTCCAGGAGAGAAGAAAATCTATCTCACAAATCACTGGAATCCAAATTATGACATTTATTCAAAATGATGTGAACATTGTTATAATATGAGAGAGAACTACAGCGCGAAACAAGTCTCAGGGATCAAGGGACAATGGGAGAAAGTATTGAACGACCAAGAAAGGTCGAAGGACCATGTCGCGTATTCCTTCTCCCAATTCTACGTTTCTATCGCCATGCTTCCATTAACAAATTCAAGTACACACATGGGCCTGCAGTAGCTGTGTTTGCATTTGAAGGCATTACTGAGGAATTTCATTTTGCTCCAATTTCATCACGCGTTGACTTGGAGAATTTTGTAATTATCCAAACGAAGGTAATAATTGGGAGGGTGTCCGAGTGCTGTTTGAACGTCTCTGCAGTATTATACACGTCTTACCTTCGTTGTATGCGCTGCACGTCCTTTCGATTTTCTGCACGTCCCTAGAGTGAGGTAATTTTGAATACAAAACTTTTGGCCATTACAA
Organism: Leucoraja erinaceus; assembly: GCF_028641065.1. Lineage (NCBI taxonomy): Eukaryota > Metazoa > Chordata > Chondrichthyes > Rajiformes > Rajidae > Leucoraja > Leucoraja erinaceus. The sequence continues at coordinate 19,899,148 of NC_073393.1, read as the reverse complement.
AGAATCGTAGTAGCCAGTAAATCTGGCAGCATATACATTTTTTTTAACTTTTGAGCTTGTATACATGTATGTAGCAAAACTAATATCACGATACCAATTGTTAAAAATCTACAGGATATTAGTCCTCTTCGAGTCGGAGCACATTCAATTACAGAATGTGTTTCTGCATCACCGACCCATTTTTCACACTCAACCCCTTATCCCACAACCTGCCCCAAAACACCAAGCATCTATCCTGCATGAACAAATCGGTGACTAACTCAAAAGTTAGCTTCCGAGAAACGACGCACTCAGTGAGATGGGGCGTGTGTACCACAGACCAGCTAACGCATGCAGTGTCCGATCCAATATAACTCTCCAATATTATTTTCTCCTGCATCTCCGTTTCTTCCCACTCTCCAAAGACGTACAGATTTGTAGATTAAATGGCTTGGTATAACTGTAAATTGTCCCTAGTGTGTGTACGATAGTGTGACTATGACGGGGTCGCTGGTCGGCGCCGACTCGGTGGGCCGAATCACCTGTTTCCGAGCTGTATTTCTAACTAAAGTATTGCTGAATTTTGATTGGTTAATTTTATAACAATCTCGAGATCAAAAAGTTTAGGAGCCTTACCTTTCCGTTTCACGATGAAAATAATGATTATGAGAGGTATCAATCCTGCTCCGATGCAACCAAAAATCCAGTTATGAAATGTATTATCGGGTAATGGAACTGTAAACAATAAAATAATGGCCAGTTGTAATATATTTATAGTGTTAATAATAGGACAGGCTGCTATTTCAAAAGCATAATTCTGTCGTTGTTTATATCGAGTTGACGTCGACGGGAATAAACACACATGAACATTGCCCATGAACGCAGTTGCTGTCTTTTTCATTTTGTCTCATGCTAGTTGTGTGTAAATAACATATGATCAAAGAATCATTGAGGCGCAGAAGAACCAAATATTTGCCTGCAACCAATTCTAAACAGTATATAAGTATGTAGCTTGGATAGGTCGCAGAGCGTAACAAGTAGTGATTTATAGCTGTGTCGGTACAACAAGACATTTTGTGGAATGTCTACGAATGGGAAGGGATAAAAGTTATATACTCTTCACCTTGTGATTCAACAGTGTGGCTAGAAAAAAATCTCTACCGTCATTACGTTTTTTGGCGACCCTGGTGTGCTCGAGGCAGAATTATAGACGATGCAGTATTCATGGAATATTGGGGATGTAATTATGGAAGTTGAATTTTGCTGTGAAGTCCGATCCCAAATAAAAATTAATTTCAAGAGAGTGGTAGGAAAATCGAAGGTAGATTTCGCTCGCTGTGACTGAACAGTGGAAATACCATTCGTGACAAATGATGTGCTGTACAACACAGAAACACATAATCATTTGTTTTTTTAAATCCAGAGTATCGATGGAACCCGATTTTTTTGGAACCGTCCATTCTAATGATGTGCATGACCCCGTAGTCTACTTCCAAAGGCGAATTGACGTCCGCTGTATTCAGGATGGCACGGCGACCATCGAAAATCCATACAGAACACAGACGAAAATGCTCCTTTGACTTAGAATGTCAGTGAACAACCTGGAGGGGTTAGGCATGGCAGCAGATTCACGATATCTTCCTCAAACACAAGAAACATTCCATGAATGGTTTTATTGATTTGCGGTAACGAATCGATTAAATTTGTCAAGAGGCCCATTAACACGTAAAATATGCAATGGTTTGGGACGGCACAACGCGCAGCTCTAGTGAAAGGACGCGCACATATCACTTTCTGGCCTGTCTTTTGATTTTACTTCAAATGCATCAAATGGCAACTTACATGGGTCAGCTTTTATGTCTGGTTACAAGTTTTGTAAGAATCATAAACAGATTACTGCACTGAATCTTATTCCACCCACGCTTTCCCATCCGATAATTGAAGAGCAACATCCTATATCCAGCTTTTTCTCTGTAAAACTCTCTTCATTACTTCGTATGCCTTCTTGAAAGCTTGTTTATTGATTAGTTGACTGGTTTAATTCTATGAGCGACAGCATTAATAACCAACATTTTGATTGAAGCTTTGTCGAATCTTTTTAATTCAAAACTCTTCATTGACGTCAGCTACTGCAATCATTCCTCAAAACGTCTTGTTACCTCTACAAAAGAAGTCTATCCAATATATAGACAAACGCGAATTAATGTTATAACTCTTATAAGAAAGAGGTACAGATGCTTGATAAAACCGAAGATAGACACAAAAAAAACTGCATTAACCATATAACCATATAACAATTACAGTACGGAAACAGGCCATCTCGGCCCTACAAGTCCATGCCGAACAACTTTTTACCCTTAGTACCACCTGCCTGCACTCATACCATAACCCTCCATTCCCTTCTCATCCATATGCCTATCCAATGTATTTTTAAATGATATCAACGAACCTGCCTCCACCACTTCCACTGGAAGCTCATTCCACACCGCTACCACTCTCTGAGTAAAGAAGTTCCCCCTCATGTTACCCCTAAACTTCTGTCCCTTAATTCTGAAGTCATGTCCTCTTGTTTGAATCTTCCCTATTCTCAAAGGGAAAAGCTGGTCCACATCAACTCTGTCTATCCCTCTCATCATTTTAAAGACCTCTATCAAGTCCCCCCTTAACCTTCTGCGCTCCAGAGAATAAAGGCCTAACTTATTCAACCTTTCTCTGTAACTTAGTTGTTGAAACCCAGGCAACATTCTAGTAAATCTCCTCTGTACTCTCTCTATTTTGTTGACATCCTTCCTATAATTGGGCGACCAAAATTGTACACCATGCTCCAGATTTGGTCTCATCGATGCCTTGTACAATTTTAACATTACATCCCAGCTTCTATACTCAATGCTCTGATTTATAAAGGCTAGCATACCAAAAGCTTTCTTTACCACCCTATCTATATGAGATTCCACCTTCAAGGAACTATGCACGGTTATTCCCAGATCCCTCTGTTCAACTGTATTCTTCAATTCCCTACCATTTACCATGTACGTCCTATTTTGATTTGTCCTGCCAAGGTGTAGCACCTCACATTTATCAGCAATTAAACTCCATCTGCCATCTTTCAGTCCATTCTTCCGAATGGCCTAAATCACTCTGTAGACTTTGGAAATCCTCTTCATTATCCACAACACCCCCTATCTTGGTATAATCTGCATACTTACTAATCCAATTTACCACACCTTCATCCAGATCATTGATGTACATGACAAACAACGAAGGACCCAACACAGATCCCTGAGGCACCCCAGCGGAACAGGCAGCATCTCTGGAGAGTAGGAATGGATGACGTTTCGGGTCGGGTCTGAAGAAAGGTCTCGACCCGAAACGTCACCCATTCCTTCGCTCCGGAGATGCTGCCTGTCCCGCTGAGTTACTCCAGCTTTTTGTGTCTATCTTTAATTTTATAACTTGGTTGTTAGACTGTCTCCATTATATACAAGAGTTTCCAATGTACAAGCAATGTCCATTATTCGGGCAGGAAACAGCGTGTCCTCAAAATATTTGCAAAAATTCTGTCATTGATTTTCTAAAGCAGTTATTTTTCTTAAATGATGCCAATGGTAGATCAGGCCAAGATATACCCACCCCCCCCCCCCCCCCCCCCCCCCCCCCCCCCCCATCGATGTTGAGCGTCTACTCCTCTCAACAGTCAACGAATGTCGTGAAATGCTCCCCACCTATTGGCACAAGGGACTTCTTAACATCTTGTCCTGTGTACTTGATTCAGGTCACCATGACAAAATAAATGTTCAAATGTCTCAGAGAATCTATTAAATTGAAACCATTTTATAGATTCGTTTACGCGTGGGCGGAACCTGCCATCTTTTTGCAAAGTACATTGGAATTCATTGCAAATTGAATTCTAACAAATAGTGTCAGTGATCTTGCAATTGCGGACCATCATTCATTTTAAAATGTCGATTATAACCAATGCTGCGAAATCTTCATGCTTGGGATTAAGGCTCGATGTAAAAAGTAAAATATGGAGAGGATAAAGGATCAAGAATAATGGCAATTAAGCGAAGGACACACAGCAGCACTCCGTGAAATGGTGTCATCCACCGCCCCCTTTACCTCGACAAGTTTAGAAATCCTTCAACAGGCATGAGTGAATCACTTGTAAAGTTTAAAGAATCTCGCTGGGTGCTGATCGGCTTGGTCGCATGGGGAGAATAAATTCCAGTGCAAATCTGGAGGAATCCATTGGAAGAGTAAATTACAGGCCGGGTGAATCCAACGTAATATGGCAGGAGGTTATTTGTACCATAGGCGAGGCCATATGAAGAATGTAGAAGTACGTGATGTGTAGCGGGGAAGGAAGCGCGCAGTTTCAACAAAGCAAGCTCTTGCAAATTCCAATGCGATCATTTCTGTTTTCGTAGTTGTCTTGTCTAATCAATAATTATTGTCCATCCATTAAGATATGCTGGAAAATCTTGGAGTTTTAACCGTAGATTCCATTGTAGACGGCTAAGCGAAATATACAAGGCTGGTTGGGAAGCATAATAACATGGGGAATGGTTCGTCAGTGAAAGGGAATTTATTGAAGAGTATAATTCAGGATTGGATTTATTGGCAGAAAATTGATTAATTACGGTCAGTCACCTTGGCTTAGTCCACGGCAGGACAGGCTGATCCAGAAAATTGAGATGGATCGGATTCAGAGTGACTTGGTGGTATGGATTCAGAACTGGCTTACTCAAACAAGACAGAGAGTTGAGGTAGAAGAGTGTTATTATGGTTGGAGCTCTGTGATAAGTGCACTTCTACCAGGATCAATGTTTGTGATTTCTATATGAATGACTTGGATGTAAACGTAGATGAGCATTGATGTACAAACGGGTCTTGGCTCCGTCGACAGCTCCCTCCATCATCAGCGCCACAATGCTGCCTTCAACCAGGATGCTGTCTAGATTAGAGGGTATTGGGTACAAGGAGAGGTTAGAACAGATTTGATTGTCTTTTCCAGAGCAGTGCAGGCTGAAAGGATTCTGGATGGAAGTATATAAAATTATGAGTGGCACAACTGGTCACAGCCTTTATTGGTGTAAAGGACAACGACTAGAGTAGGTTTAGGTTGGATGGACACGTTTAAAGAAGAGATGCCGGGCAAGTGTTATGCACAGAGCGTAGTTGGTGCCTGGAATGTACTGCCAGACCTGGTAGTGGATAAAGATACCAAGATACAAAGGAACAATAATGACATTTAAGAGGTTTTTACGGAATGCAAAAGGTCGACCTGAATAACTTTAGGAGGCGTAGATATGGTAGACCATCAGATTCATTCTCCAGGGCTTGACATTGTCATCCTTAGACTGCATAGCTATAAGCTGAGATGGGGAAGGTTTCTTGGAGATGTGCGGGGCAAGACTTTTACTAAGTGTATTGAGATCCTGGGACGGATTGCGAGGGGTGGTGGTGGAGACAGATACTGTAGTGGAGTTTAGGAGGCTGTTAGACAGGCACACGAGGAAGGATCGTGACCCAAAACGTCACCCATTCCTTCTACCCAGAGATGCTGTCTGTCACGCTGAGTTATTCGAGCATTCTGTGTCTATCTTTGGTGTAAACCAGCATCTGCAGTTGGCACATGGAATCGAGGGATATGGATCATCTACAGGCAGATGAGGCATCATGTTGTGTGCAATCATTGTCGGATGAAGGGCCCTCTCCTGTGCGGTACTATTGTATGTTTTACGTTCAGCCTCCTGTACACTAAGGGAAACAATGCCCAGCCAACCACCTCTGTCTCCAGAATATGTAAGTCCAATTACTCCTGATCTTACCATAGCGTGGTGTTTTGGCACGAAAATATACTTTCATGAGTATAAGGTTCATGAGACACACACAAGTATGGACGTTTGTCCCAACATCGCCCTTTGTTGTGGTACACACGTGTCAACGGTTATACAACGGTGCTAAATGGACAATATGGTTTATTAACCACACCTTTTCCTGAGGTAATAATGGATATGTGGCCAAATTGCATTGAAAATGTATCGTTATTCTTACCTCGGCTGTAGAAAGTGTAGCTGATATTGGTTGGATTCGGAAGAGAAATATGAGACACCTGGCAGGTATAAACTGTCCCGCTCTCCACATCGTCTATCTCGGTCAGGCAGCTCCAAGCTTCGTACAGTCCTGCTGATGTCTGCGTTTTGTTTGGCTCAATCTTCTGTATAATATCTGACCCATTTTTGTACCAAGTAATATTCAGATCAAGAGGAAAGAACGTTGCTGTTTTACAAACGAGAATCAGAGTAACCGATGTGTTCTCCGGCAGCATGGTGGTCAAGCTCAGAGGAGTTGGGGGGTCTGGAAAATAAAACGATTTTTTTTAATTTCACCGCAATTTTCGTGACGAATCAAATTTCATTGCAACCTCGAAAAAAATCTTAATTGAATTATATTTGTTTTCAGCCTGGTTTTATAACCAATGCACTTACAGTGATTTAAAACTGTTAAGTATTTTCCTTGTATTATCTAACGACTAATTTCCTTCCTTTTAATCCTCGTTGTCGTATGCCTTGATTTTACAATTGTGGTATATTGTACAACACCTTACTTCATAAATATGGCGCTTCCGCTACTACTCGCAGCGCATGTAAATGATGCGTTCCGCTCTGTGCAGGGACATTCGGAGCCAAAGCATTAACTTGATTTTTTTTAATCGTCTTCGCGATTTTGATTATAATTTTGTGTTAATTGTACAAAATGTAATCAATAATAAGCGCTCGACTATCACTATTTTACAAATATATTCTTTCTCGTTGTTCAAATGACTAACTCGGGCATAAGGTTTATTCAGAAGTAATTTGAGGTTAAAAAACAAAGCTTTACTTTACAAGGTCAGAAGAATGTGTGAAAACATATTGTACATCTGGACCAGAGGGAACAGCTCGCTATTTAGAGTTCCATTAAGCACAGAAGAAAGTATTGCATTACTTCGAGCACAATTATCCCAGCACCATCACATTGCCTTAAGAATGTCGGATGGTATGTAAAGGCCTCTGAGACGATATCAATGACATTCATACATGAAAATGTCACTACCCCGTCCATTTACAATAGCTCAAACAGTGATCAGCGTCTGCGTAAGCCGCCCAAAATGTAGGCTGGAGATTCAAACTACAAGTACATTTGCACCATTTAAAAACAAACCGTTTTCAATACCTACATGATCTTAATTCTATTTCCAATGCTGCTATTGCTACAACCATAAGTGGAAAGTTAACGGAAAATACATGTTAATGTAACAATGTGTAGGAAGGAACTAGAGATGCTGGTTTAAGCCGAAGGTAGACATAAAAAGCTGTAGTAACCAGCGGGTCAGACAGCATCTCTGGATAAAATGAGTAGTTGACGTTTCGGGTCGAGGCCCTTCTTCAGACTAAATGTAACAATGCAGATCTTTATCCCTCAATGACTGACTCGCTTCACGGCTCCTATATAATTTCAAGTAGCATCCGGAACAATCAGAAATGTGACCAAACTTATACTACGGATTAACATGGTACCAATTGAGCAAGTGCAAAGGAAGTTCACCAGAATGTTGACTGAAATAGAGGGGCCTAGTTATAACGAGACACAGATGATGAATAAAAAATGAGACATTTGGTGAACTTGGTTTATTCTCAGTAGAACATAGGAGGCAGAAGAGTAACCTTGTAAAAGTTTTTTTTTTTTTTTAAATATCGGGGCCACACAGACAGAGTCCCCCCCCCCCCCAGAATAGTGGAATCACGCACTATGAGGCACGGTTTTTAGGTAAAAGTGGAAAATGTAAACGAGGAAGGTTTGCACACTTGGAACATCTGCCACAGAAGAGGGTGCAGTACAGTAATAACATTTAAATCGCGTTAGACTGGTAATTACGGAGAAACGTTATAGAGGGATATGGTCCTGATGCAGGCAAACGCCATCAACATATATAAGTAGCACGGTCGGCAGAGACGACGTGGGCAGAACGGGCCAGTTGTTGTGTTGTATGATTCTATAATTCTGTAATTCCTTACAATTTAGATTAAAAAAAATATGACAGGTCCAAAGAAATCAATTAAAAAATCTCCTCGATCAGTACCACATTCGGAACCCTGCATACTGTCACTCTCAACCACCTGTATCGTGTGTTGTTGGTTTCAGTAACAACCTTCCCTCGGCGTTGAAGCAATTCTAAAATATACGCGAAAGGTGTTTTAATTCTGTCAAGCAGAAGGTGTGGAAGGCATCATTTACTCTCTCAATACGTCTATTCGGATTCGTTGGTAATTGCGTCAAAAATACTATCTAACCCATCACAAAAATCATATTATTTCAAAGCACACAGATGATGAAGAAAGCGCAATTTCTTTAACTTGATTGAGCTAATCGCTTTTAGTTGGTGAATAGACAGTAGACGACAGTATGTGCAGGAGTTAGCCATTCGGTCCTTTGAGCCAGCACCGCCATTCAATGTGATCACGGCTGATCATCTCCAATCTGTACCTCGTTCCTGCCTTCTCCCCATATCCCCTGACTGCTATCTTTAAGAGCCATATCTTGCTCTCTCTTGAAAGCATCCAGAGGACCGGCCTCCACCACCCTCTGAGGCAGAGAATTCCACAGACTCACAACTCTCTGTGTGAAAAAGTATTTCTTCGTCTCCGTTCTAAATGGCTTACTCTTTATTCTTAAACTGTGGCCCCTGGTTCTGTTTTCCTCCAACAGTTGAAGTTGACCGATCTGGCTCACTCCTCTCCCCGAAACTCACCGTAAACTACCAGCTTTGTACCAGTCCCGTTTAAAACTTTGGAACGTGTCAAGCTGCAGAAATAGAGCCCGGCGTCCTTCACTGTCACGTCCTTCACCCGTAAGACAGCGCTTCCCCCTCTCAGGAAATAAAACTGGATTCGTCTATCTGCACTTTCATCCAGGAATCTATTATCCCCATCTCTCCACCAATGCACTTTGTACGGCTTGTTGTCTGAGAAGATTGGATAAATGCAGTAAAGCACTGCCGAGTCACCCCGCATCAAAACTGCTTCTGGAACTTGTGTTACGGTCAACGGACCATCGCCACCAGCTGTCGGGAAACGAAAAATCAAACTATAAGGTTTTGGATTAAAGCGAGGTATTGACCAAATTAATTGAAAATTGCACGAAAGGAGAAAATAAATAAAGATAAAGGATCAGCAAACATATAAATTGATAATTAACTTTCGGTCGGACTGTCTATAGCAAGAGTAAAATATACCGGCGCAGCTGATGTGAAGAACAATCAATTGCAGTAAGATACGTGTCATCATTCACGGCAAAACTGCAGAGAACAGTCGACTGAAACAAGTGTCGAATAAATAGTGAGCGAGGAATACCGCGAGTATGCTTGGGTTCAGTGGGTGTGCCGGAAAGTGAGTCTGCTCATGCTCATCTCATGCATGAGCTGCCTCTCTGCGCATTGACGCGGATCAAAGGTGAAGTTAGTGGCCGCTCACACGTTTCCGAAAACTTCACAAAGCATTTGCTGAACAACTACAGAAATTCAATGCAGCTAGAAATTGCTGCCATGTAATCTATGTAATCTATTGAGCAATGTCCCCGTACTGATCGTCGCGAATGTGGTGTCCAAGGTCGACCTATGTGAAAATATAGTGACGTTTCGCAGATGCGCCCTGCTTTGATTGCGCCAATACTTTCCATTCAACACACCATGATGCTAAGCAAGTTGAATCACCAGCAAGTAAATGGAGCCTTTCCAGACACCGTTCAGCCCCCTCCTCCTCCACCCCATGCCCAGCCTTCGCTGCAGTTTACTGCCGTATGACATGATATGCGCCAGAGGATCACACTGCTGAGTTCTTTGCGAATTGAAAGGGTCATTCGTGATTGGCGATTCATCGAGGATGTACATAAGAGAGTATTTATCTGTCATACAAACAGACCTCAGATCGGCAAGATTTACAGCTCTGCGATCGTCCGCGTCGATCCGAACTGAGGGAGGAGTGGGGTATCAACCATAAATTCGCCTGGATGATGGGACCAATATAACGTCATCCCTATTTCTCCGTTGTCACAGAATTAAACAAAAAAGATCGCTTTCGATTCCGGAACTACGTCAGGAGTCAAAAGAACAAGAAATAGAACTGAAGATAGACACAGCATGCTGGAGTAACTCAGCGGGACAGGCAGCATCTCTAGGGAGAAGAAGGGTCTCGACCCGAAACGTCACCCATTTCTTCTCTCCAGAGATGCTGCCAAGTCCGCTGAGTTACTCCAGCATTTTGTGTCTTCCTTCGATTTCAACCAGCATCAGCAGTTCTTTCTGACACATTTTGTCCGCTCCACTGCGAAATCTCCTCAAGGTATGTCTACTTTGAAGGAATAAAACTGTCCGAAGAAGGGTCTCGACCCGAAACGTCACCCATCCCTTCTCTCCAGAGAGGCTGTTTGTCCCGTTGATTTACTTTGTGCCTATCTTCCGCAAAATCAAAACGTTGGGAACAGGAAATATGCCGTCTGAACACTCAAGGCTGCCCCACCTTTCAGCAATTGCTTAATCCACCCTTGCCTCGAATTCTCCTTCTATGTCATTTCCCCATAGACTTCCATCCCCTGATATATCAAACCAAATATCGGTCATCCCATTAAGACTTTCAATAATCTACCTTCATAACTCCATGGGGAAATGAGATTTAAGGGGAAGAAGAAAGGAAAAAGGAGGAGGTGTTGTGTGTGCCTGGAATGCGCTGAGTGGGGTGGTGGAGGCAGATACGATAGCAAGGGAGTTTACCTTTGCTTTGGATCCCGGGTCACTGTTGTGACTGGTTCAGAGCTGAATTCTACGTTCTTCTCGTGATGACAGGTGGTGATCAACCATGGCAATCTGTTCGGTGTAGAAATTGTGAGTCGAGAGCTGTTCTTGAGATGTACATTTCTGTGTTTTACGGTCTTAGAGAAAAGTTGTACAACCAGTCACTTATTTCCATTAGTTCAAACATAATTTATGCTAATACGCAAGACGCAAGTTGTTCGATTTCGGGGAGCAGAATTCCCATCTTCAGAGATGTAGAGCCTTTGATCGTTCACGCTGACCTGTTATATTGAATGATGCGGCGTAGTGGCGTTGTAAATTGCAAGGGTTATCATTTGCGATGTCACCACTGGATTACATTCCAATTCGTGCCAGACACCGGCATTTCTCAAGAAAATAAGGGAACTGTTGAAAACGGCGCCAATGTTATCTGGTGCCTTCTGCCCTCACAACTATCTTCCACCAACAGTGGTCATATATTCCCTCGCAGATTTTTGCTTCTCATGTGCTCGCTTTCAAGAGTGACTTAGGTTTAACTGTTGGGGCTAAGGGAATCAAGGGATATGGGGGGAAAGTCGGAACGGGGTACTGATTTTGGATGACTAGCCATGATCATATGGAATGGCGGTGCTGGCTCAAAGGGCCGAATGGCCTACCCCTGCACCTATTTTCTATGTCTCTATGTCCTATGCTTCTTTGAATCCGGAGGCGTAGTCAGCCTTAAAAGCAAAGTTCCCAGTGTCTTGTTTTAGGTCGTGAGTCATTGATGTGGTGGGTTCTGGGATCAGTTCCACGTTCTTCAGGTGATGATTGGTTAATGGAGAAGGGTTCAAGAACAGAACCAATAACAAGGATGGCTGAAGCAAGGAGGTGAATGCAGAATTGAATGTTAAAGAATCTACAACCAGGCTTCGTCAGTGGTGCCAGCGCATGGTCCACCTTAATTTCCTTTCTGAAATCCTCGACAACCTGACAATCCCAATCATTCTGCGTGATCTAAAGAAAAGGTTTAGTGCACATGATGGAGCAAAGAATGAGGAACCAGAAAACATCCAGTCTGCAGTCCAAGGATTTGTAATCTGGAACTAATTACATTTTGAATTAAATTGCAGATCTGTGCAGCCAAGTACTTGCATTTACCTTCCAATTTGAAAACACATCCATTCTGCTCATTGGTCGGTTTTCAATATGCCGTTTCCCAAACAGCGTATACCATCTATAACGTACGTAACGTTACTTGCCTGTGCTGGGCTGACTACGTCACATCCACCTCTGCAAACCACAGAATATGTAATTTGGAAATAGATTAAGATTAGCCCATTGTCGTTATATCTAATTGCTGGAGCACCCAATAACACTATGACAACGCTATTAGCAGGCCAGTTGTGATTTGTGTTTCAATGGTTCAATTGTTCTTTATTTTCACGTATGCATTGCACAGTCAAATTATTTTTGCACATCTCACACACACACACAGTCACCATGTTTTGGCGCCTCTTACAAAAAGAAAAAGCCGGAAGTCCACATGCTGGATGCATGGGAGCGCACCCGATCCAGATGAGGCGAAGTGTGCCCCAATCTGTTGCAGTGCCTCCTCCATTGCCCTTGACGGGTTTGGTCGTGAACCGACATCCCTCCCTTCGCCAGACCCGCGGGCGCTTCCCGCAGCTGACCTTGATGTTTAGGGATGGGCAGTGAAATGGGCCTTGCAGTGAATCAACAACATATAAAATCAATGAGTAAAATTAATTATCCCAAATTTCTGGTCACGAGGAAAATGGAATCCTACCAAATCTAAGTCGGTTCCAATAACGTAATGCCTCTAATTCCACCCTTTGTTGCTATCTGAAAGCCTTGAAACGTATTTTCTCGCAAGTGTCTATTCAGGGTCATCTTAAAGGATAAAAGCAATGAGTTGGCTATAATCTTTCATGTTATCTGTAAAGGTCGTAGAATCGACCAATTCAAGATGCGAAGTAGGGTGGGGGAAATTGAGGGGATGTCTTATATCGAGGACAAGCAAAGGAGGGGGAAAGATACATTTTAGAGGGGCAATAGTCCAGTCCCGACTAGATAGGCCAAATGCCTGCATCTACATATCTTTGCAATTTTTTGGAGGAGCTGTTCCCAAACAATGCTGTAATCCACCCCGATAATATGCTTTCTACAGCACATCTGTTGAGGTTGGTGAGAATTGTTGAGGATATGCTGAACTTCCTAAACCTTGTGAGGAAGTAGAGGGCTCGGTGTGCCTTCTTGCCCATGACTTTGATATGGCTAATCCAGGCCAAGTTGCTAATGATATTTACTCCTAGAAACCTGAAGTTTCAATCATCTCTACTTTGGTGCCATCAATGTATACTACTTTGCTTCTTGTGGTTGATCACTATCTCTTTTTTATTGTAATTATATGTAATTATTTGATATGTGGCCCACTGTGGTGGTGTCGCCCACAGCGGGATGCTCTCAGGAAGGTTTCAGTGAGAGCAAAATTGTTAATTCTGAATGTTGCCTTTAGGATGCCTGCGATGCAGGCACGTCAATTTCCCTGCCTCTGGGGGCTGATGGGGAAGCCTATTGTCTCCTTTCAATGAGCCTGGGGTTAGGCAACCTCAGTAATGCAGCAGTGAGTACCCAATTATGAGCAGCGGCAGCGATCAAGAGCAACAACCTGGAATGATCATTAAGCTTGCAAGGTGAGAGTGGTTGTGACATGAAATTCCTATCTTTTTGTAGCTTATCTCCACTTTGGAGTAGACCAGCACAGCGCTTTTATAGTTCAAGTTCCCGTCTTTCCCAACACAGCCAAAAATACACACATACAAGAGCACACATTGCAGAACTTCCAATCTGAGTGCTGGTTTCCACTCAATCCTCGGTGATCTTCTGCTTCATTCATACAGGATTTTTTGCTTGTAAATATTCCTGATCCTTTTTATTGAATTGTTCAGCTACAGATGGGTTAAGTGTAACATTCCTTGGCAGGAAATTTGCAGGAGAGGATTCTGCGAGATAAGATATACATGCATTGAGAGAGATGGGTTGATTAAAGGTTGGTTTTGTACAAGGGAGATTGTGTCTCAGGAATTTATAGCGTCATAGTCATACAGGATGGAAAGCGGTCCTTTGACCCAGTTTGTCCCTGCCAACCAATGTACCCTACCTGCACTAGTCCCACCTATCTTTAGCCCATATCCCTCCTAACCATTCCAATCCATGTGCTTATCCAAAAGTCTCTTAAATGGTGTTATATTTTCTGATTCAACTACCTCCTCCACAGCTCATTCTATATATCCACCGCTCTCAGTGAAAAAGTCGCTTGTCCGATTCCTCTGCTCTGAGTAAAAGACTATGTGCATCTATCCTGTTTCCTTCATGATCTCATACACATTTCATCCTCCTATGCTCAGAGGATTCCAAAACTACCCTTCCCAACCTCTCCTTATACCTTCTTAAAGCTCAGGTCCTCAAATCTTGGCAACATAACATAAGAAACAGGAGGCAAAGACCAATTCACTCCTTGAACCAGGTCTGCCTTTAAATAAAACTAGACTAAGTGGGTCCCAACGGGTCCCTTTCACACAGGAGACTTGGTCCCCCAGCATATTATTCCACCACTCACCCATAGCACCCAACTGCACAGGCGCAGCTCATTTCCCCTCATCCCTAGCACTCTCTCCCCCTCCCTCTCCTTTACCCTCTCCTCCTACCCTCCAACAATCCCTCCCTCACCTCTCTCTCACTCTCTTTTCCCCACCCTCAGTTACTCCCTCCCTCCCATAACCCCTATCCCCTCCCTACCCCCCTCATGTCCCTCTATCCCCCACCTCCCCCACTCCTCACATGCCCTATCCCCCCACTATCCCTCCTCACGCCCCCCACTGCCCTCCCCTCCCTCTATTCAGTTAGAAATTGGCAAGTATGATGTTGTGGGAATTACAGAGACATGACTGCAAGAGGGCCAGGGCTGGAGAACTGAAGGGTGCACCTCCTATCGAAAAGACAGACAGGTGGGCAGAGGGTCAGAGGGGGTGGGGTAGCTCTGTTGGTGAGGAATGAAATTCAGTCCCATGCAATGGGTGACATTGGAACAGGAGAAGTTGAGTCAGTATGGATAGAACTAAGGAATTGTAAGGGTAAAAATACCCTAATGGAACATCTACATTGAAAAATATAAAAGTGGATAAGTCTCCAGGCCCTGACAGGATATTCCCTAGGACATTGAGGGAAGTTAGTGTAGAAATAGCCGGGGCTATGACAGAAATATTTCAAATGTCATTAGAAACGGGAATATCCCCGAGGATTGGCGTACTGCGCATGTTGTTCCATTGTTTAAAAAGGGTTCTAAGAGTAAACCTAGCAATTATAGACCTGTTAGTTTGACTTCATTGGTGGGCAAATTAATGGAAAAGATACTTAGAGACAATATATATAAGCATCTAGATAAACAGGGTCTGATTAGGAACAGTCAACATGGATTTGTGCCTGGAAGGTCATGTTTGACTAATCTTCTTGAATTTTTTGAAGAGGTTACTAGGGAAATTGACGAGGGTAAAGCAGTGGATGTTGTCTATATGGACTTTAGTAAGGCCTTTGACAAGGTTCCTCATGGAAGGTTGGTTAAGAAGGTTCAACTGTTGGGTATAAATGCAGGAATAGCAAGATGGATTCAACAGTGGCTGAATGGGAGAAGCCAGAGGGGAATGGTGGATGGCTGTTTATCGGGTTGGAGGCAGGTGACTAGTGGGGTGCCTCAGGGATCTGTGTTGGGTCCTTTGTTGTTTGTCATGTACATCAATGATCTGGATGAAGGTGTGGTAAATTGGATTAGTAAGTATGCAGATGATACCAAGATAGGGGGTGTTGTGGATAATGAAGAGGATTTCCAAAGTCTACAGAGTGATTTAGGCCATTTGGAAAAATGGGCTGAAAGATGGCAGATGGAGTTTAATGCTGATAAATGTGAGGTGCTACACCTTGGCAGGACAAATCAAAATAAGACGTACATGGTAAATGGTAGGGAATTGAAGAATACAGTTGAACAGAGGGATCTGGGTATAACCGTGCATAGTTCCTTGAAGGTGGAATCTCATATAGATAGGGTGGTAAAGAAAGCTTTTGGTATGCTAGCCTTTATAAATCAGAGCATTGAGTATAGAAGCTGGGATGTAATGTTAAAATTGTACAAGGCATTGGTGAGACCAAATCTGGAGTATGGTGTACAATTTTGGTCGCCAAATTATAGGAAGGATGTCAACAAAATAGAGAGAGTACAGAGGAGATTTACTAGAATGTTGCCTGGGTTTCAACAACTAAGTTACAGAGATAGGTTGAATAAGTTAGGTCTTTATTCTCTGGAGCGCAGAAGGTTAAGGGGGGACCTGATAGAGGTCTTTAAAATGATGAGAGGGATAGACAGAGTTGATGTGGACAAGCTTTTCCCTTTGAGAATAGGGAAGATTCAAACAAGAGGACATGACTTCAGAATTAAGGGACAGAAGTTTAGGGGTAATATGAGGGGGAACTTCTTTACGCAGAGAGTGGTGGCGGTGTGGAATGAGCTCCCAGTGGAAGTGGTGGAGGCAGGTTCATTGGTATCATTTAAAAATAAATTGGATAGGCATATGGATGAGAAGGGAATGGAGGGTTATGGTACGAGTGCAGGCAGGTGGGACTAAGGGGAACAAAATTTGTTCGGCATGGACTTGTAGGGCCGAGATGGCCTGTTTCTGTGCTGTAATTGTTATATGGTTATATGGTTATAGGCCCCCAAACAGTAGACTGGACATAGAGTGCAAGTTGAATCAGGAGTTAAATTTGGCATATAGCAAAAGTAATGCTGTGCTGTTATGGGAGATTTCAACATGCAGGTAGACTGAAAAAACCAGGTTGGTACTGGACCCCAAGAAAGGGACTTTGTTGAGTGCCTTTGTGATGGATCCATAGAGCAGCTTGTATTGCAGTCTACCAGGGAGAAGGCAATTCTGGATTTAGTGATATGCAATGAACCAGATTAGATAAAGGAACTTGAGGTTAACGAGCCATTAGGAGGCAGTGGCCATAATATGGTCAGGTCTACAATTGGAGAGGGAGAAGGGTAGATCGGAGGTGTCAGTGTTACAGTTGAATAAAGGGGACTATGGGGTCATGAGGAGGAGCTGGCCAAAGTTGACTGGAAAGATAACCTAGCAGGGATGACAGTGGAACAACAATGGCAGGTATTTCTTGGAATAATACAGAAGGTGCAGGATCAGTTCATTCCTAGGAGAAAGAAAGATTCCAAGGGGAGTAAGGGGTGACCGTGGCTGACAAGGGACGTCAGGGACAGTATAAAAATAAAAGGGAAGAAGTACAATGTAGCATAGATGAGCGGGAAACAAAAGGATTGGGTAATGTTTAAAGAGCAACAGAAGATAACTAAAATGACAATATGGGGATAAATGATGAGGTATGAAGGTAAGCTAGCCAAGAATATAAAGGAGGATAGTAAAAGCTTCTTTAGGTATGTGAAGAGGAAAAAATTAGATAAGACCAAAGATGGACCCTTGAAGACCAGTTGAGTTGAACAGGTACTTTGGATCTGTCTTCACTAAGGAGGACACAAACAATCTTCCTGAAATAGTAGTGCCCAGAGGATCTGGGGTGAGGGAGGAACTGAAGGAAATGGTGTTGGGTAGACTGATGGGACTGAAGGCTGATAAATCCCCAGGCCTGATGGTCTGCATCCCAGGGTACTTAAGGAAGTGGGTCTAGAAATCGTGGATGCATTGGTGATAATTTTCCAATGTTCTATCGACTGAGGATCAGTTCCTGGGGATTGGAGGGTAACTAATGTTATCCCGCTTTTTAAGAAAGGCGGGAGAGAGAAAACAGGGAATTATAGAGCAGTTAGCCTGACATCAGTGGTGGGATAGATGCTTGAATCAATTATGAAAGATGAAATAGCCGCACATTTGGATAGCAGTAACAGGATCGGTCCAAGTCAGCATGGATTTACAAAGGGGAAATCATGCTTGACTAATCTTCTGGAATTTTTTGAGGATGTAACTTGGAAAATGGACAAGGGAGAGCCAGTGGATGTAGTGTACCTGGACTTTCAGAAAGCATTTGATAAGGTCCCACATAGGAGATTAGTGGGCAAAATTAGGGCACATGGTATTGGGGGTAGAGTGCTGACATGGATAGATAATTGGTTGGCAGACAGGAAACAAAGAGTAGGGATTAACGGGTCCCTTTCAGAATAGCAGCCAGTGACTAGTGGATACCGCAAGGCTCGGTGCTGGGACCGCAGCTATTTACAATATACATCAATGATTTGGATGAAGGGATTCAAAGTAACATTAGCGAATTTGCAGATGACACAAAGCTGGGTGGCAGTGTGAACTGTGAGGAGGATGCTATGAGAATGCAGGGTGACTTCGACAGGTTGGGGGATATGAAGTTTAATGTGGATAAATGTGAGGTTATCCACTTTGGTATCAAAAACAGGAAGGCAGATTACTATCCAAATAGTGTCAAGTTGGGAAAAGGGGAAGTGCAATGGGATCTGGGGGTCCTTGTTCATCAGTCTATGAAAGTAAGCATGCAGGTACAACAGGCAGTGTACAACAGGCAGTGAAGAAAGCGAATGGCATGTTGGCCTTTATAACAAGAGTCGAGTATAGGAGCAAAGAGGTCCTTCTGCAGTTGTACAGGGCCCTAGTGAGACCACACCTGGAGTATTGTGTGCAGTTTGTGTCCTGTAATTTGAGGAAGGACATTCTTGCTATTGACGGAGTGCAGCGTAGGTTTCCCGGGATGGCGGGACTGTCATATGCTAAGAGAATGGAGCGGCTGGGCTTGTACACTCTGGAGTTTAGAAGGATGAGAGGGTATCTTATTGAAACATAGAAGATTGTTAAGGGTTTGGACACGCTAGAGGCAGGAAACATGTTCCCGATGTAGGGGGAGTCCAGAACCAGGGGACACAGTTTAAGAATAAGGGGTAAGCCATTTAGAACGGAGATGAGGAAACACTTTTTCTCACAGAGAGTTGTGAGTCTGTGGAATTCTCTGCCTCAGAGATTGGTGGAGGCCGGTTCTCTGGATGCTTTCTTTTTTTAATAGTTTTATTTATTAGAAGTAAGTACAATACAGTGGTACCTTTTTACAAGTACCCAAAATTATGTTAACATATTACATTCTCTGTACGACTTCCTTTTTTTTTAAAGAGAAAAGTAAGAAGAGGAAAAGGAAAAAGAGGTTGTAGAAAGTAAAGGATAGGCTAGTGAGCGTGAGTGAAAGGCAGATAGAGAAAAAAGTGAAGAAAATAAATAAGTGAAGAAGGAAAGCAGGAGGGAGTTTATTCAATCGCCACAAGGAGATGATTTTTTATGTTCTAGATCGTCTTTCACCCATACATGAAGCTTTTAATTTTCACGATTTTAAATGTTGGTATATTAGCATTTTTCCAAAATTTAAGTATGAGTTTTTTTGCTATTATTAACCCATAATTGAAGAATGAGTTTTGGTGTATATTTAATTTGTTCCCATCTCCACTTACTCCAAATATAATCATTTCAGTATTAGGTTCCATTTTTTAAAATCTTAAATAGCTTTGAGAATATATCAAATATGTTACACCAAAATTTATAAAGTTTTGTACAAGCAACAAATGAGTGTGTAATATTGTCATTTTGAGAAAGACATTTATCACAGATGGGAGAAATATTTGGATAACATTTATTCAACCTAGTTTTTGAATAATATAATCTATGTAATATTTTAAATTGAATTAAATTATGTCTAGCATTGATCGAACATTTATGTATATATATCAAATACTTTTCCCATGTTTCTTTTGAGATTTTTGTCATCAATTATTTTTCCCAGTCTTCACTAATTGCCTCTATTGATGGTAATTCTATGTTTAAAATACTGTTATATAGGTATGATATTATTTTTTTTTTACCGCCTTGATATTCATTGCTTCTCCCAGTGGATCTAAAATTATACTTTGAAATCTTGGCATATATTTCTTCATAAAATCACATACCTGTAGATATTTAAATTATTGGTTGTTATTCAATTTAAATTTTGCTCTGGATACTTTCAAGAGAGAGCTAGATAGGGCTCTTAAAAATAGCGGAGTCTGGGGATATGGGGAGAAGGCAGGAACGGGGTACTGATTGGGAATGATCAGCCAATATCATATTGAATGGCAGTTCTGGCTTGAAGGACTGAATGGCCTACTCCTGCACCTATTGACTATTCCCCCCTCCATATCTCCCCCATCCCGCCTTCTCTACTCCCCATTCTCTCCCTCCTCACCTCCTCCCTCTTATTTTCCTTCTCCTCATACCCTCCCCAATTCCTCCCTCACCTCTCCTTTCCCCTACCCTTAGTCACTCCCTCCCTCCCTCCCTCCCTCCATAACTCCTCCCCATCCCTACTTCCCTTCTCTCCCTCTATCCCCTCTCCTCCCCCACTCTCCCTCCCCAGGATCTCGAGGTTGCCGCTCCTCTCCCTTCTTGCGTGCTCCGGAGGAGCATCAGCCGTTGGCGTGGACCCTCGGCTTGTCCCGGAAGCACCAGCAGCTACGGCCACGCTGGCGTGTGGGGGGAGGAAGGGGAGGGTGGAGAGCTCGGAGAAAAGACGGGGAAAGAGCCATGGGGGAGGGGGAGTATCATGGGGAAGGGGGACAGGAGCCAGCGAGGGGGACCAGAGGGGAAAGGGCTGGAGCTGCATGGCGTTATGATGGCTGTGCGGTTGGGACTGACAGCAGGCACTGGATGCTATCCTGTACCGGGATCAGATTCTCCGCTTTCCGTTTGGCGACATCTCCCGGGCCGAACCAGGCCTGGCCGCTTCCGGTCCCTCCGAAAATGATGTGTGGTTTGAGACTTCCGCCGGCCACCCACAGCGCCCCTCAGCTCCAGTAAAGATTTAATGGCGCAGGAAGGGGCGGACCGTCCCGGACAGTGACAGGTGAAGAGACTAATTTTAAGATTTTAAACCTCGTTAACTTTTACAATAAACCACTGATCGAAACGAAACATGTTGCACTCGCAACACAGGAGAACGGTGAGTGAGGTGGTGAAAAATCGTAGCGCTATAGCATACCGTTTTTGCGCAAATAGGAAAAACGCGCAAATTGGAAGACCACAAGATCAGAGTTTTAGTTACAGTATGTATATAGATATATTATGTATATATAGACATACAGACAGACAGACAGAGGCTGAATCAATCTTGGCCTCAAAACAGCTGCCTTAGTGTCTCCCCATACCATTCAACCTCTTGTAATTCAAATGTCCAGCAGCCACACCTCCAGCATTAGCCAAGACAGGCATATGAACAGGCACAAATTGGAGTGATATGACCATGTACAGGCAGATGGGATTAGTTTGAATTGGTATCATTGTCTGTGCAGACATTGTAGGCTGAATGTACTGTTCCGGTGCTGAACTATGTTCTATGTAAAGTGCAGGCATTAGTTAATCTCCTGTGAATTTACTGACTAGTGCAAGCTGACTGCGGGCTTGTCAATAGTTATGGGAGGGTAGAACCAGCTTCCAAACACACCATCTGATGCTTCCTTTGATGTTCTGAGAATCCAGGGAAAACAATTATATTTTACCGTGGAACATCTACATTAACAAGAAAGTTCAAATAACAACTGAAAACCCTGGAAATATATTCCTCATTTCTGTTTGTATTTCCTTCATGCTGACGCGACGGTCATCTCAGAGAGCCTCCATGCAGAGGATGCAGTCAAACGCTGCCGGCAAATTGTTGCTGTGGGAAATATAAAGACGATATAGGTGGTTTGCACGTAAGGTCACTGGGTCATAGGGCTTGACGCACGGAGCCGCTCAATCCAGCTGGAGGACATCCGTCACTTCCGGTATATGTTATTAATGCTAGAAACGCGTACTTTCCTACCTGTTAAAAACCGCCAAAATGTTGAATTTATATGCTGAAAAAAATTGTGGAAGTTGGGGTAAGTGTGAGAGACATGTACCCAACTTTAGAATTCCAAAAGTGAAGCGAAATGAAGGTAAAGAGAAGCGAGAGCTGAAGGAACTACAGCAGCTAAAGTGCTTGGCGAACATTGGCCGTGCAGATATCGTAATTGAAAATATTGGGAATTATCACGTTTGCTCACTGCATTTCATCAACAGTAAGGCATCATTTGTGTATTTTCTTGATTCCTTTGGTATCTAAAAAGTCTCAGAAGTGATCAATCTGGCTGTAAATTTTTCTTCAGACGCGTTTTTATTTTGTATGTAAAAACCCACTTGAGAACTATGGGCGATTTAAAAAAATTACAGCCAGTTTTATCACTTCTGAAACCTTTTAGATGCCAAAGAAATCAAGAAAAAACACAAATAATGCCTTAGTTGATGAAATGCAGTGAGCAAACGGCCAATGTTCGCCAAGCACTCTGGCTGGTGTTGTCCCTTCAGCTCTCACTTGTATCTACTGTCATTTCTCCTCACTTTTGGAATTCTAAAGTAGGATAAATGTCTCACACGCTTATCCCGATTTCCATAATTATTTGCAGCGCAAAAATGGACATTTTCGGCGGGTTTTAACGGGCCCGCTACGCTGGAAACAATGGTAAATGCGTACCTGCAGTACATCGCGTGTAATCCATTTGGAGTAGCCTAGCAACAGTACGGGTCATGGGTCGTCACCCTACTGCCGTGAAACCTCCCTATATTGCAGAATTCAGGGTAGACGATTGCAAAATCCACAATCTCTAATCTCCTTCAATTTTTTTACACTACAATTGTTACGCTCTATCAATTGTGTATGATTTAGTTAGGTCTAGTATTATTTCACTCAATCATATGCAAAATAGAACATTTCATGGAATCTAGGTATACATGACAATAAAATAACTATTGAACTTTTGAACTAATGGAAAAATGGAGCTCATCCATGAACAAATAACAAGCAACTAATATGAGGACAGAGTATGTGAGTTTGCAAGGTGGAGCTGTGTGCATTCAGAACACCTATCTGGGCACAAAGGACTGGAAATGCTGATTTTCAAAAAAAGATACAAAGTGCTGGAGTAACGCAACTGGACAGGCAGCATCTCTGGAGAACACAGTGGCGACATGGTGGCACAGTAGTAGAGTTGCTGCCTTACAGCGCCAGAGACCCGGGTTTGAT
The DNA here is from genome assembly GCF_028641065.1 of Leucoraja erinaceus. NCBI lineage: Eukaryota > Metazoa > Chordata > Chondrichthyes > Rajiformes > Rajidae > Leucoraja > Leucoraja erinaceus. The sequence goes on along the minus strand of NC_073393.1, from coordinate 19,876,176 downwards.
TCTGACTATGAGTGCTATCTGTACGGAGTTTGTATATTCTAGCCGTGACTGCGTGGGGTTTCTCCAAGATCTTCGCTTTCTTCCCACACTCCAAAGACAGATAGGTTTGTACGTTAATTGGCTTTGTTATAAATGTAACCTACATTGTCCTCATGTGTGTAGCGTAGTGTTGGCGTGCGGGGATTGCTGGTCGGTGGTTTCTGCTGCCTCCTGGTGGTTGAAAATGTATCAGCTTCTTCAAAAGGGCTGGTTTATCCATATATACTGACAATTAATCATCACAAAATCTATGATCTTTGTTTCAACATCTTGTGACCATTCCTGAGATTCATTATAAATATTTGTTCCATTCTTTAAAAATGACTTGCTTTTAAAACAAACCTCTGTGAGGTTTGTAGAAACAAGGAACCCCAGATGCTGGTTTCCAAAAAAAGATACAAAGTGCCGGACTAACACAGCGGGTCAGGCAACATCTCTGGAGAACATTGATGGGTGACATTTTGGGTCGGGACCAAAAATAGTCTGAAGAAACATCCCGATCTGAAACATTACCTATCCGAGTAGTCCAGAGATGCTGCTGACCCGATGGTTTACTCCAGCACTTAGTGTGTTTCTTTTGTTTATGAGGTCAATGTGCTGCTGTCACAGTCAACATATATCTGTGAGATACCTATAATATCTGTTCAGTTTTCAGTCGCAGATGTTGCTAGAATTTCCAATCTGGTGAAGGAAAGTTTAATTCGCTTGGGTGAGCACATTGGGCAAAATAAGCATCTGCTTCCTAAAATGATGAACTGCACGAAATGTGCAATCTAGATTCAGGAGAGTTCACACAACAATTGAGGTGAGGGTTGCAAGAACAGTTAGAGAGCAGACAGCAGCTCTTGGAATGCAGCAATAGCAAGTAGAAAAAATATCCAAGTTAGAAAAAAAAGAACAATTGCAAAGGTGAAATAATTAATTGGAAATTAAGAGAAAGGAGCCAACTATCAGAAAACAATGAACAAATGATGATAGACAGGAAACAGCAGTTCAGGAAATGTGTTGTGATGTTTACAAAGAAAACAGGAGGTTAACATTTCACATAAACTCTTGTACCAAACTGTCAACGAATATTGTTGTTGGTCTGGGGCAGAGAAGAGAGCAGGGAGGGAAAAGAGATATATTTCTGACATTTCACTAACAAATTTGCCCTTTGAACTACTGGTTAAAACTGAGGGGGGTCAGTATCAGAATTCTAAATTATCAGTGAGGGTAAGAGAAGGATTCTGGATGAACAGAAGGATAAAATGTATCTGTTCATATAATCATACCCATTCAGTACAGAAACAGGGCATTCCACTCACCATATCTATACTCATTCTGTGCTGTCTGACTCCATAACTCTGGGAACCGCAGTTCTTTTATCTTTTCACATTTTATGAGTTTTTTTGAAGTGGGGCTGACTATCTAATGAATAGATAAGCACCCAATACTGGAACAGTATCTTCCCATCTCCACCCATTTCCGCCTTCAGCAGAGACAGCTCCCTCCACAATTCTTTGGCTCGGTCATCACTTCCCACCCAAACCACCCCCTCCCCAGGTAGTTTCTCAGGTGGGTGTAACAGTGAAAGACATCAACACCATCCATGTCAAAGCAGCCCATCTGATTGGTGCCACAGCCACTGCCCTAGCCAAGCATTCCCTCCACCAATAGCACAATGTAACTATTGGGGCTGTCCCACTTCGGCGATTTTTTAGGCAACTGCAGGCGACTTGGCTGTCGCCACATGGGTGTCGCCTGTATGGTCGTGAGTAGTCTCCTCAGTCGCGCAAAGAGTCGTAGCGTTTTTCTGGTCGCCGCAAATTTTTTAACCTGTTGAGAAATATTCAGCGACAGTGGGTTTGACCCATATGAGCGTAACTTGAATTCTCATGATGTAGGTTCTATTGTAGGTTGTCGCCAGTGATGTATGTTCCCGATGGTGCTGACTGGTAAATTTCGTTGGCACATTGGAAAAACCCACAGCGCCAGACACCACATGAGAGGGCTGTTGCCAACTTCCTGGCATTCTTGAATAGTGAGCTGCTGAAGGTACTATTGTGGTCCAACTTCACCATGGCCACCATGACGATGGTCTATAACTTCTCCCAGCCGTTAAATATATTAAGCAATTTTTGTGGAATTTAAGGAACATTGGACTTTAATATTTTACCTTTAAATTAATGTTTTTGATTGAAATATTCACAATGAATTAATGTGTGTTGCAGACTCTGCAGCTGATGGGACACATAGGACAGCAACAGATGGGACCACCTCAACAGATGCCACTTATGGGACCACCATATCAGCAGGCATACCAGGTATCTAATTTCATAATACTTTTTGTGAATTGGACTTGAAATTCTTTGTCACACACAGCTTGTGAAAAGTTTTCATTTATTTACCTTCCACTTAATATTGATATGTTTCTGTGTTGCAGCCATAGTCACTGATGGGACCACCACAGATGCCACCACCAGTGATGTTATGCTCACCGATGGCCACCTTACCAACAGCAAGGTCACCCTGTTCCAAAGCATAGCAGGTAGCCAATACTTCCACATACACTTGCTGGCAGCCTGTAAAATCTAGTGGCTGCTCTGCACTCCCATCTACATTCACAGACTACCCCATCCTTGATATGCCCAGATCAGCACCAGTGACAACAGGGGGTACCCCCACAACAGAGACCCAGGACGCAAGTGGACACTTGAGTCTGGATTCTACAGGATTAATGGACACAGATCACACATAAGTGTAATGTGTCCATAAATTATGTGAAGTCCTGTATGATTTTGTACTTGTAGTATGTTTGAAGTTTAAATTAAAATTTTGAAGTTTATTGAAACACAACAACACTTTTTGGGGTATGGGAGTACAATTTTATGTGATTATAATATCTTTGTATGCACAGTTTTTATAATCTAATAATAAATCAAACTTTCTTTGTTGTTAAATTTATTCTTCCTAGATTTATTATAGATAATTTCAATTTTAATGTGATTATAATATTTTTATATGGACTTTTTTAATCAAATTTTTTTGTTGTAAAAACTTTTGTTTGTTTCAATATCAATAAAAGAAATGCTTGACATTTTGACAGCAAATTGGTGTATGAAGATATTATATTTCAGATTAGTGTCTCGTGGAATTACTTTCGAATATTTAAATTTCATATATTTTGATCAATAAAACAAACACAAGCATTGCACTGCATTGAAAAGCAGACTCTTTTCATATATTTTCATCAATAACACAAACACAAGCATTGCACTGCATTGAAAATTATAGGAAAATTGAGATTCCATTGTTTTAGAGGCTTCATTTGTCGCCGACAGGATCTTAGCTTGTTGTAGCTTGTTCACTTTGTCTGTGTTGTCGTAGGTGTCGTCGAAGGTTGTCGTAGGTGGACGTCCTAGTCGCGGTGATTGTGGTTGGTGGGAGCTAGGTGGTAGATTGTTGTAGCTTGTCATAGACATTGTTTTGGGGATGGAGGGGGTTTAGTCGCTGGTTTCTTGGCGACCTGCTACGACTATGACAATCGCCTAAAAAATCGCCTAAGTGGGACAGGCCAATTAGTGAGTAACATACACAAAATGCATTGCAGGCATACACACAGGCCGTTCCAACAGCACCTCTGATACCCGAATCATTTGAGTGATCCCTCACACACTCAGGGAAGTAATGGGCGGAGAGTGTCATGTCAGTTGGAGGGAAGCTATTAAAGAGGATTCTTTGGGATAGGATTTAGTCCCATTTGGTTGGCCTAATGAGGGACAGTCAGCATGTTGTTGTACGCGGCAAGTCATGTCTTACTAAATTGATCAAGCTTTTGAGCTGAGGAAGGTGATTGATGGGGGTAGGGTGGTGGATTTTAGTAAGGCATTTGATTAAGTCTCTGGTCCAGAGGTTGATCCAGAGCATTAAGAGGCCTTGGGATCCATGGTGTTGATCAAATGTCTTTGGAACTAGCTTATAGAAGACAGAGGGCTGTGGTGTAAGGGCAAGATGCTGGCTGGAGGTCTGTGACCAGTAGTGTTCTGCTGGGATCTGCATTAGGACCTCATTAGGACCTGCATTTGTGATATACGTAAATGACTTGGACACAAATATGGATGTGTTGGTTAGTAAGTTTGTAGTCAACACCAACATTTCTGCTGTTGAGGTAATCCGAACAAGTGTGAGGTGTTACACTGTCCAGGATCTGTATGTTCCTGTTAGAGTGAAGGGCAAAGCAGGTGGGTGCAAGGAATCTTGGATGATGTGGGAAATTGAGGCTCTAGTCAAAAGTAAGTAAAGGAGGTATGGGGCAGATACAGGCAGCTGGGATCAAGTGTATCCCTGGAGGAGTTTTGGGAACTGAGAAGCACATTAAAAAAAGAAATCCAGAAATTAATAGGGCAAAAAGGGGACAGGAAATAGCTCTGGCAGATAATATTAAGGATAATCCCTAGAGATTGTATGTACATTAAGGGAAAAGGGTAACCAGCAAGAGAATGGGCCCTTCACAAATCAAAGCAGTAAATTCTGCATGGAGACACAGGAGATGGGAAAGGTCCTTGATGAGTATTTCTGCTCTGTTTTACCATGGAGAAAGGTATGAGGATCGGAGAACTTAGGTCAGTCAATGAAAGTGTCTTGGGGACAGTCAATATGACGGTCGTGGAGGTGCTGAAGCTCCTAACACTTATGAAGGTAGACAAATCTCATGGGCCTGATGAGATATATCCAAGGACACTGTGGGAAGCTAGTGGAAATTGCAGGTATCCTGGCTTTGATTTATGAGTCATTAAATAAGGGTTAGGTGCCGGAAGACTGGAGGGTGTCTAGTAATGTGTCTCTTTTTAAAACGGGCTGCACAGAAAAACAGGGAATTACAGGCCAGTGAGTCGAATATCTCTGGTCAGATAGTTACTAGTTTATTCTAAGGGAAAAGATATACAGGCATCTTGATGTACAGGAGCTGAATAGTAATAGTCAGCATGGTTTTGTATGTTGGAGTTCATGTTTTATGAATCTGATTGAGCTTTTTGAAGATGTGACACAAAACGGTTGATGGGGCTGAGCTGTTGGATGTTGTGTATATGGATTTCAGCAAAGTATTTGACAAGGTTCCACGTGGTAGGCTGCTCTGGCAAGTTAGCTCAGATCTGAGGAGAGCTCACCGACTGGATAGAAAATTGGCTTCATGGAAGGAAGGGTGATGGTGTAAGGTTGTTATTTCGGACTGTCATTCTGTGACCAGTGGTGTGCCTCAGGGTTTAGTGCTGTTTAGTGTTGACATCTACATCAATAATCTGGATGAAAACGTACAAAACATGATTAGTAAATTTGCAGATGACATCAAAGTGCGTGGTAAAGATAGCGAAGATAGTTGTCAAAGATTGCAGCAGGATCTTGATCCATTGAGGAGGTGGGTTGAGAAATGGTTAATGGAGTTTAATGCAGAGAAGTGCGAGGTGTTGTATTTTGGGAAGTCGAACATGGGAAGGACCTAATTAGTGAATGGCAGGGCTCTGCAGAGCATTGAAGAGCAGTGGGATCTAAACGTGCAGGTACACAGTTCCTTCAATATGGCTTCACAAGGAGATAGGGTGGTCATGAAGGCTTTCATCTCATTGGCCCTCATCTATCAGAGTATTAAGTATGTCATTTGGGAGGTCGCGTTGCAGTTGTACAAGACATTGGCCAGGCCACATTTAGAGTATTGTGTTCAATTTTGATCATCGTGTTATAGGAAAGATGTTCTTAAACAAGAAAAGGTGCAGAAAAGATTTACAAGAATGTTATCAGGACTCGAGAGACTGAGCTATCGGGAGAGGTTGAGCAGGCTAGGACTTTATTCTGTTGAAATTCAGGTAGATGAGGGGTGATCTTATAGAGGTGTATAAGATCATGAGCAGAATAGATAGCATGGTAAATGCAGATTTTTTTTTTACCCTGAGTTGAGGAAACAAGAACCAGAGGGCATAGGTTTTAAGGTGATGGAGGGAAAATTTAATAGGAAGCTGAGCGGCATTTTTTTTTAATGGTGGTAGGTATATGGAACAAGCTGCTTGAGAAGGCAGTTGAGGCACGTACTATCACAATGTTTAAGAAACATTTAGACAGGTACGTGGGTAGGATGAGTTTAGAGGCATATGGGCCAAATGCAGACAGGTAGGATTAGTGTAGAAGGGCATGTGAAGCTATTTGGGCCAAAGGGCCTGGTATGACTTTATCTATCCTCTTGAGTTTCTTGGCTCCTTGTCTACACTTCCTATCCCATGTTCACCTGATGCCATCATCCTACAATTATCTGGTTCTATCTAAAACCTTCCGACCTCTATCTCTACCTCACTCCTCCCTACCCCTACCTTGTTCCACCTGCCAATCATCCCCCTCCCCCACCTGTTTCCACCTTACACCAACCAGCCCCAAATGTTACCCCTCATTCTAACTTTATACTGGCTATATTCCCTCAAAATTCCCAGTCCTTGCTGAAATCAACTTCTACAATATCAACAGCCCTGCCCTAATCCTCCCTTGCAGGGCCTTCACCCACAACATCAACCAGTCCTTTACTTCCACAGATTTTGCCTGACCAGCTGATTTCCTTTGGCAGTTCGCTTTTGCTCAAGATTCCAGCATCTGCAGTCTCTTATGTTACCAGCTAACATTTGTTGAACAACACTGGCCTCTGGTGGTTAACTAGCAAAGTTCAGACATTTTAATAAACGGATGCTTTTTCTTCATCTTCTTCTTCTTCTTCTTGCGAATGAAACATAAACCAAAGGAATAGTTAGGTCTCAAGCCAGGTGTTGAGCAGCCAGGTTGTTGGCCTGGGTGCTCATCGCCTGTAGACAGTCATCAACCAGGAACATTAACTCCGTTTTTCTACAGATGCTGTCTGACCTGCTGAGTGCTTTCAGCATTTTCTGTCGATATTTTAGATTTTCCTCATCTGCAGTCATTTGTCATTTAATTACTAATTTCACTGGCTGAATTTAATTTGCCTTTGAGCCAGTCATTGGTGTGACATTGGACATTTTTTTGTTTCAATTGATTGAAAGGTAAAGCATGGAAATAGACCCATCACACTAACCATTCACAATAGTTCCATGTTATCCCACTTTCGCATCCACTCTATACACAAAATTTACAGAGGCCAATTAACCTACAAACCCGCATGTCTATGGGAGGAAACTGGAGCACCTGGAGAAACCCCATCCATCACAAGAGCAACGTGGAAGCTCCACATATAATGCACTTGAAGCCAGCATCTAACCAGGGTCTCTCCTGCTGAGAGGCAGCAGCTCTGCTAGATACATCACGGTGCCCAGTTTCACTGGCATATTTAATTGTTATTTTTAGGCAGACTAAAGTCAGATTGTAAGACTGAAGTGAAATACAGAGGGGTGCTGGAATCTGAAATACACACAGGAAATGTTGCTGGTGTTGGGCAGGTCACATGACAATTGTGGTTGATTACAGCAGAGGGGAGCATTTGGCCCATCATGTCCAGACCAACTCTCTACCAGAGCAACACAAGCTCCACCCTCAATTATGTCCCTCTTGCCATGCAAGCATTAAAAGTTAAAGTGGCCTTCCATCAGAACTGAAAGATGCTTTATCAAGTAACGTGGCCCACTGGCCCTTCTCTGGCTTGCTGAGTGGATGCAGCATTTCCTCTTCCCAGCAGAGACATTGGGATTTGTCACTGAGGCACAGCTTGATGTCTTTACTAGTTTTATCTTCACTGAGCTCAGGTGAGACTCTGAGGACAGGCTTCCATATAGGGAGATGATGGATAGAGGGAGAGACAACCTCTGGTGAGGAGGGCTTCCCACCCCCCCAGAAGTAGCAGACCTAACTCCATGTCTCCGAGAAGCAATGTACTTGGGGCTGAGTTTCCAAGCACCTGGAAAGGCCACCTGCCATGGGCAGAGCTCCGACCATGGACTCTGTCCAGGTTGCTCTGGCCATGCAATGGAGGTCACACAGACACTGACATGCTTAGCATCATAGGGAGGCTTTACTGACATCACTGCAGATCACAAGCTACACCACATTACCTTGGCACGATGATGGAAATAGCTTCACCCTGTGCAGAGCATGTGGCATCATGACCACGGGCACACCCAGGGAGTGAAGGTTCAGGGAGAACTGAACTGTGTGCAGGTACAGGCCATAGACTGCTGAGTTATTGATTAATAGATAACTCCATCTCTCTACAAGAGTGAATGTAAAATGTGATCCTCACATTACATTCTGATGCTAAATGTCGCTTGTGTCAAAAATTCACGTCAATTATTCTCTGCGAGAATTATTCTCACATAGAATTTGCCTATATGCAAAGTATGTGCAAGAGATGGGTGGATCCAGGTGGGGGAGTTAAATTGGCAGACAGGTACAGAAAGTGACATTGGCCAGAGGTGAAAAGGAGACAAAAGGGTGAGGAGGAGTGAAATTTACAGCCAGAGGGAGAAATGTGGATGGAAGGGAAAAGAGGAGAAAAAGTTCAATAAATAACAAATGTACTCCAATAATAACATGGTCTTTTGCAGTTCAGAGGAGGGGAAGGCGGGATGCGTAAAGGGAAGTGAGGACTCGGGGATGGGAGATGAGTATACAGAGGGGAAAGGAGCAAGGTAAGTTGGGGGAGGTGGGATACAGTGGGAGAATTGGGAGTGCAGTATTATGGGGGTGAGGAATGAAAAAGAGTCTAAAAGGTATCACTCGGTTAGAAAACTCAGTTCATTTGTGGAATTTGTGGTGGTATTTCTCCAGTTTGTGTACAAAACATAAGAACTGGAGAAACATCACCACAAATGGAGGCAATGTAAGAAACCTGATATGTATGTGCATGGGAAGGAGAGCTAAAATGATTGGGAACAAGGAGATCCAGCAGGCCTCAGTGCAAATATTCAGTGAAACTGGTGACTAGTTTATGTTTGGTCTTGCCAATGTAAAGGAAGTCACACTGAGAGCACCAAATGAAGCAGACTGCAGGATATTCAAGAGTCAAGAGTGTTTTATTGTCAAATGAAATTCTTACTTGCTGCAGGAAAACAAAAAATGTGAATATGTAAACATAGTACATAACGGGGGAGAGAAAAACACAGATAAAGTTCAATAAATAACAAATCTACTGCAATTATAATATAGTCTTTTGCAGTTCAGAGCTCAGATCTTATTCGCTGTTGTCTTTAATAGCCTGATGGCTGTAGGGAAGAAGCTGTCCCTGAACCTGGACGTTACTGTTCTCAGGCTCCTGTACCTTCTTCCTGATGGCAATGATGAAACAAGTGTGTGGCCAGGATGGTGTGGGTCTTTGATGATTTTGGATGCCTTTTTTAAGGCAGCGACTATGATAGATCTCTTTGACGGTGGGGAGGGCAAAGCTGGTGATTGACAGGGACAGTTACTTTCTGCAGATTCACTCTCAGGAAGGCCAATTTTACAACTGCCAGCATTGATACGGGTGCACCCGAGACTGGCGGGGCGAATGGCATTCCAGCACTTCTGTTCAAAGCAGGAGGCTTTTAGAGGGTGCAGAAGACGTTTATCAGAATATTGCCTGGATTAGAGGGTATTAGTTATAAACAGAGGTTGGACAAATTTAGATTGTTTTCTTTGAATCTTTAGAAAGAATGGGGAGACCTGATAAAGGTATATAAAATTATAAAAGGCATAGATAGGATAGGCAGTCAGAACCTTTTTCTTGGGATGGAAATATCAAAGACTAGATGACATAGCTTTAACATGATTGGGGTAATGTTTAAAAGGGATGTGTGGGGCAAGTATTTCGCACAGAGAGTGATGAATGTATGGAACAAACTACCTGAGATGGTAGTGGAAACAGATATGATAGTGGCATTTAAGAGGCTTTTAGATAGGCACATGGATATGCACGGAATGGATTTGAATCGCATGCAGGCTAAGTGGTTGAGTTTATCCTGGCATCACTTTCGGCACCGATATTGTAGGCTGAATGGCCTGTATCTCTGCTGTACTGTTCAATGTTCTGTAAAACTCAGTCTCTGAGCCCCACCTATCCCCGGCTGGTATCCCTACTTCCTCCTGCTCATTTCAATCCGAGGATCTTATGACCCAACCTCGGCTCTTTCATGCAATATTGAGTCACAGTTTGTTCTTTTTTGATGAAGAATTTGAAGTATGAAAGTCATGATTAAGGTGACGGGGATAGATGTAATGGGAACCTCATGGGCAACTTCATCACACACAGAGAGTGATGGGTAAATGACAGAAGCTGCTAGAGAAGGTAGTTTTGACATTATACTATAGTTTACTTAGGTTTAGACATACATCACGGAAACAGGCCCTTCAGAGCACCTAGTCTGCACTGACCAGCGATCATCCCATACACTAGCACTATCTTACAAACTTGGGATAATTTACTACTTTTTCCGGAGCAGATAACCTACAATCCTGCACATCTTGGGAATGTGGGAGGAAACCGGGGCACCCGGAGAAAACCCAAGCAGTCACAGGGTGAAAGTACAAACTCCGCACAGACAGCACCCCAAGTCAGGATCGGACCTGTGTTTCTGGCACTAACACAACAGCTCTAACACTGCATCACTGTGCTGCCCCAAAAAGATTTAAAAGTCATTTGGATAGATATATAGTTAGAAAGGTTTAGAAGGATATTGGCCAAATGCGTGCAGGTGGGACTAGCATACATGGGGCATCTTGGTTGGCATAGGTAATTTGAGTGAAGGGCATGATTCCATGTTGTATTACTCTATGACTATGTTGTTTGCATGTTTGCCCAAGAGACAATTAGTTGTGAAGAATCTTTACTATTATCATGAAGAAACATGTTAGTAAATTGATGCACAGCAAACTTGCACAACAACAATCAGGTAAATATGCCAAAACTTCCTTTGTGCAGGTTGAGTTATTGACAGACAGACTGAAAGATTATATTTCAAAAGGGAATGCTCTCTTGCACTTCCTCCTGCGGATCTTCTATGTGGTCTGTGGAGTGATGACCATTTGTCTGAACAGCTGGCTTGAATTGGCCAAAGGGCCAGGGAGTTATAATCAATGGGATCAAACTGGGACTATGTCCCAAATGTTTGCACTGGTCTAACACTGCATTCGCAACAAGCTTGTTCTTGGCATCTTTTCAAGTCACTGATTTCTCCTGTGGCCAAATTCCAAGGGAAGTGATGTGTGACAGAGCAGGAAGCAAGGACAGAGAAACTTCCATTTTAACAACTTGCTTCAGCGCCAATGTTATCACATGTAAATCAGCTGGTTCTTTCACATGCAAACCATCTGATCTCTGCTCCATATTTTTCTGGCCACGTGTTGCATTATAAATAATCCTTCAGGCATATCCCAGCTTTTGTCTCATTCTTGGAAATGTGTTATCCAATTAAGTAAAGACGGTAACTAAGACCAAATAAATATTTTTACAGAGAACATTAACTGAGGACATAATATTTTTTAGCATGGACCTTCCAATTTTACCTATCTCAATCAGTAGGAGCTGCATCACTTGCTCCAATGCTTGGGGGCATTTTTATTCAATGAAGCTCAGAAATTTTGCTTTTCTCCATAGGGCCATTGACAACGCCCAGAGGATTGTCAGCTGCCCTCTCCTTACCTTGGAGGACTTACACAGTTCCCGCTGCATTAAAAAATCCCAGAGTATTATAAAGGACATTTCCCACCCCGGACACTCCCTGTTTGAACTGTTGCCGTCAGGCAGACGGTACAGATCTACAAGAACAAGGACGAACAGACTAAAAAACAGTTTTTACCCCACTGCTATAAAAGCACTAAATGTAGCCGCCAAGGAACGCAGGGGCGATACATACTAAGGGACTGTGGTACACTGTGAAACCGACAGAAGGATGGAGGGTTGGGTGTTTATGCGTGCTATTTTCATGATATTTATTTTAGTTGTTTATCTTTTAATATTTTATCTTGTATGTATCGTTAGCTTTTAGAAATGTTTGGATGGGGCACTGACTGGCCGACATTTTTAAATTTCGTTGTAACATGGTTCATGTTACAATGACAATAAAGAAACTATTCTATTCTATTCACTTAATATTTTCTGTTCATTCCAAAAATAGAAGGTGCGTGAGGTCATGTTGTTTACTCGCATAAGTTGCAGAACAATGTGCAAAACTAAGAACTAATTAATCACACATCAACCAACATTCATTAGAAACATAAATGCACGATAACAATCTGGCCTGCAAACCACAAATGTTTCCTTTGGAACAGGCACTTATTGGACTAGACTCTGGCCTGTGTCTTGCAATACACCCCCACACTTTGTTACCTACCTCCCATTTCTGCAGAAAGCAGTTGCAAAACATTTTTTAAGAACAGGCCAAACCTGTCTGTGCAACCACATCTTTGCGGCTCCAAAAGGTGCTGGTTGCCAATGAATAATTGCATCTAGATCTGTTAGATTAAAACAAAAGCTGTCATTTCTAATGAAATAAGTTTCCATTACCTTCCCTCAGTTAATGGTCAGGTTTTGCAGAGCATCTCACTGAATGAGCAAAACAACATCTTCAGTTTCTGAATTTCGTCATTGGAAATTTTTGTCCCCATTGAGGTCAGTGTTTGATACTCTGATTCTAAAGATAATCATTATTGACACGATCATGGTGCAATTAAATAGAGGAGAAAAGATCTATTAACGTGAGATGGACAAAAGCAGGCAGTGAATAATGGCCCGTTTCTATGGAATTCCATAAACAGAAGGGTTTTCCGCTGTCCGACCTCTCTCTGTCATCCTGGTCCTCATTTGATTGATGCCATTATAATTTGTTCCATTTCAAGAAGGTATAACCTGACAATTTCCACAATTTTCTGCACTTATGACCTCTGCACCCTCTCATCTTCCTTCCCCTCCCCAACCAGCTCTTCCCCCTTCTTCTCCTTTACACAGAGAATGGTGTTTATCTGGAATGTGCTGCCATAGCATAGGTATGGTGATAGAAGCAGGTACAACAGTGGCGATTAAGATTAATACGACAACTAGCATTGCAATTAATATTGCCTATTAACACATAAATAGTGTTACAATTAATACTTCTGAATTAATACTGCCAATTAATACTGCCTATTGAAGACATGACAATTTGGTATCAAAGGCATAGCAATCTATTTGTAAAGGGTAATGTGATAAGTTACCCGATACCTGCTCCTAGGGCCAATTCCCACAGTTTCCCCACAGTCTGAAGAAGGGTTTCGGCCCGAAACGTTGCCTATTTCCTTCGCTCCATAGATGCTGCTGCACCCGCTGAGTTTCTCCAGCTTTTTTGTGTACCTCCCACAGTTTACTTGATGTTGTATTACAGATGCCTTTTTGCACCCCTGAGAGGGTAAATTTAAAGTGCTGTCCAAACTGCACTGTTTCCATTAGAGCAGCACTTCCTTATTACTGTCTGGCTAGTGCCAGATAAGATACTGGTCTGTATGGGAATTGAAAGCACACACGGTTGACAGTGCAGAGGGGACATTGCAAAGCAATGCGTGCTAATTCTTCGGTTATGAAACAAATCACTGGACGTGTTTAAAATGGCTTTCAGGGTAGAGTTCTGGCACTGAGGGATGGGAGCAACCGCTCATAACCGATAGAAGGAACCGCGCATAACTCAGAAGAAGTTAGGCTGCGGAGGATCAGAGACACTGTGTTACAATAGTGCACAGAGAATGGAATGTGAAGAATCAAGGGGATGTAGGAGGTGGGGAAGCAATTGAAAGAGGGTGAATTCGAGAGTTGTTGGAGGGGGTGAGGGAGTGGACTCTGGTCCTTGGGTGCAGCCTCCATTTCGAAGACAAGAAACTGAACGAGGAGTAAATTAAAATCACCAAACAGTTCAGCGTATGAAATCAAGGAATCGTCTGAGCAGGTATTCCCATCTCTGTAGCAGTAAAGTAATGGGGTTGTTTCCCTTAGACAGTAGTCAGGGAGATGTGAGAGAGGGACTTGTTCAGTGTGGAGTGCAGTTATAACATGATAGCACAGCAGTAGCGTTGCTGCCTTACAGCATCAGTGACCCAGGTTCGATCCTGACTGCGGGTACTGCCTTTAGGGAGTTTGTACGTTCTCCATGTGACCGCATGAGTTTTCTGCAGGTACTCTGGTTTCACACTACACTCCAAAGACGTAGGTTAATTTAGCTTCAGTAGAAATTGTTAATTGGCGCTAATGTGTGGGATGGTGTTAGTGTACGGGGGATCGCTGATCGGTGCGGATTTGGTGGGCCGAAGTTACGCACTGTATCTCGTAACTAAACTACTGAGCTGGGCTGGGCCGAGAAAGGAATGCCTTCAGGTGTTAAATACAAAGGACTGAGGAGAGCAAGGTAGGCTGGCAGACTTCCAGGGAAAGTATTTAAATGGCAAATTTCCTCGAACCAAGCGCAGACAAATATTCAGCTGTGGAGTTCAAACGATATTTGTTTGAAAACTTATGTGAATAGGTTATATTTGCGACTAAAGGAAAAACACTAAATCTCTGCCATTTGCACAATGAGTAGTGTTGCTGGTATAGCCCCTTGCTCACAGCGCCAGGGACCTGGGTTCAATCCCGACCTCGGGCGCTGACTGTGCGGAGTGTGCACGGGCTCGCTCTGTGATTCTCTGGGCACTGTGGTTTTCTACCATGTCTCAAAGACATGAGGGTTGGTAGGTTAATTGTCCACTTAAATTGATCCCCAGTGTATAGATGTGTGGTAGAATTTCGGTGAGTTTATATGAATGTGGCGAGGAACAAAAAAGTTCTTCTAAGACGAGTGTAAATGGGGTTGATGGGCGGTGTGGAAATGGAGAGGTCTCTGGAGTTGATAGGGTTGATGAGGTAAATAAGATGATGGGAGTCCTTGAGAATAGCGATAGGTGACCATGAGGAAGGTTAGAGCAGTTGGCGAAGAGGGAAGTTGGTGGGAAGAGCCAAGGATGATGGAGTCACTGAGGGGTAGAGGCAGAAGGCATGAATTAAGGAGAGAAAGAGGGTGGAAGCCAATGAGGGGGAGGCGAGTGCAGCACTGAGGAGGGTGAGTGAAATCAGTGAGGTGAGGGCAATGCAAACGGGAAATGGGAAAAGTGAAGTGCGAGTGGATTGAGGTAAGTGGAGATGAGGGGATAAGGGGAAAAGGGACCAGTAAGAAGGGTGGGATGTTAGTAAAGCCAGTGAGGATGTGAGTGAAGGTGCTGAGGTAAGATGGCTGGATATGAGGGGATGAGGGATTAGAGGGATTAGGGAAGTGATGAGGAAAGAGGAGAGTGGTGTGGGGAGAGAAGAGGCAAGGGGGAAGAGGTAAGTGTTCAGGATAGTTGTGAGACGATCAGTGAGAGGTGACTGGTGAATGACATGGGGAGACAAGAGGAAAGAAAGGAGTGGGGAGGCACGAGGGAACGGGAAGAGATGAGGAGATTGGGAGTGTCAAAGTGTGTGATGTGGGGAATGGATAGGGCAATGATGACTGGTCGATGTAAAGGGGAGTGGGTTATGGGGAGGAGTGAAGTGAGCGGGGAGGGTTGCGGGGAGGGGGTGAGTGAGGAGGAATGAGGGGTGAGGTGAGGGGAGGGAGAGTGGGAAGTGGAAGGTGGACAGGGGTAGGAAGTGAGGAAGGAAGTGGGGAGTCAGGAGGGGATGGGGAGAGAGAGGTGAGTGGGCAGGGGAATGGTGAGTGGAATGGGATGGGTTGAAGTGTGAAAACAGTGGTGATTGTAGAGAGCAGGGAGGTGGTGGGGATGAGGAGGCTTGAGGCAGGAGAGATATAAAGGTTGAGGGGAGTGGGGAGTAGGAAGGGGCAAAGTGAAGGAAGTGGTTATGGGTGACGGGATGGAAAGTCAGGAGGGATTGGTGAGGACTGTTTTGGTGGTGAAGAGGTGAAGGGAGAGGATAGTTGAAAGGAGTGGGAAGCGCTGCAGGAAGTGAGGTATGGTGAGGGGAGTGGGATGATTGAAGGGAGTGGGGGTGACAGATTTGGTGGAGTGAGAGGTTTGGTGGTTTAGAGAAACAGGGGTTGAATGGAGGAGTGAGGGGAGTGTGAAGGGAGGGGTAATAAGAGTGGGGAGGGGAGCGTGGAATGGTGAGCGGTGTGGAGAGTGGGGAAGGGAGTGCAGAGGGGAGCGAGTGAGGAGTGAGGGAGGGTGCAGGGAGTGATGATTGGGGAGGGGTGAAGAGGGTGTGGCAGGGAGTCAAGATGGGTAAAGGGAGTGGAGAGTAGTGAAGGAAGTGTTGAAGAGTGGGGGGACTGCGAAGTAGTAAGGGCGGGGGGAATGGAGATCAGGCACAGGTAAGCAGAATGGGATGTGTTAAAAGGAGTGGAGTGGGGGAAGCTGAAGGGAGGGGGGGCATGGACAGGGTGAAGAATGAGGGGAGTGGTGAGGAGCAGTGGAGAGTGGAGAAGGGGAATGGCGAGTTGGAAAGGGAATTGGGTGGAGGGTGAGGGAAGTGGGGAGTGAGGGTGTGGAGTGGGGATTGGGGAGTGGAGGGTGGCAAGTGGGGAGTCAGAAAGGGAGTTGGGTGAGGCCAGTGGGGATTGGAGAGGTGTGAGGAGAATGGGGGGATTAAGGGGGAGGGGAGGTAAATGGACAGGGGAGTGGGGAGGGTTGAGGTGAAGGGAGTGAAGTGGGTGGAGGGTGATTGGAGAGGTGTATGGGAAGGGGTGTTGGAAAGGCAGTGGGGTGAATGGATGGGAGTGGGAAGGAATGAGGGGAGAGGGGTGAGGAATAGAGTGGAAGTGAGGAAGGATGAATGGAGTTGAGTGGAGTGGGGAAAGGGGTGGAGTGGTGAGTGGTGTCGGGATAAGGAGAATGGAAAGCGAATGAGGGAAATTGTGCAGAGATGAAGAGAGTGGTGAGGGGTTGTGGACAGTAGTGAGGTTAATGATCAAGGAACGAGTGAGTCATAGACATACAGCATTAAAACAGGCCATTTTTCCCACACTGCCCATGCTGACTAACATGCCCCAACTACACTAGTCCCACCTGCCTATGTTTGGCTCATATCCCTTTAAACTTGTCCTATCCATGTATGTGTCCAAATGTTTCTTATCTTTGCGTTAGTACCTACCTCAACTACCTCCACCAGCAGCTTGTTCCATACACCCACCACCCTTTGTGTAAAAAAGTTTTTCCTTGGGTTCTTATTAATCTTTTCCCCCCTCACCTTATACCCATGTCCTCTAGTTCTCGATTCTACTATTCTGGGCATAAGACTCTGTGCATTTACGCTGTTTATTCCTCTCATGATTTTGTACATTTCTATAAGATCACTTCTCATTCTCCTGCACTCCAAGGAATCAAGTCCTAGCCTGCCCAACCTCTCCATAAAGCTCTGGGACTCGAGTCCTGGTATAATCCTTGTAGATCCTCTCTGCACCCTTTCCAGTTTGACAACATATTTTCTGTCACATGGTGACCAAAACTGAACACAATACTCGTAATCTGGCCTCACCAAGTATATAACTGCAACATGACCTCCCAACTTCCATACTCAATACTCAAGCCCTACCATTTACTGTGTTAGTCCTGCCCACGTTAGACTTCCCAAATTGCAACACCTCACATTTCTCTGTATTAAATTCCATCAACCATTCCTCAGCCCACGTGCCCAACCGATATAGATCCTGCTGCAAGTTTTGACAACCAACTTCATTGTCACTCCCTTTCGTGCCATTTTCAAATTTGTTAATCATGCCATGCAAGTTCTCATGATTGATAGAGCTGACAAACAGCACACCACTAGCCACAGGCCTTCATCAACACCTCTCCGCGACTGTGGGGAGGTGAGTGGGTGAGAAGTTGTGAGGGGGCAAGGGGACTGTCAAGGGGATGTAGGAGGTGGGAAAGCAATTGAAAGAGGGAGAATTCAAGAGATATTGGAGGGGGTAAGGGAATAGACAATGGTCCCTGGGTGCAGCCTCCATATCGATGGCAAGAAGCTGAAAGAGGAGTAAATTAAAATCACCAAACAGTTCAGCGTATGAAATGAAGGAATCGTCTGAGCAGGTATTCCAACCTCTGTAGCAGTAAAGTAATGGAGTTGTTTCCCTTAGACATTAGTCAGGGAGATGTGGGAGAGAGACTTGTTCAATGGGAAGGCAGAAACAAGGTCTGTGGCAGCAGGACTGCGGCATGGAATGTAGTTACGACACATCTCAAAACTAAACTACTGAACAGCTGGGCCGAGGAAGGGATGCCTTTGAGGGGGGGGGGGGGGGGGGGGGGGGGGGCAATTTGAGTGGAGAATTTGGGTAAGTTTATATGAATGTGGCGAGAAACTAAAAAGTTATTCTAAGATGAATGTAAATAGGGTTGATGGTCGGTGCGGTAATGGAGAGGTCTCTGCTGTCCCCTGCTGTTGGGGATTCAGTGGCGGAAGGATGCACTGAGGCGCAGAAGGCGGGCTGGTCGGTAGGGAGTTATCGGCAATAGAAGAAGTGCTTTTGGAAGCAACAAATTAGCATAGTAGGCGAGGGAGGAGGAAATAAAAGTAGCAGAACGGAAGAAAGTGGGTTGATTTCTGCGGAGGTACTTTCTATTTAGCAGAATACTTTAATTTACAAATTAAGCAATTTTTCACAGCAATTAGGGTTGTCAAATATGGCTTTATAAAAAATCTGCATATGTTGGATATGGGGGGAAAAAACAGTAAATGCTGTAAATGCTCAGCAGGTCAGACAGCAAATGAGGTTGGAGCAACACAGATAACTATTTTTCAGCGGATATTTCTAGCATTTTCTATTTTTGTGGCTACAAACTATCCTGACAAGCAAGACCCCAGCTCCAAGGTAACACGGGGAACAGGGGCACCAGTTTCATCCAAGGGAGTTGAGCTTTGTGCCCACAGACAAAAGCACTTCCCTGTCACCCTGAGGCGAATGGCAATGAGAGTGGTCAGCTTGGGCAGTAACACCTTCAAGGAATCAACAGCTGCTCAAGATCACCCATGGAAAATATCCACCTGAGTGAGATAGCAACGAGGTTACCAGCAGATTGAATGTTTCCCCCTGTCAAATTGAGAATAAGAGAAGGGGGAGAAAAGAGCACATTCAGTATTTCAGTACCATCATAGAAAATAGGTGCAGGAGGAGGCAATTCGGCCCTTCGAGCCAGCACCACCATTCATTGTGATGATGGCTGATCATCCACAGCTGATGACCCGTGCCTACCTTCTCCCCATACCCCTCGATTACACGAGCAGCAAGAGCTCTATCTAACTCTCTTTTAAATTCATCTCAGTTCTAAATGGCCTCCCCTTTATTCTTAGACTGTGGCCCCTGATTCTGGACTCCCCCAACATTGGGAACATTTTTCCTGCATCTAGCTTGTCCAGTTCTTTTACAATTTTATATGTCTCTATAAGATTCCACCGCATTCTTCTAAATTCCAGTGAATACAAGCACCGTCTTTCCAATCTTTTCTCATATGACAGTGCCGCCATCCCGGGGATTAACCTCGTGAAGCTACACTGCACTCCTCAATAACAAGAATGTCCTTCCTCAAATTAGGAGACCAAAACTGCACATAATACTCCAGGTGTGGTCTCATCAGGGCACTGTACAACTGCAGAAGGACCTTTTTACTCCTATACTCAAATCTTCTCATTATGAAGGTCAACATGCCATTAGCTTTTTTCATTGCCTGCTGTACCTGCGTGTTTACTTTCAGAGACTGGTGTATAAGGACACCAAGGTCTCGTTGCACTTCCCTTTTTCCTAATCTGACACCACTGAGATAATAATCTAACTCCTTTTTCTTGCTGCCAATGTGGATAACCTCACATCTATGTACATTTTATTGCATCTGCCCACTCACTCAACCTGTCCTAGTCACCCTGCAACCTCCTAGCATCCTCGTCGCAGTTCACACCGCCACCCAGCTTTGTGTCATCTGCAAATTTGCTAGTGTTACTTTTAATTCCATCATCCAAATCACGAATATATATTGTAAATAGTTGTGGCCCCAGCACCAAGCCCTGTGGCACTCCACTCGCCACTGCCTGCCATTCTGACAGGGATTAGTTTACTCCTACTCTTTGTTTCCTGTCTGCCAACCAATTCTCTATCGATGTCAATACCCTACTTCCAATACCATGTGTTCTAATTTTGCCCACTAATCTCCTGTGTGGGATCTTATCAAAAGCTTTCTGAAAGTCTAGATACACTACATCGACTGGCACCCCTTCATCCAATTTACTTGTCACATCTTCAAAAAATTCCAGAAGATTAGTCAAGCATGATTTCCCTTTCATAAATCCGTGCTGATTTGGACCAATCCTTTTACTGCTATCCAAATGTGCTATTATTACTTCTTTAATAATTGACTCCAGCATCTTCCCCATCACCAATGTCAGGCTAACTGGTCTATAATTCTCAGTTTTTTCTCTCACTCCTTTCTTGAAAAGTAGGATAACATTAGCTAGACTCCAATCCACAGGAACCTATCCTATGCAGACCATCAGGCCCTGGGGATTTATCAATTCCATCAGTCTACCCAATACTATTTCTCACCTTATGCAAATTTCTTTCAGATCCTTTATCTCCTTAGATCCTCTAGTACATCTGGGAGATTGTTTTTATCTTCATTAGTGAAGACAGAACCAAAGTACCTGTTCGAATCTTCGGCCATTTCCTTGTTCCCCATAATAATTTCACCTGTTTCTGCCTTCAAGGGACCCACATTTGGCTTTACTAATCTTTTTCTCTTAACATACCTGAAGAAGCTTTAACTATTTTTCTTTATATTCTTGGCGAGCTTACCTTTGTACGTCTTCTTTTCACCCTGTATTGCCCATCAGTGAGACATAATTCAACAATCTTTGCTCCATCAGTCCTACAATCCGTGAGTTGAGCTCTGCCTGGCACCATACATTGCACTACAGTTTTACTGAAATAGTGAGTCACAGCTTGGCCAGTGTCTACTGGAATTTAAAAAAAAAAATCTTCAGTGATTTTAAGGGCTGCCGAATCAGTAATGAGTTTGAAAAAAATCCCATTATTTCAATTGGTAAACTGAAACTCTCAAACCAATACAGCTTTGAGTGCCATTTAGCAAGGCAGAGGAACCTTCAGTGGGATGATTTAACATGCCTTGGCTTACCTGAGAAGGGCAATCACCACCTTGGGCTCAACAGCAACACGTCTAGTAGAGCTGCAGCTTCACAACACTCGAGATACAGGTTCAATTCTAATTTGGACCCTGTCTATGTGGAGTTTGCACACTCTCCCTGTAATCATGTGGCTTTTCTCCTGATGCTCCAGTTTTCTCCCACATCCCAAAGATGTGGCAGCAATCGAGACTCCAGGATGGTGGTTACCTTGCCGATTGGCCGATTTGCTCCCAATTGGGCCCCGCTCTAGGATCTTTGGAGTAATCTACTCTTGGCTCGGGTAGATCTACCCCGGGTGGAGGGGGCAGAGCGGGTTGGAGAGAGAGTAGAGGGATGGAGAGAGAAGAAAGGGGTAGGCGGGGAGGGGGGTGTGAGAGGGAATGGAGAAGGGGGTGAGGGAGAGGTCCCTCACGGTCCAAGGGCAACGCTCCCGCCCCTCCAATCACAGTGCTTCACGCACACAGCCCCGGCTCCACCCCTCTCTCTCCCCGGGGAGATGCGGTGAACAATACAGGGACAGATACAAAAAGTACTAAAAAATAAATTAATTAATTAAAAAAATTAAAAAAGGGGGTCACTAATAACAATAAATAAATAAGTAATTAAATAAATAAGTGTGGGGATGGGATGGGGGGGGGTTAAGGGGAGAGCAGCTGCAGTAGAGCAGAACAATGGTGGAGAGCACTCAGTCCTCTTCCGAGTCCAGGGACAAGTTGAGAGAGTTAACAAGTTCCAAGAAAGGGTTCCATGTATCTAGGAATGTCTTGGTAGAGCCTTTGAGAGAGAACCTAAGTTTTGCAAGCTTTAAATTGTAAAGCACCTCCTTAATCCAGCGGGCGTGTGTCGGGGGACAGGTGAGCTTCCAATTAAGCAAGATCAGTCTCCGGGCTAACAAGGTTGTAAAAGCTAGAACCCGTTTCACCGCAACAGAGAGGTTGGTGTTGGGAGGGGTACCGAAAATGGCTGACAGTGGGTTTGGAGGAATAGTCTGGCCATAGGCTCTGCTTATCAAGTCGAAAGCACTCCTCCAAAAGGCTGCTAGTTTAGGGCAAGACCAAAACATATGGCAGGAGATTGATTACATCTGTTGCAGGTGTCCCTAACAGCGGGGTAAATTCTAGATAATCTTGCATTTGTGTAGTGGACTTTGTGAAGGACTTTGCATTGGATTAGGCCATGACGGGCACATATGGAGGAAGAATGGATCAAATCCAAGGCAGAGTCCCATTGCTGGTCTGTTAGTTTCGTATGCAGCTCACCCTCCCACGCAGCTTTTAATGAGGTATGAGGTTTCAATATAACCAACCCTAACAAGTTATACAAAACTGAGATGCATTTCTTCCGGTTGGGATCTAGAGCTAAGATGGTATCGGTCAGGGTTTCAGGGGGCGATTTGGGAAATGGGGGAATGTCTTCTTCACAAAATCCCTAATCTGGAAAAAACTAAAAAGTTGGGAGCTTGGGAGGCTATAGTTGGACGAGAGCTGCGCAAAAGACGAAAATATGCCATCCTTGTATAGGTTTTTGATACTACTGATACCGTTGCTATGCCAGGTTTTGAATGCGTGGTCTGTACTTGGTTTAAAGCAGTGGGGTCAAGATGGAAGGGCCTTGTAAACCAAAGTTTTTCATAAGTTGACTCCATAGCTTGAGCGAGAGGGACGCAATTGGGCCTGCACCCACAGATGTTATAGGAAGGGGGAATTGGGAGCATAGGACAGACCGCAACGGGAGATGTGAACTCGCCTTTTCCATGTGTACCCACGTCGGTAGGTGGTCGCAATCATCATTCATCCAATACAGGAGTTTTTGCAAGTTAGCTGCCCAATAGTATCGCCTAAAGTCAGGATGTGCCAAACCGCCGTCACTCTTAGGAGACTGCAGTATCGCCTTTCGGAGTCTAGCCGGTTTGAAACTTGTTCTATTTGATCTTATTTGATTGTGCATGGCGGGTTGATTGTTTTCGTGACAGAGAGATGGGTTGAGCGAACTGGAGTGGAACCAATATTCTGGCAGGCAGATATGCTAGTGTTCCGCCAGTGGGTTTAATCTCGACTGTGGGCAAGTGGCATTTTTCTGTGTTTTGTTTCATTAACACATTGCACCTGCAGATCAAAGGGTCGACCGAAAGCAGGCCAAATAAATTATATTAAATCCGGTTACTAGCCACAACTGCCGTGCAACCAGCTCGCGTGCAGGCAAGCAAGAGCAAAGACCTGCTTACGCAATGAGTTCATGTGCGGAAAATTACTCGGAGCGTGCAATGATGATTTCCGCACAGAACTGCAAACAAATGTGCCTGCACACGAACAGGATGTTAATGATTCCTGTCAACGAAATGACTTGTGCACACACCCCATTGGTGGTGCGGATACGCTTGCTTGTCTCCTCCCTTTATTGATTTGCCGTCACAATCCAGGCAGGGAACAGTGGCGGCGCTGCCTGGGTGCATGGACGCTTTTAGAGTATGAATTATTAGCACTGATTGATTGCCCCAGTTGCTTGTCGCAGGACGCTGCTTTCACAGAGGGGTGACCGCTCCACGCTAAATACAAATTAGAAAAATACAAAAGCTCTCCCACACTAAATCCGCTTAGACCGCCAGCCTGTCCCCCGGGTCACGGGGACAGAGCGGAACTGTCTTTTGCAACCCGCCGCCTCGCCGGGACGTTCAGCACATTTGCAGTGAAACTGCCCGGGATTCCCACACGATGCCGAGCGTGGTAGAAAGCCGAATTGTATCCTAGATTGGGAAGGTCGTGTTTTAATTTGAGAACTATTGTAAATATTCCGAAACCTGTTTAAATCTCTTGTTTAAAAAAACAATGAAAACCAGTGGGGGGCTAAGAACAGCAGGAAAATGTTGCCTTTCAAAGTCCTTTTTGAAATGCATTCAATGCGTTAAAGCTAGAAACACAGCAACTGGTTTACATATTACAAAGTCATGGTGATGAATATGTTTAATTTATTGACTCTGAGATAACCAGCTCAATCTGTGCTCTTGCAAATCACCCTTAGGAATTTAGAAGACGATTTATGATTAGCTCAAGGCCTCGAGCGCCGGCCATTTCAGCGGAAGAAACAGCTTAGTTACAAAACGTTATTGGTAAGAGTGTGAGTGAACTGAGTGTGAGGAATTAGAGTATGAGTTGTCAGAGTGTGAAGGCACTGAGTGTGAGGGGTCAGTGTGAGAGGGGGCAGAGCATGTGGAGTCAGAGTGAGTTGTCAGAATGTGTGTTTTAAGAGTGTGAGTTATCAGAGTTTGAGTGAACAGAGTGTCAGGGGTCTTCTTCTTGCGTATGGCAGGCACAGCCTAAAGTTGTAGGACAACTTGTTTTATTTGATTGCCTTCGTCGAAACAGGGCCGATCACGTAAAGGTTGCAATCTTCCAGTGCGAGGGGAGAGAGTGTGAAAGGACAAATTGTGAGGGGTCAGCTTGAGTGGTGAAAATGTAATGGGGTTAGAGTATTTGGTTAGAATGAGGTCAGTACAGTGAGGGGGTCAAAGGATAAGAGTGTGAGTAGTGTAACAGAAGAGCAGGAATGTTTTGCCTTTCAAAGTCCTGTTTTAAATGCATTCAGATTCGGATTGAATCTTTATTGTCATTGTGCGGTGTACAGTACAGAGACAACGAAATGCAGCTAGCATCTCACCCAGAAGAGCGAACACAGAATAATGGAACATTAATATATATATGTACATACAGTAGCAGTAGTGCAATTTTTCTGGGGGAAGGAGTGTCCGGGTGCAGTGACTGGCAATCACCAAGGTGCAGAGTTAGATTGTGTAACAGCCGCAGGGTAGAAGCTGTTCCTGAACCTGCCAGTCCGGCAATGGAGAGACCTGTAGCGTCTTAAAGCTAGAAACACAGCAACTAGCTTACATATTGCAAAGTCATGGTGATAAATATATGTTTAAGCAATTGTCTTGGGGATAACCAACGGTACTACCCACTCTCCACAGCACAGGCAAAACATCTGAGTATCTCAGATAATCTTGAGATTATTTTTAGGCAAATGCTTTTTCCTGACTGTGCTCTTGCAAATTACCCGTAGGGTTTTGTAAGGACAGAAGACGATTTATGATTGTCTCAAGGTCCCTAGGCCTGGCCATTTCAGCGAAAGACGCAGCTTAGTTACAAAATCTTCTTGGTTTAAATAAACGTAATTAAAACAAACGCTTAAAATCTTCTAATCTCTTTGCTAATAACTACAATCTTCCCAAAACTATCAAGATTTCAAAAATGCATTTCCCCTTCCATTCTCTGCATTCGGCGAGTTCAACATTCCACATCCCTTCCTGTAATTTCCCAATTTGCATATCGAGTCTCTTCTGCTGTCATAAACCAAACTGCTGGAGGAACTCAACGGTCAGGTAGTATCCGTGGGGAGGGTTGGGGAAATAGAGGTGTGTTGTTTGAATTCCTCCAGCAATTGGTTTTTAACTTGGGATTCCTACATTTAGTCTCTTGAAATTCCTCTGCTGTTTCATATTTATTTTGGGGTGTGACTTTCCTGACAAGACCCTCCAGGGCATTTCGGAAGACAGTCATAGAGAGGCATGAGGGGATGAGGACAGCAATTTTCCTTCCTTGGACAAGGCTTCCAGATGGATCCTTGCTAGGATCAGGTGGCATTATGATCACCACTGTTGAAATTGGCTTTTTAACCCAATTTAATTTCGACTCGCATGGTATGCAACAGGCGTTTTGCCCTATTAAACCCACCAAACAGCAAGCACACATTTACAGTTATGCTACACTAATCCAATTTTTCCTCCCAGCACATCTTTAAGAGGAAGGGGAATTATCTTTCCAGTGCCTTGTGGGCCTGCTGTACGAAATCCATGTGTTGGAGCCAACGAGAAGAGTGTGGATCAGTCTGCTAGGTAGGCCATGCATTTTATACCTGGTCTGAGCTCTTGCTTTTAAATATTTTGAACCTGGTCTGAGCTTCTTGCTTTTAAATATTGATTCATCAATAGACTGAAGGCTATTCGGACAGGAACGTGGAGACAGTAAAGTTGAGTTCAGTAAAATTACTGCTGATCTGATTGTATTCTGAAGATAGACCAAAAATGCTGGTGTGTCTGGGGAAAAGGAGTAAGTGACGTTTTGGGTCGGTACTCTTCTTCAGACTGAAAGATAGACGAGACTAGATCAAACCGGGCAAGCAACAGATCACAACAGGAAGGGAGGAGTCCATTATAGCCTGTTGTTGGCTGGGGAAGATGTGCTAATGACAGGGATACAAAATTGCAAACAGTGGAACTAGTAGGATGACGGGGGGAGGGGTGGACAAAATACAGAAATTACTTGAAATTAGAGGTGCTGTTCCACCAATTGGCCTGTGGCCTCACTCTGACAGTGGGGGAGGCCCAGGATAGGAAGGTCAGTATGGAAATGGGAACGCGAGTTAAAATGTTTGGCAACTAGGAGATCGCATAGGCCAAAGCGGATTGAGCGTAAGTGTTCAGCGGAACGGTCCCCAAGTCTACGCTTGGTCTCGCCGATATTTCTGCATTTGTTCCCCTACTCCCCCACCCTCATCATCCACTATTAGTACTGGGACATGGTCTGTCAATGAGGTGGATAATGCTGAGGGAACTACAATCAAAAGGATATGGATTAGCATAGAATGGGCAAATAATTAGTGGGAGGTGTTTGAAGATTACATTATTCGGGAACTGTGCCTGAATAGGGTAAAGAATCAGGAATAGAGTTTAATGAACCCATCGTGATACGTTAGCAAGGCTATGCAAAAAGCAAACCAAATACTTGGGTTTATTTTAAAAGGAGTAGAAATGAAAAGTAAATAAGTTATGCTAAACTTGTATAAAAACCTTGGTTGGACCACTCAGTGGAGCTCTGCATGATGTGCCATAGAAAAAATGCAGAAGCACATGAGAGAGTGTGGATGTGGTTCACAAGGATGTTGGAGATGTGAGTGTTTATTCATTGGGGTGCGGGGGGTGGGGGGTGACTGGTAGGGCATAATGGTCGGTTTCTGGTCTTGTGTATAGGATTAGAGTCTAAAGTGACATTGATTATCCTACAACTTTAAGCTGTTCACGCCATATGCAAGATGAAAAAGATGCATTGGGAAACGATGGACCCACTGGACTTGGTTTCTCTTTGGAAATTGAAGCTGGAGGCTGAACAGGGAACACTGAAAAGCTAACATTCTTTATCTCAGTGGTACCATTGTGGGGAAAAGCATCACCAAAGGCTGTCAGTGATCGGGGGTCTCCAGGATACCGATAGGAATTTCAGAGGAAACGTCTTTACCAACAGAGGGGTGAGGCTGTGGAACTCATGCCCAGAGTAACTGATGGAAGTGAAGAATGGGGGAGGCATGGGATGGGTATAAAGGGTCACGCCGAGGCCTGGGGATTAGAGAGGGAGGGAACCGTTCAAGTAGAGCCACGTGGACTGACAGGGCATAATGGTTGGTTTCTGGTCTTGTGTATAGGATTAGAGTCTAAGGTGACATTGATTATCAGTGCGATGGCTGAGTCTGTATGTGTGAAGGATGTTTGAATGGGAGCAACAAACTCTGAGGTGAGAGGTCAGTCTCAAGGTTGACAGGTCAGACTGGCCACTGAATGTGGGGTCAGCCTTTCAATATGATGACATGAATACAGCAATTGTTTGCAAAGAGAGCACAAATTGTGTGCTTTGGTAAATACCTGAAGGGTTGGAGTGACTTTGGTTCAGGTTGTGAGGTTCAAAGTATGCTTTGGCCAGAGGGCTGCAGAATGAAAGGTCAGTGCATTAAAGTTCGGTGTGAAGGGGTGAACGTGAAGGCTCACAGAAGAAGGGATCAGAGTGTGAGAGAAATGAGTGAGGAATTAGTTGTCAGAGTGTGAAGGCACTGAATGCGAGGGGTCAGTGTGAGAAGGGACAGGGTATGTGGAGTCAGAGTGTGAGTTGTCAGACTGAGTTATCAGAGTGCGAGTTATCAGAGTGTGAGCAGTCAGAGTGTGAGGGGTGAGAGTGTGAAAGGACAAAGTGTGCAGTCAGTTTCAATGGTGAAAGTGAGGGGTTAGAATGAGGTCAAGATGGTGAGGGGTCAAACTGTGAGTGGTGAAAGTGTGAAGGGGTAAGAGTGTGAGGAGTGTAAAGAAACAGAACGTGATGGTCCAGAGTGTGAGGGGTCAGAGAGAGGGGTGCAAATGTGAAGAGTCAGAGTGTAAAGAGACAGAGTGTGAGACGGAAATGTAAAACATCAAGAATGTAAGGGGTTAAAGATTGCCTGTTACAGAGTGTGAGAGGACAGAGTGTGAGTGCCAAGTCATGTGAGGTCAGAGTATGTGGGGACAGACTGTGAATGGTCAGAGTGTGCAGGGTTAATGTTCAGGCATGTGTCCCATTCTTTTCTGTCGGCCAGCCCTCTGATACTCTCCTGACACTGCAGGCTCCCGGCTCATTTGTGCCGAGTCACGCTCTCTCAGCAGCTTTGCCCGACCCACCCCCCTGCTCAGGCTCCGCCCTGCTCCTGAAGCCTATGTTAACTCCAGTGACTGTCACGAATCCCGGGAGTGAGCAGTGTGGTGCCAGACTGTGAGCTGGGGAGCCCAGCCTTATGCACAGCAGCTGTCTCGGTGCCCGGCCCCAGCAGGTAAGGTCTTGATCTGCCGAGCCTCCAGCTACAACATCGCCCCTTCTCACCGGAATGTTGAAGGGTAGAGGGGAGGTGTTGTCAGTCCTCGCCCCCTACAGGAGCCACTGGGTAGTGGTTGGGAAACAATACCACCTCCTATAGCACCTCCCACCCACCAAGGCATCTCCACAGAACCCCTGTGCAAACGGGTCCAGCGGAGACCCATGAACCCCAGACCTGAAGAATCAGGGTGGAAGGGAGCTTTGGAATGACGTGCAGGGTAAGAGCTACCCTTCTAACAGGAGGCACCCGGCTGTCTCCACCACTGCGCTCCCAAGAGAATGAGCAAGGATAAGACAGCCACAGTTCTGTGGGAACCCCGACACTTGCTCTCCATCGTTTCTCCACGGGCACCCGAGGTTGCGGGCAGCCACAGCTAAGGCTCAGTAAGAAGGTTTCAAATCAACTGCTGTGTGTTGGCACAACAGGCTGAGCCGCAGTCTGCTGAGGAATGGAGCCAAGGGCCCTCAAATCAGAGTTGATAACTTCCCTGGTGGGTTAATCCCCATTCTTGGCTCTCGGTCATGTCTGGCTCTCGGTCATGTCATGTCTGTGCATCAGCTGCCTTGCCTCCAGGTTCTTCCACCATGTCCACCATGTGCTCTGCAGTTCGCAGGTTCTTTACCTTCAGGAATATGTGGAGATGTTCCTCTTCCTTTGAAATTCATGATTACTTTGCTGCTGTACTCCCTGGTTCAAAGAAACATAGAAACTAGGTGCAGGTGTAGGCCATTCAGCCCTTCAAGCTAGCACCACCATTCAATATGATCATGGCTGATCATCCAAAATTGGTCTATGCCCTGACCAAGGAAGGCAAGAACACCAAACCCTCCCCCCCCCCCCCCCATCCTGATTTCCTGTTTCACCACTTTCAAGGAACTATCTACCTGTACCCACTGGTGCCTTACTCTGTTTGGGTAACAAAGTTTTACCCTGACTGAATTCACAAATAACTACCAAAATATCTGAGACATGGAATATAAATTGGCTGCCAAGGAATTTATGTCAACTTTTGTTGTATTTTCATTTCACATTTCTTGATTCATGGTATGGGCGCATTATGGAAAGTTGCATCAAGGCAAGGGCAGCCCAGTGGTGCAGCGGTAGCATTGCTGTCTTACAGCATCAGAGACTCGGGTTCGATCCCGACTATGGGTGATGTCTGTGCAGAGTTTGTACTTTCTCCCTGTGACCTGTGTGGGGTTTCTCTGGGTGCTCGGGTTTTGTCCCACATTCCAAAGATGTGCAGATTTGTAGGTTATTTGGCTTCTGTAAATTGTTACGAGTATGTAGGATGGAACTAGTGTACGGGTGATCACTGGTCAGCGTGCACTTGGTGGACCGAGAGCCCTGTTTCCACGATATATGCATTCCTTATATATGCAACACCACGAGAGATGCAGACAGCAGCACCAAGCACCATGATAAAAGATAAAGTGCTGGAATAACTCAGCGGGTCAGGCAGCATCTTTGGAGAACATGCACAAGTGGCATTTTGGGCCAGGACCTGCAGGAGGGTCAGCTGCAGAGTTCTCGCACACAGGCAATACCTTAAGTGCACGATCAGATGCCAAGCTCCAAATCACCGTCGCCTTCATCTCTGAAGCAGGTGACAAGATGGCCTTACACTTAGCGTTCTGAAAACAATGTCCCTCAACATCTGGTCCCCACCGTACAAGCAGCATTTCCAAAATCTTGGGAGCTGTCTATCCATGAAGGCAGACAATGGATCATAAGACTACATATGGATATTGGAAGATTAAAAGGTTAAACCTGGCACCGAGCTAATGATCTACTGGGCAGCAATGAGCAGCAGTGATCCCTACCGTGCTCTGTTTCTGGATTACCCACAGCAAACATCTCTATGCACCAGAACAATAACATTCTGCTTGCACAGAATGCTCCACAGGGAAGGATCAGCAAACTGAGTCTACTGGCCAGCACCCCAGCACTGAGAAACCCGTTACTCCCAGTTGATTACCTTGGGCTGGGCATGTCATTTGCAGGTCAGCCATCCAGCTTGGAGCTCCATAGTGGGAAGAGGTGGATAGCGGAAAAAAGTCCACGGATTTATATAAAATTTCTGTGAATAAATGTGACATCCTGATTGACTCCTGGGAATCGATGACCCATGGTCACTCAAAGTGAAGGGGAGACATTAGTGAGAACCTCAGGCTCATGTATTAGGAGAACGCAGAATCCCAGCATAAATCAAGGTGGGATGGCACCATCTCCCGCATTATCCACTGGCCCCATCAGACACCATCTACTTGGCCATGGAGGAGTGCAGTTCCCACAATGTCTTCAACAGACATTTCAAAATCACTGCACCTGAGAGGAAGCAGGTCACCTTCACTGTCGAGGAACTGCCTCGGATAATGAACACAATAACCAGATCATTTTGGGGATGGACAGTTGTGACTGGTGCTGGAACCCTTCCTCACAATCTATGGAAATGGTTGCATGGAGGGGTGTGACATTTTACATGTGCAGGTTTACCGATGATATCAAGCTAGGCAGTTGTGTGGACTCTATAAACAGAATACAAAGCAGCTTCCTGAAGTTGGAGCAAGGCTGAGTCACTGGGGAACCACCCGCCAGATGGGCCAGGTGACGTGGAAATATGAAGTAATCCACTTTGATGGGGAATAATTAAAAAAGTGATCGAAAGGCATTGGCATTCACAGAGATTTGGATATTGTTGCAGGTGCAGCAAGCAACTGAGAAGACATGCCACATGTTGGACTTCATTGCAAGACTTGAGTAGAGACATCTTACTCCAAATATACAGGGTGCTGATGAGACCAAATCTGGAGTTTGACGTATTGGTCTTATCTCCCTACCTAAGGATGTGAAGTGTGTACAATGCAAGTTTGCCACATTGATTACAGGGTTAGTGCAGTGAGTAAATATGCTGAGCCTGTACCCTCTGAATGAAAATTAAAGATAATGTAGGTAAATCAGTCAGAATTCCTTTATGTTCTCAAGTCCACTGCCTTCATCCTTCATTATGAAGTCAATGTAGCTTTATGGGATACTGGCCAGGCGGCTTTTGGAGTATCATGTGCAGTTCTGTTCATCCCATTACTGGAAAGATGTGGAAGCATTGGAAAGAGCGTGGAGGAGGTTTACAAGAAGGATGCTGGATTAGGGGATATTGGCTGCAGATCTGGATTGCTTTCTCTGGAATGTTGGAGATTGCAGGGAGACCTGATACAAGTACATAAAATTAAGAGAGGCATGGGTAGAGTAGATAGTCTGAATCTTTTCCCCATGTGGAAAAATCCAAAACTGCACAGCATAATTTTAAAGTGAGAGGAGCAAAGTTTAAAGGAGATGTGAAGGGCAAGTCTTGTACACTGAGGTGCCTGGAATGCCCTACCTGTCACGGTGGTTAAGGCAGATATGATAGTGGCATTTAAGAGACTTTTGGATAGACATATGGTTATGCAGGGAATGGTGGGATATGGATTATGTGCAGGCAGCTAAGATATGGTCTTGGCACCATGTTCGGCACAGACATTATGGGCAGGACTGTTCCTGTGCTATGTTCATCTTTTCAATGTTTCTATTGAAAAGTTATGCCAAGATAAACCGAGTTATTACACTCATTGATAGGGACACTGTTCCAGCTGCTGTCCATGAGAAAAATTCCAGCGGCTGTTTGTGAGAGGGTGTTGTTCCAGTTGTTTGTGAGTGCTGCTGTTCCTGTTGCTGTCAGTAAGGGGAGTTGTTCCAGCTGTTTTGTCAGGGACTGCTCCTGCTGTTTGTGAAGGATACTGTTCAAGCTCTTGCCAGAGGGGCACTGTTCCAGATGTAGTTAGAGGGGCACTCTTCCATCTGTTGTCGGAGGGATGCTGTTGCAGATGTTGACAGAATACTGTGCACTTAATTTAGCTCTGTGGCGACTCTCATGTGACTGAGGTTTATTGCTCTGGCGACTCAATGCTGCTACCCTGTGTCAGCAGGTCTCAGTACAGGTAGCTCATGGAATGTTTGGCTGTGAGCTATGTAAAGTTGAGACTCTCATGCATTGGGGTTTTGTGGTGAACTGTTGCAATGTAAGAGCCATCAGTGACCACACTGGGGACCAACATCATTTTTCACCTGCCGTTACCACCACTATCTGCCTACTTCTTGAATTATTTCCTATCTGTATAACTTCTGGTCATTTAACTTTGGGTGAGGTCACTGCTGGCTCTTAAAATGCCACAGTTTACTCCAAAATGAACAATTCTCCTCATTCATGGGCCAAAGCGTCACCAACCTGCCTTCTGTCCCGTGTTGTCTGAAAGCCCAGCTTTGTGACATTTACTCTATTCCTTTCATCAACCTTGTCAATTACCTCACCAAAGAAAGAATTCGGTCAGGTTAGGCAAAACAACTTGCCTTTCACAAACTCACACCGACTCGCATTTATCAGCTCAAGCTCTCTTTTCCCCTGTGTAGTTTCTAAAAGTTGTCCCAGATCCAAGGTTAAACTGACCGGCCCTCAGTTACTGGTCAAATCTCATCACACTTCCATCCCACTCCCTCCTTCATGCGTATACCCTGTCCTGAAGCTGACTCATTAACTGGCCTTTCCACTACTCTTTTATCACCTCCACTGACTCTCCTTCCCGTGGGGCACAGGTAGTATCAGAGATCAGCGCATTAGCAGAGATCAGGGTGAACTACTCATCTGCTATTCCTGCCTGTGTACAGAGATCACCTTCCTTTTCTGTAATCAACCCACCTCTTCCTCCAGCTGCTCATTGTTTAACTCCTGCGGAAAATTGCTTTTAATGTTGATTATGTGATATTAATAAGACTCTGCTATTCTTAGAAATTGCTCAGAAAGAATACAGTGATGGGTTAATCAGGCTCAGTACACAGAGGAGGAAGGAAACACACAGAACAGGCCAATGGATTAATCTAACAGAAGATTTGAGGAGTAATCAGCCACAATAGGTGTTCACATGTCACTGTGTGGTGGATAGTCGAGACCAGCAGCAGCAAGGGGACATCAAATTGTGTGGGTTATAAATAGAAGATAGACACAAAAAGCTGGACAAACTGTGGGACAGGCAGCATCTCTGGAGAGAAGGAATGGGTGACGTTTCGGGTTGAGACTCTTCAGATTCTGAAGAAGCGTCTCGACCTGAAACATCACCCATTCCTCCTCTCCAGAGATGCTGCCTGTCCCACTGAGTTACTCCAGCTTTTTGTGTCTATCTTTGGTTTAAACCAGCATCTGCAGTTCCTTCCTGTACACAGGGCGTGCTGTGGGAGGTCCTGCATCAGAAGCGGATGAAACTAGGGAACATAGATTGAGGGGAAGGGGGAAATAATTTTGGTGGGGATCCGATGGATATTTGTTTCACTCAGAGAGTGCTCAATATCTGGAATATGCTGCATTAGAGAGTGGTGGAGGTAGAGTCGCTGACAGCATTTAATAAATGTTCAGATGAGCCCATGAATCTCTTAGCCTTAAAGTACAGTGCTAGGTGATGGAATTAACATGGATGAGTGCTCATTCATAGGTGTGGATTTTGTAGGCCGAATGGCCTGTTTTCATGCAATGCCAGTCCATGAATAGTTTAGTTTAAATTAGTGGTTTATTGTCACGTGTACTCATGTACAGTGAAATGCTTTTTTCTGCTTGCTAACCAGTCAGCGGAAAGATTATAAATGATTACAATCGAGCTGTCCATAGTCTACAGATACATGATAGGGGTGGAAGATTGCAACCTTCAACCTTCACCTGTTTTGATGAATGCAATCAACCCGGCGTGCACAATCAAATAAGATCAAATAGAACAAGTTGTCATACAACTTTAGGCTGTGCACGCCGTACTCAAGAAGAAGAAGAAGATACATGATAAAGGAAATAAACTTTAGTACAAGGTAAAGCCAGTAAGGTCTGATCAAAGATAGTCCGAGGGTCTTCAATGAGGTAGATGATAGCTCAGAGCCACTCTCCAGTTGTTGATAGGATGGTTCATTTGCCTCATAACAGCTGGGAAGAATCTGTCCCTGAATCTGGAGGTTTGCGTTTTCACATTTCTATACCTCTTGCCTGATGGGAGAGGGGAGAGGATGGGGTGATTGCTGTGAGTCGCGTCCTTGATTATCCTGGTGGCCTTGCAGAGGCCGCATGAAGTATAGATGGAGTCATTGGAAGGGAGGTTGGTTTGTGTGATGGTCTGGGCTGCATCCACAATTCTCTTCAATTTCTTGCGGTCTTGGATGGAGATGTTCCGCTGTGATGCATCCCGAGAAAATGCTTTCCAATGCAATATGCAGAGGTTGGTGAGAGTTATTGGGGACATGCCGAACTTCTTAAGCCTTCTAAGGAAGTAGAGGTGTTAGTGTGCTTTAGAAACATAGAAAATAGGTGC
The DNA here is from genome assembly GCF_028641065.1 of Leucoraja erinaceus. Lineage (NCBI taxonomy): Eukaryota > Metazoa > Chordata > Chondrichthyes > Rajiformes > Rajidae > Leucoraja > Leucoraja erinaceus. The sequence goes on along the minus strand of NC_073393.1, from coordinate 19,841,007 downwards.
AGGAGTAGGCCATTTGGCCTTTTGAGCCTGCACCGCCATTCAATATGATCATCAAGTCAAGTCAAGTTTATTTGTCACATACACATACGAGATGTGCAGTGAAATGAAAGTGGCAATGCTCGCGGACTTTAGTGCAAAAGACAAACAACAAAACAACCAAACAAATTATAAACACAATCAAAACACACATATTCTTTTACATAATAAATAATGGAAGGAAAAACGTTCAGTAGAGTTAGTCCCTGGTGAGATAGGCGTTTACAGTCCGAATTGCCTCTGGGAAGAAACTCCTTCTCAACCTCTCCGTTCTCACCGCATGGCAACGGAGGCGTTTGCCTGACCGTAGCAGCTGGAACAGTCCGTTGCAGGGGTGGAAGGGGTCTCCAACATGGCTGATCATCCAACTCAGTATCCTGTACCTGCCTTCTCTCCATACCTCCTGATCCCTTTAGCCACAAGGGCCACATCTAACTCCCTCTTAAATATAGCTAATGAACTGGCCTCAACTACCTTCTGTGGCAGAGAATTCCAGAGATTCACCACTCTCTGTGTGAAAAATGTTTTCCTCATCTCGGTCCTAAAAGATTTCCCCCTTATCCTTAAACTGTGACCCCTTGTTCTGGACTTCCCCAACATCGGGAACAATCTTCCTGCATCTAGCCTGTTCAACCCCTTAAGAATTTTGTAAGTTTCTATAAGATCCCCCCTCAATCTTCTAAATTCTAGCGAGTACAAACCAAGTCTATCCAGTCTTTCTTCATATGAAAGTCCTGACATCCCAGGAATCAGTCTGGTGAACCTTATCTGTACTCTATGGCAAGAATGCCTTTCAAAGCAATGTTATTGGCCATTGCTTTGATATGACTGGTTCGGGGCAGTTACTGATGATATTTACTTCTAGGAACTTAAAGCTTTCAACCATCTCTACTTCTGTGCCGTCAGTGTATACTGGGGTATGTGTACCACTTCGCTTCCTGAAGTCGATCATTATCTTCTTGATCTTGGGTAGACAAAAATGCTGGAGAAACTCAGCGAGTGAGGCAGCATCTATGGAGTGAAGGAAATAGGCGACGTTTTGGGTCGAGACCCTTCAGACCTGAAACGTCGCCTATTTCCTTCGCTCCACAGATGCTGCCTCACCCGCTGAGTTTCTCCAGGATTTTTGTCTATCTTCAATTTTCCAGCATCTGCAGTTCTTTCTCCTTTATCTTGCTCTCAATGATAGAAAAATTGTGCCTTAACACCAGGTCTCAAAGTTTTCAATCTCCTTTCTATTCTCTGTCTCGTCATTATTTGATATCCGTCCCACCACGTTGGTGTCATCCAGGAATTTGTAAATGGAATTGGATTTATATTTGGCTGCACAGTCATGTAAGGAGTAAAGAGTGGGCTAAGAATGCATCCTTGTGGAGCACCAGTGGTGAAGATTATTGTAGAGGATGGTTTGTCCCCTAGCATCATTGATTGTGGTCTGTTGGATTGGAAGTCCAGGATCCAGTGGCAGAGATGAGTGCTGACTTCAATTTTGATGAGTTTGGTGATGACCTTGGATGGGATAATGGTATTAAAAGCAGAAAAAAAATCTCTCATAGGTGTTTCTCTTCTCCAGATGTTCCAGGGATGAGTGTAGGGCCAGAGAGACAGCATCAACCTGTTATGGCAGTTATGCATTCCATAACTAACCTCTCAAAACATTTAATCTAGATTGGGTAAGACGGCCTCTAGGGTTAATCCTGTTGCTGATATTAACTCCTAACCTTCTGTTTTGGCAGATTGAGAACTCTGGAAACATTGGAAGCAGTGTGTGGACAATGGACCAGACCATGAAAGAACTTACTCCCATCCCTGTCGTTATAATCGGTAAGCGAGCTCTACTAACCATCATCCCCATCACCCCCTTCTACCAAGTCACTCCAACTATTGTCCAAGTAACATCGCTGTGCTGGAGGAAGGAATCCCGGCAACACTTCTTTGTGAGATCTGCTCACTGTAAGGGCTCAGGATGTAAAATCGCCTGGCGCCCTCAATCCTCTCTTTCAATGTTAAATTAAATATTGTAATAATTTTGTATCTCCAAGCACATTATCTCCTCCTTCCATCTCTGTTTGAATATTGTAGTGCAGTTTCAATTCCTTAGGCCTAATCTATTGTTTGCAAGTGTGCAAATGATTGTATAATCTTATGTGTTCACCTGGATTAATGACCTGCAGTTTATATTAATGCAATCCCAGGAGGTATCTGTGTGGTTTTACTAGGTGGAAACTCATTGGCTGAGCTCCACCAAGTATTTTAAAGGGACTATAGAATCACGGAAAGGTTTCAGCACAGAAGGATGCCACTCAGCCCATCAAATCTATACTGTTCTGATGTAAGAATATGCCAGCAAGTTCCACTCTCCCACACCTGAAACTTCCTCCCTGATTTGGACATGCAGTGAAATGTGTTGTGCTGCATGTTTTGCTGGCTAATGCAGGATAACTGACCATGATTTATTTTAAATTCACTTTACTGGTGAGTGTTTTATTTAAAAATTTCCTGCCTGATCATTTAGCGCACATTTTCAAATGATATTAAGAGTCGAGAGAGTATAATTGTCAAATGCACCAGGAACAGAACAATGAAATTCTTGCTTGCTGCAGCTTATAGACACCGGAGGTCATGGGGCCATTGAGTCTATGTCCACTCCCAGATCAACCCAGTCGATCCTAGTCACCCACATTTTCTGTAGCCTGTTCTTTTGTGCGGTATTTGCAGCAGCCAATTTACCTCCCAACCTGCAAATCGTTGGGATGTGCGAAACTAGAGCACTTGGGGGAAACCTGGCTCACATGGAGGGCATGCAACACCACACTGCGAGGGCCGAAGGCTGTAATCAAACCCGAGTCACTGAGCTGTGAGGTTGCAGTACCTGCTGCTTCCCCACTGTGCTGCCCTTTGATCCTGCAATTTGTTGAGATCCAAGTAACAGAGGCACATATGCTATTCAGTGGCAACTGATGACAAGAGGGCTCGATATAACTGTCGAGTTAGACCCTGACCATTCCGACCTTCACTCCACTCCTGCTCTTGTCCAATCATTTCCAACATAGGCACAGCGCTTTACTGCAGTCCTCCAGTTAAAGTTTCTTAAGTAGACTATCCAGATCTTAATTGTTGAAATAAACTGCATGGTTTACTTGCACAATTCTACTCAGTTTAATTTAAAGTGAATATTGCAAACTTGTTTCATGCTGACAATGAGCTCACCAATCAGGATCTCTGATGAAGGTACTAATTGCCTCTCCCTATATTAAAACACCACCGGCCACTGTGTGCAAACACCAACTGGCAATCTAACACCTGCTCCTGCATTAAGTGCTTTGACCCGAGACATGTTTTCCCGTTGTCGAAGCTGTCTGCCCTACTGTGTTTCCCCAGCAGTTTGTTTTTTCTTGTCCAGCATCTGGTGTCTCTTGTTTCTCCACCTGAGACGGTTGACAATAACAAGACACATCCCCTAAAGGGAACGTGTCTCTGAAAACATTGCCATACCGATAATTCTGAAGTCATGATCATTTACTGGTTGCCCTACTCGTACTGGAGGCGGGGGCCAATTAATTCAAGGCAGGTGGGATGGTTTGGGGACGAGGCTGTTCTCTGTTCATTAATTTCACCCAGTAGTCTGCACTAAGCAATGCACAGCTGCTGGAATAGTGTAGTGGTGGACAAGCAGGGTACTGGCATGAAACGTCTGTGGTCGCTGGGGAGTGGACCATTAGAGCTGAGATAAGCTCAGTCATACAGCACAGAAACGGGCCCTTTGCCCCACCATGTCCATGCCAGGGGTTTTGCCCATTTGCCTGGATTAAAATTCCATGCCCATTTAAATGTCTGTCTAAATGCCTTTAACACAGTGATTGTATTAGATTCCACTACCTCCCCTGGCAGTAACATCCAGATATTGCCACTCTATGTGGTAAAAGCATCCCACATACCTCTTTTAAAACTCCTTCCTCTCACCTTGAACCTATCGCCCATTGTTTTTGATATCCCCACCAAGGGGAAAAAGGATAGTGACGACCTGTTCTATCAATGTCTCCCATAATGTTACAAACCTCTATCAGGTCACCCCTCAGTCTCCTTAGCTCCAGGGAAAACAAACCCAGCCTTTCTCCCCATAGGATGACATCCTAAATGAATCTAAGTGAATCTCTCTTGCCTTCTCTCCAGCACAACCCCATCCTCCCTATAGTGGCAATGAGAACTGCAGACAATATTGTAAGTGTAGCCTAACTAGAGTCTTGCAATATAACATCCCAATGCGCGTATTCTATTTCCCGACTTCTGAAGGCAAACCTGCTACATGGCTCCTTCACTGGCCTATACACCTATGTTGCCACTTTAAAATAAATGTAAACTTGGACTCGATCTCCCTGTTCTTCAGCATTCATTGTGCCCCTCCATTCACTGTACATGCCCAACTCCTGCCTCCTTTTCCCTTCGTACAATGCAGGCAGGGCTTGAAACTGGAGACTTTGTATCTGCATGGGTGTATGTCTCGACAGAGTGATGCGGTTCCCATTGTACCTCAAAAGGATTGGTGTGCATGGTCTGTCATAGCTGATGTTGGTGATATAAGATATCAGAGGCAACTTCTGGTCTATTTCCATGCTGTTTCACACTGATGAAACATTTTTCTGAAGCAGCCTTTCACTCTCGCCAGCCATGATCTGTTGCCAGCAACTCCACTTACTCTGGGAAACACAGGCAGCATCACAAGATGCAAGTTGCATCTGGGAGAGCTGCTCCTGTCTGTTCTCAACCAGCTCCCTCCACCAGTGATTGGTAGAGAATGGTTGGAATTTCATCCATATTTACCTCTTTCCCATTCCCGCACCACACCACCACGCCCCTCCATGACTGCTAAAAACTGCTTACTATTTTCATCCACTATCATCTAGGCAAGGAATTCCTTAATATGTAGGAAGGAACTGCAGATACTGGTTTATACTGAAGATAGAAACAAAATGCTGGAGTAACTCAATCGATCAGGCAGCATCTCTGGAGAAAAGGAATAGGTGACATTTTGGGTCTGATCCCTTCTTCACACCGAAAGATTGCAAAGCCCAGAACAAAACAGGGCCAGCAACAGATGACCTCAGGAAGGGGAAGGCCACAATGGCCCATTGTTGGCTGGGGAAGATGTGCTAACGACAGGGATACAGGCATGCAAACAGTGGAACAAGTAGGATGATCTGAAGAAGGGTTTCGGCCCGAAACGTTGCCTATTTCCTTTGCTCCATAGATGCTGCTGCACCCGCTGAGTTTCTCCAGCATTTTTGTGTACCTAGGATGATTAGGGTGGGGGAAGGGGGAGAGAGGGTGGAAAAAATGCAGGTAACTTGAAATTAGAGAGATTAACGTTCATACCACTGCGTTGTAAGCTGCCCAAGTGAAATACAAGGTGCTGTTCCTCCAAGAAAAGAATGGAGGGATGGAGGAGAGTGGATGAGTGGATGTGTAGTGAAGAGGAAGTAGTTGCAGAGGGAAGAGTGAGCCTGCAATGGGAAGGAGGATCGGGGAAAGACGAGTTGCTGATGTGCATCCTGTGAACATCACTCACTGCGGTCTCACTGACTGATGGTAGGAGGGTAAGGTGCTGTCTGGACTGGATGATGCCTCAAGCAAGAGTTGGATCCATCTTCCTCCCAATCCAGCACTATCATGCCCTTTGCTTCTGAGCAGTGTTCAGTGTGAGTTTCCATGTTTCTTTAATTGCAGACACCTCAAGCAGCTGAATTAACTAGAGAGGCCAACTCACCCCTATCACCTGGAGCAGACTCCATTAGCGACACAAAGTGTATAGTGACTTCACACCCCTTAACATTTTTTTTTATTTATTTCAAACAGGGAATGGTCCTTCAGCCATTTGTCTGTCATACTTCCTATCAGGATATAGACCTTACTTCAAGGAATCTTCAGTCCATCCCAATCCTATTCTTCAACGGAAATTGGAGGCAAATCGGGGGAAATCCATTGTAAATCAGGTAATCAACAGTGACTGAGCTTAACAGCAAATAGTTTCTGGCTTTTGCTCTTTCGCTCCCTTTTGAACTACTTTGCTACTTACTACTTAGCTTTTGGACTACATATTTATAGAATCATGGACATTTCTAGCGCAGTAGAAGTCATAAGAATCAGTGAGAGACACAGCATGCTCTTCACTCCACCTGGTCCATTCCGACCATCAACCACACATGTACACTGATCCTACACTAATCTTAATTTGTATACTTCTTGCAATCTCACCACCCACTCACCTACACATGAGGAGAAATTTATAGCAACCAATTATCTTTCAATGTGCACATTGAGGAGAACATGCAAATACAGCACAGACAGCAATAGAGGTCAGAAATGCACCCAGGTCTCTCGCACTATAGAGCTAGCAGCTCTATCCACTGCACAGCTGTGCTGCCATTTACTTAATCTTTGTCCCATTCAGCCATGAACAATTCCGGTGGCACTGTGGCTCAGCAGTAGAGTTGCTGCCTTACAGCGCCATGTATTGTATTCATGTATAGTTTTTACTTTGACAGGACAGCCGGTAAACACATTTTTTTCACTGTGCCTTGGTACATGTGATAATAATAAACAAAACTAAGCTAAAGCTTCTCTGTACAAAATGAAAGATGGGCAGAACTAAAGATGGGGAGCTGAGACAGAAGATCTAGAGACACCAGTTTCACAAATGGTTCTTAGAGGGATTTGAGGAGTTGGAATGAACAGGCTTGCTTTGCACTAAGCTAGGGAGCTAATTGGCTGCAGTGCTACATGTGGGGGCTCCTTGTTCAGCATCTCTCCATCATACACCTGCTCATCGATATTTTTACACCTATTTGTCTCCCCTGCCATTCCTAGGACCTGCAGTTCCTGTCTGAGGGATTGGAAGGCCGTTCACACAGCCCGGTTGGCATCCTGTTTGATTCTCTTCTTCGTCCTGATGCTGATTTGGGTGTATCTGTGGATTCAGTGCTCAGCTGGAGGCTTGAACCTGACCAATATATTCCTCACCTGGCTCTGGGCAAAGGACCACTGGGAGGAGTTTGGCACGTAAGTTCCTGATTATGCACTAGTGGCTGTGTTTGACTGTGGATGGTGGCATATTTTTGTGTTTATATATGGCTTTGTATTACATCCTTAATAACATGTTCAATAAACAATATGAAAACTGTTGAAAAATAACCAATGGTTCTAATCACATTTATAATCCATTGGATCAAACACCCCTCCACTCTGTGTAGGAAGGAACTGCAGATGCTGGTTTAATCCAAAGATAGACATAAAATCATCATAAAATGCTGAAGGTGTCTATCTTTTCTGGAGAGTCGACTTGAAACGTCACCCATTCCTTCTATCCAGAGATGCTGTCTGTCCCGCTGAGTTACTCCAGTATTTTGTGTCACCCTTCCATCCTCTGTTTCATTATGCACCTCTTCACTCGTTTGACCTAGTTTGACCCATGGCTGTGTGATCCAGTGGGACAGAGCTATAAATCATAAGCTACACTTTCTCCTTATGTCTTCTCATTCAAAGTACCAATGGTGAATTACCCAATGACACAACATCCTGCAACCCTGACGTTTCTCTTCCTATCAATGACCTCTCAGCTAAGTAGCTTTCATTAACTTTGGAAAAGCACAATAATATTCAGGATTAACCCTTACTTGATTTTGTTCCATTGGCAGTCTATAGAGGGTTCCGTCTTCACCCTCAGCCTTGGGGACTGGATGGAGCTGCCCGACCTCCCTTTCAGGGACTGGATGAGGGACAAGAGAAGGTAAAGGCTTTATCAGATTTAATATGCCTACACTGACCTGCCTGATTTTGTTCCAACATCTTTTCAACCCTTACCAGCCAATATTACAATGATACCACAAACATGTGCCAATTGAGATCACATTGAGGGAAGATTTGGATTTGAGCTAAATGTGGTGCAGAGAGTTGCACGGTACAGCTGCAATTAGAGCTAATGTCTCTGTGCCAGACACAGGGTTCAATTGTTACCTCAGATACTGTCAGTGTGAAGTTTTAATATTCTCTCTGTGACTGAGTTTTCTTCATGTGTCACCAACTCTTACAGCATGGATACTGGCCATTCTTTAGAGACTGCCTAACATACAGATAAGATGGTCATCATCCCATTATCCATGGGGCAAAATTAACTGCAATTTCACCAATTTTCCAGCACTGGTACAAGTTCTTGAAGGTAGCAGAGCATGTAGATAACATGGCTTTGAAGGCATATGGGTTATTAGTCGTTAGTCCGGCAATGAATTCAAGAGCAGTGAGGTTATAATCCAACTTTATAAAACATCGATTGGATCTTAGCTGGAGTAGTACATAATGCTCTGGTCACCAAGGTGGAAAAAGGATGATATAGCACAGGAGAGGGTGCAAAAGAGATTCACCAGGATAAGCATGGGATGAACTATGTCAGCAATGTGGACAGACTGGACAGCATGGGTCTGTCACCCTAGAATGGAGGAGGTTAAGAAAGGGACTTGATTGTGATGCCTAAAATGCTGAGGGATATAGATCGGGTAGACGGCAGGCCATTTTTTCCCATATAGATAAAAATGTAGGACATGGCTGTGGATATTAGAAGAAGAGATTTAGAGAGAATCTGTCGGGGACCTTTTGCACCCAGATTGCAGCGGGTACCTGAAATACCCAGAGAAAGAGAGTAGTGGAAGCCGCATGACTCCATAACTTTTAGTGTACTGGGCAAGCTATAATTCGGAGAACAATTTGAAAACTGAATTCTATAACAAAAGATTTGGTATCTGTAAGTTGGTAAAACTCCAGTAATCAGTAAGTGGACAGGAAACCAGGTATCCTCAGTCCATCAGTTACGTATTTGCCTGCCGCCAGGGAATAAACCCTGGCCTGGGCAACATGTAAACTCATGGAGAACATGAAACAAAGTGAAAAACAGTCAAATTTTAAAGTGTCATTGAGTCATCGATTCACAGGATTATTCAACACAGGCCCTTCGGCCCACCATGTCCATGCCCACCCACACTAATTCTATTTGCCCACTTTGGAACCTCATTCTTGTCTATTTGCGTGTCTGCGTAAATATCTTTTATCCTAGTAATTGTATCTAATTCTACCACCTCCTTTAGGAAACTTTTCCCCATATTGAAGGTAACTAACACTATATGACATAATCTAAAAGATCTACCCCTAAAATCCCCCCACGAGCTCCTGATTTGAAACCCCTTCCATGGATAAAAAAATCCTGATTATGTATCCTCTCGTACTCTTGGATACTTCTTTCAGCTCTTCCCTCGGCCAGCTTAATTCCAGGGAAAACAAGCCTATCATGACCAATCTATTTCAAATGATCTTTTCAGGCACCAATTGAAAGGCGTTTCGACAGGTACTTGGGTTGAGAAGGAATGGAGTGACATCTAATGGTAGCAAATGGGATTAATGTAAAACGGGACCTGTTCTTGCTCTCTTTGAAAGAGGCGCTGCCCGCCCCAGTGAGTGTGCAAACGTGGAGCCAACCCGTAATATGAGTGGGAGTATTTTCTCAGTCAGACTTTGTCGACAGTTGGGGTGGGGGATCTGGGAGAGAGAGATAGAGCTGGCGATGCCGCACAGACGGAAAAGTTTGATAACGACCTATTAAAATCCATCCTTCGGCCACTCGGCAACCTGGGATGATCTGATCTGACAGCCCTCTCCCTAGCTCGCTGCGTGCCCGATCCTATGCAGAACCTCCACAAAACCTTTGGGCTTCGGGTAACACCTGCACAAAGAGCCTCTGCTAACAAGGGCTGGCGAACTGTGCTGGTCAAAGTGCACTGGGCGAGATAGCTGGGGGAAATGCACCGCAACCACCACAAACTTGGAACAGCACAGACCCTCTACTCAATCTATCCAATACTAAAGGACAGGCATTTCGCAATTAAATGTCTTATATCCAGGGGAGCAGTACTGCCGGAGCTCACTGGAGCGCCGCTCTGGTACCTCTGTAAAATCTTACAGGGATCCTGGATAAAGTGAACGCACTATGTTCTTATCCCAGATTGGAGGATATTAAAACTGGAGAATATAGGCTTCAAGTGAGAGGGGTGAGATTTAGGAAGGGGTTCAAGGATAATAATTTCACTGAGAAATTTCACTGAAGAATCTAGAGGGTTGTATGCCATATCCAGGAAAAAGGGGCTGCTGCAGAATGCTACCTTGGTCAGCAAAGACTGGTGCACCGACTCGCCCGTTGCCGTGCAGTCTATAACTGCATAACTCCACAGATTGTATTAGGTCTCATTGAAAGCTACTGTCTGAACGATCACGAACAAAGGTCCATCCTACAACGTCCCCAGCGCAAGACTTGCAGGATGATATCAAGGAGCTCGGCTCCAACTGCAGTAGACAAACGATAATATTTCAGGTGGAATGAAGTTTGAGTGGAATAAATAGTGTGACCACAATTGCTTTGGCAGTGGATAGTCTTGCTGCCTAAAGGGGCACACCCACCACAATCTAATCAAATGAACGACAGCCAAATTGTAACTGTAAAGGTTTGTCTGCATCTGGCAGATTGTTTCCTGACATGGCGTCAGAGGCAATCGCTTACGTTTCCCAGAGTCTCGCTTGTCGCAGTGTGAACACTTGCAAAGGCGGTGGCTTGTTCTTTCAGTGAAAATAAAGATATAACGATTTAACGTTATTAAACCTCTGTTTGACCCTCATGGGAGACTAGCTTGCCTTCCCCTGCCTGTATCAGATAAAATATTTTTACACACAAATTATGAATAAAGATAAGAAAATGTTTCAAACACAAGTAATATTTTCTTATTCCAGTAGCAAACACATTAAGGATTAAATGAAGATAATAAATTCGTTAACTTTTTGAATATCTCATAATTGCATATTAATGAACTGAACTAGAACTGGGACTATGTACAGTAGTGTATAGAAACATAGAAAGAACATGCAGGAGTAGGCTATTCGGCCCTTCGACAATGCCGATTAATATGATCATGGCTGATCATCCAACTCATTTATCCCGTACCTGCCTTCTTCCATACCGTCTGAGCCCCTTGGCACAAGGGCATCTAACTCCCTCTTAAATATAGCCAATGAACTGGCCTCAACTACCCTTTTTTTTCCCCCATTGACCACTCTTTGAAAAAAGTTCTCCTCATCTCAGCTGTGACCCCTTATCCTTTCCCCAACATCGGAACAATCTTCCTGCATCTAGCCCGTCGAACCCCTTAAGAATTTTGTAAGTTTCTATAAGATCCCCTCTCAATCTCCTAAATTCTAGAGAGTATAAACCAAGTCTATCCAGTCTTTCTTCATAAGACAGTCCTGACATCCCAGGAATCAGTCTGGTGAACCTTCTCTGCACTCCCTATATGGCAATAATGTCCTTCTACTAATGTAAGTAGTGTATGAACAGCAGAACATGAAAGGAAGCTATTGAGTTGACAGAATTCTAGATTAATTAATTGGTAGACTAGTTAACAATTTATACACAGTTTATACAGCGCTGCGCTCGCTTTTTTTTTCCCCCAATGACGTTTGACAAATCCAATGCGTTTTTATCGGAATACCGAACTTGCTTATTGTCAGTGCAACGGCACCCCCTCCTGTGGTGACCAGAACTGCAAGCAATACTCTAAGTGCAACCTAACCAGTGTTTTGTAAAGTTGAAAGAATGCAGTTGCTGGAATCTTTTCAAATCCAAGTGCTAACTTAGAAAACAGGCTGAGTTCCCACAATATTTACCTTCAAGATAAAATGTTTTGTTTCCGTGCAAATCACATCTGGCAACCTCCCTTCCACAGCCTCCAACTTTATAGTTTCCCAACCTCACGCTGCCCATTTCTATCCCCTTCCCAAAATCCACAAACAGGACTGCCCTGGCAAACAATTGTTTCTGCTAGCTCTTTCCCAACATACAGTAACTGATCTCCAAATACGATTCTTTCCTATCCTCTAAATATGCATAAGCAATTCCTCCTCGTCACCTTCTTAAAGGTACGTCCTTTAATTCTAAGGCTATAACCTCAAGTCCTAGACTCTCCCACCAGTGGAAACATCCTCTCCACATCCACTCTATCCAAGCCTTTCACTATTTGATAAGTTTCAATGCAGTCACCCCTCATCCTTCTAAACTCCAGCGAGTACAGGCCCAAGTGCCATCAAATGCTCATCATATGTTGACCCACTCATTCCTGGGATCAATCTTGTAAACCTTCTCTCGACCCTCTCCAGTCCCAACACATCCTTCCTCAGATATGGCGTCCAAAATTACTCACAATACTCCAAATGCGACCTGACCAGTGCCTTATAGAGCCTCTGCATTACATCTCTTTTTTAGTATTCTAGCCCTCTTGAGATAAATGCTATCATTGCGTTTGCCTTCCTTACTACCGATTTGGCTTGCAAATTTACTCTTTGAGAATCCTGCACTAACTCTCCCAGTCCCTTTGCACCTTTGATTTCTGATTCTCTCCCCATTTAGAAAATAGGCGACACCATTATTCCTACTACCTAAATGCATGACTCCACACTTTGCTGCACTATATTTCATCTGCCACTCTCTGCCCACATTCCCAACCTGTCCAGGTCCTTCTGCAGAGTCCCTGCTTTCTCTACACTACCTGCCCGTCCGTCCATTTTCGTATCAGCTGTAAACTTGGCCACAAAGCTTTCAATCCCCTCATCCAAATCATTAATATACAACGTGAAGAGCAGCGGCCACAGAACCGACCCTTGCGGAACTCCGCTAGTCATTGGCAGCCCTTTGCATTATGATTTGGATTTCTTCCCTTCCACCTATATTCCTGCCTCAGGGTTCACAATTTGCACTTCTATCCTTATTTCACACCTCTTGTCTTTTCATCTTTGGCTTCTGTTCAGCTGTTTGCTTATCAACCCCCCCCCCCCCCCCCCCCCACACCCCCTCACCTGTATTCGCCTATATCAAGCCAGGCTTTGTCTCGCCTCTCTGTCTTTCCAGCCCCCAATCTGTGTGAAAGAGGGGCCCTACCCAAGACGTCTTTGTCCAGAGATGCTGAGTTCCTTGAGCACTTTCTTTCTTTTCTTTTGTAAACCAGCGTCTGTATTTGTCTGTATTTCCTTGTTCCTCTATCAGTAGCATGTTGAGTTGCAGTGTAAAGGATAATAATCTCGCTGAGGGGTTTGGTGACTTCTCGAGTGGTTACAGAATTTTGTGGTTCTAACAAATACAAGTTGTGGGAGAGACGGACGAGTCATTTTCAATGGTTCCCCAACAGACCACCACTGATGCGTCTGCTTACTTTGCAGGTGCCTACGGAACGACAGAGCCACAACGGCGGACATTGCCCAGTACTACCAGCACTACGTCCATGCTAAAGGGCTGGAGGGCAACTTCGTGTGCGGGACCGTTGTCACCTCGGTGAGGCGGTTCAGTGGGCCTTCTGACCGGGAAGAGGAGCCATGCATGGCCCAAGCGGCCGGAGCTCAAACCGCCGACACCTCCACTCGCACCGGCCTGTTCGAGGTGTCCGGTTATAGTCAAATGAAGGATGGCTCGAAAGAGACCTTCTGCATCTATGCGGAAAACATTGTCCTGGCCACGGGCACTTACGATAGCCCCGCTCGACTTGGTGTGGACGGAGAAGATCTTCCATTCATTTACCACACGACTTCGGACGTGGAAACGGCCATCAGCGAGCATCAAAGGGGAATGAGCAGTGACCCTATTTTGGTAGTGGGGGCTGGTCTGACTGCTGCCGATGCTATCATCGCCGCTCGCCACAGCAATGCCCCAGTGGTCCATGTGTTCCGCAGGGAGGTGAATGACCCATCTCTGATCTTCAACCAACTCCCCAAAGTGATGTATCCGGAATACCACAAGGTTCATCAGATGATGATACGGCAGGTCTGTATCAGCACCGGCCCGTACGACGACTACCTCAGCCTTCCGAGGCACCAGGTGATCGGTTTCACCCCCGACAGCAAGTGCATCCTTCGGGACTTGGAGTCGAGAGAAAACAGGATAGTCAACTTCTCCACAGCCCTCGTCCTGATTGGTTCAGACCCCAACCTGACGTTCCTGCCTGACTGTGGAAGGTCGCTGGCAGTCAATGTGGGGATGCCAGTGCACGCCAAACGCAACCCCATCGAGGTGGACTGCTACACGTACCAGTGCGTGCAGGAGAGTGGCGTCTATGCCCTCGGGCCGCTGGTGGCCGACAACTTTGTCCGCTTCCTGCAAGGAGGTGCTCTGGCCGTCATCAGTGCTCTGCTCAAGGACCGGGCCGATGCCTAAAGTCCAATCCAGAGCCAGCCTTCAAGCAGCCGAACACTCAAACTTAACATTAACATGGTGGTTGAAGGCCAGCGAGGGGTCTCCTTTGGGATCCCGCCTTCATTTTGCGCCACTGAGTGATGCAAATGAATCCCTCCTTCATTTTGGTTACACTGAGTGACACGAGGTGCGAAGGGCAGCTCACCGGCAAAAAATGTACTTTGTGGGGAAAAGCACAGGCGCCTGTCAACCAAAGTGAAGTGGGTGATATAAACACAATGATAAGTGGTGTGTACCTGGTTTAAAGCCTATTGTCTGAGAAGATCTGTCACAATTTTCCCACTCACCAGCACACGTTAGATAAGCTCAAGCAAGGGATAGGGACCTCTCTCGACATAGCTTTTGTGTGTGTCAGCGAACCAGACAGAAATTCTGTGAATCCAGATTTCCTGGAAAAACACGTTCAGGCCCGTATTTATTCCAGGAAAGCCCACTTGGACTCTGGGACCATGCAGATTCATTGGGAACCACAAATTGAGGGCCAGGCACTTAATCAGCCCCCCCTGACAATTCCAGGCAGACGCTGCTTTGTAAAGTTTCTGTGTTGGCGGACAGTCCAGGCCAACAGAGTAAAGTGCCTGTGTGAGTGAAGGTCTTGGTCATGGGACCATGGAGTACAGAAACGGGCCCTTCGGCCCACCACATCCACATTAAAGCATCTGATTCCATTTGCCAGCACCCGGTCCACTGCTCTCTATGTTTGACAGATTCAAGTGTTCGTCATGTACCTCATGTTAGAGTCTCTGCCTCCACTACCCCTCGGGCAGTGTATTCCACAATCTAACCACCTCCCTGGGAAAAGATCCTCTCAAAGCCTCTTTCCCTAACATTCAGGAACATTTGCCTATAGTTTTATACATCTCTGCAATGGGGAATTGTCTTTCCTACTATCTCTATCACACCCTCATTCAAGCCTACTCGGATTAATAATTCAGCCTGACAGTTAGTTCTACATGTAGACAGAGGTTGATAGATGGTTGTCTTAAAGCTTCAGTTATCTCTCCCAGTGTGGGCCAATGTTGCAATTAATCTCAGGGTATACGGCAATTTCTCTACTGAACATAATTTATTTTCTACCTGTATATCTAAAGTTTGTAAAGACTGACATTGTTCTAATAAAGTAATATGTTTTACTGTAAAACGTGCAATGTTGCATTTGTTTTTCTAAAAGATTTAATATAAAAAAATAGCTTCACAATAAAGTTGCTGGCAATTTTCTGAAATATGGAGGTAGTATTAACAGCTTTAACGGGAGGGAGTATGGGGAATATTGGCAAAAGAGACAAATAAAACTAAGGAGGCATGTTAAAAGGATATTCAAATGAGATTATATGGATGAAGAACAAAAGAAGAGGCAACATGACTTTGGGGAGTATACTGTGGACCTATGTGGGAAATGGAAGATTTGTTGCCAAATTTATATCAAATGCATTAATAACATAGTCATTATTTCACGGAGTCTCACAGCATTGAAAGAGTCCATTTGACCTACTATGTCCAGGCCAACCAGTGGACTCCCATTTTATTAATCCGATCATCCAGCACCTAGCCCATAGTCTTCAATGCCTGGGTGATTCAAGCACTCGTCTAGACACTTCCTAAATGCTATCAGTGACTCTGCTTCCACCACTTTCTCAGGCAGTGTATTCTAGGTACAAAAAAATGCTGGAGAAACTCAGCGGGTGTAGCAGCATCTATGGAGCGAAGGAAATAGGCAACGTTTCGGGCTGAAACTCTTCTTCAGACTGAACAGACAATGGTATTCCAGGTACTCTCTGATTGAACCTCTCAGATCCCATTTCCCTGTCTTCCCTGTTACTCTAAATCTATGTCTTATAGCTTTATGTCTTATAGCTTTATCCTGCTCTTATATGACAAATCATTTCCTGCTGTCTACCCTACCTATATCCCTCATGTCCCTTCATAAACTCCTCCACTCCAAGGGACACAGAACCAGTCTTTCTTCATCTCTCCAGTCTCTCCTCAAAAATGAAATGCTCCATCCCATTGACATCCTGATGTCTGATGAAGGGTTCCGATCCATAATGTCACCCATTCTTTTTCTCCAGAGATGCTGCCTGACCTGTTGAGCTACTCCTGCATTTTGTGTCTATTTTCAACATGCTGATGAATCTCCTCTGTACCCTCTCTATAAAGGCGCCAATAATGGGGATTTCCGTTAGTATTATACTGTCAAGCAGGCCAGCAATTTAAAGGGAACAGAGTGTAAATGACTACTAAAGTACAGCCAGAAGAACGTATTTTATCCAATGTGTAGCAAGCGCATCAGAAGGTGGGGACTGTAACAATTCTGAATTTAAATTGTGGAATGAAGCTGGACAAGTCCTTGCATGTTTTATCTACAGTTTCTCTGTTGCGGTAACACTATATCCTGCATTATATTTCCTTGCCCTTTATTCCCGCCCTGTTGTATGACTGTATCCATATGATATGATCTGTAGAAACAAGGAACTGCAGATGCTAGTTTACAAAATAAAACACAAAGTGCTGGATTAATACAGCGGGTCAGGCAGCATCTCGGGAGAACTTGGATTGGTGCCGTTTCTCACCAGGACCCTTCTTCAGGCAGATGAAGGCAGCACAGTGGCGCAGCTGACTCTCATCATATTTCCCCTTTTAGTTAACTTATTTTAGTTAATTTATTTGCTGAATTCTGAACAGCTCCCAATCCTCAGATCTGCTGCTTTTTTGGCAGCTTCCCAATTGCAGAAATCCAGGTTCATTCTTGATCTGGTGATATATGTGCGGAGTCTGTACATTCCTCCTGTGATCGTGTAAGTTTGCTCTGGGTGCTCCAGCCCACACCCAAAGCCATGGTGGCCAATGGGTTAATTATACACAATAATTTTCCCCATGTGCGTAGGTGAGGGGCAGAATCAGGGGGAAGTTGATGGTAATGTGGGGATGATAAGGGGTGAATAATGGTCCGTAAGAACCTGGTGAACCAAAGGGCGTCTTTCTGCGCTGTATGACTCCGTGAATTGGGACCTGGATTTCGAAGGCAAAGGAAGGCGATATCATCACATAGCAGATTCAGTCTTTGCACTTCATTGGGTGGGCTGGAATACCAGGTAACCATGTGTGGCTAGCCAAAGAAATTGATTACCGATCCAGTATTCATTGAGTGACAATGTGGAGAGTCTGAAATTAGCTGAACCGCAGTCAAATAAGTTTCAAGACCAGTACTAATAGGGTTAATAGAGAAAGAGAGCACTGCTGTGGGAAAATAGAAAATGATCTCATGGCTGACATGCTTGTAATTGGAGTGGGGACTTAACATTAAATCCATAACTTTAAGCTTCGAAATCCAAGCAGGAGGCTAACTCGCGCGGTTGACTCCTGACACACTAACACCACAGGCTGGAGTCCCAGACCTTGGTGTCACTTTGAATCACTCACTTCATTCCTCATCTTGGAGTTAATGCAGACACATTCCTAGAATTCACAATGCATGAATGATATTTGGAGAACAATGTTCCCTAAATCCTGTGATTGGGCTGTAGTGAAATACTGGTAGGATCTATAAACTATATGGAAGATACATTAGGAATGTTAATATACAGAGGAACCTTGGACTACAAGTCCATTGTTTATTGACAATGGCAGCATTGGCTCATGTGGTAATAAAAGCAGCGAGCCCATGCCAACCATCAACCCTCCAATTACACTAATACTATATTGATCCCATTTTATCCTCCCCACATTCCCCATCCATCTCCCTGGTTCTACTGTTCACCCACACACTAGGGACAATTTCCTGTGGCCAAATAACACAGCGACCCTCGTGTCCTTGGGATGTGGAAGTAAAAAAAAGCACCCAAGGGTCCATGTAATCATAGGGAGAACGTACAAACAACTGTGGTGAACAGAACTTATCAAGGGAAGTTAGTAATGGGCAACAAATGCCTGCCTGGTCAGTGACAGGCAAACCCCCTCAAAAATGAATACAACTAAAAGGCTGTGTTCAGAAAGTGAAGGTAAATTGAACTGAGCACATTGAAACCACAAATCAGTTTCACCCTAATGTGTAAATTCTAGTGACTAAAGTACACAATTCATGCAGGAAAAGCTGATGATTCGTTCAGTGAAGGGCCTGTCTGCTTTCACCTGACTCCTGCCAATGAGCATCTCTGGAGAGAAGGAATGGGTGACGTTTCGGGTCACCCATTCCTTCTCTCCAGAGATGCCACCTGTCCCGCTGAGTTACTCCAGCATTTTGTGTCTATTTTCGGTTTAAATGAGCATCTGCAGTTCCTTCCTACACACCCTGCCAATGAGCAACAGAATGAAACTCCATACGTTCCTCTTGAATTACAATCCATATTTGAGTGCCTCGCAGAGATGGCCTGATGAAGAACAAGTTCCCTGCTCACTGAGCAAGGAAATCCCATCAAAGCCCAAATTTCCAATAGATGGAATTTCACAGATCAGTGGCCATTTCTCTAAACCGGTTATTTTTCTCATTGCAGAATTAACCGGGTGACCCGCCCCCTCTGAATGGAGACTGGGAAAAATGATCACTCTATAACCTCACGGCCATAAAGTAAAATTTAAAGTGATAGAATTGGGTGTTAGTAATACTAATTAATAATGCGTTGTAAATCCGATTAAGTTTTCAGCTCAAGAATTGAGCACATTTTCACAGGGAAATAAATGCTTTTGAAATTCCATCAGGTGAATGTGACACCTCCAGCCTTGCTCCAGCTAAGGTTTTGAGAGTTTGTGCAGGTCACTGCACCTCTCGTAACAAGCTCCGGATGGTGAGAAAGAATGTCCGCCAGTGGTTAATTGGCCAGCGACCCATCCATTCATAGACTGAAGAGATTTTGTTCAGTGGCTGTGAATTTCAGTAAGAATTGGACAGCAGAAAGGTTCATGACTGGACAGGCCCTCCTGGAGAACATTCGGGATTTCTGAACTATTGTGCTGATCAGTCGCAAATGGAGGAGGCAGCCAGAGAAGGTATTAGTCTCCTGGCCAAGTTGGACACTGAGGAAGGAGAGAGGCCAAACCTGTCCTCTTCTGGAGCAGTATTCATCATGTTAAAATCAGCTCTGGGTGCCGGACTCCTCAACTTCCCCTGGGCATTCAGCAGGGCTGGGGGATTACACACAGCTATCATTGTGGAAATGGTAAGTCTCAGCTGCCAATTACAGCATGGAAACTGGCCATCTCGACCCTTCTAGTCCGTGCCGAACGCATAATCTCCCCTAGTCCCATATACCTGCGCTCAGACCATAACCCTCCATTCCCTTCCCATCCATATAACTATCCAATTTATTTTTAAATGATAAAAACGAACCTGCCTCCACCACCTTCACTGGAAGCTCATTCCACACAGCTACCACTCTCTGAGTAAAGAAGTTCCCCCTCATGTTACCCCTAAACTTCAGTCCCTTAATTCTCATGTCATGTCCCCTTGTTTGAATCTTCCCTACTCTCAGTGGGAAAAGCTTTTCCACGTCAACTCTGTCTATCCCTCTCATCATTTTAAAAACCTTTATCAAGTCCCCCCTTAACCTTCTGCGCTCCAAAGAATAAAGCCCTAACTTGTTCAACCTTTCTCTGTAACTTAGTTGCTGAAATCCAGGCAACATTCTAGTAAATCTCCTCTGTACTCTCTCTATTTTGTTGACTACCTTGCAAAATATTTTTCGTAGTCTCCCTTCTGCATCTCTTGGAATGATTTCTCTTTTGGGAATGTTATTGCTTGTTGATGGAGTACTTCCTCTTGTAAGAGTTATGATGTTCCCATCTAGCTATTGCAGGGCATTACTTTGAGCTGGGCAACACTACTTCCCATCAAACACTCCCAGGGCAGGGATGGGAGGGGATGGGTAGAGAGTAACGATCCCTCTTTACATCCTGACAGACACTCCCAGAGCATTGGTTGGGGAGAGAGTGAAGATCGCACTGCACCCTTCAAACATTCCAAAAACATGTCTGGCAGGGGTTGGTGAGAGAATGGAGATCCTTCCTCTTGTCCCATCAAACATTTCAAGAGCAGGGGAGAAAGTGAAGGTCCTTCTACATTGTGCCATCAAACTCTCCCAGAGCAGGAATGGTAGAGTTTAGTTCAGGGCTAGGATATTTGGAGTGGATCTGAGTAAGAGATGGGTAGTTGGAATCTGATTCATACTGCCTGAGGGGATGGCAGAGCAATAATCCCTCACAAATGTAAATACATAGCCAAGCACTTATATCACTCATGGTTTAGTAGGTTGCTGAACAAGTGCTGCAAATTCGATTAAATATAGATCTCAATGGTTGTGCAAGGGACCTGTCTCTGTGCTGAATATTGCTATAATTGTTCAAGATCCAGTGCCTGGGAGCCCTCCAGCCCTGGGACAGTGCACAAGGATCTTCTGGCATCCAGAAAGCCAGCAGACAGCACATGAGGCATGCTACCAATGCAGTTGTGGAATCCTTTCCACCCACAGGTTAACCAGGGTGGAGCAGTGGCACAAATGGTAGAGCTGCTGCCTTACTGGGAGTAATTTGGGAGTTCCTACTTTTTAACCTTTTGCCTAACTCCCTATATTAATTTTGCAGGACCTCATTCTATTCTTACCTTTGTCATTTGTGCCAACATGCACAATGTCCTCTGGCTGGTCATTGAGAATGTCATGCAGCCACTTTGAGACATTCTGGACCCTGACAGCAGGGAAGCAACACACCATCCTGGTGTCTTGATTGTTGCCATGGTATCTCCAGTGTTCCCCCATAACCAATGAGTCCCGTACCACTATGGCTTTCACAGATATTACCCTTCCCCTTCTTGCCTCAGAGCCAGGGTTGGTGTCACAGCCCTGACTGGTACTGCTGCTCACCCGAATGGGTCATCCCCCAACAGTATCCAAAATGGTACAGGGAAATGGCCACAGAGCCCCCAACACACTCTGTTCACTCTGTTTCCTCGTGATCTCCTACCTACTCTCTTCCTGTACCTTAGGCATGACCTCCTTGGTATAATTCTTATCTATGAAGCTCTTTCTCCTGGATGATCCTGAGGGCGTCCAACTGCAGCTCAAGTTCTTTAACACGGCCTGCAAGGAACTGCACATGAACACAATTCCCAAAGGTGGTAGTTAAAATTTCCCCGACTTCCTGCAGGAGGACGATTGTACCATTATGCCTGCCATCTCCAATGCCATGTGGAACAACACTATAACAGCATTTAAATGACAATTCATGGATAGGAAAGGTTTAGAGAGAAAGAATCCAAATGCAAGCAGGCAGGGTTAGTGTCGATGGGGCATCTTGGTCAGCATGGGCAAGTTGGGCCAAAGGGCCTGTTTCCATGCTGTATGACTATAACTGGAGTGGAAGTGAATCCTCGATCCTTTCGAACTGCCTCAGAGGAAAGAGATTGTGTTGTGTGTGTGCGTGTGTGTGTGTGTGTGTGTGTGTGTGTGTGTGTGTGTGTGTGTGTGTGTGTGTGTGTGTGTGTGTGTGTGTGTGTGTGTGTGTGTGTGTGTGTGTGTGTGTGTGTGTGTGTGTGTGTGTGTGTGTGTGTGTGTGTGTGTGTGTGTGTGTGTGTCTCTCTGTAGGATGAAGATAGACACAAAATGCTAGAGTAACTCAGCGGGACAGTCAGCATCTCTGGATAGAAGGAATGAGTGACATTTCGGGTCGAGACCCTTCTTCAGACTGTGCGATGCTTTGCTGATGCAGGTAGTGTTTGTGCATGTGTACGTTTATGTGAGTGTGCGTATGTGAATGTCAATAGGTGTCTTTGTGTGCGCTTGTTTTTATGTCTGAGTATTCAAACGCACATGTGTGTTTGTCTGACTGTGTCTGAGTGTATCTATTGATGTATGTATGCATATTGATGTGGGTGTATTTGTGTGTTGGTGAGTTTTGATATATGTGCATATTGATGTGTGTGTGCATTGTGTCTGTTTATTGATGTGTGTGTGTTTTGGTGTATGTATGTATTTTGCGTGTGTGTGTATTGTGTGTGTGTGCGTATGGTGTGTGTTTATTGGTATGTATGTGTATTGGGGTGTATGTGTAATGTTATGTGTGTGTGTGTATTGATATGTGTGCGTGATATTTTATGTGTATGTTTGGAAGCATGTATGTATTTATGTGTATGTGCGTACGTATGTGTAAATAAAGTAGCTGAAGAGCCTGAACAGAAATCATGAGCACCAACTCATGCGAGGGAGATTGAGAAAGCTGCGACACAGAAGCAGGGCTGAGTAAAGACCACTGCCTCCCCTCGCTGAGGGTCAACAATGTCACTGCACCAATGCCCGGCCCTTCATCAGCGACACCAGCCATGATCAATTGTAGGCTCCTAATGTGATGCAACAGTGCCCCTTCCTGACTCGGCTCTCTTGCCCAATACTCTCGTTCTGGTGGCACGAACGGTTGCCAGAAATCTTCGAGATTGGTGCAATATGTCCGGACACGTCTTTGGGATAGATGGGGCCAGTTAAGGGGAATATGATTCCCTGGGTATAATATCCCTCATTTTTCTCCCCTCATCACCTCCCGTAACCTGAGTGCCCACGCACAATGCTGCTGTATTGTTTCTGCAATACTAGACCCATCCCATCACAGTCTTTAGTAAAATGACAGAATTACGAGCTATTCCTCAAACTCTTCAGCCAACCCCAATGACTCGTCTGCCTCCTGCTAGCTGCGACCTCATCAAGGCATCTTCTGGTCATGCCTGCAGCACCTCCCAGCTTCCCTGCAGACACAGATCCTCACTAAACCCCACGCACCTCCCACTCCCCATTTTACACTGTCATCCTCAAACCCACCAGTCCAGCTGTTCAACACATCTCCCAAACCAACCTGCTGACAAACCACCTGCCCAAAACCAATGTTTGTGTACTTTCTGATCCTTACTATCCAGAATCTCCTGCCACATTGACAATGGTGATCCATTCCCCAGGTATCCCTTGTCTTTCTGATCAGTGGGCTGGTGATCCTTGGCTACTGTTCCTCCATCAGCAGGTGCTCGACGTACCAAGGAGTGGTGAAGGCGATCTGTGGCCCCACCATCGGAAGACTCTGTGAAATCTGTTTCATCTTCAATGTCTTCATGATTTCCATTGCATTCCTTGTCGTGGTGGAAGACCAGCTCAGCAAACGTAAGTGTGGGCTGGGAGCCCCATCGGTCAGTAACCCCATCAATCAGAAACTGTCTGTCAGTTGCTGCCTGCCGGTAACAGTGTCAGTCAGAAATGATGTCAATCAGAAACTGTGACACTGGGAAATAATGTCAGACCGAAAAAGTATGCATTAGGAATAGTTTCAGTGAGAAACAGTGTCAGTCAGTAACTGTGTCAGTGAGAACCTGTGTCAGTCAGAACCAGTGTCAGTCAGAACCTGTGTCAGTCAGAACCAGTGTCAGTCAGAAACCTGTGTCAGTCAGAAACTGTGTCAGTCAAAAAGAAACTGTGTCAATAAGAAATCGTGTCATTCAAAAACTGTCAATCAGTTGTTGCTGGTCAGTAACCATGTCAGAAGTAACCACATCAGTCAGTAACCATGCCAATTGTTATCACTTTCAATCAGAAATTATGTCAATCCTAAACTGTGTCAGTCAGTACCTGTGTTAGTCAGTACCTGTGTCAGTCAATAACCATACCAATGAGAAACTGTCGGTCAGTAACTATGAACCAATAATTGTGTCAATCAGTGAAATCTGTTTCATCTTCAATGTCTTCATGATTTCCATTGCATTCCTTGTAGTGGTGGAAGACCAGCTCAGCAAACGTAAGTGTGGGCTGGGAGCCCCATCGGTCAGTAACCACATCAATCAGAAACTCTGTCAGATGCTGCCTGCCGGTAACAGTGTCAGTCAGAAACTATGTCAATCACAAATGGTGACACAGGGAAATAAGTCAATAACCATATCAGTCAGTGACTGCAACAATCAATTATCGCATCAGTCAGTAACCATGTCAGTCAGCAACCAATGCAGCAACCAATGCAGTCTGTAACCACATACTGTCAATAACCACATCAGTGACCATTTCAATCAGTAACCATGTCAGGCAGTAAATGCATTTGTCAGTGACTGTGTCAGTCAGTGATTGTATCAGCCAGTGAGCATGTCAGTCAATGAAATGTCAGTCGGTGATTGTGTCAGCCAGTGACCGGGTCAGTCAATGACTGTGTGGCCATGTGAGTTAGTAACCATGTCAGTCGGTAACTGTGTCAGTTAGTAACCGTGTCAGTCGGTAACCATGTCAGTCAGTAAAGGGCCTGTCCCACTTTCCCGAGTTATTCATGAATTCTCCTGAGTTATACATAAATTCTCCCGTGTTTTCAAACTCGCAGAATGTTCATAGCGAGTCCGTAGGAGGCCGTAGGAGTCCGTGGATATATTGTAGCGGCTCGTTATGCCAGCCCTAGGTACTCGGGGGTATTTCTTTACTTGTAGACATTTTCCATCATGCTGAAAAAACGTCCCAACTTACCTGATGCCCCGAGTACCTACAGATGGCATAACGAGCCGCTATGATATATCCACCGACTCCTACAGCCTCCTACGGACTCGTCACGAACATTCAGCGAGTTTGAAAACTCGGGAGAATTCGTGAATAACTCGGGAAAGTGGGACAGGCCCTTAAACGTGTCAGTCAGTAACCCTGTCAGTCGGCGACTGTGTCAGTCAGTAACCCTGTCAGTCGGTGACCGTGTCAGTCAGTAACCCTGTCAGTTAGTGACTGTGTCAGTCAGTGATTGTGAATGTTAATGACTGTGACAGTCAATGACGGCATCAGTCAGTGCCTGTGTCAGTCAGCCCATCAAGTCTACTCCGCCATTCAATCATGGCTGATCTACCATTCTCCTGCCTTCTCCCCATAACCCTGGAGACCTTTACTAATTAAGAAACTTTAAGAATACCCAATGACAGCCTCTATAGCTGGCGGTGGCAGACTTGGTGCCCTTTGATTCGTTCCCTGTGAGTAGTGTCCTGTGATTGATGAACAGGGGGTGCTGCCCTTGGATTGGTTCCCTGTGATTGATGCCCAGTGGGTAGTGCCCTGTGATTGGTAACCTGTGAGTGGTACAATGTGATTGGTTCCTGTGTTTGGTGCCCTGTGAGTGATGCCCATGATTGAAGTGTTTACCGCACCACTTGCTTTGATGCCCAGCATGGCCTGTTCTTTGTATTGCAGTGTGCGATTCAATGTCTGACAACGCTACCTCGTTGGGTGCTGTGGATTCGGAACGGTCTTGGTACATGGACCGCCGGCTGGGGATCTCTGCTGTGTGCCTGTTCATCATTCTGCCATTGTCAGTCCCTGAGGAGCTTGGTTTCCAGAAGTACATCAGGTACATCAGGGAGGGGCGCAGCTCTGGATGGTATTCAGACACCTTGCTGAGACGGGGAACTGTGACTGCGATGCATCCAGTGTGGTCAAGGAGCCAACACTTGTGGGTGGTGACTGGTATTTGTACACTGAACTGTCAGTCCATGTCCTGCCAATAACTCTGCAGCCACAATTTAAAATAATATATTTTGCCTATATTTAACCATTTCGACATGTTAACTCTCAAAATTCAACTTCTTTCCCATTCACTCGTACAATCGCCAGTCATTTTCAGTCCAGCTGTGTACATTCATAACTGAACTTTTGCACGAGTAGCTACAAGTGTAAAAGTATCTTTAGAATACCACTGCTTCTTATTGAGTCCACTCACAAGATTAGATCAGCTGAGAACACACTTCTCGGCATCTGCATACAATGGTGTTTGTCTTGTTGCTTCTTGTGCGTGGTGGTGGAAAAACTGGTGTTCTCCTCACTGTTTCTTTCCCTCCTTCAGCATCCTGGGGACCTGTGCAGCCACCTACTTAACAATTATGGTCGTTGTGAAATTCTACCTGATGGATTTGGATTCTATCCCAGAGCTTCACAACCCCAGGTGAGCAAGGACAGATGGGACCTCCTTACAAAGGGAGATATCAACAATAAAGGTCTTGTCACTGCTGAAGGGAACATCTTCCTATGCCCTATGTCAAAGGCCCACATTAGCTGGGAGCACCACCAACTCAGCAGGCTCTGTTTTAATCCTTTTACATAGCCTGAGCCAATTCAATCAATATGATCTATAGATTTTAAGATAGTTATGAATAGGGATAAGTCTGGACCTTGGGAGAAAGTACTAAATTGGGGGAGGGCAGAAGAGGTAAATTGGAGAAGTTGCTATTGGGGAAAGTCCACATCAGACATGTGGTAGTCGTTTAAAGATCAGCTGATCTGAGTAAGGTGGAGGGTCAAGGGTTGCAAGGTATGGAAACCTTGGATGATCAGAGAGGTTCTAAATTTGGTCAAATTTATTTTTTAAAGCATGTGTAATTAAAGAAAATCCAGCGGGGAATTAAAAGGGCTGGAAGTGACTTTGAAATGTTATTGGCGAGTTTTTCATCAGGTGCCTCCTTTTTCTGCCAAGGAGGCAATCCACTAATTTAAGCCATGGTATTTCCCAAACCCTGGTCCCATTTACTTTCCACCCTGGCTTAAAAAGGGCGTAGACCATCCTTTAAATATGGGTTGGTCCTCGAGTTTGTCATTCTGAAAGCACCCACTAGTTCTTGTTTTATTCAAAAAGCAACGTAAGCACAGAATCTCAGTAAGGTTAAAGGGTATTGTTAAGAGGGGTATTCCTCCTCCACCATTATATGGGACATACGTACACACCCGGCATGCACTTATATTATCACGAAGGGCCAATTCATCAATCATAGACAGAAACAGATTATTTCCCTTGCCAGCCCATCTGGGCCAATCTCAGGTTAAAAGGAGGGTCAATAACTCCATTGTCCTTTCTTCATTCAATGGTAACATACTTAACTTTATAATTACTTTCTTTCAGTATAACAAGCCTATTAGTCTTGCAGATGTTTAGCAATCTACCATCAAATGTACTGGTTTTTAGTACAATCCCAACAACGGAAAGATTATTTTTCTCCAAGACAATTTTATCCCAAGATAGTTATCTGTTGTTTCCAAAGTAAATTTAAGGGTTTAAATTCACAATTGAAATGACGCCACCATCAATTTAATCTGTGTAATGCAAATACTGTTTATCAATCATGTTATAACCGATCTGTGATAAGGAATCACACATTATAGCAGAATGACCTATGCAGCTGAAGGACCTATGCAGCTGAAGGACACTTCGGCCCACCGGGTCCGCGTCGCCCAGCAATCCCCGCACATTAACACTTTCCTACACCCACTAGGGACAAGTTTTACATTTACCAAGCCAATTAACCTACAAACATGTACATCTTTGGAATGTGGGAGGAAACCGAAGATCTCTGGAGAAAACCCATGCAGGTCACGGGGAGAACGTACAAACTCCATACAGACAGCACCCGTAACTGAGATCGAACCCGGGACTCCGGCGCTACAGTACTGCTGCGCCACCATAAGAGAAGAGGCCTCTCCATGGAGGCTGCACTTTATCCCACAACGGACCATCCAACTTGTTCTATGTAAGACAAAGCCAGCAGTCAGCGAGCACCGAGTAACTGAAATAAAAACAGAAAATGATGGAAAGACTCAGAGAGCCAAACAGTAGCTATGGAGTGAGAAACTGAGTAAATGTTTCAGGCCAATAACTTTCACCAGAACTGATGCAGGAAAAGGGTCTTCGATCCAGAACTTTAACTCTGTTGCTTCCTCGTTTACTGAGTGTTTCCAGCATTTGTCATCTTTTCAGTTTCAGTTTCCATGCATCTGCAGTGTTTGACAAATTGGTTAAAGGTAAAAGTGCAGAAAACCTGTCTAAAATAGTTCCTGACCGGGCAGGACAAAAAATAGAAGTAAATGAAGTTAATTTAAACTGAGAAGTCATATCCCAGCAGCCACTCAGATGTAGAGTCCTCAACTTGGCATTAACATACATTCTTGCAATAACTTTGTACCTTCTGAAAGTAGCACAGAGAGTGTGTTGACACTGGCTGACATTCACTTAGGAAATTGTAAAGGCACTATCAGCTGAGGTGTTGTACAGTACCACTCTCTCCATTGTGGCTGCTTTTCTGATGCCAAGCCTGAGGACCATGTTGGGACTCAGTATCCAGCTCTGGCGAACTCAGCCTCTTCATGTTTGAAAGTTAACACTGATACACAGATAGGATTGGCAAAGTCCTCTTTTAAATAAATGTCAAAGCATTTTATAGCTGATCAAGTACTGTAGCAATGTAGCGACTTATGTAATCCAGGGAATGTGGGCCAACACATGCTCGCAATAAGTAATGTGATAAAACCATCTGATCTATTTTTGCAATTTTCATTGCTGGATATGTTTTGGCCAGGGCGCCAGAGGCAATTCCTCTCTTCTTCACAGTATCAGACAGTATTTTACCATCAGTTGAGAGGCAGCTGTTGAACACCTTGTTCAGTGCACTGTAAAGCTCCCTTAGCTTTATGCTGGAGAGTGTCGGCCTTTTGTGCCCAGCTCCCTTAATCCAAACATCCCTGATGCTCGTGGGCTGAATATCGGCTGCCATAGTGAACCCATGCTGACAAAAATATGCCTCGGCTCCGAATATCCCTAAAACCAAATCGTCAATCATCGATAACAAAGAAATCCAGAGAAAGGTGGGGATTGCACACTGCAGCCACTGCTAAGTGTAGCCATCAGTTGGGGAATGCCTTTTACCTTCAGATACTGGGCAGCGGGGTCTGAGGCAGGAGGTATGATCACATTGCCTGATGCCCTGGCCATCTTTCTGATGTAAGCACCCTCCCCTTTCTCTCCCACAGTGTCTCCTCATGGACGGGGTTGTTTACTGTAGTCCCAACGATCTGCTTTGGATTCCAGGTGAGTTTGGTCAAGGAGCTCAGCCTATCCCTAACATTGGATGTTGGTTGTTGGTAGCCCTGTTCTGATTCACTCCCAGTTCATCCTTGGACCAAGCATGCGATTCACATGCACTAGGAGCAGTTTAAGACCAGGACGCACACGCCCAGAGTAAACCCATCATCACACAGACCAGGATCTCACAACATCTCATCATCTACCAGGATATGACATCCACAGTAAACCACTCAACCCCCCTCCCCAGCTCAGCACCCATACACTGTAAATACCTCATCATCCACACCTGGATTTCACACCCAAAATAAACCCCTCGCCCTTTCACCTAAGACCACTACATCCACAGTAAACCCCTCATCATCCACGCCAGGACCCCACACCCACATTAAACTCCTCACTCTCCAACCCAGGACCTATACACATCATGAGAAATAAACCTGGAGATTGTTTTCCCTTGCTAACCTTGGCCCCTTGCCCCAGTCTGGGGTTTTGATTAGGCCACAGAGTTAGAATGGGAACTCAGGCCACCGAGAGCAAAGCAGTGCGAGAGGGAGTTCGTCACAGAAATCCCAGTGGCTGGTGGAAAGGGCCTTGAAGCACTACTGTATGACACGGTCTCCAACATCTCCCCACCAGATGGCACAGCCCCTACTATGGCACAGTCACCGAAAGAAAGGGGGACAGGGTGGGGTGGGCGGAGGGGGGAGGGGGGGAGAATGGGAAGACGAGGTGGAGTAGGGAGAATAGGGTAGTAAAAGAGGAGGAGGAGAAGGGAAGAGGAAGAAAATGAGGGGGGAGGAGAAGAGCACAAGGAGGAAGGTGAAGTGGGGGAAGAGAGAACTTGAAGATGGGGAGGAGAATGGCGATGGGCAGAGGATCAAAGAGTTGTAAAGAGCAATTTTCTCTGGGTGGCCTGTCAGATGCTCCTCATTCTGTGTTATCTCTTTGAGTAAGGAGGTGTGGCCACCTTCCCAACGCCACAGTGAGCAGCAAACAGGGTTGTGGCAGCGCAGGATCACCACCGTGATGCATAGAGGTGGGAGGGGTGGAGGAAGCCCCAGGTTGCTGACCCTTGTCTCTGTCTGTGTTTCAGTGTCATGAGGCCAGCGTGGCTATCTACAGTAGCATGAAGAACCAGGCACTCTCACACTGGATCCTCATCTCCTGCCTCTCCATGCTCGCTTGTCTTCTCATTTACTCCGTTACAGGTAAATGCTCGACCATGGCACCCGAAGGCCACAACTCCTCTCACTGTGCAACCATTTAAAGAATGCCCCAGGCTCCATGGTAGCTCTATGGCTAAATGTACCGTTGGAGATGGGAGAGGCAGCCAGTGCCATTCAACTACCAACAGCAGAGGATCTTGAGTCACAGTCTCCTCAACACAGTCTGGTCACTTCCTGACATCTGTCGTTAAACAAGGGTCAGGTCCTGATTTATTCCAAAACAAGAGGGTGTTTGTTCGATCAGCTATGTCCCAGCTCACAGGACAGCAGCCCCATCATCCCATACCCTTGCGTACTTCTCTGTATCCCTGCCATTTATTCCCTTTCACACATACACTCATCAACTACAGAAGCTGTGTTGCACCTGCATACTGGAGGCAATTTACAGCGTCCAATTAACTCAGTGACCCAGATATTGGAGGAAAGAGGAGCACCCATTAGGAAACCCACACAGTCATAGGGAGAAATGCAAACTCCACACAGCCAACACCCACGATCAGGGTCAATGGAACAGTACAAGACAGGAACAGATCCTTCAGCCCACCATGTCTGTGCTATCATGATGCCAAATGAACCTGTGCATGGACCTTTCCTCAGCCCACCTGTGCAACTGATCAAGATCCTGTTGCAATTTTTGATAACTATCTTCACTATCTACAACACCACTCACTTTTGTGTCATCTGCAAACTTGCTAATCATGCCATGTATGTTCTCATCCAAATTATTGATATCGATGATAAACAGCAATGGGCCTAGCACCGAACCTTGAGGCACACCACTTGTTGCAGGCCTCCAGTCCGAAAATCAACCTTCCACCATCACCCTCTGCTTCCTTCCAGGAATCCTATTTTCTATCCAACTAAACTAAACTGAACCACCGAGTAGTGATGGTGACACTGGGCTGTAAAGGATGAGAGTGATGGTGTGTGTGTGTTGGAGGCATTGATGCTGGCAGTGACACTCTGAACATGATGGTGATGGTCACAGTGACTGCGAGTGTTGGTGTTGGTGATCCTGACAGTGGCACAGAGACCATGATGACGACAGTGACAGTGGGGGTGGGGATAGTTATTAAGTGTTAGTGAGGGTCATTGTGAATGAGAACTATGAATAACCAGCCAGAAAGCTGGCTTCATTCTTGCTATGGGGGAATGTTACTAATGTTAGCCAATTCTGAGCCTGAGCCTGGAGGAGAGGTTCAGAATCCACTCCAAGAGCCCCGGGAGAGGACACTCCAATGAGACTGAGCCCTCCGCTAGCGATGACTGTCTGACAATACCTACAGAAACAGGCCCTTTTGTCAATCAGGGTCATGGTTAGCATTAAACACCCGTTTATTATAATTTTATTTTATTTTCCCCACATTCCTATCAACTCCCTCCAGATTCTAACACTCACCCACATACTTAAAGTCAGTACACAGCAGCCAATTAACATCGACCTATGCTGAAGATAGATACAAAATGCTAGCATAACTCAGCAGGACAGGCAGCATCTCTGGACAGAAGGAATGGGTGATGGTTCGGGTCGAGACTCTTCTTCAGACTTGTGCTTCTTTGGAACATGGGAGGTAACCCGAGCACCTAGGGTAAACTCACTGGGTCACAAGAGATCATACAAACTCCACACAGAGAGCGGTGGAGGTCAAACTCGTCTCTCGAACTGAGAGGCGGCAGCCCTATGAATTACACCCCTGTGTTACTCTTACAGAAGGAAACCACTCTGACCCCTTATAACGATCGTGATGTGTTTCAGGGATGTATGGATACTGGACATTTGGTACAGGTGTGGCAGCGGATATCCTGATGTCTTATCCAGACAACGAGGTGCTGGTTATCATGGGCAGGCTGCTCTTTGGCATCTCCATTGTTACCATCTATCCCATAATATTGCACCTGGGCAGGTAGGTGGATTGATCAAATTGCTCATCTTTCACGTCTCGTGGAGAGTTTCTGTGGTGTGAATGTTGTGAGGGGCAGATGTCACTGATTATAGGGCAGAGTGCAGCAGGCTCGGGCAATACCAATGCCAGGAGCAGACTCTGCCTGGTGCTCCATCCATTACAGTAAATCCTGCAGGGAAGTTGGCAAAGGTGAGGTTCGATGGACAGTTTTCATCCTTCCTCTTTCCCATTTTGCACCTCTACCCCCAAGAGTGATTTTATATTAGTTAGACTGTGCTTGGACTATTGTGTACAGTTCTGGTTACTACACAGCAGGAAGGATGCAGTAGCAACAGGGAGAGTGCACAAGGTTCACCAGGATGCTGCCTGGAATGGAGGGCTGTAATTACGATGAGAGATTGGATAATCTACAGCTGGTTTATTCTCACTGGAATGTAGGATGCTGAGGGGTGACCTAGACAAGACGCATCGAAAGGTCTGTTTCTGTACTGTATCGCTCTATGTGAAAGATACGCTCCAGGACAAAGTGGGCAAACGATGTGGGGGTCAGTCCCCATTTCTGATTGCCCAGGAGCCATCAATGATGGTAAGGCTGCAGACTGTCGGGCCAGTCAGCTCCAGCAGTCACTGCGCAGCCCTGAGGAGAATCTACTCACTCTGAGTCCTTTCCCCGAGCTACAAGAAAAATATTATGCATGACCTGCTGTCGTCTGCTCAATTGCTGCAGACATCCTCCTCCCACCCAGGTCCGGGGATAAGTGAGATGGGGATGGGTGAGCTGAGCAGATTGGGCATGTTGGGACTGTGATTCTTGCCCTGCACTTGAGAGGCCAGTTCATGGAACAGATTGGCGTTACCGTCCACCATCCTGCTCCATTCAGATAGACCGGATCTGCAGGCTAGTCCAGTGGAGTCCTTTGGGATGAACACACTGAAGGGCAGCAGAATGCACAAGTGAAGGATTGACTGGACTCTGCAGTGTTCTGTGCTGTTCTCCTGACGCAGCTCCCACTTGAGATTCATAGAAGTTAGAACAGTAAAGATCCTTCGGCCCTATATTCAGACATAAATTCATTTGTGCCAAACATGACGCCTAGATGAGCTGATCTCATCTGCTTGCGCCTGAACCATATCTCTCTATTCCCTACATTTTCATGTGACTATCCAAAAGCCTCTTAAAAGCCACTATCATATCTGCCTCCACCATCACACTTGGCAATGAGTTTCAGACCCCCACCCCCTATGTAAAAATACCTGCCCTGCATATTTCCATTAAACTTTCCACCTCTCACTTTATAGCTATGCCCGCTAATGTTGGACATTTCTACCCTGGGAAAATGATTCTGACTATCTACCCTATCTATGCCTCTCATAATATACCGATCAAGTCTCCCCTCACCTCTGACGTTCTAGGGAAAACAATGCAAGTCTATCCAACCTCTCTTTATGGCTGAATTCCTCTAATCCAGGTAGCACTCTGGTAAACCTTCTCTGCACCCTCTCCAAAACTTCCATATCTTTCCTGTGAAGGGGCGACCAGAAATGCACGCAATTTTGCAAATGTGGCCTAACCACATTCCTAGACCTATAGAATTGCATCATGACTTCCTGACTCGTGTACTCAATTCCCCTAGCAATGAAGGCAAGCATACCATATGCCTTCTGTACGACACTATCTACTTGCTCTGCCACCTTTAGTGAGCTATGATCTTCAACTCCCAGATCCCTCCGCACATCAATGCTGTTAAGGGTGTCATTGCTATTAACTGTATACTCCCTCCTTCCATACACCCTCCCAAAGCGCAATATCTCGCACTGACTCGGGTTAAACTCCATCTGCTATTTTTCTCCACATGATCTGTATCCTATCACCCATTTCTGTGGATGATCTGTATCTTCTGACAGTCTTCCACTGTCTGCAACTTTTCCAATTGTCTCCAATTTTGGTGTCATCAGCAAATTTACACACCAACTTGCCTACCGGTACATTTACGTTTTGGTCATTTACATATATCACAAACAGCTGAGATTCCAAGCATAGACCCCTGCAGACCTCCAGTCCTACTTTCCATCACAACCCTCTGTCTTCTGTGACTAAGCCAGTTACAAATCTACATGAGCAAGTTACTATGAATCCCGCACATCTTATAGCATTGTGTGAGGGTTTCCCTGGACAGATCAGAGCGGTGGTGGAGCGTGTCTGCCGATCTCACTCTCTCACACAGGTCTGTCATCCAGGAGTTGTGTGTAACGAGCAGGACCAGACATGTGGCGAGGGCCGGAGGCTATGGGAGGAGGCCGAGGGTGCTGCTGACCACTGGCTGGGTGCTGCTGAGCCTGGGAGCGGCCCTCTTTGTCCCGGACATCTCCGAGATTATCGGCCTCATTGGAGGAGTCAGCGCCTTCTTCATTTTCATCTTCCCAGGTACAACGGTCAATCAATACAGCCCAAGCCCCAAACCCTAAATGTTCAATGGAGGAGAGTGAGTCCTCTACGCCCTGAGTGACTGTTACACCTCCCTTTCCCCCTTCCCACTCGCTTCTTCTCCCCACCACCCCCCTCATCCTGAACTCTCATATGACTCCCGATCATCGCAGGGTGTTAGAGATTGATCCCATTATTTGGGAGTTAATTTCCACTTCCCAGAATTGATATTTAGTTTTCTTGGTTGTTGGGATAGGAACAGGAGAGGCCATTCAGTCCTTCACAGTTGACCTTGTACCACTTTGTGTTTCATGCCTTTAATGCCTATCAATTTCCTCTGAGTCATGTAATTCGAAGAAATGAACAGGTGAACAAAGGAAAAGATCCAAGGGCGATATCTCCCTGCATCTCCTCCTTCTCCATCTTCGCTTCCTCCCCTTCCTTCCACCTTATCTTCCTCCTCCTCCCAACCCCTTCATCTCCCCTTATCCTCTCTCCCCTCCCACCGTTTCATTCTTTCCTCCTCTTACTGCCTCCTCCTCTCCCTCCTCTTCCCATCCCACCCCTCCCTCCATTCATCCCCTCTCCCCATCACCTCCTCCCCTCATCCCTTCCTCCCCTCCTCCTATGTACATCTATCATTCCTTCTTCTTCTCCTCTTCATCCACTATCCTTCCCTCTCTTCCTCCTTCCCTCCTCCTCCTTATCATGACTACCCCCTCATCCTCCCTCTCAGTCAACCCCTCCCCTCATCCTCCTCTTGTCCCCAGTCTTTTCATCCACTCTTCCACTTCCTCTCCTTCCACCTCCATCCCACAACTCCAAGACATCAAAACGTTTGCTCTCACATAGCCAGCCAGTGTCCCATACTGCCCATGCTCTGGAGTCCCAGTGTGATTTCCCTGCTCCCTCTCTGAAGTGTGGTGCCTCAGCTGTATGAGAAGAAGCTGCTGACATCTTCTCTCCCTTCAGGCCTGTGTCTACTGCGGGTGGTGCAGAGGGAAGGTGCCGTTCCGAGAGTAAGGTAAGGCTGAGCACAGCCATTTCCTACTGATGCACTGCTCAATAATTTGAGATGTTGCAGTGAAGCCACCAACTAGGGAATTCTTTCCCTGGATGCTGGTGGGATTGCACAAGCCCAGACACAGCATCAGATGCCACTCACCCTCCAGCTGCTGATCTGGGGCTTGACATAATGCCCCTGTCCCACTTAGGAAACCTGAACGGAAACCTCGGGAGACTTTGCGCCCCATCCAAGGTTTCCGTGCGGTTCCTGGAGGTTCCCGGAGGTTTTTGTCAGTCTCCCTACCTGCTTCCACTACCTGCAACCTCCGGCAACCACCTGCAACCTCCGGAAACCTTGGGTGGGACGCCAAGTCTCCAGAGGTTTCTGTTCAGGTTTCCTAAGTGGGACGAGCATTAAAGGTTAGTCTGGGAGAGATGTGATCCATGGCTCCAAAAATTGTATGGGTGTTCAAATCAACCTGAATTCATCTGGGAATGTCGATTACACTAAAATTGATGCTGCACTGGACAATGAAAAAGATTACAACAGGATGGAGAATAATTGGAAAAATGAGCCAAAAAACGGCAGATGGAATTTAGCTCAGACCAGTGCGCAGTGTTGCAGTTTGATACGTTAAACCAGGACAGGACCTACACAATAAATGATTGGGTCCTGGAAAGTGTTGTAAAACAGAAAAAAGCAAGGGGTACAGGTACATAAGTTCCTGAAAAGGATGCCAGTGGTAGACAGAGTGATGAAGAAAGGCATTTGGCACACATGCCTTCATTGGTCGGGGCATTGAATACACGAGTTGAAACAGCAGGATAGCAGCCATTTCTCACCATGGTGTGGGCATCTCCAGGTACTTCTACAGGACCCTTTCCCCCCAGCCCTGCACCCATGTGTCCACAACCTTCTCACATTTGTCTCCAATGCAGACTCACTCCCATGTTCAGCTCACCAAAGCTCTCCCCAAGCACAGGAGAAGGCCATTCTTGGGCTATTGCATTGAAGATGAGCTTAGGCTATCCGTGTATCTGAAAGTTAATCAGCTGCCACACTTTAACAATTTAACGTAAAAAACAATGTTCTTGACTTTATCTCTGCTAGTAAATGCACCCACAGGATTAGAAGGGACAGCGGGGAAGCAGGTCATTGGCTAGTTCTGTCCAGAGCCAGTTTACTGAGAGCTTCTTTTCTGTTCTCAGGTGGGCTTTGATTCTGTGGGCAATGGTGACAATCCTGTGCGGAGTCTTTATCTTCGGACAGAGCTCAGCCGCTGCAGTCATGGAGCTGATCGAGAGACTGGGTTGATCGCTGGCCAAGCGAGGCCAGTGTTTAGTATGTTCGCAATGCTCACAAAGAACAGACACTGTAACCTTCTTATTTCATAAATTGCTTTATCTGGAAGCTTGTGTGTGCTTAATTACATATTTGTAATCTTCAGTTCTACTCTCCAAGGAGTACACATGAAACCTGTGCAATGTGTTCTCATCATTAAAGCACCTGATCCCTGTAGTTATTTCGTGGGTCTGAGATGTATCTTGTTCCAGGCTAGTGACCAGATGTGATCTGAACACTGCACTGCACCCAGGTCCTCAAATAACCAAAACATAACCCCCACCCACTCCAGTCCGAACATTTGTGATCGGGGTCAGTATTCCACTGCTGCTTCCATTAGTACTCTGCCCCTGTGCATCACTTTAACTGATTTGCACACTGAGACACAATGTTATCAAGAAAACAGAGGATGCTGTAAGTATTCGGTGTGTCAGGTGGATTCTGTGGAGAGAGAAAATGCCATGGTGTCAAAGGAGGCCATGCAGCTCTTTGAGTCTGACTGCCCCAGATAAAAGGTACACAAAAATGCTGGAGAAACTCAGCGGATGCAGTAGTATCTATGGAGCGAAGGAAATAGGCAACATTTCGGGCCGAAACCCTTCTTCAGACTCGCAACGTTTCGGACCGAAACCCTTCTTCAGATAAGCCCCAGATAAAGCATTCCTAAGCGTTCATGCGTTCATGCATTCATTCTTTTTGCCCATCTATACTTTCTGCATTGGGACTGCATCCTTCTCTCTGCCTTGTCTATTTACATCTCTGTCTGAAAGCTTCCAAAATGGTGCTGAGGTGTGACTTTATACAGACTTATAAATTATTTCCTGCCGAAGAAGATGGCGGGGTGGGTACAATTATAACACCTTTGAACAGGCATGTGGATAGAAAAGGTTTAGAGGGAAATAGGCCAAACACAGCTAAATGAGACTAAGGTGACTTGTTTGGCCTGGAAAATGCAGAGCAAGGAAATGCAAAAACTGGTATTTTGCTTAGAACACAACGTGCTGTAGTAACTCAACGGGTCAGGCAGCATCCCTTGAGGACATGAATAGGTGATATTTCAGGTTGGGACTATTCTTCAGACAGCTGGCATGGAGAGGTTGGATTGAAGGACATGTTTCCAAGTTGTATAACTCCAAGACTCTGTGAAACGTCAATTCATTTCAGACAAAGCACCTTCCTGTCATTGAACCAATACAAGCCACAGCTAGTTGGTACCATCCAGGAGAAAGTGACTTCTGGCCTGCAAACTGTGAGGTCAATACATGCATGACTTTCCGCCTGTGACTGAGCTAACTCAACATTACCCAAAGCTTGACCTCCGAAGCTCCTGTGAAGTTGGGGAAAGCAGCCATCCACCAACCAACAGAATGGGGAAAATGTTATTTTTAAAGCAGCTTTCTCCACACTCCGCAGAGCCCATGCATGACCCAATAAATAATGGGCAGACAGTAGAACATTTGTGAACATGGTTATTGAGTATGTTGTCCAGGATTTTGAAAGGGATTCACTTGCTTTGTTTTGA
Organism: Leucoraja erinaceus; assembly: GCF_028641065.1. Lineage (NCBI taxonomy): Eukaryota > Metazoa > Chordata > Chondrichthyes > Rajiformes > Rajidae > Leucoraja > Leucoraja erinaceus. The sequence goes on along the minus strand of NC_073393.1, from coordinate 19,802,401 downwards.
AGCAGCGCCTGCTATCCTCCACATTCCAGTGGACAGCTAAGCAGGCCTCGCCAAGGCCTATCCTCCCTGAGAAGGTTCACAAATACCAGCCCAGCTTATTCACATCTCTGCAATGGCACCAATGTCCACAACCTCCTGACAGAGGTGAGAGACCAGAGAAGATTTTGTTCTACAAAGTTATAACAAACAGTCTGGGAGAATTAACTTGGTTAGAGTTAACTTTATTTGGATAAGGTCATGTTTAGCATTCATTCAATGTCCAAGAGCAGCACGCAGGATTCCTCATAACCCCTCCCTGCACTTGGTGGGAGTCAATGTATATTTTCTTCTCTAAATCTTAACAGCTATGAGTTATTATTGTACATTTGTAACAAAGGGGATCATCAGCAGTTTACTGTAGAACTACAAAACTAAATGATGCACATACTCAGCTAAATTAACACTTAAAGCAAAGTGGCAGCCTGCCTGACAGTCCCTTGAATGGGGAGCAGTTCCCCTCCCTCAACCAACTCCAGCTCAAGCACCAACACTAACCGGGCTGTCTATTTTCCCTTTGGATTGGGAAATCTGGCATCTGGGGGGTGGGTCAGGATACAGCTGCCGATATCCACATCATTGCATGAGTCTGTATCTATGGGTCTCAGTGTCTCCACGTTTCTACCCGAGTCTCTGTCTATATCTGTGGGTTCTTACTACAGTATATCTGTGGGTCTCTGTTCGTGTCTATCTGAATTGGGAACTTCTGAATTGGGGCTTGTAAACTCCTGGGTTCCGTGAATGGCCATCAGGGGAAATAGGTGGGGGAGAGAGGTAGACGATACAGGAAGAAAACATATACAAATTATGCAGAGGGCACTGAGAAAGGGAGATACAGCAGGCACACAGGGTAACATATGAAAAGGTAAGAGCAGAATTGTAGGAAGAAGTTGGGGAGAGGATCAATACAATAGGAATAAAGACGAATAAAGGATGAATTTGGAGGCATTGCCCTCTCAGGGGAATGTAGGTACTTTAGTCTGGCGAGGGACTCAGCTGATTGTTCCACCCAATGTTCAGCACCAAACTGTTTGTCCTGGCCATCAACTGGCGCTTCTCTCCCATTCTTCTCTACAACAACCGAGGCAGCATAGTCAGTGCTGAATGCAACCAGGCAAGTTCCGAGCCACCTCCATGCTCAGACCCGCTTAGGACAGAAAGGGTGAGGCCACGGACAGGCTCAGGCCAAAGGGAGCAGATCATCAGCTCTCTCAATACAACCGTTTGGCTTTATTGAGTTCCTCCCATTGGCATAGGGTCTGTCAGACACACTCAGCTCAAATACACCGATTTTCTTTAATAAATAACGTGCGTAAAATAGTCAACAAATATTCCAGGAAATAATGCAAAATAAACCAAGGCCTTGTATGGAAGCTGCCATTTTAGTAAGAGAGGGGTGCCTGTTTGTCTGGTCTGAAGCAGCAGCGCCTCTCCCTCAGCTTCCCTGAGAGGCCCCAGTTATTTTCCATCCAAAGTACACCAGGCAGCTTGAAGAAAGGAAAGAAACAAAGCATTCAGCCAAGCATGGGACCCTTCCACCCAGTCTCATCCCACTCTCAGTCACATCCACGCGGTACCCGTAGTCTCATCCCGCTCTGCTTCCTCCCTTTGCCCCACCCAGTCTAATCGCACTCTTCTTCTCCTCTCTACCTCACCAGTCTAATCCCATTCTGCATCCCCTCCTTGTCCTACACATCCTAATATCACTGCCAGTCTAATCCCCCTCTCCATCCTCTTTCTACCCAAACTGTCCATTCTTGCACGTGTAGCATACAATTTTTTAATTCACTGTTTGTGCCCTTGAGAAGTGGGTTTGTGGGGTAGTGAGCTACCTTCATGAACTGCTGCAGTCTCTCTGGAGAAGGTCCTCTTGCAGAGAGCTGTTAAGATGGATGTCCATCCACAATTACGGACTAGCAATATATTATTAAGGATGGTGCATTGCTTGGAGCCTGTAGTGGTGGTGCTCTCATGGTACCCACTACCCAGCATGGCTATGAGGCCACTGGAATGAACCCTTACCTGGTATAAACAACGTAGAGACAGTCTCAGGCTGGGCCAGTGAGTCCACTTTGACATGTTGGAATGCTCTGGATTTTTCACTTTGAAGGTGTCTGGAGGAGTGATAAATGGAGAATGGATGTGTATGAGAACCACTCAGTAACTGCAGGCATTCAAGTGACTGAGTGGCTATTCAAGACTTTTTTTACAATGGAATAATCAAAAGATGGGAACTGTTGGCACTGAAATCCTGAATGCTGGGAATGGTCAGTGCAGGGACACTCAGCAGGATATTAAATTTGTCCCAGGAAGAGCTGTGTTAACAGAGTTTTGGGACTCTTGGGTGGGAGGGAGGGGTGAGGGGGAGATGAAAATAAAAATAAGCTGTAGATGCTCTAAATCTGAAATAAAAACTGAAAATACTGGAAACACTCAGCAGGTCAGGTAGCATCTGCAGCAAGAGAAACAGTTATCATTTCAGGTCAAAAGCCCCTGTTCAGCACTTCATCACTCCTCAGATGCTGGCTGATATGGTGCAGATTTAACAATGAAACTATGGCTGAACAGTGGAGAGAACCCAGCAGGGGATGGGAGACGGAGTGTGGTGTGCTCTGATTGTTCCTGTTTTCCTATGTCAAGGATGGATCATTGTGCATGAGTGATGAAGAGCACAGCTTCCTGTGGCTGGGGTGGGTGATGAATGTATTGACTACAGCTGGGTTGAGAAAAGCCTGTTACACCAAAGTAAAACCGACAGACACTGTAAGAGTAGCGTCCAGAAGAATGCAAAGCTTATGCATCTGCACTGGTTCTACGCAGTGAGGGTTCATTCTTGAACAAACAACTTTCTGTGGGAATTGGGAAAGAGATGGAAAAGTGAGAGGTGGAGTTTTAAAATAAAAATGAATAAAAATGAAAAAAGGATTTGAGTATAGGAGCAGGGAGGTTCTACTGCAGTTGTACAGGGTCTTGGTGAGACCACACCTGGAGTATTGCGTACAGTTTTGGTCTCCAAATCTGAGGAAGGACATTATTGCCATAGAGGGAGTGCAGAGAAGGTTCAGCAGACTGATTCCTGGCATGTCAGGACTTTCATATGAAGAAAGACTGGATAGACTTGGCTTATACTCGCTAGAATTTAGAAGATTGAGGGGGGATCTTATAGAAACTTACAAAATTCTTAAGGGGTTGGACAGGCTTGATGCAGGAAGATTGTTCCCGATGTTGGGGAAGTCCAGGACAAGGGGTCACAGCTTAAGGATAAGGGGGAAATCCTTTAAGACCGAGATGAGAAAAACATTTTGCATACAGAGAGTGGTGAATCTCTGGAACTATCTGCCACAGAGGATAGTTGAGGCCAGTTCATTGGCTATATTTGAGGGAGTTAGATGTGGCCCTTGTGGCTAAAAGGGATCAGGGGGTATGGAGAGAAGGCAGGTACGGGATACTGAGTTGGATGATCAGCCATGATCATATTGAATGGCGGTGCAGGCTCGAAGGGCCGAATGGCCTACTCCTGCACCTATTTTCTATGTATCTATGTATCTAATAAAGAAGGTGACAAGACAGAACTGCATAAAAGACTGGCAGCAAACATAAAGACAATCCAAAAGAAGTCTGAGGATCTGTGAACAGGGTAACAGTTACTGGAAGAAAGGAGAAATGGCAAATGCAGTTTAATTTGAGCATGGGTAAAGTTTTGTACTTTGTGAAGTGAAATGTTGATGAAAATACTTTTATTTGTATTTGATGTACTGAGGGATCCAAGTCCCTAGCTCCCTGCTTGGACTACTTGCTGGGTGAATAGTCGAGGGTGATACAATTGTAGTGGCCAGTAGGCAGTTAGATTAGTAATTGGCAGGTGGGGGAAGTGGTGTGTCAGCAAGGCCCAGAGTCGCTGAGGATTCCCTTGCATAGGTCTGTTGTGTCACTTACTTCTTCCACTGTTCCTCAGTCTCCCAAAACTCATAGACGACAAAGGACAGTTCATCCGGTAACCTCACAGCTGTAACACTGCAGACAGGAGACAAAAAGAGAAACATTCCCTATCCATCCACAACACATCACCAAAATCTCAGCAGATAAACATGAATGGGAAAAAATCAGGAGGGGCAAAAGAATGGAGAGGTCATTCCAGATAATCTATAACTATAAATGGTCAGCTGTGGGAATGGACAATGTTAGGAAGGGGTAGGAGAGTGAAGGGTCAGCAGTGGGAAATGGAAATGTTGGGAATGGTTGTAGGTGGGAATGATCAGTGCCGGGATTGTCACTATTGGGCATGGTCAATGTTGGGAATATTCAGCACACTGAAAGATTACTGTTGAGAAAGGTCAGTGGTGGGAATGGTCAGCAGTGGGAATGATCAATATTGGGAAGGTCAGGACTGGGAATAATCAGTGGTGGGAGTGGCCACAGTGAGGAAAGGCCAGTGTTGGAATGGTTAGTCAGGAATTAGGCTTGGAAATATGTGTTGTGAATGGTCACTGCTGGGAATGATCCATGTTGGAGATGGTTAATGTTGGGAAAGATCTGTGGTGGGAATGATCAGTATTGGGAATGATAAATATTGGGGAAGCGACCTTTACCCCACCTTTGCATTGTCTTTTCTGATATCATTACCCAATCCCACCCATGCTAAAACTTCCAAACTGCTGACACCATTCGCCATGCAATCCCAGAAAACACTAGACGTGCAACTTTACATTAAGGTTACCTCACGTCCAACCTGCTCTACCTCACCAGATCCAGCTACTGCCCTATCTCTGTCAGTTATGGCTCTTCCTTCTGGGGAGCAAGCATTGGTTCAAGCAAGGTGACCCCTGACTGGCTGGACTCACTGGAAGCAGTCTCGCTGTGCTGACACGTCCTTCAGATATTGCTTCAGAGAGCAGCCAAACTCTGTCAGCTGATTCTGCCCCACCGTCATGTGTTGGCGGACAAGAAGGAGATGCTAGAAAGAGAGAGAGCAGAAAAACAGACTGACATCAACAGAACAGGAGGACTGTGAATGTGGGAAGGGGAGGAAAGTTGGAGTCAGAGGAGAGGTTTTTGCACAGTAGGATGATTCTCCAATCCACTTAGCCACTTCTCCCCCACTGATTTTTGACCGCAACCATCACCAGAGTGCAGTGCCAAAGATCAGGATCAAATCCCAGGTCAGCGGCTCCACCAGCTTCACCACTATATTGCCCTCACACATGGCAGCCTGGGAACAGGCAGGCTCCTTCCTATTCCAAATAGCCCAGAGCTGCACTGGGCAGGATATTCAGTGCAAAGTCTTTCATCCTAAGAGGAAGAACATGATATTATGTTACAGCTGTACACAATGTTAGTGGGGCCACATGGAATAATGTGCAAAATCTGATTGCCACACTACAGAAGGACATGATTCAGCCAGAGAGAGTGCAGAAAAGATTCACAAGGAAGTTGTCCAGACTGTTTACCCTGGAGTAAAGGAGAAAGAGTTAGAAATTACGCATGTGGTGGTGAGGACAGGATGGAAATGGGCGGCAAACTAATAAAACGTTTCTGCATAGCTGTAGAAAGCTATGGTAATGCAGTCATCAATGTACCTGAGAACAAGTTGAGGAGACGAACCCGGGTGGGACTGAAAGAAAGACTATTCCACAAAAGGACAGCTGTGGCGTGGGCCCACACGGGTGCCCTGAGGTATAGTTTTGACCTGGAGGAGTGGGTGGGTGCGTGGAGTTGGAGAACTTGTCCAGTGGGAGAATATGTTCAGTCAGGTGGATGGGTAATGGCTGGGCTTTGTTCAGGCAATTGGGATGTGTTGGGGTCAACAGCCCAGTATGAGGTAGATATAGGCTCCTGCTGGAGCTCAGTGAATGAAGTCGTTTAGAACATGGTTACTGTCTGGACTACCCAGGACAGCGCAGTCACTATGGGGACCGATGGGGGGATGGTTCACTCACCGAGCAGGTCAGGCTCTCTTTATCCATCACCTTCTGCTGCAGGTCAAGCCAGACGGTCTGAAAACAGAGACAGAGGGAGGGGTGAGGCCTGGTCAGGCTGGGGCACTCCCTACACCCTCCCTCCATTCCCATGAGTAATATAGTGCAGTGAGGGAGAGCAGAATATGCTGGGACACTTCCTACACGACAGCTCTACTCCAGGGTTGAAAAACATATGATCCTACCCCTCCACTCCCAGAGGTTACACAGTAACGCAGTGAGGGAGGGCAGGGCATGTTGGAACTATTCTACCCATCCACCACCATAGTGTAGAGTGCAGTGAGGGGTAGGACATGCTGGGACCCTTCCTGCACTACTCAGGGGTAACACGAGGCAGTGATGCCGGTTGGACAAGCTCGGACACTTCCTATTCTACTCATCCACCCCCAAGGGAGTAGATGGATGTGAGGGAGCTGGGACACTCTGTGTGCCACGTTCTACCCACCCCCACCCCACACACTCCCTCCTCACCCTTTTGTGCAAAGACCTGGTCCGTCTTAACTCACCCAGGAGAATAGTTTCCCTGGTGGTGCAGGTCCGGGGCCCAGAGGTGTCACTGAGCTTGGGATCTCACTGGTAACCCGACAGGTAGTGGTGTTTGCAGCTGGCTCTGCTCTCAGTGTATGTGGGGCATCGGTCCCCAATGTGCCCAAAGTTATTTTACCCGCACACAACCCCCCCCCCCCCCCCAGTGGTACAGTGGGAGCTTCCTCTACCTACAGGGCACAGACAGTTTACCAGGATGCTGCCTGGATTAGAAGATATTATATAGGAGTTAGATAAACCTAGATTGTTTTCTCTGGAATGTTCGAGGTTAAGGGAGACCTGATAGAACTATATAACATTATGAGACGTATGGATAAGGTAGACAGTCAGAACGTTTCTTTACAGGGTGGAAATGTCAAAGAGTAGAGGTCATTGCTTTAAAGTGGGAGAGAGAAAGTTTAAAGATGTACAAGCAAATATTTTACACAGGGGGTGGTGGGTGTCTGGAACATATTGCCAGGAGTGGGGGTGGAAGGAGAGACGATCATGTTATTTAAATGGCTTCTAGTTAGGTATATGGATATGCAGAGAATATAGATCACGTGCAAGCAGAGATTAGTTTAACTCATAATTGGCACAGACATGGTGGACCGAGGTGCCTGTGCTTGTGCTGTGCTGTTCGATGTTGTATTGTCTATAACATGGTGGTCCAAAGAGCTTGCCTCAGTGCTGCTCAACTTTTTGACTCTTTCAATTGTCTTCCGTGAAGGGGACACGGTAAAGAATGAAACAGAGCCCTCTGAACGATGCCAGCAGCTGTCTAACCTTGGCAGCCTGGCCTGAGAGGGCACCTCCCTCCTCACTATCAGTAAATAATAATTAACAATTGCAGGCACCAGAAAACTGAGATAAAAATGTTAAATACTGAAAGCATTTATGGTAGTAGCGCAGGCAGAGTCTGTGGAGAGAGAAACAGTTAATGTTTGAGTTCTGATTAATGGTCCCAGACCTGAAACAATAATTTTGTTTATCTCTCTGCCCAGACGCTGCCTGTCCAAATGGGTGTTTCCAGCATTTACCGTGTTTTGATTCTTGCACCATTGATGCTGCTTCAGCAGCCTCAGACGTAGAGAACAAATTCATTGGCTATGGTGCAGCTGGTAGAGCCACTACCTCACAGCTCCAAATCCAGGTTTAATACTGACCACAAGCACTATCTGTGCATGGACTTTCCTCCGTCCCTCATCCCAAAGGTACGCAGATGGATTGCTAAATTGCCCTTAGTGTGTTGGTGAGGGGTAGAATCTGAAGAGAGTTAATGGGAGAATAAAATGTAGTTCATCTAGGATTAGTGTAAATGGGTGGTTGCTGGTTGGACTAAAAGTCAAGTTCCCATGCAGTCATTGGGTGATGCTTCCCTAGGTTGAAAAGCTAACCAGAGCTCACACTCCATGTTCTTGTCTTGTGTGTTCCCATTCTAAAGGAATGGAATCATTGGCTGACATGAACATTGGATTTCTTACTGGGAAGGTTTAATGACAACTCAAGTCTTGCTCCAGACCCTGTGAATGAACTATTTTTAAACTAAGTAAATGAGAAATAATTTTCAAAGATTTGCCCAGACCAACAATGCATTTTGTATTTTGCATTGGATATAATTTGGTGCTTTAGAAAATCTTTTATTTTGTTTCTTCCATATATTACACTATTGGAACATTATGGGAGGGAGGGGTGAGTTTCTGGAAATGGAGGGAGCAACAGCTCGGATGGTGAGCAGGGAGGAAGCAAATGGGGAGACAGTCACGGTGGGAAATGGTCAGGGTTCATTCACGAGGGGTGTGCTGGAGAATTTTGCGGTGATGATGGAAAAGTTTGAGGATGTCAGTAGTGAGGGAGGGAAAGAAGTGCAAACTAGAGAAGGCCTGGAAGATGCTGCCAACACCACTGGAAATTGGGTGTGGCCTGGCCTCCAGTACCAAATGCCATAGCCTAACCCTAACACTTTGCTTATGCATCCAGGGGTAGATATGGACAGATAGAATTATACTGAAGGCTGTGTAAACATCGACCAAATCAAGGTGGTGATGAACTTAGGTGTTGAGATTAACAGCTAAGAGAAGCACTTGACCTTCTGCTCACAAAGTGATTCCCTCAGCCTTTGGATAAAGCCAGTGTTAGCCTCATAAACCCAGAGGAATCCCACATCAGTGTAACATAGACCTCCTGCACAAGTTAAAATTTTATCAGAAATAAATGATGTGTCACACAGAACAACTGTTATAAATGATAGTATTCCAAGCCCAAGTATTCTCCTTCAAACTCTTTGGCCATTGCAGGGATGCTTTTGAGCCTTTTTTTCCAGATATTAATTGAATGTGACAACTTATTGCCGTTCATGCGTGTAATATTCTTCAGATCGGCTTCAATTTGTCCCCAGGGATTTCCTTAAACACTGCTGTCAAATAAATCACCTGGGCTTGTTTTGGTTGATAGCCTCGCAGCAGATCCATTGTGGTAATAAGACACAGTATTTTCCCTCTTGTGCTCATTCCTCTCTCCTAAACATGAGCAGCATTTTATTGATCTTAGATTTATCACATGCATGTTATATATGCATTAAAAACAAAAGGTTAGGTAGGGAGAAAGTAGGACCTCTCAAGGATAAAGGAGGGAATTTATTCCTGGCGTCAGAGGAAGTGGCTGAGGTACTAAATGAATACTTTACATTGGTATTCATCGAGGACATGGACGTAGAGGATGGTGAGATCAGTAAAGGATATGCTAATAAACTAGGGCAAATTAAGATCAAGAGCTGTTGGGATTATTGAAGAACATAAAAACGGGTCTGAAGTAGGGTCTTGACCCGAAACGTCACACATTCCTTCTCTCCAGAGATGCAGCCTGTCCTGCTGAGTTACTCCAGCATTTTGTGTCTACCTTTGATTTAAACCAGCATCTGCGGATCTTTCCTACACAAAATGGGTAATTCGCCAGTACTGATGGGATCTATCCCAGTTATTGACAGTCAAGAGAGGAATCTGTTTGGGCCCCAATGGAGATTTTTGTATTCTCTCTGGTCACAGGTGAGATCCCATAGGTCTGAACCAGAGTAGCCAGATTTGTTTAATAGAAAAAGGGGTGCACAATGGCGCAGTGGTAGAGTTGCTGTCTTACAGCACCAGTGAGCAGGGTTGGATTCTGACTACGGGTGGTGTCTGTACAGAGTTTGTACGTTCTGCCCATGACCACGTGGGTTTTTGCTGGATGCCCCGGTTTCCTCCCGCACTGCAAAGATGTGCAGGTTTGTAGGTTGATTGGCTTCGATAAAAAAAATATATAAATTGTCCCTAGTATGTAGGATAGTGCTGGTGTACTGTGGGCTCATTGGTCAGCACGATCTTGATGAGCTGAAGGACCTGTTACAGTGCTGAATCTCTAATCTAAACTAAACTAAACTAGTAATAATCCAGGAAATGATATGAGGGCTGGGTTTACATCAGTGGTTTGGCACCTATTGGAGAGGTCTCTTACGATATAGAACAAAGAATAGTGCAACATCGGATCAGGCCATTCGGCCCTTGATAGCCATGCCAATTATATTGACAAATTAAACTAATATTCTGACGACTATATATTTGCAAGGATTGGATTTACTTGGATTTCCAAAAGCATGGGTTTATTAGGGGATAGGCATCTTGTCATCATCATGATCAAGTTTTTTGAGGTGATGAACGTGGTTAATGTGAACATTAATGGACAATAGTAAGGCATTTATCGAGGTCTATAATGGAAGGCTGATCCAGAAGATTAAAATTCTTGGAATCCATGGGCGCTTGATAGACTGGATTAAAATTTGACTTGGATATAGAAGAAAGGGTGGTGGAGGAGTGTTACTTAGGAAACCTGAACGGAAACCCCTGGAGACTTTGTGCCGCACCCAAGGTTTCCGTGTAGTTCCCGGAGGTTTTTGTCAGTCTCCCTACCTGTTTCCACTACCTGCAACCTCCGGCAACCACCTGCAACCTCTGGGAACCGCATGTAAACCTTGGGTGGGGCGCAAAGTCTCCAGAGGTTTCCGTTCGGGTTTTCTAAGTGGGACAGGGGCATAACTGTGCAGGGATGTTACTGTGACTGGAGCTGCATGGCCAGTGGTGTTCTGTGGGGATCAGTGCTGGGGCCTTTGTTGCTTGTCATACATATACATTATTTGTGCAAAAAAGGAGATGAGCTGATTAGTAATTCTACAGATAACAACAATTGGTGAAGTTGTGAATAGTAAAGAAGATTGTGAAAGGAGACAGCATGATATAGAACAGTTGAAGATATGGGCAGAGAAATAGCAGATGAATATCCTTGCAAGGTGTTGCATTTTGGAAGATCAAATGTAAGGGGGAAGTATACAGTGAATGGCAGGACTCTTAGATGTATTGATACACAGAGGAATTTTAGGGTCTCCGATGAAAGTGAGAACACGTGGATCGAATGGTAAAGAAGGAATATAGCATGCTTGCCTTCATCGGACGGGGCATTGATTATAAGAGTCGGGAAGTTACTTTGCCGCTATATAAAACTTTGGTTAGGCAACATTCGGAGTATTGTGTACAATTCTAAAGGATGCTGCAAGGTTTAGACTAGAGAGTAATAGCTGTAAGCAGAGGTTGGACAAACAGATTGCTTTTGATGGAGCCTCATAGGATGAGTGGAGACCTGATAGAAGTGTACACATTATGAGAGGCATGGATAAGGTAGGTGGTGTCTCTTTTTCTCAAGATGGAAATGTCAACTACAGAGGGTATAGCTTTAAGGTGAGAGGGGGGATGTTTAAATGAGATATGTGTAGCAAGTCTTTACACAGAGTGGTGGGTGTCTGGAATGTGCTAACAGGGGTGTTGGTGAAAGCAGATAAAATAATTATGTTTAAGAGGTTTTTAAACAGACATGGACACTGGCAGGGAGTGGAGCCATATAAACCATGTGCAGGCAGGTAGGGTTACTTTAATTTGGCATTGTGGTCAGCACATATATCATGGGACAAAAAGCCTGTTCCTGTGCTGTACTGTTCTTTGTTCAGGAGCTATCCCATAACTGTGCTGTGTAAGTAAGACCAGATTATTCTTCGAATCCCTGAGGATGTGTACTCCCTACCCCTCCACTCTCAGGCCAACGTGAAACATTGTCTCTGGTTTCTCTGCAATGGTCCGCAGGCATTGTGGGCTGGGGAATGCAGTCACATGTTTAACACAAACACTAATTGAAACTGGATCACAGGGGGTGACAACTGGACTTGGAAATGGCTATGAAGAAACGTTGATCTTCAGTTGCATAACTAAAAAAGCAGTACTAGGCATTCATTGGGCAGTGGGCAGGTGCTATAGACCTGCACGGGAAGGTTCCCGCCCCCACGAGTCTCGGGCAGATGGGGCTCGACAGCCTGGGAAGGCAGTCCATCTATGAGAGGGAAAACTCTGATTTAAAACCTCCACTGCCCAATGGCCATATCCAGTCATGGAAAAAGCTCCAGGTGTCAAGCTCAAGAAAATCGGGTCAGAGCCCCTAAGGCAGTTCGTCGTTGTCTACAACCTCGCTCTGGCAGTTCCTTTAACGGCCCTGCTGTTCCTTTAACAGCCCTGTAACAGCTTGTCCTCCATATGGCATCGCCCAGGCTCGCATCCGACCAGGATGCATCACCCATGGTCACTCATGACCGAGGAGGGCCTACTAGGCATTCCTGGATAGTCTCGTCCTTGGGGAGGCTCGATGTGGAGCCTCACGAGCGACCTATGCTTGTGGATGCGAGTGAGTTTCTGGCCCATGATCCTTACCTGAACACTGACTGGTACTTGCAAAACTCCTTCCTTCGACCCTCACCTCTCCCTTATCTAGTAGCGTTGTTCATTGAGGGATTAATGATGGCCAACTTGGAACACCAGGCCAAAACCCCTGCTCCATTCTAAATACAGAAAGGACCACGAGGATGTAGCTTCCCTTTCAACAAAACAGCCATGCAGAATCCATTATCACAGAGAGCTCTGCACTTGTGAATCTTTGTCATAGATGGTTCAACAGCTGAAACCTACTTAACCGTAGGAACCTGGAAAAGGACTGGTAGGGATAGGATCCTGGGAATTAAGTAGTTGGGATAGGATCCTGTGAAGGGAATGATGGAGGACAAGATCTTGGGAAAGGACTAGTGGAGACTGGATCCTGGGAAGGGACAGATGGGGGGTGAGGAGCAGTGAGGCCAGATCAGTGTACATCTTTTGCAGGTTGAGATTCTTGGAGTTGTATTGTACTCAGGAACCTGCATTCAATTGAACGGCCTATGCTTGTGTATGTAAGCGAGCCTTTAGCTGATAACACCTACTTGATAACACCAAATGGGACTTACAAAACTCCTCCCTCGGATCTCTTCTCCTCACCCCCAACTTGTGCAGATATCCCAGGGTTGCGGTGGCCTTGGTTAGCAATGGACCAACACCAGCCCAGACAGATGACAGGAAGCAACCTGACAACCTCCAGCACTGCCCTCACCTTGTCCTCCAAGCGGCCAATGAGTTCGGCCAATCTGTTGATCTGCAGTTCGAGACTGTCTCCTCTGCTGGCTGTTATAGCTGGTGGGAACAGGCACAAAACTGCTGATTACAAGCTTCCCTTCCAGAGGTAACACAGATTAGCTCACAGTAAGATATGTAAGAGATACGTAAAATAGACATTTAAACAGATGGACAATAGACATTAGGTGCAGGAGTAGGCCATTTGGCCCTTCAAGCCAGCAGCGCCATTCAATGTGATCATGGCTGATAATCCCCAATCAGTACCCCGTTCCTGCCTTCTCCCCATATCCCCTGACTCCGCTATTTTTAAGAGCCCCATCTAGTTCTCTCTTGAAATGCTACAATGCTTGAAATGCTCAGATGCTACAATAGGCAAGGATAAAAGGATATTGAACTAATGCAGGCAAAAAGGATGAGTCAACATGAATATGATGGGCCAAAGGGCTGTATGACTTTTTGAGGAGAGGCCACTCGGTCCTCAAGCTCACTCTACCATCCAATAAGATTGCGGTTGCTCAAGTCCTGTCCTCCACATTTTTTTCCTGCTCTCCCCCCAGAACTCTTGACCATCTTTAGTTCAAAAGTCAATCAATCTCAGCTTTCAAGGGGTTTACCACTACCGCTCTCTGGCATGAGAGAATTCCCAAAATTCACTGCCCCACTCAAAAAGGCATTTTTCTCCAATGTTCCGAACCCAGTTCTAGATATTCTCACCAGAGGAAATATCCCATCTGCCTCCACCCTCTCAACCCCCCTCAAAACTTTAACGTTCCAATCAGATCAGTCCTCATGCTCCAAACTTCAACAGTACAAACCCAACCTGCTCAACTCCTCTTCACACATCGAGCCCTTTGTCCAAGAATCATTCCAGTGAGCCTTCCCTGCACTGAGCACAATGCACATGCATCATTCCATAAATGTAGATATCAAATCTTTGCTCAGTGCTCCATGTGTGATACCTCCAGCTCTCGGTAAAGTTGCATTAAATCTTTACTCTCCATACCCTTGCAATGAAAGCCATTGTTGCATTGCCCTTCCAAATTACTTGTACACCCACGTGTTAACCTTTTGCGTTTAATTACAAAACCTCCAGATCTCTTGCACTGTAATATTTTGTAGCCACACCCTATTCAAATAATAATTTGTATTTTCAATTTTCCTTCCAACCTTCCTTAACCTCACGTTTCCAAATTCTACATCATCCACAACCTCCTGCGACACTCACCCACTCTATCCGAATATCTCCATGCCAGTCTCAGAACTTGCTAACCCACCCACATCTGTATCTTCAGCAAACCTGAATACAGAGCATTCATTCCCTTATACCAAGTCATTAACACAGACTGTAATTAGTTGAGTCCCCAACATTGATCCCTATGACACCCCACCTGTTATTCCAATCCTCCGTTTTTTATTATTTGCTATCTCTTACCCATGCTAACCCCAACCCTGTGAGCTCATATTTCGTACAGTAACCTTATAAGGGTAACTTTAGTGACTAATTTGGAAAATCCACATACACATACCAGTTCCCTTTTATCCAGCCTTTGCAAATTCACTAAAAAACGTCATCATATTTGTCAAACGTGATTTCCGTTTCATAAAACCATGTTGCTAGTATGACTGTTGAATAATTTCCTTTGCATCTTGCTATTATCTGATTAATAATGGATCACTTCCTCACCAAAAATGTTAAGTAACTAAATGTTAAGAAAGATACAGCATGGAAACGGGCCCATTGACTCAGCATTTCCTCGCAAGTCTTCAATCACCTATTTACTCTAAACCTGCATTAATCCCATCTCATATTCCCCACATTCACATCAACTCAGGCAAACAAATGGGATTAGTTCAGTATGCCAACTTGGTTGGCATCGACAAGGTGGACCAAAGGGCAAATTTCCATATAGCTCTATGACTCTATAACTCCTCCCCAAATTCTATCCCTCACCCATCTAGTTGGGAAAATTTATAGTGGCCAATTTATCTACCAACCTGCACGTCTTTGGGAGATGAGAAGAAAGATAGCAATAATAGGTCACAAGGAGAACGTGCAGCCTCCACACTAACAGCATCCAAGGTCGGTATTAAACCCGATCTCTGGTGCTGTGAGGCAGTGGCTCTACCCACAGCACCAGTGTGCCTGCTTACTTCCTGCAAAAGGCCTTGCTATAGTTTCCTGCTGGCTGTCTCCTTTCTTTCTTGAATAGTGCTCCTCCATTTGATGTTTTTCAAACCTCGGGGACCTCTTCACAATCTGAGGAATTCTGGAAGGTTATTATCCACTATCCCTGTGGCCCGATGATCCAGGTCATCGGATTCAGGGGACCTTGTGAGCCTTTCCCCCAACAAGTTTGCCTGGTACCATTTATTATGCAATAGAGACTGATTTAAGTTCCTTCTCCCTTTCAGCTTTTATCACCTATAATCAATGGAATTATTTCACAGTCTTCTATCACAAAGCCTGATTCAAAATATTTGTTTATAATCCTCTCCTTTCTGGGTTTCCCTTTAATAACTTTCCAGACTTGTTCCCGAAAGGACCAATGTTTGATTTCGCTTTCTTCTTAGGAGTATGTCTTACTCTCTGCTTTTATGTCATCTGCTTATTTGCTCAAGTATTCTATTTTCTCCCTCATAACTGCTTTGGTCATGATACCATCCACAGGTAAAGGTGAAAACAGTTGATTTAACACCTGATCAATGCCAATCAGCCTAATCGATATAAACAAGGGCATTCACCATCAGTGGTAGTACTCTACAAAGTATTGAGAAACAGATGGACTTTGGTGCACTTGTTAAATAATTCCTGAAGATGGCAGCACAGGCAGATAAGAGTGGGGAAGGCACATAGAATGCTTGTCTTCATTAGTCTGGTACATAGAATATAGAAACAAAGAACTGCAGATGCGGGTTAACTTAATACACAAAAGTATACAAAGTGCTGGAGAAACTAGGCAGGTCAAGCAGCATCTCTGGAGAACATGGATAGGTGATGTTTCAGATCGAGACCCTTCTTCAGAATATGATGAAGGGTCTCGACCCGAAACATCACCTATCCAAGTTCTCCATAGATGCTGTCTAACTTGTTGAGTTACTCCAGCATTTTGTGCCTATCTCTGGTGTAAACCAGCATCTACATAGAACGTTTCAGTTATGAGGAGAGCCTGGATGGGCTGGGTTTGCTTTCCTTGGATTGAAGAAGAATGGGGAGAGCATGTTCAAAATTATGAGGGAAGTTAGGAAAAAAGGTTTTCCCACATCAGATGTTTCTAAAACTATAGGGCAAAAATTAAAAATTAAAGGTCAGAGGTTTAAAGGGATCTGAGGAGGATTTTCTAACCTTGATACACTGCCTTGCTGGGTGGTGAAGATAGTTACTCTCACAACATTTAAGAAGCAATTGCAGACCAAGGCTTAGAAGTGGGCAGGCTGTGTGCTAGCGCATAGTATTTGTGGAAATGGATAATTGTTGACCAGTATTGACAAGAAGGGCAGCAGGACTATGACTTTGATGCCAAATTGAGTATCTCACTACTGGGGATGCAGAGTAGAAATTGGTCAAGCCTTTCCCTTGATTGTCCAGAAACTCCTGCAGGTTGTATATCTGACCTGCCCTCCGGTTTCTGTTGAGGTGGTTAACATCACAGAGTAGATACGTTATATAGTTCTCTCTGCACTAGCCCATCACACACCCCAGGGTGGTACTGCAGTGGCTGATGACTGATAAAAGGCTACTCATCTGAAGCAATAACTCTGTTTGTCTCTCCACATTTCACTGCCTTCCAAGCTGAGCATCCCTGGCATGTTCTTTCTTCATTTCAGGTATAGCACAGTTCAACAGCAAAGCTCCCTATACACTGTATAATCAAACACTTCCAGAGCAACTAGATTCAGAGCAAAACTCCATACTGTCCAATCCAAGCACCCAACATGATTGCTATTTAGTTAGCCTTTGCAAGAACTTCCAGATCCAATATCCAATGTGTGAATGCCAGATATATTGAAGCTATATACTGTAACTGCATTATGTACTCCATTCATCTTTCTCTTTAATGCCAAATGGTTGAATTTGTGAATGACTTGGTTGTGCTTATGCACGTAAGATTTAACTGGACAACATGCAAAATATTTATTTCACTGTATCATGACAACAATGAACACATACCAATACCAAGATCAATTGGCAAATTAATTGGCTTCTGTCAAACTGAGATTCACAGAACAGAAACAAAAATAGGGGAGCAGCTGCAGGCAACTGCATGGAAAAAAATGTACTGTCGATTTTTTGGGTCAAAAACATTCATCAATCCAGATCATCCTTCAACCATCCATTCCCTCCACATACATAGGCTAACTTTTTTTTGCACCAGATTCCAGCCCCTCCAGCCTCATGTGTCTCTACTTCACAAACAGAAAGTTCTATTAATATTCTGATCCTTGTGCTCAGAAGGTTAAGGCTCATGGAATTCAGGGCAAGAGAGATAATTGGATCCAAAATTAGCTTGGCGAGAGAGATTTGATAGGTTAGGTTTGTTTTCCCTGAAGCAAATGAGGCTGAGAGGTAGCCAGGTAGAAGATTGTAAGATTATGAGATGCATAGATCAGGTAGATATCTAGCATTAATTTCCAATGGCAGATGATATCAAAAAGAAGAGGGAATAGTTTAAGATGAGAAGAAGAAGTTTTAAGAGGGATCTGAACGCGTTTTGTTACATAGCGAGTGGTTGATATTTGGAACTCGCTGTCAGAGGAGATGGTGGAATTAGATACAATCTAACTACATATAAGAGACAGTTAGGCAGACATTTAATTAAGCAGACATAATATTAAAGCACAGAAAGATACAGTTCCAATGTGGAAAATGGGATGAGTATAAATGTGCAAAAAGGCCCACGCAGACACGTTGGGCTCATTTCTGTGCTCTATGACTCTGTGCCGCTGTGTACCTTGTGAGGAATTTCAATTCTACACCATCCCAGCTTGTGGACATCTCCACATCCTGAAATACTGCACCTCTATGGCCTCAATTGCCTCTGCTGACTGAGGTTATAAACAGTAAAACTCTTTTCCTGTGCCTTAAATCCAACAATTGACCTGTGATTTGGTCCTTGTCAGGCTCATGGCTGGGGTCAGGATAGGGTTTAAGTTTCAGAGGGGACACTGTGTTTCAGAAAGGAATCAGAGTTGAGGGAAAGGAAGAAGGAGGGGGTTAAGGTTAGAATAGAGTGGGGGGTCACAGTGGGAATTGTTTGTGATTCAGAAACGGCTTAGGATTAAGGAAGAAGGGACAGGCAAGGGCCATGGTTGTTATCCAAGAGGTGGCTTGATTGGAGTCAGGGTTAAGTTTGGTGAAGGGTCATGGCTGAATATGGGATCTGAGTCCAGGTTGTGTTTCGGGTCATGGTGTGTGAGCACGGGTCGAGGTCAGCGTGGAGGCTGGAGCTGGGGATGGAGGTCAGAGTGAGACCGAATCAGGTCAAGTTCAGGGTAGTGATGACACGGGGATGAGGCTGACTCTGGATCAGAGAAGCGACCAGTGGTTGTGGTTGGGTATGGGATGGTGTGGAAGAACCAGCCAGCAATCGGGGGCTGTGAATGGGTGAGCCAGGAACCTTGGTGGTGAGATGGGAGTTAGTGATAGGGAACTCCAAGATTACATAAAAACATAGAAACATAGAAATTAGGTGCAGGAGTAGGCCATTCGGCCCTTCGAGCCTGCACCGCCATTCATTATGATCATGGCTGATCATCCAACTCAGTATCCTGTACCTGCCTTCTCTCCATACCCCCTGATCCCTTTAGCCACAAGAGCCACATCTAACTCCCTCTTAAATATAGCCAATGAACTGGCCTCAACTACCTTCTGTGGTGGAGAATTCCAGAGATTCACCACTCTCTGTGTGAAAAATGTTTTCCTCATCTCGGTCCTAAAAGAATTTCCCCTTATCCTTAAACTGTGACCCCTTGTTCTGGACTTCCCCAACATCGGGAACAATCTTCCTGCATCTAGCCTGTCCAACCCCCAAAAGAATTTAGTAAGTTTCTATAAGATCCCCCCACAATCTTCTAAATTCTAGCGAGTACAAGCCAAGTCTATCCTGTCTTTCTTCATATGAAAGTCCTGACATCCCAGGAATCAGTCTGGTTAATCTTCTCTGTACTCAGAGGGAGTACAGAGAAGATGGCAAGAATGTCTTTCCTCAGATTAGGAGGACACAACCTGGACTCAGATCGCATATTCAGCCATGACCATTCACCAGTGAGATCAGTCACAATCTTATTGAAAGAGCAAGCCTCAAGGTTCTTCCACCTTCTCTTGATTCACAGGAACTATTTAGTTACAATTCTGTGGCAGAAAGAGTGTGTTATAAAATATAATTGATAAAACATACTGTGTGTTCTGCAGATTTAATTATATAAGATTCTAAATGTTAGGACTTAACAATTACACCTTTCCATTCCCCTTAGCCCTTCTTAAAAATACATCAATAGACAGGCAGAAAAGCAATCTAACCAACTCGCTGTGTTTTCACAGGCAAAGTCACAATTTATTACATGGAAAGTCTTCAGGTTTAATTTAAAGTCAAGGTGGATTCATTCTGCTACGAATTGTAAATGTATTAAATTTGTCAACTGTACAAGGAATGTCATTGCGGAAATTGTTGTTTAATTCTGCGGGCAAGCCTATTCTATCTTCAGGAGACCTCACCTCCTCTCCTGATTGTGGAGTTCTCACTGGAGTGCAGCTCTGGCCCTGGGTCTGCAGTGTAGACAGTAAAGGCAAAATTATTAACCCACCCTCATCATTGCAGCAACAAAAACCAAATGGTTTTGTGGGTGGGGAGTGGAGGGGAGATGAGGTGGTGGTGACATTTTAGAAACCTCAAACCTGATTCTGATCCCTCCAGCAGGGTTCAACAGAGGCAGGACATGCGGTGGGTAATGAACCCACTCCCAGGAGCTGGGCTGTGAGATGTTGTCAGCCTCAGAGCTCACTTCTTTTGAGAGGGCTTAGGAATCACTGGCAGCTGAAGGAGGGGGTGTGGGGAATCACGTGGCTGGGGAAAGGATAATTGCCTTTCGAGCACTTTGTGAGCCAACAATGAGCCCATGGAGGTGGAATCGGACACCCTCTGCAGCTTGCCTGGAATGCAACCCACAGTTTGGGAGCGTGACCTGTCAATAACACTACCCTCATGCAGAAGTGCCCCACACCCCTGCCGTGCTGTGTCGGCAAAGCAGATTCCCTGGCTTCCCATGTGACAC
The DNA here is from genome assembly GCF_028641065.1 of Leucoraja erinaceus. Lineage (NCBI taxonomy): Eukaryota > Metazoa > Chordata > Chondrichthyes > Rajiformes > Rajidae > Leucoraja > Leucoraja erinaceus. The sequence goes on along the minus strand of NC_073393.1, from coordinate 19,782,081 downwards.
TGCGACCCACATCTACAGGGGCAATCTGTCGGAGGCCGGATGCAGGAGAGGAGGGATAAAATTACAGAAGAAAACATGTCAAGCCCATTGTTTTTGCCCCTCCTGCCCCAGAGAACTCATCTTCAAGTACCTTGATTCCAACCTATTCCCCCCTCGTCCGGCCCTTTCCGAGACACTTCAACTCTTCAATAATTGCTGTCATAGATGGATCCCTTACCACGTGCGTCCCATAGTTCTGCTCTCGTATATCCCCTCGTATATCCCCAGTTGGTACAAGGATAGAGGTCTTCATCTTTCAACCCACCAGCCTCCACCTTCAACACCTCATTCCCCGACATTTCCGTTACTTCCAACGTGATCTCACCACATCTTCCTATCCTCACTCCTTTCCACCTTCTGCAGAAACAGCTCCCTCCTCTACTCCAAGGTTCACTGATCCCTTTTCTCCTAAACCACCTCCTCCTCGGGGGAGGAGCAGGAGATGTAAAACAGATGTGCAACAGCAGGAGATGTAAAACCTGTTCTTGTACCTCCTCCCTACACGTCCATCTAGAGACCCCAGCAGTCCTTCCAGGTAAGACAGAGTTTCACATGCACCTCCGCTAACCTCATCTACTGCATCCAGCGTTCCCGATGTGACCTCCTGTACACATGACCGAGACCAAGCATAAATTTGGCAACTGTTTCACCTAACCAATGTCACAGCCTACCGGATATCTCGGTTGCTAACCATTTTAACTCTTCTTCCTATTCCCATACTGACCTTACTTTCTTGGGTCTCCTCATTTGCCAATATGAGGCCACACACAAACTGGAGGAACAGCACGTCATATTCTGCTATGCGCATTGAATTCTCCAATTTTATGCTAAACTAAAACGCCCCTCCCCTTTGTTCGTCCCTTTTCTTTTCAGGCCTCCTCTTCCGTGCCCCAACTGGACTCGTTCCTATTTCTCCCCTCCTCCTTCCCCACCTACATTACTTCCTCTAGCTTTAGAATTTGCAACTCTTACAATTATTTTGTCTCGCACCTTATGTGTATTCATTTCTGTCCTTTGTTCAACCAAGGTGAGTTGTAGCAGGTAAGAGAGGAAAGACATAAAGATTGCCAATATCACAGCCACTGGCTACAGTGCAAAGATACGGATCATATCAGAGGGATCGAGGTGTGCACAAATTCTGTGGAACAGCAACAGAGTTTACAGTATAAGGGTGAGTGTTGGGACAAGATGTGGCAATGAGGCCAATTACCATGTTAAGTAAAAAGTTATTCTGAATGAAGGTTAAGGTGAATGGAGAGCAAACCATCTCCAACTAGAGAGTGAGACTAGCCACCTACCCATGACGTTAGGATGTAATGTTAAAATTGTACAAGGCATTGGTGTGGCCAATTCTGGAGTATGGTGTACAATTTGGGTCGCCTAATTATAGGAAGGATGTCAACAAAATAGAGAGAGTACAGAGGAGATTTACTAGAATGTTGCCTAGGTTTCAGCAACTAAGTTACAGAGAAAGGTTGAAGAAGTTAGGTCTTTATTCTTTGGAGCGCAGAAGGTTAAGGGGGGACTTGATAGAGGTCTTTAAAATGATGAGCAACCCTCCACCACTTCTCCTGCATCCAAATACTAGGCCAATTTTGGATCCAATTTGACATTTTTTCCGGGATCTCAACCTCTCTAAAAAGTGGAGATAGATACAAAATGCTGGAGTAACTCAGCGGGACAGGCAGCATCTCTGAAGTGAAGGAATGTGTGACGCTTTGGTTTGAGTCCCTTCTTCAGACTTCTTCAGTCTGAAGGAGGGTCTCGACCTGAAACGTCACCCATACCTCCTCTCCAGAGATACTGCCTGCCCTGCAGAGTTACTGCAGCGTTTGTGTGTATCTTCGGTTTAAACCAGCATCTGCAGTTCCTTCCTACATGTTTCGTCTCTAAAAAGTGGATCAGGTTCCCATGTGGAAAAACATCAATCCCATATCTTTCAATACCTCTTCAGAAAATTAAATCATACTGGTCAGACATGATCTTCTCCAGACAAATCGTGTTTACATTCAGTCACTACCCAATAGAATATTTATGCAATAACCTCTCCACTTCTAAGGGATTCACCATCACTATCCACTAATGCCCCAGTCTGCATAATATACTATCACCCCACTCCAAATGATTTACACTCGGTGAGTATCTTGTACTCTGCTCTGGTCACTGTTCCTGCTCCTCAGCCCCAGTGTGAACGTACCCAGGTCAGTCTTCAGTTTCTTGTCTCTGGTCGTCTGCCTGCTGCTCGTTGTGATGGCCGCAGTGTGCCTGTACCAGTTCCCCACCACTGCCTGGCCTGCTGTGCCATCATAGTACCTGCGACAGATTACAGCCGATTACTCACTCATCAACCCAGGCCCACGCACGGTGTCAGTTCTATTGGGGATCCAGAGAACAACAGCACTGAATCCCGGAATGTCCAGCCTGGAACATCTTGTGTCACATGCTGGAAGGAAGAGAAGCCAAGCGACGAGACCTTTCTCTGTCAGAGTTACTGAACAGTAATACAGCACACTGGCGCATTTAGCAGAGCCGCTATTCAGTAGCACCAGAGACACCAGAGACTTCCATCGCAATTTCTGGTGCTGTCTGTGTGGAGTTTGCACGTTTCACTTTGACCACCTTGGGATTCCGCCAAAGGCTCAGTTTTCCTCCCATCGATATGTGGCTTGGAGCGATAATTGGCATTGTAAATTGCCGCCCAAATGGGTGGGTGAGTGGCAGAATTTGGGGGCAGTTGATAGAAATAATTGATTGATTGGTTTAAAGATACAGCACGGAAACAGGCCCTTCAATCCGGTGAGTTCATGCTGACCATCGCTCACCTCTTCACACTGGTTCTATGTTATTCCGTGTTTGCATTCCCTCCCTACATACTACGGGCAATTTACAGGGGCCAAATTAACCGACAAATCTGCATGTCTTTGGTGTGTGGGAGGAAAGCAGAGTACCCAGAAGAAACTCACACACAGTCACAGGAAGAGCATGCAAAATCTACTCTGGCAGCACCTAAGGACAGGATTAAACCAGGTGTTCTGCTGTGGTGAAACAGCAGCACTACCAGCTGGGCCAATGTGCCACCCTGTGCCATTTTATTCTCCAATGTTTGGAGAATAAAATGGGATCGGTGTAGGTTTGGTGTAAACAGGTGTTTGATGGTCAGCATGGACTCAGTGGGCTGAAGGGCCTAGTTCAGTGCTGCTGCTCTATGACTGTTGCTGAATAGCGTTGCAGAAGATCTGCGATTGGGAAGGGAGTACAAAGCAGAGCTATTGACAATTATTCCAAAGAGACCAGATATTAATGATAGCCTGCCCACATCAGTGGACCCATCTGGTGGCTGGTCATGACAGTCGGAGTCCACACTGGCTGGGAGCAGCATCGCCCTCTGTCAGCACAGTGGGCTTTGAACTTTACAAGGGGGTCATCAGCCTGAATCGCAGGCTCGTCCTTGCCTGAACAAATCCCTCCCACAGGGAGCCAGGTGGACAGTCAGCGTGAACTCTCCTATCCAGCAATGAACCTTTGTGCCGAGGAGATTCATCCATGTCCTGCCCCTTGCTGGATGAACGCCAGGGCAACAGAGTGACAGGAAGAGGTGACAGCTCCCACCTGGCTCTGCAGTAGTAAGAGATGTCTTCATAAATATACATTTCATTAAATCAACTACAGTACCTAATAAATTGAGTGAAATTCCGCTCCAAGCCATCCAGATATTGCTAGGCAACAAATCCAACCAGCTCGCCTTAGAAGAGGAACTGAGCGTGCGTATGTGTGTATGTGCAGTGTTGCTCCCATCTTAAGACTTGCCACGTCATGACTGACCCACTATTTCGTGGGACGACAGATAGCACAATGGGCTAAGAGTTCGGCTGGCGACCGGAGCGTGGCCGGTTCAAATCCCGCTTGGAGTGCATACTGTCGTTGTGTCCTTGGGCAAGACACTTCACCCACCTTTGCCTGTAATGGAATGTTACGGCGGCAGGCGCGGGCACACCGCGACGCCCTGTGTCTCCCTTTCAAGGGAGATGCTAAAAATGCATTTCGTTGTCTCTGTACTGTACACTGACAATGACAATAAATTGAATCATAATAATCATAATCATTACCCCGAGTCCCTGTGAACCAATATTACCCCTGTCTCTGTGTCTCACTTTTATCCCAATCCTGCGATTTCCTCAGTCCCTCTGACCCACTATTAACCCTTCTCTGTGTCTCACTATTATCCCAGTCAGGTGATCCACAGTTATCCCTCTTCCTCTGACATATTGTTACCCCTGTCCCTCGTGACCCACTAGTACCCCAATCTCTGCAACTCACCGTTACCCCAGTCCCTGTGACCCACTGTGACCCCAGTCCCCGTGACCTAGTCTTACCCCAGGCCATGTGACATCTTATTGATTGAGCAACGGTGACCCACTGTTACTCCAATCCCCGTGGTTCGTTATTACCCCTGCTATCCCAGTCTCTGTGACTCACTATTAACCCCAGTTGCCATGACCACTATTACCCCAGTCCCATGATCCATTACAGCCATGGATCGTGTAACCCACTGTTACAACAGTCCCTGTGATTTTCTATCACCGCACTTTCTGTGACTCACCCATGTACCAATCCCAGTGACTAACTATTACCCCATCCTAGTGACTCATTATGTCCCCCCCATCCCTCTGTCTCAATATTGCTCAGTCCCTTTGACTCACTATTACCCCAATCCCCATGACCTAACCTACCCCAGCCGCATGATCCATTATTGCCCGGGACCCTCTGACTCACTGTTACGCTAGTCCCTGTACCACACTATTGCCCCAGTTTCTGTGACTCACTAACACACCAATCCCAGCAACTATTATCCCATCCATGTGCCTCAATATTACCCCAACCCACTGACTCTCTATTACACCATTCTCTGTGATCCGCTATTACCCCAGTATCCGTGATCCACCATTACTCTAGCCCCCGTGACCCACTATAACCCCAGTCTCCATGGCCACCGTGTTACCCCAGTACCTTGACTCTTTATTGCTTCATCCCTGCAGCCCACTATTTCCCCTGTCCCCATGACTCACTCTTACCCCATTCCCTATGACCCATTATTACCCCACATCCTCTGGCTCACAGTTCCCCCACTCCTCATGTCCTTGTTGTGAGTTGAGCCATCAACAATATCCTCAGACTCATTAATAATACCTAGGAAGCTGAGTCAGTCAGAGCTGGAGTGCGCCCCTCTGCCTCTCAGCATTGCTCTATCTCTGAACTGAATCACAGTTGAGGTGTAAGTCACACTGACTGCTCTCTCTGCCCTGACATTCTTCCAACGCTCCACAGGGCAGCTCAGCGGTCTGGCTGAGAGGGGAGAGGAAGAGCCTGGCTATGATACAAGATCACAAAACCTGTCCTCTACAGTTCAGTGCGACCTCCCATCCAGCTGCAGAATCCCTCTACACCTCTCCTCTTTGTGCCCCTGTTTAACTGTCTGTCAAACATTTGCATGTTGCCTGCATCCACTACCTCCCCAGGCAGCTCGTTCCATCTCATCACCACCCTCTTGTGAAAAACATACTCCTCAGATTTCTATTGCATTGGTCTCTGCTCAGGGGGACGGGTGTGTGCCAGCAGAAGAGGTATTGTAAGTGGCAGGCTTGGGAACATCTGCCCTAATTATCATAAGCAGATAGATGTTTGTGGGATATCCAATCTGCTCTGTCTAAAGCAGTGAGATAAATCCCAGTGCAGGCCTTTATCGTTGCTCTAGCTCGCTGAGCCTTCAAGGTGTTATTACTGTGGGAGTGTGATATCCAGCAGGACAATACGCAGTTGGTTTTAGCCAGTGCCTTGCTCAGACTGAGGAGGCAAGGGAATGGAGCAACACATTGACCAGGAGAATTACCCACCCTGTCTGAGTGGTCTGATCCTCTATGGCATCAACTGCACTTTCCACAGAAGTCAGCAATGACTGGATCTGGCTGGCTGTCTCCTTCAACAGGAAACGGGTCACAAACTGGTCCAACTTCGTCCCACTCTCGTAAACCTGAGAAGCAGAGGGGCCAAACCCAATCAAAGCACATTAAAAACCAGGCAGAAAGAACTGACATTACATTCAGAATCCTTTCTACTACTAAGCATTTATTAATTAATTCTCCATTATATTTATGGCTCTCAAATTATAATAACTCTAATATGGGGGATTTCAACAAATATTTTCTAAAAATTCTGATATTTCCGTCTGAAGCCATCTCATTTCACTGCTTTATTGAACATCCTGCAAAGAGCTCCAGTGTATTGGTGAATTGTGACTTATAGCTGTTAATTCTGTATCAGATACGCAAATTGACATCTGTGCTTCTGAGAGCATTTGAATATTAATAACATTGAATAAAACTACTCATTAGTGTCCTTGCTGTGACTTTAGGTTGGCAGGTTCATAATTCCAACGTTCAGACCTCGAATACCATTTGCTCCATGTTCATTTAGTTCCTGAAATAGATTTTTAACTCAACCTTCACTTGAACTCAATAGTCATTAATATATCCCCAATGATTTTCTTTCTATATTATTGTAGGCAATCAATGAAAACAATGAGAAGGGATGATGTGAATTCGATTATTATTACTGGAGTAAACAGGAAGAATTGGTCTGCCAGAATTCTATATCGAGGGAGGAAATGGAAAGGAGTTATGTTCTACACATTGAAAGTGATGGAGGCAATTTGATCTGACATTGGGATGTAATGTAATGAGAGGGAATGTGAGGTAGAAAGTTGCTTTGGAGGATTTAATGCAACTGTTGTTGAGACAGGTATTGTTAAACTCCTCCCTTCTGCCCCATTGAACAAGCCTGAGAAGTTCATTGACTTCAAGAGAGCAGTTTGTCACCTTGTCCCTGTCCTTTGGTCCGAGATGATAAACAACCCAGCCCCAGGGCAGGATAGGCACTCCAACCACACCTTGTCCTTGCTTGCTCCCCTCAGCCAGGCTATCATTTCTTTACCCTTGCTGATCCCTGCGTTATCTGGTATCCTTAAGTAAAGCAATTATTAGCCACCCTGTTTTGGTGAACTAATGCAGACCCCAAAAATCCTTTTGCCCTCCAAATCATGTGACATGCTAACACCTCCCATAATCTTTCACCTTTCCTGCAGCCTCCTTGATCCTGTATCCCATTACTGCTACAATAGTCATTCTTGTCATCTGCAACATCCTGTGCTATCCCAACCCCTGAGCTTTGGAAGGTCTTAAGGTAGACTTTTTTTTAATGCGAACATCAATGACTATTGTTTTCTAAAGTCATTATATATTTTTCTCAATGTGATGATGTTTTAACTTTTCATGTAAAATCTTCATTTCGACATCTGACTGAACTAAGCCAAGTGTTATAGCTTAATTGCAATTTGTTTCATTGCTAATTATCACATGAGAGGCACACACTCAAGGAGAGATGTGTTACTTAACATTTTCAACAAGATGGAATTACCCTGGGGATTTTAGCGATTTAACATGGGATGTCATTAGTTGATTCAGAATGTCAGGGAATGAAATGTGAGAGGGAATCAGCTTGTGACTAGAAGTAAGTCTGACACATCTGAAAGTAAGCATACAGGTACAGCAGGCAGTAAAGAAAGCTAATGGCATGTTGACCTTCATTGCAAGAGGATTTGTGTTTCGGAGCAAGGAGGTCCTACTGCAGTTGTACAGAGCCTGATGAGACTGCACCTGGAGTATTGTGTGCAATGTTGGTCTCCTAATTTGAGGAAGGACATTATTGCTATTGAGGGAGTGCAGCATAGGTTCACCAGGTTAATTCCCGGGATGGCGGGACTGATATATGATGAAAGAATGGGTCGACTGGGCTTGTATTCACTGGAATTTAGGATGACAGGCTAGATGCAGTAAAAATGTTCCCGATGTTGGGGGAGTTCAGGACCAGGGGTCACAGTTTAAATTAAGGGGTAGGCTGTTTAGGACTGAGATGAGGATAAACTTTTTCACCCAGCGAGTTGTGAATCTGTGGTATTCTCTGCCACAGAAGGCAATGGAGGCCAATTCACTGGATGTTTTCAAGAGAGAGTTAGATTTAGCTCTTAGGGCTAAAGGAATCAAGGGATATTGGGAAAAAAACAAAACTGAATACTGATTTTAGATGATCAGCCATGGTCATATTGAAAGGCGGTGCTGGCTCGAAGGGCCGAATGGCCACCTCCTGCACCTATTTTTCTACATTTCTAAAGGAGAAGTAAAGAATTAAAGAAATAAAAAATAGATGTAACTAGCTGAAAGGAATTTTGGCTTGCATTTCTTCATTCAAGTCCACAGTTCTTAGGATGTCCCTGATTATTTTACACCACCAGAAAATACTTTACTGTGTAGTCACTGTTACAAAGTTGCAGATAGTGCAGGCAAATTCTTACATAGCCATATGATTAATGATAGTTTGGTCTGGGTTTTGTTTTGGTAATGTTTTCTGAATCACACATGTCCATCAGAATACTGGGGAAGACTGCACTGTTCTACTTCTGAAACAGCAGTGCAATCTTTTACATCCAGCAGAGAAGTACATGAGGCGTGGACCTGACATCCAGCAGTGGGGCTCTCCTTCGATGCTTCAAAATGATGTCAGTTTGAACTATAAGATAGGCCCCCCAGAATGGGACACGCTCTGCTGTCAAAGGTTGAGCCAAGGCTAAAGAAAATGAGACACCAGAGATGGGGAATGTACTGCAACCTGTCAAAACAGCCCAGTCATCCCATAGATTCTAATCCCCAAGAAAATTGGGCACAAAGCGTGGATAGGTCAAATGTTCTCCTAACTCTGTATCTCTGCATTCAACAAGATCTTAGTTTACTGCTCACTTTCCTGCCTGATCTAAAGGTACTTTGGTTCCTGTTGCGTCCATCAGTTCCGGGCTTTAACCTATTCGATGTCTGAGAATTCCTGATGATTGATGGTAGAGAATTCCAAAGGTTCACATCCTTCTGCCAAACATTCTTCAATAACAGTTCAAAATGGCTGTCCTTTACCCTGACACTTTGACGCTCATTCTGGACTTTTCAGTCTGAGGTAATAGCCTCTTCCAGACTGTCCATCCTTCTCAAAAGCTAGCATCTCAAAGAGATTCCTCTCATCTTTCCAAACTACAAATGGTGCCGACTAATTCTCCTCAATTCAGACACAGAGAATACTCCAGGACATATCTCAACCACTCTATGTATAACTGCAGTAAAACTCAATTGCGTTAATGCTCCTCACCTCTTCCAACAGTCTTGTATTAAAACTATACAGGGCATTGGTTTAAATTGAGAGGGTTAAAACTAAACTTAAAACTGTCCCCGATGTTGGGGAAGTCTAGAACAAGGGGTCACAGTTTAAGGATAAGGGGGAAATCTTTTAGGACCGAGATGAGAAAAACATTTTTCACACAGAGAGTGGTGAATCTCTGGAATTCTCTGCCACAGAAGGTAGTTGAGGCCAGTTCATTGGCTATATTTAAGAGGGAGTTAGATATGGCCCTTGTGGCTAAAGGGATCAGGGGGTATGGAGAGAAGGCAGGTACAGGATACTGAGTTGGATGATCAGCCATGATCATATTGAATGGTGGTGCAGTCTCGAAGGGCCGAATGGCCTACTCCTGCACCTATTTTCCAGGTTTCTATGTTTCTATACTTACTGGTTCCTAAATGCATGTTAAATTTCTGTTTTTCTGTTTTCTGTTTTTGACCAGTCCTCTCGACAAAAATCATTGTTATTTTTTACCCATTTAAATAGGATATTTCTCTACTCTTCACATTGAATACATACCCTTCTTTCACCATCATACACTTAAACTGTCCTCCATTTCTTTGCAGCCATTCTTCACAGCCTACTCTCCCAGAGTTTTAGGTTTCCAGATGGAAATATCATCAACAATTTATTCAGGTTCAGCCTATACTGATGCTGCAGCCAAGAAAGTATACCGACACCTCTACTGCCACAGAAGGATAGTGGTGTGTAAGCAATTTTTGGATAGTCACAGGGATATGCAGGGAACGGAGTGGTATGGATCACATGTAGTCTGATAAGAGTTTGTCTTAGCTCCATGTTCAGCATAAATATTGTGGGCCAAAGGGCCTCTACCTGTGCTATACTTTTCTAAGTTTGAAAAACTTTATCAAATAGTTTTAACAGCTTTTATAAAATCTAAATTTTTCAGCATGGATCCAAAAAAAATGGTCAACATATTTTCATAAGGCAAAAAAATACCTTAAAATAGAGAACTGAGCATTTAAGCACAGAAACAGGTATTTTTTCTACCATGCCCATGCCGATCACAATGCCAATCTAAACTAATGCTATCTACTACACATGATTCACATCCATCAATTTCCTGCTTGTTCATGTGTCTCTCAATATTTATTAACCATTCTCTCACCTTCCCTGGCAGTGTGTTCCAGGAACCTACCATACTTTGTGTGAAAAACCTGTTTTCTAAATCTCTTTTAAACTTTCCCACCCCCTCAATTTAAACCAATGCCCTCTGGCATTTGACATTTCCACCCTGGGATTATCTACCATATCTATGCTGTTCATAATTTTATTTACATCTTTCAGGTCTTCCCTCAGTCACCAATGCTCCAGACTAAACAATCAAAGTTTGTCCAACCTCTGCTTAATGCTGATACCCTGTGGTGTGATATCAGGTGAGAGCGGAGGTTGGGGAGGGAGAGGAGAGGGAGAGAGGAAGGTGAAAAAGGGAGAGGGGATGGAGAAAGGGAAATAGAGGAGAGGGGAGGTTGAGACGAAGAGGGAAGAAGTATGTGAGAGAGGGAGGGAGACAAAGGGAGAGAGAAGGATAGGAGAAAGAGTCGGAGATAAGGTGGGAGAGTTTGAGTAGGGAGGTGAAGCAAGAAGAGTGATTGTTTGTGGGAGAGGGAGTGAAATCTGTGAGGGAGCAATGGTGAGCCTTAGGGTGTTGGGAAAAGAGAATTAATGAGGGAAAGGGGGAGGGATAAAGTGAAACGGAGAGAGTTGGAGGAGGAGAGAGAAAGAGAGAGAGAGAGAGAGAGAAAAAGAAACAGAACATTCAATCTGTGAGATGTGGGTCAGAGCGATTGAAAAGACCTGGAAGGAAAAGGAGCAACATGAAAAGCCCAGCAGGGGATGTTTGTTGAGAGAAAAACTGTGTCAGTATGACAGTTGTATAACTTCACAGCAGGATTGGCCATTTTTGATACACTGGGTTCAGAGAGGAGGGCTGGTTTGGGGGGAGATAGTTCTTGACATGCTGAGGGAGTGGAAGGAAAGTTGAGGAAGAGGAGAGTTTTATGAAGGAGGGGGAGCGGCTTTGAGAGCAGGAGAAATGTTGAGGAGATGAGAGGTGGTGAGGGAAGTTGTAGCGAAAGAGGAAGAGGTATGGGAGAGATGCTGAGAGAGTTGAAGTGTTGAAGGCAGGGAGAGCCAATGAAGAGCCAGGGGGTGGGGTTGAGTGCGGGAGATGTTGAGGTAGGAACAGGTGTTGAAGGAGTGGAGTGTGTGTTGCGGGAGGAGAAAAATGTTGGGGGAGGGGAGAACTGTTGAGGGAGAGGGAGGGGTATGTAGGGAGCAGGGGAGATGTCGTGGGAGTGGAGAGATTGTTGTAGGAGGGGAGAGGTGTTGCGCGAGTGGTGGGACGTTGAGAGAGGGGAAAGCTGTTGAGGGCGCAGAGATGATGAGGTAATGGAAGGGGTTTTGAAGGAGGATGTTAAGCAAGAGGAAGGATTTGTGTGAGGGTGGGGGGAGCATTGTGAGGTGGAGGGGTGTTGAGTGAGTGGAATGGGTGTTGAGAGAGGGGGAGAGATATTGAAAGGGAGTGGGAGAGATATTGAAGGAGTGGACGGGGTGTTTGAGGATGGGGAGATCTGTTATGGGAATGAGGGGATGGGAGGGATGTGAAATTGTTCCATTCAGTATTAATCTAGAAGGCTGCAGCTTGCAAGGTGAGGTCTTGTTTCTTCAGCTTGATGAGTGCTTTGTTGGAACAGATCAGGTTACAAATGAGGTGGCTGGAATGCTAAATCTAACAAGGGGCAATTTTGTGCGTCGTTTTCCAGAGACAGTGTTCTCACATAAGTCAGGACAGCGAGATGGACAGATTGAGGTCAGCTCATCAGCAATTTGGTGTCAGGACACTAACTCATCCTTATCACTTTTGTGAATAATGAGCTGGTTCTAATGAGCTGACTTCCTCTCTAGGATGTTATTAACACATTATTCAAAAGCCGAGTGTGAGTGAGAGAGACAAAACTGAAACAATAACCATTTGGATTTTATTATCCGAAAAAAAATATTACCACTGTGCCCAAATTGATGGCTGTCCTTGAGTTAAACCTTGAGGGTAAAGATTGACCAAAGAAATGACTACGTAACATGTCCGATGCAACCCACATATCTCTTCCATATTCAACATCCCCTCCCTTCCTCAATACCAAATTCTCCCTCAACAGTTCTGCCACTCACTCAATCCTTTGCAACTTCCTCAATATCTACCCTCTCCCTAAACACCACACCCCCTCCCTCAATATCACTCCTCTCATTAACCCCACCCACCTCATCAACACCATCTCCGCTCCCTCAGCACTCCTTCCACCTCTTCAACAGCACCACTGGCCTTCAACAGCACCACTCTCCCTCATTACACCTCCACTCTCTAACCCACCCCCTAGCACCCCCCCCCCCCCCAAGCCTCTCCCCCCCCCAAGTACCTCCCCCCCCCCCAAGCACTTCCCCCCTCCCCCCATCCAGGACCTCTCCACCTCTTTCATCACATGTCCCCTCTTCACATCACACTTCTCCTCCCTCATTCCTCATCACACTTCCTCCTCCCTCATTGTGCACCCCTCATCCTCAAGCTGCACGCCCTCTCTCACCACCCCTTCCACTCCATCAGCAACTAGCCCCTTCTCACAACATTTTTCAACGTTCATTACGCCCCTTCCTCTCGCTCAATAGCTCTTTCCTCACTGTCCTCCCCACACATAACACACCTCCCCTGCCCGCAATACCCCAATCTTCGTTGCACCCTCTATATTAGAACCTCCTTCCCCTCAATGACACTCCAACCCTCTCAACACTTCTCCATCCTCACACCTCTTACCTTCTATTAGTAGCTTTGACCCTCACTGTCTCCCCCTTGCCGACAGATGTCCCCTCCCTCAATACACTTACCATCCCTCAACACACCTTATCCTCCCCAACACACCAACATATCCACTAACACAACTTCCCCACCTCTCCCTCTCCATGCCTCCTCCTCACTTAACACACCTATTCCCCCCTCACCACATTCTCCTCTATCAACCCATCTCCCCATCCCTCACATCTCCCCGCCCTCATCACATCTCCCTACCTCATTTCCAGCCTCCTACAACACACCTCCCCCTCTCTCAACACATCTTTTAACCAACTCATTCCTCAACACATCTGCTCCCTCATCAAATCTCCTCCTCCGTCAACGCACCTACTTTTCCCTCAGCTCACCCCCTCCCTCTTTCATCACACCTCCCCCACCTTCAATACACAACCCCTTCCCTCAGCACCCAATCCCTCCCTCCCTCATATGATGATAAAGTGAAATTTCATTCATTCATTCATGCATTCATTCATTCATTCATTCATTTTCATTCATTTCATTCAGGGAGAGAGAGGAATAGAGAAAGAGACCCACAACTGGAGGAGCCACACCTGTATAAATCTCACATCCAGACAACAACAGAGATGAACCGTTCTTGCTTCCACCCCCCACCCCCCCCCCCCCCCCCCCCCCCCCCCCCAAACCCACTAACTCTCCCCTCATGAAAGGTATGAGAGAAAAGCTAAATCTCTCACCACCCACATATTTCAGCAGCTAAGGTGGTGATGTCCTGCCAGGCTCACCTTCTTGGTGTAGTCCATAGCTTTCAGAATCGATAGGTTTAATGTCTCCAAGCAGGCCAGGACATCTTCATAATCACCCATGTGGGAGGCAAAGTAATCTGCGGGGATGGAACACACAGCATGGGTAATAAAGTTCACAGCATGTTCCCATCTCCAGGTTCACATTGAAAACAGCTTCAATCCATAACCTATGGTTGGCATGATGGTGCAGTGAGTAGTACTGCTACCTCACGGTGCCAGAATCCTAGGTTTGATCCTGACCACTGGTGCTGTCTGTGCGGAGTTTGGTAGTTAGGTTTCGTCCAGGTTCTCCAGTTTCCTCCCACATCTCAAACATGTGTGAGTTGGTAGGGTAATTGGTCACTATAAATTACCCAGTGTAGGTGAATGCATAGAACCCGAAGTTTAAAAAATGGGATTAATGTACGACTAGTGCAGATGGGTTTAGGGTCAGTGTGGACTCTGTGGGCCAAAGGGGCCTGTTTCCTTGCTGGATCTTTCTGTGACCACCACCACTATCATCAACTGCACCCTGTGAGATTCTTCACCAAAACATAGGAAACAGGAGCAGGATTTGACACCTCCGTCCTTTGTTTCTGCTGTGCCATTGCTCATGGCCAATCTTGCACCTCAGCGTTTTCCTGCATTATCTCCATATCATGCTGGTTTAAACCTTCCCAAGGGCGGCACAGTGGCATCCTGTGAATTGAGAGTTGAGTTGCTGCCTTACAACGCCAGAGACCCGGGTTCGATCCTGACTATGGGTATTGTCTGGAAGGAGTATGCACATTCTCCCTGTGACCCCATGGGTTTTCTCTGGGTGCATTGGTTTCATAGAAACATAGAAAATAGGTGCAGGAGTAGGCCATTCGGCCCTTCGAGCCTGATCACCTTCGAGCCTGATCACATTCAATGTGATCATGGCTGATCATCCAATCAGTATCCTGTACCTGCCTTCTCTCCATACCCCCTGATCTCTTCAGCCACAAGGACAACATCTAACTCCCTCTTAAATATAGCCAATGAACTGGCCTCAACTACCTCCTGTGGCAGAGAATTCCAGAGATTCACCACTCTCTGTGTGAAAAATGTTTTTCTCATCTCGGTCCTAAAAGATTTCCCCCCCTTATCCTTAAACTGTGACCCCCTGTTCTGGAATTCCCCAACATAGGGAACAATCTTCCTGCATCTAGCTTGTCCAACCCCTTAAGAATTTTGTAAGTTTCTATAAGATCCCCCCTCAATCTTCTAAATTCTAGCGAGTACAAGCCGAGTCTATCCAGTCTTTCTTCATATGAAAGTCCTGCCATCCCAGGAATCAGTCTGGTGAACCGTCTCTGTACTCCCTCTATGGCAAGAATTTCTTTCCTCAGATTAGGAGACCAAAACTGTACGCAATACTCCAGGTGTGGTCTCACCAAGACCCTGTACCACTGCAGTAGAACCTCCCTGCTCCTATACTCAAATCCTTTTGCTATGGATGCTAACATACCATTCGCTTTCTTCACTGCCTGCTGCACCTGCAAGCCTAATTTCCATGACTGGTGTACCATGACACCCAGGTCACGTTGCATCTCCCCTTTTCCTAATCGGCCACCATTCAGATAATGGTTTCCTCCAACATTCAAAGATGTGCAGGTTTGTAGGTTAATTGACTTCTGTAAATTACCGCTAAGGTGTAGGATAGAACTAGTGTTCTGGGTGATTGTTGGTTGGTTGACTCGATGGGCCGAAGGGCCTGGTTCTATGCTGT
The DNA here is from genome assembly GCF_028641065.1 of Leucoraja erinaceus. Classification (NCBI taxonomy): domain Eukaryota; kingdom Metazoa; phylum Chordata; class Chondrichthyes; order Rajiformes; family Rajidae; genus Leucoraja; species Leucoraja erinaceus. The sequence goes on along the minus strand of NC_073393.1, from coordinate 19,766,408 downwards.
ATCTCCAAACTCTGAAGTAGCACGAACAAATCTCACAGCAAGGATATTGGTGCCTCTCCAGTTCAGGTGCAACCCGTTCCTCTTGTGGTGGTCACTTCTGTCCCAGAAGAGATCCCAAAGTTCCAAAAATCAGAATCCCTGCCCCCTGCCCCAACTCCCCAGCCACGCATTAATCTGCCCTTTCCTTCTATTGCTACCCTCAGTAGTAAGTGGCGGTGGTTGTAATCCAGACATATCCATGTTCGAGGTCCTGCATTTTAATCTTTTGCTTAACCCGATATTCACCCCACTGGACCTCAAACCTTTTCCGACCTACTGTATGTAATTTGTGCCGACGTGCATAACAACCTCTGGCTACTCACCCACCCCCTTGAGAATATTCTGCAGCCACACGGAGGCATCCAGGGCCCTGGCACCAGGGAGGCAGCAGACCATCCTGAAGTCTCGTTTGTTACCACAGAGTCTCCTGTCTGTCCCCCTATCGAGTCTCCTACCTGTATCGCTCTGCCTGACCTCACCCTACCCCACTCTGCCTCAGTGCCAGGCCCGGTGTCACTATCCAGGCTGCTGCTGCTGCTCACCCCTGAACACTCATCCCCCTCAAGATTATGCAAAGTGGTATATCTGTTTTGCAGGGGAATGGCCACTGTGGATTCCAGAACTATTTTCCTACTCCCTTTCCTGCCTGTCACCCATCTATTCTCTATCTACACCTTTGGTCTGACCACCTCTCAATAGCACCTAACTATGACTTCCTCTCTCGTCAGGATGAGCCTGAGGTCGTCCAGCTGCAGCTCCAGTTCCCTATCACGTTCTTTGAAGAACTGCACCTGCACGCACCTCCTGCAGATGTAGTCCTCAGGGACACTGCCCACCTTCTTGAGTTCCCACATCCCATAGGTCGAGCACTCCACTGCACTACTTTCCATTCCACCTTACGAGGGCCAAGTTGCACACTGAAACAACGTGACAGACCAAACCTCATCCTGCCCTTGTAGAAGCCTCCTCACACAGAAACCTCCTGAGCCATGGCCTCAATACCCACTCTTACTCTGCCCACTCTCACTATGGCCACTTCACCTCCGCTTACTTTCCTTTTATTGACTAATTGGGCAACCTGTGAAACTTGACATTTCAGCTTGCTCCGCGCTCACAGGGAAATCCCGACAGCTGAGACCACCAACACTGAGACTTGATATTTTACCTTGCTCCTGTTCTCCGGAGAAATCCTGACAGCTTCCCTACTGATTTCAATTCAGAGAAAGACTACCAAGGACTGAAGTAGCTATCTATTAATCAAGAATGTTTTAAGTGTTTATTTATATCTTTTCTCTTGTATTTTGTAACATTTAAGACTCATAGACCTTTGCACAATATCTGTAGTTGTTGGAGATTAATCATTCCAAATCATTCCCTGCCCTCCTGCCCTACTTCTTCCATTCACTCCTCCCCACCCTGTCCATACCCTGGGCTCCCACATTTCTTTTCCCTCCCTGTTCACTTCTAAACACCATTTCTCCTTCAAGTTCCATATTTCACTCACCATCTCCATTCCTTAACAGGTTTCATCATTTTCACCCCTTTTGTCTTCTCCACGCAAAACCTCCAGCTTTAATTATTATCTCTGCCCTCCTCTCTCCTGCCCAACTCATCTGGCAATCAACCCTTCCTCAGCTGGATCCACCTATCACTGGCTCCTGTTTTACCCCTTCCCCTCTATTGGATAGTTATATGGACGGGAAAGGAACGGAGGGTTATGGTCTGAGTGCAGGTAGGTGGGACTAGGGGAGAATAAGCGTTCGGCACGGACTAGAAGGGCCGAGATGGCCTGTTTCTGTGCTGTAATTGTTATATGGTTATATGGTTATATGGTCTGAAGTAGAGTCCCTACCCAAAACTGTCTGTCCATTTCCTCCCACAAACACTGCCTGACCGGCTGAGTTTGTTCAGAGACAGAAGTAACTCAGCAGGCCAGGGAGCATCTCTGGAGAACATGGATAGATAATATCAGCGGGTGCAGCAGCATCTATGGAGCAAAGGAAATAGGCAACGTTTCGGGGAAGGGTTTTGGCCCAAAACGTTACCTATTTCCTTCGCTCCATAGATGCTGCTGCACCCGCTGAGTTTCTCCAGCATTTTTGTGTACCTTCGATTTTCCAGCATCTGCAGTTCCTTCTTAAACACATGGATAGATAATATTTTGGGTTGAGAACCTTCTTCAGACTGATTTTGGTAGGTGGGAGAAACCACACCCTGACCAATCCTTCTGAAGAAAGGTGACGACGAAGGAAACGTCACCCATCCATGCTGCCTGACCCGCTAAGTTATTAAAGTACTTAATGTCTTTTTTTTTAGTGAACCAGCATCTGCAGTTCCTTGTACAGTTCATTTCTTGCTCAAGATTCCAAAATTTACAGTCTCTTGCATCTCTACCCACCAATTACATTTGTTTTAATGATTTTTTAGTGTTTTTTTAACGTCGGAAACATTTATTGTCTTTGACAGCCACATAGGCCAGGGACACTGTTTTATCAGCTAGCAATGGCTTTTACAGCTATTTTGAGGGTGAGGCTTACACACATGGTTCCAATGCAAACAGATGGTTCAGTTAATTGGACAGGAGCTGGCTTCTACTTGCAAGTTCTCTGTTATGGGGAGCTGATCCAAAACTTGTTGACGATAAATACTACACTGTCACTATCACACGTGGGAAGTCCAAAGCTGTTATAAATCTGATACATCTGGTTAGAAATCCAGGAAGAACTTATTTCCAAAGACTTGCCCTTTCTGATTCCTGGCAACGTTACCTGAAGTAAAGTTGCAATGGTATTTTATTGCAGTATATCATTTTGCTTAAAGGCAGATCATCTGTTTTCATCACTTTCTGTCAGGAATAACTATGGGCCTGTGATTGTGGGACAGATTGGAGCCATGGATGCCTTGTGTCCAATTGGGAGACAGGGGATGGGGGAAGGGAAACAAGACAGTGGCACAGCTAGTAGACCACTGCCTCACAACTACTGACACCCGAGTTCAATCCGGACTGTGTGCTGTCTGTGTGTGAAGTTTGGATATTCTCCTAAAGATTGCAATGGTTTCCTCCAGTTTCCCCAAACACCCAAACTCATGTGGGTCAGTAGGTTAACTGGCCGTGTGTGTGAGTCGTAGAATATGGGGGGAGTTGTTGAGACGGTGGGTGAATAAAATGGGATTAGTGTAGGATTGGTGCAAATGAGTGGGTGATGTTTGTCAGGGACTCGATAGACTGAAGGGGCTGTTTCCGTGCTGTATTTCTCTCGCTCACTGGACATGCACTTCACCTGACGGATGCACCTTGGTGCTCTCTCAGTAGCTAGACTGGGGTTGTGGCTGAAAAAAACATTACTTGACTGACTGATGGAGTATAAAGCTGCACAGAACTAAGGAAAGGTGTGTTCTTGATGGAACTCACTTTAATGCGGGGAGGGGAGTAGTGGTGGGAGAGCAGACTGAGAAACGAACAGCGTAGAAAGAAGCTAAAGGGTTTACTTATCAGGTAAGTGAATGCAATTAGCCAGGTAGCTTATGTGGTGCAGAGTGACAGTGGGGTATTGCAGGCAGGCCTGCTGCAGATGCTGATTAGCCCAGCAGCCTAATGATGTTCCGGACAGATTACAGACAGTTACCCTGCGATTGCAATTGTAGTGATACAGTTCCTTGTCAATGTTTTATCAGCTATTTTCTCAAACTTTTCAATAAAATTAATTTTACCATCACAGAAATGACATATTACTTCAACCCACCATGTCGACCGTCAGGTGGCCGACTCTACTAATCCCTTGGTCCATAACCTTCTCTACAGTGGCAGTTTATCCATCATCCAGATACTTCCATAATGTTCTCAGCTTTCCCCACTCTATCAGGCATTCCCTCATGCCACACTCCTAAATACTGTCAAACTCACATGGCAACCTGAGATCTGAACTCAGCATGGGCTGAGGATCAAGCCATGAAGTCCTGAACTATCACCCAGGTTGTGTGCTTACCAGGAGTAGATCAGACAGTGAGGGTAGCCGGCTACACTCAACTTCATGGGCACGCATGATCTTGTCACCTCTCCTCTGCCACTGAGGGGGGAGCCTTCTGCAAGGTCGGGAGGTCTGCACTCACCCAGCAGGGAGAGAGGATGGGGGAGGCATACCACAAGGTCCCTTGATGAGGAAGGGAGAGAAAGCCATAAAGCTATACTGCACGTAAACAGGCCCTTCGGTCCAACTCATCCATGCCTTCCAAGTTCCCTAACCGAGCTGGTATCACCTTTCTGTACCTGGCCCATATCCTTCCAAATCTTTGATATACATGTATCTGTCAAAGCAATTTTTAAATATTGTAATTGTACCTGCCTCCACTATTTTGGATACACATCACCCTTTTTGTAGGGGAAAAATATTGCTCTCAGGTTGCCTTTACATCTTACCCCCCTCATTTTAACCCTTTGACACTAATTTTAGACTCCTCTACCCTGGGGGGAAATCAAAACGGTGGCTATTTACAGTACCTATCTACGCCCCATGTTATTTTATAAAATGAGGGAGGAGGGACTCTTCAGCTGTTTACAGTGGTCATGGAAAAGGAAAGCCAGGTAAACTGTAGCCAATGGCATTGGGCCCAAATTGCCCCCCCTCCCCCCCCCCGCCCCTGACAACCAGGCCTGAGCACCAGGCAGACAACTGCAAAGAGGCATCGGGGTTGCCTGACTTACCACAGAGCTCCTTTGTGTCCACGTGACTGTAGCATGCAGAGAGGAGAGAGAAGCACAGAGAGACGTTACTTCAAGGAATGTGCACATTCATAGGTCCCAGCTGAATGAGCAAAATGTCAAAACTCAATTGTAAGCTTGGACCAAAAAAATTTGTGAAAGACTGTCGTTACTTCACAGAGCAGATGCTTTCCTCTCTAACACTGAGAACAGGGCAGTCTGGTGTCCCCCACAAAAGCTAGCAGCTCCTGATGTAAATATGCATCATGTCCTTCACCTTGTTGCTATGACTACAGTGCTGCTTTTGGTCGGAAGTTGCAGCGTGTAAGAAAAATTGATTTCCTCTGGGAAAATCATCCCCGGCTGAAAAAGAGAATATTCACAGGCCCTCAGTGCAGTAAGCTCTTTATTTTCTGTACGGTACCTGTAGCCTGAATGCTTAACTTTAGTTAAGTTTAGTTCAGAGTTACAGCACGGAAACAAGGCCCTTCGGCCCACTGAGTCCTCGCCTATCAGCGATCCCCACACACTAACACTATCCTTCCCACTAGGAACATTTTTCTGTATGTCTTTGGAGTTTTGAGAGGAAACCAGAGCATCCGGGGAAATCCCACGCGGCCATGGGAAGAACATACAACCTCCATACAGACAGCGCCCATAGTCAGGTTCAAACCTGGGTATGTGGCACTGTAAAGCAGCAACTCCACCGTTGCACCACCGTGCCGCCCGCTTCTGTAGGAAGCTGTGGGTTTATGACTCCTGTCAATGAAGTAAATGGAGTCACTTTAATATAACATGGTGCGAATCTCAGTAGAGAATCTCTGGATGAGACAGCGAAAATACTTTTGGGTACTCATCATCTGAGTCAAACCACAGGAAGTCAGACTTTGACCTACTATGAGCCACAGCATTTATGTGGTTTTATGTCCCCCCATTATATTAATCCCCCCAATATATTAGTATTGGAATTAATGATATCATTAAACACCAAAAGAAAGGGTTAAAATTTGTGTCCAATTTTCCCTCTGCATCTCTGTCTCATTCTATGTGTGTGTGTGTGTGTGTGTGTGTGTACGTGTGTGTGTGTGTGTGTGTGTGTGTGTGTGTGTGTGTGTGTGTGTGTGTGTGTGTGTGTGTGTGTGTGTGTGTGTGTGTCTCTCTCTATCTGTCACTTGGTTACACTTACTTTAGAGATACAGCGCAGAAACAGGCCCTTCGGCCCACCTGCACCGACCAGCGATCCTCGCACATTCACACTATCCTACACCCACTCGGGACAATTTTTACATTTACCAAGCCAATTAACCTACAACCCTTGGAGTGTGGGAGGAAACCAGAGAACTCAGAGATAAACCACACAGATCACGGGGAGAACTTACAAACTCCGTACAGACAGCACCTATAATCGGGATCGAACCCGGGTCTCCGGAGCCGCATTCGCTGTAAGGCAGCAACTCTACCGCTGCGTCACCGTGACTGCCCTGAACTTTTGGTACTTGGGTGGTGTGCAGGTTGATTGTCACCACCCAGTGATGAACTGTGCAACCATCAATGAACATCCCCATCTCCAGCCTTATGATGGAATTGAAGTCATCAATCAATGACTTTTCGGCTTGAAACACTGTCAATCACTGCTGCAGCAATATCCTGACGGTCACAATCATTTTCCTTTGTGTGAGGACAACAGCAACATGTGCTGGACTCAGTGGGGCAGCTGTATAGTTGCTGCCTTACAGCACCAGAGACCCGGGTTCGATCTGTATGGTGTTTGTACGTTCTCCCCATGACCACGTGGGTGCTCCGGTTTCATCCCACACTCCAAAGACGTACAGGTTGGTAGGTTATATTTGGCTTTGTTAATAATTGTTAATAATTGTAAATTGACCCTAGTGTGTAGGACAGTATTAGTGTACAGGACGATTGCTGGTTGGTGTGGACTCGGTTGGCCAAAGGGCCTGTTTCCATGCTGTATTTCTAAACTAAACTAAACAAAAGTGACCAGTGGAATGAAAGTGCAAGTTACCACAGTAGGTGGGCCAGCAGCCAATGGGCAACATTCCCCTCTGATTATAACATTACAAACAATGCTCAACAACCTGGTGACAAAGGGAGTTCCGCTCTTTAGCCCATGTTTGAACCAATGCCAAGGTCTTGAGCCAATAACTGAAACTGGGAATTCTTAAGGATGCCTTTTGAGACACTTTCTACCACTCTGCTGATGTTTCATAGGTTGATAATGAACAGGATTGGATTTGGCTTGCTTTCTGTGAACAACATACCTGGACAATCTTCATCACTGTTAGGTAGATGCCAGTGCACAGGAACAGCTTGTGTGGAGATGCAGCTAGTTCTGCAACACAGGTCTTCAGTACCAAGGTAGGAAGACTCCCATTCCCCATAACTTTTGCTACATTCAGAAATCTCAACCATTTCTTGATAACACATGGAGGGCACTCATTTGATGGGTAGTTGCTTCTCTGAGGGTGGGGATCTCTGAGGTGCTGGATGACTGGAGGGTGACTAATGTTATGCCTTTATTTAAGAAGGGCTACAAGAAAAAGCTTCGGCACTAAAGACCAGTGAGTCTAACATATGTGGGAGGTAGGTTACTGGTGAGAATTCTGAGGAATAAGGTATTTATATATTTGGATAGATAGGGGCTGATTAGGTATAGTCAGTATAATTTTGCAATGGGAGATCGTGTCTTATGAATTTACACTCATGTAGTCATACAGCATGGAAACAGGCCCTTCGGACCAACATGTCCTATCTACAATAGCCCCACCTGGCTACGTTTGACCCATATCCCTCAAAACCTATCCTATCCATGTACCTACCTAACTGTTTCTAAACCTTGTGTTAGTATCTCCCTCAACTACCTCCTCTGGCAGCTCATTCCATACTATTAAATCTTTCCACCCTCACCTTAAATATATGTCCTCTGGTTCTTGATTCTCCTGCTCTGAGCAAGAGACTCTGTTTGTTTACCCGATCTATTCATGATTTTGTACACTATAAGATCAGCCCTTATCCTCTTTCGCTCCAAGGAATTAGGTCCTAGCCTGCTCAGCCTATAAGGTCAGGTTGTCACATCATGGCAACATCCATGTAAATCTTCTCTGCACCCTTTCCAGCTTGACAACATCTTTCCTATAACATGGTGCCCAAAACTGAACACAAAACTCAAAATGTGACCCCAGCAATGCCTTATATAACTGCAGCATGACCTCCCGACTTCTATACGCAATACTCTCACTGATTAAGGCCAATATGCCAAAACCCTATCTACCTGTGACCCCACTTTCATTTTTATGTACCTACACTCCTAGCTCTCCCTCCTCTACAAAAGTACACTCCCCTCTCAATGGTTTCATAACTGTGTCACTGCCACCCAATCAGCGCCAGTGTAATGATGTACTGGCACAGGAGCTGACCAGGGTACAGAGCCACACCTCTAGTGGACGTTTCAGCACAGCAGGGTTCTTCCCCCATGCTGAAAGCCCCCCACGGATCCCAGCCAGGGATGTCGAGGGCCTGAAATCAGGCACGGTGGCTTGGGCTGCAGGAGGCCTTGATCTCATTATCGAGATAAGGCTCACTTATCGCCTCAGCGCAGAGGGTGAATGAGGAGGGAAGAGACAGTAACTTTAAGACTTTTGCCTCCATCACAGTGAGGAGGTGCCTGGTGAACTCACTGTGGTGGATGTAAATTTGTGTTTATTGTGTGTTTTGTTGTTTATTATTATATGTATGGCTGCAGGCAACGACATTTTGTTCAGACCGAAAGATCTGAATGACAAATAAAGGATCTAATATAATCTAAAACCTTCTGCCTTGAACAACAATGCCCTCGCCAAATCACAGTGAGAGCCTAGACTCTAACCAAGCTAGTTGGAAGCAGGTCAGAATCCCAAGCGGTTCTACACGTTTCTACAATGTTGATTGAGCAAGAGGGGAGCGGGTAGGAGGAGTGGTGATCTTACTTGGTGTTGTCCAAATCGATTGTATGGAAGAGATTTTCCAGTTCTTCTTCGTTGAGGGTCCCATCAGAAAAGAATGTCCGGAATTCATCCAGGGACAACTTGCCGTCATCTACAAGACAAGACATAGGTGTTTTTCGTCTGACTCAGCAGAGACCACGACTAATGGTGAAAGACCACAGTCCCAGATCTTGTCCTTTATGCAACACAGCCATAAGAACAAGTAACTTCACAATTACTGATTACAGTTCAGCAAACAACACAGTAAACACAAATAACTGTGGATCCCATGCATCTTAATCTGGGTCAGTCTATCGAGAAAGATTTTATCAAATGCTTTACTAAAATCCATGCAGGCAATATATACTGCCTTAATCTTATTGATCACCTTGTCACCTCCTCAAAACAAAACAGTGACATTTGTAAGATGTCACTTGCCATGCATCCTTCCCCTCCCCAGTCCTCTCACTAGTCCCATTGTCTCCGCCCACTTACTTTCTTTGTCCTACCACATCCCCTGACATCAGTCTGAAGAAAGGTCTCGACCTGAAACGTTGCCAATTCCTTCTCTCCATAGATGCTGCCTCACCAGCTGAGTTTCTCCAGCATTTTGTGTCTACCATGTATAAATCCATATTGACTATCCCTATTTAGCCCATTATCTTCCAGTAAGTAAATAAGTAAACCCCATCCCAAATAATCCTGTCCACAGCTTCCTTTCCACTGACATGAGGCTCGCCAACCTATAATTTCCTGAATTATCTCCTTCCCTTCTTAAATGAAGGAACAATATTGGCTACTGTACTTTCCAGATCTCTGAGATATTGAGAATTGCTTGAGAAAATATAAGGATCTTCACCAAGGCCCCTGCAATCTCTGTGTGCAATCCCTGCAAACACTTCCTATTTTCAGACTTCCATCATGTGCAGTTGTGCTTTTCAGTTACCATACTGATTTGGTCACTGGAGAGAATGCAGAACAGATTCATTTCACCAGTCAGCATTTCTGGATGTAGAATCGCTGACTCAGCTATATGAGCCGTCTCCTCGAGCTTCTGTACTTATCCTGCTCCCCGGGCTGTAATTCCTCCCCTTCTTTTGGAACAAACGAGGAACCATTCTCCAACTGACATCACCACCTGACATTGAGGTTTGTCAGTGCAGAGCTGCTTGTCAGCTTCCTAGTAGCCACAGGGACTCTCCCTAGGGATTAGGGTTGAGGACAAGTCAGCTTGATATCCTTTCCACCTGCTCGGCTGCCCATAGGGAAAAGATTACAGTTCACCTTAACTGGCATCCAATTCTCCCCAGGAACCCCAGGGACAGCTTTCAGACGGAACCATTGCAAACAAGGCCAGTGTTTCTCAGATGGTCACTAAGGCAGAAATAATATTGATCACTCAGGACAAAGCCCACACTGGGAGTGGAAGGGTGTGGGATGAGAGAGGAACACCCATTCCTTTCTACTGTTTCTCTACAGCACGGAAACAGGCCATTCGGCCCTTTCTTGGGTCCCACCTGCCTGCACTCGTCTACCACAGCAGTCATTCCATTTAACACCCAAGGTAGGTGTTGGTCAACTGAGCAGTTGCGAGAGACCTTTCCAGGTCAGCTGCAGAGGAATGAAGGTTGAAGGGCAAGGGGTGTGCACAGAAAGCCTTAAGCTGTGGGGAGTCAATCTAGTCAGGGAGAGGATGGAAGCTTGGAAGCAAGAAATACGTAGGAGAATTAGGTAGAATGTAGCTGGATGGAGGTGGTGGTTTAGGTAACAGTGCTAATGTGCGGTTAAATAAGAGAAAACATTATTCAGATTACACTGGGAGAATTGTGTGCATCTCTGGTCTACACACTAGAGGAAAGATATGGTTGTGCTGGAGAGAGTACGGCATAGCTTTGCCAGGATGTTACCTGGGCAGGAAGACTTTAGTTTTTGGGAAAGAGTGGATCGGCTGAGATTGCTTAACCTGGAAGAGGTGGAGGTGTGACCTGTCACGGTATCTAAAATCACTTGTCCCCAGCTGCCTATACCTGACCCTGTGACTTCTCATTTTCCATGACCAGCAACAATAACTCTCATCATCCAGTGTCCCTTACGCCCACTTGCCTTGCCCTTCACATTAACAACAATATACATACCTTGAACTCTGACTAACATTTTTGCAGTATCCCACTTTCCGGACATCCCTTTAACCACAACCAATCTACTCCAATAAACCTTTGCTAGTTCCTGTCTAATACCATCAAGGTTGACATTACCCTAATTTAGAACTTTTACTTGTGGATCAGCTATATAGTAGATACCCATAACCATTTAAAATCTAATAGAATTATGATCGCTGGTCCCAAAAATGCTCACCCACTGACACTTCAGTCTCTTGTCCTTGCAAATTTCCTCAGAGTAGATCAAACTTGCCTATCCCTTGTAAGGCCTTCTACAGTACATTTTGTCTGTGGCAACAGACGGCAAAAATTCCACACTGAATAAATATACTGAATAAATTGAACAAACTGAATAAATTCCATCCCATCTAAGCTTTGGTACTATGGCAGCCCCAGTCTACACTGGGAAAGTTAGTTCCCGACTGTGACAATCCAATTAGTCTTGCAGTTGGCTGCATGCTCCCGGCATATTTGTTCCTCTTATTCCCAATGACTATTTGGGAGCCTCTAGTACAACCCCAACAGTGATTATCCCCTTTTTATTGGTGAGCTCCATCCATAGTGCCTCACTGGATGATTCTTCAGTTATGTCATCTCGGACTACTGCCATGATGTTCTCCGTAATCAATAAAGCAACTCCCTCTCCTCTCATTTGTATCACTTTGTTTCACACCTGTAGTACATGTACCTGGAACATTAAGCTGCTAGTCCTGTCTTTCCCTTAGCCGGGTTTCTGCAATAGATGTAACATCCCAATTGCACGTACTCACACTCTTGAGTCCGTTTGTCTTACCTGTCAGGCTTTTATCATTGAAATAAACACAATTTGATCCAACTGGTTTTCCCTCGCTCCACGCCATGCTCCTGCCTATCCTGTCTACTTAACTTGCTGTCATTAACTTCTGTATTGACTACCAGCTTTCCATCTGCCTCACTACAGAATGGGATGCCATCCTCCTGCCAATCTGGTTTAAACCCTTCCAGGTAGCACCAACGAACCCACCTGCCAGAACTTTCGATACATTCCATTTCAGGCGACCGCCTGTCCTTCTTGTGCAAGGCACTGCTGCCGCAGAAGAGGTCCCATCGAGGGGGCGACACACCATTCTGGAGTCCCGTTTGCCAGCACAGTATCTCGTTCCTCGAACTAATGAGTCTCTCATCACAATAGGTCTGTCTGATTTCACCCTAGCCCACCGTGCCTCAGAGCCAGGCCTGACATCACAGAGCTGAGTGCTGTTGCTGCTCTCAGAAAGTGTTCCTTTCACCCAATAGTATCCAAACGGGTATACTTGTTTTCCAACATGGAATGGCCACAGGGAATTCCTATGCTCTCCATTGATTCCCTTTCTTAAAAGTCCAGAAGTCATCCAGCTGCAGCTCCATCTCCCTCATGCAGACTGACAGCAACCGCAGTTGGACACACTTCCCACAGGTGCAGTCCTCGGGGACACTGACTTGCCAAATCCTGCAGGAGAAGCCTACCCATGTCCTAACTGCAAAACCTAATTGAACTACGACCAAGGAAGAGATACAAAGAAAACAGACTTTACCTTATCTTGCCATTGTCTTCTGCTCAGCCTCTTTGTCAAAGCCTCAACACTTACCCTCAAATGCAGCACTTGAGCCTCAGCATAGCTTTGACCAAAATGGCCACTCAGCTAGTGCCTCCCTTCCAGTTTTATACCTTCAGGGGCAGTCACAGCCAGATACAGCTGCTTTTTATAAAGTGTACCACTGGGGCACAGAACTGGTGGAAGTGCATCTTTCATAGGACAACACTGGAGTATAGTGGGAACAGGGCCATGTGTGACAAGGGTACAGTACTGGCCTGAGCCACAGTATGAGCCTGTCACTGTGTGACACAGGTAACAATGTGGATAAGTCTGTCGCTACATAATACGGTACAATATTGGTGTGAATATGTCTATCACTATATAACACGAGTACAGTACCTGGTAGGGTAGGGTAATACTGTATAATACAAGTACAGTACAGGACGGCATGGATATGTGACTTTATAATACTGGGGTACAGTACTGGAGGGACCAGATACCATTCATGGTATAATAGTGGGATATAGTACTAATGGGGATCGTATTTGGCTCTGTAGTACTAGTGGGGACAGTCTATCACTGTATAACACTGGTACAATACTGGTGGTGACCAGTCTGTCATGATGTAACACTGGGGTATGGTACTGGTGGAGACAGGTTATTGCAGTATAATACTGTGGTATAGTCTGGTGGGGACATCTTTCACTATATATCACGGATACAGTACTGGTGGGGACAGGGTTCCATCACTGTTTAATACTGGGATACAGTATTGGTGGGGATGAATCTGTCACTATGGCATTGTGGTACACTACTGGTGGGGATGGGTAATTGTTTGTATAATGCTAGGTTACTGGTGGCGATGGACTAACACTGTGTAACACTGGGTTACAGGACTAATGCACAGTTCTATCAATGCATAACATGGGAATGATACTGGTGGGGACACGTCTGTCACTACAGAAGCATGCCTTGCGGCTTCTTCACCACCCTGTCTATCTGTGTTTCCACTTTCAAAGAACTGTGTGCTTTAACTCCCAGGTCTCTCGATTCAACAATGCTCCCGATGCTCTGCCATCCACTGTGTATTTCCTGACTTGGTTTAAGAAATGGAAAATTGGGAGAGTGTGAAGCCTCCACAGCCAACACATCGTTCTCCAAAATTTCCACCATCTTCAACGTGATCCCACTACCAGTTACAAGTTCCCATCCCCAACCCTTTCTGCATTCTGCATAGACCACTCTTGCTGTAACGCCCTGGTCACCTCACATTCCACTTGGGTAGCCTACAACCCAACAGCATAAACATTGAATTCGCCAATTTCAAGAAACCCCATTCCCGTCCTTCTCTTCTACCCAGTTGCGACTACTCCTCCCCCAAACCACCCAAGCACACCTTTGATTCCACTCTGCCCATCGCTATCACCTATTTCCTTTCCCCGCCTCCACCTCCTCCACCTCCTCCACAGCTCCTCTCTACGCCAAATCCCCCATTTTCATAGCCCCACCACCATATAAATTCTACACTATCCCTCCCTCTGTGTCTATATTTCACTTCCTTCCTTTCTTCCTTGTCCGATTCCACCATCTGCCCCCCTGTGCCTTCTCCATCTATCACCTCCTGCCATGGTATCATCTCCACCCTTTGAACCCCCACCTGACTCATTTGCCAATCAACTTCTCCTCATCTGAATCCACCTACCACTTGCCAGCTCTTGCCCAAACACTTCCTCTCAATTCCCTCCACCAGCTATCTCCCTTTACTCTATCAGTCTGAAAAAGATCCCAACTCAATACATTATCAATCCATTTTTCTCCACAGATGCTGTCTGACCCCTTGAGTACTTCCAAGAGAGTTAAGTGTTTAATTGTTATATGTTCTGATAACGGAACAATGGAATTCTATCTTGTAGCAGCTTAACAGGCTCATAAACTCAATCACACACATAACTGGCAACTCATTATTCCAGGGTTCGATGTTTCAAACGTGATTAAGAGGGAAGCAATAGTGGTGTATACTTGATAGTGGAAACACAAGTAGTTAGAATGGTAGGTACACAAAATTGCTGGAGAAACTCAGCGGGTGCAGCAGCATCTATGGAGCGAAGGAAATAGGCGACGTTTCGGGCCGAAACCCTTCTTCAGACTGATGGGGGGTGGGGGGGAGAAGGAAGGAAAAAGTGAGGAGGAGGAGCCCGAGGGCGGGGGCATGGGAGGAGACAGCTCGAGGGTTAAGGAAGGGGAGGAGACAGCAAGGGCTAGCAAAATTGGGAGAATTCAACGTTAATGCCATCAGGATGCAAACTGCCCAGGCGGAATATGAGGTGCTGTTCCTCCAATTTCCGGTGTTGCTCACTCTGGCAATGGAGGAGACCCAGGACAGAGAGGTCGGATTGGGAATGGGAGGGGGAGTTGAAGTGCTGAGCCACCGGGAGGTCAGGTAGGTTATTACGGACTGAGCGGAGGTGTTCGGCGAAACGATCACCCAACCTACGCTTAGTCTCCCCGATGTAGATCAGCTGACATCTAGAGCAGCGGATGCAGCAGATGAGGTTGGAGGAGATACAGGTGAACATTTGTCGCACCTGGAACGACTGCTTGGGTCCTTGAATGGAGTCGAGGGGGGAGGTGAAGGGACAGGTGTTGTATTTCTTGCGGTTGCAACGGAAAGTGCCCGGGGAGGAGGTGGTACGGGAGGGAAGGGAAGAATTGACAAGGGAGTTGCGAAGGGAGCGGTCTTTGCGGAAGGCAGACATGGGGGGAGATGGGAAGATGTAGCGAGTGGTGGGGTCACGTTGGAGGTGGCGGAAATGGCGGAGGATTATGTGTTGTATTTGACGGCTGGTGGGGTGAAAGGTGAGGACCAGGGGGACTCTGCCCTTGTTGCGAGAGCGGGGATGGGGAGAGAGAGCAGTGTTGCGTGGTATGGATGAGACCCTGGTGCGAGCCTCATCTATGGTGGCGGAGGGGAATCCCCGTTCCATGAAGAACGAGGACATTTCCGATGCCCTGGTATGGAATGTCTCATCCTGGGAACAGATGCGGCGTAGGCGGAGGAATTGGTTATAATGTAAGAAGGCATATGATATGCTTGCTTTCATTTGTCAGTGCACTGAGTGTAAGAATCAAAAACTCATGAGGCAACTTTATAGGACTTTGGTTAGACTGGATTTGGAGTATTGTCTGCAGTTCTGTCAACTCATTACAGGAAGCATGTGGAGGCTTTGGAAAGTGTGAATGGGAGGTTTACCAGGATGATACCTGGATTGGGGTTATTAGCTACAGGGAGAGGTTGGGCAGACGGATTGTTTTCTCTGGAACACCAGAGGTTGTGGGGAGACCGGATAGAAGTACAGTATAACATTTGAGAAACTTAGATAGGATAAACAGTCGGAATCTTTTTCAAATACTAGAGGGTACAGCTGTAAGGTGAGAGGGGCAAAGTTTAAAGGAAATTGACAGGGCAATTTTTCACATGGAGGATGCTGGGTGTCTGAAATGTACTGCTTGTGTGGTGTTTGAAGCAGATTGTTAGTGGCATTTAAAATACTTTTGAATAGGCATATTGATATGCAGGGTATGGAGGGGTTTGGCTTATACGCAGGTAGATAAGTGATGGTGTTCTTCCCTCCTCCCTGTCTCTCTCCAGCATGCATTCAATCACTGCTGTTGCAGCCCCTAGGAGGATTCTGCAGATGGGTTTGGGTCCAGCCTATGTTGCAGGAACAGGGCCGTCATGATCCCAACACCGTGGCTTCCAATCCAAAGTCCACTCTCCCACCAACACCCTTCCTGGGCTTCTAACAGTGCCAGAAGCTCTGAGCTAGTTGCCATGGTACCCAGACTCATCAATAGGGATGATCTTTAACTGAGAGAGCCAAAACCCTTTAACTGTGCCAGCTGTACTGCCAACCACTGCTCCAGCAGGCACTGCCCCAACTCAGGGCACACTCAGCTTCGGAAATGCCCTGTGGATAGATCTCCCTGATGTCACTGGTTACCATGGCACCCAGAGTTTACAGAGGAAGCAAGGCCTCCAATGACCTCCCCCATCTAACTGCCACAATTTTCAGGAAAACTAGTCTCGCAGAAACAAAACCTCACCTGTGCTAACACTGATGTATATTCACTTCAAATAAAAATAGCTGCAGAATGCTTCCACTGGGAACAGCTCGAGGCTCCTGGACTCCAAGAGCTGGATGTGTTAAAAATAATGATGCATTTATCTGACAACTAATTAAATATTCCGACAAATGAATTAAATTAAGCTGTGCGAGGACTTGTGTTGGCTCAGTACCAAACCAACAGCAACCCTTTCCACTAATACATTGAGGCACTCACCTGCTCACTGCCAACAAACCCTGATAATATTTATCTTCCTGCCACAAATAAATCCGAAACACAGAGACTTCTTCTTGCTTCTCTTCCTTGATTTCCCTGACACCTCCATGCCTCTAGCTGTGCCAGTTGAATCTCCTCACTTCTACAACCCCCTCTGGTAGTTGTTTCCTGAAAATAATTCCTCCTTCTCATTCTCCGATTGAGAATTTGTGTCTTTCTCTCATTGTCCCTGGGGTCTCACCCTCAGCAAGTTCCACGGCAACTTTTCCTCAATTACAGTAATACACTGCTTCCGTATCAGCTCAGACACTGATGACCTTAGAGACTTAACCTCTCTTTTGAAGTCACCATGCAGCATCAAGTGTTTCATGAATTGCATTGGGAAAACAGAGACCACTGTTGCAATTGGAACTGTGTTAGCCAGACTGGCTAACGCAGTTCCAATTGCAACAGTGGTCTCAGTGGGTCAGCACTCTGAGCAGGCCACCCTTCTTTCGACCCCATGTCACTGCTATATAACATGGTGCCATGGCAAATAGACTTGGTGAATAAACCTGATTCTTCCCAGCACCACCCCCAGCACAGCAGACATTAATTCTCAGACATCCCCTCTGCCTAGAGGAAGGTATGCCTTGGATCTGTCTGTGATTTGGAACTATCGACTCCTTGCGTTCCAGCACCAATGCCTTTACCTCCATCTCCATCCCTTTTGTCTCCTGATCCTATCAAAACCTCACGCTCACATCACCTCCCTCATCTTTTCCCCCCTTGCCTCCTCCCCTCCACCTCCATTATCTCCATCCTCCCCTCACATGCCTCCCTTCCAATGCCCCACCTCAACTGCGTCTGTGGAATTCTCTGCCTCAGAGGGCGGTGGAGGCAGGTTCTCTGGATGCTTTCAAGAGAGAGCTAGATAGGGCTCTTAAAAATAGCCAAGTCAGGGGATATGGGGAGAAGGCAGGTACTGATTGGGGATGATCAGCCATGATCACATTGAATGGCGGTGCTGGCTCAAAGGGCCAAATGGCCTACTCCTGCACCTATTGTCTATTGTTAACTCTGTCAATTTCTCTCCACCTCTTCTCCTCCCTCCTCTGAATTTCTTGAACTTCCCCCTTAGCTTCCTCCCTCCTAATCACTTCCTTTTCCATCTCAATCTCCCCCTCCTTCTCACTCCCCTCCTCTTCATCTCACTGTCCCTCGACCTCCTTTTCTCCTCCATTCCCTCCTCCTCCCTCAATGGTTCAAGAGCCTGAGACCTCTTCATCAACACTCACTTCCTCCTGATATCTCCTCAATTCCAACAACCTCCAGTTTCTGCACACAGGAGGGCTAGGATGGCTTGAAGGGAGAATCCTCACAAATGAAACTCACCAACATTCTCCAGCAATATATCTGAAATTATATTACTAATTTACTTTAGTTCGGTATGCACCCCAGCACGCTACTCCTCCGATAGACAGTGCCCCCTTATGAAAAGTAGAGTGAAAATGGCACACACACATCAGTTAGAAGCTGACACAAAACAAACTCAAGCCACCAACTGTGTCTGTATTGTAACCTTTCTCTGCCTGGCAGAATGTCTTTCTTGCCACAGATTGTCCATTCCAGCTGAAGATAACACTGGTTGTATGCACCTCTGGTCACCAAAATATGGGAAGGAAGTGATAGCTATAGAGAGAGTGCAGAAGAGATTCACCAGGATGGTTGCCTGCAATGGAAGGCTGTAATGATAAGGAGATTGGATAAACAGTTTTTTTTTTCTCATTGCAATGTCTGAAGGGTGACCTTGTAGAGGCTTATAAAGTTATGAGGGGCATGGATAGGATAAATAGTCAGACTCTTTTTCACAGCATATGAGAGTATAGAACAAGAGGACCTAGATTTAAGGTGCAGGGGAGAAATTTAAGGGAGATCTGATGAGTAAACTCTTTCACACAGAAAGTGTCAATTTTATTTCACTGCCAGAGGAAGTGGTAGAGGAGGGTACCATTACAACATTTAAAAGACATTTGGAAAAGTATATGAATAGGAAAATCTTAGGTACTGTATGATCCTAATATGAGCAAATCGAATTGTGCTACAACTCTCTGAAAACACTGTATCATTCAATGGGTTGGGAGCAGAGGCGACATAAGGTGAAATCCACAGCAATAGCCTAACACAGAATGTGGGCAATCATTGGCAAACCTTGCTAAAGAATGGCAACTCCCGGCAACATGGCTAAGTCTAGCGAACCAGTCTTCAGAGAGAGAAAATTATCACATGTCCTATCCATCACATTTTAAACCTTGTTTTGAAAGAGACTTCAATATCTATTGGAAATGAACCAGAACACTTGTCCTTTTGCTGATTTGCAGAATGAAGAGAAAGTGACTAATGAGGTAGCAGCAGTGTTTAAATTATTCATGATGAGCTCACAACCAGCTAAGGCAAGAGTGGAGGCAAACAGAAAATGTGAATGAATAGTAATTTCAGAGAAGATATTTTGAGGAATGGTCTTCTTGTCATGAATAAAGACGTCTTTGAAGTCCTTGGCTGAGTGAGAACAGCATATGGTTGGCATAAAATATTATACTGGATTGTTAGAGACAATTCTCACCACTCTTCCCCAGCCTGTTCTCTCCAGATCACCTCATATAACTTAGAACAGTACAGCACAGAAACAGGGTCTTCAGCCCATAATGTCCACACTGAAAATAATGTTGTTAACCTCCTTGTCTTTATTCTCTGCAGAGAAAAAGAAACAATCCCTGGAATAATGTCGATTGCTAAAACATGGCAAATATTTAGCATGTTCTAAAGAAGCTGGAGTAGGGCATTCAGGCCCTCTGCCATTCAATAAGACAGTGAGAACAGGTACTAGAGAACAACACAGAGAAGGAACATACTGTGGTCTCCTTCAGCAACAAGCAGCTTCTGTTAGGGAAAAGGAAGTGCCAATGTCATGGGCTGAACCCCTAACTGTGGTCTCTATTACTTCTAAACCAGGTGAGCTGAGCTGGTGAGGGCACTGCCCAAAAAGCCATGAGGATAGAGATGAGCATACAATGCACCGATGGGATATGACGATGGCCTTACCAACTGTACTGGCAGTGAATGCCCACACCACATTACAGACATTCACTGTCTTCCTTACTGTCATTCACCAATTGTTACACAGTGGCTAAGCCTAACTCTTTTATAGTTTATAAAGGATTCATCATTGACCTTGGAGAACAGTGCCCAAAGAAAGAAACGGACATGGCTGCATGGTGGTGCAGTGGTAGTTGCTGCCTTACAGTGTCAGGGATCTGGGTTCAATCCTGACTACAGGTGCTGTCTGTACTGAGTTTGTACGTTCTCCCTGTGGTCTGCGTGAGTTTTCCCTGGGAGCCTCGGTTCTCCAGTTTCCTCCCACTCTCCAAAGACATACAAGTTTGTATTTTAATTGACTTGGCAAAATTGCATATTGGCCCTAGTGTGTGTGTGGGATCGTGTTAGTGTGTGGGGATCACTGGTCAGCACGGACTCTTTGCCGAAGGAACTGTTTCCGCAATGTATCTCTACACTAATCTAAACTAAACTAAACTAAACTAAACTAAACTATACTAAATGTGTCTGCTTGAAGCTCAAATGCTCAAGGATCCCATCTGGGTTTGTGCCAGCCACCCAAGAGAATAAAGCCACTGTTGTCAGTACACCAGAGTGTAAGGCAATGAGGAGGAGCAAAAACCTGGTGCTCTCCACACAATAAGGAAAGCTGACATCAAGGATTGAGGGTGTGCTGACTGGCTTATTGACAGAAGAAAGTGAATGGTGGTGGAGAGTTGCTTTTCCGGTTGGAAGTCTGTGAACAGTGATGTACATTTGGGATCGGGGCCGGGAACCTTGCTGTAAGTGATGTATATTAACATGCGAATAGAGGATATACAATGCATTCAGAAAGTATTCAAACCCCTTCACTTTTTCCATATTTTGTTACAGCCTTATTCTAAAATGGATTAAATTCATTTATTTTTATCATCAATAAAATACCCCATAATAAAAAAGCAAAAACAGGTGTTTAGAAATCTTTGCAAATTAAAAAGAAATAACTGAAATATTACATTTACATAAGTATTCAGACCCTTTACTCAGTACTTTGTTGAGACACCTTTGGCAGCGATTACAGCCTCAAATCTTCTTGAGTATGACTCTACAAACTAGGCACACCTGTATTTGGGTAATTTCTCCCATTCTTCTCATTCTTTCTCTCAAGCTATATCAGGTTGGATGGGAAGTCCTGGTGGTTCCAAAGTTCTTCCATTTAAGAATGACGGAGGCCAGTGTGCTCTTCGGGACCTACAATGCTGCAGACATTGTTTTATACCCTTCCTCAGATCTGTGTCTCGACACAATCCTGTCTCGGAGGTCTACGGACAATTCCTTTGTCTTCATGGCTTGGTTTTTGTTTGACATGCACTGTCAACTGCGGGACCTTATATAGATAGGTGTGTGCCTTTCCAAATCATGTCCAATCAATTTAATTTACCACCGGTGGACTCCAATCAAGTTGTAGAAACATCTCAAGGATAATCAATGGAAACTGGATGAACCTAAGCTCAATTTTGAGTGTCATAGCAAAGGGTCTGAATACTTATGTAAATGTGATATTTCAGTTATTTATTTTTAATTACTTTGCAAAAAATTTTAAACACCTGTTTTCGCTTCTTCATTCTGGGGTATTGTATGTACATTGATGATAACAAAAAATGAATTTAATCCATTTTAAAATAAGGCTGTAACGTAACAAAATGTGGAAAAGGTGAAGGGGTCTGAATACTTTCTGAATGCACTGTATGATTCGTAAGTTTGCAAGTGCAATGGAAGTCAAGGTGGTGGATCACTAGAAAAGTTGTCTAAGGCTTGAACAAGATATAGATCGGATGGAAAATTAGATGCAGCATTGGCAGATGGATAATACGCGAGGTGATATATTTTAGGAAATCAAATAGGGGTAGGACATATACAGTAAATGGGAGGGCACTAAAGAATGTTCATGAACATTACAGATATTTCTCACCTTATGTGAGGGAACGAGGGAAGTTAACAATTATATCTCGGAGGGCACGTGACAGAAGAAGAGGTGCTGGAGGTCTTATAATGCATATAATAAGAGAAATCCCATGGATCTCATCGTGAATCCTTGGACGTTGTGGGAACGGAGATGAGGAAACACTTTTTCTCACAGAGAGTGGTGAGTCTGTGGAATTCTCTGCCTCAGAGGGCAGTGGAGGCAGGTTCTCTGGATGCTTTCAAGAGAGAGCTAGATAGGGCTCTTAAAAATAGCAGAGTCAGGGGATAAGGGGAGAAGGCAGGAACAAGGTACTGATTGGGGATGATCAGCCATGATCACATTGAATGGCGGTGCTGGCTCGAAGGGCCAAATGGCCTACTCCTGCACCTATTGTCTATTGTCTATTGTCTATTGAGTACCACAGAATGGTGAGCCCAACGTCAACGGCGAGGATAATTATTAGGCGGGACTCTGACAGAGAGGATCGACATGTGTTTGGAAAGGCTGATTAGAGATAGTCAGCATGGCTTTGTGCATGGAAAACCATGTGTCACAAATTTGAGTTTTTATAAAAAGGTGACCAAGAAGATTGATGAGGGCGGTGTGATAGATATTGTCCACATGAACTTTAACAAGACTTTAACAAGGTAAGAGAAGGTCTGGAATGCTAGATCAAATGGGATCCAGGCCCAGCTAGCCAGTTGGATACAAAATTGGCTTGAAGGTAGGAGAGTGTGGTGGTAGAGGATTATTTTCCAGGCTGGAGGTTCTGCAACGAATAGTGTGCCACAAAGATCAGTGCTAGATCCACTGTTCGTTATTTATATTATCAATTTGGATGTGAATGTAGGTGACATGTTTATGACATTTGTGAAGGATACTAAAATGGATGGTATAGTGATCAGTGAAGAATTTTACCTACAATTACAATGAGATAATCAATTGAGCAAGTGGGCCAAGGAATGTCAGGTGGAGTTTAATTCAGGTAAATGTGAGTTGTTGCATTTTGGTAAGATAAACCAGGGCAGGACTTACCCAATAAATGGTAAGGCTCTGTCGAGCGTTATACAAAACAGACAAAGAGGTTCAGTTCCTTGAATGTGACAAACAGGTAGACAGAGAGGCGAAGGAGACATTCATTGGTGGGAAGGATGTGGGAATCATTATCAAGAATATTACCAGGACTGGACAAATTGAATAATAAGGAGAAAAAGAAGGACTTTTTTCCCTAGTGCGAAGGAGGCTAAGGAATGTTTTGTGGGGTATGTGCCAGGCATAGGTAAATGAGACAAGCTTGGTGAACCAACTTGGTTGGCATGGACTGCTTGGTTAGCCAACTTTGTTGACTGAGATATATGATTTATCAATAGAAAAAGGTGAAGTGATAGAAAACTGAAGGATGGATAATGTTGTGTCTCTATTTAAGAAGAGCTGCAAGGAAAAGCCAGGAACTATAGATTAGTGAGCCTAATATCTGTGGTTAGCAAGTTACTGGAGCGTATTGTGGGGAATATATGAATTTGGATAGACAGGGCCTGATTATGTATAGTCAGCATGGTTTTATACATGGGAGATCATGTGTATTGAATCATTGTTCCATGAAAGTGGCGTCACAGGTAGACAGGGTAGAAAAGAAGGGTTTCAGTACATTGGCCTTCATCTGTTAGGGTATTGAGTAGATGTGTTAGGATGTGATATTACAATTGTACTAGATGTTGGTGATGCCATATTTGGAGTATGGTGTTCAGCTTTGGTCATCCTGTTATAGGAAAGATGGTTTTAAGCTGAAAAGAGTGCAGAGAAAATTTACGAGGATGTTGCCTGGGCTTGAGGGCATGAAAAATAGGGATAGGGTCGGCAGGCTAGGACATTATTTCTTGGAGTGCATGAGGATGGGGGGTGACCTTATAGAGGTATATAAGATCATGAGCGGAATAGAGAGAGTAGATGCGTGGAGTCCTTTACCCAGAGTAGGGGAATCAAGAATCAGAAGACATAGATTTATAGTGAGGGGAAAGATTTGAATAGCAACTTAAGGGGCCACTTTTTCACACAGAGGGTGGCAGGTATATGCAATGAACTGCCAGGGGAAATAGTTGAGGCTGGTACTATAACAACATTTAAAAGACATTCGGGCAGGTACATAGATGGGAAAGGTTTGGAACAATATGGGCCAAATGCTGATTGGTAGGATTTGTGTAGATGGGGCATCTTGGTCGGTATGGGCAAGTTGGGCCAAAGGGAATCTTTCTATGCTGTATGACATATGACATGTTGGGCTGAAAGGCCTATTTCCTGTATATAGTCTATGGCTCGATAACACAAGGTCCTTGAGGTTTAAGTCCTTAATTTTCCTGAAGTAGCAATGTGGATGTGGAGGTGAAGTAGGCAAATTACATGCTTGTCCTCAGAGCACATAGGTATATAAGGTTGGTATATTATGGTGTTTTCATGAAAAAAACTAGTTGGGGTGCATTTGGAGTATTGTGTATAGTTCTTGTTCTGCTGGAGATGATGCAGAGGAAATTTTCTAGGATGTTGGCTGAATTGGAAAATTTTACTTCCGGGGAGCGATTTAATATTTTGGGCTTGGAGTGAAAGATATAATAAGTATGTAAGATTTTTAGAGATACAGATAGAGTAGATAGTTAAAATCTGTGTCCCATAATCAGGGTATTAAAAGAGAGAGTGGGTAGGTTTAAGAATCGAGGAATTCGTTTTTTTTGGGGGGGTCTGAGGGGTATGATTTTTTTTACACAGATAATGATTGATATCTGTAACGAGAACGATATAATCTGATCAATCACTGTGTTTCCGAGGCATTTAGACAGACACCTAAACAGGCAAGGCACTGCAGGATATGGACCGGGTTTGGGCAAATGGAGTTAGTGTAGATGGTCAAAAAAGTCAAGATGGATGTAGTGAGTAGGCAGGAACAGCTGAACGTGGTTTAAACCGAAGATAGACTCAAAATGCTGGAGTAACTCAGCGGGACAGGCAGCATCTCTGGAGAGAAAAAATGGGTGTCGTTTCGGGTCGAGACCCTTCTTCAGACTGATCAGACTGATGGATGTGGTGGGCCCGTTTCTGTGCTGTACGACTTCCCCACAGCCGGCTGACAATCCGTCGCCAGAGAGCACATCCCCCTATCCCACGGAATTCTTTCAGCGTTTGATCAGATCACTATTCAGCCTTTGAAGACTATCCTAATAAATCTGCCCTGGAAATGTAATCCTTGTGCCCTGGGGGTTGAATCTAAATTTCACCCCTTTCTAAGGCCAACACATTACACCCAGAAGTGAGTACAACATCACTCACTTCAATGTGCCTCCGGCAATTAAACTCGAGAGAATATAAAACAAGTTTATGAAACCTGTCCTTGCGAAGTTAACCCTTTACACGCTGGCGTCCTGGAACTGTCGTCACCAACAGTGTCATTGAAACATTCAGTCTGAAGAAGGGGGCTCGATCCGAAACGTCACCCATTCCTTCTCTCCAGGGATGCTGCCTGTCCCGTCGAGTTACTCCAGCAGTTTGTGTCTATGTGCCATTGAAAAAATCCTTATAGATTAAAAACATGAATCAGCTCTTACCATTTTTATCAGCTCTTCTGAATATCTAGAGGGATCAAGAACATATCAATCAGGATAGTTCAGACACTGGGTAAAACACAAATTCAGCTGAAATTCAAACACCAATCTATACAGGGCAAGCCCCCCCCCCCCCCCCCCCCCTCCCCTCCCCTCCCCTCCTCGTTTACGTTGCATTTCAGAAGCAAATCCTTGTGGTCAGGTGAGCACAATCAACCCTCATTCATAATTTTACATAAGTCTAACTTTGGCCAGTTTATCACTCGTTTCCCGGCGGTAATAAGATTCCCCTCTCCCCTTCGCTCTCGCTCCCTCCCTCTCTCTCCATCACTTCCATTTCCTTTCCGTTTCTCTCTCCCCCCCCTCTCGTTTTCCCCCTTCATTCTTAATTTTGTGTCCATTTCTCCCGCCTCCTATCCCCACCTGCCACTCTCTGGGATGTCCTCCTTTCCCCCGTCACTCTCTCAGCTACGAGAGTATGCGTGTTCTCCCCCCACCCCCTCTCTCCCCTCGCCCCTCTCCCCCCGCTGTGTTTGGTTTGTCAATGGATGATTTTTTTTTCCGCCAAAGGGATTCTGCAGCGGTTGAAGACCACTGCCGACTGCGGGACGACGGTCCCGGCGCTCGGTCGCTACTCGCTGCGAGCAGATATTGCTCACAACCGCAGCAAACTAACGAGTGAAAGTTCCCTGTTGCCTCTCCTTCCCACCTATAACACCGGCATGTCAGACGCCATGGAGCACCAGCAAAGACAGCGCAGAATATGCTTCAAGTTGCGGACTAAAGTTGTTGATTCACCCAGGCACGGGCTTTCCCAGCCCCCGTCCGACCCCTGGGATCCGGGAAGAAGTTACCTACATCTAGTATGACTGAGATGCCTTTCCTGTTCTCGGGAACGACACGGTCCCGGCAAGCAGGTTCTCCCTTCAGGCATTCCCTGTCCCCGAACTTCTTCTCGCTCATCTTGGTGAAGACCCAGCGCAGTACCCCGTCCAGAGCCCTGATGCTGCGCTGACGCGCCGGTTGCTTGTCGAGACGCTGTCCCGTGTCCGTGCAGTAGCGAGTATCCTGAGCGCACATCTTCACATCCTGCGGACCCCTCCCCACCCCTTCCCTCCCTCCCCTCGCCGTCACCACTCACGCACTCTCGCCGAGGGAGAGGGAGATGGAGATGTAGATAGATGGAAGAGAGAGTTTGGCGGAGAAAGGAGGGAGGAGCGAGGAAGAAAGAGAGGGGGTTACATATATATACAGTGAGGGAAATAGAGGGGCAACGCCACAGCAAAATCGCCAGAGCACCGAACTGGCAGCTGCACTGTGCCGCAGGGCGATTAATATAAGCAGCCTATGTTTATTTCGGTTGTACAAATGCATTACTATAGAAAAACGAGGGTGTGTGTGTGCGTGTGATTTCCACAGTGCTCCTGTTGCGATACATCCAGACAAGATTCTTCCAACTGTATTTGTGTCCATTTGATGTTTGCGGGTGTTAGTGCATGTTCCTGTATGCGCATATGTGGGATGACTGTGCGCGCCCGTGTGTTAGTACCACTGTTATTTAAACATCTGCTGTGTGCATCTATTTTTGACTGTTTTGAGCATGTGTTTGAGTTTATATGTGTATTTCTGCATTTACATATGCCTGCGTATGACTGATTGCATTGTAATGTATGTTCATGTATGCAGTGGCAGTGCCTGTGTATCTGTATATGCGAGATTATATATTTGAGCGTTTTTATGTTGAGGCCTTATTTATCACTTTAGGTGTCCATGAATCTGTGGATTTCAGTGTGTGTGTTATGCAAGTATTGAATGTTGTATGCATATCTGTGCTTGTGTACATATGTGAGGCTGAGAGTGTGTATATGAGATCAAATTCCCCGTTTGTATCCTAACCTTATCTATTTCTGGTTCTGCAAAGATGTGTTTCTATATGTGCAAGTGTTTGTATTCTATCAGTGTGTGCATGTTTGCAAATGCACCTGTCAGTGGGTTTCCCTGCATTTATGTATATCTTTTTGTATGGCAGCTGTTCGATGAAAGAGCAGCACAGCACTTCCATGTTTGGATGGTGTGCGTGCGACCTGGAGGAGATCCTGTAGGTGGTGGTGCTCCCACCCTGGTCCTTCTTGGTGATGGAAGTTACAGTTCAGGAGGTGCTGTGGCAGGTCATGCAACTGCAATGCATGTTGTGGGCGGTACATCTTGCAGCCACTGGTCTGATTATGGTGGAGGGAGTGAATGGTTCTTGTGCTAGATGGATTGCTCATGAAACAAGCTGCTTTGACCTGCATGATGGCAAGACTCAGAGGAGCTGACATGCCTTATTGATAGTGGAATGTCTTTATGGTGTCAGGAGATGAATCATTCATTGTGGGTTACCCATCTCCTGACCTGTTCTTGTAGCCATGGTACTTGTGTGGTCCAGTTGAATTTTTGGTCAATGGTGACCCCTCAGATAGTTGATTGTGGCCTCAGTGATGAGGCAAGAGTAAGTGGTGAGACTCACTCTACTTGGAGATGGTCACTGCCTGGTGCTTTTGCTGCATGAATATTATTTGCCACTTGTGCCTGAATATTGTCTATGTATTGGTGCACGCAGACAGTAGGGATTCAGGTATTTGGATCATTGGGATCTCTTTCAGGGCAAAGGTGACCTGTACAAGAGAGACTAGTCACACTTGAACTGGAGCGGGACGGATATCCTGGTTGCTGGATCTGCTCGACAGGGTTTAAACTCGACTGGCAGGAAACTAAAGTAGTGGTATAATCTGTGAGAAAATTGAATCAAATATAGATATTAAAGTGAGCTAGTCCAGTAGGTTATGCTTACACATTTATTTTATTTTATTTTAGTTTAGTCTAGATTAGCCTAGTTTAGTTTGGTCTAGTTTAATTTAGAGATACAGTATGGAAACAGGCCCTGTGTCCCACCGAGTCCACTCCGACCATCGATCACTCATTCACACTAGTTCCATTTTATCCCACATTCTCATTCACTGCATAGGCATTAGAGGCTATTTTACACAGGCTTACACATCCAGATATCTTTGGGAATTAAGAGAAAACCAGAGCACCAGGAGGAAACCCATGCAGTCACAGAGAAAAGATGCACATTTTACACAGACAGCAATACCAGATCAGCTTTTAACCCAGGTCACTGGCACCATGAGGCAGCAGCTCTACCAACCGCTCCACTGTGTCACTCTATTTTAAGAAGTCTGATGGATAAAGCAGATGAACTTAGAACATGGATAGGCACTTGAGATTATGATATTATTATTATTATTACAGGTAAATATGGTTGAGAGAGAGGCAGCTAAATGGCCTGAGGTACAAATGCTACCGCTATGATAGAGGTGGAGGTGATTATGAGGTTGATTTGGAAGAACTTCCTGGAAATAGTCATATTTTGTGGGGTATGGTTAGCAAGGCCCTGTAGTCAGAACAATCAAACAAGGGGGATCACTTCAATGGGATTATACTCTAGGCTCTTTGAGAGTCAACAAGGATTAGAGGAACATATATAAAGGGAATTTGCGAAGTGTAGGAATAAAAGGGTTCTAATAGAATATTACTTTCCTAATATTGACTGGACTGCCATTGCGCTAAGGGATTAGATGGTAGAATTTGTTATGTGAGACCAGGCATGTTGCCAGAAACAATATGTAGGTGGCCTTACCAGAGAGGGCAAACACTCAACCTTCTTTTGCGAAACGAGACTGACCAAATGGCTAAAAAAGGATAAGGTTTGGTCCACAAATGAAAATCCTACACTGGGGCAAGCCATTGGACAGGAATTTGCAATGGTTGAAGGGGAGAGGTTGTTTGTGGAGAATGACACATCTAAGCAAGTGATAGGCTTTTAAAAGTGAGATTGGGAGAGTTCATGGCCAATATGTCCCTGCTGAAGTGAAGAACAAGGCTGACAGAATTAGGAAACCCTGGCTGATGAGGGACAATGAGGCTTTGGTCAAGTAAAAGAAGGAGGCAGATGTCAGCTCTAGGAAGCTGGAATTAAGGAAGCCCCTTGAGAATATGAGTGGTGTAGGAATACACTTGAGAAGGACATCAAGAGGGCATAAAGAGGACATGAGATATGTCTGACGGATAAGGTAAAGGAGAATCCTCAGAGATTCATTCAGTATAATAAGAGCCAAATGATAATCAGGGAGAGAGTAGTCCCCTTGCGGTCATCTAGGTGTGGAGCCACAGGAAATGAGCAAGTTCCACAGGTCGACAGATCCCCAAGGCCAGAACAGGTCTATCCTGGAAATTGTGGGAAACAAGGGGAGAAATTGTCAGATACCGTAAGACTGGAAAGTAGACTTTTGGTGTGCCTGTATTAAGGAAGGGCTTCCGACACAAGCCAAAGATCTGCAGGCTGGTAAGATGGTGGAATCATTAATGGAGGGATTCTGAAGGTCAGGATCTATCTTCTTCTGGAAAGCCAAAAACTAATTAGAAGTAGTTAGCAAGACTTCGTGCATCGGACATTGTGTCAAATTTGTTGGATCCTTTGTAAGAGATGGCAAAGAGGATCAATGAGGACAAGGCAGTGGACATTGTCCATGTGAACTTTAGCAAAGCTTTTGACAAGGGTCTGCATGGTAGGTGGGTCCAGAAGTTTATAACACATGGGATTGAGGGTGAACAAGTGAATTGGATACAACTTTGGCTGAGTAGTGGGAGGCAGAGGGCTCGATTGGAGGGTCGTTTTTCAGACTGCAGGCCTGTGAACAGTAGTGTGCTGCAGGGATCGAAGCAAGGTTCCCTAAAGTTTGTCCTGTATATTAATGATAAGGATAACAATGTTGTTGGCTGGATTAGTAAGCTTGCAGATGCCACCAAAGTTGTTTGTAAAATGGAAAGTGAAGAAGATTGTCCAAGATTGCAACAGAATGTTGATCAATTTGGAAAATGGGTAAAGGAATGTTGGATCAATTTTAACTTAGACAAGTGTAGTGAAGCATTTTGCAATATTTAACAGGGCCTGGGCGTGCACAGTGAGGGCCCTGGGAAGTGCTGTGGAAAAGAGAGAACTTGATACACTAGTACATTGGGTGTATGTGTTTCCATAAATTCATATCTGCCTTTTGCTACATGTTGGTGCCTTTGAGCATGTATCTGCGTAAATCTGTTTTACGTCTGTGTCCACATATATTTTTGGGTGAGGAAAGATAATTAGAAGATAAATCTGGATGCAGACACAGGGGATATCTCCATTGTGCTTCTGCAGCTACTCAAATGATCAAGAGGCTTCGGGATGTCACTCCAACAGTAATGTGAGACAAAGCAAGGATTCTGTCCTTTGTACTGTCCAGCTAGTTCTCCATTCATCAATGGGTGGTCCAGGGAGCCCAGTTCACCCGACACACTTGTGTCCTGGTTTTATTTTTGTTTGTAGTCTTAGTGGTAAATTAGTTGACTTGTTCTGGTCATGATAAGTGTGTTTTATTCTAATGTGTACATATGAGTCAGCTGTCATGTGCTGGTCTCATAGTGTGTGTGGAAATCCTGATGGGTTTGCGCTGGTCAGCACTGATCTTAACAGCTGTATAATAATGTCAGTGCCCATGTGTGCTGGTTTTAGGCCATCCTCATAGGGAGTGTGCTTGCTGAATGACTGAGTTGCTGAACCAGGCCAGTCAATATACTCCCTACCATACATCTGCAAAAGTTCAACTGAGAATTCAGCAACATGCTGAAATCCTCAAACTTCTAAGGAAGTAGAGGTATCGATGAGCTATCTTTGTGATTGCATCAATGTGCTGGGCCCAGGCCAGATCTTCAGAGATGTGCACACCAGGAACATGAAGCTGGTTCAAGTTTCCTTGCACCACCACTGAAGACAGATGCATGGCCTCTCAGCTTTACGTTCCTGAAATAAATCAGTAGCCTTGATCTTGCCAACATTAAGAACAAGATTGTTGTTCTTGCAGCATTCAATATGATTATTGATCTCCTGTTCGCTGACTCATCGTTACCCATTATTCGTCCATCAACGAATTTATTATTATTATTATTATCAAACTTTATTTCAGACTCATTACATAAAAATACATTGCATATAAAAACACCATAAAATACATATAAAAGCTTAGTATATTACTTGTAAAAACATCATAAATTATATACAAAAAACCCCACAATAAATGATTTTTTAATCCAGAATAAAAAGAAAGATCAGCTTCCTACAACGAGACAGCGAAACCAGTGTCTCCACAACTGGGATTCGTAGCGTGTAGTGCTAAACCTTATGTTTGACAAGCCCACGATAACTATATTTTTAGAGTCATTTATCCTGCAAATGGATTTATACGTATGATTTCTTAGGATAGCTTTTAAAGTACAGACTCTTGCAGCCACAAACATTTTACCAGCACTACACCATCTAGATTTCCTTAGTAGTGTTCTCATGACATAATTATAGACCGCCTTTAGTCTCTGAAAACTTGTCTTTCCGTAGTTTGATCACAGGTCTGCAGTATAGAGTAGTGTGCAATATGCTTTAAACAGAGACATCTTCACCACATCTGTACACGCACCAAACGTACGTAAGAGAATATTCGCCTGTACATACAGCATATGTCGTTGCCTATAAATATTCTCATCATCTGTTATTTGTTCTGAATTTATTGTCAATGAATTTAAGGTGGCGTTGGACTGTCTCTGGCTGCACAGTCATGGGTATAGAGAGAGTAAAGCAGGGGATAGACCATGCAGACCTAAGGATTGCTGATGGTCAACGAGGAGGAAGTGTTGTTGCAATTCACACTGATTGAGTCTTGCTGATGAGGAAGTTGGGGATTCAATTACAGATTGAAGAACAGAAGTCTAGTTCCCTGATTTTGAAAATAGGCTTAGAAGGCATGATGGTGTTGAGCATTTGGTCTCTGTGGTTTCTTGTAGTACCATATGTTGGTCCAAGATGTCAGGGAACAGGAAAGGGAGAGGAAGACTGTTCTCACCCTCAATCTAAACTATTAGACAGGAAGAGCAGCAAACCATTCTCATATCCCGTCACATCTCAGAACCCAGTTTATTTTCCTCATTACAGCAACAGCAAAGACTCAGTGTGACATATCACTTTCAAGCCACATCCGTTTGACTATCTGTGGGTTAATTAGTCAATTCCTACAGCGTTTTAAAGGTTGAATATAGAGATTAAAGTCCTTTCCCAGTTTACCACCTGCCAATCTTTCTGTCTCATCATCACACAAGGTCCATTAAAATATTCTCTATTTCAAATAAACAAAAAAACATCAGAAGTGATTCTAATTAGGCTGAGGCTTGTTTGATTAATGCTGATCTAATATTGTTATTCAAAGAAAAAAATATTTTCATGTCCAGGCTGGAACTAGAGAACAGTACACACAGGGATTGTGCTGAAAATAGCTTGTCCATAAAACAGTTGTGGAGAAGGACTTTCTATTTAAATAGTAAATTTAATGAGTGAGATACCTCCATCCTTCATCTCTTTCTGTGCCCTGAAAGCTGCTTTAGTGTTTTTGAAATATATATTTGGTTACAATATACCAGCCAATTATGCACTACAAAATCCTGTTGTGTAGCAATGAGATCAATGACCAGATAACGTTATTTTAATGAGTGTAAACCAAAAGCAGTGCCATGGTGTTAAGATATTGATAAAGACACATGCAACTGCTTGATTGAACTCTCTCTTTCAGGTTGCTCTCATTAATCTATCAACAAGACAGTTTCTTAAACACTGTATCACGCTAACATTCCATTTCCCCCATTCATCTTACACCCCCCACCATCTCTGCTGCAACTCAAAACAAACACGATTCCCAGATGTGATCAAAGAATGTCAACCTGAAAAATGTCTCCCACCACCAACGCCGCCTGACCGCTGAATGTTTCCAGCATTTTTTGTTGTTCCTTCTGCCTTTAGTGATGTTAATTTGGGGGCAAACTTCCCTATGAAATATAGCCAGGGATTGTTCACCCCTTCATGTGAGAGTACCTGGTTTACCATAAACCACAGGCTTGAACTACGCAGTTGGCCTCTATCACTCAGAGATGAGAGACTCTCCAGCAAGCCGCAGTTGGCAAGTTGAAAACACAAGGTTGACTGGGCACGCTTCCAAAGGATCCAGCCATCGTGCTTTTCCATCTGAGTTCACAGAATCCCAAAATAATGAAATGGATGCCAAGCCTCTTGCTGGTTTGTCTCAACCCTTCCGAGGGCAAGCACCATGCTTCATTATGATGTGCTTAACTGCCTGATTTAGGACGCCTTTAATTCTGGGGAAGCACATCAAACTCCTTCAGTTATTAGAGAGCAACAACAGAGTTGTACAATCCAATAATTAATTTGACCCTTTTTCATATCCATACTGATCCCACTTGACTGTATCAGGACCACATCCTTCCATATCTTGCCTTTTTTAAGTGCCTGTCTAAATATCGGTGAGATAGTAATAATTGGATCTGATTCCACCACCTTCTCCACAGCACATTCCAGATATCAATCTCTGTGCAAAATGAATTACCTCTTAAATTCCCTTGAGAACTTCTGCATCTCACCTTAAACCCGTGTCAATTTAATTTGATTCGGAATATTTCCTTTCTGTAAATCTTCTATCGGATCACTTCTCAGCCTCCTTCACTGCATGGGGAACAAGCCCAGCCTATCCAAACTCTCCCCGTAACTAAAGACCTCCAATCAAGACAACATCCTGGTGACTCTCCTCTGTACTCTCTTCAGCACAACCACATTCGTTGTATTGCGTAGTGACCACAACTATACAGAATACTCCAAGTTCATCTGTGTGTAATAATGAATGTTGAAGAGAGCATTTGGTAGGGTGCAGACTCTCCTCTCGGATGCTAACATCCAAAGGTTAATTTAATATTCCGACCTTATTTCTCTCCCTTCTGCTCTGAAGTTGCTTACGCCTCTCTAGGTGCCAACAACAGCATGATAGAGTCACAGAGTCACTGAGTATGGAAATAAAGAATTCAGCACACCAGGTCCATGCCAGCCAGTGGGCATCCATTCATATCAATCCGATCTTCAAGTACTTGGCTCTTAGCTTTCTATGCTTCTTTCTGGCAGTGTGTTCCAGGTACTCACTACTCTCTTCAGATCCCCTTTAAACCCTTTACCTGAAATCTATTTCATCTAGTTTTATCTGGGCAAATGTTTCCTGCAGTCTACCCTATCTATACCCTTCATAAGTTTATATACCTCAATCCTGTCCTTTCTGAAACGTTCCTGCTCTTGGGAACGCAAACCCTGTCTCCAGTTTCTCAAAACGGAATAGCTCCATCCTAGAGTATATCCCGATGACTCTCCTCTGCACCAATTATAACACCACCACCTATTTGATACAAGACTAGTGCACGAGAGTGCTGTTGAGGCAAAATGGCAACCATCTAAGTTTTTTTACAGAGAATGGTTGAAATCTGGCATCATGGCACAGGAGGTGGTGGAATCAAATACAATGATTATGTTTTAAGAGACATTTAGACAATTAAATAGGTAAGGCATAGATCCATTGCAAGCAAATAAGATTATTCTCTCTGGACCATGGAATAATGAGGGGTGACCCTCGACACAGATAGGGTGTATATTTACAGCCTTTTTCCCAGGATAAGGGAATAGAGGGTATAGTTACAGCCTTTTTCCCAGGATAGAGGACACAGGTCTAAGGTGAGAGGAAAACTTTTAAAGGAGATCTGAAGAGTTTTTTCACAGAGGACATTAACATTGAATGAACTGCCAAGGAGGTAATGGAGGCTGATGCAATTACATAATTTAAAAAGCATTTGGACAGGTACGTGATGGGGAAGGCATCGAGGAATGCAGGCTTAATGCAAGCAAATATGATTAGCATATATAGGCCCCATGGTTGGCATAGTCACGATGAGATGAATGATTGACTGATTTGATTCGATAATTCTATGATTCTATGCAACAAGAAGGCAGCTAACGTTGCCCACACTGCCTTGGCCACACTCCCATCTTGCTGAAACAATTGGAAAGAAGGTACAGGAATCTGAGAACTATTACCTCCAGGTTCAAGAATAACTTCTTCCAATCAACCATCATCAGGCTTTTGAACCACCTTACACAACCATAACCACAGCAATGAATGGACTTTGCTTAAATTTGCACTTCATATTTCAGCTTTCAATATTACGGTGTGGGCAACTGGTATAATCCTGATGCACGTGACAATTCAATATTCTTCACTTAACTCTTGACTCTATTAAGGCACAGAACAGTGCTCCAGCCACTGCGGAGCTGGAGCAGTGGAGGATCGGGTGGGGGTTACACACCCAGTGAGGAACACAAATTCATGCACAGACTGATTCCAGCCTTTTCAAGTGAAATCTCTGTGTGCATTCACATGAGCACTGAACACCTCCAATGCCCAACTCCAGTTGGGTCAGTCAGCCCTGGGCCTGCCGCTGGTGTTGCGAAAGCTGCCCCAATTCTCTGCCCCTCCACCAGTGCCTTGCTCGCTTTGTCCTTGCCGCTCGGTATCCCAGTCATTTAACAAGACCTAGAGCTCCACCTTTTCTCTCTCCTTCCATGGTCAGCAGGAAGGATAGCCATGTACCTATGTGCACACCAGTTCACTAACACCTTCCTTGTGAGGGGATTGTTGTTTGACAGACTTTATTCCGGTGTTTGATGCATGAAACACAGCCGTTTCCTGAAGCAGCATGGCTTCAAACCTCTTCATTCTTCTCCCAGAGCTTTTGTTCTATTCATGCCGCTCAGAATAAAGTATCACGGCAATGACCACAGAGTTCAGAGATGTCTCTTTAACCTCAATGATATACTGCTGCTGGCACAGATTTTTTATTAGCTCTTGTCTGCTGGCACAGCCTTCCTCATCAGGCCAGCCTTCCTCATCAGATGCTGAATTTTCTGTCACATATTTTACTCCCCCTTGCTTTCATTGCCAACCTTCACATCAGTTGGAATCTGCCTGTCTCAGAACCAATTTCAATCTCTGAAACTTGATGTGATCTTTCCATCATTTTGCAAAGTTCCCCAGCTGCTTAGGCGAGGAGACCCACGTGTTGAGTTATTGACTTTTCTCACCCAGGCTTGAGAAGTTCCTTGTGGAATCTAACCATCCTGCCGGGATGAACAGGCCCGACTCATAGATTCATCGCCTTGGAGCAGATTTCCAGGGTCGATCAGAATCGTGGTACCTGGTAACACGGAAAGGGAGGACCAGAAGGCAAATCTCCCTCTGTGGAAACGTGTGGCATCGGGTCCCTCGCAGGACGCAGCCCAGACAAAATTTGATGTACTGAGGTACGGTGCATTCCCTGGAGGTCTGAATGGACACATCCAGCAATGTATCAATGTCATCTAGAAGAGGCCAGCCCTGGAATGCAAACAAGATGGGAAAAGTGAAAGTAGTGAACCACAGGTCAGTGAAATTGACCAAACATCATCAACTATCGAGATTCTATGTTGTCTCGCCTTGCCAGCCCCTTCCAACCTACATCGAGACACTTCACATGCACTCCACCACCTGAATAACCTCCAATTTCAAGCTTCATCTTTACCATGGATAACCAGTCTCTTAAGACCTCCATTCCTCATCCAGAAGGTCTAAGGACCCTCCGGTTCTTCCTTCAACAGTTTGCTTCAACTAATACTCTCCTCCAATTGGTGGAACTTGTCCTCACCTTTAATAGTGTAATTCCCGATTTGTTTCCACAACATCAAGGATTGCATTGGGGCTGCCTCCTGCATCTATGCAAACTCAGTGATTTCATCGACTTTCCTCTTTCCCGACCTTCCTATCTCCATTACAGGGGATAGACTATCGACTGACATTGACTGACAAACCCATTGACTTCATCAGCTACCTTTTGTACACCTCCTCCCATCCTGCCTCTTGTAAGGACACCACCCCTTACCCTCAATTAATCCGTGTCCACTGCACTTGCTCCCAGGATGTCCTCTTCTTTCAAAAGCTATGGGGAGAAGGCAGAAGAATAGGGTTGAGAGGAAATGATAGATCAGCCATAATCGACAGAGTAGACTCGATGGGCCTATTTCTGTTCCCATGACCCATGACGTGTGGTAGCAGGCCTGGTTTGCTGCTGCCAAGAAGGGGCCGGCGAGCCTCTGCCTACAGGGGGAAGATCGGAACAAAGGATACCCCAGGAACCCTGGGACACAGAGGCAGTCAGCGGAGGAGAGGGAGGTTTGGCACAGGCCTGCAGCAGCCTAGGGATTACCTGAGTTTACCTGGATCGGGGGCGCTCCAGTAGTCCCAGCATGTGGACTGAACTTTGTGGTTAGGACTTTTTTTTTCTTTTTTTCTTTGTAAACATCAACAAAATATGGCAACTCTGCATTTGTGGGTTGCGCAGAATAATTTCACTGTGCTGTGCCTATGTGATGATAATGAACCATTGGGCCATTGAATGTAGGGGGAGGGAGAGATAGGTGCAATGTCAGCTGGGCTCAGGGAAGGGGAGGGGGAAGAAATGGGGTGGGAGTATATCTGGTGCACCCAATGTGGCCTCCTGTATATCAGCGAGATCAAGTGTGGACTCGTTGACCGGTTCTCCAAACACTTGCACTCGGATATTTATTATCCAAGACCTGCAGGAATTCTTGAATGAAAATCATTCCCATATTGACCTTTCTGTCCTGGACCTTTCCGCCAGTGAAGCCACATGCAAACTGGAGGAACAGCGTCTCATATTATGCTTGGGTCCCTTACAACCCAACCGCTGTGAACATTACATTTTCCAACTTTAGGTGAACTCGACAAAACACTTCTTCGCTTTCTGCCCCATAACCCCCCCCCCCCTGCCTTTTTTTTTTCCACCTCCCTCCCATGTGTCCCAGCTGACCTTGCACCTACCTCTCCTCATCCCTCCCCTCCACCTACATTCCTTCCCCTAGCTACTCAATTTGCACCTCATCAATCCTCTAGCTTCACAATTTGCAACTCACACCTTGTGTGTGTTCACTTATAGCATTAGTCCAACCATCTGCCTATCAAACCCCCCCTTGCCTATGTTCACCTATGACCGGCTATGTTTTGTCTTACTCCTCCATTCTTCTCGTTGATTCCTCCCAACCCAGCAATCAGCTAGAAGAAGGGTCCAGACCCGAAACGTCACCTATCCATATTCTCCAGAGATGCTGCCTGAGCATGTGCCTGTTACTCCAATATTTTGTGTCTTTCTTTGGTAAATGAGCATGTGCAGTTCTCTGTTTTTACATTCTCCCCTTATGCACAATGAATTTGAGATGTCTCAAAGGAATTGTGAATGAGTAAGGAAAATCCCTGCGATCTGCAGTAAAGCAGAAGCAAATGTTGGCTGACCCAAACTGTTTGAACATTGCCAAGGGAGTTTCACATCTGAGCAACACCTCGAGCTGATGTTGGAGGTTAATGCTGCAGAATATTATTCTCATTCTGACTTGGAAACCATTTACTTGGTAATTTTTTCCTCTCATCCCCACACAAACGATAATCCTATTTCTAAATCTTTATTATTGCTGTGGTTCAACAGATCAGAGGGAGCCTGGAATGCAAATGCTTCAGTTCTGCAGAATTTTGGATACTCCCCATCTGCAGTATTTTGTTCAGGTCTGGGCATCACATCAGAGTGAGAATTAATTTTATTTGTTACACAATATGAAGCCACTAGAATGGGTTAACAAAGCACAAAGCACATTGTGGTTCTTGTCTTAACCATGAAAGAGCAGAAAAAGCACTCAATACCCTTTCTCTAATGGAATCTAAAATAAATCATCTGGCCTGTCGACCAGTAGGATGGTAATATGATGATCTAGTGCTGTAATTATCATATTTGTTGGCTCATGTTTATAGGATGAGGTCATATTATATTGGTCTACATCCACAGCACAGAGAACATATATCCCACTAATGCCTCCTGTCCACCTGCACACATCAGGTAGGTCCAGCCTAAAATGATAGGCAGGTGGTCGGAGAAGACTTTGGGTTTCTGAAAAGAAATCTCCTGTTCCTCGTTCCTCCCAACTCCACTCCTTTTCCTGGCTTTCCTGGATTGGTACATCCCCAGTTCCAGCTATTTGAATAACTCCTGCTACTTGTATATCCCACCCGTCTCCCATCCCACCCACCTCCCACCAATCATAATTCATCCATCTGTGTCCCAAGCTCTGGAATTCGCTCACTAAACACCCCCACACTTTCCTCTATTTCCTCCTGTCAGGTGCTACCAATATAACTCTGTCTATTTACATGGCTTCATCATGTCATTGCATGTCAATTGCCCGATCATGTCACATAATCCCATCAGCAGCCTCCTTTAGAAGTGGCTCAGTCTTCCGACTCTTACTTGCTCCATAAAACCTCATCTTTTGTTTCATCCAGTGAGTTTTTGCTGCCTTTTCTGGTACCCCTAAGCAAAAGACCTTGCAAAAGGCACAGAGGTAGCATCTGGGAACAGGATTGAACCCAAGTCTCTGACTCTATGAGGCAGCGGTTCTACCAGCTGTGCCACTGTGCTGCTCCACACAATCAGACAGAAAAGTAATCCAGTTTCTTGTGCTTGGAGATCTGGATGTAATTTGCAGCGAGTCTTTAGGCATGCAGTGAGTGAGGTGCTGTTACCTGGGTGAAAAGACCCAGAAGTCGGAAGCATTCGGGTCTTGTGAGATGCCTGCCATCTCCAGGGATTTTTGTTGAGGAAGGACATTTGTTGAGTCATGTAGTCGTACAGCACAAAGCAGACCCTTTGACATACCATCTTCATGCAACCCTTTTGTCCATCTATATTAATCCTATTTGACTGCATTATGGGCCTGTCCCACTTAGGCGATTTTTCAGGCGACTGCCGGCGACTGTCAAGTTGACAGCAGTCGCCTGAAAAACCGGCAACGGGAACAGCGACTGTCAGAGTGGAACACAGGAACACACACACACACACACACACACACACACACACACACACACACACACACACACACACACACACACACACACACACACACACACACACACACACACACACACACACACACACACACACACACACACACACACACACACACACACACACACACACACACACACACACACACACACACACACACACACACACACACACACACACACACAGCAGAAGTACAAGTTCTGTTGGCAAGGCTGCAGGAATCATGTTGTTACTTTGCAGGACATCCCTGAAACTTTTTGCTTTCTGCTAACTAATCTGTGGAAACTAAACTTGTCCTTGATTGTAAGAATGTGCTCCCCGAATGGGCGTCATCCACTCTGCCTAACACAAGGATGCCTTCAAAATACCCTCCAGATTTCCAAGCAGAGCACAAACCAGGCAATTTGGTTTTATAGAATAAATTTCACATTTTAGAGCATATTTTGAAATGTTTCCTCACTGCAACAGACATTTCCTTTTCTTCTACAGCATTTTAATGGGATCAGTTACAAGTCACATTAAAAATTGAAAGCTTTCTTCACTGAATATACTTAAATAAGTCCCTAATGTGTATGAATGAGGAAATATTTAAATTATATGTTAATTTTCATACTTAAAATAGAAATATATAGGATAAGTTTGATATTTTCCTGGTTTTAGTTTTTTTTTGTGGGTGATTTTTTTATTGAAATGGGACAGAAATGTTAATGTAATTTGACACTGGCAGAGGTAAATGGAGGATCATATGGGAATCGGTCCAGGAATTGATGGTGGATTAGACATCTGAGGGGTGTGAATTCTACCCCTAGAGCGATTGATATCTGGAACTCATTGCCAGAGGAATCAGTTATAATCACCTTTTCTGATCGCGATGTAGACAAACACTTAAATAGGCAAGGATACATTCCTAACATGGGCAAATGGCATCAGAGTAGATGGGCATAAAGGTCGGCATAAACATGGTAGGCGAAAGGGCTTGTTTATTTTCTGTATAACTCTGTGACATGGGATGAATGCAAGACTGGCCTTGGCAATGAGAATGGGATAGTCATTCATATAGCACAGATAAAGCTCCTTTGGCTGAACTCGTCCATGCTGACTGGATTGGGTGCCATAATGCAAATAAGACTGGATGTGGAAATGGGGAGTGGGATGGATTTAGGAATGTGTGGGTCCAGGATGATGGGGTTGGAATAGGTGGGAGAATTGGTATAAGAGCCTTTAATTCCCTCAAATCCCTCCCA
This sequence comes from Leucoraja erinaceus, assembly GCF_028641065.1. NCBI lineage: Eukaryota > Metazoa > Chordata > Chondrichthyes > Rajiformes > Rajidae > Leucoraja > Leucoraja erinaceus. The sequence goes on along the minus strand of NC_073393.1, from coordinate 19,724,816 downwards.
CCATATCCAAACCATCACACAGGAGTGTGATGGGAACTTTCCACTTGGATATGTGCAATGCGGACCAAAATAACCCAATCCTAATTTGTCCAACAGCAGCACAAGATTATTGCATTCTATATTGTTTGCAAAAGGTGGTGCAGAAAGTGTCTTCAAGAACCTGACAAACAGAGAAAAAGGCTACATTTTGTTCACCATTGCTGGGCTACAATCCTAGAACTCCTTATCTGTTGCTTATTTTGGAGTTCCCCTGAATTCCCTTCACTCTCTCAATGTTGCTTTGATTGTATGTAGTTCTGGAAGGATTTGGAGACTATGGGGAGTGTGCAAAAGCGATTCACCGGAATGCGGCCTAGTTTAAGGGAATTGGTTACAGGGAGAGGTTGGACAAATTAAGGTTGTTTTATATCGATCATCAGCGGATAACGAGGAGACCTGATAGAACTATAGGCATTCCCCGACTTAAGTCATGCGTGACTTACATAAGCTTGCACTTACATAAGCAATTCCTTAAGTCCACTACTTTATTTGTGAGTTGCACGTCTCAGTCATCTAGGCAGCAGCTGTCAGCTGTTTCATGGATGCTCCAATGTGGTTTCCACATCAGAGCTCCCACATGTTGTCTTCATTAGAGCTCCCACATGGTCTTCATGTCGATTCGTAAAGTTATGCGTGTGCCATAGCCATTCCATTTCCAAACGAGTAATGTCTGAATTGCGTAAGGGTCTATGGGACGCAACCATTACATAAGTCAAGGAGTGCCTGCATATAGATTTTTGAAAATATGAAGATAATGGAGCAATATAGATCATGTGCAGGCAGAGGAGATTAGTTTAACTTGGTATCATGTTTGGCACAGACATTAAATGCTGAAGGGGCTGTTTCTGTGCTGTACTTTTCTATCTTCAATATTCTATATCCAAATAAACATGAATAGTAATGGTTGGCCTTGTTAGCAATACTTCCAACTTGAGAAGGAATAGAAAGGCAGCGAAGTAGATGCAGGAATGGAAGGGGGATAGTCAGGGCCAGATTTAGATGAAGAGAGGCCCTAGGCTATTCCACTTGTGAGGCCCCTCCCACGACGAGAGGAAGATGGAAGAGTCCACCAGATTGGCACTGATGTGCAGCCAAGCGTGGCCAATAAGATAAGGGCTGGAAAGCTGCACTTTTTATTTATTGCCAGTGCTAGTGTCGAGTTATCAGCTTAAAACATTATTATTCTGAAATGGAGGGCAAGGAAAATTACTGGTGTTGTGTCGAGACTACAGTGTGTTTTTACAGCATATGTAAGAAAGGTCTATGACAGTATCAAAAATATTATACACCAGGCCCGTACGAAGCTTTTCAAAAAGGGGGGGCGGCATGGCAGGATTACAAAAATTTTTTGGAATAAGTGCACACAGCGCATATCACAAGCGCAAAGCTGAAAGACCCTTGCGACCGGGGTCCAGGGCCCGCTTAAGGGACCTGGAAGCTCTGGGGTTTTAAATGCTCTCTGGTGCATTCTGAGCCTTATTTTGGAGCATTTTTGCACCAAATTTATGACCAATCTTTCAGAAATAATTTTGGTTGAGCAAGAGTAATGAGTGGTTGGAATGGGATGATTGGGGTCATTGTGGTATACATTTTTGTAAATCAAGATTTGAAGCTGTTCTTGTTTTAATAATCTAGTTGTACTGTAAAATGTTATGTAAAATGTTATAAAGGAGCATGCAAACACTGCAAATAAAATACTGTCATTTGTTGCAGTAAATAAAACCTTTTTTTAGAAAATGTTTTGTGTGTTGATTTGATTTCCTGTTACAGTTCGACTGTGTTAGTGTGTGCACATTAAAAATATGATGCAAAATGAAAGTCGCAAACTATCAAGGAAAAGAAAGCAGTTCCAATTGTTTGATATTATTCATATAGAGAAGAAAATATAATTGCTCCAAAACCTACCTTAATTTACACCCGGGTCCACTGTGCATGCGCGGAGAGAGCGTCTTTTTGCATTGCCACTGCATCACCGGCTTCTTGTTTTATTGCGATGGTCGCAATTTTTCCCCCAAAACTTTCATCAGCCGGAACTAGAATTTCAGGTAATTTCCGTCAAAGTGGAAATGCTGATAGCGCTCCAATTTTTCTTTTTTCTCTGGATTTGTTTTACTCTGGGGAAAAAAACACCTTGGCCGGAGGCCCCCTAGATTTTGAGGCCCTAGGCTTCAACCTATGAGGCCTGTAGGTAAATCCGGCCCTGCCGAGGCCCCCCTAGATCTCGAGGCCCCAAGCTTAAGCTTGTGAAGCTTATACATAAATCCGGAAAGTGCAGGAAAATGTACTTTGAGAATGAATGCTGGGCTACCCACAGTCACACGCTGAAGCCCGACAGTTTATTTCTGACTGCATTTCCAGTCTATCCCCCTCCCCCCCCCTTTCTGTACAGTAACGGGGAGATGGGGAAAAAATTCCAGATCATTAAAATCAGATAAAACTAGAAGATAAATAACATCATTATTGCTCACAAAATGTCCGACATAATGAAGAGTTTCACAGCAGCAGAGGCTTTCACCCCTCAGACAGACTCTGTTGGCCTCTTGTCAGATTCACCAGTCACTGGTCATCAGGTGAAATGCCATGGCTTATGGATATGTGAACCTGAGTCAAATTGATTATGAATTGCTGATCAATAATTACCCCTCAATCAATATCACCTACGGTGGTTATCTCTACATTGTCACCTTGCTGTTACCAAGACCTTGCTGTGTATGACCACAACTTCTTCAAAAGTGAAACATTCACCATTTATGAAAGTCTCTCTCTCTCTCTCTCTCTCTCTCTCTCTCTCGCGCTTGAATTATTCTGCGGTTTCCATGCCGACCAGCTTCTTCACCTGTGTGGTGTGAGGTGGTTAAATCAGATTACATTCAGCGAGGACATTCTGGTCACTGACTACCCCTTAGTGACAAGAATCAAACAAACATCTGAGTTGCTAATGGCCCTAATCCCTGAACCAAATGATGTCAGCACTCTTTCATCAGTCTCTGCGGGCTGCATTTCATCAGGGCTGCTTACCATAAACTTCAGTGCATTCCCTCATTTGTGATTCTCTTTCAAACAGATCAGTGTTCGGGGAAGAGGTGCCGACTGTTGGATGTGTAACTAATTCGCCATCCACTGAATGAATGATATAAACTTCGCAGTCATCCATGTGGATCAAGGGATAAGACACAATGCCATCCAAAGTGATGTACATCAAGGACCAACAACAAGGGGTTTAGATCAGGTGGATAGTCAGATTCCTTTTCCCATGTTAAGGAGATCAAATACAAGAGGGGGCCTTTAAAGTGAGAGGAAGGAATTCTAATGGGGATCTGAGGGGCATGTTTAGTTACACAGAGAATGGCTGATATCTCAGTTCTTGGTTGTTGGTCCTCCAAAATATTCCAAATGGAATTTAAACCGGAGGTGGCGGAGGGTGGACCAGAGGAGGTAGACAACAATTTGGACAGACAATTAAATAGGCAATGTGCAGAAGAAAACAGACCCAATGGAGGTGAATGAGACTAATTTAATCATCTTCTTCTGCACCAAAAAATCTGCACCAGACCAGTCCTTTTCGATGAATATGATAGGCAATTGGCTCAGAATGGGCAGGTTGTCTAGAACAGGCAGATGGTGTGGAATGAGGAGATGATCAGGAATGGGCTGGTGATCTGCAGTCAGAGTACAGGGTATCAATGGTAAGATAGTATGTGAGTAAAAAAGGTACTCATCATTCTAATAACATAAGTATTCTCATAATTCTAACATAAAAGGCCACTCATCCCATCTAGCTTAAGCTAGCTCTCAGATCATCTGTGCCATTCCTTCACTGATTTCCTCATAACTTGTTGTAATTATAGATTGGAGAAATATACTACCTCCTCCGGCAGCTCGTTCCAGAAAATTGTACGTAAAACGTACCCCTCAGATTCTCTCGCATACTCCCTCGATACCCCTATCACTATTCTTCACAGCTGGGGTAATTTACAAGAACCATTTAACCCACCGTCCTACTCACCTCTCTCTACTATCTATCACCCCTCTGATCGATCAGTCACTGATTTACAGAAGGCCAAAAAACATGATCACAGCAACATTAGCCTAACAGATATACAAAACTGGGAGAGGTTTAGAAGGGCTTGTTACCCATGACAGGGCTATTTAAAATTGGAGGGCATTGGTTTGCACAGACCAGAAATATGTAGGAGTAAAACGAGAATACATTTCCAATTGGCAGAAGGCAAAGGGAGATGAGGCACAGATAAGTGATCCACACTAGACTCCACAGGAGTAAGGTTTAGGGATTATCACTCTCGGATTAACATGCCTGATTTTATAAAGTTTTCTTGGCCTTATGGCAGACATTGCGCTGGTTAGTGCCAACTTCAGGGAGATAAGAACACACTGGGAGCTGAACAGTGCGTGACAGGAAAAAATTAATCCAGTAAAGAGTGAAATGCAGGCGCAGCTGTGACCAGAGATATCAGAAGCTTTCATGAGCTACAGTTAGTGAGCATACAATACAATGTCAGGCATATTCCTCCCCTTTCACTAACTATCTCACTGCAGATTTCAGTGACTGCATATTCTACAAACACAAAGATATTTTTGGTCTGCCAAAGTATCTTGGAGATGTGAACAATACACTGACCTCGATGTGTATCCCCAGGCTATCTGGGTAGGTTGCTTGTGTTTCAGCTGGCATTTCCTTTCTTAACCTGCCAAAAGGTATTTGAATAATTTGAACCTTCTGTGAGTTTGATTCTTACACTCAGGGCCATGAGTCCTTCCTATTCATTCGATCAGAGTGCCTCATAATTCTTTTACAAGTAGACAGTTAATGGCAAGACGCTTAATGGCACTGATGTACAAAGTGATCTTAAGTTCCAGGTAAATAGCTCTCAGAAAATGGCAACACAAGCAGATAGAGTGATAAAGAAGGCATATGGTGTGCTTGCTTTCATAAGTTGGGGGCAATGAGTATAAGAGTCAGGAAATCATGATGTACATTTAAAGGACATTGGTTAGGTCACATTTGGAGTATTGTGCGCAGTCTGGTCACCCCATTACAAGAAAGATGTGAGGCTTTGGAGAGGGTGCAAAAGAGGTTTATCAAAATGCTACCTGGATGAGACGACAATAGCTAGAAGGAAATGTTGAGATTGTTTTTTTGAGAGGCATTATGAGAGCCATGGATACAGTAGCCGGAAACCTTTTCCCACAGTGGAATCATCAAAGACTGGAGGGCATAGCTTCAAGTGTAGTTGGGCAAAGTTTAAGGGAGATGTGTGGGAAAGGCTTTCTGCAGAGAGAGTAGTGGTTGCCAGGGACCAGCTGCAAGGTGTGGTGGTGGAGGCAAATACAATTGTGGCATTTCAAGAGGTGTTTAGATAGGCACATGGATGTGTAGGGATGGAGGGATATGGTTCACTTGCTTGCAGATTGGTTTAACGGCATCATATTCGGTATGTACTTTGTAGCTGAAGGGCCTGTTCCTGTGCTCTATTGTTCTATGTTCTATATGTTTAAAAGTCAGCTCTTGCTTTTCTAAACTCTAAGGACACATACTCAAACTGTGTAGCCCCTGGAGATGTATCTGAGTTCTCCAGCATGCAGGAGAGCCACATATTAGACATTTTGCCATTGCGTCTGGGTTTTGGATGTCTCCACATAGTCTGGCCTAATGTTCTCCTATTTACTAGCTACTGCCCTTTAAATTTATCAGTTGTAACTGGAAGTACTTCTTCCGCAAGACTCGCTGCTTCCTTCGCAAGTCTCAATGTCACACTAAGGTGCACCACAGTCGCAGGTGCCCTTGTTAATGCACTTCCGCCTACATCAATAAACTTGCGCTGAGCAGAAAACCTATCCCGAATTCAACAAAAGCACTTTGGCCCCTTCTGGACTGATTGAGTTATTTTAAGTCTTGCGCTGTTTAATACTTTTGTTATATATCATTTGATCTGTGAATATATTTGACTAAATGGTATCAGTCTACTGATGTTCTTTCTTTCAAGGTGGCATTGAGTATATAATAGGACATTCAACCTTTATTGCAATTAGCCATTCCCTGGGGTCAATTATTAAAACAAAGCAGGCTACATGGTGGAAATAAAGTTAATCTTGTACCCAAAATCCTGGATTGCATTATTTGAGTTTAACGACCTGGCTGTTTTGTTCCAGCATCTCAGAGTCCAATGTAATCATCACGAACAGAACATGTTCGTTTCTTTATTTGATTGGCTACACATGCCATTTGCAAACTGGTTCAAGCCAATTATAATGCACTGTTGCAAAGGTCACTCTAGAAATGTCACTGAAATCAGGGAGTCACATATTCAAGCACAGAACAGCACAGAAACTGACCCTTCGGCCCACCATGTCCATGCTGGTCTTTTCATTAATCCATTGCAGACCATATCATTATATGCCTTGCCTATTTAAATGCCCGCCAAAATGCTTGTAAACAAAGCAATTATATCTCAGAGAGGAACCTTGAAGTTAGAGAAATTAGCTTTTCAGGGAAAAGGACATTGGGGAGAAAGAAGCAAAACAGGAACTAAAAAAAATAATCTAAAAACACAGGAGCTGTAACATCATGGTTTCCTTAAGCATTGCACATAATGAGACAATAAATAAAGTTGTGTAACTCAGAAAAAGGCCCTTTGGCCAACTGCAACCATGCCACCTCTGCTTATCCACACTAATCCCACTTGCCCGCATTGGGTCTGTATCCTTCTATGCCTTGCCTATTTAAGCGACAGCCTCATAAACATGGTAATTATATCTGATTCCACCGCCTCCTCTGGCAGTAAGTTCCAGATATACACCACCCTCTATGTAATAAATGTGTCCCTTAGATCCCCATTAAAACCTTCCTCTCACCATGTTTTTGACACCCCTATCATGGGACAAAGACTCAGACTATCTACCCTAATTATGGCTCTTAGAATTGTATATCCCTTGCTCAGGTTATCATTCAGCCTCCTTCATTCATATTGATCTTTTACTTCAGCTCCATTTTCCCTGCACTGTCTCCATTTGCCTTAATATCTGGGAATCTTTTCATCTTTGCATTGAATATACTCAGTGACTGAGGCTCTGCAGTTAAAGGTTCATGTCTCCGGCTGAAAGAATTTCTTATCAGTCTTTGTTTTGAGATTGCGATGCCTGGTTCTCAACAACTTCTCCCCTAGACACCAAGGAAATAACTTGACCACATAAATCCTGTCAAGCCACTTAAGAATTTTATATCTTACATTGCAGATGGACCAAGGCATTTCACTCACTGGACCTGTCAGCAGATTTAAGGATTAAGAAGCTGTGCTGAATTTATGCATTTTGGTTACATGGACACAAGAGACCACAGATCAGAGAGGGCAGTTTCCTTTCACAATTATGGCCCAGTGGAGTCTACTGAAATGCGGTTTGGTAGAAAGATAGCTATTTTACTGAACAGCTAGTTCAGAATCTGGATCAAGAGTCTGGCGATATGTGTTCAAATCCCACTGTGACAACTTAAGAATTTTAATTCAGATAATTAAGTGGAATAAAATATATCACATTAGTGGTAACTGAAAAACTACCAGAATGTTCAACTGCTAATATCTATTAGAGGAGAAAACGGTGCCTTATCTGTAAAATCAGAATCACAAGGACATGGTTAACCTAAATGGAAATGGTTGAGCAGGTTATTCTGTCCAAGATATGTGCTCAGCACTAATTGCTCACTTTGCCGAATGCATTGAGTTGCTGTCAAATAATAAAAACAAAGTTTGAGCATCGGTTAACAGGCGATTGGAACAAATCTTCAATTAAATGTCTGATCACAAAAAAACCCTATAAACACAGATGTTCTACTAGAGATTTTGAATGGTCCTGACCTGAAGCATCACCTACCCATGTTCTCCAGTGCTGCTGCCTGACCCGCTGAGTTACTCCAACATTTTATGTTTTACCTAACACAGATGTTTTCATTGTTATTCCCCCACCCTCCCTCTCTTTCTGTATCCTACAACACTGTTCCAGTGAAGCCCGATGCAAGCTCATGAAGCAGGGTAAGATGGCGGCGCTGCCTTAGCAGCTGCAGCTTGCCTGCATTCCGTTTGTTTTTTCTTTTTTTGTTTGTTCTTTCGTCCTGTTTTAGTAAATTTTTGGTTTTATTTTATTATGTTGTGTATGGGTGTGGCGGGGGGTGGGGGAGAAATGTGTTTTTGTTCTCTTCCTTCGGGGGGATGCGACTTCTCTTGTCGTATCCCCCGTGTCCGTCTCCGTCTGCGCTGAGGCCTAATGGCGGAACTGGCGGCCTCGGAGCTGGGGCAGCGTTCCAGCGGCAACATCGGAGCTGTGGCGTTCCGGCGGCAGCGGCGACCTGACCTCGGTGGACGACAGCGTCGGGAGCTCACAGGTCGTCTCGGAGCAGAGGGAGAACAAGGAGGGAAGAGACAAGGACTTTAAGATTTTTGCCTTCCATCACAGTGAGGAGGTGCCTGGGGAACTCACTGTGGTGGATGTTAAATTTGTGTTTATTGTGTGTTTTTGTCATTTTTATTATATGTATGACTGCAAGGCAAGAAATTTCGTTCAGACCGAAAGGTCTAAATGACAATAAAGGCTACTTTACTTTACTTTACTTGACATCGCTCTGAGCTCGATATTGAATGCAACAATTTCAGATACCCAGCCCAAGTCACGCAGTGCAATAACGGGCTCTTCATCCCACCAAGTCTGTGCTGATCAATTATCAAATTACATGAATCCCATTTGCCATCACTTGGTCTGTAGCCTAATATGCCTTGTTGATTCAAATGTTCATCCTGATGCTTCTTAAACATTATTAGAGTCTCTGCCTACACCACCCTTTATATTCTGCCCTGGTTAATGAAGATTATAATTTTTATTCAATGGATCAGGAACCCTGTGGATGTTTCTTTTTGACATTTGCACAAAATGAGTGCTGGGGGATATCAGCAGTATTTAAGGGAGTTGTGGGTGGGGGTAGGGTGGCGGGGTGTCTGCAAGTATGTGCACAGACAAAAGAAGCTCAGTTTGTTGTTTTCCTTTCTCCTTTGTTCCTCTATGAGTGGACGATGTGCCCAGCCTGACCTGCCGGGCACGTCTCCCTACTCTGCATTTCACAACTCCTACATGATTTTGACTATGTTTTCACTCTAACGGCTTTCATTCTCTCATTGACCATATCACCTTATCCCCATGGTCACCCTGGTTTTACCCTGTCAAAGACACCCCCCTCCCGAGCACACCACAAGCAGCCTAATATACTTATTTTGCCTAATTCCCAGTTCTGACGAAGGGTCTTTGTCTGGAAGCGTTGACTATTTCTCACCCCTGATGCAGCCTGACTTGCTGATTATATCTCAAGCATTCTGTTTATTTCACATTTCCAGCATCTGCAGGGTTTTTTTCATTTAATTCTGCAATGTACTGTTCTAAGATATTGTTGTAAACCCACCCTGAATTCAAGAATACCTTTGTCAGTTTTACTTGTTTAATCTGCACAAAGGTTAAAGCTGCCCATGATTACTGCAGAATCTTTCTCATAAGCCCCAGTTTTCTCCATTGTATTGATTTTCTCCATCATACCTCTTCACGTTGAATTTCTTGAAGATTCCTTGAACGATATAAAAATCTGTTACCACACTTCTGTTCGAATAATATTTGAGAAAAATCTGTATGTCCCCTGTAGACAAACTACTCCCTACCTGCCCATTTCCTTTTCCCTTCCTTCCCCAATCACCCAGATCTTATTTCAGTGAGAATGCTACAAGATAGTCTTGTTTTATCGTCCAAGGAATGAGAGAAGAACTCATTGTACTGAGAACATAAATCGAAAAGGTTTTACAGCACCCACACATTTATTTTCTATATTTACACTGACAACATTGTTCGGCATTAATTGTGGATGGCAGGTTGTTTCAGAGGCTTGTAGTTGCAAGTCTTTATGCAGTGATCTGTTGCCAGTACCAAAGAGAAACAGCACAGCCAGAGTCATCGGTCAGCTGAGAAGTCAACTTGCTTGTTAAAAATGCTGACAATAAACGAGTTTGTTATTTCAACTGCTCATACCCAGGTCATAGGTTATTCGCAATAAACATTCTCGCCAGCTGAGCTGCTGCGTGTATGCAGACCTGCGATTCAACCGTATTTTCCAGTTTTGCTTCTTCGATTGAAGAAAATACCGCTTTCCAAGCTATTAACTAGGTGTATTTATGATTCATTTGTACAAAACTACGATGATTTTGTTGGTTTTATTGTTTTACGCTTCGGTGTTTTATTGGTTTATGCTTATAACTTTTATACCAGTGTCTCAAACTAACTGCTATGTTCAGTCGACATAATATGTACTGCTTTAAGCATGTATTACTGGCCCGGAATGACCAAAGCATGTATTACTGGCCCGGAATGACCAAATACATTCGAGAAAAAAACGAAGTTTGCGCCGTCTGCAAAAGCCTGACGCCACAGCAGCAAAAGCACAAGCCTTTACTGCCGCATCCAGTACACCCTCTCCCGTGGTCCACGTTAGCCACCAACATCTTCCAATGGTATGGGAAACACCATCTGGTCCTTGTAGACTCTTACTCTGGCTGGTTCAAAATCGACCTACTTCAAACCACTACTTCCGAAGCGGTTGAAATCGAAAAGTTGCAGCGCCACCTCTCCGTGTACGGCTCCCCTGCACGTATCCAGTCCGACAATGGCAGACAGTTCACCAGCCAAGCTTTTAAAAACTTTGCACAACGATGAGACTTTCAACATATTACCAGCAACCCCGAATTCCCACAGTCCAACGGACTTGCCGAACACGCGGTCCAGAGTGCAAAACAACTCATGGAGCTGTTATACTTTGCCGAATCAGACATGTACCTGGACTTGCTCAACCTAAGGAATATTGCGCGGGATCCCATACTGGGTTCTCCAGCCCAACGACTGGCGTTTGGCATCACCCTCGTCACCCTCCCTACCTGTCGGGCCGCCGGTCGTTTCCCCATTTCCCTCATCGGTTTCTTCTCCAGTGAAAGGAGGTGAGGGCGACTCGTACCGCACACGGGCCGGAAAGGTTTGCAGGCCACCCGTGAGATATGGCGATTTTGTGTAATTCTGCAAATGTATTATTAACATCCCTCCTATATTTCTTACCCACCGATGCTTCTTTTGTTTCTACAAGGAAGGATGTAGATTGGCTATTTCATACTAGCCAATGATAGTGTTTGTAGTAGTGATTCCGCCTATTATGTGCTTCATATCATCAAGAGCCTGCTTACGCTAGTTAGGATGAGTAGCAGCTCGGAGATGTGATGACTGCAGATCCTTGCTGTATGTAGATTTAATAAATATGGGTTGTATCTTGATGTGTGTTCGAGTCGACTCATTACACTACCTTCCCTTCCCCCCCATTCCCTTCCACCCTTCATTCAGTTCCACATTTTCACTTCCCATCTTCCTTGCTTATCGCATTATACAATCTTTAAGAACTGCAGATGCTGGAAAGAAAGAAAGAATAGGCAACGTTTCCGGTCGAGATCCTTCTTCAGACTGATGGGGGGGGGGGGGGGGGGGGGGGGGGGGGGGGAAAAAGAAAGGAATGGGGTTCCCCCCCCCCCCCACACTGACGTCACTGAAGAAGCGTCTGCATTCAACAATCTCCATTATCACCTCCAGTGTTGTTCACAATCTCCACCCTCTTCTGCATCGGACTCATCTACCAGTCAACGCATCTGCAACTGGATTCACCAATCACTTACCAGCTCTTGCCCACCCCTTCCCCCATCTCTCTTCCCTCTGCACCATTGGCCTGAAGAAGGATCCCAACCAAATCCCAACAATCGTCTGTCCATTTTCTTCCACAGATGATGTCAGACTCACTGAAATCATCCAACAAGTTGTTTTTAGTTTAATTTAGAGATACAGCATTTAAACAGGCCCTTCGGCCCACCGAGTCCATGCCCGACCAGCGATCCCCCGCATATTAATACTTTTACATTTATACCAAGCCAATTAACCTAGAAACCTGTACATCTTTGGAGTGTGGGAGGAATCTGAAGTTCTCGGACAAAACCCACGCAGTCACAGGGAGAACATACAAACTCCGTACAGACAGCACCCATAGACAGAATGCATCCAGGTGTCTGGCGCTGTAAGCACTGTAAGGCAGCAATTTTACTGCTGCGCCACTGTGCTATTACTGCCGTTACTGTCAGGATGGCTGCAGCTTGTGTGTTTCATAGATCGTGAGAAAGAGAGAGAGCATTTCCTGGGACACAAGTACAATGACCATGTTACAATGATCTGCTAAACTTTTCCCATTGATGTTCCCACCTATTTTCTCGGAGATATTTGCCCACATATGCCCTCCCACCAGTTGATGCCATCGCTAAGTTCTGATCTACTGGTTGACTTAGGAGTCTGTCATCCACCAGCACCGTGCAGTTGATAACGTGTAGCCTTGTCCTGGTTACCACACCCTTTATAGGGTCTCAGATATGCTCCGTGGGATCCAAGTATACTTTCCAGAAGCTGCAACTTTCTATGAAATCAGCAGATATCACAAAGCAACGTTTTAGTGTACCAAACAGACTGCACTGACAAGTTCATATGGTTACATGGAATTACACTGCACATCTTTCCCTCCACTCGACTATGACATTTAGGAATGCTCACATACTTTACTTAGTAGACACTAATAGACAACCCAAGTAATTTATTTTGGATTAATTTACCAACAAGCCTTGGGAAAAGCATTGCTATAGTATGCAGAACAGGCGTGAGGTTTCAAGATGATGCAGGATTAAAATGGGATTGGTATTCCCTATCCAGTAAAGTTGACTTTGCCTGATACTGCATGGCTGAGGAACAATCTTACTTGGATACACAGGAATTTAGCAATACTGCCCTAAGGCCACTCTGACCAGATACTAGAATGATTTTGAGGAACCCGATGCCATGCACTCTTTTAAAAAAAAAGGATGCATAATTCATATAAATGTGTACTGCTGCTTGTCTAATGGACATAAAACTTGGGACAAAAGAGACTGCAGATGATGAGATTTTAGCAAAAAACAAAGTGCAGGAGACTACTCCATTAGTCTAAAGAAAGCTCCCAACCCGAAACGTTATTCATTCATTTTCATCCCAAGATGCTACCTGACCCATTGAGTTCCCCCAGCACTTTATATTTTGCACATAACATCTTGGACTAAATCAGAAAGTAAAACACACATAAATGATAACAAAATAAATCCCTTGGCAGCTTCTGATGATCTGTTTTAGTCATGATTTTGGTTTATTGGAAAAATGTTGGGAGAGACCTACGCATAAGAGATTTCAAGGAGTAATTTTATTTCGCGAACTCAGAATGAATTTTCCTTCTATATCGGATTAAGCATTGATCTGTGCCAAGATTTTCACCATTCTTCACTTGATGAGTTGAAGGCAGAATCGGGAGAATTGAACCAGCACTCGGTTGACATTCCCAGTGCAATACTGACGAAGGACCGTACTATCAGATCAGATGTTAAACTAGGCTATGTCTGCTCACTCATATGAGCCTGGTATTACTTCAAGGAGCAGCAGCACTCCCCGTAGTGTGCTACCCAACACTTATCCCTTAAAACAAAACCATTACAAAAACAGTTTGATTTATTATTACTGCTTTTGTGTTTTGTGGAATCTTTCTTGCACAGATTGGCTGCCAATGTTTCACATTTCAGCGATATTCTTCAAATGTACTTTAGTTGCAAAATGTTTTGAGGCATTCCAAAGCTGTAAAGGACATTATATAAATTTAAGTTCTGTCTTTCTTTGATCCCTTGCCTGCACCTCATATGCAGCATGTTCATGGGCTTCTCTATAAATAATTCTCTCATGTCAAAAGTAGTTCACTGTCTCTGAATGACACATCTCTGTTACTGCCCAGCTGTGACCTACATCTCATCACACAACCAATTGCCACCCACGTTACTAATAAAATGCATAGAAGTGATCTTACTGGCCGTGCACACAGGGAAAGCTGGGCATCGCTAAAGATTCTGATTATCTAACCTAGTTATGCCTCTCATAATCTTATGTAGTCCTATCAAATCACCCCTCAACCCGCAATTATATCCTTCCTATAGTGTGGACCCAATAACCCAAATGCAGCCAAAGCAGTGTTTTGTAAATGTACATTGTAAATAGCTGGGGTCCCAGCACCGAGCCTTGCGGCACCCCACTAGTCACTGCCTGCCATTCTCAAAGGGACCCGTTAATCCCCGCTCTCTGTTTCCTGTCTGCCAACCAATTTCCTATCCATGTCAGCACTCCACCCCCAATACCATGTGCCCTAATTTTGCCCACTAATCTCCCATGTGGGACCTTATCAAATGCTTTCTGAAAGTCCAGGTACACTGCATCAACTGGCTCTCCCTTGTCCATTTTCCTTGACATTTCCATCCATGGAAAAAGATACTGACTGCCTATTTGATATAGTCATCTCATAAGTTTATGTACTGTACTTCTATCTGATCTTTCCTCAACATCCAACATTCTAGAGAAAACAATTCAGGTTTGTCCAACCTCTTCTTATTGCTAATCCTTTAATCTAGGCAGCATTTAGTAAACCTCTTCGACACTCACTCCAAAGCCTCCATATCCTTCCGGTAATGGGACAACCAGAACTGCACACAATACTCCAGATGCAGCCTAACCAAAGTCCAATTAATGTGCAATATAACTTCCAGACACTTGCACTGACTGATGAAGGCTAGTATACCAAATGCCTTCTCCACCTTTCTATATACTTGTTTTGCAATTTTCAGGAAGTTATGGACTTGGACCTCAAGATCCCTCTGTACGTCAATGTTGTTTAAGGTCTTGCCATTAATTGTATACTTTCCCCTTACATTCAACCACCCAAAGTGCAACATTTCAAAATTGCTTGGATTAAACTCTACCATTACCAACTCAGATAGAACCTTTTTCACAGAGCGAAAATGGCAAATATTGGAGGCTATAGCTGTGAGGACTAAAGGCAAAAGTTTGAAAAAGATATGTGGGGCAAGTATTTTCACTGATACGGGTAGTGCTGGAAGCACATACGAGATTGGTATTTAAGAGGACTTTCGATGAGCACATGAATTTGCAGGGAATGGAAATATATGTATCATATGCCAGCAGAGGAGATTAATTTAACTAGACACTCATCCAACACAGACTTGCAACAAAAGGCCCGTTCCTATGCAGTACTGTTCTACGTTCGAATGTGATTAGCGAGGTGGAGGAAAAATGAGAGACTTGAATTTATCCATGAAATCTCAAGGGACCCCACACGGACGTGGTGTGGGAGACAGCTTGCTATGGTAACGCAGGAGAAAGTGGCTGGGGCCTCACAGAAGCACTGTGTGCTCCTCCTGTTCTCATCTGCATCACGGGCTGGGAAGCTACAAGTCTGATTGGATGTTTCCCCTGCTGCTTGAACTCTCTACTTCAATCGCTCTATTTTTCCAAATATCTTCAGCATCTTTTATCCAAATTTAATACTTTTATGACTGACAAAAATATGCAGAAAAAATGAAAATATCCAAGATTCTGTGATGCCCTGAAATTGTTGCTTATAGATGAACTTATGTCCATCTTTCATTTCTGAGTCTCCATGGCAACACCAGACTGGATGCAGCTTTGGGGCAGATGCACCTGATCCCTGCCTGAAAGCCCATTGACGAGGAGGCAGCCACATACAACGCACTACACGGGAGGTAACAAATTACCCTAGAATCGGCTCACAGTGGTCCATGCCAGAGTTAGTGTGGGCACCAGGTGGGGTTCTGCGAGGCCTTCTGCACTTGAGCAGTCTGGTTCACCTCGAGGTGAAGAAAAGTTATTGTGCGAGGCTTCGGTCAGTGGAACTGCAGTGTAGCTTTTCTTTTTAATGAGAGGGACAAGTTACGGTGGAGGGTTCGACTGAATGGTCTGTGCACTCAGCATCGTCTTTGGCTCTAACTCATCTGCTGAATCACAGATCGTGATTAATCAGCTTCCTAATCTATTCGCCTAATCCAACGTATTCAAGCAGTACCAACAAAACAGTTGTCACATAGCAGGACGCCAACACCAAATATAAAAAACAAACTCAGCAGCAGTATCTATGGAAGAAAAGGTGGTTGGTGTTTTGGGTTGAGACCCTGCATCAGGACAGGGCCAGTTTAAAGAGTTAAGGCAGGAGCCGGTAGGTGATAGGATCGAGAACGTCTGAGATTGTGGGAGACATAGCAAAAGTTTATAAAATGATATGAGGCATTGATAGGGGAGACAGTCAGACCTGATTCGCAGGTTGTAAATACAAAATACTAGATGTCATAGTGATAGCGGGGAAATTTAAAGGAAACTAGACCAAGTGCAGACCCGTTGGGTTTGTTCCCCCAACGTGTGATTTGGGGGGGGGGGGGGGGGGGCATGCGATGTCACGCCCCCACACACACAGATTGATCAACTATTTTAATGAAACCCCCCCCCCCTCCCAAAGATACATTTCAGAGGAGGCAAAATCACACACACACTACACAAATATGAAAACTATATCCCTAATGCAAACGTTTTCAGGAAAATTAAAGGCAAATGTACACAGGAGTGGATTTCACAAATCACAACACAAATTTTCTACTGAAATACACACACACAAACACACATCCCTGTTTCGGCACACTGGTTTTCACACACACACACACATTTCAAAGGCACAACACACACACACACACACACACACACACACACACACACACACACACCACACTTTTAAAAGTATCTAGATAGATGGTCATGCTCTTTATACTGTGGGTGATGGGTCCCTGGACGTATAAGATGGAGGATTTTAAAACAATTTGCAATAGGCACACAAATATGCAAGGAATGGAGGAAGGTAGGATTAATTTAATTTGGCATCATGTTTGACAGACATTGTAAATCGAAGGGTCTGTATCTGTGCTCTACTGTTTTATGTTCTGTAAGTAGTCGGGTGTGATAGGAGCCAGGTGGGTAGATGGATGTCTGACCCTCGCTGACCTCAGTGAAAGTCAGGCGAGTAGGGAACCTGGGTGCTGTTAGTAGAAGGCTTCTCATTAAACTCTCAAGATTTGACAGAGCGTAATACCCCTCATTAGGAGAGACCCAGTGATGATAAGTGGAGCTGGATTGATTGCTCTGTGTAGCTAACATGACAGTCACCGTGACAATACCATCAAAGCATTCCTGGCATATCCTGAACACCTGTCACTCACTGGACCAGAGTTTATTTGTGCAATTGAAGTTGCTCTTATTTTCAACATGTCACAAAAATCAGTTCCCATGGGAACGCATTTAATGTGTGCCAGTTTGAGCAGAAAGGTGATAAAAAATAAGTCCTTTGTCGAACTCAGTTTGAATTTAGGGCACGTGCAGTAGCTGAGGACTCAAGCACACCATGCTACAGAAGGCAACTGGGAGCTTCAGCAGCAAACCTGGACGCAGTGTGGACAGGAGGGATCTCTCTGATCTTAGGCCACATATTCAAGTGTGGTCAGGAGGTTGCACACTACAGGTGCAGTGTAACACTTTCAAACATACATCCACTCTCAAGCTTGGGTTGTATTTGTTGCTCTTCCCAGGTTAGGTCTCCTTCCTGAGGCTTAACTAAGCAGGAAAATATACTCATCACAGCTGCAGGCCCTTTTGATCTTAGTCAGGCTTTGTCAATGTCCCACATGGGGAAGTGGCCCAAAGGGACAGAACCCACAGCATCCAAGTCAGGTTGTCTAATTGTATCCCCAAACCTCCCTTCTGAATGCAGCCCTGGTCAACTACTTATGTTGAGATCATGCCTCCTGCTTCCAGACATTGCAGCCAGGCAAAGCACAATTCACACAACGACCCTGCAAAGCCCCTTTGATTTAACAAATTACTTCTCATTCTTCCCATGTCAAGAGAGTATCAGCCCAGTTCGCTTCATATTACCCCTCTGCCATACAAGCTGATAAGCCTTTGTTACGCTGTCTGCCCCAGTCCCAGTAACCCCCCCCCCTCCTCCCTCAGGGAGACCGGATTTACTCGCACATCCAGGTCTGGTCTTGTCAGTGCTCTGTAGAACCAGAATAAAGTTCTCCACTCATACTTTGTATCTAAATCCCCTTTCCACTAAAGGCCAATGTGCTAATTGCTTCTTATATATACTTCTGCAGCATGGTCATCTGCAGATAGAGTCACAGAGTGATACAACACAGAACCAGGCCCTTTAGCCCACTGAGTCTGTGCTAACCATCACCACCCATTTACACTATCCCACTTCAATCTCCACACATTCTCATCAACTTGCCCAGATTCTCTCATTCACCTGTACACTATAGATCATTTACAATAGTAAGTTAACCTACCAATAAAGGTCTTTGGGATGTGAGAGGAAACCAGAGCACTTGGGGGAACTCCTGCAGTTACAGGAACATTTGCAAACTCCACGTGGCCAGTGCCAAAACCTGGACTGCTGGAACTGTGAGGCAGTGGTTCTACCAGCTATGCACCTGAACAATGGAATCTTATATCCACGTTTAAAGCAGTGGACCTATTAGAAATACAACAACTGCAACACTGCTGCAGCCTTGCAGTCTTGCTGCGCTGATGCATCAGCCTGTACGTTCCATTGAAATCCCCTCGATTCAAACCCATTAGCTTCACACCTACACAAAATAATCCAATGAGCTATTAGTGGCTCCAAGCCCTTGAAATCCCGTCAAGAAACCGCATTACCCAGCACCTGGTTTTCCATGCCCACACCATCAGCTCAATGGGAATGAAATACATTTGAGAATCAACCCACACAAGTTCTACTCCCAGCCCTCGGTCGTGTCTCCACCTCACAGCCGATTGCAGGTTCTGAGTGGTTCCCGTCGGACTCCTAGACGCTTGACGCTGACCAGCTCACCTCTGCACATCTGTCCTGGCTGCCCAGGGTTTATACATGGTCATGTTTCTCAGCTGCACCTTGCACCCTCTCAACACTTCCCACACCTGTACCCCTTTAACTGCTGGCTTAACCACAAGACCCATCTTGACCAGACTTACACCCATTCCTCTCTCAACTACCATTATACTCCCAGGTCACCGACTCATTTACTCAGTAAGATGCAGCTCGATTTTGCCAGTCGTTGCCAGCCTCGCCACAACCAATTAGGATCGCCGAGGGCCACTCCCACTGCTGGCCCTATCTCAGGCTACCACCCTCAGCACTCTCCCTCCACCAACCCCTACATTTCCACACTCCTGCAAACCACAAGCCTCTTCCTTAAAACCTCCAATCCCACCTGGATGGGAATGGAGGTTATAAGAAAGATCTCTCCTTGTTTTGTCCAACCTGCCATCCCCACCTCCCCCTTCACTATCCTTTCCTTCTCCCCTTGTCTGTTGCCACCTCCTCTCTCCATCCCAAACCCCACCTCTGCCGAGGTCATGTCCCATTTCCCCTCTCCCTGTCTGTGCTTTTACCTCTTCCTTCCACCCCCTCTACCCTCCCATTCAGACTCACATCCTACCTCCCAATTTCCACATCCGGTTCCATTTATCACTCTCCACTCCGCCTCTCTGTCTGATAGAACTCTCTCTCCCCCCCCCCCCCCCCCCCCCTTGACTGGCACCACTTCAGTCTCAACCCCATCCTGTGGTGGTTCTGACAAGCATCCACTCCTCCTCACCGGGACCCACCCCTGGATAGGGCATGGGCAGTCCTGAGGATCCCAGCAGGCTCCTGTGAATCACTCATTTGTTCAACCACTGCCAACCACACACTGTAAGTTTACAGATGCAAACTAACTTCTAGAAACACCTAATGACATTGACTCCACAAAGGGTCGCATGAAAAACCTTGATCTTACCTCAGTTACCATGGAGACAGAGCAGGTTTCGGGCACCTGTTATAATGCGTTAGCTGCTGTGAGGAGACAAGCTGTGCAGACCAGGGGCTAATGAGCTGCCCCTGGGCTTGTTCTGCTGCTCAGCTTCATCCTGGCACTTGGACACAACAGCATACCAGAATAATTGGTGCACGGCCCAGTGACTCTGACAGACATGAAATATATTTACCGTTCTGGAAAATGTTTCTGGGCACCTGTCGATGGTAAATGTTTGCGTGCAGTAGCTGCAGGATTATAATTTAGCTCACTGTGAGGAGACAAGCTGTGCAGACCAGGGGCTAATGAGCTGCCCCTGGGCTTGTTCTGCTGCTCAGCTTCATCCTGGCACTTGGACACAACAGCATACCAGAATAATTGGTGCACGGCCCAGTGACTCTGACAGACATGAAATATATTTACCGTTCTGGAAAATGTTTCTGAAAATACTTCGATTGATTCGATGGTAAATGTTTCAGGATAAACCTGCAGATTTATTTTCATCAAATGTGCAGATTTGCTCACTCAGCCAGACCTGCAGGGCATGGTCCTCCTGCTCGGCACCATACTGCTACTCCTATATTCTTTTGTCTGTGCACTTACATTCTAACTGCCCCCATTCAGTCATTGATCAGAGACCTTGTTCACAGCTGATTCATGGTCACCCTGGTTTTACCCTGTCAGAGACATCCTCCTCGCCCACCCTTCCTGCAGCTTTTCTCTCGTCTGATGAAGGATTTTTAACATGAACCATTAACTCCGTTTCTCCAACTCCAGACGTAGCCTGACCTGCTGAGTATTTTGAGTCATTTCTGCTTTTGTTTTTCATCTCCATCAAGCAACAGAAAACCCAGGAATAAAAATACCCTGGACATTGAGGAACAGGTTTCTTTTCATTCACTTTCTGCAATGAATATAGAAATACTGGAGGAAATAAGTCAATGGTCAATTCTGCATTGTCCAAGAGCACAAATGTTCAGGGTGGGACAGATCACATTCCGTCAGTCCTGTACCAGTAAGTGAGCACCAGACAATCAGTCTAGTGCCACCTGCTGATGAGATATGACTGGAAATCCGTGTTCAGCTTCATTTGGTGAACCCATTGGATGTTGCAGGGGGAGCAACATTTTTCAGAAATTTTCTGCACATCTGGGAAATTATTTATTTAAAATCATTGGATGCTTTTTACAGCCAGCAGCATTAAAACAGGACCTTCACAGAACTCAGCAGCCTAATAAAGGCTCATAACTGGGACACCGAGCTCATAAAGTTCGTAGAGAAATGCAGCACGGAAACAAGCTCTTCGGCGCGCTGACTCAGTGCCAATCCTCAAACATCCATTTACATCAATCTGACATTAATCTTATCATTTACTTTCTCCATAACTCCCATCAACTACTCCCAGATTACACCCCCGACCACACACGAGAGACAAATTACCCCATGAACCTCGTGACCTGCATGTCTTTGGAATGTGGGAATAAACTGGAGCACCTGGGGGAAACCCACGCGGTCACGGGAAGAATGTGCAAACTCCACACAGCCAGCACTTGAGGTCAGGTTTGAGCACAAGAAAACTGGAGCAGGAATTGTGCCACTCCTGTGGATAGGGTGAGCTGTTTTAAATATCTGGGAGTCTCTGAAGATATGACATGGACATCACACGCCGCAGCACTCGTGAGTAAGGCAAGGCAGCGCCTTTACCACCTCAGGCAATTGAGGAAATTCAGAGTGTCTCCGAGGATCCTCCAGTGCTTCCACGCAGCGGCTGTGGAAAGCATCTTGTCCGGGAATATTACCATCTGGTTTGGGAATTGCTCTGCCCGGGACAAGAAGGCTCTGCAGAGAGTAGTGCGTTCGGCCGAACGCACTATGGGAACTTCAGTCGCCCCCCTGCAGGAACTATACATCAGGAGGTGCAACTCCAGAGCCAATAAAATCATGGGAGACCCCTTCCACCCATGCAACTGACTGTTTTAGCTGCTATGGGCAGGCAAACGCCTCCGTTGCCATGCTGTGAGAACGGAGAGTTTCTTCCCAGAGGCCATTCGGACTGTAAATCTCACCAGGGACTAACTTTACTGAACATTTTTCCTTCCAATATTTAATATGTAAAAGAATATGTGTGTGTTTATGATTGTGTTTATAGTTTGTTTGGGTGTTTGTTTGTCTTTTTGCACAAAGTCCGCGAGCATTGCCACTTTTCATTTCACTGCACATCTCGTATGTGTATGTGACGAATAAACTTGACTTGACTTGATATGGCCCCTGAACTTGACCCACCATTAAATGTTATCATGGCCAATCTATGTTGGCTTCAACTCCTCTTTTATGTCTGTTTCCTATCACCCTCAATTCCTCAACCTTTCGAATAGTTATCCTCCACCACCTTAAATTTAGCCACAACCCAGATTCTACCACCTTCTGGGGCAGAGAATTCCAGAGGTTCAACTTCTTTGAGTGAAGAAATTTCTGTGTATCTCGGTTTTAAATGACCAACTCTTTATCTGGCGGCTCCTTATTTCCACAACAGTGGATGATTTCAAATGTCCCCAAAACATACTGCAGGTTGCCCCTTCCTTCACCTGCCTCTATCCAGTTGCAGTTTCTTTATCTCCTCTTCATTGCTGACCTTACCATCCAGCTTTGTTATTTCTGTAAAACCTAAACACATGAGAGAATTGCGTGCAATTTAAGGTATCATTGAAGTATTTTTTTTACAGTCAGCGTCTTTCTCCCTGATCAAAATACCAAAGAACATAGAATTAAGGTGAGGGGGTAGAATATTGAGGGGGATGTGCAGACGTACACACGAAGTGATAGTTGTTTGGAGCACTGCCAGAGGAGGTGGTGAAAGCAAACCAAGGCAACCATTATGAGGCATTTAGACCGACACACGAACAGGCAGGGAATGGAGAGGTACAGGCAGATGGGATTAGTTTAGATTGGTATAATCATGGTGCGTTGAAGGACCTGTTTCTTTGCTGTATCAATAGTCAATAGTCTATTTATTTGTCATTTGGACCCCTGGAGGTCCAAATGAAATGCCGTTTCTGCAGCCATACATTACACACAAATAGACCCCAGACACAACATAATTGGCCAAAAAAACTTATCTCTCCACTGCACTCTCCCCCCCCCGATGTCAGAGTCAAAGTCAAAGCCCCCGGCTGGCGATGGCGATTGTCCCGCGGCCATTAAATGCCACGCCGGGTCAGTGGTGTTAGGCCCCGCTCCAGGAGCTCTTCGACCCCGCAACTCGGGCGGGAGAAGTCGCCGTTGCAGGAGCCCCGAAAAGCGGTCTCCCTCCAGGGAGCCGCGGGCTCCCGGTGCCGCCGTCCACAGACCTGTCGTTGCAGCCTCCGCATCAGCAGCAGCAGCGGCAGCGGCAGCAGCAGCAGCATTGGCAGCGGCAGCGCTCCTCCACTGCTCCACCCGCTCCGGTCTCGGCCAGCTCCGCGACGGTGAGGTGAGTCGGCACCAGAGTCCCCGGCTTCTTCCTGTTGGAGGCCGCTCCTCGTTGCGGCCCCAACGACATCTGAGACCCGACGAGAAAAGGTCGGGTCTCCAGTGCAGGGAGAGATTCAAAAGTTTCCCCCCCCTCCCCCCCCCCCCCCCCCCCCCCAACATAAAATAACAAAAACTACATAAAAACACAGACAAAAAATAATAAAAACGCGGACAGGCTGCAGTGGCCGCTGCTGACCAGAGTCGCGCCGCCTACAGGAACTATAGCAGAGCAAGATGTACTATGTACTACCTTCTATGCTCTATGGATATGAATTGTAAGTGGCTGAGTTCTAGTTCTGTTTTGGATGTGATTTTGATTAACAACGGATAGGGGATACGCATGGATATATCTATATCCATGTTCTCCACAGATGCTGGCTGACCCATGGTTATTTTGCAATCCACAGTGCCCTCCATAATGTTTGGGACAAAGACCCATCATTTATTTATTTCTATGTTCCACAATATGAGATTTGTAATAGAAAAGATGCACATTGTCAGATTTTATTAAAGGCCATTTTTATACATTTTGGTTTTACCATGTAGGAATTACAGCTATGTTTATACATAGTCCCCCAATTTCAGGGCACCATAATGTTTGGGACACATGCAGGTATAAGAGAGCTCTCAGCACCTAGTCTTTCCTCCAGTCTTTCCATCACCTTTGGAAACTTTTATTGCTGTTTGTCAACATGAGGCCCAAAGTTGTGCTAATGAAAGTCAAAGAAGCCATTATGAGACTGAGAAGCAAGAATAAAAATGTTAGAGACATCAGCCAAGCCTTAGGCTTACCAAAATCAACTGTTTGGAACACCATTAAGAAGAAAGAGAGCACTGGTGAGCTTACTAATCGCAAAGGGACTGGCAAGCCAATCCACTGAAGACCTCCACAGCTGATGACAGAAGAATTCTCTCTACAATAAAGAAAAAAATCCTCACACACCTATCTGACAGATCAGAAACACTCTTCTGGTGTCAGGTGTGGATTTGTCAATGACCAATGTCCACAGAAGACTTCATGAACTGAAATACAGAGGCGACACTGCAAGATGCAAACCACTGGTTAGTTGCAAAACTAGGATGGACAGGTTACAGTTTGTCAAGAAGTACTTAAAAGAGCTACCACAGTTCTGGAAAAAGGTCTTGTGGACAGATGAGATGTAGATTAACTTACATCAGAGTGATGGCAAGAACAAAGTATGGAGGAGAGAAGGAACTGCCCAAGATTCAAAGCATACCACCTCATCTGTGAAATACGGTGGTGGTGGTGTTATGGCCTGGGCATGTAAGGCTGCTGAAGGTACTGGCTCACATATCTTCATTGATGATACAACTGCTGATGGTAGTGGCATAATGAATTCTGAAGTGTATGACACATCCTGTCTGCTCAAGTTTAAACAAATGCCTCAAAACCCATTGGCCGGCAGTTCATTCTACAGCAAGACAATGATCCCAAACATATTGCTAAATCAACAACAAAGTTTTTCAAAGCTAAAAATGGTCAATTGTTGAGTGGCCAAGTCAATCACCCAATCTGAACCCAATTGAGCATGTCTTTTATATGCTGAAGAGAAAACTGAAGGGGACTAGCCCCCAAAGCAAGCATAAGTTAAAGATGGCTGCAATACAGGCCTGGCAGAGTGTCCACCAGAGAAGACATCCAGCAACTGGTGATGTCCATGAATTTTAGACTTCAGTCATTACATGCAAAGGATATGCAACAAAATACTAAATATGTCCACTTTTATTTACATGACATTGCTGTGTCCCAAACATTATGATGCCCTGAAATGGGGGGGGGGCTATGTATAAACACTGCTGTAATTTCTACATGGTGAAACTAAAATATATAAAAAGTGGCCTTTATTAAAATCTGACAATGTGCACTTTAACCATATGTGATTTTTTTTTTCCATTACAAATCTCAAATTGTGGAGTACAGAGGCAAACAAATAAATGATGGGTCTTTTCCCCAAACATTATGGAGGGCACTGTATTTTTTCTTTCTATTCTCTGGTTGAGAAATCACACATTGATGCAGAGAGGAGTGGACTGTGCGCAGGACATTAGAATCAGTGACATTTCTATAATGGCATAGAAGAGTGGAGGTAGTTGAACTGAACGAGTAAGGTTCAGAATTTGTCGCAACACCTATTTATATTGGAATGAAGCAGGGCGACTGATTTAGGAAGACAATAACCTGAAACAGAGGGTGTGTACTTCAATGCCAGTTTATGTATAAACCCCTCAGAGCTGACATTTAAAGTAATGGTATATTATGAACTGCAAAAGTTATAATAGGTAGATAAACAACCATATTTAATGCATAATCATCAAATCACTCAGAGAGATTACAAAATAATCTACTTGCAAGATATTAAGCAAATCTCATGATCTAATGTTTAGAGTGAAGGAGTCAAATCATAAGGAGCCTCAGCCCAAAACTCCAACCAGAACAAAGAAGATGGTGGTAAATTACTTGCTGGATTTGTAGAAGAATATTCAGATGGTAGACACACAGAGGCAATCATTAATAAACTTTTTAATGCTAGAACTGAATTGAATTATAAAAATATAAAGTATTGTGTTTCATTGTTTTAATGAATGAATATTATTGAATGGATATTTAATGAATGCATATTAATGAAATATAATGATAATTTGATGATATAGTGAACGCTGTTTAGCAACAGACTGGATTGTTAAAGATTGTTAAAAAGGTAGCCTGAATGATAAGCAGGAATTTGCTCCCTATGTTAACAGTGAATCTTTGGTAAAATGACCCTGATAATTGCAAGCTTTGCTGCTTTGATGATATTGTAACAGCTCAGCAGTTTGGTTAACCACATGGGGAGGGTGTCAAGAATAAATCTAGTGACAGCATTAAGTGAATGAAAATGTTGGAGAATTTATACTTTAAATAGAAGATTATTTTGCGAGGCTGTACCTCCTCTCACTTATCTGGAGTAACCCCCTTCAGATAATAGATCCAAGATATGGCTGTTGCAGCTCCCTCCGACTGCAGACTTGATACTACCAACTTGCCGATGATGGGTGATTTTGGGGTGCTGGCAGTAGCTTCGAAGCCGATGACCAATGCTTGGCTTTTCTTTGGTCGGAAAGTATCCATCTGTTTGCAGACAAACACTGGATTGTCCGTCTGGAAGGAATAGGTCATCACCTGCGGGAATATGTTCTTAAATGGGATGGAAGTGGTGGATCCAGCGCGGATGGAGAAGGGCCCCTGAGGTTTGGCAGGCAGGCACAGGCCAAACAGAGGGATGCTGTATTTACCTCCGATGGTTGAGACGACGTGGAGAATGGCTCTGGACTTGCCCAGCTGGAGAGGCTCATAGGTCACCTCCACACTCACCTCCGTACCACCGGGGGAGGCTGGGGGGACAGAGGTGCCCTTGTCCACGAGGAACTCAGAACTTTCAATCTGCGGAAAGAAGCACAGAATGAGCTTTGATTGCAGTAATTTATATCCCTCAGCTCCTGCAGGAACTGTATTTCCAAATTATTTTCTTTTAAAAAAAAACAGATTAATATGAGAGATAAGATGGCAGCAATTTCATGTGAAAGAGGGCACAAAAGTTTGCAGATGCTGGAATCTTCAGCAAAAGCAATGTGCAAGATGAATTCAGCAGATCAGGCTGCCAAACATTGTTTGCCTATTTCCCTCCACAGATGCTGCCTGACCCACTGAGTTCCTCCAGCACTTTACTTTTGGCTCAGTATAGACAGGGTGCGGGTAAGAAGTACACTTCCCACCACTCTACCCCACTTTCTCCAAACAAAATTCGTCAGACTCTGGGAATCTCAAGTAAAAATAAAAAAATGTTGGAAACACTCAGCAGGGCAAGCAGCGTCTGTGGGAAGAACAGCTGAGTGAACATTTCAGGTTGAAGATGGTTTGCTTGAACTGGGAATGCACCCGTTCCCATGACAACCCTCCCTTCATCCAATTCCCTTCGTCCTATTTATCCCATCTGCACCCTCTTTCAACATAAAATATCATCTTCTCACCACAGTTCTGATGAGGTTTTCTTTGACCTGAAATGTTAACTGTTACCATCACTACAGTGCCACCTGACCTGCCGAGTGTTTCCATCATTTTCAGCTATTACTTTAATGGGTGTTCCTTCCCTGCCCATGCTCTCTCTCATCTTGTAGCTTCCTACCCCAATCAGCACTGTCCGTCAGAGAGAGATGCAGCGTGGAAACAAGCTCTTCAGCGCACTGAGTACTGCATTAATTATACTAATCCTTTTTATTTCGTTTACTTTTTAGTTTAGAGATATTTCATGGAAACAGGCCCCTCGGCCCACCGAATCTATGCCAACCATTGAGCACCTGCACACTAGTTCAATGTTATCCCACTTTCATATCCTAACACTAGGGCAGTTAACAGAAGCTAATTGACCTAAACCTAAGTGTTTGGAATGTGGGAGGAAACTGGAGCACCCGGAGAAAACACACACGGTCACAGGGAGAAAGTATAGACTCCGTACAGACGGCGCCCGTGGTCAGAATTGAACCTGGGTCTCTGGCGCTGTAAGGCCATAACTCTACTGCTGCACCACTGTGCGGAACTGTGTTCCCATCAACTCCTCCCCAAATTCTACTGCTCATCCTCACACTAGGGACAGCTCAGAACAGGCAATTAAGCTACCAACTGGCATGTACCTAACTAAACCTAGACAATCACAGGAAAAACATTCAAGCTCCTCACAGACAGCAACTGACGTCAGATTTGAACCTGGGTCTATGGCGATGCGAGGCAGAAGGTCTACCATCTGCTCTGTGTTCTTGTTCTCCTACTCAAACCCAATTCAGAGACACCACTCACAGGTCTTTTCTCCTTGTCCAAACAGAATGGATCCAAACAGATCGGTAGGCAGTGTGCTGATGCTTTACACAAAGTTCACCACATGCAGCCCACAGGTTGGCCATCTCAATGAGTGGGTGAACTGCCTTGCCCCCAGAAATACCTTGACAGCTGGTGAAGCTGGAGAGGTGACTGAGCCAGGTCTCAATTTTCACAAACGGTCTCAATTTTCGCAAACATTTAAAATATTCATCAGATTTAGTCAAATGAACTATACCAGGAAAAATTGACATTTAAAATATTGAAAATCAAAATAAAATATAAATAATTATGTTACCTAAACATTTAAAGCAACAACATAATTTAAATTAACTCAGTTAATTCAGGTTCAGGAAACTACCTGAAATGTATCTGAATCCCTCATAGCTGCTCCTCTTCCCTGAAACAAAGGCGGTCTCTGAATTTCTGCGAGGCTTCACCTGCTGCATGCAAGGAAGGTCAGAGCTCCCAAGTAGATATGAGTGGCCCTCACAGAGTGGCGGATGGAAAGAGTGCATGCCACACAGTGCACCCCAGGTATTTCATTTGTAGAAAATCGCCTGCACTGTGACCATCCATAACACAAACTCTATTATCCCCATGTTTTTCAACATTAATGCTATCTGGGATATATGATCTGTAGGCAAGGGAATTCTGATTGTATTGTGGGCAGAAGAGAAAGAGTTATTGTTTTAATTAACTAGAAATGGATAAACAAATATTGTAATGAATAAACAATTGATGTGCTCAATGTCTTAAGGTATATGAAGGTAGATAAATCTCCTGGCCAAGATTAACTATATCCAAGGACAATGTGGGAACTCCGAGAAGAAATTGCAAGAGCCCTGGCTGAGATATATAAATCATCATATACAGGTGAGGTGCCGGAAGGCTGGAGGATGGATTAATGTTGCGCCTCTATGAAGGGCTGCAAGGACAAGCCTGTTGTCTCACTGTTAGACCAGTGAGCCTAACATCTGTGGTAGGCAAGTTACTGGAGAAGATTCTGAGGGATCCCATGACTCCATTCAAGGACCTTGACAGTCCTTTCAGATGAGGCAGAGCTTCACTTGCATCTCATCTACTGTATCCGCTGTTCCAGGTGTGGACGGCTATATATCGGCGAGACCAAGCGCAGGCTCTGCGATCGTTTCGCTGAACACCTCCGCTCAGCCTACCATCATCATGGAGGTCAACATGATCTCCCGGTTGCTAAACACTTTAACTCCCCCTCCTATTCTCATAGTGACCTTCCTGTCCTTGGCATCCTCCACTGTAATAGTGAGGCCGAATGCAAACTCGAGGACCAACACCTCATATTTTGCGGTATGAATATTGATTACTCTAATTTCAAGTAACCCTTGTTTTCCATCTTTCTCCGTTCCTCCCCCATCCTAGTTGTCCGACTAGTTCTACTGTCCTGATTAAATATTACTGATTGTATGCCTCATTATCCTTTTTCATCTGTCATTTTTGATCTGTCATTTCCACACCTTACCCTTCCATATCTCTAGATCCTCTCCCTTGAATGGTCTTGACCAAAACGGCAGCCATTCCTTCTCTCCAGAGATCCTGCCTGTCCCACTGAGTTACTACAGAATTTTGGGTCTATATACTGAGGGATTAGATGTATAGGTATTTGGGAAGTCAGGGGCTAATTGGGGGTAGTCAGCATGGTTTTGTACGTGGCAGATTGTTGAAAAGTTTAAAAGTAACCAAAAAGCTTGATGAGAGAAAAGCCAGAGATGTTGCCTATATGGACTCTAGAAAGGCATTGTAGGGTGGGCTGCTCTGGAAGTGTACATTGTATGAGATCCAGGGAGAGATAGCCAATTGGCTTCATGGAAGGAAGTAGAGGGTGATGGTAGAAAGTTGTTTTTCTGACAGGAGGTCTGTGACTAGTGGCGTGCCTCATGGGTTAAACCAGGGCAGGACCTTCTTAGTGAATGCCAGGGCGGTGGCAAATGGCATAGAGCAGATTGATCCAGGAGAACCAGTACATAATTCCTTGAAAGTGTTGGAACAGGTAGACTGGGTCATCAAGAAGGCTTTTGGTACATTTTCTTTACAAACAGAATGGTAGGTGCCTGCAATATACTACCATGGGAGGTGGTGGAAGCAGATACGATAGCAACAATGAAATAGCATGTAGACATACCCATGAACAGGCACGGAATAGAGGGATATGGACCTTGTGTAAGCAGATAGTAATAGTAGACTGACATCACTATCAGATGGGCTGAAGAGATTGTTCTGTGCTATGTTCTCCTGCTACTTGCGAACCAAAGTTGACATCATATACTACTGACTCTCCAACCTCCAACAAATTATATATACTCTTAATGGCAATGGTCCCTACCTTGCAATGGTACTCAACCTTTTGACGAGAGAAGTTGATAAATTTGGCGCAGAGGACCTGGTTGCTCCCGAAGGTGGTGCGGAAGTAAAGTGGCCTCTCGTGTCCAGCAGGCATGGCTTTCAGGAGCAGGTCGTACTGGAAGATGCCCAGATCATTGTTGTTCAGGGTGAGGCGGCTGCTGCTCTCACCCACTCTCAGGGGCTGATATTCAAAGGTCAGGATACCCTATCAACAGGGAAAAGCATAATGAGATTTGTTTCACAGCCGACCAATTGTGCAGCTATAAGCTGAGAGATAGCATCAAGTTCAGAATCAACTGGAACTTTGCCTTGTGAAAATTAAAAAACTGTTGATACTAATAAATTTAAATAAAAATACAACAGAAAATGTTGGAAATACTCAGTAGGCCTGGCAACATCTGTGGGAAGAGAAACAGAGCTATTGTTGCGTCTTTAGAACTGGGAAGGAGATAAAAGAAACATGTTCAACTGCAGGGATGCAGGGATGATGATGATGTCACGGATGCGGTAAAACTGGTGTGACCATGGGGATAAGCTGAAAATAAGGTTATCTGGTCAATCAGTAAATGGGTTAGCAGTTAGAGTGAGAACATGGACAAAATAATGTAGGAATTGCAAATTGCAAAGCAGACAGGGCTGCAGATCAGACTGGTATATCCTCCACTGTCAGAGGGAAAAAAGGTGCTGGTAGGAGAATAACAACCATTTTGTGAGGTATTATTTCATCTTCTCCTTTTGGTGCTTTCTTTTCTTTTCTTTTTTTAATTAACTCCTTACAACATGGGAGGAGATGTTTCCTCATGTTCCCATCAACTCTCCCCAGTGGCCATAAAGGGGCCTTTTTCTGGTTGACTGCCAGTAACTAGCGGAGTTCCGCAGGGCTCGGTGCTGGAGATGTGGATGAATAGATTGAAGGCTTTGTGGCCAGGTTTGCGGCTGATACGAAAATAGGTAGAGAAAATAGTGTAAAGAAAGCAGGGATTCTGCAGAAGGACTTGGACAAGTTAGGAGAATGGCAGAGAAGTGGCAGATGGAATATAATGTAGCAAAGTGTAGAATGATGCATTTTGGTAGTAGACTATTTTCTAAATGGGGAGAGAATCCTGAAATTGGAGTTGCATACGGACTAGGGAGTGCTGATGCAGAATTCTCAAAACATTAATCAGCAAGTCGAATCGGTAGTAAAGAAAGAAAATTCAATGCTAGCATTTATTTCGAGAGAGCTTGTATACAAAAACAGAGATGTAATGCTGAGGCTCTTTAAGGTGCTGGTCAGGCCACATTTGGAGTATTGTGAGTAATTTTGGGCACCATAATCAGAGGAAGGATGTGCTGGCTCTGAAGAGAGGGTCCAGAGAAGGTTTACAAGAATGATCCCAGGAATGAGTGCATTAACATATGATGACGTTTGACGGCCGCCTTTAGTCCTGGACTCTCCCACTAGTGAAATCATCCTCAAAACATCCACGCTATCCAAGCCTTTCACTATTCTGTACGTTTCAATGAGGTCCCCCCTCATTCTTCTAAACTCCAGCGGGTACAGGTCCAGTGCCGTCAAATGCTTATCATATGTTAACCCATTCATTCCTGGGATCATTCTTGTAAACTTTCTCTGGACCCTTTCCAGAGCCAGCACATCCTTCCTCAGATTTAGCACCCAAAATTACTCACTAGTCCAAATGCGCCTTCTAGAGCCTCAGCGGGACTCATTGAAATCTTATGGAAATTTGACTTTACACAAATTCTAAGTTTTTTTATACTTTTTCCAATTATAAAAAAAATTCTGCCAATCAAATAGATCACAACACGCCTTTCAAGAGAAATAATGATAATAAAATGCTTTGTGATGTTCATTAACAACCAGATACAGTATATGTTCTATTAGTTTTTAATCATGGGTGTGGTTAGGTAAATATTTGATGAAATGTAAATAATTATAATAAGTATGCGCAATGCAAAATTATAATTGTAGCCACAGAAAAAGGATGTTTCTGGTTTATGAAGAAATTGGCTTACAGATGGACCTCCGGAATGAAGCCCTTACGGATCTCTTATAGAATGCAGGACTGCATGTACAAGATCTCTCCCATTAGACTCCCAGCCCTGATGCAGGGAATTGACCTGCAATGTTGACCATCCCTTTGCCCCTGCAGATGCTGCTCGATCCAGTTGTTATTCCAGAAGTTTCTATTTTTGCTTTGTTTTAACCTGACAAGCCACTGCTTTATACCAACAACCCAGTGTCCTGCTAAAACATCCTGGTGCTTTTACCTTAGCCTGCGGTGGGACTATCAGCTGTGTCGGGAGGCTGATATCTGAAACTCTACACTCAGTGATGAATACAGTTGGGACAGTGAGTGGGTTCTCAACCTCCACTGTGCCTGTGGTGCTCTGACGAACTGGTGTAATCAACTCAATGGTGCTGATTATTCCTGGAGGGGTCGATTTAATGTTTAGAATGTAGAACAGATATTCAAGCGTGGTCTCATTGCGGAAGATCACCTGTGGAGACAGAACATGAAAAGATTCAGTTCAGTAGCCATTTAAATACAAGTTATATTCTGATAACGGCACCCAAAAAAACACTGAACAAATTCAAATGTCTCCCTTTTAATCATTACAGCTTGATGGATTCTGCGTTGTATGAATCACACACATTATGCATTCCATTCCTCTCCTTTCGCTTATCTCCCACAGAATGAGATTTGTACGTTGGTTAGTCAAGTGTGGATTCGCAGCCAGGGTCCCTGCAGGAAACCCCTCTCGTGCAGAAAGTGTGAAGAATCACTGAGTTAAAGGAAGTGTATGGAAATAAGGGCAAACAACATGCAACATGCACCACAGCGATGGAGACTGGGTAAAGAATTCCTTACATAAAAAATCAATGCTAAACAATATGCAAAAAATGCACCTTATGCCTATGAAAACATTTTTATTTCATAAAAACCCTCGTTATTTTAAATGTCTGCATTAAATCTCCTCCGTATGTTCTCTCCTGTAAAGTTCAAACTCTTTCTTTCCACTGCTTTTCACCGTGTGGCAGAGACTTGCTCACCTTTACAGAGATGTTTACTTCTTTGTAACTGAAGAAGTTGAGTCTATAATCCCGCTTTGAAGATCCAGGAACATCAACGTAGTCCAGACCTTTCAGTGTGGTGGTGCTCTCAATTCGTTCTGGCTTGATCAGGTCTGTAACGGCTCGGAACCTGTTTGCCACATCACAGCAAGGAGTATTTCAGTTTAACACTTACGGGAATGCACTTCCTTCTGGAAGTTTCATCCGTCTCTTAACTTGAATTTGGAAAAGGTGTAGCTAAGAATGAAAGTTCAACTAAAGTCACCAGGCAGGCACTATTTGCCTACAGAGACAGAGAAACTCATTGTACTTCCAAACAACTCAATATCTGCTGACAGTGGGGATGATAGAAAAGGGTCGTGTGGGAGAGAATCACTATGGGGTGGGAGGAGAAGGAGCAACCCAGATTGGAACTGCAGGGGAGAGAGAGAAGTCGAAGTAGGAACTACAATAGATTGTAAGAAGAAAGAGGAGCAGGCCATTTATCCCTTTGTGCTTGATCTGCCAGTCAAAAAAATTCTGACACATTTTTCATGTTAGCATGACTTCCTGCACTAACTCAATATCTAAATTTTCCTGATATTAAAACTCTATTAAACTATTGGAGTGCACATAGTTCTATTTTCCCTTTCCTCATTCTGAAATTTTCACAGTCCTCAGGCTTACTGAATTCTTTGGTCATTTTTTATAAGCCTTTTCCTTTGATTTACTACTAAATTTAACAGTCATAGAGTCATAGAGTCTTACAGTGTGGAAAAGGGTCCTTCGGCCCAACATTCACACCAACCAACATGAACCATCTACATTAGTCCCACGACTGTGTTTGGCCTACATCCCTCTAAACCTGTCCTATCCATGTACCTGTCTAATTGCTTCTTAAATGTTGCGATAGTCCCTGCCTCAACTACCTCCTCCGGCAACTACCTCCTCCAAACAGCCACCACCTTTGTGTGAAAATGTTACCCCTCAGATTCCTAAAAAATCTTTCTCCCTTCACCTTAAACCTATACCCTCTGATTCTGGACTGTGCATCTATTCCTCTCATGATTTTATACACCTCTGTAAGATCACCCCTTATCCTCCTACACTCCAGGGAATAGAGTCCCAGCCTGCTCAACCTCTCCCTATAGCTCAGACCCTCGAGTCCTGACAACATACTTGTAAATCTTCTCTGCACCTTTTCCAACTTAACAATATATTTCCTATAACATGGTGCCCAGAACGAAACACAATACTCTACATGCAGCCTCACCAACATCTTATATAACTGCAATATGACCTCCCAACTTCTATACTCATTACTTTGACTGATGAAGGCCAATGTGCCAAAAGCCTTTTTGACATCTACCCGTGATACCACCTTCAAATAAATATGTACCTGCACTCTTAGATCCCACTGCTCTACAACACTTCCCAGAACGCTACCATTCACTGTGTAGGTCATGCCCATGTCATTAGACTTTCCAAAATGCAACACCTTACATTTTCTTTATTAAATTCCATCAACCAGTCCTCAGCCTGTCTCACCAACATATCAAGACCCTGCTGCAATTTTCGACAACCATCTTCATCATCTGCAATACCGCCCACTTTTATATTAACTGCAAACTTGCTAATCTTCCAAGTACATTCTCATCCAAATCATTGATATAGATGACAAACAGTAATGGGCCCAGCACCGAACCCTGAGGAACGCCACTAATCACAGGCCTCCAGTCCAACCTTCCACTATCACCCTCTGCTTCCTTCCATCAAGCCAATTTTCTATCCAGTCAGCTATCTCTCCTTGGATCCCATGCACTCTAACCTTCTAGAGCAGCCTACCATGTTGAACCTTGTTGAATGCTTTGCTGAAATCCATATATATATATATATAACATCTACAGCTTTGCCCTCCTCAGTCTTTTTGGTCACATCTTCAAAAAACTCAGATTTGTGAGACAGGACCTCCCACGTACAAAAACATGCTGACTATCCTTCATTAATTAGCCCTTATCCATCTAAATGCATGTATATCATATACCTCAGTATACTCTCCAGTAACTTTCTGACTACAGATGTTAAGCTCACTGACCTATAGTTCCCAGCCCTTTCCTTGCAGCCCTTCTTGAATAGAGGCACAATAGAGTAGAGACACTATATTTGCTACCTCCCAGTCTTCCGGCATCTCTCCTGTATTTAATATCTATATAATTAAAAGTGTCATCTTGACCACTTCCTGTTTGCGCTGTATATTGATTTTAGAAAAAACACTACCATATATCGCTATGATTTTTGGCCATCTTACTCACAATCCTCCTCCACTGAGCAGGCCCCGAGGATTTTTCCCATCGATGAAAAATAAAAAAAATTACGTGTGTTTAAAAAACTTTGAGATCCTCTCGCCTGTCAATCATCGCGATGAAGGTAACGCCGCTTCCGGGGGGAGGGGAGGGCAGGGTTATAAAACCCCGGATGCCTGGACGTGACTCAGTCACTCAAAAAGACCACGACTTTCATTCTAAGCTGTGAATCAACTGAACTGTGAGTCTGCAATGTACTAGCAATAAATGATTTGTTAGCCCTTAATGACAATGCCATGAGTTGTTTGGCCTGCTGCCCTGCCTGTGCTTTAAACTGTAATGCTTTATTAGGTCTGACTGTGTTTGGAAGGAATAAATGCTTTATTAGGTCCGACTGTGTTTGATTCAAAAGTCCTGCTCATTTTGTGACTTAGTGATTACGCAATTTCCGGTGAGTGCAGAGGTCGCGCTGATTGCAGAAGTTCCGCTGACTGCGGAAGCCCCAAAATGGGGAGGCCTTGCTCAGCCATGTGGTATTCAAGAATGTGTGTGTGCGTGTGTGCTTTTTCTTTTCTGGCAGTTTCTCAGCCTATTTCAATCTTGACTGCACTTTTGTATGATTGTTTAGTCCATTCCCAAGTACAGAGGCGTCTTCAATGCAGTGCCCCTAGTGGTACTCTTGACCAAAGCCTCAATTTCCCTTGTTAACTAAGCTTCTTTATGTTTGCCTGCCTTGCCATATACTCTAATAGGGACATGCATGGCCTGAGCTCTTGTCAGCACAGTCTTAAAAACATCCCATTTTCCTGATGTTCCTTCTCCTTCAACCAACCTACTCCAATCAACTTGAGCGAGTCACTCTCTCATATCATCAAAGTTGGCCTTACCCCAATTTAGCATTTTAACTCATGGCCCCTCACTGTACCTATCTTAAACTAATTGAACAGTGGTCACCAAAAGGCTCATCCACAAACACCTCAGCCACGTGCCCATCCCAATTTTCCAAGAGTAGGCCAAGTGTTGCCTTTGTTCTTGTGGGGTCCTCTACATATTGCCAGAGAAAACTTCCTAAACATTTTTGACAAATTGCACCCATCTAAACCTTCCTCACTGTGATATTTCCAGTCAATATTCCGAAAGTTAAAATTCCCTAGTAAGACAACCTTATTTGACCTGCAGTTGTCTGCAATCTTCTGGCATATTTGTTCTTCCAATTCCCATTGACAATTTGGGTGCTTGTAGTACACTCCCAGCAAGGTGATCATCACTTTCTTGTTCCTCAACTCAACCCTTATAACCTCACTAGACGAACCGTCCATAATATCACCACCGACCACTGCCGTGACATCCTCCTTAACCCATAATGCAACACCTCCTCCTCTTTTACCCTCACCTATGTCTCATCTCAAGCCTGCCCCTCTCTTAACCTGGTTTCTGTAATGGCCACAACGTCCCAGTCGCACGTACCTTTCCATACCATAAGCTCGTCTGCCTTACCCGTCAGGCATCTTGCATCAATACATGCAATTTAAACCAACATATCTTCCACCCTCTGCCTTTCTCCTGCATATTCTGTCCTCTATATCTCTCATCACCCTCCATACAAACTTCTAACTGCTCACCTGCCTCTGTCCTGTATAAGATCCGAACACCACCCTCCCCCTCCCTCCCTCCCCCTGCCAATTTAGCGTAAACTCACCCGTGTTACATTAGTGAACTTGGCTGCCAGGATATTGATACCCCTCAAGTTAAGGTGCAACCCATCTCTCTTGTACAGTCACCCCTGCCCCAGGAGTTCCTGATCTTGATGGGTATTATGTTAGAGGAAAGATGTTGTCAAACTGGAAAGGGTGCAGAGAAGATTTATGAGAATGTTGCCAGAATTCAAAAGCCTAGGCTACAGGGAGTGGTTGAGCAGGTTAGGTCTCTATTCCTTGGAGAGCAGAAAGATGAGGTGTACAAATTCGTGAAAAAAATTGATCGAGTAAATGTACAGAGTCTCTTGCTGGGCGTAGGGGAATTGAGAACCAGACGACATAGGTTTAAGGTGAGGAGGGAAAGATTTAATAGGAACCGGAGGGGTAACTTTTTTTATACAAATGGTGGTGGATATATTGCATGATTTGCTGGAGGAGGTAGTTGAGGTAGGTATTATTGCTACATTTAAGAAACATTCCACGCTGTACAACTATATGACTCCATATGACTTTATAAGATGCCTCTGAGAGTCAATGTCACTGCAACACCTTTAACCCCAACCCTATCTACACATCATTGTAGCAGGCTCCCAGAAATAGAATCTTTCTTAACACTCCAATGGTAAAGTGGAATCAGATGAGGAGAGAGAGGAGTGGTAAAGAAGGCAGGCCATAATTCGTTATCACTCAGTGGTATGAAGGATAACATATAATGCATATCTTCAGAGCACATGCTGGCATAACCGGGCAGTGTTCAACTTAGTTGGCAAGGGCTCACAAGTGTTAGCTAATTGGTGAGAAACTGGTTCAACTATATACAGACAAATGCCTGATAGCCTGTCAGGTTTTTAGGCCATGGTTAGGGAAACGGAGGTGCCTATGCCCAGCTTACCACTTAGCTTGTTGTGGAGTGTGACTCCCATCTGTAAGTCCAAACTGATTCACGATGAGGCAATCATCAGGAAATAGTTCCTGCTGTTCTCTGGTAGATGCTGAGACCAATAATAGAGCAAGGCTTGCTACTCCAAAACAAGAGTTCTTTGTCTACAGGATCATGGCTATTGTCCTATCTTTACATGGCCATGATATCAAACTGAGTTTAGATTCCAAACCCATGCATCTCCTCAAGCTATTTTTGTTCCTACCGTTGATGGGTGTGGAGCCAGTTGCTGACTGAAAACGTCACTGTGTGCGAGGTCTTGCAGGGCACCTCACGAGCAATAACTGCAACAGCCTTTGGGGGCTCAGCAACTCCTTGTAAAATGTAGAGCAGTCCTGCACCATCAGGCAATGGGAAAAAGACCGAACCCTAGATAAACAGAGACAGTTCTAATTATTGAATATTGAATGCTTGGGTTATGATACACACTGATCAAACTTCTCCACAGAGGTATGGGAAGTATTGATCCACACTGAATCATGGGAAAGCAAGCTTGTCAATGATGTTCACTGTGAGAAGCAGATAGTGACTGCACAGTGCTGATCCATGTAAATAGACTGACAACTGGGCAGTACTAATCCTTGAAATGAAAAAAACGATTGCTGGAAATTCCCAACGGGTAAGCGGCATCCATGGAGAGGGAGACAGTAGTGACATTTCAGGTCAATTACCTTATCTCATATTGGAAAATGTTAGAGAGAAGAAAGTCTCAATATTTCGATTCTTAGTCAATTCTTAGTCAAATGAGCCCATGGAATTCACTTATTTCAATCTTGATTGCACTTTTGTATGATTGTTTAGTCTATTCCCAACTACAGGGGCTCGCATCTTACCGAAATCTGACCATGAATCGTTTGAGATAGTAACACTTACATTACAATGTTTCATGGTATTCATTAACAACTGAATATGTTCCATTGGTTTAAGTATGAGTAGTGACAGGGTGAACAGAGAAGATAGATACAAAATGCTGGAATAACTCAGCAGGATAAGCAACATCTCTGGATAGAAAGAATGGGTGATGTTTCAAGTCGAGACCCTTCTTCAAGATATTTAATGAAATGAAAGAATATTAATAAGTGTAAACTGAGCAAAATGATATGGGTAACTGTAGAAAATGGATGACAGCGCAATAAAATACTGAAAATGAAGTTCATAAGTTCTAGGAGCAGAATAGGCCATTCGACCCATCAAGTCTACTCCGCCATTGAATCATGGCTGATCTATCTTTCCATCTCAATCCTGCCTTCTCCCATAACGCCTGACAACCTTACTAATCAAGAATCTTCCAATCTTCACCTTAAATATATCCATTGACTTGGCCTGCACAGTGTCTGTAGCAATAAATTCCACAGGTTCACCTCCCTTTGACTAAAGAAATTCTTCCCCATCTCCTTTCTAAAGGTACATCCTATTATTCTGCGGCTCTGATCTTGGACTCTCCCTCTAGTGGAAACATATTCTCCACATTCACTCTATCCAGCAGAGCATCGGGAAGGGGTGACTCAATTACTTTGAGCAATGTGTTTTTATCTTGGTGTTAGGTGCAATTGTTTGTTTCTGACAAGGAAAAAATTGATTTCATGAACATCTCAGGATTGGGCCATTACGCAACCTGGGACTGCCTGTACTTCCAGCGCACTTCACACCTCTCCTCCTCACTGTATTTCTGTCCCATTGTCACTGGCGATGTAGGCTCCTGCATTGACCTGACTCCTTAATTCTTTTGTGTATTATATATGTTACCTAACCTGATAAGTGTCCTGTGATTTTGTTTAACTTTTCCAGCAAACTCTATGCTTCTGTAATGATGAACCCCATGGTATGTCTACATCAATTACAAATGCTAGAGAAATGGACAAGCACTGATCAAGAAGATCATTGGTGCAATGGGCATATATTGCATAACACTGCGAGTGCACTGAGGGGCTGCACACGGTGGATCCTTGGGAAAGTGACATATTTCATTTAGTCTATTTTCTTCATTGGGAAGAGAGTTCCTGTATTCAGACCCTGTGACAAGGAATGACGAGCGATAGATTTCACAGTCATGGTATTGCGTGGCTTGGAGGACACCCTGGAGGTGGCGGTGGTCTCATGCAGCCGATGCCCTTGTCCCTCTTGCTGTTAAGTTTGCAGGTTTGGAAGAAGGGAGTGTCAGTGGTTAACTGCAGTGCATTTAGATACCAAATCTATCCAGTAGCAGATGGAATGAATGTTCAGATTGGCGGTGGGGAATCAATCAAGCCAGCTACAATGTTCTGGATGGTGTTGAGCTTCAACAAGTTATTGGCTGCACTCATCCAGGCAAGTGGAGAGTATTCAATCATGTTCATGACTAGTGCCTTGTAGAAGATGGAAAGGCCTTGAGGTGTCACGAAATTAAACTGAAGGATACCCAGCCTTAGGCCTGAGCTTGTAACCACAATATTTCTGATCAATCCTGATAATGTTGATTGTGGGATTCCAGCAATGGCAATGGCATTGAATGTCAAGGGAAGCTGTAGTCCAATCTCTCGTGGGAGATGGATATTGCTGAGCCAAGGACTGATGTCACAAGGATGTCACTCATTTATCCCTCATGTCTGAATGTGATCTAGACTCTGCTGATTGCACGTACAGGCTGGTGAGGAGTTGCGAGTGAAATTGAGCATTTGTGCAGTCATCAGTGAACATCCCTACCTCTGCCCTGGAGGACCCAGATGACAACAGTGATAGCAGAATGTATGAGAAAGCACCCCTGCGGATACAAGTTGAAGTGTTTGGTGCGATGCTCAGCCTTTGTAACAGCATGTAATAGAATTTAAAGACTGTGGGTAGTCCATCTGTGACTGTCCATAGAATTTAATTGACAGCTGAATATGTTTGTCAACCGGACACCACTTCAGCACAGCTCAATGACAACAGTTCAAATCTAAAAGGAAAAACCCGCAAACTCTGGAAATCTGAAATAAAACTCGAAAATGCATATTCAAATGTCACGAACTGTTGAGTGTTTCCAGCATTTTCTGTTTTTACTTCCTGGTTCATATCATTCTCATATTTCTGATAACATAGGAGGAGGCCATTTAATTTATCTGCCTTTCATAACTGTCACCCATCTACACGAAGGGCCATTTATACAGTGAAAACAGACAATGTTGGAAACACTCTAAATGTCCTGTCAGATCTAAGTGTACAGAATTAATGGTTCCGGTCAAAGAC
Source organism: Leucoraja erinaceus (assembly GCF_028641065.1). Taxonomy (NCBI): domain Eukaryota; kingdom Metazoa; phylum Chordata; class Chondrichthyes; order Rajiformes; family Rajidae; genus Leucoraja; species Leucoraja erinaceus. The sequence goes on along the minus strand of NC_073393.1, from coordinate 19,682,927 downwards.
CCTTTGTCAGAATGTCATTCAACCGTAAACAATCTCAAACGTTAACTTTGTTTACCTTCCCATACATGTGCGCTCTGACCTGCAAAGTCCTTTGGCATTTTCTATTTATAATTTATACAGCAGTTAATTATCCTACCAGCATATCTTTGGGGAGTTGTAGAAAACCCAAAAACCTGAGGGAAACTCATGAGTCACAGGGAGAATGAGCAAATTCTGCATGGAGCACTGATGTTCAGGACTGAACCCAGAGTGTTGGAATTGTGAGGAAGCAGAATTATTTCCATCCACTTCCTTTTGAATTTAATATTCAGACATTTGGGTTAATAGTCTATACATTTTTATGTGCTGATGAACATTTTTACCTGATGTTTCTTGCCATCAATGCTCATCATTAATGGCCTGAATGTGATCTCGTATGGCAGGTTCTGCTGATGAGGAAGCACAGTTATACTCTTTGGTCCCGTCCAATATTCTCCTTCGATTATGGGCAAGATGTGCCAGACCTGGTTGGTACGATTGGTCAGTTGAATGGCATGGCTCTGTTTAGTCCGAACCTGGCAACTAAAACTGACCACCTGTAAGAAAGGTATAAATGTTATACATGGTTTGAACCATGCTGTATAATTTAAGCTGCAAGCAGATATCATTTAGCTTCAGCAAGGCTCGTCTCCAGTGAACGTAGTGACATAATTTATTTCCTGCTAATATTAGCAGTCCTCTTGAAGGCAAACTTCATGCCCAGGTGCACTTTATGCAGTTGGCAGGGACTTCCTTGGGGCCACTTCCACTCTGCATTGCAAATCTTGTGTATACGACTGTAGGGGTAATACCTGCTGTTGCAATCAAATAATGGAATTAGGAATTGCAAAACTGTGAGTTTTTGAAATTAACGTTTGTATTTATTGATGGTTTCCATTGTGTAGACCTACGAAGAAACCCAATTATTGAGAAAACCCAACAATGCCTTCAGACAGCTGAATCAGCCTGACTTGATGTATGACCCCGTTCTACAAAACATGGTTAGTTTTTCATGTAGCCGGTGAGTTGCCATCATTTCAAACTCTTGGCTGCAGCAAAATATGTGACCTTGGCTCCTGCTCATCTGCTAATAGAATTCGAACACAGAACAGTACTGCACAGAAACATACCCTTTAATCTCACCATGTCAGTGATGACCATGATGACCATCCAAGTAATTCCATCTGTGTGGTAATGGCCCTTATCCCTACATTATCTGCCTGTTCAAGTGCCTGTTTTATTGCCTCTTAAATGTTGCTATTGTACTGGCTTCTACATGGCAATTATCTTTACACACAAGTAGCAAGTGCCTGGAATGTGCTGTCAGGAAAGGTAGCAGAAGCAGATACACAGCAACATTTTAGAGAGATTTGGCATGAATAGGTGGAGATGGAGAGATATAAACCAGTTGCAGGCAGAGGTGCAGTTTAAATTGACATCATAAATGGCACAGACATGTTGGGTCGAAGGGCACATTTCCTGTGCTTCACTGTTATGCGTTCTATATTCTACAGCATCATGTTCTATGCATGGCCACTCTGCATGTAAAATATTTGCCCTGCCTATCTTCTTTCAATTTTCCCTCCTCTTAGCTTAAAGCTAAGCCCTCTAATATTTGTCCTGGGACAAAGATACTGACTATCTTTGCCTCTCATCCTATTATAAACCTCTATCAGGTCACCCCTCAACCTCTAACACTCCAGAGAAAACAATCCAAGTTTGGCTAACCATTCCTTGCAGCTAATACCCTCTAATCCAGCAGAACATCCTGCAGAACCTCTTCTTCACCTTCTCCAAAGCCTCCACATTCCTCTTGTAGTGCGATGGCCAAAACTGCACATAATACTTCAAATGTTTCGTAACTAAAGTTTTATGCAATGGCAACATGATTCTCAGACTTTTATATTCAAAAAACCAATTGATGAAGACAAACATATCATCCACCCACTTTACCACCATATCCCCTTTTGTTGTCACTCAGTGGCAACACACGTGGGCTTGCACCCACTGAAGACAAAATACATTGGTTTCAACACGTGCATTTTAACGATACGGTTTGTTTTCTAGTAACACATTCCATTCCCACCACCCATCTGTCTCCTCTCCACAGCCTGCTGAATCTTAGATGAGGCAGATAAGCATCGAATGTCCCCAGCCGCAGGTCTAGACAAAGACTCAGGGAAGCGGACACATGAGGAGACGACAGAGACTCTTACACTCATCCCTGGAACGCCTGGATAAGAGGGACACCTATGTCAGGCTCCTATTCAGACTTCAGCTCTGCCTTTAACACCATTATGCCATCAAAGCTTATCACCAAACTTGCAGAACTTGGCTCTAACTGCTTCATGTCGACAGACTCTCCTGGGCCCTTCTATTCCCCTCCTTCCAACAGGCGACGTCAATACTGATACCACTGCCAATGCCAATTCCTCCTATGCCAACAATGTCACTGTTCCTACCCCCCACATGGCACCACCCCTTAAGCCCCCTGTCTTCTGACCCTATCATTCCCCACAGTATTTCTCCCGAACCTCATACCTCCTCTCTACTCTGCTCAAACCCTGGGTCTGATCCCAGACCTTACCCCTCGCAGTTTTTCACCATTCTGATTGACCTTCCTCTTTCTGATGCAGAATGGTCTGTCCACAGCAGTGGCCTTACCTCTGTCTCGTTATGCCCACATCTGAACGAGTTCTAAACCCATCATGATGCTGAGCTCCTCTTCTATCGCCTCCTCCTCTGGTCATTTTTGTCTGGTATGGATCATCCGAGTGATGATCCCTTCTCCAATTCTTCCCCCTCACGGACTGCCCTGAAGCCCTTCTACCCTTTTAGGACCTTTTTATTTCAAACTGCTGGAATTACATCAACCATCTTGACCTCCACTGCCTTTACCCTCTCCAATCTCAACATCTCTGAAGTCTAGCAAGTTGGCCACTACTGTGCTGAGGCCAGGTGCTATCTCACAGACACTTCTTCATACCTTCCCCTCTTGATCATGAACCCACAGACGAACACCTGGCCTTCAACTCCCAGACTGTTACCAATCTAATCACCTCTGACAATCTCTCATGCACAGCCTCTGACCTAATAGTTCCCCAGCCCCACAATGCTCACTTCTATCAATTTCCAAAATCCACTAGCCCTATTTGGCAGACCCTGGCAGACACGTTGTTTTTGCCTGTTCTTGCCCTTCAGAACCATTCTCTAAATAACTCTTGATTTCATCTTACCCCCATGTCCAGTCCCTTCCAACCTACATCTTAGACACCTCATATGCCTTTTAACCACCAGTCTGAAGAAGGGTCTAGGCCCAAAGCGTCACCTATCCATGTTCTCCAAGATGCTGCTTGACCTGCTAAGTTACTCCAGCACTCTTTTTTGTGATATATGAGGTGACCCGTTAGTGCAGAGCTAGTGTTTGTACCTCTTTCATGGATGTAGCTGAGATACATGATCCAGTCAGGGACATCTGGAGAGACTTGGCTCCCTCAATGAAGCAGTTCAGACCTTGTACACGGATGTCTGTGTTCACTGCGGTAGGATAGAACACCACCTCCAAGGAAACTTCCATTCCCGGGGAGAGATACCCCTCCACAGGGGCAATCGAAAAATGAGGCTTAAATTTCTTAATTTCCCACCTAAAGCTGCAATATGAAAATATGAGAGAAGAATGTTTAAATTCTAGTAATTTATTGAAAGACAGTAACTTATATGACTGACATCTTTAACGTATTAAAACATCTTGGTAAAGATTGGATCGTAGAGCACAGGATGGGTGGTTAAACGATTGGTGAAATGGGTAAGCTTTAAGATGGAAAGGCGGAGAGGGCAAACAGTTCTGTCATCATCTGCTATCTACTTCAACAGGCTAGATCTTCACCACATGTGAAAATATAAAGGCTCTAGTTTCCATATATGCTTTAATTTTCATTAAATGATACAGTGTTAATGCTGTTGAATACGACCCAACTCATGTTAGGAAAACTGCATTAAATCGGGCGGATGTGGTGCAGCTAGACACATGGCAAAATTATTTCCATTTCAGCGCAAGAATGTGGCTCGGGTATTTAAAAAAGGACAAGCACCCCAGAATGCCACCAGCCCCTCAAGCCTAGCCGCCATTCAATAGCATCATGGCTGACCTGCCCAGGGCTTCAACACCTCTTCTGTACTTGACTTCCCCCATCTTTCAAAAATTTATGTTCAAATGTTCAAATACCTCCACTGATCTAACCTCCAGGAGAAAATTCCAGAGAATCATCACACTCCCTGAGAAGAAATTCTTGCAGTCAATTTTAAATGACTGGCCCCTTATCTTGTTATTGAGTTTCCACATGTGAAAATTCAAAACTTTCAAGACTTCAACATTCAAGATTTGTATATGACACCAAAATTTGTGGTGTAATGGATATTGAAAAGGGTCATCTACGATTACAATAACATCTTAATGAACTAAGGAACCGGATAAAGGAACGGCAGATGGAATTCAATTTGGTGAAGTGCGAGGTGTAGCATTTTGTTAAGTTAAACCAGGACTTACACTGTAAATGGATGGGTCCTGGGAAGAACAGAGAATCAAAGAGTACAGGTACATAGTTCCCCGAAAGTGCTGACACAGTAGACAAGATGGTGAGGAAGGCATTTGGTATGCTTGTCTTCATTGGTCAGGGGACTGAGTACAGGAGGGACATTGTGTTGTAACTGTAGAGTTGATAGTAAGATCACACTTGGTGTAATGTGTGGCAGTTCTGGTCGCCCAGCTGGATGTCATAAATCTGGAAAGGGTGCAGCAAGGATTCATGAGGATGTTACCGGGACTGTAGGGTTATGAGTTATAAGAAGAGGCTTGACCGGCTGGGACTATTTCTCTGGAGTGTGGGAGGTTGAAGAGTAATCTTTTGGATGCACATAAAATCATGAGGGTTGTAGATAAGGTGAATGGTCACAAACTTTTTCCCAGAGTAGGGAGGTCTAAAACTAGACGGCATAGGTTTAGGCTGGAAGAAGCTGTAGAAGCCGGAACAATACAATATTTGAACGGCATTTGAACTGGTACAGAGAACGATTTACAGGGCGACGGGCCAAGTGCAGGGAAATTAGATAGTTGAGGTAGACATCTTGGACAAGTTGGGCCAAAGTGCCTGTTTCTATGCTGCATAATTCTACAACCTTTGAACCTCCAAAGAATACAGGGAATACAACATGTTGCCTCTCAAATTCCCTTTAAATATTCCCTATCTCACCTTAGATCTGCCCTCTAGTTTTAGACTTCGCTCTCATGGGAGAAAGACTGACCTTATCGATGGTGAATGTGATTATTCATCATTTTATAAACTTCTGTAAGATCACCCCTCAGTATCTTTCGCTTCAGGAAAAATAGTCCCAGTCTCATAATTCAAATCCCCTAGTCCAGGTAGGGGAACCTGGTCATCTGTTTTGGGAAATAAGACTTTCCTAAATGTAAAATGATAAACAGTGGTCAACTTCAAATTCCACATTTCTGGATGAGAATGTCCTTTGGAGCAGTTGGAATAGTGTCAGGAGAGTATGGCAGTGGATGGGGAGGTATGGAGAAGATTGCAGGATGACTGTTGGAAAGAATGAGCTCAGGCAGGGTAAAAAAAGCCTGTGTTAAGAAGTATGTTTAGAGTCAAGGAGGCAAATGAAAAATATGAGCAAACAGTTATCATGATAGTAGCTGTAAAAATATCAGGGCATCCTATTGAGTTGCACTGCTAACTAATTGGATAGAACATGTAATATAAGAAACGTGGCTACACAGAGACTGCAGATACTGGAATTATGAACAAAAAACAAAGTGGGTCAGGCAGCAACTGTGGAGGGAAATGAACAGATGAGGTTTCAGGTCAGTAGCCGTCTTCATGTCTCCCATTCTGTGGAGCACTGGCAATATTCAGATCTTGTGGGGTCTGAGGGTCATAAACTGAAGAACTGAAGTCCTGAAGAATATTTTATTAGCAGCTAAGGAGAATTTGGGGCCTGGTTTAATATCCGATCCAGTACTCGATCGTACAGTACCCCCACGTACTCAACACTGAAGACTACAAATTCACGTAACTTGATTTCTCCATCTATATCAATTTTCCATTTGTGATACCAGCTGGCTGTTATTTTCTCTCAGGGAGTGGAGGGCTTGCCCAGCATGACCTGTAAGGCACATCTTCTGTTCTGTATTTCTCCTGCTGTTCAGATGATATGCCTTTGGTTTGAAATATTGACTCTTTCTTTGCTCAGATGTGGCCTGACTTGCTCAGTGATTCCAGCATTATCTACATTTCAGACTTGAAACCATGCCTGGTGAGTTCATAGGCGAGTGTGTCACCCACTCAGCCATTGCTAATTCTTGAGGAGAGACATGTTTCTAAAAATTTAGGTTCATAGAATCTGCAAGATCACCAGATGCACTCAACATCTTTTTGAGATATTCCACAATAATTATGAATCTGATACCTTGCGCCGATATCTCCAGCATTCTTCATCATGACCAGCCTAGTAGCTTTGCTACGGAAGATCACAGCCCCAAATGAGATGTAGTCCTGGTCCAGCACGATCTCAGTCCCCTGGCAGCATCCCCGAATCACAAAGAGAGCCTTGGAAACACCCGTGCACTCCATCATTATTTCTTCCGCAAACTCGGGGATCCGGGAATTTGGGGAGAAGGTGACAACGACATTGCAAGGGTCGCTGTGAGCTTTCAGAGTGATCTTACTGTTTGGGGACAAATTCAGAACCTGAAATAGATGAAGATAGAGAACACAAATGCACATTAAATACAGCCCTGTATCAGTAAACACAAGATAAGCTCAAAAGATGTAATAATGTTTTGCACTTTAGGCTCGTCATCCTGAAGCAAAGTTATCCCTTTTTCTGGGCGGATCTGGCTGAGATTTACAAGTCATCCTTAATTACAGGTGAGATGACAGAAGACCGGAGGGTGGTAAATGTACACCAGTCATTGAAAGTAGGCATGCAGGTGCAGCAGGCAGTGAAGAAAACAAATGGTATGTTAGCATTCATAGCAAAAGGATTTGAGTATAGGAGCAGGGAGGTTCTACTGCAGTTGTACAGGGTCTTGGTGAGACCACACCTGGAGTATTGCATACAGTTTTGGTCTTCAAATCTGAGGAAAGACATTCTTGCCATCCTCTATGAGTACAGAGAAGGTTCACCAGACTGATTCCTGGGATGTCAGGACTTTCATATGACAAAAGAATTGATAGACTTGGCTTGTACTCACTAGAATTTAGAAGATTGAGGGGGGATCTTATAGAAACGTACAAAATTCTTAAGGGGTTGGACAGGATAGATGCAGGAAGATTGTTCCCGATGTTGGGGAAGTCTAGGACAAGGGGTCACAGTTTAAGTCTAAAGGGGAAATCCTTTTGGACCGAGATGAGAAAAACATTTTTCACACAGAGAGTGGTGAATCTCTGGAACTCTCTGCCACTGAAGGTAACTAAAGAGGCCAGTTAATTGGCTATATTTAAGAGGGAGTTAGATGTGGCCCTGTGGCTAAAGGGATCAGGGGGTATGGAGAGAAGGCAGGTACAGGATACTGAGTTGGATGATCAGCCATGATCATATTGAATGGCGATGCAGGCTCGAAGGGCCGAATGGCCTACTCCTGCACCTATTTTCTATGTTTCTATGTTTCAAGAAGGACTGCAGGGAACAACAAGCTAGTGAACGTAACATCTGTGACCGAAAAGTTACTAGGGAGTATTCTGAGGGATAAGTTATAAATGCATTTAGATGGACAAGGGCTGATTAGGGATAGTCAGTATAGTTTCGTACGTGGGACGTTGTGGCTCACTAATCTGATAGAGTATTTATATATTTGCACATTGTATATTTGGATTTCAGCAAGGGACTCGACAAGGTTCTGCACTGTAGGCTGCTCTGGTAGGTTAGCTCGCACGGGATCCAAGGAGAGATAGCTGAATGGATAGAAAATTGGCTTTGTGGAAGGAAGCAGAAAGTGATGGTGGAAGGTTGCTTTTCAGACTGGAGGCCTGTGACTAGTGGTGTGCCTCAGGGTTCGATGCTGGATGAGAATGTGCATGGCATGATTAACAAGTTTACAGATGACACAAAAGTGGGTGGTATTGTAAATAGTGAAGAAAGTTAATTAAAATTGCAGCAGGATCTTGATGGTTTCGGCAGGTGGGCTGAGGAATTGTTGATGGAAATCAATACAGAGAAATGTGAGGTGTTGCATGTCAGGATCCTAACAGTGTCGTTACGGCATCACAGGTAGATAAGATGATCACAAAGGCTTCTGGCGCATTGCCTTTCATCAGTCAGAGTATTGAGTATAGTTGAGAGGTCATGTTGCAGTTATATAAGACATTGGTGAGGCCACGTTTAGAGTATTGTGTTATGTGTTCAGTTTTGGGCACCATGTTATAGGAAAGATGTTGTCAAGTTGGAAAGGGTGCAGAGAAGATTTAGGAGTATGTTGCCAGGACTTGAGGGCCTGAGCTATAGTGATAGGTTGAGCAGGCTAGGACTTTATTCCTAGAGGGGGCCGAGGGGGAGAGAGAGAGGCGGGGCGGCCCACGGAAGGGAGAGAGAGATGCGGGGAGGCCCACGGAAGGGAGAGAGAGATGGAGGGGGGGGAGAGAGAGAGGGGGGGGGGGAGTGAGAGAGGGAGAGAGAAAGAGGAGGGGGGAGAGAGAGGGGGGAGGGGGAGAGAGGGGGGGGGAGAGGGGGGGGGGGGGGGGGGAGGAGGGGGAGGGCAGTGAGGGAAGGGGAAGAAAGGGGGGAGGGGGAGAGGGAGGGGGGAGAGAGGGGGGGGGGGGGGGGGGGGGGGGGGGGGGGGGGGGGGAGGGAGAGGGAGGGGGGGGGGGGGGGGGAGAGGAGGAGAGAGGGGGGGGGGGGGGGGGGGGGGGGTGGGGGGGGGGGGGGGGGGGGGGGGGGGTGGGGGGGGAGAGAGAGGGGGGGGGAGAGAGGATGAGCCAATGAGCCAAGGTGCGTGGGCGAGCGAGTGTCGACCAAAGGAGCACAGGTTGGGCTGAAGCAGTCTGGGCGGGCTCTGGCGTACTTCGACCAAAGCTCTCGGAAGCTCTCAGCAGCTCTCGGTTGCTCTCGGGAAATCCAAGCCGTGGCACAAGTGTGGAAAACAGTGCGCAGCGGGCCGTGAGGAGCAGAGCCTTTGTGACGTCATCAGCTCATTAACTTTAAAAAATATTTCAGATTTGTGAATAATTTTAATAAATAACTCAAGAAATAATTAACCAAATTTTCAGATACGGCAATTTTTGACATCACGGCATAAATCTCTATCGGAATATGTAAAAATGTCACCGTTAGTGCGTCGTGTTTTCGAGGAGATGTGAATCTCAGACTAACAAACAAATACACAAATAAATAGAAACACATCCAAGATAACAGTTTTATAACTGTATGACTGTGACTCTATGATCAGGGTGCAGCCTCGCCTCCCCCCAGAGCTGATTGCTCACAGCCTCACAATCTAATTGGTGCAAAACGAGGAAGTACTGCGAGGAGAACTCAGACAATCTAAGGACAGCTTAGAAGATTGCACTTTCAATGAATATTTACCCAATTCACAATCCTATTCACGTGGACTGACCAGAGGAGTTCTCTCGCTGTTACAGTGAGACATACAGGCAGTGACATGGGGAGACCAAAACCGTCAACACTTGGTAATAATGTCAGGAAATCCCCAACTGTTACAGTGTCATCAACGGGCAGTGAACAGGAGTGATCCACCACTGTTACAGTGTCAACAGCAAGACATGACACAGGGAGATCTCCCACTGTTACAGTATCACCAACAGTTATAGATTAGAGGAAATATCCCAATGTTTTTAGTGCCCCCAACAACATGATCAGAGGAAATCTGTTGCTTGGTAACTGCTCAATTTTGGTGCAGAGCATTGAAATCTACTGGCATTTGTTTCTAATGTTAAGAGATTCCAGAAGGTGCATTTTGTTGTAAGAGAAGGAGGCACATATATTCATTCGTACCTCAGCGTTTTGAAGAAGTTGTTGGTGCGGAGTCATAGCAAGAACAAAATTCACAGGCGCCAGACTCCTGTTGACTATCGGCACCACTTTCTTCGCAGTCTGTCCCACCTTAAGAGCTGGGAAGTAAACAACCTTGTTCTTGGGATTGACGACTTCAACCTGGAAGAGATGAAAGGAGAAATGCAATGTGTCACTGTAACTAACAATTGAAATTATTCCAATGATTGCAGACTAAATGAGGCAAAGTGAATCAGGGACTCAGAGTCATTGGGGAACTTGTGTGCACATTTCTGGCCTTACAATTGATACTTTACCTCAATGGTAGGCAGATTAAGATGAATGGAATTCACAATTACTTGGTTGTATGGATTTAGAACTGTTTATTTATAGAAGACAGAGGATTGTGGTGGAAGGTCGATATTCTGGCTGGAGGTCTGTGACCAGTGGAGTTTTGCAGGGATCTGTGCTGGGACCTCTGCTGTTTGTTATATGGACATACATGTAGATGGGTTGGTGAGTAAGTTTGCTGATGACACCCAAATTGGAGGAGTTACGGAGAGTGAGAAAACTTTCAGAAGATACAGCGGGATATAGACCAGCTGCAGAAATGGCTGGAGAAATGGCAGATGGAGCTTAACCTGAGCAAGTGTGAGGTGGTGCACTTTGGGAGGTTGAATGTAATGAGACAGTAAACAGTCAATGGCAAGACCCTTAACTACATTGATGTGCAGAGGGATCTTGGAATCCAAGTTCATAGCTCACTGAAGTTTGCAACACAAGTACCAAGATGGTAAAGAAAGCATATAATATGCTTGCCTTCATTGCTAGGAGCATTGAATATAAAAGTCAAAAAGTCATGGTGCAGCTCTATAGGATTTTGGTTATCTGCATTTGGAGTATTTTGTGCAGTTCTGGTTGCCTCATTACAGAACAGACGTGGCAGCTTTAGAGGTGGTGCAGAGGAGGTCTACCAGAAAGCTGCTTGGATTAGAGAGTTTCAACTACAGGCAACTGTTGGATAGACTAGGATGGTTTCCTCTGGAACATCAGAGGTTGAGGGAAGACAATAGAAGTATATAAAATGATGTGTGGCAAAGATGCAGTAGGCAGTCAGAATCTTTTTTTTCCCAGGTTGGAAATACCCAATGCTGGAGGGCATGGCCATAAGGTGAAAGGAAAGGTTGAACGAGATGTGCGGGGCAAGTTTTTTTACACAGAGAGTGGTGGGGGCCTGGAATGCATGACAGTGGTGGGGGTGGAGGCAGATATGATAGTGGCGTATCAGAGGTTTTGGATAGGCACATGGAAAAGCAGAGAATAGAGGGATATTGATCATGTGCAGGCGGATGAGAACATTCAGGAAGGTATTATATTCGGTACAAACATTGGCTGAAGGGCCCATTCCTGTGCTACACTGTTCTATGTTATATGTTCTATGGCCAATAATAACTCTCAAACAGCATGAGTAAAGCTGATTCTGGTCGTTATGTTACTGGCCTCTCTGGAATCTCAGTAATGCAGGTAAACTGCCCATATCTGACAAGGCATAAATCTCAACATATTTGAATGTTTGAGAGCTCTGCAGAATTCCTTTTTGCCTCTTTTGCTGCCTGGGTGCATTGCAGTGAAATACAATTATATCTTGTTAATTTGTTCTCAATGGTGAGTGGTCAGAGAAACCCCTGGGAAATGAGGTCATTGTATCAATCTCATCAGAAGCAACATGCACCAAATCTTGCCGGTCTTTCACAGACATGATCAGATCCCGATTTCTGCAAGGCAAGTTGATTTGCTACTGGCATCGTATGATTTGTGAAATTGCAAGCCGTATCTTCAATGCTCTTTGACTGTGTAAAACCTTTGTATACTTTGCCATGACTGGCATGAGAAAATCATAAAAGTCCAGGTGATGGGTGAACATTTTTCAACATTTTGCTCGGTATACAGTCAATAAACCTAGCTGCATCCATTCCTTTTTTTTTTAAAGAAAGGGCATGCTTTGGGGAATTTTGTGGAATTTATGCAAAACATATAGGTTGACCTTGACGACACAAGAGATTGCAGTTGCTGGAATCTTCAGCACAAAGCGATTGAGGAATTTGAAGGGTCAGGCAGCATCTGTGGAAGGCGACTTTGGGCCGGAACCCTTCTTTGGACCAAAGAAGGTCTGAGTCTGAAGAAGGGTCATGGACTGAAACATTGTCTGCTCATTCTTTCCACAGATGCTGCCTGACCTGCTGTGTTCACCTAGTACTTTGCTTTTGAGGTTAAACCTGAAGACTGACAGCCTGGATAGAAAACATTCAAAAACTGAGACTACCCCCAGGAAAACCCCACCTAATGACATGTAAAGGACAATACCTTCATCTCCGTTCCTTGGCCAAAAATCTTAACACTCTGGTAGATAAGTCCATTTATCACAAAGGTGATCTCTTCCTGATATTTGATTGCTTCCCTCGGGTAGAAGGAAATACCAGCTTCCACGTTTTTCTTTGGTGCCAGGGTGCAGGTCTGGAAGTTTACATCCAGGTAGGAGTTCTTCGGGAACAAGCATTCCAGGCTTATCATAGGAAAAAAAAAAAGAAGGGTGATACATGCTGCATTCAGAGGCGGACAAACAAGGTGCAAGCACATTTCAGGCAATACTGTTACAGGAAATCCTGTCTAATTTCTATGAGGACTTTCGCAGAATAATTAAGAGAGTGCAGAGGCCTGGGAAACATTCGGTACTCTCGACTGCGCCACACCAATCTGCATTTCTATCGAGGTTTTGACTACAGGTTGTTCTGATGTAAAGTGATTGTTGCATTCTGAAGAAACTTCATGTTATAGAAATTTGCGATATAAAGACAAGTGTGTAATGTGGGAGGTAGACCTAAATGCTGGAGAAACTCAACGGGTGAGGCAGCATCTATGGAGCGAAGGAACAGGCGACGTTTCGGGTCGAGACCCTTCTTCAGACTGATGTCGGGGGGGGAGGGGGGGAGGGCGGGGAAAAAAAAGGAAGAGGCGGAGACAGTAGGCTGTGGGAGAGCTGGGAAGGGGCGGGGAGGGAAGGAGGGGAAAAGCAAGGACTACCTGAAATTGGAGAAGTCAATGTTCATAGCACTGGGGTGTTAACTATCCAAGTGAAATATGAGGTGCTGTTCCTCCAATTTGCGGTGGGACTCACTCTGGCCATGGAGGAGGCCCAGGACAGAAAGGTCAGATACAGAATGGGATGGGGAGTTGAAGTGCTGAACCACCGGGAGACCAGGTTGGTTATTGCGAACTGAGCGGAGGAACAGCACCTCATATTTCGCTTTGGTAGTTTACACCCCAGAGGTATGAACATAGACCTCCAATTTCAGGTAGTCCTTGCTTTCTCCCTCCTTCCCCTCCCCTTCCTAGTAGTCCCACAGCCTACTGTCTCCGCCTCTTCCTTTCTTTTTCCCGCCTTCTCCCCCCCACCCCCCCCCGACATTAGTCTGAAGAAAGGTCTCGACCCGAAACGTCGCCTATTCCTTCGCTCCATCGATGCTGTCTCACCCGCTGAGTTTCTCCAGCTCTTTTGTCTACCTTTGATTTTTCTGCAGTTCTTTCTTAAACATATGTAATGAGGAAAAGGGGTTTGGGGCTTGAGAGTTTTACACACAGAATAACAGTTATTTTTCCTGCCGGATTAAAAAATATATATATCTTTTCAATACCAATAAATATATTTTTGTTACTGCACCTACCCCTTAGTCCTTGTGTTTTAGCTACATAAGTACAGTATAGGGAGTTCTCCTCTGTCCAAAACATAACAGAATTGTACTCTTACTGCCATGTTCAAAATCAAAGGTACCAGAAGCTTCTCACAACAAAAGAAACAGATTTGAAATATAAACACTACAGTAACAGGGGAAATGCATTGTCAAGTGAGCTCAGACACAGTACTTTGATAATGACTGACAGATAATTATTGGTCCAGACACAGAGGAAGAATTCATCTGCACTTATTTGAAATAAAGAATTGACAGAGCAATTGAGGCTTTGGTTTGACATCTAATCCAAAAGACGGCACCTCTGACAGTGCAGCCCTACAATGTTGGCCACCAAGACAGCACACTTGCACAGTTGGTAGATCTGAAGTAGAGACGCAACCCGAAACGTCACCCATTCCTTCTCCCAGATATGCTGCTAGTCCCGCTGAGTTACTCCAGCTTTTTGAGTCTATCTTTGGTTTAAACCAGCATCTGCAGTTCCTTCCTACACACTAGCTCCAGAGTCCTGGTACAATCCAAACTTTAGTGCTGTCTGTGTGGATTTTGCCTGATCTCCTTGTGACCATGTGAATTATCTCCTGGAGCCTCAGTTTCTTTCCGCATCCCAAAGATGTGCCAGTCAGTAGATTAATAGGCCATTGTAAATTTCCTTGGTGTGTGGATGAGTGGTAGAATATGGGGGTAATTGATAGGAATGTGGAGAGATTAAAATAGGAATGAGTGTAAATGGGTGATTGATGGTCAGCACACAAAGGGCCATTTCCGTGCTGTTTATTTATGAGCCTATCCATGGATTTGGACATCAGCGCGCAATCTCCTTTGAGGCAAGATTGCATACGGTATTATGGTTAAAAGAGTCAAAGTCAATGGCTTTTTATTATTATGATGTACAGTGAAATTCTTTTTTTGCATCAGTAAACACAGCAGCTCGACTCCTTCGGGCCACTGAGTAATATGGTAAAAAAAAAAACTATAAGGCCTTAGGATAAAGTAATATTCTGATGCTCCTCTCCATGGTTTACTACTCTTGACCTGTGATTTTCTAACCATTATGATGTCTTCTTGTTTGCTTGCAGAAAGCCAGAGTAGATCTTCCTTTCCGTAGATACCTTCACCTTTTATTTCATCAATCATATCTCAACGATTTTAATAAGAATGGAGAAGACATGATTAGTAATTTGGCAGAAGATTCTAACGTGGGTGATATTGTGAATACTGAAGTTGGTTATCAAAAATTACAGCAGGATCTTGATCAGTTGGATAAGTAAGCAGTGGAACAGTTAATGGAGTTTAATGCAGATAAATGCGAGGTGGGGCATTTTGGGAAGTCGAACCAGTGTAGGACCTTCACAGTGAATGACAGGGCCATATGGAGTGTTGTAGAGCAGAGGGATGTAGGAGTACAAGTACATAGTTCCTTGAAAGTGGTGTCACAGGTAGATAGATTGGTCAAGAAGGCATTTGGTACATTGGTCTTTTGTTTTCACGCAGACATTGGTCTTTATCATTCAGGGCACAGAAGCTGTGATATTTTGTTACATTCCTGCAAGATGCAGTGAGGTAGCATTTGGAGTATGGTGTTTTGGTCACCCTGCTATTGGAAGGATGATGTTAAGATGGAAAGAGTGCAGAGATTTACGAGGATGTTAACAGGACTTAAGGGTCTACACTATAGGCAGAGGTTGGGCAGGCTACAACTTTATTCCGTGGAGTGTAGCAGGATAAGGTGTGATCTTCTAGAGGTGATGGGAATAGATAGGGTAAATGCATAGTCTTCTACCACGAGTAGGGGAATCAAGAACCAGGGGACATAGGTTTAAGGTGCGAGGGGAAAGATTAAATAGGAAATTGAGGGGCATCTTTCTCCACACAGAGGGTGTTATGTATATGGATCGAGCTGTCAAAGGAGGTAGTTGAGGCATATGCTATAACAACATTTAAAAGGCATTTGTAGATGCGCATTGATAGGAAAGATTTTGAGGAATATGGGCTAAATGCAGGCAGGTGGAACAAGTGTAGATGGAGCATCTAGGTCGGCATGGCGAAGTTGGGCTGTTTCCGTGCCGTGTAACTTTATGACTCTTTGACTAACTAATTAATATTTGAGAGCAAGGCAGTAAGAAAGCTGCAGCACCACCACGTGGCCACTCAGAATTGTGCATTGATTGTGACTATTATGAGTTTAGTTTTACTGATAGAAAGAATTGTTTAAAAATGTAATTAAAAATGTGCAGGAAAGTTGCCAGTGATAGGATCATGAATGTGACAAGGACATGCAAAGAATCAGAATGGGAAAGCAAACACAGAGTGTGCAAATTGGGATGAGGAATTAAAATGCAGCAATGTCACATACAGTACTTATCATTCAAAGTCAGTCGTCTTCTTTTCATCTTTCTAATGAGTACTAATTAAAAATTCAATATCTGCCAGCTTTATCTGCTTTGGGAGAATTTGCTGCACTAAAAAGGAGCACTTTTTTAAAGTTCGGAAATGCTTCATACTTGAGCACCAATCCTGCATTAAGCACAGGAAGATGTAGAGTGAAGAACAAGAAGTGTTTGCATGATTGTAGAAAGGAATGGGTTTGGATTTTAGTTGAAGATTACATCATGACCTCATAGTCCATTTAAATTAAAATAAGGTCTTCCTGGCTGCTTAATACACGTCAGGCCTTGTGCAGTCAAAGTCTTCTTATAAGATAGCGTTAGTCTATGTACCATACGAACAATTAAACCAATGTTGATGATACTTCAGGGAGTTTTATGCTGCGGACCCATGACTTCATACCCTTAGCAACCACCATTTAACCACCCATTTTAGAATCTTGCAGTCAATCAGAGAGGAAAGACCTTCCACCAGCCTGGATTCTTCTTTTAACCAAGTTCCAGCCTCACTGATTAATAAACCAAATGCTTGTTCAGTCACTCTTCCAATTAAACCCAGCTTCAAAAACTGACATCTGAGCGTGATAGCATGGCTGACATTATCTAAACTTCAGCTGGCTTTAATGTCACCAAGCTGACAAAGCTAAATCAGATCATAGTGGCACAATGTTGCTGTCACAGCCTTCATCCATGTTTTCCTTTGATGGACAGTCATCTCACACAACTTTGAAGCCAATGAATGGCTTGTTTCACCTATAAAACCTAGAAGGATATTCAGTCCAGTGTCAAAGGCAGCTCACTGCAAAAGCAATCTAGAATCAATCTTTCTCTCCATTTAGCTTTTGTTCTTATTTTGCTTCAAACACCTCACTCATTTTCTCTGAAAAAAATGCCTCAATTACTCTTTCTGATAAGGTATTTCACACTCCAACAATTGTCTGTAGTAATGAAACGGTTAGCACAGCTGCCTCACACTCCAGTGGCCCTGGTTTGATGCTCATCTCCAGGACTGTCTATGTTCCCCCTGTCACCTCATGGGATTCCCCTCCATACTACGGTTTCCTCCCACAGCCCAAAGATGTGTGGGTAGGAAGCTTAGTTGACCACAGTAAATTGCCCCAGGAGGCAGGAAAATCATGTGGAGCCAGCCAAGTTTCGGAGATACACGAAGAATAGATGGTTGCAGTTACGCTGAGAGAGTGCAGAGGAGATTTATCAGGATGTTGCCACATTGGTGGACTTTAGTATGTAGGAGAGATTAAATAGCCTGGCACTGCAGATGCTGCTTTAAACCGAAGATAGACACAAAAACCTGGAGTAACTCAGCGGGACTGACAGTATCTCTGGAAGGAAAGAAAGGTCGAGATCCTTCTTCAGAAATAGGCTGGCCTTGTTTTTCCTGAAGCCAAGGAGGCTGAGTGGTGACTTGATAGTAGCATGTAAGATTATGAAAGGCATAGGTAAGGGAATCTGTCAAATAAATTTCCCATGATCGTGATATCAAAACCAAGAGGGCATATGTTTGGAAGAGGTTGTGAAGTGGATCTGTGAAGTAGATCGGTGTGAAGTAGGGGTGGCACAGTGGCGCAACAGTAGAGTCGCTACCTTGCAGCGCCAGAGACCTGGGTTTGATCCTAGAATTGTAAATTGTCCCTTGCGTGTGAAGGATAATGTTAGTGTGCGGGGATCGCTGGTCGACGTGGACTTGGTGGGCCGAAGGGCCTGTTTCCACGCTGTAACTAAACTAAATTAAAGATCATTTATATGAAAAGTGGTTAATTTCTGCAATCACATGTAATCACTATGTTAATGAGGCAATTAGACAGAGACTTAAATAGGCAAGGGATATGGTCCTAATGTGGGAAAATGGGATTAGTGTAATCTGTAAAAAGGTCAACATGGAAGGGCCCATTTCTGGGCAGTACAACTCTATGACTCAAATTCTTCTAGGAAATCGATTGGGATTGTTACCCTCAGTAACAAATATTGTAAACTTCAGTAGTGATAAATTAATAAGGATTACGTTCTTACCTGACTTGTTGGTCCTGTTTATTGGTGATGATCAGGGCCTTTTTGCCAGGTGTCATGCCAGCATTATAGATGAAACATGGCCCAAAATCATAGGTTGTAAAGGACAAGTGAATGCTTGGAATTACTGTATACCCAGTCAGGGCACAGACAAAAACAGGTCCTTTATGTATCTGCAGACAAGAGGAAGGTTCACAACGTTAAAATTGTAACACTCTGGATGTGTAGTAGATTGGCTGATCAATTTATGGGCTACTTGCAACAGAACTGTCACACTGATACCCAGCAGATGTGGTTATCATTGAGAAGCACCCACTTCCAACAAAATCTTAAGGTTCAAGATTACAGATTTAAAGAGTGTTTTTTTGTCTTACGCACCGCAACACATGAATTTCTGATTTACTGCAGTTTTACAGACACAATAAATACAACAACAATAATAAATTATCAGTTCCTATGATGTTTAATGTTCTGTTCTAAATGAAGAATGCATACTAAATAACCATCTGCAATATGGCAAAATAATAAAAATAGGAAGTTTGTACATAGGGGGATATTCATATCCTATTTCTTGTTAATACATTTCTGAATCTCACTGCTTGTTGACAGTGAGTTTCACATAGCCGTAATTAAGTAGTTTGGCATTGTACCTGTTTACCACTGGATATCTTCCTCCAAAAATAAATCAAAATGGAAATCTTTATTTGTGAAGACAATCAAATCCATGGAATTAGAACAATGGTTTAAGGTAAATTTACAACTGCGAGCCAATTAGAAAATAAATCCATCCACATTTATTTCAGAGGCTGTTGCAGGTTGCCTTCTCTTACTGACAGACTTCAGTATAATAAAATACACAAGTGCTTAATTAACTCAGCAGGTCAGGCAGCATCTCTGGATAACATGGATGGATGATATTTCTGGTTGGGACTCCTTCAGATTCCAGCCTGAAGAAGAATCCTGAACCGAAATGTCACCTATCCATGTTCTCCAGACATGATGGCTGACCTACTGAGTTACTCCAGCACTTTGAGTGTTTTTTTGAAAACTAGCATCTGGAAATGTCTTGTAACTTCAGCACACAGTTCTGATTCAGCAATCTGTGGTCGTGCATGTGGGTCTTTTCTTAACTACCTTCAGTGTTAGTTTCACATCCTTTAGCACCAACTTGTGATCAGGGTGGAACTCGATCTTTGCTGGGGCATTGTTTCCTGCTTCAATTCTGTTCTCCTTGCATGTTAGTTTCAGACAGCTCAAAGATCTCGGAGGACCAGTCAGCTCCCATTCAATGTCAAAGTTAAATGTCCCATTATTTTCAATGACAAAATAATAGGAAATCTGATCATTCAGTTCCACCTGTAAACAAATTGACAACAGTACAGAGATCACAGACTCTTCAACATGTCGGTTTAATAATCCATCTTTCATCTCATCAAACGTATAGCAGTTTACTTAAAAGATAAAGTTCATCAGGTAGAAGAATAGCTCAGGTAGTAGAGTCTCTGCCCCACAGCGCAAAAGACCCAGGTTCAACCAACCTTAGTTGCTGTTTTTGTGGAGTTTGTACGTTCTTTCTGTGACTGCATGAGTTTTCCCAGGTGCTCTAGTTTCCTCCCACATCTCAAAGACATGTGCATTGGTTAAGAGGCCACTGCAAATTGCTACTAGTGTGTAAGTGGGTGGTAGATTTTGTAAAATTGATGAGAATGTGGGGAGAATAGAAAATGGGATTCATGTCAAATCAGTATATATGGGTGTTGAAGGATGGCACAGACATGATGGGCCAAAGGGCTTGTCTCCATGCTGCATCACAGTGTGGCTCTCTGATTATTTTCTCAAAAGGTAATGTTAAAAAATAATTAGTGAAAATATGGAACCCCCTCACCTGTTGAAAGTTTGATAACTGCAACTAAAATACATATCAATCAACACCCAGTGAGAGGATAAATAGGTTTGAAGGTTTAGGGTTTCCCCAGTTCAAAGTTTCCCCCTGTGCCTGTAGAATAATTTTGAGTATACTGTTAGTTTTTAGGAAGATATGGATACATCATTACAGCTGAAGATGAAATTTTGTAGAAACTGGGTGATGAAATGTAAATTTCACTGACATATTAACCAGTTGTTTTTGAAACTATGTGCTATATTTTAACTCAGTAATTTACGAGGTTATGATGTGCATGTTAATAATATGTTAAAGAAATACACAATGGATTTTACCACAAGACAGTAACCGGTCGTTGCAGAGGTCATGAATTTTCCAGTGGTGAGATGTAGCAAGCTGAAGAGCAAAGTCTCAGCACCGTCAGTACAAGAGCAATCCCCAAGGGCATAGTCTGCAACTAAAGGGCTTGTCCCACCAGCATGCGACTGCATGCGGTGAGCGCGACCTAACGTGGTCACTTGAGCCATACGGCCTCGCGGGGCCGGTCCCACTTCGATCGCCAGAGCAGTATGGAGTTGTGTGGGGCTGGTCCCGACATTGTGCGGGGCGCCGAAAAACTGACACTATCCAAATATTCCGCGCGGCAACGGCCTGTAGGCCCGCAGCCACATTGAGGCCGTACGCACTGTCTCGATGCCGTACGCACCGTCTCGATGCCGTACGCACGCACCGCCTCGACACCGTACGCAGCATCTTGACGGCGTACGCCCAGCGCGTGGCGTTGCGCAATGACGTCACCGCCCGGCGTGCCGTTGCGTGATGACGTAACCGCCCGACGCTGTGCGACGCCCAAATTCAGTCGGCCCGCCTCCTGCCCAGCTTATTGGTGAGTATGATGTCGGGACCAGCCCCACACAACTCCAGACGGCTCCGCGGTTGGAAGTGGGACCACCACGCGAGGCCGTACGGCTCAAGCCACCACGTCTGGTCACGCTGGACACATGCAATCGCATGGCGGTAGGACAGGCCCTTAACTCACTGCGTTTTCGGAAATTAACGCCCAGATCATTCACATAGTTTTGAACGTCTAACATTCCTGCACAGATATTCCACACCATCTCCAGCAACCATTAAATTCACATCATTCATTTCTATAAAAACACTTTTGCTTTGGAATAAGGTTAATATCACTGGCGTGGTGGATGACTCAGAAATGTAAAGAAATAATTGCCCTCTCCACTGACTCAAATACACACACGTGTGGGCACACGCTCAAATGTGCGAATTGTTACTTCGGGTATGAAGGACTAATTATTCCATTATCAATAGATCTGAGAGATTTTTTAAAGGTAAATATCACTTCTTTGTGAAGCTATGGATGATATCTGCCATAGCTTTCATGTGAAATATGAAAGGCCTGTTTCCATGTGGCATCTCTTTGTGGGTTTCTGATTATTTGGTGTTGAAGGGGTATTAATCTCAGAATGCACCATTATTCATTATATAGTAATCATTCAGTACTAACCTCTCCGAAGAAGATTTCATTGATGTTCTGTTGACTGAGTTCAGTCACAGTACCATCACTGGCTTCACACTTGACTGTAATATTCATGTGGTAAACATGCATCTTAACATTTAATGTCAAGGGGGCGACCTTTGTCTTGACATCACATATGACATTGAAGCTCACATCTCCCTTGACAGTTGGAGTGCAGGAAAAAACAATAGGTGTTCTGTGGGAGAAGCACACAGGCATGAGTGGGCTGCTTGCCACAGACTACATAACAGTTTCATGTCAGAATACAGAACGTGTACACCTCATTCTGCCTGATTATGGATACATTAACAGTTAAGACACAGACCATCTGTAAAATGTCAGATATTTTCCGAACAAACATAGTTCACTCTGATGCGATTATGCAGTACATTCTGCCAGGTCACTGATCACCAGGAGCTGAAGGGTAGAATTCCAGAGAGCAACTGCTCTCAGATTTCTCCAGCTCCCACTTGAATAATCCACCCATCATCCTGAAACTCTACCCCTTATTTTAGACTCTGGAGAATCAGCCTCTCTGCCTCTCAGTCTATATTATCACATTCTCTCTGAACCTTGTGTGCCTCCATAAGATCATCACATTCTTCTTGGTGTCTTGGTGATCACAGGGTCTTGGTGAGACCACACCTGGAGTATTGCGTATAGTTTTGGTCTCCTAATCTGAGGAAGGACATTCTTGCCATAGAGGGAGTACATAGAAGGTTCACCAGACTGATTCCTGGGATGTCAGGGCTTTCATATGAAGAAAGACTGGATAGACTCTGCTTGTACTCGCTATAATTTAGAAGATTGAGGGGGGATCTTATAAAAACGTACAAAATTCTTAAGGGGTTAGACAGGCTAGATGCAGGAAGATTGGTCCCGATGTTGGGGAAGTCCAGAACAAGGGGTCAGTTTAAGGATAAAGGGGAAATCTTTCAGAACTGAGATAAGAAAAACATTTTTTACACAGAGAGTGGTGAATCTCTGGAATTCTCTGCCACAGAATGTAATTGAGGCCAGTTCATTGGCTATATTTAAGAGGGAGTTAGATGTGGTCCTTGTGGCTAAAGGGATCAGGGGGTGCGGAGAGAAGGTAGGTACAGGATACTGTTGGATGATCAGCCATGATCATATTGAATGGCGGTGCAGGCTCGAAGGGCCGAATGGCCTACTCCTGCACCTATTTTCTATGTTTCTATGCTTCTGTCCTTGGTATATTGAAACCTAATTTTACTTCAGAGGAAGGAGATCTTACTGCAACTGAACACAAGGTTTGGTGGGACCACAACTGCAGTAGGGGGTGCACTGTTTAATCACCATGCATTGAAGCAGGATTCATTCCTAGCATTATGACTGCCACTATAATTGCCCATGTAGGATTCTGGTTGTAACTTTAATATCCATTCTTATCCACACAGTAAATTATCATCTCCGTGATTATCAAGACCATATTTATCTCAGTGTTACAAGTATTCAAATGCACTGTTTCACCCTTGTTTTGAAGAGAGTTCTAAAGACTCACAACCAGTGTGATGGAAATGGGGAGGTAACGCAGGGCGACGCCATTCCCCTACTTTTCAGTTTCCAGTTTCCATTCTGTGCGTGAATTTGCAGCTTTATCCTGCGCTACCTAATCCAGTTGAAAGTGCGAACACGAGGCATGGTTGGGATCGCGAATCTGTCCTTTGGATCTCTGCAGACAACCACTACTCTCACCTCTGAGTTCAGTTCAGTCTGCCTCGGCTTTCCCGAATCATTCGCTGCCTTTCCCACTGAGTTACTCCTGCTTTATCTGCGGTTCCTTCAAGAGTTAAATAAAAAACACAGAGGCTGGGGAACTCAGGGGGGGGGGGGGTGGGGGAATGGATTAGGACCCTGGCCCATTGTGGCTCCTGGTCATTGGAAGGAACTGCAGATCCGCGAATGCCATCTGGCTTTGCTGCGTTCCTCCAGCATTCTATTGTTCCAATCTGTTTCGCTTCCGATTTTAGTTGTTTTCCTATTTGTCAATTTTTTGGCCCAATTGGCTCAGCGGGATCAACCGCGGCTCTGGGGGGTGGGCGTCCAATCACCGACCAGCTTCTCTTAAAATCAGACAATCACATGTACTCAATCACCGATGAGAGTTCATTGTGTTCAATCACATAATGCGCTGGTCACTCTGCAGCCAGAGTCAGTCTGCGAGGGTCCCCTGATCAATTACCGACCAGCTTTATCACCAAAGCAGACGATGGATTTCAAGAGAGAAAAGAGAGAGAAACACAGAGTGAGAGAGGAACTCAAGCGGGCTATGACGACATCTGTACACAATAAAACTATATTATAGGACGTTATTTCAAGTTATGCATTCTTGTCTTTACATGGGAATGAACTGCAGATCAAAGCGAATCCCCTCCCCCCTTCCTGCAGATCAGTACCCCTGTTATTCTTCCATTTCCATAAATCAAAAGGAATTCCGATTTCATTGTTTTAAAATTTGTCCCAACCTTTTTCTATGCCCAATTATTTAGAAACATCTTCTTCGCTGTCCAATCAGGGGTTACTCAGAATTCTGTCTTTTTCCAACAAGTTTCCTCTCATTCTTCTAGACATAAATCGAGCTCCTCCCATGTTTCCTTATGAGGTAGCCGCAAGGTCTCCAAGCATTGTTAGAAAATCAGACACCAAGTGCTGGGTCACTCTGCAGGCCAGGCACATGTGTCTAAGGAACTGCGAGGCTGCCTTTTGATCGAAATCACACGACCTGCTTCTCCTCAGGCCAAGCAGCAAATGAGGAAAGGATGCAGTCAACAGAGTCTACAGACAGAGAGAGAGGGAGGGGGGAAAATAGAGCGAGAGAAAAGATACAAAGAACATCTAATGCAAATAATGAACAATACAAATACATTAGCACCGATACACGAATAAAGTGGAGCCCACAATGTTCATTGTTGGCTGTGGAGAAGGTGATAACAAATGGCTAAACAGTGAAACTAAGCAAAACAAGTTCATTTTTGGGTCATTTCAGACCCTTCTTTAGACTGAATCTATGGCGGCGGGGGGGGGGGGGGGGGGGGGGGGGGGGGGGGGGGGGCGGAGGGGGGGTGGGGGGGGGGGGGATAAGTGGGAGAAGAAAGCTTGAAGAGAGGATGAGCAACGTTTCTCAACAATACTGCACCTCAACAAATTGCCCGTGCAAGTAGAATTAATGGAAAACTGCCTGTTCAACATACTGGGTAACTACACATCTGAAACAAGTTCACTTGAGCCTCAGTAGTTGAGCAACAGTAAGCAGATGAGGCTTGTGTTTACATGTAATTGGAGGTTAAGCACCAATGTATTATCAGCTCATTCAATGAAGCATGCGAGGAGGGGGCCTTATAATTAACGTCTAAAAGACTAAGATCTTCTGTGGACCTCCTCCAACTGCACCCTACTTTCATCCAACTATAAATGCTCTTGGCGAGACATTGGAGAATGTGGAGCACTTCCTATACCTTGGGAGTCACCTATCAGCTAAGGCAGGTGTCAATGATTAAATTCTTCACCGCCAATTTCAGCAGCTCTATGCCTCCTTGGAGAATTGCAATATTTGTGGCTCATGACCATTCAGAGCGGACAAGGAGAATTCTGGAGTGTACTGAAAACCTCAAGTCTATTCATCACAAGTATCAGAAACATCCTGTGATTATTGTAAGGAAAAGCTCATCTCACAAACAACCCATCCACTCACCTTATCAAGCAACTCATGTGTGTCCAGCAAGAAGTCTGCAGTTCCTACATTGGCCTCTTTAGCCACTAGTGAACTGACAAAACCTGATTGGTTGCAAGTCATCATCAATCCCAGGTTTCAGAAGAAGATTTAACTGAACCATTGCTTCCCTACATTTATATTCAAATCTGTTCAAAATATACAATGACAACCCTTTAGTTTTCCAATTCCTGTGCCTGCATTCTTGCCTTTTGCCATTTATGTACAAGGTCCTCTGCATTTCAGAGCTCTGCAATTGCTCACAATTTAGAAAATATGTTTATTTTTTATTCTTTTTGTCAACATGGACAATAGGACAATGATATTGTGGACATTATGGAGTCTATTTGGCAGAGGGACAAGACAGGGAGCTCAATGTTCCAAGGTTGCAATATTTCAAATATGCCAGAGAGGGAGGTAAAAGAGGTGGAGGAGTTGCTTAAAGGCCCTGTCCCACTTTCCTGAGTTACTTACGAACTTTCCCGAGCTTTCGCCTTGATTCAAACTCGGACAATTACGGTAATAGCCATTCGGAGGTACCCGGGGCTATTTTTTTAACTCATGGACATTTTTCAACATGTTGAAAACATGATGTACCCAATGCCCTGAGTTCCTATGGCTGGCATTACGAGCCGCTACGGAACAACTACGGACTCCTATGGCCTTCTACGAGCTCGCTACCAACATTCCCAGACATTCCCCGAGTTCGAATCAAGGGGAAAACTTGGAAGAGTTTGTGAGTACTTGGGAAAGTGGGACAGGGCCTTAACTAATCAGTAGTCAGAGAGGACATACTGGAGGATTCATCTACTGAGGAAATATGACTAGGACTCAAACATAAGAAAGACACAATTGCTCTAGTGCGATCATATTATAGGCCTCCCAGTAGGTAGTGGCAGGGAGAGGGACAAATATGTGGACAGATTACGGAAAATTCAAAAACAACAAGGTTGGTGTAGTGGGTAATCTTAACTTCGCCCATAATGACTTGGACATACTCAGTGCAAAAGGCTTGGATGGGGCAGAAACTATTAGGTGTATCCAAGAGGGTTTCCTGAAACACTGTATGAATAGTTCAACTCAAGGAAGGACCATACTGGACCTTGTGTCGGGATATGAGTCTGGGCCAAGACAACTACTGTTTCAGTGGAAGAGCATTTTGGGAACAGTGATCACAAGTCCATAAATATTAAGATCGTGATGAATGGACTTGTCTGGACTTTGGGGAAAAGTACTAAATTACAGATTACAGCAGATTACAGCACTATAACAGCAGCTCTGGAGAATTGAGAACAATTGTTATTAGGTAAGCACATCTGACATGCGAGAGTCATTTAAAAGCTAGTGGATCAGGATTGGCATGTTCCAGTAAGATGGAAGGATAAGGATGGCAAGGGAAGAGAACCTTGGTTGACCAAAGAGGTTGTAAATTTGGTCAAAAGGAAAAGGAAACGTATGTGAAGTTCGTAAAGCTGACATCAGGCGGTGTCTTTGAAGGAATATAAAGTAATCAGGAAAGAACTCAAGCGAGCAATTAGAAGAGCCAAAAGAGTCCGTGAAATGTCGTTGTCAAATAGGATTAAAGAAAATATCAAGGTTTTCGATATGTATATTAAAAACAAGAGGGTAACCAGGAAGAAGGTAGGACTGTTCAAGGATAAAGGAGGGAATTGATGCTTCGGGTCAAAGAATGTAGGGGAGGTACAAAATGAATATTTTCCATCAAGTTTGACAAGGAGAAGATACGATGATGTGAGGATAGTGAGATCAGTTAAATCTCACTCAGCACTGAGGGTGGATGTCCTTCTGCAGTTGTACAGGACTCCTACACCTGGAGTATTGTGTGCAGTTTGGTCTCCAAATTTGTGGAAGGACATTCTTGCTATTGAGGGGGTGCAGCGTAGGTTCACAAAGTTAATTCCCGGGATGATGGGACCGTCATATGCTGAGAGAATGGAGCGGCTGGGATTGTATACTCTGGAATTTAGAAGGATGAGAGGCGATCTTATTGAAACATATAAGATTATTAAAGGATTGGACACGCTAGAGGCAGGAAACATGTTCCCGATGTTAGGGGAGTCCAGAACCAGGGGCCACAGATTAAGAATAAGGGGTCAGCCATTTAGAACGGAGATGAGCAAAAGGTTTTTTACCCAGAGAGTTGTGAATCTGTGGAATTCTTTGCCTCAGAAGGCAGTGGAGGCCAATTCTCTGGATGCTTTCAAGAGAGTTACATAGAGCTCTTAAAGATAGCGGAGCAAAGGGATATGGTGAGAAGGCAGGAATGGGGTGCTGAATGTGGATGATCAGCCATGATCACAGTGAATGGCGGTGCTGGCTCGAAGGGCCGAATGGCCTACTCCTGTTCCTATTTGTCTATTATGATTATTATGATGTCTGTACTGGCCCTCGGACAGAGCAACTCATTAGTTCCAACCCGTCTGAAGAAGGGTTTCGGCCCGAAACGTTGCCTATTACCTTCGCTCCATAGATGCTGCTGCACCCGCTGAGTTTCTCCAGCTTTTTTGTGTAACCTTCATTAGTTCCTTATCTCCTTTTTCCGTAGCCTTGCTAAATTTCCCCTCATTATATATTTATCAATTTTCCTCCTGAAAAGGTCGCTTTGAAACCTAACTCCCTACATGAGGCAGTGCACTCCAGTTTCAAGACACAATGTGTAATATAGATATTCATCACGTCAGTATTAAATTTCTTCCCCTTGATTTTATACATGCGATCTCTTCATCAAAAGGAACAACCTCCCTCATTCACTCTCACCAGATCCTTCACCCTTTCATGGCAAAATATCATTATGCTGGATTTATGCCTTTTCTGTTCAATGGAGAACGATCCAGGCCTCTCCAGACTATCCTCTCAACCCCGGAACCATTCTCATAAATCTCCTCTGAACCCCTCATGTACCAAAGCCATTCTATAATATCTTGTCTTGTTTTTGAATAGAGTGTACTCGTCGATTACAGGATAGGAAAGGTAACACAGTAAAAGGTAGATACTTTGTGAGCCAGTAACAAAGATATTACCACTAAATGAAGGAGAGACACCAAAAAATGGTAAAGTTCATTTTTAAAACAAGTGAAATCTGAAGATCGGTGATATGATATGGGGAAAAGTGGTCAAGGAGTCCTGGGAAGAATAGGTCAAATGCCATCATGATGTATTGATACATAATTATTCTAAGGCCAAAATAAAATCATATTATCAACCTAAGTAACAGGATGAAATCCTGTAGAGCCCATCAAACTTCATTATTTTTTTGTTAGTCAAAGAACAAGCTGCCTGAGGAAGCGATAGAGGCAAGTACAATAACATTCAAAAGACATTTGGACTGGTACACGGATGGGAAAGGTTTTGATTGATATGGGTCAAACGGGCAAAGGGAACCAGCTTGAATGGGGACCTTGGTTGGCATGGGCGCGTTGGGCCAAAGGGTCGGTCATGTGTTGTATTACTCTATAACCCTCTCAAAGAAAACTGATGTTTCTGTAAATCTGAAATAGAATAGGAACTGTGAGAAACTCCTCTGCAGATCTGACCTGCTGAATTTTTCCAATGTGTACTGTTTGTATTTGAGGCTTTGCAAGTTGTGTGTCGTTCTCACGTCTTGCCAGCCGACCTATCTACTAGCATCTGCCAATCTGGTTACTGCACATTTGGTTCTTCCAAGTCATCATTATTGATTGTGAATTATCGAGAGTCCAACAAGATTACTGTAACATCTCACAAATTACTGATCACAAAAATCTGTTAATTAGCCAATTCCTTACCTATGCCAATATATTAACCCCATGTACTGTTATCTTGTGTACCAAAGTTCTATATGACACCTTTTTGAATGCATCCTGGAAATCAAAATACATCATATTTACTGGTTCTCCTCTGTCCACCCTATTTGTTACTCCCTCAGAGATTTATAAATTAATATATCAGGTCAGCAGTTTTTTTTAAATCAGATTGTTGGAAATTCCCAGCATATTTTGTTTCTAGGTAAGTATTTCTTTTTTGCTCAAAAAACCAACCTGGTTCAGATAAATCCAGATGCTAAAGGACACAGATGGCTAATGCTCAACAATGCGATGTTTGGTGCTGTGGGATCTGGTTAGTAGCATAATAAGCATTAATCATGGCTCTTTTCTTACCTGCTGTGACAGGGAACAACTCCCTGCATTGGTTCAATAATAAGAAGGCAGCTGTATCCCTTGGAGTGCACAGTGTTCTCTCTGAAAATGAAACTAAAGGGAGTTGCTTCATTGTTGATCATGTAGGCAGTCTCGTGCACTTTGTGGCCTGTGGGTAACATAAATAGAAAGTGGGAACTGCCAGTCATAAACTAGTTGACATTGTTCATGAACTGGCTGGGAGCCATGAAATTAAAGCTGCTGCTTCACAAAGGGCGACAACTTCGGTTTTCTAAAATGTTTCCCTTCAGCGACATATGTAATATATTTTGATTAACTAGCTACCATATAAAAACAAGGACGAACCTTGTCTGGAAGCTCTACGATTATTCATTACTGAGCACAGACAAACAATCTGTGCTGCCATACTCTGCTGAAGAATACCACTGCCTCATAGCCCTGCAGCCATTGCACAAAGATCATAGATGTCCATCTAAGCGCTGAGCAATGACAATTTGAGTGGCCCACATTACTCAATGCAGATTGGGAAACTCACCAATCCCATCCTTAAAGAGCAAACCAAAGTGTTTCAACTCACACCTGTTATTCTTCGAAAGAGCAGACTGTGAAGAAATGCCTATTCGCTGTCACTTGGCGGTGAGGCCAAGGAGGCGGTGAAGCGATGTCAGTGGTGAAGCCTCGCGACAATGGGGCCTCGGAGATGGTGAAGCCTTGCCAGGGTCGATGAGAGTGTGGAGGACCACCGTGAGGGTGGGGGCAAGAACAATGGCGAACCTGGCACGGGGGGAGATTGGGGTGGGGTTGGGGACAACAAAGGGATGAGCCGTCGTGCTATATAACTTTGTCAGCGCCGTAGGTGGCTGCTGTTTGTATACATTTGGGTATACAAGCAAAGAATTTCATTGTGCCTAGTCACATATGACACTAAAGTATTCCTATTCCCATTCCTTCCTATAGTGAAGGTTCCACACCTCCTCCTGAGCCAGTGATGACCCGGCACCCAATTCTCACATGCGTCCAAAAATACAATTGCAGCCACAACCACGGAACTCATCACATCAACCTGCCCAGCGTGATTTGTGGCAGGAAGCATCTCACCTCTCCAACTAATAACTCAATGAATTGACAGACGTTAGGTCCCAATGCAAGATTTTCTTATCATAAAGAAGAAGGGAGTTTGCGTGACTTTGCTGTTAATGTTCAGTGTTTGGTCCATACATCTTATTCTTTAGTCTGCCTCGTAGTCTTTTCCTCTCATTAAATTCCTCTTTAGTTGCAATCTACTTTCTTGCTCGCCCACTTCCTTTACTTTCCCCTTCTCATGCAACAACCCCTGCTTAAGAAGCAGGTAGAGCCACTGTTCCACAGCTCCAGAGGCTCAGGTTCCATCTTGACCTCTGATGCTCTCTGTGGGGAGTTTGCATGTTCTCCTTGTGACTACAGTATGTGAGTCTCCCCAAGATGCTTTGCTTTGGAAAGACACAGAACATTGTTCCTAGTTTGTGTATGAGGAGCAGAATCTAGGGGGATTCATGCAATGTAATGGTGGGATGATTGATTAGAATGTGGAGGGAATGAAAATATGGGATTAACATAAGAGAATTTGTATAAATGGGTGGCTGGCTGTAACTTGGTGGGCGAAAGAGTCCCTTTAAAGAATCTATGATTCTATAGCTACTTAGATTAGATTACCAGAATCACTGTCAGATGACAGCAATAGAGGGAATCCTGCACAATAGCTTAAACTCACTGAGGGACACCCAGATTTCCTCACTCGCATTTAGGTGTAATATACTTTTTGCTCCCATAATCCCATGATCTTAAATCTCATTCCCATATCTGGAAAAGCTATTTTCTGGATCTCTCCAATCCTAGGTTAGTAGCTCAGTTCAAGCAATCCAGATGATGTGGAGCACTGGTTGAAAACAAGCTTCAGTAATGTAACCGTTATAGAGGCTGTAACATCAAGACACATTGCCACCTACCTAATAATACATACTTGTAGTTGATATTGGGGCGGTCAAGTGAGACTGCTGGCTCAGTGGTGTTTCCACACAACAAGAAGGGCACAGAGATATTGAACTGTGGAACTTTGAAGTTCCAGAATGATTCAGTAATGCCCAGTTGCTGAGGCACGAACTCAAATGTGACCTGGAGGGAAACAAGTGTAAGATCAAGATTTAGAATGATGGAGCAGGGCTGATACTACCACCTCTCTCCCCTTTAAACTCTCAGTCCTGAAGTGGGCTCTCGATCTTAAACGTCGACTATCCCTCTGTCCCCACAGATGCTGCTTGGCCCGCTGAGTTCATCAGGCAATTTGCATTTTGCTCCGATACTATCATGAGTGAAATCACTACCAATAGGAACAACCACAACACTTTAAAGACAAATATTCTTCAAGCTTTTAGAATAAAAGTGGCAAATTAAGAAGCCTAAAATGTTTTACAAAGTGATCCAAATCGAGGCAAGGGTGTCATTACTGATACTAACCATCTTTCTTCACATTTATCACTGAGATCAATTCTCATTCGGCACAGTATATCACTCCCACTCAGAAGCCAAAAATATGTACTGCGCACTGCAATTTCCATAAATTGTAGATCATCTTCCAACAATTAGAGGGTAGCTAATGTTATCCCACTTTTTAAGAAAGGAGGGAGAGAGAAAATAGGGAATTAAAGACGAGTTAGCCTGACATCGGTGGTGAGGAAGATGCTGGAGTCAATTATAAGAGATGAAATAGCGGCGCATTTGGATAGCAGTAACAGGAATAGTCCGATTTACGAAGGGAAAATCATGCTTGACTAATCTTCTGGAGTTTTTTGAGGATGTAACAAGGAAAATACAAAGGATACAAAGTACATTTATTATCACATACACCAATTGGTGTAGTGAAATTTGACTTGCCATTGCAGCACACAAATAAAGATAACACACAACATTAAAGAATTTAACAATAAACATAAAAACATCCCCCCACAATGGTTCCCACTGTGGGGGAAAGGCACCAAAAGTCCAGTCCCGTCCCCTGTTCACCCATAGTCGGGCCTATTGAGGCCTCCGCAGTCGCCGCTACAGCAGCCCGATGCTTAAAAAACACGTTGAAAAATTTGCGCTGACCAGAATGAAGCCACAACTAGTTCCGAGAATGTGGGAACTACTCACAACCATGAAGGCGATTCCTGGCAACATCCGGCGACCTCGTAGTCTCCTGTAGTCGCCTAAAAAGTCGCCTAAGCGGGACAGGCCCATAAGGAAATTTGGGGTGTCGCCAATGACTCTTATGAACTGTTACAGTATAAAGCATCCTATCAGGATGCATCACAACTTAAAAGGGCAGCATGGTGGCGAAGCGGTTGAGTTACTGGCTTACAACGCCAGAGACCCAGGTTCGATCCTCACTATGGGTGCTTGTCTGTATAAAGTTTATGCGTTCTCCTCATGGCCTGCGTGAGTTTTCTCTGGTATCTCCAGTTTCCTCTCACACTCCAAAGACGTACAGGTTTGTTGGTTAATTGACTTGGTTTAATTGTAAAATTATCCCTTGTGTGTGTAGGAAAGTCTCAGTGTGCGGGGGTCGCTGTTCGGCGCAGACTCAGTGGGGAGAAGGGCCTGTGTCAACACTGTAACAAGACTAAACTTGGTTTAGCAGCAGCTCTGCCCAAAATAGCAAGAAATTGCAGAGAGTTATGGATGTAGCCCAGTCTATCACTTGTCTGTAAAGTAATGCTATAATGTTTTAATACTATATTGTGCATCTGATATTTGTTTACTTGCACTAGCTGTTGTATTTCTATATGGCCCTATTGAACTCATGTATGGTATGATTTGACTGAAAACAAAGCTTTTCATTCTATCTTGGTGCATATGACAATAATAAATCAATACCAACAGCCTACCAAGTTGTGCACCTTTAACCTTATTACACAGAGGAATGTGCCTGCAATGCGCTCCCAAGGGAAGTCATGAAAGCAGATACAATAGAAACATTTAGAGGCATTTAGACAGACACATGAACAGATTGGGAATGGAGGGATATGGACCATGCACAGCTAGATGGAATTAGTTTAAGATGGCATGATGATCAACACAAATATGATGGGCTGTAAGGCTTTTTCCTGTGCTATAATGTTCTATATTCTATGTTCCAATGCAGGCTCTGAACTGACCTCAGTCTTCCTCCCTGCTGTGATATATCCTTTTTCTGCCAGTAAGCTGAAAGCTGGTTCCCTTCGTAAATCTGGTGCAGTCTCATATGTCCACTGAAAGGAGTAGTCTTTGTTTGTTGGATTCATTATAAAGAAGGATCTATAGAAAGTAAGCAGACAGTTATTTCATGCAAAATAGCCAACACTTTGCCCAAAAGAAGTGAAGCCGATATTTAATTGCAAAGTACAATATAATTCACGACAACACATAAACAGATGTTTCATTGGCCCCAATGTTTGATACCAGTAAATTAGTGACATAGTGGATTAATTGGGAATGAGGAAACTGCAATCTTTTACCTGCTGAAGATGATATAGATTTGTGACTTTAAGTAATGGTTGCGTAATGTTTGTCACTCTAAACTGTCATTCACAGCTCAAGTGCTTAGATGCAAAGGACAGATATCAAAGATAATAACAACTGATGATGCTGCAGATAAACATCCTGCTCGGCATCTGAACAACACAATCATTATTTTTTGTTCCCTGATCCTGGCTGATCTGATGCTTCATTTGTTTGTTCCTTGAATTTATTTCTATAGATTATATGTTTCACTCTCACATTAATGAGTTTAATGCTAATTATCTGGCACATTAAAGATTTGCATGAAAAGATGAACCATTTTAGAAAAGCAAGCCAGAGTTTGTTTTCTGTTGAAGAGCAATTATTCCTTGACATCTGACGGTTTAAAATAATAGAGAAAGCTTCCCTCTTAAATTTGAAAAGGATTTTCAATTCAGTACAAAATATTGAATGGTAAATGTGAAGATTTAAATGCTTAATTTAGATGCACCCGGCCTCCACCTCAACCGGTGAGCTCCAATGATCCGTTTCTTGAGGTAACTAGTATATATCATGTCTTTTCCGCTGACTAGAGCCCAGCCGCTGCACTCATTGTTCCCAGTCACATTACTCCCAGTGTATGTGACTTTGGGGGTCACTGCAGTTCCCAGTGTGCCTGCTGCAACCCATTGAGAAAGCAGCAAGGCCATGCTCATGAACATCCTGCAAACCTTCCAACAGCTCGTGCTGTCAAAGGTATTTTACTAACACTAAGGGGCAGAAAACGCTGGTGGGTGTTGTGTACAGGCCACCTAACAGTAGTAGTGAAGTTGGAGGTTACACAGAAAAGCTGGAGAAACTCAGCGGGTGCAGCAGCATCTATGGAGCGAAGGAAATAGGCAACGTTTCGGGCCGAAACCCTTCTTCAGACTGATCAGGGGTGGGGGTGGGTGGGGACAAGAAAGGGAAAAGGAGGAGTAGCCGGAAGGCTGGAGGGTGGGAGGAGACAGCAGGGGAGCTGAGGAAGGGGAGGAGACAGCAAGGACTAACAGAATTGGGAGAAGTCGATGTTCATGCCCCCGGGGTGCAGACTCCCCAAACGGAATATGAGGTGCTGTTCCTCCAATTTCCGGTGCTGCTCGCTGTGGCCATGGAGGAGACCCAGGACAGAGAGGTCAGAGGCGGAGTGGGAGGGGGAGTTGAAGTGCTGAGCCACCGGGAGGTCAGCTAGGTTATTGCGGACCGAGCGGAGGTGTTCGGCGAAACGATCGCCCAACCTCCGCTTGGTCTCACCGATATAGATCTGCTGACATCTAGAGCAGCGGACGCAATAGATGAGGTTGGAAGAGATGCAGGTAAACCTCTGTCGCACCTGGAACGATTGCTTGGGTCCCTGAAAGGAGTTGAGGGGGGAGGTAAAGGGACAAGTGTTGCATCTGCTGCGGCCGCAAGGGAAAGTGCCCGGGGAGGGGGTGGACCGAGAGGGAAGGGAAGAATTGACAAGGGAGTTATGGAGGGAGCGGTCTTTGCGGAAGGCAGATATGGGGGGAGATGGGAAGATGTGGCCAGTAGTGGGGTCACGTTGGAGGTGGCGAAACTGCCGGAGGATTATTTTTTGTATGTGATGGCTGGTGGGGTGAAAGGTGAGGACTAGGGGGACTCGGCCCTTGTTGCGAGTGCGGGGATGGGGAGAGAGAGCAGTGTTGCGGGGTATGGAAGAGACCCTGGTGCGAGCCTCATTTATGGTGGAGGAGGGGAACCCCCGTTCCCTGAATAGTGAGGACATTTCAGATGTCCTGGTGTGGAACGCCTCATCCGTGGAGCAGATACGGCGTAGACGGAGGAATTGGGAGTAGGGGATGGAGTCCTTACAGGAAGCAGGGTGGGAAGAAGTGTAGTCCAGATAGGCCACATCTTCCCATCTCCCCCCATATCTGCCTTCCGCAAAGACCGCTCCCTCCATAACTCCCTTGTCAATTCTTCCCTTCCCTCTCGGTCCACCCCCTCCCCGGGCACTTTCCCTTGCGGCCGCAGCAGATGCAACACTTGTCCCTTTACCTCCCCCCTCAACTCCTTTCAGGGACCCAAGCAATCGTTCCAGGTGCGACAGAGGTTTACCTGCATCTCTTCCAACCTCATCTATTGCGTCCGCTGCTCTAGATGTCAGCAGATCTATATCGGTGAGACCAAGCGGAGGTTGGGCGATCGTTTCGCCGAACACCTCCGCTCGGTCCGCAATACCCTAGCTGACCTCCCGGTGGCTCAGCACTTCAACTCCCCCTCCCACTCCGCCTCTGACCTCTCTGTCCTGGGTCTCCTCCATGGCCACAGCGAGCAGCACCGGAAATTGGAGGAACAGCACCTCATATTCCGTTTGGGGAGTCTGCACCCCGGGGGCATGAACATCGACTTCTCCCAATTCTGTTAGTCCTTGCTGTCTCCTCCCCTTCCTCAGCTCCCCTGCTGTCTCCTCCCACCCTCCAGCCTTCCGGCTACTCCTCCTTTTCCCTTTCTTGTCCCCACCCACCCCCACCCCTGATCAGTCTGAAGAAGGGTTTCGGCCCGAAACGTTGCCTATTTCCTTCGCTCCATAGATGCTGCTGCACCCGCTGAGTTTCTCCAGCTTTTCTGTGTAACCTTCGATTCTCCAGCATCTGCAGTTCCCTCTTTAACACAACGTAGTGAAGTTGGAGATGGTATCAAACAGGAAATTAGAAATGCGTGCGACAAAGGCAAAACAGTTATAATGGGTGACTTCAATCTACATATAGATTGGGTGAATCAAATTGGCAGGGGTGCTGAAGAAGAGGATTTCTTGGAATGTATGCGGGATAGTTATCTAAATCAACATGTAGATGAACCAACGAGAGAGCAGGCTATTTTAGACTGGGTATTGAGTAATGAGGAAGGGTTAGTTAGCAATCTTGTTGTACCTGCCCCCTTGGGCAAGAGTGACCATAATATGGTTGAGTTCTTCATTAGGATGGAGAGTGACATTGTTAATTCAGAAACAATGGTTCTGAACTTAAAGAAAGGTAACTTTGAGGGTATGAGACGTGAATTGCCCAAGATTGACTGGCAATTAATTCTAAAAGGGTTGACGGTGGATATGCAATGGAAGACATTTAAAGGCTGCATGGATGAACTACAAAAATTGTTCATACCAGTTTGGCAAAAGAATAAATCAGGGAAGGTAGTACATCCATGGATAACAAGGGAAATCAGGGATAGTATCAAAGCGAAGGATGATGCGTACAAATTAGCCAGAAAAAGCAGCATACCGGAGGACTGGGAGAAATTCAAAGACCAGCAGAGGAGGACAAAGGGCTTAATTAGAAAAGGGAAAATAGATTATGAAAGAAAACTGGCAGGGAACATTAAAAACTGACTGCAAAAGTTTTTATAGATATGTGAAAAGAAAGAGATTAGTTAAAACAAATGTAGGTCCCTTGCAATCAGAAACAGGTGAGTTGATCAAGGGGAACAAGGATATGGCGGACCAATTGAATAACTACTTTGGTTCCGTCTTCACTAAGGAAGACATAAATAATTTGCCGGAAATAGCAGGGGACCGCGGGTCAAAGGAGTTGGAGGAATTGAGTGAAATCCAGGTTAGCCGGGAAGTGGTGTTGGAAAACGGGAAAGCAGACTATTATCTAAATGGTGGCCGATTGGGAAAGGGGGAGATGCAGCGAGACCTGGGTGTCATGGTACACCAGTCATTGAGTTGGATGTTCAGCCATGATCATATTGAATGGCGGTGCAGGCTCGAAGGGCCGAATGGCCTACTCCTGCACCTAATTTCTATGTTTCTTTGTTTCTATTTCCCACTAGTTAGTCTCTCATGATCACAGCTATTTAAAATCAGAAAAATACATACATTTAAAAAAAAAATTAAATTATAAAAAATTTACCTGAAACATGTTCTGAAGATGGAAATTGTTAGAAAATTGAGAAAATTTGTAATGTGGTCAACTTGAGAAACTTACATACTGGAAAAGAT
Source organism: Leucoraja erinaceus (assembly GCF_028641065.1). NCBI lineage: Eukaryota > Metazoa > Chordata > Chondrichthyes > Rajiformes > Rajidae > Leucoraja > Leucoraja erinaceus. The sequence continues at coordinate 19,644,928 of NC_073393.1, read as the reverse complement.
TGATGGGAAATTCTACTTCAAATTAATTTAAAGGTCATGTTCGAAGAGGTAGCAATTAGTTTAGACAGGGCTGCCAACTCTCACGCTTTGAGCGTGAGACTCACGCCCTCAAGCAAACTCTCACGCCCTCACGCGCATCAGAAATTTCTCACGCTCAGTGGTGAGAAATGTTGTGATCAACGAAAATTTTAAAACTCGGATAAACTGCATGGTCCGCGAGTGTTGGAGAGCCGGGGCTGAAGGAGGGATGGGAGCAGAACCAGCGGCCGAAACAGATGCGGGGAGCCGGGACGGACGAGTGTTTGCCGGGGCCGGCGTGTTGCTCGCTGTAGCTCTGGCCATGGAGCACTCTGGACAGTGGATGTCCCGGGCGTCGGAGGTGTCAGAAGCGCCGCTGCCGCGAGAGTCTCTGTGCCAAAGGGACAGACTCTCAAAGGGCGGTAGAGAGAGAGGGGAAGGAGACAGGGAGACAGTGGGGAGAGAGGGGGGGGGGTGTGTGTGGTGAGAGGAGAGAGAGGGGAGAGACATGGGGTGGTGAATGGAGAGAGAGAAGAGGGAGGGGGGGAAGAGAGAAAGGGGTGAGAGGGAAGAGGGAAGAGAGAGAGAGAGAGGGGGTGGAGAGGGAGTAGAGGGTAGGAGAGAATGGGGAGAGAGAAGGGGAAAGAGAGAGGGGTGGTAAAAGAGAGGGGGAAGAGGAGTGGGAGGGGGAGAGAGAGAGAAACGGGGGAAAGAGAGAGATAGTGGGCAAAGAAAAGAGAGATAGACAGAGGAGAAAGAGAGGGGGAGAGAGGGCAAGTGGAAGAGTGAGGTAGGAGGGAGAAATGGGGAAGAGAGAGGAGGAGAGAGGGGGGGAAGAGAGAGGTGAGAGGAGAGACAGAGAGAGAGGGGAAAGAGAGAGGGGGGAGAGTGTGTGGAGAGGGGGAGAGAGAGGGGGAGAGAGAGAGGGGGGAGAGAGAGAGAGAGAGAGTTGGGGATAGAGAGATGAGGGGGAGAGATGGAGGAGAGGGAGAGAGAGAGAGAAAGAGAGGGGGGAGAGAGAGAGAGGAGATAGATAGATAGGGGAAAGAGGATAGATAGATAGATAGAGGGAGAGAGAGGGGAGAGAGAGGGGAGAGAGGGGGAGAGGAGAGAGGGGACAAGAGAGAGGGGACAAGAGAGAGGGAGGAGAGAGATGGGAGAGAGGGGGAGAGAGGAGAGAGCGAGGGGGGAGAGAGAGAGTGGGAGAGAGAAGAGAGAGGGGGAGAGAGAGAGTGGGAGACAGAGAAGTGAGGGAAGGGGAGAGAGTGAGAGGGGGAGACAGGGGAGAGAGAGGGGGTGAGAGGAGAGACAGAGAGGGAGAGGGAGAGAGAGAGAGAGAAGAGAGGGGGGAGAGAGAGAGAGTCTCTGTGTCGAATTTGCCCAGGTGACCGGCATGGATCAGGCTGCGGCTCGGTGCATCCTGGAGGACAACCAGTGGCTGCTGGAAGTAAGTACCAAGCACTGGGTAGAAACGGTGGAAGGTAGTGGACTTCAAATGGGGGTGGTTGGAGAAAGCATCCTGCTTGCCTGCTAGATTTTCACTTACTGTAACTGCAGGAAAAATGTTCCCGATGTTGGGGGCGTTCAGAACCATGGGTCACAGTTTAAGAATAAAGGGGGGGGGGGGGGCAGTTAGGACTGAGATGAGGACAAACTTTCTTCACGTAGAGAGTTGTGAATCTGTGGAATTCTCTGCCACAGAAGGCAGTGCAGGCCAATTCACTGGATGTTTTCAAGAGAGAGTTACATTTAGTTCTTGGGGCTAACGACATCAAGGGATATGGGGAAAAAACAGGAAAGAGGTACTGATTTTAGATGAATAGCCATGATCATATTGAATGGCAGTGCTGGCTCGAAGGGCCGAATGGCCTATTCCTGCACCTATTTTCTATGTTTCTATGCTTGAGTATATGGCAATAAAACTCGATCACTTGATTTTGAAGCATTCATGCATGGTGTAGGTATAATGTAGTCATAGAGTGATAGAGTATGAAAACAGGCCCTTCGGCGCAACTTGCCCACACCCGCCAACATGTCCCAGCTACGCTACCTGCTTTTGGTCCATACATCCAAACCTGTCCTATCCATGTATCAAAATTTTTCTTAAATGTTGGGATGGTCCCTGCCTCAACTACCTCCTCTGGCAGCTTGTTCCATACACCCATCACCCTTTGTGTGTTTAAAGTTACCCCTTAAAAAGTCACCTCTTAAAAATACTTCATACAAAAAAAATTGAAATCATACTTCTACAGTGCGCTAAAACATGATTTTAATACATCAAATTAAAAAAAGTTCCTACCCTTCTAATGAAAAATGATGAAATGATTCAATTTATTGTCATTGTCAGTGAACAGTACAGAGACAACGAAATGCATTTTAGCATCTCCCTTGAAAGGGAGACACAGGGCGTCGCGGTGTGCCCGCGCCTGCCGCCGTACATTCCATTACAGGCAAAGGTGGGTGAAGTGTCTTGCCCAAGGACACAACGACAGTATGCACTCCAAGCGGGATTTGAACCGGCTACCTTCCGGTCGCCAGCCGAACTCTTAGCCCATTGTGCTATCTGTCGCCCTGTCCTATCCATGTCTGTCTTCCACGCCCTCTCCCCACTCGGTTGCTCCACTCCCTCACCGGGTACCCCCAAGGCCAGTGATCAGTGATCGCACAGCCTCCCCTTTTCAAAAACGCTCCAATCCAATTTAAAGCATATATATTGCATTGAAGTGTAAGTTATAAGAATCGCTACAGTATGCACCATATTGCACAATTTCAAGCTGAAAAATGCAAATGTGCCATACCAATGGGAGGGGGAAATGGAAAATTGCACTCATTAACGGGGGAAATGGAGAAAATGGCTGTCGGGCAAGGCAAGACAAGTTCCAGCTGTGAGCAGATAGAGGCAACTCCCACTGAGATAAACAGGGATCAAATACTATTAAGAGAAGTAGGCTATAGTGATTAAGCTGGAAAGAATACAGAGAAGATTTACGAGGACTTGAAGGCCTGAGCAATAGGTGTCGGATAAAATAGGACTTTATGCCTTGGAGGCCGGAAGACTAAAGGGTGATCTTATAGGGATGTACAAAATCATGAAGGGAATAGATAGGGTGAATGTACAGAGTCTTTTACCCAGGGTGGGAGAATTAAGAGTCAGAGGTGATCGGTTTGAAGTGATAGTGGGGGAAGATTGAATAGGAACCTGAAGGGCACCTTTTTGGCTCAGAGGATGATCAGTACATGGAATAAAGTTCCAGATGAGGTAGTTGAGGCATGTACTACAACGGCATTAAAAAAAACATTTGAACAGGTACATAGATAGGAAAGATTTAGAGTGATGTGGTCCAAAAGTGGGAAATGGAACTAGCTTAGATGGGGCATCTTGCTCAGCATGGACGAGTTGGGCAGAAGGGTCAGTTTCCATACTTTATGACTCAATGTTAGGGATTGATTATTATATAAATGCAAAATCCACACATAATGTGAACGTTATAAGTTGGTGTGCCAGTGAAATATCTTGGAGCCCTCATTTGAAATGCTTCCCCAGTACACTTGGCCAAGGCCTGAATAAACTGACTTATTCAAGAGACTCAGCTCTGTGATGACACCTTCTCTGTATGCTAGCCCAATCTGAGCTGTAAAATTAAGAGGGTGACTCGGCCCCACGGGAAGCAATCAAGGTGCAGATTAGACACTCAAATCCCTCCAACACAGTCAATTTATTGCAATTAATTACAAAGGAGCATATTAATAAAAATGAAATTTAAATAAAGGAAGCCATTTACCTTTCAAGGAAATTTTATGACCCATTCTATTAAACAGAGCCGTGACTGGCATAAAGTCAAGGGTCCAAGTACAAATTGCACGTGGTCCTGCACTTTGCTAAGTTGTGGAAAGCCCTCCGGAGGTAAAACAAGCGATTTGATGCAGCCACATACTACCACCAATGCATTGGATAACTCTACATTGCAGTGCACATGGGTGTAACTTCAGAACATTCTAACACATGAGAAGCTAATGCTCATAAAATTTAACCCATTCAGTCCAAGGGTGAAGTTCTTCCATACAAACCCCTTAACATTTAAAAAAAAAAATTCTGACTGTTTTTAAATGTCTCAGATTTTCAGAAACATTTACAGAGGTGGGAGGGATCGTTGAAAGCACAACTTATCAGGTGGCTCTCAGGGGCCTTCATGGTTGGCAGGAGGAGAGGGGCTGAGTTGCTGCAAAAGGTGATCGTAGCGAGTGAACGCGAGGCTTGGGTTGTGCGAGTGGCATCTGGTGCACTTGGACATCATTATCATGGTCACTTGAAGAGCCACAGCCCACTGGGAGTTTGGCCCACTGCTGGCAAGGCTTGGGATGGTGGTATTGGAGCGACCAGGGCCTAAGAGCCAGTGAGATCAGGATGTATACTGAACACCATGATAGATGTTTTAATGCAGCATGGGCAGACCTCCTGCTCGTCATTACCCCCTGCAGTTAGGTAAGGTGAGGATGCCGGAGTGGTCCACCTGATTTTTCTCTCCCAGCACTGCCCGAGTAATTTCAGCAGTCTTAGTGTGTGCACTTCAATGAATTTCTATAAACTGAATGCGTTTGGGTTAACATGTTTCTATTAATTTTATTATTAAAAATTATTTCAATGCTCTGCCTCTGTTTTCTATCATGACGGAAACAAGTATGCTTTCCCGTGAGCATGTCACTATGTTTCCAAAGCACGAGACCTGATCCACTTTCAGATCTGAATGTAGCAAATGAGCACTGTGTGAATTTTACATGCTCAACTCAATGCTGTCCTTTGCTATGTGCAGGGTTGCCTTTCACCAGTCCTGCCAGGAGACTCACCTCTGCAATGCGGGCTCAAAAAATAGGGAAAATAAAAAGTTGCTCTCAAAAACTCTGCAGAATACCAGTTAATTTCTTAGCCTGCCTTTCTCCAAATCTTCTCTCAATCCGGGGAGTAAAGTTGGTAAAAAACAAACCCACCTCTATTCTTCTCAAATTGTTCATGAAAGGAACCATAGAATTAGACAAAATGGCAGGCTTGGCTTCTTTAAAATTTGAAAGAAGTGAAGGATTTATTTGGGTGCTGTTTTCTTATAATTGGTAGATGGCAGTGTGGCTATATGATTCCTAAATGGATTAAAAAACAATGAGATTTGACATGCTGGAGATCAGCGGATAGATGCTGCTGAGGAAATTCATTCATCTTAGTTTATCTCATCCTCACAGAATGAACCTTTACAGTAAAGAAAGCGAATGGCATGTTGGCTTTCATAGCAAGAGGATTTGAGTATAGGAGCAGGGAGGTTCTACTGCAGTTGTATAGGGTCTTGGTGAGACCACACCTGGAGTATTGCGTGCAGTTTTGGTCTCCAAATCTGAGGAAGGACATTATTGCCATAGAGGGAGTGCAGAGAAGGTTCACCAGACTGATTCCTGGGATGTCAGGACTGTCTTATGAAGAAAGACTGGATAGACTTGGTTTATACTCTCTAGAATTTAGGAGATTGAGAGGGGATCTTATAGAAACTTACAAAATTCTTAAGGGGTTGGACAGGCTAGATGCAGGAAGATTGTTCCCGATATTGGGGAAGTCCAGGACAAGGGGTCACAGCTTAAGGATAAGGGGGAAATCCTTTAAAACCGAGACGAGGAGAACTTTTTTCACATAGAGAGTGGTGAATCTCTGGAACTCTCTGCCACAGAGGGTAGTTGAGGCCAGTTCATTGGCTATATTTAAGAGGGAGTTAGATGTGGCCCTTGTGGCCAAGGGGATCAGAGGGTATGGAGAGAAGGCAGGTACGGGATACTGAGTTGGATGATCAGCCATGATCATATTAAATGGCGGTGCAGGCTCGAAGGGCCGAATGGCCTACTCCTGCACCTAATTTCTATGTTTCTATGTTTCTATGTCCCTATCACAACATCAAGCTGCTCACCAAATGAGTCCAATCATCTTGCCTTCAGTGCCTTATCCAGAAGACCCTTCCATCCACTCGTTAGCTTGGCCTGAACACCTCTCTGACATCAATGCTGAATTTGTTTGTCGGAAGGCTGGGTATGTTGGGATTTTTCCCCCTGGATGATAGGGGACTGATAAGTGACCTTTCAGGGATTTATAAAATGAAGAGAGGCATAGAAAAGGTGGATGGTTAGTCATTTTCCCAGGGTAGAGGAGTCTAAAACCAGAGAGCATCGGTTTAGGATGAGAGAGAAAATGTTTGAAGGGGGACTGATGGGTGAATTTTTCACACAGATGGGTGTGTGGAATGAAATGCCACAGGACACGGGGGAGAGGGGAATAATTACAATGTTTAAAAGACTTTTGAACAAATATATGACTAGGATATATGATCAAATATATCAGCACCTCTACTTCCTGAGAAGACTACGGAGAGTCGGTTTGTCAAGGAGGACTCTCTCTAACTTCTACAGGTGCACAGTAGAGAGCATGCTGACCGGTTGCACCGTGGCTTGGTTCGGCAACACTTGAGCGCCCTGGAAAGGAAAAGACTGCAAAAAGTAGTAAACACTGCCCAGTCCATCATCGGCTCTGGTTAGTTATGTTGCTGTAGGTTTGCAGACCTTCCTTCCATCGAGGGGATTTATCGCAGTCGCTGCCTCAAAAAGGCTGGCAGTATCATCAAAGACCCACAACATCCTGGCCACACACTCATCTCCCTGCTACCTTCAGGTAGAAGGTCCAGGAGCCTGAAGACTGCAACAATCAGGTTCAGAATAGCTACTTCCCCACAGCCATCAGGCTATTAAACCTGGCTCGGACAAAACTTTGATTATTAATAACCAATTATCTGTTATTTGCACTTTATCATTTTATTTATTCATGTGTGTATATATTTATATTATAGTATATGGACATATTGATCTGTTTTGTAGTAAATGCCTACTATGTTCTGTGTGCTGAAGCAAAGCAAGAATTTCATTGTCCAATCAGGTACACATGACAATAAACTCACTTGAACTTGAACTTGAAGGATTTAGACCAAATGCAGGCAAATGAGACTAGCTCAGATAGTTATCTTGGGCCGAGGGGCCTGTTTCCATGCTGTGTAACTCTAACACACAATGCAGAATTAGTGGTGAGAACGGAAGCTAGAATCTTTTTAAAAAGGAAACTGAGCGACTTTCTAAAAAAAAGGAAGAAAATAACCTGAGAAGTGTGGAATGGGATCTTTGAGAGAGAGGCTTCTGGTGTGATAATGAGAGGAGATATCAGATGAAAATCATTGCACATGGACTTTAATGACACTTCAAATTTTTTTAGTCTCTAAACCTACAGAAACAGAACTAATCAGACTGGGATTGGATCAAAGAAACTGCAGAAGCACAAAGTTCGAATCACAGCGGTGCAACTGGTTGAGCTGCTGCCTCACAATGCCAGAGACCCGGGTTCAATCTTGACCTCAGGTGCTGTCTACATGGAGTTTGCACATTCTCTCTGTGATCACGTGGGTTTCCTCTGGGTGCACCAGTGGTCTCCCACATCCTAAAGATGTGCGAGTTTATAGGTTAATTAGCCTCCACAAAATGATCACTGGTGTGTAAGGATAAAGTGGAATAACATAAAACTAGTGTGTACGGATGATCAATGGTTGGCATGGTTTCATTGGGCCAAAGGGCCTGTTTCCATACTGTATCTTGAAACTAAAGCTGGGGTTGCTTGAAGCAGTCAGCAGATCAGGCTGGAGCAGTGGGGAGAAAAACTAAGTTTTGGGTCAAAGGTTCTTCTATTGGAGACATGAGAAAAAAACAAGAATGTCAATTTGCAGAGAGGGTAAGAGGGAGAATCAGCAGTTGGAGGCAGAATAATAAAAAATGAATACATTTAAACAGAGAGGCACTGCTTTGGAGAAAATAATGGAATAATTACCTGCAATTGTTACATTGAATGTGTCATTTTCAATTCATCTTTCACATATGAATTGAATATTATGAGAGGGAATTTTATTCCAGACCTTGTATTTTTTGTAAATATTTGTGACTAATGTACATCAGAAATTCTGTTAACCTAGCTAGTATTGTGGGTTGAGGGGTTCAATGTATTCAGGCAGAAGATGAGGTGTTGGTGACGTGTGCTCAGAGCATGGGTTTCGATGGTGCAATGTGGAGTGCGGGAAGTCAAAGGCAGGGAGGTGAGAATTGAAGTTAAAGCAACCTGAAGCTTTGAGTTGTATTGTAAACCAAACCAAAGATATCATCCAATCTGTGTTTAGTTTCTCCAGATTGAGGAAATCAGAATGCGAACACCAAATAAAATGCACAGGATTAGAAGAAATACAGGTACCTCACTGCTTCACCTGGAAAGACAGACTCTACTGCTCGGTAACGGTAAGGGAAGAGATAAAAGGATTGATGTTCACCTTCTGTATTTACAAGGGACGGTGCAAGGGAAAGGGATCGGTTGGTGAGATGGGAAAGCTGGCTGGGAAGGTAATTCTTTAGAATGTTGACAGCAGAAATCGGGGGTCACATTGGGAGTGAAGAAATCCGAGTGGGTGATCTGTTGAATGTGGAGGTTTGTGAGGTCAATGCAAGAACATAGGAACTGGTAAGAGAGGAGATGAAAGCAGAACTATTGTAAAAGGAGAGCCAATGTGAAGTGTAGAGAAAGAATGTCATCAGATGGGGTGATCGAGGTGGATGGTATTGCAATAGAAGCTTAATAAGAACTGAGGAACAAAGAAGAAAAATTGGGAAGGGCAAGTGACTGTTGTGCTCATGGGTGAGGCTTTTAGGATCAGTGACTACTGTTCTATTAGCTTTAATATATTTATGCAAGACAAGAGAAAGATAAGTTTTGGTCAGGAAAAAGGAAGCAAGGGATAGGTGTGGGCAGTTGGGATCAAATGCATTCCTGGAGGAGAAACATACTTAAGAAGGAAATCAGGAGGGCAAAAAGGGGTCTGGAGATGGCTGGCAGATAATATTAAGGGAAATCCAGAGAGATTTTATGTACATATAGGGGAAAAGGGTGACAAGAGAGAGAATAGGACACCCCAGAAACCCAATTGGTTACCTGTGTGTGTGGTCGCAGGAGACAGGCAAAGACCTTAATTAGTATTTGTCCTCTGTTTTTACTTTAAGACATGTAGACTAAGGAATTTGGGACAGTTAACTGAGGCGTCACACACACACTAACCACCCCCCACACACACATTAACCTCCCGCCCACACACACACTAACTCTCCCCCTGATATTATATTAATATTATTCTTTCGCTCCTTTTAACCCATCCCTCGCCCTATCCGCTCACACATAGCCCCCAACAGCGCATGCATGGCTAGAGAGAGAGGGGACAGAAAGAGAGAGGGCAGAGAGAGAGAGAGAGAGGGTAGACACTGAGAGGGAGCAGAGAGAGAGAGGACAGAGAGGACAGAGAGGTTGGCAGAGAGAGAGACAAAGAGGGCAGAGAGGGAGGCAGAGGGAGAGAGACAGAGGGCAGAGAGAGAGAGATGCAGAGAGAGAGAGAGAGGCAGCGAGAGATGCAGAGAGGCAGAGAGAGGGGCTAGAGTGAGGGGCAGAGAGGTACAGAGACAGAGAGAGGGCAGAGATACAGAGAGGGGGCAGAGAGGGGGCAGAGACAGAGAGGGGGCAGAGACAGAGAGAGAGAGGGGAGACAGAGAGGGGGCAGAGACGGCAGGCAATCATCGACCCGAGGAAGGCTGCGGGCGGACGTGGACTCAAGGCAGGCCGCGGGCATCAATCTGAGGACCCGGAGCGAGGCGGGGTTGGGGGTTGACGTCACTCGAAGCCCGTGGAACATTTTGTGTGTGAGATGGCGCCGAGCAGACCCATTGTGATGTCATCAGTGAAAGCTCGTTGTTTAAATTCAAAGTCTTTTGATATTTTAAAACATTTTTGTAATGTCGAAAAATAAAGCATGAAATGTTCAGATAAGGTGAATTTGGACACGACGGAAAAAATAGCAACCAGAATATGTAAAAATATTATCGTTACCGCTTCGAATTTTCAACTCAAAGATTTAAAAGTAATATATATTAATTAAACAGTTTTCTCTGAATGGTCTTGTTTGATGATATTTTGTCATACCTCTTATTGACTGTGTTCAGTCCCACAGCTTGAAACTCGATGACACGTGTATTGAGGTCGAGAGTAACCCCCGCGTGAGTACCCAATGGGCCACTTAGTTCAGGGTTGCGCCTATGGCTGCTGATATAATTGGAGTCTTCCATCTCAAAATGACAATATGGCAGGAGACTGTGGCCTGTCACGGGTATCTTTGGACCTTTCAAACCCGTCTTTAAATTTGGGATGCTGGGAAAATAAAAGGAGCAGAGAATGTCACAAATATCATCAATCTTCATCATTTATATAGGCTGCCTGAAGTACTATCAATAGCAATATAGATGTGTGTGCTGAATGAGCATGTGCACATGTGCCTGTGTGGGAATGAGCACATATCAGTGCTTTGTGCATGTGTGCACCAAGTGTATGCATATTTATATGCACATGTATGTTTGCAAATATGACTGCATGGAGTGAGTGTGTGGTTGCATGAGTATGTAACAAACACACACATGTGGTTGCACGTTTATATTCATGTTTGTGCACATGTGTGTGCAGACATGTTTCTGCGTGTGCATGTGTGTGTGCGTGTGTGTGTGTGTGCATGTGTGTGTGTATATATGTGTGCGTGTGCGTGTGTGTGTGTGTGCGTGTGTGCATATTTGTGTCTTTGTGAGTGTGAAGTGAGAAGCTTCAGTTTCCCTGTTCAGAGCCCTCATGCCCTGATTGTTAAACATTAACTTGCTGGAAAGGTGGTGCCTTGCAATGATTGGCCTCTCAACCATGCCTATTTGCACCTGCATGGAAGGTCCGAGCACATTTCTGAGCAAGGGCCTAGAGGGTTTCCATGCATTGGGGAATTTATACTTAGATGTCTTTAGAGCAGACAAAAAGATAAATAAGACATAGAAACATAGAAAATAGGTGCAGGAGTGGGCCATTTGGCCTTCGAGCCAGCACCGTCATTCAATATGATCATGGCTGATCATCCAAAATCAGTATCCTGTTTCGGCTTTTTCTACATATTTCTTGATTTCCCTTAGCCCTAAGAACTAGAGCTAAATCTAACTCTCATGAAAACACTCAGTGAATTGGTCTCCACTACCTTCTGTGGCAGAGAATTCCACAAATTCACTAGGGTGAAAATGTTTTTCCTCATCTCAATCCTAAATGGCCTACTACTTATTCTGTGACCCCCAGATTATGGACTCCTCCAACATCGGGAACATTTTTCCTGCATCTACCCTGTCCAATCCTCTAAGAATTTTATATGTTTGTATAAGATCCCCTCTCATCCTAAATTCCTGTGAATACAAGCCCAGTCAACTCATTCTTTCATCATATGTCAATCCCGCCATTCCAGGAATTAACCTGGTGAATTTACGTTGCGCTTCCTCAATAGCAATAATGTTAAATTAGGAGACCAAATTAGGAGACCAAAATTGTGGTCTCATCAGGGCCCTGTACAACCGCAGTAGGACCTCCTTGCTCCTAAACACAAATCCTCTCACAATGAAATGAAAAGGTGTAGAAGAGGCAGACAGAGTGGGTGATGAATATTTCACTGAATGCGATTATTCTAACTTCGAATGTCAGCAGGCATTCACTATTCAAGACAGTGCTATGAACCTCATTACAGATTCCATTTACTTTAACAGCCTCTCTCTGTAGGCGTTCAGGAGAATCTTTACCACATGGCAGATTTAAAACACATTAAATGAGCATCAGTCAGAAGCTGCTATAAATAAACTGTAGCTTATCAAACTTCCTAATAATTAATTATGACAATGTAGGTTAAGCGCTGATTACTTTTATCATGAGAAATGATTATCATAATTTAAACTGCAGGACTGAAATTAATGGGAAAATGTATTTATAGCACTAACTTGCCTCACACCAACATCACATCACAGTTATAGTAATGGAATGGAATGAGATTTCCCAAGCCACTTTTTTAGAGCAGCTAGTTCAGTGGCACCAATGAGATCAGTAAAGCAATGAAGGACGGAGGCTTCCCTGCTATGCTTAATCCCAATGGTACTTGTGGATGATGCAGTAAAACAGGCCAGAGAAAATTTAGTTATTCACTTCCAAGCCTCGACTGAACAAACCCAATTGTATTTTAACTCTTCAAGGGTACACAAGCATATCTTCTTGGTAGGATGAACATAGCAGGAAACATGAGGCTTACATCTTTATCCCATCATATTCATTGTATGCTAACCAAATGGTGCCAGACACTCTTCTCCAAACAGCTGAGCTTTACTGAATACTGACTACTGGTAGGAAGTTGGCATTGATGTCCACAGCGTTTGGTAGCCCTGAGATTTATCTCTGTGCCAGGTTTCCCTCATCATGGATGCAATCTGTGTTGTTTTACGCATGTAATACAAACAGCTGCACCAACTCAGCAGTGTAAATTGGAGATTGATATGTTCTTAGTAAGGGTGTCAAAAGTTAGGGGGCGAAGGCAGGAGAAAGGGATTGAGAGAGAAAAATAGATCAGCCATGATCGAATGGCAGAGCAGACTAAATTGGCTGAATGGCCTAATTCTGCTCCTATGTCTTATGATCTTATGACTTACCAAAATACATCATCACACACTTGTCCATTAAATTCCATCTGCCATTCCATGGCACACTTCCCCAGTTGATCCAGATTCTTTTGTAACCTATGATAACTTTCCACATTGTTCACCAAAACACCAATATCGTGTCATCTGAAAATTCATGAACTATGTTGACTACATTGTGGCTGGCTAGCTCATACTAACCTCATGCAGGTAAGGTTAGATCATATGTGATCCAGAGTGAGCTAACCAACTACCATGACCATTAATCCTGTCAAAGGCTTTGTTAAAGTCAATCTAGACAATGTTCATTGCCCTGCCCTCATCAATCTTCTTGTTAACCTCATCAAAAACTCAAATGTGTGAGTCAAGGTTTCTCACATGTAAAGCCATGCTGACTATTCTTAAGCCCTTGTCTATCCAATTGCTGACGGATCCTATTCCTCAGAATCTCCAGTAACCTTGTAATTTTCTTACAGGAAAAATAAGTCTGCAGAGGATGCAATCAATCTCTCTTACAGTACATTCAGCTCTGAATCATGTTGACAAAAGAACACCTATGTCAGAATACTCTTGATTGAACACAGCTCAGCCTTCAATACCACAATAAGCTAATCTCTAAAGTTCTGCAGTTCAGACAAGGAGCCCCCATCTGCATCGTCATCTAGATTTCCGGACCGTCAGGCATCAGTTACAATTGGTCAAACATTTTTCTCTTCCCTAACACTCAACACTGGTGTGTCTCAAGATCGAATGCCCATTCTCCTGCTCTACTCCAATACTGTGGCCAAGTGCAATGCCAAAACTATGTTTAAATTCGCCGATGATGCCACTGCCGACCAGATTAACAACAGAGAGATATAATATATAGAAAAGAGTTTGAGAACAACCTAGCCCATCAGCAAGCCAAAATAATTAGTTGTTCACCCCCTGAAACTGTAGTATGGTGAAATCAGACCAGATAATCTCGTTAGTGTAGACAAAAAATTCTGGTCTAACTCAGCGGATCAGGAGCATCTCTGGAGCGAAGGAATGGGTGGTGTTTCGGGTCGAGACCCTTCTTCAGACTGAGCACTTTGGTGTGTTGCCTGAGGAAGATTTGAAGCATCATCAAGGATGCCTATCTTTTGGTCCATTCATTTACCTCTCCCCTACCTTTTGGGAAGAAGATCTAGGAGCTTGAAAGCTCAGACAACCAGATTTAAGAACAGCTCCTTCTCCATTGATAAAAGACTGCTGAACCAAACACTTTAACATGCTGTTCCTAGAGGTGCTGCCCTGTACTATAACACCATTTCATTCACTTATTCATTTTATTGTTCTACTGTTTTAGAGTTGTTGTATTTATCATTACTGCATGTGTACTGTTTGTTCTGAGCTTGTGAAAAAAGAATTTCATTGGTATTGTTATTACCTGTATTGCCATATGTAGAGATAGTGAAAATGTGTTGTGCTATCCAGATGAATCGTACAATACATGGGCACATCATGTAGTGTTAATAATAATCGAGTGTGGAATTTAGCATCATACCTACAGAGAAAGTGCAGATAACAATGCAAGGGCCTCAGTGAGATTGATTGGAAATTCAGGAGTTTATCCTTGGCGTATGAGAGGCCTGTTGAGTAGGCTGATAACAGTGGAGGAGAAGCTGTTATTGATGCGAGTGGTACATGCTTTCAAGTTTCTGTACCTTCCCAAATCAGTGCGGGAGAGGAGAGATGACTGGGTGTTCAATGGTGCTTTATTGTCACATGTGTGAAGTGCAAACGCACAGTGAAATTATTTTCTTACAAACAGTTCAGTAGAGTACTGCCATGCCATCACCGATTAGCAATTATACAGAAATAGTCCACTGAGCCAGTATGAAGGGATGCCATGTTTTGCAGCCATTTCCGAATCCCATCGACGATCCAGTTGTTATGAGTGGTGACCGATTCAGATCGCAGGGTGGCGCCTGCATGGCCATAAGTAGTCGCCCAAAGAGTCGTACCTTTCTCTAGTCGCCGCTGGATTTTCAACATGTTGAAAATTATCAGCAACCTGCTGCGACTATGACGGGTGCCGAAAAAAATCGCATAAGTGGGGCAGGCTCTTAACCTTCCTATTATTAAATTCAATTCCCGTTGCAATAAAGAATTCATTCTTTTAGTTTCCGAATTACTTGTTGAACCTGCTTCCTCAATTTTTGTGAGTCCTATATTGGACATACAGGTTTCTCTGCATCTCAGAGCACTGTAATACTTACCATTTAGATAAGAACCCTTTTTTTAAATAATTTCCCTGCCAATGTAGAATTTTCCTACATTATACCTCATTTGCCAAATTTTTGCCTACTTACTGAATGTTCCAATATCCCTCTATAGCCTCCTTAAATGTTCTTGGTGTCATCATGCGTCACCCAAGCAGAGTATACCCAAGCAACATTTGGCAATTCAACAGGCTCTGAGCTTTTACCTGCAGATGAGCATGGCTTCAAAATCACCAACATCTTTCGGGGCAAACTTGACTTGGAATTCCAGTGCATCCATTGCAGCAATCGTTCCAGTATACGGCTCCACGATGAAAGGCGGGTTGTTGGTATCAACACTTAGATGAGGAAAACTGCTTGCAGTGGAACTCCTGGACCCGCTGCCGGTCTGAATAGCTTTGTTCAATGAATGGATGGCAATTGACCTGTTTGAAGCTTGAAATAGACATGAATAATTGAAAAAGATTGACATGTCAGTTCATATCGCTATTCCAAAATGTTAAAGCACAGAGATACAAAACACTGTAAATGATGAAATCTGCAGCAAAAAAAGACAAGCTGCTTGAGGAACTCCATTGATAATGGTGTAAGCAAATACGATGGTGGCATTTAAGAGGGTTTTAGATAGGTACATGAATATCCTGGGATATGGATCACATGCAGGCAGAAGAGATTAGTTAACTTGGTATCATATTTGGCAGCCATTGTGGGCTGATGGGCCTGTTCCCATATTGTACAGTTCTACATCCTGAACAGGCACATAAACTAAACAATATGATTTTAAAGATGGTGTAGGATTGCGAGACCTGATGGTAGCATTCAGCAGTCTTTGCAAAGGGCAGAGCAAGGGTGCTGAACTGTGACTAAACAAAGGAGATCCTTTGTAAAGAGGTGCAGAGTACCCATGGGAATAAATCATTTAAAACTTTTTAAACACCTGCATTTTGAAGTTTGAATTTCTTTACCAATCTTTGATCCTAAAGCTTCGGAAGCATGCAGAGAAGGCACAAAGAAAATCTGCTAGAATGATACCAGCAATGAGGGATTTTAACTAATTGCAGAGACATGATAAACTCCTCATAGCAGATTAAAGGAATGCACAAGCGATGGAAATCTGAATTTAAAAAGGATAATGTTTCTGCTAGCAAAAGGATTTATAGTTAGAGGACATAGATTTAGGGTTATTGGCAAAATAATAGACATTGGCTGAGATACTGCATGTACTCTTTGACTCCTTATTGGGTGCAGATTTTATAAAATGAATCCTTAAAGAGGTATGAAATGTGTCTAATGGACTAATGTACTGGATGTCTGTATGGACAGAGCACACATGGATATTAGGATTATCTGTGGCCATGTGGGACATGAGAAAGGACTGGAGAGGGATTCAACAGTCCTTTATTGTCACGTGCACCATTTAAAGTACAGTGAAATTCGATTTACCATAGTCATACCAGAAAAAAAGCAACAAGACACACTACATAAAAGTTAACATAAAAATCTACCACAGTGGATTCCCCACATTCCTCACTGTAATGGAAGGCAATAAAGTGTAATCTTCTTGCTATGAAATTAGAAGAAAGATAATTAATATATAAAAATATATATATATGACTAGAGCCAGGATTTTGACATAAATGCCATGTGCCTTTTCATGCCTTTTTTGATGATTTCACCAGGATAATGCCCTTTTCACGATCGAGTACCTAAATCAGCCTTTTTTTGCTGTTTTGCTAAAAGGTCATGCTATTTTCTCTAGTTGTACCGTGATTACAATGATATTTTCTATGTTAACACGTTAATATTAATGTTATTATTAACGTGTTAACATAGTATAACTTACAAGAAAACTTCCACCACAGGGGTGAAACCGGTGGCGCTATCGTCAGTCATTCATTTGTTTGTGCTGCTGCCCACTGGTTCAGTCTTCTCCAGGATCTATTTAAGAAAGAACTGCAGATGCTGGAAAAACCAAAGGTAGACAAAAAAATTCTGGAGAAACTCAGCGAGTGAGGCAGCATCTATGGAGAGTAGGAATATGCGATGTTTCGGTTCGAGACCCTTCTTCAGACTAATGTGGGGGGGGGGGGGGGGGGCAAGAAAGGAAGAAGTGGAGACAGTAGGACTAGAAGGAGAGTTGGGAAGGGGGAGGGGAGAGAAGATAAGGGCTATCTACAATTAGAGATGTCAATGCTGGAATGTAGACTACCCAAGCGAAATATCCAAGCTTGTCTCCTCACTACATTTACTGCTGGCTCCAGTCGCAAATCTGAGTTTTCGAGTGATCTGTGCAAGCCATTCATTGATGCTGGAATACCACTGTGGAAATACACAGCAGAAAGTATACCAAGCAAGTCATTATTACGGAAAAATTATGTTGACAGCAACTTCAACATTGTTGTGCAGAAAATTAGAGATGAAGTTGCATGCAACAAAATATGGATCTCAATAGACGAGCCAACCGATGCTGTGGAGAGATATGTTGCCAATGTGGTCAACTGGAGGCAGGTCAACCATCAAAGGAGTATTTGTTGACATCGGAGGTATTGGAGAAGTCAAACAGCTCAACTATTGCTCAGTTGGTTACATCTTCACTTGCTGTAAGGTATAAAACACGAGAATGTTCTTCTGTTTGTGACTTAAAGTTTTATTCCTCAAAATATTGCATTTGACATGCTTAGCTCATGTACTTCATAGAATTGCCAAGCACATACCTAGCTTGTTTCCAAATGTTGCGGCGCCTATCGTTTCCAAGTGTGGCGGCGCCTATCGGCAGCAGTCCATCTGTCTTTTTTTAAATTGTTGTCTCCTTAAATGTATGGCTTGACCCTAGTTTTTATTATTTTTCTTTAGCTGTGTATATGTGGGAGGTGGGGTGGGGGAAACCGTTAATCTCTTCCCCGTTCGGGTCCCGACATTTTCCCGTCGGGTCTCTGGTGTCATTGGGCCTAACTTCGTGGAGTTGGTGGCGGCCTCCGGCCGGGACCAACCTGTGGGCTCCAGTCGCGGAGCCTGCGGACCTGACATCGCGGAGCTGGCCGTCTTCGGAGTGGGAGCTGTGGTGGCGCGCAGCTGCGACCCGACCGGATCTTCGGAGGCTCTGGCCACAGGCCCGGTGGATGATAACATCGGGAGCTCCAGCAACGGCAACTTCTCCCGCTAGAATCGCGGGGTTTAAAGGACACGGAGCGGGGCCTAACATTGCCCCGCGTGGCTTAAACAGCCACAGGACTTATCATCGCACACCGGGGGCTTTAACAACGGGATCCGCAGTTCGCCTCGACGCTGCAGTTGGACTGCTGGACCGTGGGAGAAGAACAAAGGAAGAGATAAGACTTTGCCTTCCATCACAGTGAGGAGGTGTTGGAGATCCACTGTGATGGATGTTTATTTAAACTGTGTTAAGTGTGGGTCTTGGGTTTTTTTGTAATGTAAGACTGTAGAAAATGCAATTTCATTCAAACCAAGCTGTTTGAATGACAATAAAAGGCATTCTATTCTAAATGTCGATCGCCTAGTTTCCAATGTCAAGAAAATCCTCCTCAAAGCACTGTCACGTGTGCAGTTGTTCAAGGAAATGGCATCCGAGATTTTGCTACCTCCTCAGCCCGTTTTGACTGGGTGGGGTACATGGGTCTCTGCTGTACTCTACTATGCTGCAAATTTTGAAAATATAAAATAAATCGTCAACTGTTTTGAAGAAGAGGAATCTGCTGCAGTCAGGATTGTCAGTGAAATCATGCAGGAAAAGTCCATCGTGATCTTGTGTTTATTACTTCCAATTTTGCAAACTTTCCACAAGCTATCGCTTCCCTTTAGAAACGTGGCGAACATTAGTGAATAACTTGCAGGTTTTCTACAAAGTAACTGACGATATTCGTAAAGCTCCTGGCGATGTAGGTAAAGACATACAAGGAAAATGTGAGAGAGTGATTTTAGCTAACAAAGATCTTGAAGAAATACAAAACATAGCTAAAGTTCTCAAAGGCAGTTGTAATGCACAAGATATCAACATGAATATAGAGTCTGTAGCTTGTTTTGGGTATGCACCAGTGACCTCAGCTGAGGTAGAAAGAGGTTTTTCACAACTGAAGCATATTCTGTCTGACAGACGGCCTAGTTTAACACCAGATAAGTTGAAAAAAAATGCTAGTAATTATGTGCAACCAGGCAACTTTGATCATTTAATGTAGAATACCTTTATATTATCATTTTAAACCATATGTTGGTGTTGGTAATAAATGTCTTTTTATGCCTTCTTTTGCCAATAAATGCCTTTTTCTTGCCTTTTTTGTCATTTTTATTATGCCTTTTTGCCTGCCTATTTCAGTATTTTTTAGTGCCTAAACATCCAGGCTCTATATATGACCATTCTTGACTCCTAAATAAAGAAACAAAAAAAGTGGTTCAGAACAGTATTTCAGAGTGGCTGGAGAAAGGCCTTAGACTTCCATCTAACCCCTTCTGTAGTGCATGTAGAGCAAAGATTTGAATATTGTAAACAAAATAAAATGATTTAATACATGTAGTTCAAAGGAGTCGGCAGAATTATACTGGGGAATGTTCACTCTTTGGACAGAACACAGTCTGGGTAGAGAAAAGAAAGGACTATGCAGACAAGCAACCTTCACGTGGCATAGCATATTAGTGGGAGGGATGATGGCTGTAATGCAAGGGGCTCAACTTGTGCTTGTCGATGGCAATGCTGAGGTACAGAAGGCACAGTTTGGGTCGACACCTCTCAGCCATTTCCTTTTTATTATCTCAATTATTTACATTATTGTTGTTGTCACACAATGGAGAGGTTACTGCAAAGGGGAAATTGACCTACAAGGCAAGACAAGCACAGCATTACTTCCCCAGCTATAATTCCCCATCTTGATCTGCTAGCAGGGTGATGTGGTTTGGCCTTCCATCCAGGGGAACCTTGAGACAAAACAAACAAGGCAGGGTGCTTTACCAGTTATATCCTCAATGAATGCTTCTACGTCAGGCACTGATGAAATTGTTTCAGGGTGGTCACCTCTACCACCTCCGTTCATCACTACCTTCCAGGTGTAATCCAGCGCCCCGGGACCTTTGTTAGTCACCGCGATTCTACAAAGTACAAGACACAATTGGTTAATATGATGTTATTTAAGAGAACTGTTATGCTCCACTTGTATTTGCTTTCTCAGTAGGTGTGCAGCTAATTCACCCCAAAGGCAGTGTCTTTGGGAGGGAGCAGAGCAAAACTACATAGATGAGTTCAGGAATGTGATTGACACTTCACTGTCCCCTCATTTCATAGGACGATAGGAAATGGCAGTACTATGAACAAATACAAAAAAATCCAGGAACAGAGAGGGAAGGAAAGAATGAGATTACCCAGTGAGTGGGGGTCAGGCTGGAAGGATGATAATTTCCAGGGATTAGGATTCAGACAGGAAGGAGAAGAATTCCAGGGTGTGAGGAATTCAACAGGAAGGAGAGTATCCAGGGATCATGGAGCAGGTGTCAGTCAATAAAAAGGGGAATATCCAGTAATCCGGCAAGCCACACGCTGGGAACGTCCCAATCAAGCTCTCCAGCAGGTCCGCCTCGTCTGCCGTAGACCGAGGACTCACTCACTGAGGGTGGAGGATCAGCCTGAGCGATCCAACTCGCCCACTGCCGACTCCGAGCGCCTTGAGCCAACAAGGTTAATGGGATCTGCCACAAGCAACCGCCGAGCATGTAGATGGACCGTTGAGAGTGAAGTGGACTGTCGTGGGCATGGTGGACCGTTGAAAGCATAGGAGGGCTGCCGAGAGCCACCAGGTGGGGAGTTACCGAGAATGAAGGGGGGACCTGGCAGGAGGCTGCTGATAACAAAGGGGGAATCTGGCGGGGGCTCCCGAGAACAATGGGGAACCCGGCGGGGGACAGCGTGCTGCCATGCAGGCAGAAAGATAGGACTGTTAGGTGACTTTGTAACTTTAGTAACCTTGACGATGCCAGAAACGGGGCAACACGTGTGTACTGCCCAGGTGAGGTCTGCTATATGTTTTTATGGGGTTGTATGTAAAACAAAGCATTTCACTATACCTAGGTACATGTAACAATACAGTATCATTTAATCCATTGAGAGAGCAGGAGAGATCAAGCGTAGTACAATAGCTGGGGAAGTAGACACCTTGAAATCGGGGAGAAAAATGCTGGAAATGATCTCAAGCCATAATCACATTGAATGGCTCAAAGGGCCGAATGGCCTACTCCTACACCTATTTTTCTATGAAACAATCAGCAGGCTAAGCAGTGAGTGTGGAGTTGTAAACAGAGATGTTTCAGAATAATATCCTTTCTTCAGCACTGGGAAATGTCCGAGGTAAAATAATATGTTAAATTTCAGAAACAGGGTGGGAAAGGGGCAGATAGAAACAGTAGAGCAGGAGAGATTGATTAACAGTATTGGTGTTGGTTAAAGGTGAGAGAAGGCAGCAGAGGATAATGAATAATGAAACATCACAGAGGGAGGTGTAAGAAGCAGGTGGCAAAGTTACCACGAGGGGGAAGCAAAATTCCGAATAGGAAAAGTAGTGAATGCTGAGGGGGTGAGGAGTCTACAGCCCCGGTGTCAGAAGATGGCTTGCAGTTAGGTAGCTCTGTTTCAACCAGCATGGACATGATGGTCCCCTGAGATCATCCAAGCGCAAATGCAAATGATTCACTAATGACAAAAATAGTTGCTTATTGCTATTTCAAACAGCTCAGGTGTCATCCATGTGGGTGCTGTGAGAGGCTGGTTTCCTGTGAATGTCCCAACACTTTTCCCGTATCAGACAAGTATGGTACAATTTCTACAGCAAGGTTTAAACAGCATATTGTATAATGATTGCATCACGTTGCTGTGCTCTGTGCACAAAAAGATTTTGTGCTCAGAGATGCCAGCAAGAAGTATAATTTTTTAAAATCCATGTTAAGTGCTGTTTGGCTACATTAGCACTGTCCATTGTGCAGAAATTCAATCCCACACATGCAAAAACATCCTTATGTGTTAGAATTTCACGCCTTGTCTTGAAACTTGGCATTTTGTTCATGCAACATTCTATCTAGAGAATATGCAGCACGGAAGAGGTGTTATTATTGTTTGCTATTCTCGTGTTTATCATCAATCAATTTAATTTGCAATGAATTTGCAAGGGGTGGGGGGGGGGGGGCGGTTGGAAATGACTGAGAAAGTAAAACCTGGCTGCTGTGTTTCACAGCTATGCTTGGAGCGCCAGGACTAAAATGTTTATTGACGAGGGATTTCCAACAAATTCTGTTAACCAATTCCTTCTGACAGATTCACACCCAGTGGCTATTAATAATCCTCCATCATCTCTTTCACCGTTAGTTCATCTATATGGCTCTTAAATAGATTTTTAGATATCAGGGGATCAAAGGAATGGAGCTATTCCAGAAAAGAGACACATAGTGATAAGCATTAGCCATGGTGAGGGACCAAATGGCCAATTCTGCTATTTTAAATGCCTCTTTGTTCAATCATGTCTGCTGTCCTGTTATCTATGAATGATCAATCATCTAACTCAATATTCAGCCATACGCCATTCCACCCAAATGATCTATGAATGGTCCACATGAACCTCCTTCCAATCTTTTTCACCTCACCCTTTCAATGAACCTTACTTTTCTTCCTTTGTATTTATCAAGTCTCCACTTTGCTGTTGGCCTCAACTACTCCATATGGTGGCAAGTTGCACGTTCTAACATTGGCCGAAGTAAAGAAGATTCTGCTTATTCCTTATTGAATTTAATTGCTGCTATGAGTACAGAGAATATTTATGGGGATGTTGCCAGGACTCGAAAGCCTGAACTATAGGAAGAGGGTGGGTAGGCTATGAATTTATGCCTTGGGGTGTAGGAGGCTGAGGTATGATCAAAGAGAGGTGTATAATTCAAGAGTGCAATTTATGAGGTGAAGGCAGTCTTTTACACATGATAGGGGAATCAAGAGCTAAAGAACATACATTTTAGGTGAGAGAGTAAAGATTTAATAGGAATCTGAAGAGCAACTTTACTCAGAGAGTGATGGGTATGTTGAACAAGCTGCCAGAGGAAGTAGTTGGACAGGTACATGGATCAAAAAGGTTTAGAGGGATATGGGCCAAGTGCAAGCAAATGGGATAAGCTTGATCAGCATGGAAAAGTTGGGTTGAGGGGCTATAGATGATGTTATGACACTATGAATGCAACCTATTGCATAGGTCAACTTCCATTGTGTTAATGGCCTAGAGCTGAAGGAATATCTCGAGCCGATCAGCACCCACAAAGCACTTGAACCAAGGGCAGAATTGAAAACAGCTGTACTTGCCGTTACCCAAGTGCTGGAGTAGCTCAGCAGGTCTTGCAGCATCTCTACACAACATGGATAGGTGACGTTTCACATCAACACTCTTCTTCAGATGGAATGGTGGGATGGGGGGATGGAGGAGAAAGCTTGAAGAGAGGTGGGAGTGGGACAAAGCCTGCACGTGATAAGTGGATACAGGTGAGGGAGGTTTTGATTGGTAGGTGGTTGGACAAAGGCTACGGATGGAAAAACCAGAGGGGTGTTTGCAGGTTGGAGACCAAGTGTAGACCAGTCGAACAGTTGTGCTTGGTTCATCAAGGCCTGTTGGATCTCCCGGTTGCTAACCATTTTAACACCCCTTCCAATTCCCATACTAACCTTTTTGTCCTCGGCATTCTCCATTGCCAGAAGGAGGCCACATGCAAATTGGATGAACAGCTCCTCATATTCTACTTGGGTAGTTTACAACCCAATGGTATGAATATTGAATTCTCTGATTTTTGGTAATCAACCTACACACAATCCCCACCTCTCCCCTCCTTGCCTACCCCTTGTTTCCCTGTGCCCCAGCTGGATGCGCACCCATCATCTTCCACTTACATTCGCTTCACATTTCGTGCCTCATCTACCATTATTTCTTTATCCCACACTTTTTGGCTTTTCATCTTTGGTCTTTGGTAAGGGCAAGTAACTCCACACCAATAGACTATGATGCAGCCCTGCAGTACAAATGATTCTTTCACACTTCTTCTGTGCCACGTTTTCAATGGTTATCCTTAAAATCAAGATTTAGATCAGTGGTAGGTGAATTTCATAATGCATTGACAGAAGGAGCTAGGGAGATCTCAGCTCACTGTGTGGGTTTTCGACAGCCAAATTAGATAGAGATTTTTCATGAAGATTGGAGTCCCTTTCAAAGATGAAAAAAATCAAAGATGAACATTTGTCATTGCTTTTGGAGTAGAGTAGTTAATCTCTCCCTACCCCAATCTGACGATCACAACTGTTTTAAGATCTCCTTAATCTCGGTACCAAAGAAAAGCAAGGTAGTGTGCCTTAATGGCCACAGTCCAGTGGCTCTGACATCCATCATCATGAGATGCTTCAAGAGCTAGTCGTGGTGCACATTAACTACAGCTTCCCAGACAGTCATTATCCATTGAAGTCCTGATCAGATTTTAGAGATTCACTGATGTACAGAGGGATCTTGGGGTCTAAATCCATAGTTCTCTGTAAGTAGCAATACAAGTAGATAAAGTAGTAATGAGGGCATATGGTATGCGTAATTGATAGACACAAATAGCAGGAGTAACTCAGTGGGGCAGGCAGCATCTCTGGAGAGAAAGAATGGGTGACATTTCAGGTCGAGACCCTTCGTCAGTCTGGTTAGGGATAAGGGAAACAAAAGATATAGATGACGATGTAGAGAGATAAAGAACAATTAATGAAAGATATGCAAAAAAGTAACGGCGATAAAGGAAACAGGCCATTGATAGCTGTTTATTGGGTGAAAACAAAAAGATAGTGCGACTTGGGTGGGGGAAGGATAGAGAGAGAGAGAATGCCGGGGTTACTTGCAGTTAGAGAAATCAAAATTCTACCACTGAGCTATAAGCTGCCCAAATGAATTATGCGATGCTGTTTCTCCAATTTGCGTCAACATCACTCTGACACTGGAGGAGACCTCCATTGTGGGAATGGGAAGGAGAATTAAAGTGTTTAGCAACCGGGAGATCAAGTAGGCTCAGGGGGATCGAGCGAAGGTGTTTAGCGAAACGATCGCCCAGTCTACGTTTGGTCTCGCCGATGTATACAAATCCACATATTGAACAACGGATACAGTAGATAAGGTTGGAGGAGGTGCAAGTGAACCTCTACCTAACCTGAAAGGACTGTCTGGACAGAGTCCCTGGACAGACTCCCTGGACAGAACCGCATCTTCTGCGGTTGCAGAGGAAGGCACCTTGGGTGGGAAGGGATGAATTAACCAGGGAGCTTTCACTCAACAAGCAGCTAACAATGGCCTGCTTCCATTATCATCATTACTTTTTTGCATATCTTTCATTCATTGTTCTTTATCTCTAACATTTCCCTTATCCTTTACCAGTCCGAAGAAATGTGTCAACCCGGAATGTCACCCATTCCTTCTCTCCAGAGATGCTGCCTGTCCCGCTGAGTTACTCCAGCATTTTGTGTCTATCTAGGGCATATGGTATGCTTCAGGAAGTTACGTTGTTAGCTTTATAGTACTTTGGTTAGGCTGCATTTAGAGTATTGTGTGTAATCTGGTTGTCCCATCACAAGAAAGATGTTGAGCCTTTGGAATGGAGAGTATTAGTTACAAGGAGAGGTTGGACAATTTTGATTGTTTTCTCTGGAAGGTTAGTGGTTGAGGGAAGACCTGATTAAGGTATATAAAATTATGAGAGACATTGAGAGGGTCGACAGTCAGAATCTTTTTGCCAGGGTGGAAACATCGAAGACAAGGGAGCAATGCTTTAAGGTTAGAGGGACAAAGATTAAAGATGTGTGGGGCAAGATTTTTTTATTCAGAGTGTGGTGGATTTCAGGAATGCGCTGCCGGGGGTAATGGTAAAGGTAGATATGATAGTTTTTTTAGATAAGCACATAGATATGCAGGAAATGGAAGGATTTGAATCACATGCAGGCAGAGATTAAATAAATTGGCATAGTTCAGCATGGACTGAAAGGCTTGTTTCAATGCTAAATAATTTATGTTCTATGTTCTCCTACCCGGTGGGAGATTGCAACCTTCACGTGGTCCGCCCTGTTTTGACGAATGCAATCAACCTGGCATGCACAATCACTTAAGATCAAATAAAACAAGTTGTCTTACAACTTTAGGCTGTGCACGCCATACGCAAGAAGAAGATTGCAACGGGCCACATCTACCTGGTCCTGCACTCATTGCTGGAATGTCATACTCTTATTTGTTGGCTATTGTTCTGTCTTTCAATACATATAATCCCAACTAAACACCTCCAAACTCCTGGACCTAGGAAACAGCACCCGTCTCTACAACTGGATCCTCGACCTCCTGACCTTTAGACCACAATCCATGAGGATAGGCAACAAAACATCCTCCATGATAATTCATAAAAATAGATGTGTTTTCAGCCCCTTGCCCCGCTCCAGTCAAACTGCAGATGACACCACCGTAATGGGTTCAATCTTGAACAATGATGAGACGAAGTACAGGAAGGAGATAAAGGGCTTGGTAACATAGTGTTAAGACAAGAATTTCTCCCTCAATATCAGCAAGTCGAAGGAGCTAGTTAATGACTTCAGTAAAATAAGTGGTGTGCATCCCCAGTCATCAATGGTGACGGAGCGGAGATGGTCAGGACCTTCACGTTCCTTGGTGTAAGTTATCAATTTGTCCACCAACAATCACCAACTACTTTTAAGCTTCAACAAAAAAAGCATACCTACACCATTACTTTCTAAGACGACTAAGGAAACGTTATATGTTTCCAAAAGCTCTTACCTATTTCCAGAGATGCAATGTAGAAAGCCTCCTATTGGGATGCATTATAGCTTGGCTTGACAACAGCTCTACCCAAATCAGCAAGAAATTGCAGAATGCTGTGGATGTAGCCCAGGCTCTCACACAAACCCGCTTCCAATCCCATCAACCCCATTCGCATTGTTCGTATTATATACCATGGAAGCTGATAATTTTCTTGTCAGTGATAGAAACATAGAAAATAGGTGCAGGAGGAGGCCATTCGGCTCTTCGAGCCAGCACCACAATTCAATATGATCAAGGCTGACCATCCAGAATCAGTAACATGGTCCTACTTTCTCCCCCATATCCCTTGATTCCGTTCGCCCCAAGAGCTCTATCTAACATCCCCCACATCAGGTTGGGTTTTTAAACATAACACTTTAATGATCAAATCCTCAATAAATGTCAACGTGGCCAGATTCCGCAAACATCACAGAAACCCATTTCCCACCTTACTGCTTCAGTGCAAACCAAACACGGCCTGTGTGTGGTCTTCCACTTCATGGCAATGGCAGCAGATACTGCCCCCCTTTGACGTGACACAGAATAATTATTTAGAGATACAGCATGGAAACAGGCCATTCGGCCCAACTATCCACTGCGACCATTGATCTCACCTTCGCAATAGTTCTAAGTTATCCCACTTTCTCGCCCACTCCCTACGTACTAGGGGTAATTTACAGAGACCAATCAACCTACAAACCCGCACGCCTTTGGGATGTGGGAGGAAAACAGAACACTCAGAGGGAACCCACACCGTCACGGAGAGAATGTGCAAACCACACACTAATAAGAACCGATGTCAGGATGGAACTTGGATCACCCGCGCGGTGAAGCAGCAGCTCTACCCGCTGCGCCACTGGGCTGCAACATTCTCAACATCAATGCACGGGTTATAGAACTGGATTGACCACAGTGCCGCACGACCTGGCAGCGGCAATGCAACCCGTTCCTCCAGCGGAAATATCTGTCTCTATACTCAGCATGTTGAAACACAACCAGATCTCACAAGTTTCACTAACACGGTGAAAGAATGGGTGATGGGAATGTTGCTGAATGTCAAGGGGAAAAAGTGAGACTCCATTTGATGGCCTTAGCCATGACTGGACATCAGTATTGTAGTATAAAACATCACTTTTTATTCCAAGTATAAATAATGGTGAATGGTTGCTCCACTGATTTTAAACTGCCTCGCTACGTAAAGGGACTGTCCCACTTACGTGTACTTGGCACGCAAATTACGCGACCTTGTGGTTGCGTTGAGCCGCGGTGGTCCCGCGAAGGTCGCGCTCGATTTCATGCATACGCACAGCCGTCTGGAGCGCGTGACGTCATTTGAAGATGGACACAAAGCTGGAGTAATGCAGCGGGACCGGCTGTGTCTCTGGAGAGAAGGAATGGATGATGTTTTGGGTCAAGACTCTTCTTCAGTCTGAAAGGAAGGGTCTTGACCCAAAACTTTACCCATTGCTTCTCTCCAGAGATGCTGCTGGTCACGCTGAGTTACTCCTGCATTTTGTGTCCATCTTCAATTTTCTTGGCCCCGCTCTGGGAATAGAAGTGGGGGCGGATCCGGGCCGAGCTCGGTGATCATTCGCCTGCTTCTGCTGCTGTTGGCTGCGGCCATACGATGCAGGTGAGACATTGCGTCGCGCCAGGGTCTTGGGCCTGTCCCACTTTGGCTGTCAGTTCTGCGACAGGCCGTTGGCGTGCAAAGATTTTGTTCGCTACAAAAATTTCGGAGCCCCGCGCGATGTCGCGCACAACTATATACCCCTCTGCGCTTCTCAGTGGAACCGGCCCCGTGAGGCCATACAATGCCCATGCACCTCAATGCGACCACGAGGTCGCGTAATTTGCTTGTCAAGGACATGTAAATGGGACAGGCCCTTAAGTCCACAACTTGTGAAGTAGGGTTTTCCTCATCTGAACCTCAGAGATATGGCATATTATGACAGTGCACCCAAAGAGGCAGCTCTTTGTCCTCCCCTACTCCCTCACTTCTCATTCTCCTTCTACTGCTGCCATGCAGTGGGCAAGGCCTGTGCCTTCCCTGGAGTCAGCTTGTGGCGAATGCAAGAGGTAATGTAGATGCATGGCAACATCTCAAAACAAATTTGTAGGAGTGTCTCCTGATCTATCCAACCTCAGAATGAGGACCCCCGTGTTAGTTGCTACAAAGCTTCTCTGTTGCAATGCCTGAGTTAGTCAGAAATTATTAGCAATGCCTACCGGAAGTGGCGGCGCTGGTGAACGGCTGCGGCTCGCCTGCAGTCCGTTTGCCTTTACTTTTTTGTGTCGTTTTTTTTTTGTTTTGTCTAGTTAAGTTTTTGGTTTTTAGGTTGTGTTTGTGGGGGGGGGGGGGGGGGGGGGGGGGGGGGGGGGGGGGGGGGGGGGGGGGGGGGGGGGGGGGGTTTGAAACGGGGTTTGCTGTCTCTCCTTTCGGGGAATGCAACTTTTTTGTCGTATCCCCCTTCTCTGCCTCCGTCTGCGCTGAGGCCTAATGGCGGAGCTGGCGACCTCGAGACTCCGGAGGCAGAGCCAGTCAGGACTTGCCCTGGGCTCGCTCCCGTGAGGGCGGTCCGGCTCAGGGCTGGAACGGCGCTCCCGTGAGGGGCTGTGGCGCTCCCGTCGGGGCAGCCCAGCCCGAGGGTGGAACGGCACTCCCGTCGGAGCGACCCAGCTCGAGGGAGGAACGGCACTCACGTGAGGGCGATCCGGCTCGGGGCTGGAACGGTGCTCTGGTGGATGGGACGGCGTTCGGGCGGCTATGACCTGAGTCCGGGGTTCAGCCGCGGGCCAGCGGCTGCGTCCGCTGGACTGGAGGGCGGCAGCTTCGACCACCCCGGGCCGCGGTGTTTGAGCCGGCCCGTTTGCGGGGTTCGGAGAGCCACGGGACTGTTTGTGCCATCGCCCGGTGCGGAATCACCTCAGCGCAGAGGGAGAAGAGGAGGGAAGAGACTGCAGCCCTAAGATTTTTGCCTCCACCACAGTGAGGAGGTGCTTGGAGGATACACTGTGGTGGATGTTAATTTGTGTTTAGTGTTGTTTATTATTGTATGATTGTATGTATGACTGCAGGCACGAAATTTCGTTCAGATCGTAAGGTCTGAATGACAAGAAAGGTATTCAATTCAATTCAATTCTGATCCTGATTATGAACCAATGTCTAGGGTTTGATAAAATGTGGTTTCATGATTATGGATTAGGTGACATCTCCATATTCAGAAACTTGACTCATTGATGATCTATGGTACAGAAAGAGGCAATTGGGTCCATCATTTGTGTGTCAGTGTTGTACAAAACAGATGGAAAGTTATTGAAATGCTTTGAGAGCCTCTGGAGTGGTGCTGCTGTGAAACTGTTATGTTGGTAAACATGAGAAAATGAGGGAGAAAACAAACAAATCAATGCATGGAGTTGCTACAGATCTCCAATCTTGTTTGTGAGCAGACTATGATTACAGAGGAACTCCCAGAGAGAAAACAGAAACACATCCACTCCATCATAAGATACTTACGAATAGATTCGAGTCTGGTACAACAGCGTATCCTTGAAATTGATACTTTCACATAGGCATTCAAAGTCACTGTAATTCACCATGGCACTGATCAACAGTGTCAGCTCCCGAGTGCCATCTTCCAAAATAATATGGGCAGGCTCTGGATCAGTCTCCACCACCTTACAGAGACAGAAAGGAATAAGGATTGAAAAACAAACACCTGGATACAATTCACTGTCCATGCGTGGACTAGTGTAGAATTTGCATCAAGATGCACATTAATGGCTTTCATAGTGAGAGGATTTGAGTATAGATGCAAGGAGGTCCTAAAGCAGTTGTACAGGGCCCTGGTGAGACCACACCTGGAGTATTGTATGCAGTTTTGCTCTCCTAATTTGAGGAAGGACATTTTTGCTATTGAGGGAGTGCAGTGTTGGATCATCAGGTTAATTCCCTGGATGGCGGGACTGACATATGATGAATGAATGGATCGATCGGGCTTATATTCACTGCAATTTAGAAGGGTGAGAGGGGATCTTATAGAATCATCTAAAAATCTTAAGGGATTGGACAGGCTAGATGCAGGAAACATGTTCCCAATGTTGGGGGATTCCAGAACCGGGGTCACATTTTAAGAATAAGGGCGAGGTCATTTAGGACTGAGATGAGGACTAACTTTTTCATCCAGAGAGTTGTGAATCTGTGGAATTCTCTGCCACAGATGGCAGTGGAGGCCAATTAATTGGATCTATTCAAGAGAGAGTTAGATATAGCTCTTAGGGCTAATGGAATCAAGAGATATGGGGAGAAAGCAGGAACATGGTACTGATTTAAGATGATCAGCCAGGATCATACTGAATGGTCCAAAGGGCCGATTGGCCCACATGCACCTATTTTCTATGTATTTTAATTGTGGCTTCATCTTACTCGTGTATAGTACGATTTGACTAGATAGCGCATAAATAAAGCTTTTTACTGCATCTTGGTGCATGAGACAATAATAATCTAATATCAATACTCCAATACCAATAATGCCAGGTTTCCTGCATATGGATTGCGCTGCAAGCGGAGATGGTGAAATCAGATACAATTACTATGTTTAAAAGGCATTTAGATAGATATTTCATGACAGGCTTTGATGCTTTTGGTCCATATGCGGGCAAATGAGATTAGTTAGGCAAAAATGTTGGCATGGACATGGTAGGTTGAAGGGCATATTTCTGTGTTGCACCAATCCAAGACTCGGTAAGTCAAGACGAACCGAATGGATTGCAAAGGGAATGCCATAGATGTTATATACAAGGATTTACAGCAAGCCATATAGTAAACCTGCAATGGAAATAATTGCAGATACTAACAAAGGGATATTTATCAGATTTGAGGGATTCAATATTGTTTTCAATATTGGGACATGTTCTCCATTTATACAAACACGGTGAATGTGTCAGAGATTATTGATGAAAATTGCAAGGGATCCTGTAGAGGGGGCAGTAGTTTATGGACAAGCAAATGGAAATGGCATAAATGGATGGATACAGTTTACTGCAAAGAAACATGAAGGAGAGTATAGGATAAGATGATTGAACAACAAGACAAGATTCTTAATGGCAGACTGCAGAAGGGCAAATACAATGAAGAAGGAGTGAAAGAAGGAGCAAGAATGCCATATAACAGATCTATGTTTACAGTGGAATGTTGTTCAAGTCACACAACAATGGAAACAGGTCCTTCAGCTCCACACATCCATGTCTACCAAAGGGCCCATTTCTGCGCTGACCAATTTCATGACTCTATCTCACTCTAATTCCATTTGCCTGCATTTGGCCCATGTTCCTCAGAAACCTTTCCTAGTCATGAAACTGTCCAGATCCCTCTTCAACATTGTAATCGTGTACCTACCACTATCACATTCTATTTAGCCACCATCCTTGTGTAAAATGCTTGCCTCTAACTTTTTCCACAATCAAGTTAAGCCTATGCATCCAGTGTTAGACTCCCCAACTCTGGAAAAACCCTATGTAAACATCCACTTCATTCATTTATAAACCTCCATATGGTCATCGCTCAGCCTCCATTGCTCCATGGAAAACAGTCTAGCCTATCCAAAATCCCCTTATAACAAGCACTCCAGTCCAGGCAACATTCTGGTGAATCTTTCCTGCACCTTCTGTGGCATTAGTACATGCTTGTTAGAGTCTGGTGACCAGCACTGCACAGAATACTCCAAATGCAATCTCACTAATGTTGTTTGTAAGGGTTCTTACAAGCTCACAGAAAGGGATTTTTTTTGTGTTGTCCTGCTGAACTTTCTCAGGAACCGATATCTATCTATCTATCTATCTATCTATCTATCTATCTATCTATCTATCTATCTATCTATCTATCTATCTATCTATCTATCTATCTATCTATCTATCTATCTATCTATCTATCTATCTATCTATCTATCTATCTATCTATCTATCTATCTATCTATCTATCTATCTATCTATCTGTGTTCTATCTATCTCTGTGTGTGTCTGGCTGTGTGGCAATGTGTGTTTCTGACTTGTGGCTGCCAGCCTTTGATTCGTTGCTACGCCAACACCCGACCCAGAAATGCAGAGTTTCTTTCCATTTCGGTAGAGATTTCACTTTTAATTCCAAGTATCCACTCCTCATTAAATTTTGTCGTGTTTATGTACACATTTTTAATAAAATCCTTCCCCCCCCCCCCCCAACTCACTCATTTTGTCGCCTCCTGCTGGCCAGCGACCATAACGGCTGCTGGCGCCCGCATCTCGCCTCAAAGACACCATTTAAAAACAGCCGCACTGCTGATTCCTGAGCCGCTTGAGTTGGAGGACCACATCTCCCGTGGGGGCTAGGGGTAGAGAACGGCTGCGTTGGGGGAGCAGACCCAACGGGTCTGCGCTTGGTCTAGTTCCATTTAAAATTCTTATGTTGATTTTTAATTTTGACATTAGCTTCATCCCACCTTAACTTTTCAATTCTTCCCAGTCTTATATTGCACAAATTCTACCTCTGTCACTCATGCATTCTTTGCTGAATAACACTCTTTTCTCCAACCCAATGTGCTATCAGCTAGATTATATGCTTCACCAAGGCCTATCAGTTCTCACAGGGATGTAACTGGATCCCAAAACATGATTTGAAAGAATATCAGGGCAGTTGCTCTGATTTTCAGGCCATTACTCATTCATCAACCAACATCACCAATATAGTTCATATAGTTGTTTGATGTGCACAGATTGCCTGCTGTTGTTCTTACATTACTATAGATACATTTGAAAAATTATTTGGGACAACACTTGAATAGACAAGGCACTGAATTAGAAAGTCATAATACAGGAAAACGGGTTTGGTGCAGATGGACAAAAAGATCAGCATTGATATGGTGGACATTTCTGTCCTGACCAATTTCATGACTATCTCACTAACACATATACATACACACCTTAGCATGTACATAAATTCAGATACAGACATACATGCGCATGCACTTGGTGCATATGTATGAAGCCTCAGCAGGGGTGATCTTAGTAAAATATCATCTGCTGTAATTCCTACACTGCCTCAGTTGCTATGTTTCATAATCAATGGAATGCACTGCTAAGCCGTGTGGCCGAGGCAGGCACAATTGTGGCATTTAAGTGAATTTTGGATTGGCATATGGATACGCAAGGAATGGAGAGACATAAATTAAGTGCAGGCAAATATGCGTTAGCCTTGGGATCATATTCAGCGCAGACATTGTGGGATTTTATGGTACTGTTCTCTGTTCTATGTTTTTTTGTCATGTTAATATCCATTCATTTTTAATTATTATTGATGTGCACTCTGTATCTTTATCTCATTTAAACTCAGTAACTTAAGCTACTTATTACTCCAACTGCTATTAAACTATCCTCATCAACTCCTTCCAGATTCTATCACTTACCAACATA
Source organism: Leucoraja erinaceus (assembly GCF_028641065.1). Taxonomy (NCBI): domain Eukaryota; kingdom Metazoa; phylum Chordata; class Chondrichthyes; order Rajiformes; family Rajidae; genus Leucoraja; species Leucoraja erinaceus. Next base: position 19,610,748 of record NC_073393.1, on the reverse strand, counting down.
GTAGGAGCAATTTACAATGGCCAATTAACCTATCAAACCCACGTCATTGAGATGAGGGAGGAAATTGGAGCCCTGGGGAAAACCCACATTATCACATGCAAAGGTATTGCAAAAGTTGATGTATTTGCACAAATACAAACAACACGTGGACACACACGCACGCACACACACGCACACACACGCACACACACGCACACACACACTGCTTTTAGTAGGAAACTCACCTTCTTCTTGGCAGGTCGAGAACCTTTTTTAGCATCAATCCACTTAACTACACTCAGGCGATTATCCCAATCTGGAACCTGGTCAGCAGGCACTGGGAAAGTGATCTTCGACACTGTGCATTTTACTACCTTACTGTTGTATGTGATCGGTAGGTCAGACTTTAATGTCACATTTATATCCTTTGCGCATCCAGCATGCAGATGGCCAAACTAACCAGTAAAAATAGCAAAACATAAGACATAGAGAATGTTAGCAATGAAGCCAATTGGTTAAATTTCCCATTTCTTCTCCCATTCTCTTTTTGATAGTTGAATCCAGGCAAACACATATCAGACAGCTAGCTGCAAGCCAGGGGCAGGGCCAATCTTGGAACTAGTGGCAGGGAAACAGCTAGGCCAAATTCAGTACAGAACAGAAATCAGTCATTGTCTAAAATCTCCTTAATGTGATCATCTCATTACATCAAAACCACCGACATATCGACTTTAATCAAATAATAAAATTATGCATGGATAAATAAACCTGGACTACAAGTAGGGGATGTTATTATTTCCTTGTGGTTATCTCCTGACTATCAATTCATAATTATGAACTGTTTAGAATGATTGACAAGTTCTTGAGAATCCACGTTAGTATTGACATATTTCTCAAAATCCCCTGCAAATGAAAGTGAGCCCTGTAATAATTGAAACAATCTTGGGTGGCCTCTATAAACACTGACGGATTGCAGGGTAATGTCAAAACACTTTTATGAACATCGGCAGACACACGCAAATACTGACATAGAACAATTTAGACTTTAAACTTTAGAGATATAGCGTGGGACAGGCCCTTCAGCCCACCAAGTCTGCCCTGACCAGTGTTCTTCCCTATACACTAGCTCTATTCTACACACTAGAGACAATTTACAGTTTTATCAAAGCCAATTAACCTCCAAACCTGTACATCTTTGGAGTGTGGGAGGAAACCGGGGCACCCAGAGGAAACCCATGCAGTCACAGGGAGAATGTACAAACTCCATCCAGATAGCATCCATAATCAAGATCAAAGATGCAGTTATACAGAGCCCTAGTGAGACCACACCTGGAGTATTGTGTGCAATTTTGGTCCCCTAATTTGAGGAAGGACATTCTTGCTATTGAGGGAGTGCAGCGTAGGTTTACAAGGTTAATTCCCGGGATGGCGGGACTGTCATATGCTGAGAGAATGGAGCAGCTGGGCTTGTACACTCTGGAGTTTAGAAGGATGCGAGGGCATCTCATTGAAGCATATAAGATTGTTAAGGGCCTGGACACGCTAGAGGCAGGAAACATGTTCCCCATGTTGGGGGAGTCCAGAACCAGGGGCCACAGTTCAAGAATAAGGAGTAAGCCATTTAGAACGGAGACGACGAAACACTTTTTCTCACAGAGAGTGGTGAGTCTGTGGAATTCTCTGCCTCAGAGGGCGGTGGAGGCAGGTTCTCTGGATGCTTTCAAGAGAGAGTTAGACAGGGCTCTTAAAAATAGCGGAATCAGGGGATATGGGGAGAAGGCTGGAACGGGGTACTGATTGGGGGTGATCAGCCATGATCTCAGATTCAGATTCAGATTCAATTTTAATTGTCATTGTCAGTGTACAGTACAGAGACAACGAAATGCATTTAGCATCTCCCTTGAAGAGCGACATAGCAAACGATTTGAATAAAAAAAATAAATAAGTGTCCGGGGGGGGGGGTGGTGATTGGCAGTCATCGAGGTACGTTGTACGTTGATCTCATTGAATGGCGGTGCTGGCTCGAAAGGCCAAATGGCCTACTCCTGCACCTATTGTCTATTGTCTAAACCAGGTCTCTGGCATGCAAGGCAGCAATTCTACTACTACCTCACTGTGCCGCCCTAAGACCTGTCTGTCCTGGGCTTCCGCCCTGGCCAGAATGAGGTCACATGCAAACTGGAGGAACAACATCTTATCTTCCATTTGGCTGGCTTACTATTCAACAGTATAAACATTGAATTCTCCAGTTTTAGGTAACTAAACCCTCCCCTCTCCCTTTTACCCCCCCATTTACCCCCCCCCCCAACCCTTTTCCCCCTCCACCTCCTCTGCCCACCTCGATTCACACCTAGTTCTCCTATATATCAACTATATTCCTTCCTCTAGCTTCACAATTTGCAACTCTTCAATCCTTTTGTTTCACAACTTATGTTTTTACATCTCTGGCCTTTGTCCAATCATCTGCCTATCAACCCCCTATCTGTATCAATGTGTCACCTGCCAGGCTTTGTCCTGCCCTTCCTCTCTTCCAGCTTTCTCTACCCTACAATTAGTCTGAAGAAGGGTCCCGAGCCAAAACATCACCTATCCATGTTCTCCAGAATTGCAGCATGACCCGCTGAATTACTCCAGCACTTTGTGTCATTTTTTAAATCATTAATGTGTCATGTTAGTGATGTAGCTGGAGCAATCACATTGGATTGAATTGGGATGAATTTCAGAAAGTGCTGCCTCATGAAGGCAGATAATATAATCAAAGTTTCACACAAACCTGGCCATGTTCTCTTCTTGCTGCTACCTTCGGGAAAGGTAACCTCTAGGTTCAAGGCAGCTTCTTCCCATTAACCGTCAGGCTCTTGAACCACACTGCACAAGCTACCTCAGCATCAAACCACTATGGACTCTAACAGGTTGCACTATTATGGGTGGTTACTTAGTATTATTGATAATTTGTTGTATTGTTGTTTATGGTACATTTATTTGTTGTGTTGTTGTGCTAATGTGCCTGAAAAGCGGCATCAAGTAATAATTTCATTGTTCCATTCCCAGTGTAAATGACAATTAAATGCATTCACATGGCAATTCAGTCATTCTTTGAAGAGAAAAAAAAGCATTGATTTCCCTCTGTATCATAAGCAACATTATTTCAAATGTACCTTGTTGCTGGTTTGATGATGTGGTGTTTAATTAGGCACTTTTAATTACCTGTGGGGAGAACTTGACTTCATTGTTATCTGACAGCCACTGAAATCGGACGACATCTATTACACTTCGATTGGTCATCATGAAGGTCACCTGATAGGGCTTGCCAATGTAGCAGTCTCCAAAATGAATGTGGTTCAAGTATTGTGCTAGGATAAATCACCATAACATGACGTTATTATTTCTCATTTCCTACAACACGTAACTAAATTCAATTGCTGTAAATGAACTTGATAGTGGAGGTGTAACAATGCATTGAAAAGTCAGCAAACAATTAGGGCTTAAATCTTTGCTGTCGGACATAAATTCACAACTTTCTACATCAAAGACCAAGGGTCTGAGACTTCAACACTGTTGTATACAAGCACTACAGTTCCCAACCTTAAAACTGTCTGCTGCATGATGTGCAGATTGATAAGGTGAGATACAAGCAGCTCAACCAAGATACCCAGAGTTCACTTGCAGAATATTCACAGACCCACTTAGAATTTGCTACATATAAAGTTGCAGTTTAGCGCAGCTGATTGAACTGGTCGTTGAAGGGGCCTTAAAGTAACATTACTATCCACAATAAATATCATATAATACTACAATTTTATATGTTGTGACAGCACCCTATCCCGTAGGGTGTTACTTTGATCCATTTAACTGGCTGACAGGCCAGAGTGGCCAACCCAGCATTATTACTGTTGGTTGGCCACTTGAACAAAGAAAGAGAGAGAGGGAGAAAGTGAGAGTGAAAGAGTGAGGAAGAGGGAGAGAAAGAGAGAGAGTGAGAAAGAGAGAGAGAGTGAGAGACGAGAGTGAGGGAGAGTGAGAAAGAGACAGCGAGAAAGGGAAAGAGAGAGAGAGTGAGAAAGAGATGGGGAGGGTGAGGGTGAGGGGTAGGAGGAGGGGGAGGGAGAGAACATTTTTTTTACCACTATTGGAAAAGGACAAAGACAGGCTAGGATCATGTTCTCTACATTGAGTATCTGAAATCCAGATGCACTCAGCAACATGCTGTCCCAACTCTATAATCAAGTTTACTGATGACATTGTGGTGGTGGGCCTGATCTCCAATAAGAATGCGAAGGCCTACCAGGAGGAGGTGGCTGATCTGGCACTCTGGTGTCAGGACAACAGCCTCCTCTTGAATGTCATAAAAACTAAGGAGCAGATTGTGGACTTTAGAAGGGCACAACAACCGAGGACGTATACGCCTCTGGAGATAAATGGGGCTACTGTGAACAGGGTGAGCTACTTTAAATACCTGGGAGTCCACATCACAGAGGATCTGACATGGACATCACACGCTGCCACACTGGTGAGTAAGGCAAGGCTGCGCCTTTACCACCTCAGGCAGCTGAGGAAATTCAGAGTCTCTCTGAGGATCCTTCAGTGCTTCTACTCAGGGGCTGTAGAAAGCATCTTGTCCAGCAACATCACAATCTGGTTTGGGAACTGCTCTGCCCAGGACAAGAAGGCTCTGCAGAGAGTAGTGTGTTCGGTCGAACGCTCTATGGGAACTACACTCGCCCCCCTGCAGGAACTATACATCAGAATGTGCAGATCCAGAGCCAGCAACATTATGGGGGACCACTACCACCCCAGCAACGGACTGTTCCAGCTGCTACGGTCTCCACTGTCATGCTGTGAAAACAGAGAGGATGAGACGGAGTTTCTTCCCACAGGCCTTTAGGACTGTAAACTCTTATCTCACCAGGGACTAATTTACTGTACCAATTTGCTGTTGTGCTGTGTCTTTTTAAAATTGCAGGGTTTTTTCTAACACAAATACTGATTCTGATCTATTCTGTTCTGTAGTTTTTTGCACAATCCACAGGCATTGCCACCTGCATTTCACTGCACATCTTGTATGTGTATGTGACAAATAAACGCGACTTGAATAATGCAATTAATTATTTAATTAAGAATTGAAAACTAAGCAGATATGTAGAAAGATCTTAGAAACGAAGATGGAATTTGGGTGGGGAGAAGCATGTAGAATGCTGGTAACATTGTAATTGAAGATGTTTTGTAGATGTGCCGCATTAAAGAGGATTACAAAGAAGAGCGACTACCTGATTCTAAAACAAACATACATTGAGTATACTGATGGAAGCAGGCTATATAATTCAAAAGGAATACTCTGCCAAAGGCAACAAGAACATTAGAGAAAGTGTGTGATATATTGCGTGTGAATACTGTGGAAAGAGGATAAGTTAATTGTCTAATATCTTTAATAATGGGGCTATGATTCAAAAACTTGCACATAAAATGACAATGGACAGTGTGGCTAATCGTGAGGAAGGTGGTGGAAAGATATCCATGGATTGCTCAGTTTGGCAAGTAAATGACAGAAGAAAATCTGCCTAAAGAAGTGTGGGGCATTTTCAGAGAAAGCAAACAAAGCAATGGAATGCACAATACATGGTAGGATCTATTTATTTCATAACAGATAAACAAGGTGGATACATACACACGAGATGCTAGCTCTTTATGGATAAGCAACAGAATGTAAGAGCACAGCTGTGATTCTAGAATTGCACAAAACACTATTTCACCCACAGTTGGAGTAACGCGTTAAGATCGTATCACACCAAAGGCAGGATGTGGCATAACTTGAGGGTACAGAAAGATTTGCAAAGGAGTTGCAAGGGCTAGAAAACAGAAGTTATGTGGCAGACTTGAGATGCTTTCTCTGGAATAAAGAAGAGCGAGGGAAAACTTGATTAAGGTGGATGAAATATGGCAGAGAGTAAAACCTATTTCCCTTGGGCGAGGTAAATAAAGTAGGGAAAAGATTAAATTTAAAGATTTAAAGAGTAGAGATCATCATTTTTTCAATATGGGAGTCTGTAGCAGACAGTCCTACTGAATGGTAGATCAGCAAGCCTAAACATATTTTAAAATGGATCAGTCTGCACACTTGTAGACCCATAAATTATGAATGTGTGGATCAAGAATGATGATGTTAGAAATATCCAAGCAGCTCCTATTTAGTCAGCATGAACATGGTGGGTTGCATAGCCTCCTTCTGCTGTATAGTTGATGATTCTATAGTTGCTTAAGGAGTTTTCGGTTGTGATGGTATTTGAATAATTTGCATAATGTGTATCTTTAGAGTAAGATACCCGTTGGCCTACCCTCACCCTAACCTTTGCATTTCAGGACCAGCTGAGGGGCAGGGATGGTTGGTCTACAGGTAATTGAAACATCAAAACATAGAAAATAGATGCAGAAGTAGGTTATTCGTCGCTTAGACCAAGCACCATCATTAAATATGATCATGACTGATCATCCAAAATCAGTACCCCATTCTGGTTTTCTCCCCATATCCCTTGATTCCATTAGCCCCAAGAGCTATATCTAACTTTCTCTTGAAAACATACAGTGAATTGGCCTCCACTGCCTTCTGTGGCAGTGAATTCCACAGATTCACACACTCTGGGTGAAAACGTTTTTACTTATCCCAATCCTAAATGGCCTACCCCTTATTCTTAAACTGTGATTCCTGGTTCTGGACTCCACCAACATTGGGAACATTTTTGCTACATCTAGCCTATCCAATCCCTTAAGAATTTTATAAATTTCTTGGTCTGATTTAGGTACAACACAGTTTCCCCTATGTGCATTGTAATAATAATTAAATTCATGTCTTTGACATTGACGCTACTTCCTGGTATCAGTAGCAGATCCAATCCACAGACCTGGACACAAATGCAGGCTAACGTTCTGCTGCTGAATGCGGGCAATGATGTGATAATAAACCAAGAACCTCCCTCTCCTCTCAAATCCACGTGGGAGACTCGGTTGACTATTTCATGAAATGTGCCACGTCCCCTCGAGTTACTTCCATTCTTTTTGTGAAATCTTGCTGTACATCAGTTGATTGTGCATTTCTATGCTACACCAGTGGCTGCATTTCAAAGGTATTTCATTATTGGGATTTTGGTGGGATCCGAGAGATAAGTGAATTCCTGGTGCAAAAATGCGAAAATCATTTTCAGAAAACTTTCATGGCTCTTAATTTCTTCTCTTGATGGGCACAAAAATCACGGACTGGATGAGTGCAGATTCACAACACACAGCAGGAACAACAGTGGGAGATTTTATGTCAGTCAATCAATTTACAAGCTCCTCAGGCAAGGAAAGTTGATGGGAGTCTGGATAACACAAACTCCAGCCAATTCAAATGCTGACCACTAGTGGTCAACAGTATCAAATGCAAATATTATTTAAAGCAGGAACTAATTGGCTATGCTCTTTGGCACAGTCGCACACGAGTGTGAAGTTTTGTACAAAAAAAATGGTCTTGGCCACTTCATCCAGGACTTGAGGACTTCTAATCTCTCTAGCAGAGTAGCCTTGGATCAAAGTGTAAATGTTACATTGTCACAAGTCCATAATAACCATATAACCATATAACAATTACAGCACGGAAACAGGCCATCTTGGCCCTACAAGTCTGTGCCGAACAAATTTTTTTCCCCTTAGTCCCACCTGCCTGCACTCATACCATAACCCTCCATTCCCTTCTCATCCATATGCCTATCCAATTTATTTTTAAATGATACCAATGAACCAGCCTCCACCACTTCCACTGGAAGCTCATTCCACATCGCTACCACTCTCTGAGTAAAGAAGTTCCCCCTCATATTACCCCTAAACTTCTGTCCCTTAATTCTGAAGTCATGTCCTCTTGTTTGAATCTTCCCTATTCTCAAGGGAAAAGCTTGTCCACATCAACTCTGTCTATCCCTCTCATCATTTTAAAGACCTCTATCAGGTCCCCCCTTAACCTTCTGCGCTCCAGAGAATAAAGACCTAACTTATTCAACCTATCTCTGTAACTTAGTTGTTGAAACCCAGGCAACATTCTAGTAAATCTCCTCTGTACTCTCTCTATTTTGTTGACATCCTTCCTATAATTGGGTGACCAAAATTGTACACCATACTCCAGATTTGGTCTCACCAATGCCTTGTACAATTTTAACATTACATCCCAGCTTCTATACTCATAATCTTGAAGTATTTCATTGATTTTCAGGAAAGCATGATATATAGAAGGGTCTTGACCCGAAACGCCACCCATTCCTTCTCTCCAGAGATGCAGTCTATCCTGCTGAGTTACTGCAGCATTTTGTGTCTATCTTCAATTTAAACCAGCATCTGCAGTTCCTTCCTACATTTGATATATAGTGCAAGATTTGGTCCCTAATTTGAGGAAGGACATTATTGCTATTGAGGGAGTGCAGCGTATGTTCACAAGGTTAATTCCCGGGATGGCGGGACTGTCATATGCAGAGAGAATCGAGCAGCTGGGCTTGTATACTCTAGAATTTATAAGGATGAGAGGGAATCTCATTGAAACATATAAGATTATTAAGGGTTTGGACACGCTAGAGGCAGGAAATATGTTCCCCATGTTGGGGGAGTTCAGAACGAGAGGCCACAGTTTAAGAGTAAGAGGTAAGACATTTAGAACAGAGATGAGGAAATGCTTTTTCCACACAGAGAGTTGTGAGTCTGTGGAATTCTCTGCCTCAGAGGGCGGTGGAGGCCGGTTCGCTGGATACTTTCAAGAGAGATCTTGATAGGGTTCTTAAAGACAGTGGAGTCAGGGGATATGGGGAGAAGGCAGGAACGGGGATATGATTGTGGATGATCAGCCGAATGGCCTACTCCTGCACTTATTGTCTAGTGTCTATTCACTGAGAAAGTGCAACAAAAGTGCAAGTTTGCACCATAATTTTGTGTCACCTAAACAATTCAAGGGCAGATAAATTTAATTGAAACACAGCAGAAGATTCTAATGAGGAAATCACCATGAAATCAACAGAAACTCCGAAGCACTATGATAGTTTGCATTAATCTGGAATTTACCCAATGTTGCAGTAATTGTAATGAGTCTCTCACCTTCGATTTCTTTATCTTCCAGAAATGTTGTAATGTTTTCTTCTCCACCATTTCGCACTAGTCCATGGATATTGTCAAGAGTAATGTCATCCTGGTACCCCTCACCAACCAAATTTATAATGGTGTCCTCATATTGGTTATTGAATACGGTAAGGAAGACTGTTCCTTCTAAACGTTGAATTATGGTTGGTTGGAATGCAACGTCAAATGTTACCTCTTCGCCACTGTTGATGTTAATTGTGAGCATGCAACTTTCCCTTACTGTGTAAAAGTATAAAATTAGTTTTGTGGCCATAATAGTATTTTGTCAAAAAATGTCAACTGCTTTCTAATATATATATATAATGCACTGAATTATGCATAACGTAATAGAATGGCTTAGAAGTACAGTGCACTAATTATTAACTTTGGCTTCTTCCACAGTACCTCCCAAAGCTGTAGCATCTCCCACCAAGAACAACAAGGACAGCAGGTGCATGGGAAGATCCCCACTTCTAGGTACCCCTTCATGCTACACACTAACACAATTTGAAAAACATTAGCAGTCCTTCAACGTTGCTGGCTCTAAATCCTGGAACACCCTGCCCCACAGAACTGTAGGAGTACCGTCACCAGAAGGACTGCAGTCACTCGAGATGCTGGCTCACCAGTAAAACACAAATTGCGGGAAATGTATTTAAAAAAACAAAGATAATCCAGTCGAGGACTTGGCACTGATATTTGTGCCAATGGGAAATAAATTGGTTTGCCTCTTTGGAAGCTGCAGGTAAAATCAATGCAAAGACAGCACAATTGACTGAAAAATAGTAACAGCAGTAGAAAATTCGTGGTGAGGTTGCCTGTAAATTTATCCAGCAGCTCTGAGCACCTTTAAATCTAGTTACCATAAGGAATCTTAGAAGAGCAGGAAAGCTGTGCGTGCAAACAGAATGATTACTGCCAATACTCACTGGCTTCTTGCTCGGTGAGTCCTGCCTTCAATATCAGTGTCATTAGTTGGAGGAAGTTCCTTGGCAATAATTTAACTTTTCTACTGTGCGCAGGGTTGGAGTTTGGAGGTCCCGGTAATGTTGCTTACAGTGACAGTGCATGAGGAAAATAAAATGACCTGTTGAAAAAGTGGCTTCCTGACTTCTAATTTTATATATTCAAGGGATGGGGATGTCAATGGTAAAGTTAATGTTTATTATCTCTCCCAAATTTCCATTTGGAATGAGGGAGTTTCCAGGCCATTTGAGTGGATTGGGAAATACTAACCATCTTGGTGGTCTCACGTCACACTTGGCTTGAGAAGATAAGGATGGCAGATTTGTTCTTTGAATAACATTGAGTTGTTCTAGCAGTCTGATAATTTACTTGTCTCTGTTCTGGCAGTAGCTTTCATTTTAGAGTTTTAATTTTGGAATTCCCCCCCCCACCCACCCACTGGCATTTGGGATTAATTCCATCAATGACCATGAAGAATCATGCCTAGTACAGATCTAATTGAATCCCCAAAATATGTAATGCACTGTTTCCAATATTAATAACTCAGCCAAAAGTTCATCAATAACATCCTAAACCACAACATCAAAATTGTAAAACCTATCCATTAAAAAATCCCACCTGAAACTAATGAAGACAAATTCTAAACCAATTAGAACCCCCCTCCCCCCACCACCACCCAAATTAACAGTAACCTCAGCCAGCCAACCGCTGTGGCTATGTACCCATTGCCAGTACATCCAGGGTCCAGCCATTGTGCATCTACTCCCAGTACATCTAGGAAACATTCATTCCCATAATTCAAAGAATAAATCTATATATAATCGCATATCTAATGGTCAACTCAGCCAAAAGTTCATCAATTCAACCTAAACCTATCTAAACTCAATCACGGCCCAAACTGAAATAAACACTTACGACCCATTTATAATCAGTGCCCATCCCATAACAGCGAGAGGCAGACCATGGTCCCATCAGAAACTCCCAACCTAATTTGAATCCTCAACAAACCCATGCAACAGGAATACAAAGCACCCACTCAGAATAAACTCATAACTAAACTGGAATATCCTCTGAATGGAAACTGACCTAACTGGGTCATATTTAACCAGACCACAGTACATCACAGAAGTAATTAGAACACTGTCACAACTCACACAGATAATTATGCCTAAGTAAACCATTCACTTCCTCAACTTCATTATCTGTACTTCAGGGCACAGGTGGGCAACTACAGACTTCCAGAACTACCATGACTGTTACTTCACCCAGAATTCTATTTCATTCTCCAATTTTTCCGTGTCCAGCTCATCTATTCTGATGAATTCATCTAATGCACCAGTGCGTCTCAGAAATCTCCCCTTTTCCTTCAGTCGTGGTTTTACTTCCATCATAGTTGACAAGCGTGTTTGTTTCATTTCCTGTTCTCACCCAGAACACAAATCCATTCCTCATCCTCAGTGCCCATCCAGCCAGTCTCTCCATTCAATGGATATATCTTGGCAGGACACATTGTCTCCCCCTCTCTATTTTCAATTCCCTGAGGAAGCCTCAACTGAAGAGGGGTCCAATCTTTTACCTGCACCAACACTCCCTTTCTCATGGTATCCACCCAATGCATTACCCGCCCTCTTACCTCCTCCCTCTCCAAGAGCCCAAATTATACTTTGAGATGAAATATGGATTTCTTTATCTCGTTTCCAGTTTTGTGTGGTTTATCACTCACAGTGTGGTCTCCCCTACACTGGGGGGGGATCAAACACATATTGGGTGACCACTTTGCATGCAGTCCACAATGATGACCCTGAACTTCCAAGCGCCTGTCATTTAAAGTTCTCCATTCCACTCTCACTCTGACCTCTCAGACTAGCCTCACACACAGCTCCAATTAAGTTAATTGAGGAACAGCACCATTGCTTGTCGGTGACATAATGGAACTATCAAACACTCAACAGTAAATCAGACAGTTTCCGTTAATCAGATCTACTAGTTTTGTGTCTCATATATATTTTTGTCCTTTGGTCGTTTGGTATTTCAGATCTCTATTTACGTGTCTTTCAGATGTGCCTCTTTCATTCAATAATGTTTCAGCCTGCTCCATCCTTTATAGTTATCATGCAATCTCTCTCTCTTCGTATCTCATCCCAGACACTTTTCCTTCTGTCTTCCCCTCTCTGCAACTCAAGAAAAGTTTGATTTCCATTTTTATCTAATTCTAGATTTCCACCAGCTTCATTTTTATTGATATTTTTATTGTTTGACTTTATTGTTAGATTCTGGTTGTTACCTCTGCTTGGGTCCTTTTCTTTGATGTAATGGTCTTTAGGATAGAGGCATACAGTACCAATACATTGCTTGAGAGAAAATACTCCATGATCATCAGAAAGATTGATCGATACCTGTCATGAAAAACACCCAGCACACAGTTTATTTGAGTATGATCGACAAACCAAGAAATATACACATGCTTGGACATTTTTAAATGTCCTCCCTCCATCATTTTCTGAGAAAACAAATTAGCCAACAGGTATCAATAGAAGGTACACAATAATGCTGGAAAAACTCAGCGGGTGCAGCAGCATCTATGGAGCGAAGGAAATAGGCAATGTTTCGGGCCGAAACGTTGCTTATTTCCTTCGCTCCATAGATGCTGCTGCACCCGCTGAGTTTCTCCAGCATTTTTGTGTACCTTCGATTTTCCAGCATCTGCAGTTCCTTCTTAAACAGGTATCAATATAATGTCTAATAATAAAAGTAGTATAAAGGTTTTGCAAATGAATAGCAAGGCATGCTGTTTCTTATAGAGGCACAAATCAATTAAAATTGCACAAATATTTTTGTTCAAAATGCATATATTACAAAATGTAGAGCCAGCCAAATATTGAAAATCAAAGTTAAATTTCATTGAGGGATGAGAAATATCTGGCCAATGTCTACATTTCTTCTTCATTTTGTTCATGCATAAAATGAGGAAGAGATGTACGCAGAAACTCTCTTGTCTTTGACAAGCATTCAAAGAGTGTGCACTCCTTGGTTCAAAACTTTTAAATTCTGACCGTTAGCATTACAAATTAATAATAGATTCCCTGAGTTCTCTTAGTTTGAGTCTACACTTTTTCAGAGCCTCAGCAAATCCCCACTAACTTCTCAATGGTCTTCCCATTCATAATTAATGATGGACAGTTCCCCAAATTAATTGCTTAAAAACTAAATGAGTCCCTCACTTCAACTTCCACTGAATTAAAATAACAAAATCCTGAACTTCTTTATCCATGATTATTTACTATGACCCATTAAATAATAGATATAATGCAAGGCAACAACTTCAGTCTGAAGAAGGGTCTCGACCCAAAACATCACCCATTTCTTCTCTTCAAAGATGTTATCCGTACCACTATTCCTGTATTTTGTATCTAGCAACAACTTACAATGTATCTTTGCGATGCTGTATCCAAGTTAGATTCACAGTTTTTGAAACTGTATCTTGATTACCAAAGAGTGTCTTTCAAACACAGGTTGTCTCCAAACAGCCTCTTCAGACTGCCTTGCACGACTGCTATGTATCATAATTCTCTGTAGGGTTTGGGGCAACTGTGCCGAGTGTCTGGATATTGTTAACTGTACTCATCTCCATAAATGTGGATATGATGAGTTTCGAGGGAGCAGCAATGTACTTGTCACAATGCCATCATCCCATCTCAAGGTGCCCCATCCATGCAGCTTTTTCTATTCCACGCATAAAATATCGTGATTCTCCATTAGAAGGGTTATTAATTCTAGCTTGCATGGATGAATGCACATACTTTGCACAACGACCACAGCTGTTGTAATAAACTGTGTTTTCATCAAACCATCTGTTGCAGGAGATAGACATAAAGATCATTGTCACACATTGACTGATCCACTAAATTGAATGGATTGGCATATGGACATTAGCTACTGCAGTTGGCATGAGGTTACTTTTATGCCTTTACCCTCCAGCCTCAGATTCATTCTGATATCAGGGGAAGATTATCACACATCATTGAATCAAACTCCAATTAATACGATTGAGGAATGTGTTAGGTTCCAAACTAAATCAACCTCAACGATAGCCACTTATCTATGACCCCGATTATGCTTTGCCACTTCAGGTAGACAAAATCTACTCATGAAATTGTGCATCACTGCTTAAAAATAAGGTATTGCCTATGATAGGACACAGTTGATGTAACTTTTTTACTGGAATGTTTGCGAGTCAGTTGAACATAGAGTAATGAAAGCAGAGCCTTCGAATATTAAAGAAGAGGTGGATAGGTTTTTGATATGGCTTTGAAAAGTGGCCACGGATAAGACGGAATGCAGATTTGAGTTTTGCAATCAGATCAGCAATCATTTTATTAAATGCCGGAGTGGCCTGTAAGGCTGAGGGGCTTACTCCTGCTCTTAATTCTCATCTTCATAAAACCGTACAATAGGGCTCATCCAGATTGTAAACTGTGCCTAAAAGGTAGAACTCTTAAAAAGTCTGCCATTATCTTACTTCAAGCAACATTGGCAGTTGTTTGCAGAAGAGTGAATTAAAATCCTGTTGGCAGGATCAAACCCAGGTCTCTGGTGCTGTTAGGCAGCAACTATATCGGTGCGCCAGCTCATTCTTCCAGCTATCTTCAACTATTACTTAACCTTCAATTCTACCTTCAATCTAAGGACAACATTTTCATACTGCTGGTCACCGAGAGGCAACCCACAGATCAATTCTTTGACACTGGTGTGCAGTTTCAGACATTGGTGTTAAGACTGAGGCGATTAACATCAGCGCCTGATTCTGTTCAATAATTAAACTATTTTGTAGAAAATAACCAAGCAAATGTGAGGTACATTGAAAACAGTAGACATATTTCTGTGTCCATACTAATGTGCTTTACCACTGAATATTCAATCGGGGAGTTCACTATTTACCTTTGCAGGTAAAGTACCATCATTTTTCAGGACAATGGGTAGCTTCTGTGTTTGACCCAACAGTAAACGTGAGTATATAAGCAAAGGATGTCCTATCGTATTACGCAGAAGAGGCCGAAGGATATTAATCCTTGGCAGGTTGCCATCCCCAACAATATCAAACGCCAGCGATTTGCTCTTCGGTAAACTACAAAAGAAGGATGGTAAGAGGATGCAATTTTTCAATTGGAAAATACATTCAGATTTCTCTTTTTTTTACTCTCTTTAATATCATAATTTTTGGGGGGAAGTGGATGGGGAGGGGAAAGGAGGTGAGAGGAGGGGAAGGGAGGGGAGAGGATGGGAGAGGATGTGAGGAGAAGATAAGAGGGGAGAAGAGAGGAAAGGAGAGGAGAGGAGAGGAGGGGTGGGGTGGGGTGGGGTGTGAAGGGGAGGGGAGGAAGGGAAGGGAGGGGAGGGTCAGACTTGCTTTGTTTCCCTTTGCAGTCTTTAGAAAGACTGGGCTGCCAGGACAAGCACCACACTGCCAGTGTATCCTTTATTAAGTCAAGACTGAGCTATTGGGACAAGCCCAAGACCCTCACGTCCTGCTCACCTACCCAAAGACAACAAGGGACTGTGAGTCCCACATGAGGAACAAAGACTTTTTTGCCAGGGAAAGCCTGAGATTGCTAGTTAGTCCAAGACTGGGCCATCGGGATATGCCCGGGATTGCCAGTTTCTTCTCGTCATTGTCGGACTCAGTATAAATAAGCAGTTTCATGTGACTTCACCTTACCACGGTGTAGTCATTATCAACCAGGCATCTTTGCTGATGCCACACTATGTAATTTCTGTTCAATGATGGCATACCCAGATGTTGCTTCCACAATAGCTTCAAATAGACACTGATAAGTCTGCATTGTTGGAGGAGTGAACCTGACCACTACAAATTTATGACCATAACTGGGGACATTCAGTCGGGTAGGCTCCACTTCAAAAATATCAACAATCCGAGCTGCTATCTGCAAACAAAAACAAAACATTTTGGACTTCAAATTGTCATAAATAAAATGTATTATAAATATTAAATGAACTGTTGCAACTCTAAACATTGGAGCTAAAGACCTCGGGGCTGGGACTATTTTGCCTGGGACATAGGCAGTTGAGGGGTGACTTTATGGAGGTTCAGAAAATCATGAGGGCATAAATAAGGTCAGAGACCTTTTCCCAGGGTAATGAAATCCAAAACTAGACGGTATATCTTCAAGGTGAGAGGGGGGAAAAGAGTTAAGAGCAGGTTTTTCTATACAGGAAGGTGAGTATATGGAATGAAGGGAGCGAAGCAGAAGAGTGGAAACTATAGACCTGTTAGCCTGACTTCAGTGGTCAGTAAGATTTGAGAGCCCATTATCAAGGATGAGGTTTCTGAGTACATAGAAGCTCATGATAAAACAGGCCGAAGTTGGAATGGTTTTTGTGAAAGGAAGATCTTGTCTGCCGAACCTGTTGGAATTCTTTGAGGAAGTAAATAGCATGATAGATAAAGGATAGTCAGTGGATGTGGTTAATCTGGATTTTCAGAAGACCTTTGATAAGGTGCTGCACGTGAGGCAGAAGGCAAAGAGTGGCAATAAAGGGGCCTTTTTCTGGTTGGCTGCCAGTAACTTGGTGTTCTGCAGGGGTCGCTACTCTTCACGTTGTGTATCAATGATTTGGATAAGGGAATCGAAGGCTTTGTGGCCAAGTTTGCAGATGATACGAAGATAGGTGGAGGGGCAGGTAGCGGAGAGAAAGCCAGGACTGTCTGCAGAAGGATATGGACAGGTTGGGGGAGTGGGCAAAGAAGTGGCAGATGGAATACGAGATAGCAAAGTGTGGAGTCATGCATTTTGATAGTAGGAATAAAGGCGTAGACTATTTTCCAAATGGGGAGAGCATTCCAAAATCCGAGGTGCAAAGAGACTTGCGAGTACTGGTGCAGGATTCACAAAAAGTTAATTTGCAAGTCAAATTTGTAGCAAGGAAGGTGAACGCAATGCTGGCATTTATTTTGAAAGGGATAGAATATAAAATCAGGGATGCAATGCTGAGTCTTTATAAGGCACTGGCCAAACTGCATCTGGAGTACTGCGAGTAGATGTGGGCACCTGTATCAGAGGAAGGATGTGCTGGCGTTGGAGAGTCCAGAGGAGGTTTACCACAAAGATCCCAGGAATGATTGGGTGAACATATGATGAGCATTTGACAGCACTGGGTCTGTACTCACTGATGATTAGAAGATTAGTGAGGGAGGACCATTGAAACTTACCAAATATCGAAAGGCCTGGATAGTGGATGTGGAGAGGATGTTTCCATTAGTGGGAGAGTTTAGGACCAGAGGCCATAGCCTCAGTATAAAAAGACACACCTTTGGGAAGGAGATGAGGAGGAATTTCTCTTGTCAGAGGGTGGTAAATCTGTGGAATTTATTGCCACAGAAGGTTGTGGAGGCCAAGCCAGTGGATATTTTTAAGGTGGAGTTTGATAGATTCTTGATTAGCACAGGTGTTAGGGATTATGGGGAAAAGGCAAGAGAATGGGGTTGAGAGGGAAAGATACATCAGACATGATTGAATGGCAAAGTGGATTTGGTGGGCCAATTGGCCCAATTCTGCTCCTATAACATGAACATAGAGTCATAGTCAGACAGTGTGGAAACAGGCCCATTGGCCCAACTTACCCACTCTGGCCAACATCTTCCAGCTACACTAGTCCCACCTGCCTGTGGCCCATATTCCTCTAAACCTATCCTATCCATGTACATGTCTAATTGTTCCTTTAATGTGCCAATAGTCCCTGCCTCAACCACCTCCTCTGGCAGCTCGTTCCAAACCTTTGTGTGAAACATTTACCTCTCATATTCCTGTTAAATTTTTTCCCCTTCACCTTAAACCTATGTCCTCCGGTCCTCGATTCCCCTACTCTGGGCAAGAGGCTCTGTGCATCTACCCAATCTATTCTTCTCATGATTTTATACACCTCTATAACATCTCTATAAGAATATTTTCTGTGTAAAGGACAGTGAAAAAGTCTTACTCTCCAATAAGTACAACATTACTTTTGGTAAGTCACAATCACTACTTTTGGTAAGTCTTTACCTTGTTAGATATTGGCTTGACGGACACTACTACATCCGCGTTGACTTTGCCTACGTTGATGATCCTGAAACGGGCTTCAGCCTGATCTCCAACATAAACGTTATGGAAGAGAAATTTCTTTTCATCCTCTATGTAGATTCCACTGGTCTGCACGGTCTGCAAGCATTGGTGAAGATTGATGTTTTGGCAAATGAAATGTTCCTCAAAGATGGAAGGAATGTCATCCACCACAATATCTAGATAAGCAAATGCAACTGATTACACATGATGAAAGAAAAATCCCCAAGGTTTTGCATAGGGTAAGAATGACAACAAAAATCTCCTCAGGAATGAGGTGGTTAAACCTAATGTTTGCATTGTTCAAGACCAATATCCTTCTCTCAGTAGACATTTCTAAACTGTAGTTCAAGCCAGAAAATCATCGGACCTGTCTGAAAGGAAAGGCCCAAGCAAATTCAATCCAACTTTTTTTCAAATGGGATAAGATCATCGCCAATCCTTCTATTACAGAACATACTCCAGTAAATTGCATATTTTTGTGGTCTGTAATCTGCTGGACATTTCACAAAATGTTAGAAAATATAAAGATTATTTGGTACAAACTAGAAAGTGGCATTGAAAAAGAGGCAATCTGATCATGAGAGACAGGCAGAAAGGAGAGGGGCTGAATAGCACAGAAGACGGTGCAGAGATACACGAGAGGGGACATAGGAATGGATGCAGGAATAGTAGACCATGTGGTCCAGGATTCCATTAGATAATAAACTGTTATCATAGATTTGTCACATGGATGGATCAAATGCTTCTTCAGACTTATGGAGTCTGATGTGCCTCCAGTTTTGTGGTTGACCCTGCATTATCTCAAAGGCCAATGTATTCTAACTAAATTGCAGAGCCTGGAAATGAACTTATGATGCATACTAAACAGTTTTCTCTAAAAGTAGCAATATTTTCAACACATTGTATTTTTAGCTACCTTGAATTGAAAGCAAACATTCCACTTGCCTCTGTAACTTCACTTGCACACATCCAGCAGAAGGCAGAATGACAGAGATGGAGCAGCCTTATCCCACATAATTACTACTGGATTCCAGGACAATGAACATCAGTGAGACCCAATCATAGAAACTGCAACATACTCATCTCCAGCATAGAAAACAAACAATGGATTTTTAATTCAGACTTAGCTGGTATTTAATTACGCATCTTTAATTGTCCCTGAGAAGGTGGTAGTGACCCGTGCTGTGAATTGGTGCATATCTTCAGAGGTGGGGCTACCACAATGTTGTTCAGAAGATAGTTACAGAATTTTGACCGAGTGACAGTGGCCTTAGTGATATATTTCCAGTTCAGTATGATGTGTGGCTTGGAGGGTAACATCAAGATGTAGGTGTTCCCCATGTTTTTGCTGTCCTTGTCCTTACAGCTGGTAGAGGTGGTGAGTTTGGAAAGTGCTTCTTAGTAAGTTTCACATACAAGGAATTTGCCTTGGTGCTCCGCCCACAAGCAACAACATGACATACAGTGAGTCTTGGTGGGTTGCTGTAGGGCATTCTGTAGATGGTACAAATTGCTGCATCAGTTGCAGAGTGAGGGAATTGTTATGGAAGAGGTGTCTATCAAATGGGCTGCTACATCCTATATGGTGTTGAGCTCCTTGAGTGGCGTTGAAGCACCACTCATCCAGGGAAATGGAGAGTATTCCAATTCACCCCTGACAAGCCTTATAGATTGTGATGAATATCAACAAAGTTCATGGGGCCAAGGTAGGAAGCTCAGTATTTTAAAGGCTCCCAAACAAATTCACCAATCTCTCTCTCCAGAATCTGTTCCCAACACTCTCTGATCATTCAGTCTGGGATCTGTGTGTGTCTCGGTTTTTCTTCATCCGCCACAGGTTCCATGGTCTTGGCTACCAAAGACCTTAGCTTTCAAATTCTCTCCCAACACAACTCAATCACTTTCACCCTCATCAACGCACTGTTCAAAAGATATCTTTACATTTTTTTTGGCCTTAGTCAACGTCTCTCCTTACCAGCTTAAACGACCAACGCCATTTGATTTCATAAATGCTAGATTTATTTGTAATTTGTGACTGAGCTTTGGTCTGTTTGAACATACTTGGTGCACAACATTCGATGATCATCCAGTATGGGATACCAGTTGGATTGTCTTTCGGGTCCCGGTCAATAACATCAATGTTCAAGACCTCTTCATGCCTCCCGATCTGGTCTCCAGAGCTTTCCACTGTGATGACCAATTGTCCTCCAGGAGGCACTAATCCGTAACCAGGGAAAACTGTGAATATTCCAATAGTCAAACGTGCCTGCATGGAAGACAGCAGAGAAACGGAAACTAAAGCACACAACTGACTCAGAACAACATGGCACAGTTCATCACAGGGATATGATAATCACTTACAGGTTCAGTTGCAATACCATCTCCAGCATCTATTAAGAACGTGCTGAGCCATAATCTTAAAGATAGATGAGAAAGATTTAAAGGTGACCTGAGGGCAAGTTTTTCCCCACAGAGTTTATTGGGAATATGGATCGATCTGCCAGAGAAAGTGTCAGAGGTGGCTACAATAGTAATGTTTAATAAACAGATGGACAGGTACAGGGATAGGATAAGTTTGGAAGGGGAGGGACCAAATGCAGGCAAATGGTACTAGTTCAGGAACGTATCTTGGTCAGCATGGAGGAGTTAGGCTGAATGGTATTTTATAACTTAAACCAGTGCAGGACATTTGGGGTGAAGTTCCTTTCACAAAACAATTGGGCACAGAAAGTAATAATTTCAGTCATTGACAATGAATAAAGGATGATGTGCTTCCTTGTAGAGCTGCTGAACAAATGTATTCACATACAGCTCATAACACTTATAGCACATATACTGCAACAGCTCAGGGTGACAGAGTGCGTAGGTGTAGCAATATTAGCAAGAGGAGGAGAAGTAGAGCATACCTACTCAACCATTTAATAACATCATGGCTGATCTGGTCTTCAAGCTTAATTCCATTATCTTGTCAGATCTCCTGTATCCTAGATTCCTTCATTGTACAAAAATCTATACATCCATAATAACACTGAATATATTTAACAATTTGTCATTATTATCTCTCTGGGAAAGAGAATTCCAAAGATTCACAACCCTTTGAGGAAAAAAAAACCTCATCCCGGTCCTGAAAAAAATAACTCCTTATCTAAAGTGATTGTCGGAGTTCTATCTTCTGGGAGCTTGAAAGACCAGATGTCCAAACTTAAGAACAATTTCCTCCCACTGCTATCAGTCATTTTAACCAATTACCTCTGTTCAGCCCCCTGCCCAGAGGTGCTGCCTCTATTCATTTGTTCATTCCATTTATGCACTGTCATATTATTTTGCACTACTTCATTAGCTCCATTCTGGTGCTTTGCTGTTGCATTTATTGTCGTATCTCTCATTACTGTGTATATGATTTACTCTGTGAGCTTCATGAGAACAAGGAATTTCAATGCACTCTTTATGACAATAGACTAATGTGAATCTGAATACAAATCTGAGTTCTCGATCCATCAAGCAGGGAAACATTCTAAAAACATCTACCCCACCAAGCTCTCTCAATATATCATGCTTCACTTCACATTCCTTGCAACTATGGAGAGCATATTCTGCTCAATCTGTTCCATAAAATACCCCTCTCATCAGAATATAGAATTGTACAGAAGAGGAATGGGCCCTTTGGGTCAGGGTGCTTGTGCCACACATGATGTCAAGTTAAACTAATTTCATCTGCTTGTACATGATCCATACCCCACTATCCCTTGCACTTCAATGTACTTATCTAAAAGCACCACTATTGTATGTGCCTCCACCACCAACCCTGGCAATGCATTCCAGTCCCCCACCACTCTCTGTGTTAAAGACTTGCCCCACACATCTCCATTAAACTTTTCCCCTCTCACCTTATAGCTATGGTATTGGATATTTCCACCCTGGGCAAAAGGTTCTGACATTGTATGGGAATTTAGTGAAGTTGATCATCAGGAATCCAGAAACCATCCGAGCTGTGGAAAACTAAAAATGTAGTGTAACTCGCTGCAACTGCCTGTGATAGAGGCTCCTCAGCACGATTGTACAAGGCTCAATTATGCTGCAACCAAGTCCTTTATTTACTTTCTTATCCCCCGCCATCTTATCTTCAGCATGAAGCCTGCTTCTTGCTCCCATGGTGCAATTCCCCCCCAAGCAGCTGGTAAGAAACCACTTCCTGATCCTGATGCCAACTGTCATTGTCAGTGGTTATACCTTTCTCCCATCCTGTTGCTGCTCAACTATTATACCCTGATGTGTTTAACCATGAAAGCCCAACTGGCAAAAAACATAAACTGTTCTTGTTTGCTTCCAGGGTACCACCTGCCCTGTTGAATTTCAGCATTCTGCTTTCATGCCAAGATCAGGAACATTGCACGTCTTAAGTTCAATTAATGGAAAACACTCTCCCACCACCCGACAATTAGATCTTCTGCACAGGGCGCCCGGCTCACCTGAGGCGTTTGCTCTTTCTGCTTAGGAGCTCCATTAGATCTCATGGAGCTCGATCTGTCCTGGGACTTTGTAAGTTTGGAGCTAGCGACACTGTGAAATCCAGAAAAAAAAGTTAACTGAAGAGGTTTGCAACATACCAAGTTATCCTGAATTGCAACACAACATAAATTAATTCTACACCTTGTTCTTGTACCAGTACCATTCATTTTACTCTTACTGCTCTTTCCCTATGGCCAAACAACCATATTCCTCTCAACATTATCCCCATCTCTTTCAAAAGTTGTGTAGGAAGCAACTGAAGATGCTGGTTTACACCGAAGATAGACACAAAATGCTGGAGTAACTCAGCGGGACAGGGAGCATCTCTGGACAGAAGGAATGGGTGACATTTTGGTCAAGACGTTTCTTCAGACTGAGAGTCAGGGGAAAGAGGCACGAGAGATATAGACAGCGATAGAGACCAAAATAAAACATGGAAATAAAAGATACTGTATGCAAAAAAGTAACGATGATCAAGGAAGCAGCCCATTGTTAGCTGTGGGCTTGGTGAAAACGAGATATACATAGACAATGAAACTCACCAGCAAGCCAGTGAAACTAGTACAACAACTAGGGTGGGGGAGGGACGGAAAGAGAGGGGATGCAAGGGTAACTTGAAGTTAGAGTGTTCATATCGTTGGGTTGTAAGTTGCCTAAATGAAATATGAGGTACTGTTCCTCCAAGGCAGGGTGGAAAGAAGTGTAGTCTAGATAGTTGTGAGATTCAGTAGGTTTATAATAGACATCAGTCGATAGTCTATCTCTTGTGATGGAGATGGTGAGATCAAGAAAGTGGAAGGAGGTGTTGTCCAGTAGATGTTCCAAGTGAATTTGAGTACAGGATGGAAATTAGTTGTCAAGTCAGTGAAGCCAATGAGTTCTGCTTGTGTGCAGGAGACTGCACCGTTGTAGTCGTCATTGTAGCTGAGATAGAGTTCTAGGATAGGGCCAGTGTACGCCTGAAATAGGGATAGTTTGACGTATCCTACAAAGAGGCTATGTCTGGGTTTTGGAGGAAGTGGGAGTAGTCGAAGGAGAAGTTGTTGAGAGTAAGGACCAGCTCTGCTAGGCAAAGGAGAGTGTTGGTAGAGGAAAATTGGCTGGTTCTGTGGTCGAGGAAGAAATGGAGGGCTTTGGCTGTGGTCAAAGAAGAAACAGAGGGCTGTTATTGAAGCCCTTATAGACAGTGTTCCCAAATCGTATCAACTCTTTTCTTTCCTAACACCATCTCCAGTTCTCCTACCAGTTCCCTGAAATTGGATGAGTGAAATACACAGCTGGTGGACAGAAGCAGTATTTTGGCATGGACCAGTTTGGCTAGATGGTTTGTTTACACACTGTGCATTCTAAGCAATTTTAAACAGGCAATGTGAGGAGAAAATATGTAGCACATGAAATCAAATTTTCTCTCTCCCAATACTAGAAATGTGGTGTAAACTGAGTTATAGGTTTTGGTAATGTGTTCTGGGAAGCTAGATGGAATACATTAATGCTCCTAATTTGACAATAACTCGAGTTCATTTGACAACTCTACAGAGAGGTAGCAGAATGGTTATCGCAGGAATCGGAGAAATATCACACTGGTATGGATGACAGGAGCCTTTGGAGTTAAGGCACAGAAGATGGAGAATTCCTATCTGTGCAAAGTCATTTATGTGGTAGGAATTGGAGCATACCACTAATAATAAAAGCAGAACTCACTCCAATGGCAGTAGTCAAGACACTGCTCCTGCTTTGTGCCCAGTGGTCTGTTAAGCATAAAATCAGAAGCATTTTGTATGACAGAACAGAACTGTGCATTCTGAACTTCTGGTTGGTGGATGGTGAACATTTCTGGTTGGTGGATGGTTCCTCATACCTGAGGGTAGAGCAACAACCAATCTTGTGGAGGAAGTCAACAGGTTAAGCAGTGTCTTTGAGAGGTGGGGAGGGGAAGGAACTGTTCACGCTTCGGGTCAAAACCTTGCATCAGTAACCAAAGTAAAGCATAGACTAAGCGTAAACCAGAAATCCATCCTTCTGGCCAGTGCACAAAATGACCCCAAATTTAGGTTTCTTTGCAACTCCTCAGCTAACGCCAAGACGTGGGAGTTACTGGAGAGTGACTAGGGGTGGGATATCTGAGCCAGGATCCTCCTCTCCAAATCCAGGGGCATTAAAAGCTGTTATGATATCGCAAGAGTGAGAAATTCTCCTGGAAGAAATCGTAAACAGAGCAAAGACTGATGGAACTGAAAGCACCT
Source organism: Leucoraja erinaceus (assembly GCF_028641065.1). NCBI lineage: Eukaryota > Metazoa > Chordata > Chondrichthyes > Rajiformes > Rajidae > Leucoraja > Leucoraja erinaceus. The sequence continues at coordinate 19,585,808 of NC_073393.1, read as the reverse complement.
CCACCAAATTGTAGTTGAGGAATAATCGGAAGGGACTTTCCATACCTCTTCTTTCCCTGGTGTGACGCCATGATGGGCATTTTAAAGATGTAGTACTTGAACTCAAATTCGCCAGTGTTTTCAAGAGTGAAGGTGCGGTTCCTTCGGCCACCAACCAGCACAGTGCCAAAGTTGAGCTCCCTGGTAGGCAGCATCCGATATGTACTGAAGACAGCACGGACGGAGATTTTCACTGGAATGCTGGCAATGACCTCTCCTCCTTCAGCCAAGGTGGGTTCAATCACCTGTAGTCATTAAGAGAAGATAATGTATTGATGGTCCAAACAAACATCCCTCATTCAGTTAGTTTTATGGACCACTAACTGTATAAATCCAAATGAAATCCAGCCAAGAGATATGAAGATTCCCTTAAAAAAGAGTAAAATTAACAGCAAGGTGACAAACCCGGAGGAGCTTCAGCATATCTTGTTCAATGAAATACCTGCAAAAGTGGGCAGTACCAATCATTATACAGCATGGCTGGACAGATGTGAAGCTCTTCAGTTCTATCTATGGTCCCAAGCGTAAATTGATAGCAACCAAGGCCAAACTACTCGGCACTGGAGGTATTTGGAAAGGGAGGGCATAATTAGTTCACAAAGATTGCGCACCTGGTCATTTTCTGGTAATCAGGTTCAGGGTTCCTGAATTCATAGAATAACACATTAATCTATGACTCTTACATAATTCATAGATTTATTTATTATATGATCTTCAATTCAACGTGCTCCTTCTGATCATGCGGCATGGTGGCGCATTGGTAGGGGGCGGCAGTGTGAACAGCGGTAGAGTTGCTGCCTAACTGCGCCAGGTTTTATCCTGACCATGGGTGCTTGTCTGTGCAGAGTTTGTACGTTCTCCCCGTGACCTGCCTGGGTTTTCTCCAAGATCTTCGGTTTCCTCCCACACTCCAAAGATGTACAGGTTTGTAGGATCAATTGGCTTGCTAAAATGTAAATTGTCCCTAGTGTGTGTAGGATCGTGTTAATGTGTGGGGATCGCTGGTCGGCACGGACTCGGAGGGCAGAAGGACCTGTTTCTGCGCAGTAACTCTAAAACTAAAACGCCAACCAACACTAATCCCATCAGCCTGCTTTTGGCCCACATCCCTTCAAATATTTCCCTATCCACATACCTGACCAAATGTCTTTTAAACATTATAATTGTACCCGCCTCTCAAACTCCATTTGGCAGCTTGTTCCATATACCCATCACCCTCTCTGTGAAAAAAAACATGCACCCTGGGTCCTCTTTAAATCTTTCCCCTCAACTTAAGATCCATGTCCTCTAGTTTTAGACTCTACTATTCTGGGAAAACACTGTGAACCTTATCTATGCGGCCATAAGTTTATAAACCTCTATAACATTACTCCTCAGCCTCCTTTCGCTCCAGGAAATAAGGGCCAACCTTAATAATTGCTTATTATATCTCAAGCCATCCAGTCCTAGCAACATGTAGATATTTCTGCACCTTATCTATCCTATGTCTATGATTTGCAGCAGTTGCAAGAGGTAAAGAAAACCACCAATGTATAGGTGTTACCCTACTACACAGGAACATGCTCTAAATCTTGACTTTTTTTACTCTTGCAATACCTTCTCCATTTGAAGAACAAAAGGGAATCAAAGTGTATCGGGGGGGGGGGGGGAGATTGTAAAATGTGAATGCTGGAAACCAGCCATCACCAAGTCGGATGAAGTGTGTAGGAAGGAACTGCAGATGCTGATTTAAACCGGAGATAGACACAAAATGTTGGGAGTAAATCAGCGGGTCAGGCAGCATCTCTGGAGAAAAGGAATTGGTGACGTTTCGGGTCGAGACCCTTCTTCAGATTGAGTCAAGGGAAAGGGAAACGATAGATATAGACAGTGATGTAGATAGATATAGATCAAATTGATTAAAGATATGCAAAAAAGTAATGATGATAAAGGAAACACGCCATTGTTACCTGTATGCTATGTGAGAACGAGTGCAGACAATGAGGCTCCACAAGGCGACTTTGAAGCAAGTTGTACCAGCTTCAAAGTCTTGCACTTTGGAAAGTCAAATATAAGGGGAAAGTTTAGGTTATTTGCAGGACCCTGAACAGCATTGATGTACATATGGATCATGGGGTGTAAGTCCGTAGCTCACGGAAAGTAGTAACACAAGTAGGGAGCGTGGTTAAAAGGGATATGGAATGCTTGCATTTGTCAGTCAGGGCATTGAGTATTAGTCAGGTAGTCATGATACAGTTAAATAAGACTTTGGTTGGGCCACATTTAGATTACTGTGTGTAAGTTTTTTTTGTCCCATTACAGGAAAAATGTGGAGACATTGCAGAGGGTGCAGATGATGTTTACCAAAATGCCACCCTGGGTTAGAGGGTATTGGAATGGCTGAAGAAACGTGAAATGGTTTGTTTGGAGAGTTGGAGACTGAGGGGAGACCTGTTAGAAGTTTACAAAATTATGAGAAGCATAGATAGGGAATATAGTCAGAGCCTTTACCCTAGGGTAAATATCAAATACAAGAGGATATAGCTTGAAGGTGAGAGGGAAGGAAGTTTAAAAATGTGCGGGGCAAGTTTTTTTTACACAGTGAGTGGAGCATGCCTGTAACACCTCACCAGAGGTGGTGGAGGAAGTAGATAAGACAGTAGCATTTAAGAGTGATTTAGATAAGTATAAGGGAATGGAGGGATACGAATCACATGCAGGCAGAAGGGAATAGGTTAATTTGGCATTTTATTCAACAGAGATATTGGGGGCCTGTGTTGTGCTCAGTCCTGTCCTGTCCTGTGCTGTTCCTGTCCTGTGCTGTTCTATGTTCTTAATACCAGGTAAAGATGAGAGAAAATATATTCGGTAATGAGTAGTATGTGTTATATCAAGTTATTGTCAACTGATATGAGTTGGGAAAAGTTGTGCAAAAAATTGGGTAATATTCAAAGAGCAAAAAGGAAATCAGCATATTTTAATTTGCATGTTACCTGGACACCTGCTTGATTGGAAAATGCAGCTAGCGAAAAAGACTGAAATACAAGTACCTGTAGTGGGAATTACCTGGAAACAACTATTTGATCTAACCTGGCAGCGTAGAATAGGCTCATCCTTGATGTGTGTGCTTATGCTGCTGCGGAAAATTATGTAGATATGACTGGCACGATCATTCGGAGCCAGAGACCCTTTATTCGGCTGAATGGTGAATAGAGAATTCACATCTGGCATGTCGCGCTTTGTGGATTGGAGTTGAAATCTGGCAAGAAAAAATTTAACTTTTACAAGCTTTAACAAAGTAACTGACATAAAAATGTAAGCGGAATGTAATCCTTTGAATTCACAGTAATGCATCCAGAGGACATATCTCCTCACCCATCTGTTTAGTGGGACTGTTCCCTCTGTGATTCTCGTGTTCACTCCCAATTCCACGAATATTCATTCCATTTTTCACAGCTGCTTCCCATCCTACCACAGGAGTTGGCCCTTGCTAACCATCAAACACCCATTTACATTAATTCTACATTGATCCTATTTTTTATTCCTTCTATGTTTCTTTTTTTATAATAAAAACAAACTTTATTCAAGTAAAAAATATGTGCAATACAGGAACTGTGAACAATTCTTCTAACATTATCAGCTATGCATTGTGTTTACACAAATTACACAATTTTACCCCACACCCTTGCCACTTATGTGGCCCTCTGGCATGAACACCCTTCCCATATTTGAGGGGCATCTCCACCACACCCTGCTCCCCCAATGCCCAGCATCAGAAGGACCCTAGACTGTTTGCTCCCCCACAGAGCCTTGGCTGCGCCAAGCTTCAGTGCTTCCCTCAGCATGTACTCCTGCAGTCTGGAGCGGGCCAGTTGGCAACATTCCCTGACAGACTGCTGGGAGGACAACAAAGTTCGGGCAGACCAGAGGGTGTCTTTCACCGAGTTGACGATCTTACAGCAGCACTTGATGTCTGTCTCTGAATGCGTCCCTGGAAACAGTCCGTAAATCATAGAGTTATCTCTTATGGAGCTGTTTGGAATAAACCGTGACAGGGACCCTTGCAAACTTCAGACACTCTTTGCAAATCCATATAGAGGTGGGCAACTGTCTCTGGGAACTCCCTCTACATTCGATGATTCAACTACACAGTAAGGACAAATTATAGTGGCTAAATAACCTAGAAACCCCTCCACCTTTGGGATGTGGCAGGCAGCGGTCACATCTAAGCGGTCTCAGGGAGAATGTGCAAACTGTAGACAATGGCAGATGCTAGGATTGAAATCACGTCCCAAGCAAACAAAAATGTTGGAGGAACTCAGCAGGCCAGGCAACATCTATGGAGGGAATGACAGATTATGTTATCAGTCGTGTTCCTTCTTCAGACTGATGGCGTAGGTTTATTGTGCATATGCCAATAAACTCGACTGGACTTGAAACACTCAGCAGGTCAGAAAGATTCCATAGATAGAGGAATGGAGTTAACATTCAGGTTCTGGTCTTCAACTTAAAACACTGTTTTTCTCTCTCAGATGCCTAAGTGGTTGAGTGCTTCATGCATTTAATGTTTTTATTTCAGAATTCCATCATCTGGAGATTTTTTATTTCAAATACAACATCCCTTTTTGGCAAATCCAAGGGAAGCAACTCTGCTTTTTGATCTATAATTTATCATCAGACTACTTGAGGAGAAACAGAAAAAGTACCTGTATGCAATCTCATATTTTCCTTTGTTCTTCAACGTGATAGTCTGTTTCACGGTATCGATAACTTTAATGATACCAAAATCAATCCCGCCATCTGCACCTTTATTGGAGAATCAAGAATAAGATGTTAATATATATATCTCTTCAACATAACCGCTGCAGCAATGGAAATGTATGTGGAGTGGAGGAAGCTGATGAGGAGTTGGTTTAATAGTGCATGGCCTCTGGCCGATACATTACAAACTACCGTGTGGCTGAGTCTGGATTCCAGCTGGACGGAAGACTGAAGGTAGACATAGACACAAAGGAACTCAGCGGGACAGGCAGCATTTCTGGAAAGAAGGAATGGATGACGTTTCGGGTCGAGACCCTTCTTCAGACTGAATGAGTAAGTGTTGCAGGATAATCAAACTGATGATTTGGGGAGCAACCCACAGGGGCAACCCTGAGCTTGCCGTTGCCGCCACTTTAATTTTCCACCCCACTTGTGTGTAAGCGCCTGTTCCTCTATATCCTGTCTGGTATCGTAGATTGTGAAAATCGTTATTGTTATGATTAGTGTTGCCTTGAAGTCTATGTTCAAGATAAATAATGGAGACTTCACTATGTATCATGGTTCTGTTTTAATAGTTCCAACTATTGTATGGCTTCTACAGGCTGCTCTTTCTGCATCTGTTCCTGCACTTTCCAGATCACATGTCCTTAAAAGTTGGTCATGCACTTAAATTTGTATGTCACAACCCAGTTTCAATTGTAACAGTATAACAATTCTTAAAGAAATACAGCAGGCTCCTGATCAGCTGGCCAAGTGGGCTGAGGAATGGCTAAATGGAGTTTAATGCAAATAAGGTCAGGAGCTTTTTTGTGAATGGTAGGGCCCTGGGGAGTGTTATAGAGCAGAGGGATCTTGGCGTACAGGTAGACAAAAATGCTGGAGAAACTCAGCGGGTGAGGCAACATCTATGGAGTGAAGGAATAGGTGACATTTCGAGTCGACACCCTTCTTCAGACTGATGTGAGGGTGGGGTGGGGGGGGGGGGGGGGGGGGAGGGGAGGCGGGAAGAAGAAAGGAAGAGGCGGAGACAGTGGGCTGAGGGAGAGCTGGGCAGGGGAGGGGGATGTGGGAGAAAGCAAGGACTGAAATTGGAGGTCAATGTTCATACCGCTGGGGTGTAAACTGCCCAAGCAAAATATGAGGTGCTGCTCCTCCAATTTGCGATGGGACTCACTCTGGCCATGGAGGAGGCCCAGGACAGAATGGTCGGATTTGCAATGGGAGGGGGAGTTGAAGTGCTGAGCCACCAGGAGATCAGGTTGGTTAATGCGAACTGAGCGGATGTGTTGGGCGAAGCGATCGCCAAGTGCTTGGTCTCACCGATGTAGAGCAGTTGACACCTAAAACAGCGGATGCAATAGATGAAGTTTGAGGAGGTGCAGGTGAACCTCTGCCTCACGTGGAAAGACTGCTTGGGTCCTTGGATAGAGTCGAGGGGGGAGGTAAAGCGACAAGTGTAGCGTTTCCTGCAGTTGCAAGTGAAAGTACCAGGCAAGGGGGTGGTTTGGGTGGGAAGGGATGAATTGACCAGGGAGTTATGGAGGGAGCAGTCTCTGCAGAAAGCCGAAAGTGGAGGAGATGGTTAGATGTGGCCAGTAACTCCTTGGACAATTCATCCCTTCCCAATCAAACCACCCCCTCTCTCCTGGTACTTTCCCTTGCAACCGGGCTGGGCTTGTATACTTTAGAAGGATGAGAGGAGATCTTATTGAAACATGTAAGATTATTAAGGGTTTGGACACACTACAGGCAGGAAACATGTTCCCGATGTTGGGATAGTCGAGAACCGGGGACCACAGTTTAAGAATAAGGGGTAAGCCATTTGGAACGGAGATGAGGAACAACGTTTTCACACACAGAGTTGTGAGTCTGTGGAATTCCCTGTCTCCGAGGGGGTTGTGGAGGCTGGTTCTCTGGATGCTTTCAAAAGATAGCTAGACAGAGTTCTTAACTGCTAGAGTCAGTTATTAAAGATGGGATAGCAGCACATTTGGAAAGTGGTGAAATCATTGGACAAAGTCAGCATGGATTTACGAAAGGTAAATCATGTCTGACGAATCTTATAGAATTTTTCGAGGATGTAACTAGTAGTGTGGATAGGGGAGAACCAGTGGATGTGGTGTATCTGGACTTCCAGAAGGCTTTCGACAAGGTCCCACATAAGAGATTAGTATGCAAACTTAAAGCACACGGCATTGGGGGTTCAGTATTGATGTGGATAGAGAACTGGCTGGCAAACAGGAAGCAAAGAGTGGGAGTAAACGGGTCCTTTTCACAATGGCAGGCAGTGACTAGTGGGGTACCGCAAGGCTCAGTGCTAGGACCCCAGCTATTTACAATACATATTAATGATCTGGATGAGGGAATTGAAGGCAATATCTCCAAGTTTGCGGATGACACGAAGCTGGGGGGCAGTGTTAGCTGTGAGGAGGATGTTAGGAGACTGCAAGGTGACTTGGATAGGCTGGGTGAGTGGGCAAATGTTTGGCAGATGCAGTATAATGTGGATAAGTGTGAGGTTATGCATTTTGGTGGCAAAAACAGGAAAGCAGACTATTATCTAAATGGTGGCCGACTAGGAAAAGTGGAGATGCAGCGAGACCTGGGTGTCATGGTACACCAGTCATTGAAAGTAGGCATGCAGGTGCAGCAGGCAGTGAAGAAAGCGAATGGTATGTTAGCTTTCATAGCAAAAGGATTTGAGTATAGGAGCAGGGAGGTTCTACTGCAGTTGTACAGGGTCTTGGTGAGACCACACCTGGAGTATTGCGTACAGTTTTGGTCTCCAAATCTGAGGAAGGACATTCTTGCCATAGAGGGAGTGCAGAGAAGGTTCACCAGACTGATTCCTGGGATGTCAGGACTGTCTTATGAAGAAAGACTGGATAGACTTGGTTTATACTCTCTAGAATTTAGGAGACTGAGAGCGGATCTTATAGAAACTTACAAAATTCTTAAGGGGGTGGACAGGCTAGATGCAGGAAGATTGCTCCCGATGTTGGGGAAGTCCAGGACAAGGGGTCACAGCTTAAGGATAAGGGGGAAATCCTTTAAAACCGAGATGAGAAGAACCTTTTTCACACAGAGAGTGGTGAATCTCTGGAACTCTCTGCCGCAGAGGGTAGTCGAGGCCAGTTCATTGGCTATATTTAAGAGGGAGTTAGACGTGGCCCTTGTGGCTAAGGCGATCAGAGGGTATGGAGAGAAGGCAGGTACGGGATACTGAGTTGGATGATCAGCCATGATCATATTGAATGGCGGTGCAGGCTCGAAGGGCCGAATGGCTTACTCCTGCACCTAATTTCTATGTTTCTATGTTTAAAGATAGTGGAGTCAAGGGATATGGGAAGAAGGCAGGAACAGGGTACTGATTGTGGATGATTAGCAATAATCACATTGAATGGCAGTGCTGGCTCGAGGGGCCAAATGGCCTACTCCAGCATCTTTGTCTATTGATGCAAAACTTTGGAGTTCTCCACCTGAGAGTTTGTTGAGTACTCAGTCATTGACGGTGAGTAGATCTTTGTATTGTTAGGGGCTGAAGATAAATCATCGAGTGGGTAAGTGGATGAGATATACAGTTTATCCGGATCTTATGCAAAGAGCCAGCTCTTGCTTCAATTTTTTACCGTTACTATTGTCTTTCCTGACATGAGCTCATTCTGTGAATCAGCACTGCAGCAATAGCAACCTTACCTTTAGGGAAACTGATGTCCAGAGCCACATCATAAGCTTCTGCAAGGATCAGTATGTTTTCCGTTTGAACAATGCCGAGAATGTTATCTGCATCATAGACCTCAGGAGAGGGCAAGCAAAATGATAACATGAAAACATAAACACACACTTGATATCCACTGATTGGACCAGATGGTGAATGCTAGTTGAGGACTAATTAAGCATGATCTAATTATATGTTATACTCTTGTTGCTACACAGCATTCATTAACTTCAACAAAGCACTCTCATTACAAGAGAAGACACAGAGTGCTGGAGTAATTCAGTGGATCAGGCAGCATCTTAGCAGAATATCAACATTTCAAGTCAGGACGCTTCTTCAGCTGAAAAAGCCTCCCATCCTGAAATGGTGGCCATCCGTGTTCTCCTGTGATGCTGCCAGATCTGCTGAGCTACTCCAGCATTCTATGTCTTCTTTTCTAAATCAGAAACTGCAGCTTCTTGTTTCTACCTCCCTGATTACAAGTCCTCTTTGCATTATCAGCATCTGACTTAGAACACCTCATTTCCTACAAACATTTGGGAGACCAGCGGGATGGATGAGAATAGAATTACCAGTTGCTGCAGGCACCTTCTGCCGGGTGGGAAATGGAGCATTTGTGTGTGTTCTCTCCACAGACCCATGCTTTCAACCTCAATTATCAGAGGCTGGGTCAAGCTGAATAGAGCTGAGAGAGTTGAGCAGACTCACTCGCTCACTCACTGAGTCAGGGAGGTTGGCTGGCGGCCACTCTTACCATGCCTGCTAGCTCTCCCATCACAGCTGTTTCCGTGATCCTTTCCCACATACCATTTTTGTTGATTTCTGACTTACAAACAGTTCAGATTACAAACAGTTCTCAGAACATAACCGTGTTCCTGACTGCCTGAAACTATATTTAAAATATTGTAATTTACTCGTAATACGTTCAACAATGGCAGTGTCATTGGCGAATTTAAAAATGGAGTAGGAACTGTGTCCAGTTACACATTCATGAGTATAGAGCACGTAGAGCAGGGGACTGAACATACAACCTTGAGTTGGTACTGATTATATTGGGGAGGAATTGTTGCCCCCCAACCCTGACTGCATACCTGAAATGAGGCACTCAGCCACTGGCCAGGGAGCAATTTGCTCATGTATCCAATGAGACTCAGGAAATGTGATTTTTATTGGAACTTTGCTCCAACCATGGGCATCCACTGCACACACACTCTGACGAGTGTTAAAATGGGAGCTCGCTGGTGTGATTATTCTCTTTTTATTGGGATATTATTTTAAAATTATTGAATAAAAATTGCATCTCACTTGCTCAGTACTCTTCTCAATCCACATACCTCAAGCCGAATGTACTTTCTCAGGTTGATTTGTCTTGTAGCTCTGAAGTGCACGTGCACACTAAATTCAGCTTTGGGTTCAATGATTCCCTGGTCCTGAGAGAGAGTGAAGTCATCACCCAGATTCTCCAGGCCAGTGATTCTCCACGCTACTGCCAGAAGACAAGTGTTCCGCATCACCAGGCTCTTGGTGTCCTTCCTGAGGGAAATCAATCAAAACTTGGTCTACCAACACACCAAGGTGATCATACACACACACATATAGTCAATATGGTACATGTAAAAGTATCATCATTGTATTAACAAGTCAACAAGGCAACAGATTTTACACATACTATGAGTTAACAACCAAGTAACCGGGTTTAGTTTTTAGTTGAGAAATAAACATTGGCTCGGTATTAGGATAATGCCTTCAATGATTCAAAATAGTGTCTGGGTGTTTACAGGTTCAGGGACAGTTTCTTCCCAGCTGCTATCAGGCAACTGATCCATCCTATCAACAATTAGAGAGCAGTCCTGAACAACTTTCTATCTCATTGGAGACCCCCAGACTCTCTTTAATCAGGCTTTACTGGCTTTACCTTGCACTAACATCATTCACATTATTCCCTTTATCATGTATCTGTACACTGTGGATGGCTCGATGCCTGCTTGTTGGTGCTTTGATTTTCAACAATGAGTTATTGAGAACTGTGCCCTGCCACATTTTCTCATTAAGGCCAGAATAAAATGTAAGATAGTTGGAACAAATTCCAAGGACATGGTCTGCAGAATTTCTACAGATGCACTGTAGAAACTATTCTCGTTGGTTGCATCATGCACTGGAATGCAAGAGGCTGCAGAGAGTGTGGACTCAGCCCAGACCAACATGGGCACAGCCCTCCCCACCATTAAACATACCTACATGAGGTGCTGCCTCAAGGAGGCATCCATCATCAAGAATCCCCAACATCAGAGCCATACTCTCTTCAACTGTTACCATTGAGTAGGAGATACAGAAGGCCATGGTCCCAATCCAGCAAGGCCAGGAGCTACATTCCTATAAATGTCAGGTTCGTAAAACAACCTGCATAGCTCTAATCCTAGCTCAGCAACGGACATTATGGAGCACTTCTTAAATTACCATAGACTTGTTTGCTAATTACGTTTTGCACTGGTGACTTGCATTTTTCTTTTTATTGTCTTGTGGAATTCATGTGTAATTGATGTATAATTTATGTTTTCGCGTGTTTTCTGAATCTATGTGCGGGTGGTGCCACTGTGAGCAAGATTTAATTGTACCTTTACCTCACTATAGTAATACATGTAATAAACCTGACTGGACTTGACATTTGCCTGAGATAACATTTTCCAGAATGTCAAAACAAGGAACAGGATGAGGGTTACACAAAAAAGCTGGAGAAACTCAGCGGGTGCAGCAGCATCTATGGAGCGAAGGAAATAGGCAACGTTTCGGGCCGAAACCCTTCTTCAGACTGATCGGGTGCGGGGGTGGGTGGGGACAAGAAAGGGAAAAGGAGGAGTAGCCAGAAGGCTGGGGGATGGGAGGAGACAGCAGGGGGGCTGAGGAAGGGGAGGAGACAGCAAGGACTAACAAAATTGGGAGAATTCGATGTTCATGCCCCCGGGGTGCAGACTCCCTAAACGGAATATGAGGTGCTGTTCCTCCAATTTCCAGTGCTGCTCGCTGTGGCCATGGAGGAGACCCAGGACAGAGAGGTCGGAGGCGGAGTGGGAGGGGGAGTTGAAGTGCTGAGCCACCGGGAGGTCAGCTTGGTTATTGCGGACCGAGCGGAGGTGTTCGGCGAAACGATCGCCCAACCTCCGCTTGGTCTCACCGATATAGATCTGCTGACATCTAGAGCAGCGGACGCAATAGCTGAGGTTGGAAGAGATGCAGGTAAACCTCTGTCGCACCTGGAACGATTGCTTGGGTCCTTGAACGGAGTCGAGGGGGGAGGTAAAGGGACAAGTGTTGCATCTCTTGCGGTTGCAAGGGAAAGTGCCCGGGGAGGGGGTGGACTGAGAGGGAAGGGAAGAATTGACAAGGGAGTTATGGAGGGAGCGGTCTTTGCGGAAGGCAGATATGGGGGGAGATGGGAAGATGTGGCGAGTAGTGGGGTCACGTTGGAGGTGGCGAAACTGACGGAGGATTACTTTTTGTATGTGACGGCTGGTGGGGTGAAAGGTGAGGACTAGGGGGACTCGGCCCTTGTTGCGAGTGCGGGGATGGGGAGAGAGAGCAGTGTTGCGGGGTATGGAGGAGACCCTGGTGCGAGCCTCATTTATGGTGGAGGAGGGGAACCCCCGTTCCCTAAGGAACAGGATGATGCTGGTTTACCAAGGAAAGACAGAAATTGCTGGAGTGACTTAGTGGGTCAGGTGGCATTTCTGGAAAACATGGATAGGTGATATTTTGGGCTGGGACACTTCTTCAGATGGACCTAACCCAAAACATCCATGTTCTCCAGGGATGCTGCCTGACCCGCCGGGTTACTCCAGCAATTTGTGTCTTTCTATAATATTATCCACTTTTTAACCCTTCAGAAATCTATCCTAAACACCTCAGCCACTCACACTTGTGCGATCTGCTCATCTAACATTGTGAGATGGTAACTTTATTTAGAGAACTGTTGGGCTTTTCTTCATTGGGTTTCAAAGAGCCAAGGTGGGCTGCACCGTGGATAGCACTTGAGGCATCGTACTTTTTTTAACTGTGGGAAGGAACTGCAGATGTGGTTTACACGGAATATAGATACAAAATACTGGAGTAACTCTGAGGGGACAGGCAGCATGTCTGGTGAAAAGGAATGGGTGACATTTCGGATCAAGACCCATCTTCAGGCCTTTTATCTAATCACATGCTGTCTCCTGTGCGAACAAAATAAATCAGAGACATAACAAGAGGTTAGTGTTCATCTGTGTATTTGCACCACGGGATGTGCAAGTTGTAGTTGTTGCTGCTGACTATATTATGGTTTAGGTATGGGTTTTGATGCAATTGTTTTTTATCATTTTCACTATATATTTAAATATGTTATTTTAGTTCAATTATTATTACTTGATCGCAATAAAACAGACACATTTCAATTAACTGGAAGCATTAAGGAAGGAAAATAACAAGAAGCATTAAAATTAGCACACGTCAAAAGAACGTGGCCACAAAATATTAAGCATAAATTCTTAGAGGCAGTAAAGAAACTGGTGAGCTAATAATTGGGCCTGAGGTTTGACGGAGTAAGGATCAGAATGTACAACAGAACAAGATGCTACAGGAAGCTTTGTGTGCCATTTGTTCATTGCATCCTCATACACAAACTCCCATTTTGGAATTTGACCATGCAGCAATTAATGTTGAGGGTTTGAATAGGGTTGGCTTCTGGGCCACTTTGATGTCTGTCAATATGAACAAAATGCTTTTGTACATCTATTTGTAACATGCTGTGACTATATGCATAGCGTGACTTTGATAAACACTGACCTGTGAAGAATCATTTTGTCAAAGTGTAGCTGTTTGCGGTCAAGCTCCAAGTCCGCACGTACTCCATAACAGGATACCTTAAAGAGTACTGGTTCAGGATTTTCGCGTATGCAACAGACAAGGTGGTCATCAAATTTCCCAGGGCTGGTTGGATAGGCCCAGATCGTGACCTCCTGCAAGGTAAATTTGTGACCTCAAGTGTTCTTGTAACTGAACTCAGAGATCAAATCATTGGGTCCATCTATCATTGGACACATTATATTGTTCATTTCAATATACTCATTCATTCTATGCTTCAATTATACCTTCAGTGAAAATTAGTAAACGTATTTTCATCTGACATTTCATCAAATTTCCTATGTCTTCATCCCAACCACAGTCTATTCTTCACAATTCTAAGTATTCTCTCATAATAAATGTGTTTAAAAACATATCCATGAAATAGGGCTTATCATTTAAATCACGGAAATAAGAAAGCCATAACAGAAAACCAGCAGGAAACTAACCATAACGGCTTCAACACATGAGGACCCTGGCTAATTTAATACTGAATTACAACATCTAAGAATGGCATGGAGATCTGCCAGCAATTAAACTAGAAAATGTACTGATCAGAATTATTAGCCAGATCTAATCTCTTCACCACAACATTGTCGGCATTCTCCCTTCATTGATGCCACGCAGAAAAACCTCTAGAAGCTGTTCTTGAAACTGGAGGTAACAGCTCTTAGGCTATATCTTCTACCCAATGGTAGTAGCCAGAGGAGAGCATGGCCAGGGTGGTAAGTCTTTGAAGTTAGCTGTCTATTTGAAACAACGCCTGCTATAGATCCTTTTCATTGGGGGTAGATCAATGCCCATGCCCAGTCATGGCAATGTCTACCACTTCCGCAGCCTCCTTCGTTCCTGGCCAATTGATTTATTGAACCAGGCCATGATGCAACCAATCGGTATGCTTTCTACCATAAGCCTGGGGTGGGGGTTGATGGAATATTCATTGACAATTCAAATCTGCTCAATCTACTAGAAATGTTAGAGTTTCTATTACAAAAGCTTTCTTTGTGATTGCATCAATGTGTTGGACTTAAAGCTGTTGACTCCCTCCACAAGTTTCCCATTGATGGAGATTGCTAGAGTTGCAGACTGTGTGGAAGGCGGTTAAAGTGTACAGGGGGGTGTAGATCAGCCACAGAAATGGGTGGAGAAATGGGCAGGTTACTGGCAGATGGAGTTTAATCCATGCAAGTATGAGGTGTTGAAATTTGGGAGGTCAAAAGTAAGGGGAAATATATATAATTAATGGCAAAACCCTTAACAACATTGATGTGCAGAGGGAATTTGGGGTGGGGTGAGTTTTTTTACTGGAATGCCTGGAATGTTCTGCCAGGGGTGTTGGTCGAGGTAGACACGATAATGGTATTTGAGACTTTTGGATAGGCATATGGATATGCAGAGAATGGAGAGATATAGATTATGTGCAGGCAGCCAAGAGATGGTTTGGCACAGTCATGGCTGGCTGCAGGGCCTGTTCTTATGCTGTACTGTTCTATGCTCTATATATACCAAAAAGGAACATACCGTTGCTTCATAAGCTGCAAGCGTCACACATGGTGGATCCACAAGATAGGTGGCAGCTTTCACATCATGCTGATAACAGAAGGAAACCTCAGCTTCCATTGATGAGGTATTCATTATTTTGATAATCTCCTTGTTTTCCGCATATTTGCCCTCCTTGTACCTATAAATAAAATAATCTTACCACAATCCTGCACAATCAATTGAGACGGATATTCCTAATTTTGTGTTACTTCTCCCAATGTTTCCAGGATGTTAGTTCAACATGTGCACTTACCTCCAGTGTCATTTGTTACATGTGAAGTTAGACTGCACAACCAACAGCAACCAATTATACCCTTACGTAACAAAATATCTCAACTTGCACAGAGATGTCAGAGAGATGTCAAACAAAATTTAATACCAGACTGCAGAGACAAATATTAGGATAGGTGACCAAAGGCCTGGACATAGAAGTCAGTTTGAAAAAGATTTTTAATGGGCAAGATGAAGAGGAATCAAATATTTAAAGAGGGTATTCCAGAGTTTCGAACCAAGCCAGCTGAAAGTACAGCCTCCAGTGGTGGAATAATTAAGTTTGGAAATGCACAAAACATCAGCCCACCTCTGGAGGACATGGATGCAGATGTTTTGAGTGGGGATCCTTGCTCAGATTGATTGTAGTAGGGTCGAGAAATATGGAAAAGAGATGGCATGGGACTAAGCCTGACAAGTGATAGGAAGACAGTTAGAGGGATTTTGGCAAAAAGATGGATAGCTAGAGATGAAAATAAGATACCTCATGGAGTGAGAAAGAAAAAATAAGTGTACAGAATATTGTGTTACAGTACAGAGAAAGTGCAAATAAAAAGGTATGAAATGAGGTACATTTGATCAGAAATATATCCTTAGCATATGAAAGGTCCATTCAGGAGGAGGTGTTGGAATCAGGTACAATTACTATGTTGAAGAAGCATTTAGCCTGATACTTAAGCAGACAAATCAAAGAAGGAAATGTAATCAGAGTAAATGGGCAAAAAGGTTGGTATGGACATGGAAGGCTGAAGGGCCTGTTTCGATTGTATGACTAAACTCTAGCAAGTACAGGCCCAGAGCCGTCAACCGTTTTTGATGATGCCATGTTTCTTACGTGGCACCTGTGCAGGAATGTAAAGAATATTCCATCCCTGTCCTGTGAATTGGTCTTCTTTATGAATTTTATCGTATTTAAGATTATCTCTACCCAAAAAGTGCTGTGCCTCTAACATGCCATATGTCGTTGGAAGATTCAGGCCATTCTCAGCATCATGTCATATCATTCCATGCAACTTCTCAAATGGAGTAAGAAGGAATTATAGCAAGGCTATCCCAGGACAACTGTACAGATGTGATATTTCCAGACAGCAAATCTCTCTCAGATTGCTTAGGCTACAATTAAAAGCTTCAGCCCTAATGCGCGCTAATTACACAAATATAAAATCACAGAAATATGCACTTTACTTTGCACTATTGATAAATGTCAGCATGTGACATGTCTACTTTCAATGTGGCTAACTGTGGTTAGGCTGGTTTCTAAAGGTTTGATCGCCTAATTTCTTCGCAATTAAGTAAATTGGTATTTCTCCAAATCTCAATATTCTTCAGAATATATAAAAGTATTTAAGAAAAAAATGTAAAAGAATCAATGTTTGATGTTCTGTGTATTTCTTTTCTCCATTTGCTTATAATAATAATAATATGAAGATGGAGACTATCCTTTAATTCCTGGAGGCATTACGATAATACTGGAGGGCCTAAGTACATGCCAATCACCCACCATATTGTGTCACTACATTACAGGTAACCCCCTTTGAAGTTCCAGAAAAATTGCCTCATTATAATTTTCTGTAACTCAAAGTCATGTCACCTGTAAATGTATCAAGAAACACGAGTTGAAAAAAAATTAATTTGGGGTTGATTTTGTTCTTCACACAAATTTTGTGAGACTGAATTTTATTGTGTAATGATTTGTGAATTCTGTAAGGGCTAATTTCCATAACCTGAGCAACCATAATGCAGACGTTGCCTATACGTGCCTTTCCCTAGTGATGCCACAGAGCAATGGTCCAAACTGAAACATTTCTTTGCTCATAATGTACTTCTTCCGAGGGATTTCGTCAAGCTTATGATTCTTTATCCGATGTCGGAAGACAACTCTGCAAAATAAATTAAATGAAAAGTCAGGTATGAACATTTAGTCAGAAACTATAAGGTTCCCAGTAAACAAAAAATTATATATGTTGTCCAAAGATAATGACACAGCCTGAAGGCAATACTGCAAAATGACAAAAACTTATTTAAATCAAAAAAAAGCTGCAGATGCTGGAAATCTAAAATAATAACCTTTAATAATGTATAACCTTCAAATAAATTAAAATAATCAAACAATTTCAAAATATTAGCACTTTAATACCTCACAGGGGAACATTTTGTCAGTTGTTCAAGCAGGAAGTTGTTGCAGCAAGTCAGTTGTTAGCACACAATTGACAAAACATGAACAAGGTGTTAGCCATCTGTGACATGTTTCCCATGAGATGGAAAATCGCAGCCCACACTGTTTTGAACAGCATGGAGGAGAATACTGGATAACTCAATGTTATATCTTTGCACTAAATGTTGTATCTTTAAACTTTTAGACTTTAGAGATACAGCATGGAAAGAGGCCCTTCGGCCCACCAAGTCTGCACTAACCAGCCTCATCCGCAACCATACACTAACACTATCCTGTACACTGGGGACAATTTGCAGAAGCCAGTTAACGTACAAACCTGCATGTCTTTGGAATGTGGGAGGAAATCTGAGCACCCGAAGAAAACCCACGCAGTAACATGGAGAATGTACAAACTCTCTAAAGACAGCCACCGAGGACAAGGTCGAACCCAGGTTTGTAAGGCAACAACTCTATCGCTGCACCACTGTGCGGCCCCTTTATCTTTTATTTGTACACTTTGGATGGATTGATTGTATTCGTGTAGAGACTTTTCTTTGACTTAAGAGCATGCAAACAAAGGTTTTTCACTGTACCTTGGTACACGTGACAATAATAAACTAAACTAATGTTACCGCTGGGTTGTAAGCCGCCCAAATGACTGAATACCAGTCCCGAGCTGTGGAGCTAGCGCTGCTTCTCCGCGCTGGCTGTAAGCCTGGGCCATATTTCCCTTAATTCCAGGCAGGGCTGGAGGTTAACCCGGCGGGAGAGGCATAGTTGAGCTGGGTTTAGCGCTGCTTCTCTGCACTGGCTGTGGGCCTGGGAGCACCGCGCCGGTCTGACTCCCGACGTCTCTGGCCACCCCTGGGCATGGGGAGCACTCCGGTGGGGACGGGGATGATCTGGTTCGGCAGCGATTGCAGTGCCAGAGAACCGGCCGGGATCGATTCTGGCTGCGGATGAGGCACAGGTCTGTGTCTAGGGCTGCCGTTGTGACCCTGTGACCTGGGCATGTCTCCCTCCTCCAATCTCCACACTCTATCCTCAGTCCCACCCCCCTTCATCCGCATCTGACCGACACCTCCCTCCTCCAATCATCACGCTGAATCATCATGTCCCATCCCCATTGCCTGCTGACCGACGTCTCTCTCGTCCAATCGGCGCCCTCGATCAGCAGTCCCACCCCCACTGTCTCGCGGAAAACTGAGATTTCACCGGGTTTTAAAATCCGGATTACAAAAATGGGGGAGGATCGTTCCCCACCTCTCAAAACAGGGGGAGGACACGTGTCCCCTGGTCCCCTGGTTCCCCTGGGATTTCCGCCACTGCTCGACACAATCCTGTCTCGGAGGTCTACGGACAATTCCTTCGTCTTCATGGCTTGGTTTTTACTCTGACATGCACTGTCAATCGTGGGATCTTGTATTGACAGGTGTGTACCTTTCCAAATCATGTTCCATCAGTTTAATTTACCACTGGTGGACTCCAATCAAGTTGTAGGAAACATCTCAAGGATAATCAATGGAAACAGGATAAACCTAAGCTCAATTTTGAGTGTCAAAGCAAAGGGTCTGAATCCTTTTGTAAATGTGATATTTCAGTTATTTCTTTTTAATTACCTGTACTGTGCAAAAAATTTTAAACACCTGCTTTAGCTTCTTCATTCTGGGGTATTGTGTGTAGATTAAGGATAAAAAAATAAATTAATCAATTTTAAAGTAAGGGTGTAATGTAACAAAATGTGGAAAAAGTGAAGGGGTCCGAATACTTTGTGAATGCACTGTATTTCGTTGTGGCCCCTACAATTTTCCTTTAAGCTGCACGTTCTCTGTGCTGTATTGTATTGTGCACTCTTTTGCACTACCTGTGATTTACCTTGATAGTAAACAAAACATTTTTTGTTGGCCGGATATGATGCACAACAAATGTTTTCCCTGTTTCTCGGTTCACGTGACAATGATAAACCAATATCAAGGGTTTTCAAGGGTTGAGGAAATATGTTTCCCCTGGCTGATGTGTTAATGACTAGGAGTGCCATCTAAGAATATGGGATAAGCAATTCGGGACGGAGGTGGGGCGTAGTGTCTTCTCTACTTTGTAATTTTGTTTTAAATCAAGGAATTTCTGGGCATTAAGAAAATCTAGGGATATGAGGATAGTGCTGGAAAATGACACTGATATAGAAGATCTGTTGGGCACGTTGTAGGAAAGATTTGAATAATCTCTTTCTATGGTGTTCTACAATGACGAAGTATAAGGACTTGCTATTCACACTCCTCGCTATTGAGGGGGATTTCTCCTGGTGATGCCACTACGGACCTGTCCCTTGGACCTCATCCTGCAGTCATTGCCCCCGCCCTGCCCTTCAACTGCGAGGCCAAGTTCATGAACCCCAACCATGACAGGCTCTGAGAACAAAAATATTGGCACGGAACTGGGCCATTCAACCCATCAAATCCACTCATTCTGTCTGGTATATTCTGCAAAGTCCTGTCATGAATATTTCAGCCCGACGAAAACAAGGGCGGACCTTCTAGTGAACGAGAACAAAGACTCAGCAGCCATCCAGCACGAAGACTAGGCAGGCCAGCCATGGCCACGTGCGGCGGCAGGCCTGGTCACTTCTGTGAAGAGTGCCCGGCAAGCCCCTGCCTACAGGAGGAAGCTCGGAAATCTGAAGACAGGAGAGTCAAGGAGGGAGCCGTTGCTGACCACGGACATGTGAAGTGGGGCAGTAGAAGGTAATGCCTTCAGCGCCTTCAAGGATGGCTGCAGGAGGTGCCCTCAGGACACAAAGGCAGTTAGGTAAGGAGTGGAACTTCGATTAGCAGGCCTGCAATAGCGTGGGGTTCACTTGGATCCCAGGCACTCCAGGACATGGCGCCAAAATATGGCGACTGTGCATTTGTGGGTTGTGCAAAACAATTTCACTGTGCTGTGCGCATGTGACAATAAAGAACCATTTAACCATTGGAGTTAATGATCATCAGGAGCAGCATCAGCATTGATCTTGTTTAAAAAATGATCGCATTTGGTAATCCACCCAGAAGAAACAAATGGGAGGATTCTTCATAATAACTCCAGATATGGTAAGAGAGAACTGTGCCAAAAGAAACCAGCCCACAACACAAATAAATAAAATTTGGCTGTCATTCAAAAATATTTTTTAAACGTGCAAAACACAAATAATTTAAATGCAAATAAAACTTCAAAGCAAAATCCCCAAACTTTCCAAAACAAAGCTTTTTAAAGCACTTTAAAATACTTCTGAACATTTCCAAAAACATTTATAAACACTTTAAAACAGTTAAACCAACAGGCTGTAAGATTTATAAAAACAATGTTGAAAAGATTTAAAAGAGCACTTGGGATTAATAACCTCTCTGTGAGTCTTTTAAAATTGTCAAACATTTAGCTGAAACAGTCTTTGATGCTCCTTCGCATCAAGAGGAGAATGCTCCTTGTGCCACCACAAGACTGGTAATTCCATACTAAGTGTGTGAGAACAGTCTCACGCCTCTGCTGAACTCCATGAGGAGTTCAGTGATAAAGCAAAGCCTGCTTCCCAGTGCCAAACTGTTGACACTGACTTTTGGATATCGCCAAAAACTTAAGATGATTACTTCATTTCTCCCACTCCCAAATTATTTCCGTTAGCATTTGGTCAAAGAGACTACATGCAATTAGCATCACAACATTTTCCAAAGATTTTCCTCAGGGAGTACAGAGAAGGTTCACCAGACTGATTCCTGGGAGGGCAGGACTTTCATATGAAGAAAGACAGGATAGACTCGGCTTGTACATGCTAGAATTCAGAAGATTGAGGGGGGATCTTATAGAAACTTACAAAATTCTTAAGGGATTGGACAGGCTAGATGCAGGAAGATTATTCCCGATGTTGGGGAAGTCCAGAACTAGGGGTCACAGTTTAAGGATAAGAGGGAAGTCTTTTAGGACCAAGATGAGAAAATAATTTTTTACACAGAGAGTGGTGAATCTGTGGAATTCTCTGCCACAGACGGTAGTTGAGGTCAGTTCATTGGCTATATTTAAGAGGGAGTTAGATGTGGCCCTTGTGGCTAAAGGGATCAGGGGGTATGGAGAGAAGGCAGGGATGGGATACTGAGTTGGATGATCAGCCATGATCATATGAAATAGCGGTGCAGGCTCGAAGGGCCGAATGGCCTACTCCTGCACCTATTTTCTATGTTTCTATGTTTCTATTAGGATTAGTGCCCATGAAACAGAAACCCACCTGGGATCCTGGTTTATAGTTGGGAAGGTACAAATTCCTCTGCAGTACAACTTGTAGCATCTTCGCGTTCCCAGGAGCTCAAAGTTCAGAGTTTGATCATATGTCCCAATAACTACTGAACTAAAACGCACTTGTAAAGTAACCTCCTCGCCAGGTTGCACAATCCAGCGATAAGGAAGCACTCTGGGGGAAAGATAATAACAATGGATTCAAATTTTTTTAAAATAAAGGTCAGATGACTAAAAACACATTTTATGGGTCCATGTTTGGACCATTGGTTGGACAGAAAAAACAATGTTTTTAAATGCCTTACAAAAAATGACAAATAAAGAGGTCAAAAATCCTATGGAACAATACAAAGAGAGCTTCCAAGCATGACCTCATCACCGAAGATTATAATCATCTGTTACAATAGCTTTATTAAATCAAGGATGGAGAAAAACCACGCGACCCAGAAAAACAAATCTCTTCATTGTTCTAACTTAGCATCTAACTAAGATCGTATAGCTGCTTAGCCGTGATGGGATCTTTGGTTATTTCTGCGCAATTTGAACAACGGGGAGGGTTGGAGCGGGCGGGCGGGCGTGGGGACACGGACGCAGACAGAGAGAGGCACAGAGGCAGGGGAGCTTCCTGCCTTTTGGAGCTGGGGTTTCCGATTTGCGGCGTCTATTGAGTGGGCGACCATGCTGGTGCGAGCGGAGCGAAGATCAAATGCAGTAGAGGGCCGGCCGATGGAGAGAGAGGGCAGTGAGAGAGGGGAAAGACAGAGAGAGGACAGAGAGAGGACAGAGGCATAGTTTGGAGACCCCTGGTATACAGAGTCACCGGTTTGGCACCATTTCCAATTCCCAGTTGTAGTAAGTGGAGAGGTCTTGATCTGACCATGAAGGTCTGTTTTCTGGAGGGGGTGGGGGGAGTGTGAGGACAGAGAGAGGGGGAGAGAGGAGAGAGAGAGAGAGAGAGAGAGAGAGGGGGAGAGAGAGAGAGAGAGAGAGAGACAGAGAGAGAGACGACAGAGAGACAGAGAGACGCACAGAGAGAGAGAGAGGGCAGAGAGAGAGAGAGAGAGAGGGCAGAGAGAGAGAGAGGGCATAGACAGAAAGGGCAGAGACAGAGAGGTCAGAGACAGAGACAGAGAGACTGCTGGCGGGCGTGGGGCGGCTTCTTTTTCTTTCGCCCCGGTCACGGCCCCATCCCAAACCCCGGGTTTGGCCCTCACTCCAGCTCCAGGCTCTGCTCCAGTCCAGGCTTTGCTGCAGCCCAGGCAGCAACCTCCCCACCAGGCGCTGGTCGGCGGACATAGACTCGAGGGAGGCCACGACCTGATCGACCTGAGGACCCCGAGCGAGGCGGCGGGCGGGCTTTGAGCCGGGCTTGACCCGCGGCAGCAGCCTCCCCACCAGGCGATGGACCAGAGTGAGGATGTGGACGGGCGTGGACCCCGAGCAAGGCAGCGGCGGGCGGGCTTCTGCAGAACTGTCTCGATATTTCTGAGCTCCATGGGCTCGCATCCTCGGCGCTTCAGACCCTGAGTACGGGGGGGGGGGGGGGGGAGAGGTGGAGAGGGGGAGTGGGGGCGAAGGGGGAGAAGGAGAGGATGGGGGGAGAGAGGTAAAGTGGGGGGGGGGGGGGGGGGGGGGGGGGGAGGGTTGGGCAGGCGCAAAGATTATAGTATCCTCTAGTATCTTTGGGCAGGCGGGCACGCTGGAGTCCAGCAGCGGGAGCCGTGGCGGTAGTGTACTTGGAGGCATACTGGAGGCAGGTTGGCCTGGATTGGTCGGCATGTGGGATTGTGATGTCAGCAGCTCGTTAGGTGTGGTTTTGGCTGAACACACACACACACACACACACACACACACACACACACACACACACACACACACACACACACACACACACACACACAAACACACACACACACACACACACACAGTTTTAATATATAGATTTGATTTGATATGATGGTTTGGAAAAGGAGTGCCTGGGGTCACTCAGAAGGCTGCTGACATCCGTTGAGCAGTACCACAGCATAATCCGAGAAAATAAAAGAATGAAAATTGAAGGTCTGAAATGTATTCAAATAAATCCTCATCCAATAACAGTTCCAATAGATAACGCATTATTTTATGCATATGCAATAAATATACCTCATCGCCAATATATCTGTAGTGAGATGCTCTTCAGTATAAGTGCTGCTTACCTGACCGCTGTGCTATCTTCTTTGGATGGCTCCTCAGTAGTGCTGCTGTGGTCGATGTCGGATTGAGGTGACGGGGCACCCAGTAAAAAAGAAGTGCGGGAATCACGTCGGCCCTTTTTCCCGTGCCCACCTGAGCGACGTTTGTCGCGGTCCGTTTCTGATTTGTCTTTCTTATATTTTCCTTTATGCTGAACAGGTGCCTCCTCCTATGCAACCAAAATTGTGGAAAAAAAGTGCAGCTGTGCATACAGTTCAGACAGAAAACCCTGTATTGCTACATTATCTTTCATGAACTCAGAACATTCAAAGCATTTTGCTACAATTAAAGTGAAGTTGCAGAAAGTGCTGGAAAGTTCCCACTCTCCAACGTCTTTCATTTACTCACTGACCAGACAACTCCAATTACACTCTCCCTGTGCTTAATTGGCATTTTTTGTCTCGTTCCCACTGATGAAGAGTCTTTGACCTATTTTCATGAATGCGATCTAATCTGCTGAATGTTGCGAACAGAATTTTCATGTTCTAATTTTAGATTTCCAGCATCCACTGTTTTATTTTCCCCATTTTTATGACTGTTGTACTGAAGCACAGCAGCCAATGTGCATATGACAAGCCCTGCCATACAGCCATCGGATGCTGACCAGGTGGTCTGGCTTTGAGAGATAAATGTTAGCTCTGACACCAGGGAAACCTCCTGTGCTCCATAAATGGTGCAGTGCAACCTTTTATTTCCATTCATGAGTAGATAGTGGGTTTCAAGTATCAGTTGAATGACTGCACCTCCAGAGCAGAATATTATTATACTTCATTGGGAAGATCAGCCAAGGTCATGTATTCAGATATCCAAAGCATGATTTGTAGTCATGCGTTGAAATGAGACTGCTTCAGCTGAACCATGATAGATCCCCAAAAAGATCCAATGTTATATTTAATCCACACCTTTAGATTGCAAACATTTTTGCAGTTGAGACTTGTACTCGAATGTTGTCTTACCTTAGTAACTAGGACACCAGTTCTAATGAATTCAGATGTGGTCTTACCTTAGCAACTGGGGCCAGCAATTCAGGCTCTGGTTCAGGCTCTTTCTTATCTTCAAATAACAATTTTCCTTCTTCTGCGTTAGGTGCGAGTGAGAAGTGACTCAGCACATCCTTCCCAGATATGGGACTTCGCTCTATTGGATATTTCACCACTGAAAACAGGGCAGGTGGCGGAATTGGGGGGCCACTTGGACCCATGCCCAGGCTATCTAGTATCTACACAAGGAAAAGCAACAGGAAATGAACAATTATACAAAAGAGTGAAATACTCATACTTAAGTGTTACATAGAAAATAGGTGCAGAAGTAGGCCATTCGGCTCTTCGAGCCTGCACCGCCATTCAATATGATCATGGCTGATAATCCAACTCTTTATCCTGTACCTGCTTTCTCTCCATACCCCCTGATCCCTTTAGCCACAGGGCCACATCTAACTCCCTCTTAAATATAGCCAATACATAGAAACATAGAAATTAGGTGCAGGAGTAGGCCATTCGGCCCTTCGAGCCTGCACCGCTATTCAATATGATCATGGCTGATCATCCAACTCAGTATCCCGTACCTGCCTTCTCTCCATACCCCCTGATCCCACAAGGGCCACATGTAACTCCCTCTTAAATATAGCCAATGAACTGGCCTCAACTACCCTCTGTGGCAGAGAGTTCCAGAGATTCACCACTCTCTGTGTGAAAAAAGTTCTTCTCATCTCGGTTTTAAAGGATTTTCCCCTTTATCCTTAAGCTGTGACCCCTTGTCCTGGACTTCCCTAACATCGGGAACAATCTTCCTGCATCTAGCCTGTCCAACCCCTTAAGAATTTTGTAAGTTTCTATAAGATCCCCTCTCAATCTTCTAAATTCTAGCGAGTACAAGCCGAGTCTATCCAGTCTTTCTTCATATGGTCAACCGGTACTCGACCTCCATCCATGCCTCTTCCCCCTCTCTGATCATAAGCTTATACGGTTCACTATCCCTTCTCCGACACCTCTCCCCCGCTTCCTCCGAGAAATCACCTTCCGTAATCTAAAATCCATTGATCCCCTCCATCTCTCTGACCTCCTCTCCACCACTCTCCCCCTGGACTCAGCCCCCATCTCACCTGATTATCTCACAAACCATCTCAACTCCACCTTGTCTACCTCCCTTAACACTATGGCTCCCCTCAAAACAAGAACCGTAATTTTCAACACATCTTCACCCTGGTACACACCTGCACTTCGTAAAATGAAACAGACTGGTCGCCAACTTGAACGACTCACAAAGAAATCATCTCTCACAGTCCACCTTGAAGCTTACAAAGTCCACCTCACTGATTGCAAAGATGCCCTCATTGCTACAAAATCTGCCTACCTCTCCTCCATATTCACTGATCCCTGCCTAAACCACAGAACCCTCTTCTCCACAGTGGGGAACCTCCTCAAGCCACGAGCAAACACTCCCCCTACCTCTACTCCGGATCTCTGCAACTCATTCCTCCACTTTTTCGCTGATAAAATCAGCACCATCTATCAATCTTTATCCCCTGTACCCGACTCCCCAGCATCTACTCCACCACCTACCAAGGCCCCTCCTTTCAACATCTCCACTGACCTCCTTACCCCTCCTCCACACTGCTTCCTCTCCCAGTTTGACCTGGTCACCCCTATTGAAATCTCCAAACTCATCAGCTCTTCCAAACCCACTACCTGCTCCCTCGACCCTCTCCCCACTACCCTGCTGAAGTCCTGCCTCCCCGTTCTCTGCCCCTACCTCACTAATCTCTTCAACTACTCATTGTCCCAAGGAATTGTCCCCTCCGCTTTCAAAACTGCTGCTGTCACACCAATCTTAAAGAAACCTGGTCTTGATCCCTCCTCTCTCATTAACTACCGCCCAGTCTCAAACCTTCCCTTTCTTTCAAAAACCCTGGAGCATATCGTTGCGTCGCAACTTTTCCCACCTCCTTGCGTATAACCTACTTGAACCTCTCCAATCTGGCTTTCGCACCCTCCATAGCATAGAAACTGCTCTCCTCAAAGTCCTCAACGACCTCTTCACCTCTGCTAACACTGGTTCCCTCAACATCCTCATCCTCCTCGACCTGAGCGCAGCCTTCGATACAGTGAACCACAACATCCTGCTCACCAGACTCAAAGACCTCGGCATTGAAGGCTCTGCACTCAGCTGGCTCCGTTCCTACCTATCCAACAGATCCTACTTCATCTCTCTCCACAACCACACCTCTGCTACAGCCACAGTCACTCAAGGCGTTCCCCAAGGCTCCGTACTCGGCCCCCTCCTCTTCATCATCTACATCCTCCCCCTTGGTCAGATACTCCGCCACGTCAACCTGGACTTCCACTGCTACGCCGATGACACACAGATCTACCTCGGCGACAAATCCCCCCACAACCCCCTCCTCTCCCATATCAACTCCTGTTTGTCAGCTATAAAAACCTGGATGCAACATAACTTCCTCAAACTCAACAGCGATAAGACAGAATTCCTCCTCATAGGCTCATAAGCCACACTCAGCAAAATCAATAACCCCACTCTCACCA
Source organism: Leucoraja erinaceus (assembly GCF_028641065.1). NCBI lineage: Eukaryota > Metazoa > Chordata > Chondrichthyes > Rajiformes > Rajidae > Leucoraja > Leucoraja erinaceus. Next base: position 19,558,435 of record NC_073393.1, on the reverse strand, counting down.
TCGACGGCACCACTGTCTCCCCATCTCCCAAGACCCGCAATCTTGGCGTGATCTTTGATTCCACCCTCTCCCTTGAGCCTCACATCCGCCATGTCATTAAAACCTCCTTCTTTCATCTCCGCAACATCGCCAAACTCAGACTCTCTCTCACACCTCCCGCTGCTGAAAGACTCATCCATGCCTTCATCTCCTCCCGACTGGACTATCGCAACTCACTTCTCCTTGGCATCAGCTCCACCTACATCAACTGACTCCAGCTGGTCGAGAACGCAGCCGCCCGACTCGTCACCCACACCAAATCCTGGCATCACATCACTCCAGTCCTCAAACAACTTCACTGGCTTCCCATCTCCCACCGGATCACCTACAAAATCCTGATCCTCACCTACAAAGCCCTCCACCATCTGCCCCCCCCCCATATCTCACTGACCTCCTCTCCCCCTACCAGAGCTCCCAGGCTCTGGAACTCCCTCCCCCAACTGATCCGCAATTCCGTGTCCCTCACCATCTTCCAGTCCCGCCTCAAGACCCATCTCTTCACCTCTGCCTATCCTTAGCCCCACGTCCCCCTCCCTTTTCATCTGTGCATTAATTGCCTCATATTGTGTTTTGAATTGTATTCTGTCTTTTATTTCTGTCTTTACTTTGTGTACTTGTCATGTCTCTACTATTTATTTCATTCCCTTTACATGTTTTTCCTCTACCTGCTAAATTTTTGTAAGGTGTCCTTGAGACTCTTGAAAGGCGCCCATAAATAAAATGTATTATTATTATTATCATATGAAAGTCCTGACATCCCAGGAATTAGCCTGGTGAACCTTCTCTGTATTCCCTCTATGGCAAGAATGTCCTTCCTCAGATTAGGAGACCAAAATTGTATGCAATACCCCAGGTGTGGTCTCACCAAAACCCCGTACAACTGCAGTAGAACCTCCCTGCTCCTATACTCAAATCCTTTTGCTATGAATGCTAATGTACCATTCGCTTTCTTCACTGCCTGCTGCACCTGCATGCCTACTTTCAATGACTGGTGTACCATGATACCCAGGTCTCGTTGCATCTCCCCTTTTCCTAATCGGCCACCATTCAGGTAATAGTCTACTTTCCTGTTTTTGCCACCAAAGTGGATAACCTCACATTTATCTACATTATACTGCATCTGCCATGCATTTGCCCACTCACCCAGCCTATCCAAGTCATCTTGCAGCCTCCTAGCATCCTCCTCACAGCTAACACTGCCCCCCAGCTTTGTGTCATCCGGAAATTTGGACATGTTGCATTCAATTCCCTCGTCCAAATCATTAATATATATTGTAAATAGCTGGGGTCCCAACACTGAGCCTTGCGGTACCCCACTAGTCACTGCCTGCCATTCTGAAAAGGACCCGTTAACTCCTACTCTTTCCTTCCTGTCTGCCAGCCAGTTCTCTATCCACATCAATACTGAACCCCCAATACCGTGTGCTTTAAGTTCATTTCAAATTCATTTACCTTGTCCTTGCCTATTTACTGAATAAATCGATAGATTGTTTCACAGTAAGTAATATAGAAACAGGGCAGAAATAGAGAGGAACAAATTAAATCAATTTATCACCCACTTCAGTTCCTACTTCACGATACAGTAAATAATAATATTATGTGATCCTAATTTTTATTCATTACTTGGAATGCATTCCTTTACGTGCCTAATTCCAAGTAAATGAGACATGGTTTGATAGCACGCAGTAATTTAGAAAGGTGTTTAGTCCAGGCCTTGCCTTGAGGTTTGGAGTAAATTTCCAGGTTCAAAGTAAAACACGGTTTAAAAAGCCCCCAGAATCCAATGAACTGTTAAAAAACCTCATATAGCAATGGATCATTGCTGTGTCAATACCTCTTCTACTGATGGTATTTTGCCACAGGACAGAACAATCTTTTTTATGTTTTCCTCTGAATCATCCGCCGGTAACTTGACCTGAGGCACTCCGATGATTTCTTCCTTCTCTGTACTTTCCACACCTTCTCCATCTGCTACTGTATCAGACTGGGGCGAACTGTAAGTTTTCTCCTCTCGAAGCCTTTCCAGCCTCTCTTTCTCAACCTTTTCCTTCTCCAGACGATCTTTATCAGCTCTTTCCTTCTCAGCTCTTTCCTTCTCTTTCTCCTGCTTCTCGTGTCGATCTTTTTTCCCCTTTTTGCTTGTGGTGACCGGCTTTTCTACAGATTGATCCTCACTCGCACTTTGGCCATCTTCAGATTGTGGGAGAGCAACAATTCCTTGTGCTCTGTCCCAGTATTCCAGAATTTGGGAGATTTTTTTCTGATTACGGTCATACCTATGAAATCTGAGGAAAAGTTGCTTCTCTGGACTTTTGGCCACCTCATCCTCCAGGAGTGAATTGTACTTTTCCAAGAATGCATGACTCATTTTAGCATCCCTGCTTTTTCGCTTTTTGATTCCTTCTTCTGCTTCACCACGCTCTACTGGGGTGGATTCATTATGATCTGCAGTGGGAACTTTGGCTTCAGGAAGCTCGTTCTTCATCATTGAAACATTAGTGTTCTGTAGAAAAATAAACAATAAAACCAAAAGTGTGATTTGTTTTTGAATTTGCAAAGCTTTGTAATGACCTTCCTTCCTTTCCTTCTCCCAGTATTCTTTATTTACCATGAGTCCACATTTATGTATCAAGAAATTAGGCATCCTTATCAACATCAACATATTTGGCCAAGCAAGTTGGTAGTAATTTAGGGCTGATTTTAGAACTCTATATTATGTAACCCATTTTCCATTCCAAACCAAGTATGGGTCAATGGGATACACCCAATTCATCCAGAAAAACTTTATTCTAGCTAGGGGCATGAGGGGAAATTGCAGGGCCTTGGCAAATATATTTGGTTTGGGACCCTTCTTCAGACTGATGAGGAATGGGAAGATAGTTGGAAGAGAGGAGAGGCAGGACAAGGCCTGGTATATATATGTGGATAAAGAGTTTTGATAGGCAAATGGTTGGACAAAGACCAGACATAAAAAGCCACGAGGTGTGAGAAAAGGATTGAAGAGTTGCAAATTGTGAAGCAGAGGAAGAAATATCAGTGGAAGGAGGGGGGTGAGGAGCGAAATAGGTGCGAGTAAAGTGGGGCGCATGGGAGAGGGGGTGGAGAATAGGGAAAGGGGATGGGGGTTAGTTACTTGAAATAGGAGAATTTAAATTTTCATACAATTGTGTTGCAACTTATCTGCTCAGAATATGAGATGATGTTCTTCCATTCCTGGGTAGACAGTCAGAACCTTTTTCCCAGGGTGGAAATGTCAAAGTATATAGGGGGATAGCTTTAAGCGCCAGAAGGGGGTAAGTTTAAAGGGGATATGCAGTGTAAGGGATTTTTTTTTAACGCAGCGTTGTGAGTGCCTGGAACACACTGTCAGAGATGATGGATGTCATGATAGTCATTTCAGAGGCTTTAGATAGGCACATAGATGTTATGTTGTTGCAGTAGGGGATTTTAATTTTCCCAATATTGACTGGGAAAATCATTAGTGTGAAGGGTTTAAATGGGGTGCAATTCCTCAAAAGTGGTCAGGAGAGTTTTCTTAAGCAGTATATGGAGCCCCCCCCCACATGTGAAAGGGCAACACTGGATCTAGTATTGGGAAATTGGGAAGGGCAAATTAATGTCATGTTTGTGGAGGAGCCTTATTGGACCAGTGACCACAGTTCGATTAGGTTCAAGATAGTTATGGATAGGGATGGAGAGGGTCCACATATTAAAATGTTCACCTCGGGTAAGGCCACCGTTAAGGGTATGAGCGAAGGTCTCGCTCAAGTTGGCTGGAGCAGGTTATTTGAGGGGAAAGGAACATCGGACAAGTGGGATGTTTTGAAAAGTGTGCTTTTAAAAGGATATGTACGTCCCCGTTAGAGAGAGGGGCAAAGCAGACAAATTTAAGGAAGCTTGGCTGATTAGGGAAATTGAGGCAATGGTCAAAACAACAAGGATGCATGGGACAGGTATAGGCAGCTGGGATCAAGTGCATCGCTGGAGCAGTTATGGGAACTAAGGAGTAAACTGAAAAAGGAAATCAGGGTAAAAAGGGGCCAGGCAAAAGCTCTTCTGGGTAGCATTAAGTGCAATCCCAAAAGATTTTATAAATACATAAGGGTAACTAGAGAGAGAGTGGGACTTCTCAGGAATCAAAGCGGTCACCTCTGTGTGGAGCCACAGGAGATGGGCAAGTTCCTCAATTAGTATTTCTCTGTATTCACCAAGGAGAAAGACAGTAGGACGGAGGAACTTGGGGCAGTCAATGGAAATGTCTTGAGTGCAGTCAGTGTTACTGTCGAAGAAGTACTGAAGGTATTATTGTGTATGAAGGTAGGCAAATCTCCAGGCCCTGATCAGATATATCCGAGGACGTTGCGAGAAACTAAACAGGAAATTGTGGGAGCCCTGGTTTAAATTTATGAGTCGACCTTGAATAATGGAGAGGTGCCGGAAGACTGGAGGGTGGCAAATTTTGTGCCTATTTTCAAGAAGGGCTTCAGGGAAAATGCTGGGAAATATAAGCAGGTGAGCTTAACATCTGTAGTTGAAAAGTTGCTAGACACTATTCTAAGGGATAGGTTATGGAGGCATTTGGATGGGCAAGGGCTAATTAGGGATAGTCTGCATAGTTTTTATGTGGGATGTCGTGTCTCACAAATCTGATTGATTTTTTTTATGACATCACCAAAAAAGTCGTTGAGGACAGAACTGTAGATGTTGTGTACATGGACTTCAGTAAGGCACTCCTCAAGGTTGTGCATGGTAGGCTGCTCTGGAAGGTTAGATCACATGGGATGCAAGGAGAGATAGCTGAATGGATAGCTAATTGGCTCCATGGAAGGAAGCAGAAGGTGATGGTGGAAGGTTGCTTCTCGGACTGGAGGTCTGTGACTAGTGGTGTGCCTCAGGGTTCGGTGTTGGGCCCATTACTGTTTGTCACCTGCATCAATGATTTGGATGGGAACATACAGGGCAAGATTAGCAAGTTTGCTGATGATACAAAAGTGAATGGTTTTGCAGATAGTGAAGATGGTTGTGAAAGTTTGCAGCAGGATCTGGATGTTTTGGCCAGGTGGCTGAGGAATGGTTGATAGAATTCAATACAGAGAAGTGTGAGGTGTTGCATTTTGGGACATCCTACATTAAATGGTAGGCCTCTGGGGAGTGTTGTGGAGCAGACTGATCTGGGAGTCCAGGTGTATGGTTCCTTGAAGATCGAGTCGCAGGTAGATCTGGTGGTCAAAAAGGCTTTTGGCACATTGGCCTTCATCAGTCAGAGAATTGAGTATAGAAAGTTGGGAGGTCATGTTGCAGTTGTATAAGACGTTGGTGAGACTGCCTTTAGAATATTGTGTTCAGTTCTGGGCACCATGCTATAGGAAAGAATATTGTCAAGCTTGAAAGGGTTCAGAAAAGATTTACGAAGATGTTGCCAGGACCAGAGGGTGTGAGCTATATGGAGAGGTTGAGTAGGCTATGTCTCTATTCCTTGGTGCGCAGGCGGATGAGGGGTGATCTTATAGAGGTGTACAAAATCATGAGAGGAATAGATCGGGTAGATGCACAGAGCCTCTTGCCCAGAGTAGGGGAATCGAGGACCAGAGGACATAGGTTCAAGGTGAAGGGGAAAAGATGTAATAGAAATATGAGGGGTAACTTTTTCACACAAAGGGTGGTGAGTGTATGGAACAAGCTGCCAGAGGAGGTAGTTGAGGCTGGGACTATCCCATTGTTTACTTGGGAACATTATGTATGGAGCTTGCATGATCTCTCTGTGATGGTATTGGATTCAACCCTACTGCTCCATTTTTCTCCAACATCCCAAAGATTTGTAGTTTGGTATTGCATGGACACAATGGAAATTACAATTATATATATACTTCTAAAATGGTGAGACTGAGGCCATAAAAAAGGCCCAAGTTGTGGGCTTGGCTCTTGCAATTGTGATGAGTAAAGATGGAGAATAGGGAATGATTCACACTGAACCAACTCCACCAATTTTAAATGGACAAATGGCTGGTTTCAAAGGGGAGGAGCCTCAATATCCCATCTCATCCTGTGAATTCAATGTCTTAAACAAAAGATAATTGTCATCCAGAGATCAGGGCACTATTAATAAGGTATGGTCTCTCTATATTTAGCTTTTGAGACAGGCCTGTTGTCCTACCATCTTTAGAGTCATTTGCAATTTCTTTGTTTCGTCCTTAACAGTCGTATCTTTTCTTCCTTTTCTGGACCTTTTCTTCAGTTCTTCTTCCTCCCGCAGCCTTTCCATTTCTTCCCTCAGTTTCTGCTCCCGTAGCTGTCGTTCATGAATCTCATTCAGAACTCTAGACACAAAAACATTGTTGTCATGCAGGACTAGCTACTCTTCACCAATAGAATCTCTGCAGCACACTACAGGTGCAGGAGATAACACATGAGCCAGAAAGAAGACCTGACTCGTGCCAAAAACATGGAGGCTTTCTCAAATTTTAAATAACATACCATGTGGCCGGTGAACTGAGATCTCATGTCAGTTACAAGAGTTTGGTGGAATTACACCTCTACTCTCTTTGGTCTAAAGTTTCCAATGAACAAAGGAAGAGCAAAGAACCATATGACACTTTTGATCTTTTTGAGTGTTCAATTACACTGCGATTTTGGTTGACATGGATGAGGTCAGCCAAAGGGCCTGTTTCTGTGCTGTATGACTATCAAAGACGTTGTTCCAGGGTAGAAGAGCGTAAAATTAGATCATCTAAGCTCAACAATTTTCTGAGGCAGAGCAATACTGATAGTCTATGAACGGAAAAAGCTTTCTGTCATGTTACATGCCTTGCTCTAGATTACCCCAAATATAAACTTACCCAGAAACTCCTTTCAACATTCACTTCATAAGAAGCATAGGTAGGGTAGATAGCCAGAATCTGTTCCCATGGTGGCGATGTCAAAAACGAAAGGACAGAGTTTTGTGAGAAGAAAGAGGTTTAAAGGGATTTTAGAGGTAAATGCTTCACACTAGATGTAGTTGGTATCTGGAATGACCTGCCAAAGGAGGTGGTAAAGATGGTAAACAGAAACAGTTTTCAGAGCCATAGAGTTATACAGCATTGAAACAAGCCCTTCAGTCAAATTTGTCCATGCTGAGCTAGATGCCTATCTCAGCAAATCCCATTTACCTGTGTTGGCCCAATTCCTTTCAAACATTTCATTGAGTCATAGTCATACAGCATGGAAACAGGCCCTTTGGCCCAATATCCAGGGAACCAAGATGCCCCATCTAACATAGCCCCATTTGACCCATATCCATCTAAACCAGTGGTTCTTAACCTGGGGGTCGTGACCCCCTATGGGGGTCGTTTGCGGCTTTGCTGGAGGACATGAAGAGGACATAAATAACATATCAATTTGTTGAGCCCATGTTTAGGAACCCAACAAAAGTACTTACCACATCCAGTATTTTGTTCGCGTATGCGCGTAATGGTGCCAAAAAGGTTAAGAACCACTGCTCTAAACCTTTAGTACCCATGTACCTGTTTAAGTCACTTTTAAATTGTGTTATAATACTTACCTCAACTAGCTCTTCAGCAGCTTGTTCCATATACTCCCTGCCATCTGAGTGAAAAAAATGTCCCATTAAGTCTAGCCCCTTCACTTAAAACTATGTCCTTTGGTTTTTGATTCTGCTGCGCTGGGAATAAAGACTCTTTGAATTCACACTATCTATTTCACTCTTGATTTTGTACACCTCCAAATAAGATCACCCCCTCAGCCTCCTGTTCTCCAAGGAATAAAATCCTAACCTGCCCAAACTCTCTCAAGAGCTCAGCCCCTCAAGTCCTGGCAGCATCTGTGTAACGCATCTCTGCACTCTCTCCTATCTAAATATATGTCCAAATGTCTTTCAAGGATTGTAATTGTCCCCAACACTAACACCTTCTCTGGTAATATACCTGTAATAAACTCTCCTCTCAGCTCCCCTTTAAAGTATTCTCCTTTCACCTTAAGCCTTGACTGTCTAATTTCATGCTCCTCTACCCTGGGAACAGGCCCTTCATCCAAACTCATCTATGTCAACCAAGATGTCCCATCTAAGCTAGTTCTATTTGCCTGCATTTCCCTCTAAACCTTACCTAATCTACCTGTCCAAACGTCTTTTAAATGGCATTGTCAGCCCCCTTCTTGTATTCTCAGGCCCCTTCTTTACTCGTATAAATGTGCAGCCAAATACCAATCCAACTCAATTTACAAATTCACAGATGACACCACTGTGGACACCAACCTTTCCCTCAATGTCAGCAAGGCCAAGGAGATAGTGATCGGCCTCAGGAAGCGAAAGGGTGCGCATACCCCAGTATACCGTGATGGCACCGAAGTCGAGATGGTTGAAAGCTTCAAGTTTTTTTGTTTTAGTTTTAGAGATACAGCACGGAATCTCGCCCTTGAGCCCACCAAGTCCACACCGACCAGCAATCCACACACATTAACACAAGCCTACACACACTAGGGACAATTTACACTTAGACCAAGTATACAAACCTACAAATCTGTATGTCTTTGCGGTGTGGGAGGAAACCGAAGATCTCGGAGAAAACTCATGCAGTCATGGGGAGAATGTACAAACTTCATTCAGACCAGCACCCGTAGTCAGGATCGAACCCGGGTCTTGAGTTGCTGTAAGGCAGCAACCCTACTGCCACTGTGCCACCCAAGTTCTTTGGAGTAAATATCACCACAAATTTCTCTTGGACCAGCCATATCAAAGCAATGACTAATAAAAAATTCCAATGTATCTACAGTAAACCTTCATTTTAACAGACCTCATTAGAACGGATTTTGGTTATAGTGGAATGATCCACCGATGGTTGCCCATGCCACCCCAGCTCAAACTGCCTCCCCTACCGCTTGCAGTGCCGGCCGCCAGTGCCACCTCCCCTGCCGCTCGCCGAGCTGGCTGCCTGCAAATCCCCCAGCTCGTGTCGCCTCACTGGCCACTTATAGCATGACCAAAGATCTTATAGCTCTGCTATAAGATCTTTGAGCATGACTGCTCCCACGACTCCCCCGGCTCGCACAGACTCCCCAACCGAACCTGCAGCCCCCACCACTGGCTCACAGGGCTGCCCTCTGCCACTTCCAGGCCTTGCCAGTCAGCACAACTGCTGACCCTTACCTGCATTCCGATAGTCGTGGGACATGATCGCTCCTCGCCTCTCCCTCAGCCACCACCGAGCCGGGACCGTCAACTCAACTGGATTCCATTTCCCAACCGAGTCTGAAAAAGGTTCTCGACCCAAAACATCACCTATCCATGTCCTCCAGAGTTGCTGCCTGACCAGCCGAGTTATTCTAGCACTTTGTGTCCTTTTGTGTATTAACCAGCAACTGCAGTTGTTTGTTTCTACTACTGGTACATAAAAAATACCTTGCTCGGTCACAGCGGATAATCAGCAACAACGGACACCACCCCCCCATGGTCCATTATAATAAGGGTTCAGTGTACTGCCTTAGAAGGTTTAAGAAGTTCAGCATGTTCCCAACAATTCTCTGCTACTTCTACAAACGCGCATTTTCTTGGGATGCATCACAGCATGGTTTGAGAACAGCTCTATCCAATTCTATAAGAATTTGCAGAGAGTTGTGGATGTAGCTCAGACCATCACACAAACCAACCTCCCTTCCATTGACTTCATCTACACTCCACGTTGCCTCAGCATAATAAGGGATGAGTCTCACCCTGCTCACTCCCTCTTCTCCCCTCTCCCATCAGGCAAGAGGTCCAGAAGTTTGAAAACACATACCTCCAGATTCAGGGACAGTTTCTTCCCAACTGATATCAGGCTGAACCATTCTATCACCAGCTAGACCTATTCTGACTTACCATCTCCCACATTGGAGACCTTCAGACTATCTTTAATCAGATTTTACTAGACTTGCACTAAACGTTATTCCCTTTATTCTGAATCTGCATACTGTGGGCGGCTTTATTGTAATCATGTATAGTCTATTTGCTGACTGGGTAGCACGCAACAAAAATGCTTTTCACTGTACCACGGTAAATATGACAATAATAAACTAAACTCAATTAAACTAAATGTTGATATTGTACCTGCCTCAACTATTTCCTCTGGTAGCTCGTTTCAAATACCCACCATCCCTTTTTGAAAAATATACCCTCGGGTTCTTAAATCTTTCCCCTCTCACCTTAAACCTGTGCCCTCTGGTTCTTGACACTACTATTCTCGGAAAAAGACAGTGCATTCAGCATATGTATTCCCCTCATAATTTTACACCTCCATATGATCACCCCTCAGCATTCTGTGCACCACGGAATAAAGTTCCAGCCTGAACAATCTCTCCCAACAGCTCAGGCCCTAGAGTCGTGACAACGTCTTTGCAAATCTTCTCTGCGCCCTTTCCAGCTTAATAGCATCTTTCCTGCAGCAAGGTGACCAAAACTGAACGCAGTATTCCAAGTGTGGCTGCACTGATGTCTTGTACAAGTGTAACAAATTAATTCCCTCAGTGATGAAGATCCACAAGCTGAAACCCTATCTACAGGTACCTGTGACGCCACTTTCAAGGAACTATGGACATGTACACATTGATTCGTGGGCCACTCAATTTGACAGGTCAGATTGTCATACAGTTGTACAACATAGGCACAGAGGCGCTTCGACCCACCATGTCTATGCTGAACATCAGGCCTTTCTGCACTAATCCCACTTGCCTGCATTAATTCCATTAATGTTACTACAATTGTTATACCTGAATAATAAGGAGAGATTTGAAAGGCTGGGACTGTTTTCCCTGGAGCAAAGAAGGTTGAGGGTGATCATCTAGAGGTTTATACAATTATCTATATCAACGATTTGGATAAGATTGTACAAGGCATGATTAATAAGTTTGCAAATAACATTAAAATAACTGATCTAGAAAATGAAGATAGTTAGCAAGAATTACAGCATGATCTTGATCAACTGGGCAAATGGGCCGAGGAATGGCCAATTGAGTTTAATTCAGATAAGTGTGAAGTGTTGAATTTTGTGAAGTCAAACAGGGTAGGACCTTCATATAATAATAATAATAATAATAATAATACATTTTATTTATGGGCGCCTTTCAAGAGTCTCAAGGACACCTTACAAAAATTTAGCAGGTAGAGGAAAAACATGTAAGGGGAATGAAATAAATAGTAGAGACATGACTAGTACACAAAGTAAAGACAGAATTCAATACAAAACACAAAAGGCAATTAATGTCCAGATGAAAAGGGAGGGGGACGTGGAGCTAAGGATAGCCAGAGGTAAAGAGATGGGTCTTGAGGCGGGACTGGAAGATGATGAGGGACACGGAATTGCGGATCAGTTGGGGGAGGGAATTCCAGAGCCTGGGAGCTGCCCTGGAGAAGGCTCTGTCCCCAAAACTGTGGAGGTTGGACTTGTGGATGGAGAGGAGACCGGCTGATGTGGATCTGAGGGACCGTGAGGGTTGGTAGGAGGAGAGGAGGTCAGTGAGAGATGGGGGGGGCAGATGGTGGAGGGCTTTGTAGGTGAGGATCAGGATTGATCAGTTGATCTGGTGGGAGATGGGAAGCCAGTGAAGTTGTTTGAGGACTGGAGTGATGTGATGCCAGGATTTGGTGTGGGTGATGAGTCGGGCGGCTGCGTTCTGGACCAGTTGGAGTCGGTTGATGTAGGTGGGATGTCAAGGAGAAGTGAGTTGCAGTAGTCCAGTCCGGAGGAGATGAAGGCATGGATGAGTCTTTCAGCAGCGGGAGATGTGAGAGAGGGTCTGAGTTTGGCGATGTTGAGGAGATGAAAGAAGGAGGTTTTAATGACATGGCGGATGTGAGGCTCAAGGGAGAGGGTGGAATCAAAGATCATGCCAAGGTTGCGGGCCTAGGGAGATGGGGAGACAGTGGTGCCGTCAATGGTGAGAGTGGGGTTATTGATTTTGCTGAGTGTGGCTTTGGAGCCTATGAGGAGGAATTCTGTCTTATCGCTGTTAAGTTTGAGGAAATTATGTTGCATCCAGGTTTTTATAGCTGACAAACAGGAGTTGATATGGGAGGGGGGGGGGTTGTGGGGGGATTTGGTGCCAAGGTAGATCTGGGTGTCATCAGCGTAACAGTGGAAGTCCAGGTTGAAGTGGCGGAGTATCTGACCAAGGGGGAGGATGTAGATGATGAAGAGGAGGGGGCCGAGTACGGAGCCTTGGGGAACGCCTTGAGTGACTGTGGCTGTAGCAGAGGTGTGGTTGTGGAGAGAGATTAAGTGGGATCTGTTGGAAAGGTAGGAACGGAGCCAGCTGAGTGCAGAGCCTTCAATGCCGAGGTCTTTGAGTCTGGTGAGCAGGATGTTATGGTTCACTGTATCGAAGACTGCGCTCAGGTCGAGGAGGATGTGGATGATGAGGGAACCAGTGTCAGCAGAGGTGAGGAGGTCGTTGAACAGTAGGGCCCTGGGGAGCATTGTAGAGCATAAAAATCATGGAGTACTATATGTTCATAGTTCCTTAAAAGTAGTATTGCAGGGTGGTGAAGAAGGCTTCCAACCCATTTTATTTTCCTCTTATTCCAATCAATCCCCCCCAGATTCTACCACTCACTGCACATCAGGGGCAATTTACAGCAGCCAATTAACCCATCAATCTGCACATCTTGGGATGTCGATGGAAACCGAAGCATCTGGAGGAAACCCACACGGTCAAAGGAAGAACATGCAAACACTGCACACATAGCACTGGAGGTCAGAATCAAAGCACGGTCACTAGAGCTGTGAGGCAGTGGCTCTGCCCGCTGTGCCACTGAATAAAGAAAATTTCTCCCTCGAGAAGACGTTGAGTCTAGGCCGATTAAAAATCCTAAAATTGAGGCTGAAAGACAATTTTGGTTATGAAGGATAGATAGCAATCAAAGAGTATCAACTGAATAAATGAGCAGCTCAGTTATGATTGCACTGAATGGCACTGCAGATTCATGGGGCTGTATGCGCTGCTCTTTCTTCCTTTCTATGAATAGTAAATACATCTGTGGATTCTGATAGTTCTGCAGATGTGAGGTTGCCTTGTCTACTTACCTCTCTCTGCGTTCCCGGAATAAACTGATGCGTTTAAGGTCAAACTCAGCCTTCTCTTGCTCTGTCAAGGCCTCATATTCCTCTTCACCCAGCTCTTTCAGGTAAGCCTTCTCCTTCTCTGCTTTCTCCCTTGCCAATGTTTCTGTTATTTGATAGAGAAACAGATAAGGTGTGATTTAAGATGTGAATTCTGCATCCAGGTAGCTCAACTGCATCTTTTGTACAGAAAGAAAGAATGTTTCTTTCTATGCAACAATGTTTATCAAGAGGCACTGACAGGGAAACTACAGATTCAGCAAAGCTGGCTAATGCAGAGCATCAGCTCGCAACAATAAGATTTTACATTCAACTTCAGAAGGCTCTTCTGCAGGTAGTTGCGGATTTACAAAGAAGAGGGGGAGAGTCTAGGATCAGAGGCCATAGTCTCAGAGTAAAAGGATGTACCTTTAGAAAGGAGAGGGGGAGGAATTTCTTTGGCCAGGTGGTGGTGGATCTATGGAATTCATTGCCATAAGAGGCTGTGGAGGCTGTCAATTAATATTGTTATGACAGGGATTGAAAGATTCTTGATTAATACAGAAGTAAGGGGTTATGGGGAGAAGGCAGGAGAAAGGGGCTGAGAGGGAAAGGTAGATCCGCCATGATTGAATGGCGGAGTAGACCAAATGGCCTAATTCTGCTCCAATAACATGAACTTATGAATTTATAAGTATCAGGAGAGATCACGAATAGCTCAGCCCCAGTTGTAACATTTCCTCTTCAACAATCACGGTTGTATATTTTGTATCGGAGATAAAGGGGGACTTTACAAGACTAAAAGGGTACTACCTTATTCAGTACAGTCCCATATGATGCCTGCTCTCTAGCTAGTAATAAATAATTTTATATTTACAGTAAATATTCATGTCAAGAGAGTCTGGAGGAAGCCTTTGTGCTTTGAGCTTCGATTTGAAAACAGCAGCACAGAATCATGTGCTAGCATGAAGCCTGTACGGTTAGCATGATGAGTTTGCAATTGCTGTGGCTTTGCTGAACGTTGCTGGATATTCCTTGAGCCACAATCTCTGAAAACTTCAGGGAAAGGATTATTGCCCACAATTGGTTGGAACCTTGGGTAAGTTTTTATGTAGCTTCTTAATGATGCCTGCCTGAGCCCAATGAAACCTTAGGGCGAGTTCTCAGATAGCCATGGGGTGGTGGAAAGACCGAGGAAATCAAGCAGCATGCAAGTACAGATGACGCAAGACGCTTTAGCTCTGTCAATGTCATAGAGTCATAGAACTACATAGCACGGAAGTAGGCTCTTCACCCCAACTCATCCATGCCAACCAAGATGCTCCATCTACACTGGTCCCTTTTGCCCACATTTGGCCGGCCAAGCTTTTCCTATCCATGTACTCGTCTAAGTGTCTTTTAAATGCTGTTATAGTACCTGCCTGAATTATTGTCTCTGGCCGTTCATTCCATATACCCACCATCCTCTAAGTGAAATAGTTGCTGCTTAGGTTTCCCTTTCACCTAAACCAATGTAATTTGGTTCTTGATTTCTCTAACCTAGGTAAGAGTTGCATTCACCCTCTTTATTCCCCTCATGATTTTATACACCTCTACAAAGTACTATCACAACATTTAAAATACATTTGGACAGGTACATAAATTGGGTAGGTTTAGACGGATATGGGCCAAATGCAGACACGTGGGACTAGAGTAGATGGGGCATGTTGGTCAGTGTGGGCAACCTGGGCTGAAGGGCCTGTTTCCATGCTGTATGACACACTAAAGATCTCTGCTTAGTCTCCTGCACTCCAAAGAATAAAGTCCCAGCTTGTCCAACCTTCCTCTATAGCTCAAGCCCTGGTGTCCTGGCAACATCCTCATAAGTCATCTCTGCATTTTTTCCAGCCTAATGACATCCTTCCTATTGGAGGGTGATCAAAACTGACCACAGTACTTCAAATGTGCTCAAATCCAAATGCTAATCTTGTAAAACTGCAATATACCCTGGCTGATGAAGGCAAATGTATCAAAGCCTTCTTAACACTCGGTCAATCTTTCAGGTACTCCTGGGTCCTTCTGTTCTACAACACTTCCCAGTGCTCCACCATTTACTGTGAAAGTCCTGCCCTGGTATGACTTCCCAAAATGCAATGCCTCATTAAACTCTATTAACCATTAACTATTCCTCAACCCACTGAGTCATAGAGAGACGGAACATGAAAACGGGACTTTTAACCCACCAAGTCCAAGCCAACCATCACACATTTACACTAACCCTAACTTAAATATTTATTATTCTCCAAAAATTCTTAGCAAATCCCCCCCCACGTGGTTCTACTTCATATTCATTAGGGAGAATTTACAGCAGACCAATTTATCTACCAACCAGCACGTCTTTGGAAATGAAGTGAAGAAAAGACATGAGGTGAATATGAAAATGGATTTAGAAACACGCACTTGGAATCTATCAAGATAACTATTAATGTTTTGGCAAGGCACTTTTTGAGAAAATTTTATTATGCTTTATAGCCTTGATATTTCTGCCAAAGTGTACAATTTTGGAGCCCGGGCTAAAGTGTTCCTTTTTCCAGTGCTTTGATACATTTAAAACATCAATAAAAAATAATTCCGTTCATTTAAAATATTCTATGAGAGTAAGAATTTTGGTACAGGAGTCACACACCTATCTCTTCATGCTTGGCTTTCTCCATGGCTTTCATTACTGCATATTCCTGACTGAGGTTGATAAAATAGATGTGACGTCTATTGTTAATTGCTTTTAAGACAGTTATGAGTGCAATGGCTTCATTGTTATTGTACGGATTCTCCAGTCCATCAAATACAATCCCTCGGCAACAATCGATCAGCTACAACAGAAAATGGTGAAAAAGAACAGGTTGATTCATGATATAAAAGGAAATATGGCAAGTGCTAGAAATCTGAAATAAAAACAAAAAATGCTGAAAACAATCTGTAGAGTCGGAAGTAGTGCCTGGGCGCTGGGATTTTCCAGTACATTCTATTTCTATTTCAGGTAACATTGTAATTCACTTTAGTACTTAATTTATCCTCTCCGAGGGCTTCATCTTGCCCGCCAGAAATAATAATCTGAAATATTGTGGTTCATAAAGACACGGGTTTATGCAACTGTACAAGTCTTTACTAGTAAGCCTCAAAACTACATCAAAGCTAATCATTGGGCAAAGGGAAATTCAATTAATTCATAATCTTCAAATTTAAAAAAAGAAATTGATCTAATGTATGATTAATAGACATTATATTTGTACTGGGTACTTATAGCACAGATGGAATCTGATAAAAATCAAACCATTTGCTAAAAGTTTGGTTTAAATTTAATGGTTAGATAAACAGGGCCATCATTAGAACTTTAAACAAGTAAGAAACAAGAGAGATCTGCCAGAAATTGCATGTATAAAGATTTTTAAAAATGATGCGAGTAGAGTCAGACAAAGAGAAGTAGAGGTGACTGAAAAAGTCTGTGAACATATACCAATAAAACATGGCAAAAAAGATTGAAATTTAATAAAGGGAAGTGAATATGAAAGTGAACAGAGGCAGGTAAGGAAATTGCTGCAACAAAGTAGACAACGCAGATAAGATGGATAATATTTTGCAGTGCGGTAGAAATTAGTGGAACACAGTAAAGAACAGGCATGCCAGTTAATTATTGGAGATTGCAACACATCTAGAAAAGATAGGGAACAAATTAGCTAACTGGATAGCCTTGCTAATTAGTGATAATAGAAAAGGTAAGAGATTAAAGAAGGACGGTGATCAAAAATATAAAGGGATTGATCATAAAGGTGTTCTGCAGCAATAATGGGAGAGAAGTGGAGGGAAAATATGTAAGTAAATTTTCCAAATATATAAAATATAAAGAATAATAAGCATGGAAGATTTAATCTACCCGTAATTAAAATTGAAAATTGAGGTAAATTATATGGGAAGTTTAAGCGACTTTAACTCACCACATAGATAGCTCATCGTTAGGCCATAGAAATCGCAACAAAATTAGGGATGATTATATTACATAAAAAATAAATGAAATGAAGCCTGATTTATCAATGTGTTATGTATAGGGGCAGAGTGTCCTTGGTTTGTGTCAAACCTAATCTAATGAACAACTTTAAATGATGCTCTTACTGCTTCTGTTTTTAATATTACATAGAAACATAGAAATTAGGTGCAGGAGTAGGCCATTCGGCCCTTCGAGCCTGCACCGCCATTTAATATGATCATGGCTGATCATCCAACTCAGTATCCCGTACCTGCCTTTTCTCCATACCCTCTGATCCCCTTGGCCACAAGGGCCACATCTAACTCCCTCTTAAATATAGCCAATGAACTGGCCTCAACTACCCTCTGTGGCAGAGAGTTCCAGAGATTCACCACTCTCTGTGTGAAAAAAGTTCTCCTCATCTCGGTTTTAAAGGATTTCCCCCTTATCCTTAAGCTGTGACCCCTTGTCCTGGACTTCCCCAACATCGGAAACAATCTTCCTGCATCTAGCCTGTCCAACCCCTTAAGAATTTTGTAAGTTTCTATAAGATCCCCTCTCAATCTCCTAAACTCTAGAGAGTATGAACCAAGTCTATCCAGTCTTTCTTCATAAGACAGTCCTGACATCCCAGGAATCAGTCTGGTGAACCTTCTCTGCACTCCCTCTATGGCAATAATGTCCTTCCTCAGATTTGGAGAGCAAAACTGCACGCAATACTCCAGGTGTGGTCTCACCAAGACCCTATACAACTGCAGTAGAACCTCCCTGCTCCTATACTCAAATCCTCTTGCTATGAAAGCCAACATGCCATTCGCTTTCTTTACTGCCTGCTGCACCTGCATGCCTACCTTCAATGACTGGTGTACCATGACACCCAGGTCTCGCTGCATCTCCCCCTTTCCCAATCGGCCACCGTTTAGATAATAATCTGCTTTCCCGTTTTTGCCACCAAAATGGATAACCTCACATTTATCCACATTAAACTGCATCTGCCAAACATTTGCCCACTCACCCAGCCTATCCAAGTCACCTTGCAGTCTCCTAGCATCCTCCTCACACCTAACACTGCCCCCAGCTTAGTGTCATCCGCAAACTTGGAGATATTGCCTTCAATTCCCTCATCCAGATCATTAATATATATTGTAAATAGCTGGGGTCCCAGTACTGAGCCTTGCGGTACCCCACTAGTCACTGCCTGCCATTGTGAAAAGGACCCGTTTACTCCTACTCTTTGCTTCCTGTTTGCCAGCCAGTTCTCTATCCACATCAATACTGAACCCCCAATGCCATGTGCTTTAAGTTTGTATACTAATCTCTTATGTGGGACCTTGTCGAAAGCCTTCTGGAAGTCCAGATACACCACATCCACTGGTTCTCCCCTATCCACGCTACTAGTTACATCCTCGAAAAATTCTATAAGATTCGTCAGACATGATTTACCTTTCATAAATCCATGCTGACTTTGTCCAATGATTTCACCACTTTCTAAATGTGCTGCTATCCCATCTTTAATAACTGACTCTAGCAGTTTCCCCACTACCGATGTTAGGCTAACTGGTCTGTAATTCCCCGTTTTCTCTCTCCCTCCCTTCTTAAAAAGTGGGGTTACGTTTGCTACCCGCCAATCCTCTGGAACTACTCCAGAATCTAAGGAGTTTTGAAAGATTATTACTAATGCATCCACTATTTCTGGAGCTACTTCCTTAAGTACTCTGGGATGCAGCCTATCTGGCCCTGGGGATTTATCGGCCTTTAATCCATTCAATTTACCCAACACCACTTCCCGACTAACCTGGATTTCACTCAATTCCTCCACCTCCTTTGACCCGCGGGCCCCTGCTATTTCCGGCAGATCATTTATGTCTTCCTTAGTGAAGACGGAACCAAAGTAGTTATTCAATTGGTCCGCCATATCCTGGTTCCCCATGATCAACTCACCTGTTTCTGACTGCAAGGGACCTACATTTGTTTTAACTAATCTCTTTCTTTTCACATATCTATAAAAACTTTTGCAGTCAGATTTTATGTTCACTGCCAGTTTTCTTTCATAATCCATTTTTCCTTTTCTAATTAAGCCCTTCGTCCTCCTCTGCTGGTCTCTGAATTTCTCCCAGTCCTCCGGTATGCTGCTTTTTCTGGCTAGTTTGTACGCATCATCCTTTGCTTTGATACTATCCCTGATTTCCCTTGTTATCCATGGATGCACTACCTTCCCTGATTTATTCTTTTGCCAAACTGGGATGAACAATTTTTGTAGTTCATCCATTTATTCTTTTGCCAAACTGGGATGAACAATTTTTGTAGTTCATCCATGCAGTCTTTAAATGCCTTCCATTGCATATCCACCGTCAACCCTTTTAGAATTAATTGCCAGTCAATCTTGGCCAATTCACGTCTCATACCCTCAAAGTTACCTTTCTTTAAGTTCAAAACCATTGTTTCTGAATTAACAATGTCACTCTCCATCCTAATGAAGAACTCAACCATATTATGGTCACTCTTGCCCAAGGGGCCACGCACAACAAGACTACTAACTAACCCTTCCTCATTACTCAATACCCAGTCTAAAATAGCCAGCTCTCTCGTTGGTTCCTCTACATGTTGGTTTAGATAACTATCCCGTATACATTCCAAGAAATCCTCTTCCTCAGCACCCCTGCCAGTTTGATTCACCCAATCTATATGTAGATTGAAGTCACCCATTATAACTGCTTTGCCTTTGTCGCAAGCATTTCTAATTTCCTGTTTGATGCCATCCCCAACTTCACTACTACTGTTAGGTGGCCTGTACACAACACCCACCAGCGTTTTCTGCCCCTTATTGTTTCGCAGCTCTACCCATACCGATTCCACATCCTCCAAACTAATGTTCTTCCTTTCCATTGCGTTAATCTCCTCTCTAACCAGCAACACTACCCCACCTCCTTTTCCTTTCTCTCTATCCCTCCTGAATATTGAATATCCCGGGATGTTCAGCTCCCAGCCTTGGTCACCCTGGAGCCATGTCTCCGTGATCCCAACTATATCATAATCATTAATGGCTATCTGCACGTTCAACTCATCCACCTTATTACGAATACTCCTTGCATTGAGACACAAAGCCTTCAGGCTTGTTTTTACAACGCTCTTACCCCTTATACAATTATGTTGAAAAGTGGCCCTTTTTGATTTTTGCCCTGGTTTTGTCTGCCTGCCACTTTTACTTTTCACCTTGCTACCTATTGCTTCTACCTTCATTTTACACCCCCCTGCCCCTCTGCTCTTGTACCCATCCCACTGCCACATTAGTTTAAATCCTCCCCGACAGCAGTAGCAAACACCCCCCCAAGGACATTGGTTCCATTCCAGTCCAGGTGCAGACCGTCCTGTTTGCACTGGTCCCACCTCCCCCAGAACTGGTTCCAATGCCCTAAAAATTTGAATCCCTCCCCCTTGCACCATTTTTCAAGCCACGTATTCATCTGCAATATCCTCCTATTTCTGCTCTGACTGGCCCGTGGTACTGGTAGTAATCCAGAGATTATTACCTTTGAGGTCCTACTTTTAAGCTTATCTCCTAGCTCCCTAAATTCATCCTTTAGGACCTCATCCCTTTTTTTACCTATATCGTTGGTGCCAATATGCACCACGACAACTGGCTGTTCACCCTCCCCCTCCAGAATGTTCTGCAGCCGTTCAGTGACATCCCTGACCCTTGCACCAGGGAGGCAACATACCATCCTGGAGTCTCTTTTGCGGCCGCAGAAACGCCTATCTATTCCCCTGACAATTGAATCCCCTATTACTATTGCCCTTCCACTCTTTTTCCCCCCCTCATGTGCCGCAGAGCCACCCATGGTGCCATGAACTTGGCTGCTGCTGCATTCCCCTGATGAGCAATCTCCCTCAACAGTTTCCAAAATGGTATACCTGTTTAGGAGGGAGATGACCGCAGGGGACTCCTGCACTACCTGCCTACTGCTTTGCTGACTATTGGCCACCCGTTCCCCTTCCGTCCTCTTACCTTTTACCTGCGGTGTGACCAACTCACTGTACGTGCTGTCCACGACGAGGTAGTACATAAAATTGCTTTTAAATATTATTCCCGAATCAATTTGTAAAAATCTCCTCTACACTCAGCCAAGAGTTTTCATTAACCAAACCTGGACTTTGGTTTCTCGGTGAGGATTGGTGATAAGGGTCCTGAGCATTTCCTCCTGAGGCCAGGAAGAGCAGAGGCCTTGTTTTTTCTCTACACAATTGAAAACAAGCTAATGAGATCATTTGCAATCAATCTTATAAACCTGGCAGTATGAGTACTGGAAGGCAAGAGCAACAAATTCCTGTCCAGGATCTATTTCTGACTCGGTGAACAGTAATGTCTGCTGTAGAAGGCACAAAGTCCGAACCTCCATCAGCAGCCTGTTGGGTTGGCCGATTTCAACATGGAGAAAGGTTATGATTGCCATTTAAAAAAACTGATGCTTAGAATGAGGAAGAAGGAAGATCAATCATGTCATCAACTGGAGACTTCTCCAGAAGAACCGAGTGAGTAAAAACTTGGATCAGGACAGGAGTTTGCTGAGCTGTTGCAATACCACTTGGTCATCCTTCAAAGCTTTCCATATACCCCACAGAGAAAAAGGGAAAAAAGTAAACAATAACATTGTGACTGCTTTATGCATTGCTATGTTGAATGCATTATCATCATTCAGTACCTGCAGCCGCTCTGTTAGAATCTCCACCAACATTTCATCTGGCAATTGAAAAACTGATGGATTTGTCTCTCCCATTTGGCTTGTGGAGATACTCACAGGTTGTTGTACCACTTGAACGACTGTGGAAACCTGGAGAAGGCAGAAAAATAGATCATGTGCAATTGATCAAAATACATTTCTTTGCAAATGCCAGTGTTGACATCCACGAATGCTAACATTACGTCACAAAATCTTACCTTAAGCATGAAACAGAGTTAGTGGGTTAAATACCAAGCTAATGTTCCAGCTTACAAGTATTTCTCCCAATTCACCCTAAAAGTGGCACTGTTGCCAGTTGCCTGTGATAACTTGGTTTTGTGTGAACACTTGCTTGAGCTTAGACAGTCTACATAGGACATGACCTATTTGTGATTTGGAGCAAAGATAAATAATCAGCAAAATTCTGGGCTTTCTCATGACAGAAATTAGAAAGAAATACTCAATCTACTTGAATCTGAAGTAGCAATAGGGTGGCCATGGCATTACAAACAGGAATGTGCCTCCATTCTACCCCACTAATAACACTGAAGAAAATAGGAGCAGAACCACACAAACAGTACGTCATCTCACTCCACCTGCTTCCAATGTCATTTACCCTCAACGCAAGAGGGCTTCCTGCTATCCCAGATATACAGAATTTACATCTACCCACCTTCTTCCCAGCAAGCCCAGCATAGCTGAATCCAGGGCTCTATTCTTGCCCATGTACCAATTTCTGTACACATTGCATTTCGTGAACCCTTGTATATGGAGCTCTATTCCCACCTGTGTACTCATTCCTGTACAGACAACATTCTGTGCCGGACTCCAATTCCAACCTTAGGTTAAATTCCTCTACAGCCAGCACATTGTAAATTCCTGAATCCAGGGCTCCATTCACTCTGGTGTACAGAGACTTGAAAAAACAGCACTCTGTGCTGTGTTTCAGATCTAACGAGGTGTCTTCCAGCAATGATCAGATTAAATGGTCAGGACTGCTTTTTAAAGCTCCAACGCTACATTTTGCAAAGCTCATACAATGCCAATGATACAGCATCTATCATCTGGACCATGCCCTCGTTTCACTGCTACCATCAGGAAGGAGGTGCAGAAGCCTAAAGTCACACTTCCCCAGGCTCAGGAACAGTCACTTTCATACAACTATCAGGTTCTTCAACCAATCTGCGCAACACTAATTCCACCTCAGCAACAGAATATTATAGACCACTAATAATAAAAAAATAACTGCAGATGCAGTTTATACCAAAGATAGACGCAAAATGCTGAAGTAACTCAGGGAGTCAGGCAGACTGCCTGGAGAAAATGGATAGGTGATGTTTCGGTTCAGGAACCGTTTTCAGTCTGAAGGCGGCTCCAGACCCAAAACGCCACCTCCTGCATGACCATGGGTGTTTTCTAGTTGAAATATGGAAGTGAAGATCCCAGTTTATGTTTTTGGGTCGGGACCCGTCTTCCGCCTGGTTGACGTTTTCTAATAGTGTTTTGTATTAATGTCCTCATTTTTTAGTCTTTTGCATTTTAGTGACTTGCAGAATTAATGTGTAATTTATGTATAATGAATGTTTTGTGTGCTGTCTAAGTCTATGTGCTTGTGATGCTGCTGCATGCAAAATTTTCATTGCACTCGTACCTCCAGTACTTGTGCATACGACAATGAACTCGACTTGACTTGAGTAGGTTGTTTGGGTGATGTAATTTTAGAGTATACGATGTCCGCTTTAAGGTTAGTAAAACTAATTACAGAGAAAAAAGTAATTAATTTTGAAAGATCTCCCCTCTGGTTATCCGAAAAGAGGTTAAAGATTTAAAACAAACACTAGACAACAGAAGTACAAACTGTTGTGGACTCAGCAGGCCAAGCAGCATCTGTGGGGAGGAAGAAATCATCGATATCTAACATTGAGTTGTTGGACGCTACCTGTGATGCCAACATGTCAACATGCTGTTTCGGGATAATGTGACTTGTCCTTGATATAACTTGGCTGCCCTTTGGTTGGGCAATGACCGAAGCATGAATAATTTTGGATTCGGAGATTGGGCTAATTTCAGGTGGCTTGCTTGGTCCATCAACGTTTAGGCCTCCAGGTACTTGAAATGAATGTTGCATGGTTCCTTCTAGTTGCGCTGCTGGAATGATAATATATTTTTTTAAAGCAATGAATGAGGAGCAGAAAGATTCTTAGTTCATCTCCCTGGATATCTATCAATCTATACATATAACTAAAACTCTCATCATATGTATATATATACATATAAATAAAAATATAAACACACATATATATAATTGCTATTGCACTATATTATATATAGTGCAATAGCAAGTTTTGTTCAATTTTACAAAGTATTTCCCTTAATAAACTTTAATTTACTTTATTTTTTAATCTAATACTTCGGTGTTTAAATGAATGGCGTCACAAAAGGCACACAACGGGTCCTCAGCCACCCCTGTGCAGTTGGGGGAGGGTTGCCTTTGCCACATAATACTCCCTAAATTCTGAACCAATGGAGTTCTGTGCACTTAATGTTATTTATGATAAGGTTGTGGACTCTTTTTTTTATACAATAGCTTATTTAGATCTGGTAATATTTTTAGACATTAACACACTTGTTTTTCATTGCATTGTTTTCAGCATGCAGCTGGGAGAACCAAGTCTACTTGCATTGTTGGTTTGATTTCAATAAGATGAAACTTTCCTTATTGTGCTGGCAGTAAGGATTCTATGTGAATGTATTTCAGATGGTTTCAAAGGTCATAAGTTTCAAAGGAGCAGAATTAGGCCATTTGGCCCGTCAAGTCTACTCCGCCATTCAATCATAGCTGATCTAACTCTCCCCCCTAACCCCATTCTCCTGCCTTCTCCACATAACCCCTGACACCCATACCAATCAAAAATCTATCTCTGTCTCTCTGCTTTATAAATATCAATTAACGGCCTCCACAGCCTTCTGTGGTAAAGAATTCCACAGATTCACCAAACACTGCAAATTCATCACCAAAGCAGTCCCTTGAATTAAACGTGGTTGTATTTAGAGAGGCAAGAAGATAAATGTGAGAAACAGAGAATTTATACCTTTTGGATCTGATTTGGGATTGAAGAGAGAATAAAATAGGATCAATAATAATAATAATAATAAATTTTATTTATGGGCGCCTTTCAAGAGTCTCAAGGACACCTTACAAAAATTTAGCAGGTAGAGGAAAAACATGTAATGGGAATGAAATAAATAGTAGAGACATGACTAGTACACAAAGTAAATACAGAATTCAATACAAAACACAATATGAGGCAATTAATGCACAGATGAAAAGGGACGGCACGTGGGGCTAAGGATAGGCAGAGGTGAAGAGATGGGTCTTGAGGCGGGACTGGAAGATGGTGAGGGACACGGAATTGCGGATCAGTTGTGGGAGGGAGTTCCAGAGCCTGGGAGCTGCCCTGGAGAAGGCTCTGTCCCCAAAACTGCGGAGGTTGGACTTGTGGATGGAGAGGAGACCAGCTGATGTGGATCTGAGGGACCGTGAGGGGTGGTAGGGGGAGAGGAGGTCAGTGAGATATGGGGGGGGGCAGATGGTGGAGGGCTTTGTAGGTGAGGATCAGGATTTTGTAGGTGATCCGGTGGGAGATGGGAAGCCAATGAAGTTGTTTGAGGACGGGAGTGATGTGATGCCAGGATTTTATGTGGAATGAGGTGTCATCAGCGGTCACTCTAAATGAGTATGACTGTCCTCTCCTCTCTATAGGATCGTCTACTGGTGTGTCTGCAGATGTCTGTAGAGGCCGATCTGCGATCCACACATCTTGGTGCTACCTGGGCAGTGGAGACTGGTGGTGGTTGGTAGTCATCGGGCCCCCATCTCTCTCTCCTTACGGTGCTGTCACTTTGTCTCTGCGACACGGCGTAGCTCCTTTTCATGACGTGGAGCTCCTTCCTGCATGGATTTCCTCCAGGAGCGCCTGCCCAGTGCAATTTGCTCCCAGTTGCTCGATGTGATGTGGAATTTCTTCAAACTGTTCTTGATGTTGTCCTTGAAGCGTTTCTTTGGCCTGCTCAGGGCTCGCCGACCTTCCTTCAGTTGAGAATACAGGATCTGTTTAGGGAGATGTGTGTTGGACGTGCGGATGACTAGGCCAGTCCATTGAAGTTGGTGCTGCATTATTGTGGTGGTGATGCTGGCCATGTTGGCTTCCTCCAAAACGCTGATGCTCAGAATCTTTTGTTAGGATCTTTGATGGTTTTGATCCAGGACTCTCAGGTGCCTGCTGTAGGTGGTCCATGACTCGGCTCCATACACAGGGTGGGGAGGACAATGGCTCTGTAGACCAGCAGTTTTGTTTGGGCCTTTAGGTCTTGGTCTTCAAAGACTCTTTTCCTGAGTCTGGCGTAGGCTTCGCTGGCACAACTCAGGCGATGGTTGACCTCAGGGTCGATGTCAGCTTTTGAGGAAAGAATGCTGCCAAGGTAGGGGAAGTGGTCAAACTTTTCAAGAGTGGTGTCGTCCACTTTTATAGTGGGCTGGGTAGACGGCTGGTTGGGTGGAGGTTGACGTAGGACCTGGGTCTTCTTGATGTTTAAGGCCAGGCCCATGGCTCTGTATGACTTGGCAAAGGCAAACAGGATGCCCTGGAGATCTTCTGCAGAGTGTGTTGCAACCGCGCGGTGGTCCGCGTACTGAAGCTCCATGATGGCGGTGTTACTGACTTTGCTCTTGGCCTTCAACCTGTTAAAGTTGAAGAGCCCACCGTCAGTTCTGTAGAAGATTGGGATCCCCTATGGCAGCTCTTCACCGATGAGAAGTATGGCAGCAATGAAGACAACAAACAGGGTGGGTGCGATGATGCATCCCTGTTTCACCCGTTTCCACAGTGAAGGGCTCGGACTCAGAGCCGCAGCTGCTGAGCAGTGTGACCGACATGCCATCATGTAGACACCTCAATATTCTGATGTACTCGTTGTGGCAACCGCACCTTGATAGTATGCTCAAAGAGCCTGACGGTCTACCGAGTCAAAAGCCTTTGTCAGGTCTCTAAAGGCTATGTACAAAGGCTGCCTTTGATCACATTTTTCCTGGCGTTGGTGTGCTGTGAATATCATGTCTGCTGTACCTCTGGACGTGTGGAAGCCACACTGTGATTCTGGGAGTACCTCCTCAGATAGTGGTAGAAGTCGGTTTGCGAGAACACGAGCAAGGTGTAAATGGATGCCAAAAGTCACTTTTCCATGTTGTATGAATCTATGAGGTATAATGTTCGGGACAGTAGTATGGTAGCAGATACATTAATTGGATTCATAATTCAAAATTCTGAATTAACAGCCCAGGGAAGGACATCTGCCATCTTCAGCCAGTCTGTGACACCAACGTGGTTGACATTAAAAGTACCTTGGAAATGACCAAGGAAACCACCGAGTTATATACAGGATGAGCAGTAAAGAACATACAGCACTGTAACAGGACATTTGGCCCAACTCATTCACGCCAACCAAGGTGCCATGCTGAACTGGTCCCATTTGTCTGTGTTTGGCCTTTATCCACTAAATGTTCCTATCCATGTACCCTGCACAAGTTCTTTTTAAAATATTACTATTATAATTATATCTGCCTCTACCACTTCCATGGGCAGTTTGTTCCATATACCCACCACCTCCTGTGCGAAATATCTGACCTTTGTCCCCTTTAAATCTTTCCCGTCTCACCTTAAACCTGTGCCCTCTCGTTTTAAACTCCCCTAGCTTGTAGAAAAGACCGACTATCCATCCTCTATGCCCCTCATCTGATCTTGACCACTTCCTGTTGTTCTGTACATTAATTTTAGAAAAAACGCTGCCACTTACGGCTGTGATTTTTGGCCATCTTACTCAGTCTCCCTCCGCTGCACAGGACAAGAGGATTTTTCCCATCGATGAAAAGTAAAAGAGTTATTAGTGTTTAAAAAATGTTGAGATTCTCTCTCCTGAAGGCCACGCCCCTTCCAGAGGGACTGTAAAACCCGGATGTGTTGAGTGCCTTAGTCAGTCTCTGCAAGATGGGGGAGCGAGAGGGTCACGTCTCTCAGTCTGAGCTGTGAATAACACTGAACACGTCTACTATACTGTGAGTGGCTTTACTGTACTGTCAGTTCCCTTAACGTGGTTTGAAAATATAGTTTGGCAATGCTAAAGCTGTGTTGCCTTTGGTTTGGAAATGCTAAAGCGGTGTTGCCTTTGGTTTAGAAATGCTAAAGTTGCCTTGCCTAATTAAATTTGTCTTGCCTAATTAAATTTGCCTTGCCTAATTAAAGTTGACTTGCCTTCTGTATAATTAAAAGTCTAATCTTGACCACTTCCTTTTTGCGCTTTATATTGATTTTAAACGCTATCACGTACGGCTGTGATTTTTGGCCATCTTACACGAGTCCCCCTCCGCTCACAGGTGCCGAGGATTTTTCCCATCGATTGAAAATAAAAGAGTTATTAGTGTTTAAAAAATGTTGAGATTCTCTCTCCTGTCAATCATGCCATGAAGGCCAAGCCTCCTCTGGTGGGAGGGACTATAAAACCCAGAAGTGTGGGCGTGGCTCAGTCTTTGCAAGATGGAGGAGGGAGAGGTCACGACTCGCTATCTTTAGTGGCCTTACACCCTGCTTGAAATGGTATGAAACTGCACTTACATTTGGTGGCCTTGCACCCTGCTTGAAATGGAATTTCAAGGAATAGTTGTGAGTCAACTGCCAGCCCACCAGCCGTGAGTGAGCGAGTTGCCAGCGCAACAGGCTTGAGTGACTGAGCCGCCAGCCCAAGAATCGATTCGACCCACAACATCCATACTAGCCCTCTGGAAACCAGTCCCTTCAGCCCACAACATCCATACTAGCGCTCCAGAAAGCCCCCCCACCACCCGTACTGGCCACCAATATTGGAATTGGTGGAGATGTGGAATATTGCGTTGGGGACCAGCCCTCCCGTGTGATGCTGGTCCCCCACTTAGTCTAGTGATTTTATAAATCTCCAAAGGTCATCCCTCAGAAATGAGAAACTAAGCACTACAGACAATGCCGAAGGTGCCAAGTAATGAACATCTCCCACAAGAGGGTTGGTAACCATTTCCACTTTACATTTAATGGTATTTCCATAGCATAGATCCCAAATCATTATACTGGTGTACAGCACTGACGAAAAACAGTCAGACTAACCACATGCCTATAACTGTAAGTCAGAAGCTGGGCGTCCTGTGGCAAGTCTTTGCACCATTTAGACAAGCATTTAAAAGGCAAGACATTGAAGGATATGGGCCTAGTGAAGCCAATTTATCTCCAGGTTCAAGGACAGCTTCTTCCTAGCAACAATCAAGATGTTGAATACTGCACAACTCTAACCACTACCTCAGTAGATGAGATCATGGGTGGATGTGCTTAAGTCTCAGAAAACATGCCAAACTAGAACCGGCTTGTTTACTCACATGGGGAGATGGGATATTGCTAATGGATGCGCAGATGGTGAGCAAAATAAAGGTGTCGAAACAATCATAAATATTACCATCCTCATTCTCTTTCTCGATTTGGTCGAGAGTAGCCTTGGCATGCATCTCCTGAGCCCGCAAACACACAGGTGAGGTGCCATTTGTAAGAGCTTCATTTATAATGGAATCTATGGTTAAATAGGCAGCTTGATAGTGGTTTGCAAGGAAGTTGGCAGTGTTTGTTTTTCCTGTAACAAAATATGAAAAAGCATGTTGCAACATCAGAAAAGTTAAAAAAAAATTAGTATCTATAGAATATGTATCTTTAAAATGTCAATATCCAATTCTTAAGGGCTATGCGGGGAAAGCACTAAGGCAGTTGGGATGGCAAATGTTCAGCACACATCTTCCATCAATTTTCAGTTGTCTGATAAAAACTGAATCAAACACAGTGGTCTTAACATGTTTAATTAGATTAAGGAATCAAAGTTCAGCCACTTAAACATGGATGGACATTGTTACCTCCTGTGTGGTTATTGATGATAATGTGCAAACTTCAGAAATTTCCAGGAAAACCAAACAAAGGAAAAGCAAGAAGATTCTCAAAAGATCGTCCCTCTTAATAACACCTAGGAAAGAACCATTATCCAGACACATTGAGCTGCAGCATCTCTTTTGCAGAGCATAAGGATTGGAATATTTGATTGCAGTATAAAGGCTAAAAAACGCTTGAAAACATTTGCACTGGTGATAGAGCTGAGGCCTCAGGGGCCAGTCGGATTCAATCCTGTGTTATTTGCTCGTTCCCTCTGTGACTGTATGGGTTTCTTCCATGTGCTCCGGTTTCCTCCCACATCCGAAAGACACGTGGGCTGGTAAGTTAATTGGCTTCTGTGCATTGCCCCTAGTCTGAAGGGAGTGGATGTAAAAGTGAGCTAGTGTGAACTACTGATCGATGGTAGGCATGGTCTTTGTTGGCTGAAGGGCCTGTTTCCATGCTGTGTCTTTCAATTAATTCAATAAATCAACAGTGCTGTGCAAAGGGCCAGCGTTGTGTGAGTGGCTGGGTTTCTTATGTGTGTGACATATGGTTCACAGTGTTCACTGTGGATGTGACTGAGTGATCCTGGCCAAGATATGGGAGAAATGCAAACTTTATGGACAAATTATTTTCCAGCAGTAACCATTAGGAGCAATTTTGGCTTTGATAGGCAGCTAAGCTATGGCAGTAAGCACCAACTCCTTCTGACAGATGATGAAACAATGTAACATGGGAGAGGGTCGTCTGGGGAAAATTATAATGGCCCCACAGCCCAACCAATAAAAGGATCAATTACATCCAAAAGGATTCCATAGTTTGTTCTGATGGTAAGCACACCTACAGTAATTCACTGATTCGATTCGTTAACTCACTCTGAAGAAGGCTTAGGTCCTTCGGTTAAAATATTCACCTACTTACAAAGCATATAAGCACTGTTCTTGTCCTTCACATCGTGTGCTCCAAATGTTACAGCAATAGGATTCATAGCAAAAGGATTTGAGTATAAGAGCAGGGAGGTTCTACTGCAGTTGTACAGGGTCTTGGTGAGATCACACCTGGAGTATTGCATACAGTTTTGGTCTCTTAATCTGAGGAAAGACATTCTTGCCATAGAGGGAGTACAGAGAAGGTTCACCAGACTGATTCCTGGGATGGCAGGACTTTCATATGATGAAAGACTCGGCTTGTACAAGCTAGAATTTAAAAGATTGAGGGGGGATCTTATAGAAACTTACAACATTCTTAAGGGTTGGACAGGCCAGATGCAGGAAGATTATTCCTGATGTTGGGGAAGTCCAGAACTAGGGGTCACAGTTTAAGGATAAGAGGAAAGTCATTTAGGACCGAGATGAGAAAATCATTTTTTACACAGAGAGTGGTGAATCTGTGAAATTCTCTGCCACAGAAGGTAGTTGAGGCCAGATCATTGGCTATATTTAAGAGGGAGTTAGATGTGGCCCTTGTGGCTAAGGGATCAGGGGGTATGGAGAGAAGGCAGGGATGGGATACTAAGTTGGATGATCAGCCATGATCATATTGAATGGCGGTGCAGGCTCGAAGGGCCGAATGGTCTACTCCTGCACCTATTTTCTATGCTTCCATGTTTCTAATAGCTTCAAACAGTGGCTGTGCAGCCACTGGTTTCACTGCCACATTTCTAGTGGCCTCCGAAATGAACATCAAACGCAGTGGGTGGTCACAGAACTTATTGTTCAGCTCTGTATTATAGTGTTGTGTACATTTAATGTTGGTTTTCTTGTACGGCCCAATCATTTAATGTCTCAGATCTAGGTTACTGACAAGGTTTACCCTAATTCATATTCCCCTTTTTCTATTCACAGTTCCTGTACCAGAAGCTGAATCAATACCTGAAGAAGGAGTTCCATATACAATAAAGGCAATGCCTTTGCGGTTCCGGGCAGCACATGCCTCCGGGGACAAGTCAAGTCCGAGGTATCTGCCAATGGCCTTAGATACGGGGGTGACTTCTAGTTCTCCAACACCAATATTGAAAGTGGATTCTATTTTCTCTCCTGCAATAGACACATAAATGTTACACATCGATCTTTGCACAAATTAATTTCCCTATCTTCATTCTTTATTCGTATCTACAAGAAACTTTCATTGATAGTAAATTCATGGTCTTGCCCACTAACCTCAGCATGATACTGTTTTCGTTCTGAACAATTAAGAACAGAAAGCGATGGTAAAGACAAAATATAATAATTCTCAAGAAAGGACACTGGGGTCACACGATAGGGTTAGCCCTCTCAATTCCTTCCAATGTGGATTTTCTCATGCTGACCTTCACTCCTTGGTGAAGGTATGGGAAAAGAATGACATGCTCTATGTCCAGAGGCCAGGGGGACCATTGAACTTGCCCAAAGTAAAATAGGACCAGATAGATGAGGTTCAATGCTATATGTCAATGGTAAGGACCAGGACGGCATGCTAACAAAGTTCAAAATTCTCATGTGTAATTAGTCAATGACACCCCTTCAAATATTATATCATGACTTCACGTAAAACCACGCAATTTATCACAATCTCCCAACAAGCAAAACTCCCATTCAACATCTATTGGTTTATCACTACAAGCCTCACATTAACAGCTTCTAGCTGTCCTCTCATTTTTTTGCTGACTGCCTATTGGGAATAAGGAAATAGTAGCAAGATTATTTGCTGTGAATGAGCCGAGTGACATTTGTATTTTTATTCATCATTTTTCAGGATCTGGGCATTACTGGAAGATTATTAAGTATAACACCCAAATATCCCTCAAATATGCATGAGTATGTCAAGGTAAGGCTCTACTTGAATGACTGCAGTCCTTCTGGTGAAGGTGCTCTCACAGTGCTGTTGGGGAGGGAGTTCCAGCATAGTCCCAATGATCATGCAGAACCAGATATTTATTTCCAAGTCAGTATAATGTGCAAGTTGAAAGAAAATCTCAATGTGGTGGTGTTCCCATAGTGCTGTTGAAGAAATATATGGGAAGGAACTGCAGATGTTGGTTTAAACCAGAGATAGACACAAAATGCTGGAGTAACTCAGCAGGACAGGCAGTATCGCTGGAGAGAATGAATTGGTGATGTTTCTGGTCAAGACCCCTCTTCAGACTGATGGCAGGGGAGTGGGAGATACATAAAAAAGGAAGTGTATAGATAATGAAGTGAAAGTTGTTAAAGCAGGATAAAGGGAATAGAGATCAAGGAAAATGGAGAATAGATCATTGTTAGTTGGGAGAAGGTAACAACAAAGCAAACAGAAATAAAGTGTAGTCGGTGACAGTAAGACTGGTTCAAGAACTGGGAAGGGGGAGGGAATGGAGAGAGAGGGAAAGCAAGGGTTATTTGAAGTTAGAGAAGTCAATGTTCATACTGCTGGGGTGCAAACTGCCCAAGCAAAATATAAGGTGCTCCTCCTCCAATTTGCACTGGGCCTCACTCTGACAGAAAGGACCCAGGACAGAAAGGTCAGTGTGGGAATGGGAAGGGGAGTTAAAGTGTTGAGCAACCGGGAGATCAGTTAGGTTTAGGCGGACTGAACGGAGGTGTTCAGCGAAATGATTGTGGAGCCTGCGCTTAATCTCGCCAATATACAGGAGTCAACACCTGAAACAGCGGATACAGTAGATGAGGTTTCAGGAGGTGCAGGTGAAACTCTGCCTCACCTGAAAAGACTGTTGGGGTCCTTGGACGAAGTTGAGGGGGGAGGTATAGGGACAGGTGTTGCATCTCCAACAGTTGAAGGGGAAGTACCTGGGGGTACTTTGGGTGGGAATGGATGAGTTGACCGGGGAGTTGCAGAGGGAATGATCTCTGCGGAAAGGGGTGGAGATGGGAAGATGTGGCTAGTGGTGGGATCCCGTGAGAGGAGGCAAGAATGTCGGATGATTATGTGCTGTATGTGACAGCTGATGGGGTGGAAGGTGAGGACCAGGGGAGAGGGGGAGCAAGAGTGGAGCTGTAGGATATCGAGGAGACCCTAGTGAGGGCCTCATCTATAATGGAGGAGGGGAACCCCCGTTCCCTAAAGAATGAGGACATCTCTGGTGACCTGGTATGGAACACCTCATCTTGGACGCAGATGCGGCATAAACGGAGGAATTGGGAGTAGGGGATAGAATCTTTACAGGAAGAAGGGTGCAAAGAAGTGCTGTTGAAGAAGACTGGGCAGATAACTGCACTGCACTTTGTAGACAATACATACCATACAGTTTCCACTTTACCAAGATGAATAAAAGATACAGATACAGTGTTCAGGGTAGACAGTGAGAAACAAACGCCCATGATGGGAGTCAAGATAATGATTGGTATATGTATCGGTTTATTATTGTTTTATTCCCTCAGTCGCCATTGCAGTTGCTGGTTTTTCAGGCAACTGTCATCCGTGGTGCTGATTTGACTGCGTTGTGTTTACAACTCTCTACAATTTCTTGTGGTATCCAGATAGGATATTTTCTCTCTTACAGATGATCTTCCTACCCTTTCTCTTTTTCTTCCCCATCTACTGAGAAACATAATAAATTTGAGCTATATTGTTAAGCAAATATATAAATAGAATTTCTTCACTGCCAGTGGTAGATGGAAAACAGCAGCACACTCCCCTCAGGAAAAAATGTGATGGGACGAATCGACTAATAATTTAAAGAACATTAAATATATGTTGTTTAACAACAGAATGATGGGATTTGGAAGTAATGTGATGTAGTTAGGATAAACGCAATTAATAGTTTTAATCTCTGGAGCGCAGAAGGTTAACGGGGGACGATAGAGGTCTTTAAAATGATGAGAGGGATCGACAGAGTTGATGTGGACGAGCTTTTCCATTTGAGAATAGGCATGATTCAAACAAGAGGACATGACTTCAGAATTAAGGGACAGAAGTTTTGGGTTAAAATGAGGGGGAACTTCTTTACTCAGAGAGTGGTAGCGGTGTGGAATGAGCTTCCAGTGGAAGTGGTGGAGGCAGGTTCATTGGTATAATTTAAAAATAAATTGGATAGGTATATGGATGAGAAGGGAATGGAGGGTTATGGTATGAGTGCAGGCAGGTGGGACTAAGGGAAAAAATTTGTTCGGCACGGACTTGTAGGGCCGAGATGACCTGTTTCTGTGCTGTAATTGTTATATGGTTATATGGTTAATGGAAGATTTTGCTGTACCTTTGGCCTTTGGTGCTTTCTCAGTTGCTTCAATTTCAATCTCCTTTTTGTCCTCTACAGCTGAGACAACTGTTAACCTTGAAGATGTTTCACTTTCACTTGACTGAAGTCTGAAGGCTTCCAACCTTTCAGCTTGCTCAGGCGACTTATTTTCCCTTTCACCTTCTACTGAGAAATTAAATAGTCGCAAATTATATGGAAATTGTAATTCAAATTTAAACCAGCTTCAGATTTCATCTTTGTTGTTGTCTTTTTTATGTCATTTTTACACAGAGAGAGTGGTACGAGCCTGTAATGTGTTACCAGAGGAACTAGTAAAGGCAGATATGATAACAATGTGTAATGGGCGTATATATATATATATGTGTGTGTGTGTGTGTGTGTGTGTGTGTGTGTGTGTGTGATATATATATATATATATCTATATCTATCACGTGCAGGACATGGGATTAGTTTAGATTGGCATCATGGTCAGCACAGACTTGGCGGGCCGAAGGTCCTGTTCCTCTGCTGTACTGCATATGTTATTACTCTGATGGGAGCATTTAAATACTTTGCAGACCAGAAGACCTTGTGTCAACAGACCAGTGTAAAAGTAGAAACAATGCAAATGACAATGGAGATAAATCTGAGCAGCATCTCCTGAGAAGAACTAAACAGGGTTTACGTTTCAAGCTCTTGACCTTGTGTGAAAATGCAAATTTTAGAAATCATTAAAATGCTATAGAAACTGGCAACCTAACATAAAAGCAGAAAACGCTGAAAACACACAATAGGTCAGACAGCAATTTTAGAAACAGAAAAGGTTAATATTTCAGGTCAGTGATTGTTTTCAGAACATTGATCTGAAAGGTTAAATCTACTTCTGTTTTGTCTGCTAAAGACTCACAGCAATTTCTCTTTTTTTTCCAAATGCTGGAGGTAAACAAGTTTTAGGATGCAGAGGGAGGGAATAGAACATAGAAGTACAGCACAGGAACAGGCCCTCCAGCCTGCAATGTCTGTGTTGAACATGATGCCATGTTAAACTAATCTCCTCTGCCTGTATCTGATCCATATCTCTCCATTTCCTCCATATCTATGTGCCGATCTAAAAGTCTCTTAAATGCCACCATTGTGACAATTTTAACTTTGGGGATACGAGTGGTGCCAAAGAATACTGTTCAACATGATAATGAGTCAAGCCAAATGAAGAGTGCTGTGCTTGATGGGGACTATTCCTTTCCTGGGAGAAAGCAGGGAACCTTCTGGCAAGGGATGTGGGGTGTTGACGGTGAGAATGACTGGATGTTAGTGGTAGGAAATGGAAATATTAACGTATTGTTTCAGAGGCATTATGGAAATAGGAGGGAAGAAACAAGGAGATATAACAAACACTATGAAGCAATAGATCTGACTCAGTATAACACAACCAACAACCTTTGGTGTAGTAAACAACTGTTGGCATTTTGGGGGGCCTGGTGGGGTAAATTATAACACCACACAATATTCAGCGAAGTTAAAACTGCTCAAAAACTTGATCAAAATGTACTTTCAAGAAACAATGTTAAAGAGAAGAGAATGTGTGTTCTAAATCAGGAATGACCATAACGGCAGATAATGCATTCATATAGAGGGTAAAGTCACAGTGAACCTGCTAAGTGTTGTTCAATGTGCCGTTCCACGTTGATGTGCGAGTATACTTTCTTTTGGAGTACCTACCATTTTCCGCTTCAATAGCCTCCTGTAATTTTCTCTTTGCTTGTTCCTGTTCTTCAATTAGAATCTGCTCTTTATAGTAATCCAGTAACTCTACCGGCAACCTCTCGCCTGGTTGTCTAGGTGGCAGTAACAGCGTATTCAGTGAACTGTAACCTTTCATCTTCCGCAGAATCTGTCAGTGAAAAGATGGACCAGAGAGTTCAATGTTAAAGGGTGTTGCAAATGAAACAAGACTGATTAAAAACAGAAATGCTGGAACACCCAGAAAGCCAGATCGTCTCTGCGGAAAGAGAAACATTCATTTTCATTATATTGCAGATTTGCAGCATTTGTAGATTTCTGCATTTCATATTGGAAAACCTGCATTTGTTTAATCTGCAGGAATGCTTATGCAGTTGGTTTAACATGCTACACCTCAGTGCAGTAGAATACTTGCTATAATTTGGATTACTTGTATCACATCTCAATTCTTCCTGTGATCAATTTCCATTTCCCTTGTACAAATTCAATAACATCCATTCACTACAAGAAAACTATTTTTCAATTATCCTTTTCCTTTGAGTCACAGTGGTATTCATCTTCCATACATAGTCAAAGAGGTTTAAATAAATCTCTCGTGAGCTATAAACTGAAAACACAATGATGCTTAACAAAAAAAGACACAAAGTGTAGGAGTAACTCAGCGGGTCGGGCAGCGTCTGTGGACAACATGGATAGGTGAAGTTTCAGGTCAGGACCCTTCTTCAGACTGATTGTGGAAGGAGGGAGTAAGTTGGAAGAGATAGGGGCTAGACAAACCCTGGCAAGTGATAGGTGGATACAGGTGGGGGGGATACAGGAGGATAACTCCCATCAGGGTCTTTTTACCCTTGTCGCTTCATACAATAAATAGCAAATAAAAACCTCAATATATATTGGAAAAAAAACTAGCAAACAAACAATAATATTGCAAAGACAAAAGCAACGCCACCAATGAACTATGTAGTTCAGAGTTTATTTGGAGGTTGTAGTGTTTAATAGCCTGATGAATGTACCAACAGAATCACCCCACCCCTCTGCCCACCTGCCTGGCTTTTTGATAAGACATTGATATTGACGAGTTGCCCAGATTTTCCAGCAATAATTAAGAAAATTTCTGGTTGCCAACATAAATATCAGCATCAATATGGGCAGCAATACCAAGATAATTTTAAATCACAATGTTATACTGTGTAGCCTGATAACCATAACATTACAATTAGTCCTCTTCATCTTTTTCTGGCTTTAAAAGAGGTGTTGTGGGAAAATATAGCTTCTGATAATTTGAAACCACCTTTCAGATCCTATTTCAAACTTAACACCTTAGCACTCTGTGATGCCTGTGTAAAATAATTGATCCATCCTAGTTCATAACAGAAAGTAAAACACAATTCAATACTTTGTATTTTGCAGTTGTAATTTGATAAAATCAAGAGCAATTGCTACCATTGTTCCAAGAAACCAACGGCAGATATACCTGTTCCTTTTATGTGTTGTTCGGATATGAAAACATCAACAATGATTTGATGTTTCACCACACCTTGTATTGTCGGCAACATTCTCCAATGAAATTGTGAAATCACTTGAATCACATGACAGTCCCTCACTAAAATATACTGAAAACCTAATTTGTTGCATTAGGTCTAAATTAGTTTTTAAATGGTATTCCTAGCTCTAATTACTGCTTTTAAAAATCCCTGGCTCTAATTAAATTTATGTAAGCCTATTGAAATTACTTTGCATGAACATTCTAGTGCAAAAGATTATGAATGAAAAACAATTACATGGAAATTGAATCACAGAATATCATTTTTATCTGTGCTAAGATTAAATTTCAATGAAAGGTCTTTTGGAATAAGAAATTGAGAACTTACTGCAAGTTGCATTATTTGCAATTTTCCATCTAGATAATAAAAAGTGAATTTGGATCTGGTCTGGTGTATGCCACTTAGCCCTAGAGTGTTCTCTGCCATTTCATGAGAATGACCCTGATCTGACCGTAACCCTCACATCGGCAACCAAACACTAACCTTTCACATCCTTGCTTATCAAGAATCAATCTTCTTCTAACTTAAAAACATCTAAAGCTCGACTACCACTGCCCTTTGAGGAGAGATTGTAAGAGCAGCCCCTCAAACAAATGTTTCTTGGAACATTAGCAATCAGCTCATAAATATGCCTTTATCAGCACCAGTCAATTTCTAGCCATATATTTTGAAAGAAAATATGATACTTCTGCTTCTATCGTAATTGAATCTTCAGTCAGAACTGTGTATCTTGGTTAGATGGTGTTTTAGTGTTGATGGTATGATTTCTGTAGGAATTCTTTGGTGATATAAGCTATTTATGTAGCAAGTACTGGGATAAGGAATCCCATAAACTGTCATCTGACAGCAGCTAGTCGCCAGAAAAGAACAAAGGTTGCTAGATCGTTGTGAGCAATCTTCTCTGAGATCGGCTCCCCCCCCCCCCCCATTGCCAGGTTGAGGTCATATGCAAAAACTAGAGGAACAGGAACAACTAATATTCACGGTCTGAAACAAGGTGCTGACCCATAAAAATATACTGAAAATTAACAGGTTCCTACCCTGCAGGAACGGGGTACTAATTTTGGATGATCAGCCATGATCATATTGAATGGCGGTGCTGGCTCGAAGGGC
The DNA here is from genome assembly GCF_028641065.1 of Leucoraja erinaceus. Classification (NCBI taxonomy): domain Eukaryota; kingdom Metazoa; phylum Chordata; class Chondrichthyes; order Rajiformes; family Rajidae; genus Leucoraja; species Leucoraja erinaceus. The sequence continues at coordinate 19,519,071 of NC_073393.1, read as the reverse complement.
CGAATGGCCTACTCCTATCTTATAATTTTCTATAACTTGGTCAGTCAATTTCCGACTGTAGATACAACCTGGGCTGCTAAGTTCCTGAAGTACTCTGTTTTTAGCACATACAAGGCAAATTCCTTGTATCTGAATACTTGGCCAATAAACTTACTTAAGGCCCTGTCCCACGAGCATGCGACTCCATGCGGCAAGCGCAGACCTAAAGGGCCTGTCCCATGAGCATGCAACTGGATGCGGCAAGCGCGACCAAACCAGAAGCGGGGGCCGCGCGGACGTCTAGTGTGTGACATGAAGTTCGAGCGAAGTCAGCGGAATGTTCGCGCGTGACGTACGGTGTCGAGGCGGTGCATACGGCGTCATGGTGGCTGCGGGTCGGCAGGCCGATGCCGCGCGGAATTTTTGAACACGGTCAGTTTTGCGGAACCCCGCGTGATGTCGGGACCAGCTCCGCACAACTCCATACGGCTCCGACAATCGAAGTGGGATGGGCCCCACGATGCCGTATGGTTCAAGCGACCACGTTAGGTCGTGCTTGCCGCATGGAGTCGCATGCTCGTGGGACAGGCCCTTAACTTACTTACTTCAATGCAGATGAAGTGTCCCAACCCAAAACGTCAACAATCCCATTTCCCTCCACTGATGCTGCCTGCCACTCTTAAGTTCCTCAAGCACTCGTACTGATGGTAATCTAGAGGACACAAATTTGATGGGGATGTTTCCTCATTTAAACCTAAATAGTGGACATTTAAATTGGTAAACTGATCTGTTCCTCAATGGACACAATAAGCCAGCATACCGTTCAAGCCTGCATTTCATTCAGTATGATCATGGCTGATCTGCCCCAGGCTTCAACTGTTATTATGCGCCATTTGTGGGACCTTATATAGACAGGTGTGTGCTTTCCAAATCATGACCAATCAATGTAATTTACCACTGATAGACTCTAATCAAGTTGTAGAAACATCTCAAGGATAATCAATGGAAACAGGATGATCCTAAGCTCAATTTTGAGTGTCAGAGCAAATGGTCTGAATGCTTATGTAAATGTGATATTTCAGTTATTTCCTTTTAATTACTTTGCAAACATTTCTAAACATCTGTTTTCGCTTCTTCATTCTGGGGCATTGTGTGTAGATTGATGATAAAACAAATGAATTTAATCTATTTTAATATAGGACTGTAACATAACAAAATGTGGAAAAAGTGAAGGGGTCTCAACATTTTCTGAATGCACTGTAACTCAGTTTTAAATGACAGCCCCTGTATTCTGTAAACGATGGGCAATCTATTCCACCAGTGTAACATCCTGGTACTGGCAATCTATCTCTTTGTTTCTGAGAAATTATGAAATTGATAAATATCTACAAATACCTTTTCTTCTTCCAGGTATTTCTCATCAAATTCTAAAGAGTAGAATTCAACCGGGAAGCTGCAAGGATTCTTCACAACTACCGTTCCCTCCGTTTCTGTGCTGTATGGTAAAACTGGACCCAGTTCCAACAAAGTGGAAGAAAAGTCTAAGCAAGGCTCCTGCCCTTGACCTCTGCCCATGATCAGCACCTGGTTACTGCTTTGTGCCAAGTTCAACACCAGCCGATGGTTATAAAGTTTCTGTTGATTTAAAAGAAACAATCATAATTAAAATTTCAGTTGTTATGATTGGGGATAATTAGTTGCATTGTCACTCATAAAACATTCTGTTAACTATCACATTAGTATGAAACAGAACTCTACTTATCAATATGATTGAGCAATAATATGTTTTTAGATATATAAAGAGAAGAAAAGGAGAGATGGTTTCCAATGCAAAAAACTGAATAGACAGGTTTAAGATTTTTGACCAAAGAACTAAAAGGAACTAAGAGGAAATTTTCATGCACAGTTATTATGATCTAAAATATACTGCTTGAAAGAATGCTGGGAGCAAATTTAATAATTACTTTCAGAAGTGAATTAGCGAGACTATGGGCAAAAATCAGGGAACCAGGACAAACAGGACAGCTCATAGAGCCATCTTGTCATAATGAGCTCAATGACCTTGAAAGCTGAGTCGAGCCAATAGAATGTCCTCAGCAATCTCTATTTCCCATGCAAGGCAGTGGCTGGCTCACTGGATGGATCATGGCTGGCCTGGTTCAGTCCTGAGTATTTAGGACAGTCAGCGCTGATGCTGTTCAAAGTGTTCACAGAATCAAAGAGAGGACAGCACTGAAACAGGCCATTCCCCATCAAGTCTGAATTCACCCATTCATATCTCACTAAGGTTCCTTGGATGACATTCCATCCTACATATTCTTGGGCAAGTGCAAAGCCTTTGCTCAATGGGGCCATTATGATAGTCAATATCACCAAGACACAAATCTCCACAGGCAGCTGCTACTTTATTCTTTGGGTAACTAACCTCCTCTGCAGGGGTGAACGTCACTTGCACATTAACTCTCTCTCCAGCTTTGACCACACCACATAACGGCATCATAAGAAACACCTGGACTGGCTGCTTCAACTCTTTCAATAATTGGGATCGCAGGTGCAGGGGAACGTACCTATCAAGCTGTTTAATTCAGAAACAGCAAAATAGTATTAACAATGTACAAGATCAATAAATTACATTTACACAGAATTATGCAGATGTTTGCAGTAAACAAAGTGGACATGTCCTGTCACTATATACAGTGGCTTGCAAAAGTATTCATACCCCTTGAACTTTTCCACATTTTGTCACGTTACAACCACAAACGTAAATGTATTTTATTGGGATTTTATGTGATAGACCAACTAGCTGTACCACTATGATGCCCTAAAATATAACTGTTACTATGAGAGAGTTTTAAACTTAAGGGCCTGTCTCATTTGGCCGTCATTTGCACGTCACACAGATGGCGTGCAAAGATTTTGTATATCACAAAATCCTGCGACGCCGCGTCTGGCCGCGTTATGTCATCGCGCACCATGCGTCACGTGCGTGTCACGTCGCGTGCGTCGTGCGTCGTGACGCGTAAATGATGTTGCGTAACTTACGCACAAATGACGGCCATGTAGGACAGGCCCTTCAGCTTATTGGCGCAACAATACTATTCAGGTTCGATTAATTCAAGAACATAACTCATTATCACCTTCTTAAGCATAATTAGGAACTGTCACCCACCACCACAAACCTGAATTAATAAAATGTAACTTTGTGTTAAATGCATCTATACTATTCACTTGAACTATTTTATGAGATGGATAATTCTTTCTTCTCATCGCACTGCTGAAAAATGTTGCTTCTAAATTTCTGAATGGGTTTATGATTATCTTATATTTATGACACTCGGATCTAGAATTGTCAAGATAATTGCAAGTCACTGTGAAATTGAAAAAAATATGTTCTCACCTTTTGCATTACAAGGCTGCTATCAACGAAGGACCATTCACTGGGAACTTCTAGATGGTTGTAGAGCTGGATAGTTATAACTTGACAATGTCCACACTGCACAGTGCCAAAGTCCAGATTGTCACTTGAGACAGTCAAGGCTGGCTCTGTCACAGTAGCTTGCAGGATGACATTCACTGCGGGTCCACCTACAACCTGAACAAATCATTAGAAATATTATCAAACTAATTCAGCACATTTCAATTATCTTCTCCCCCTTTCAAGGCAACCTTTTCAATGGTTCAATAGTATGTTATTGGCACATGTATTGAGACAGGGTGCTCAGCATTTTTCATGGCATAATGTTAATCTCCTCACTTATTTTCAGGAAATACAACATTCAATTTCACTGCTACGTGGATGACACCCAGCTCTACCTGACCACCAAACCCACTTCCATGCTTCCTCCCTCTTCCCTGTCTGACTGCTTAGTGGAAATTAAAAGCTGGTTTGCTCACAACTTCCTCAAACTCTACAGTGACAAAACTAAAATTGTCCTTGTTGGCTCCAAATCCACCCAATCTAAATGTCTAAATTTCTCACTCACCATTGACAATTCCATAGTCCCTCCTTCCTCAAAGTTCAAAAGTCAGGGTGTCATCCTTGATAGCACACATTCTTTTGAAAAACACATCAATAATCTCACTCGGTCTGCTTACTTCCACCTTCTTCGTCCATCATTCACACCTAACAGCACTGCTACTCTCATCTCCGCCCTCATCACCTCCCGTATTGATTATTATAACTCTCTCCTCTCTGGTGTACCCCACAAGTCCATCCATGAACTCCAATTGGTCCAGAACTCAGCTGCCCGCATTATCACCAGAACCCCATCCACCGAACACATCATTCCCATACCTCAAACAACTGCATTGGCTCCCTGTCCAATACCGCATTCGCTCCTCCATACCTCTCTGAACCCCTCCAGCCTTACACTCCATCCCGAACTCTCCAATCCTCTTCTTCCTCCATCTGCTCGCCTGTCCATGATGGGGTCCAGAGCCTTCAGCCGTTCTGCCCCTTGCCTCTGGAACTCTCTCCCACTATCCATCTGTACCCTAGATTCTCTCCCCACCTTTAAACCTCCCTCAAAACTCACCTACTCAGACCAGCCTATCCCACATCACTTTCTATCAAATTCATGGATATGTTGTTTTTGTTTAATTTTATTTTTATATTTGTAATGTGCCTGTTTTAACTGTAAGATGTCCTTGAGTGTTTTGAAAGGCACCCATAAATAAAATGCATTATTATTATTATTATTATTGTTACTTGCAGGCGTTATGTTAATATGTTTTTTTCTATACATTCAAGGGATGTGGGCTTTGCAGGCAGAGCCATCATATCAATATGATAAAATGCTTATTATATAAGCATGGTTTTATGAAAGGACGATCTTGGCTGACAAATCTGTTGGAATTCTTTGAGGGAGTTATAGCAAGATAGACAAAGGAGTCAGTAGATGTTGTTTACCTGGATTTTCAGAAGGCCTTTGATAAGATGCCGCAAGTGAGGCTGCTAAAGAAGATTAGAGCCCTTGCTATTACAGGGAAGATACTAGCATGAATAGAAGGCTGGCTCAATGGTAGAAGGCAAAGAGTTGGAATAAAGGGGGTTATTTCTGGTTAGCTGCCAGTGACTAGCAATGTTCCATAAGAGTCGGTGCTGAGGCAGCTATTCACATCATATATCAATTATTTGTGACCACATTTGAATGCTTTGTGACCACATTTGTGGATGATATGAAGGTAGGTGGAGGGGCAAGTAGTGGAGAGAAAGTAGGGACTCTGCAGAAGGACTTGCACAGGTTGAGAGTGTGGGCAATGAAGTGATAGATGGAATACATTGCAGCAAAGTGTGCAGTCATGCATTGAGAAAATAGGAATAAAGGCATGGACTATTTTTAAAATTATGAATAGGAGATGCAATGGGACTTGGGAATGCTGGTACATGATTCCCAAAAGGTTAATTTCCAAGTTGAATCAGTAGGAAGGAAGCAAATACAATGTTAGCATTTATTTCAGGAGGCCTAGAATATAAAAACAGAGGTGTAATATTGATGCTTTATAAGGCACTGGTCAGACAGCATTTGGAGTATTGTGAGCAGATTTAGGCCCTATATCTGAGGAAGGATGTGTTGGGTTTAAAGAAGGTCCAGAGTAGGTTTATGAGAATTATCCTGGGGATGACTGGGTAAACAAATGATGAGCGTTTGACGGCACTGAGCCTCGCTGGAATTTAGAAGGATGAAGGGGTACCTCAATGAACGTTACCGAATAGTGAAAGGCTTGGGAATGGAGAGGATCAAAGATCCTATAGCGAGCAAGATAGTCCACTCCTGCTATATCCAATGGGTTGACGTGCAGTAGGCTACGGAGGGCCATTTTGTCGTCCATTTCAGTAACCAGGCCCGATTTTGTATATTTCTCTCGCAGTGTTATCAGCGTTGCGGGGGAACAGTTTGTGTGTGTGATATAGGGTTAGATTCATAATTCTGTTCATTCATAATTCTGTTAAATTTTGTTAAATTTTGTTAAAGATTAGTATGTAAACAAATTAAGATTTTTAAATGGGTTTTTTTAACATTTCTTTTAAAATGGCTCATGTGCTGTGTTTGAGTTGATTTTTGTATTACACTTGCACTCTGTAATTCATCTAATCACACTGTTCACAACTGCGGTATTTGGAAAAATAATAGCAATATCAAGATTCCAGTTGCTCTACTCTTGGAATGTTCCTTAATGTTTTTTTGTGTCTATGGAATTGTTTTTCAACAATAAAATGGGTCTGGTCTTCCCAATAGCCAGAGAGTGGAATGAGATCTGTCTGTAGTGGTGGGGTTATTAAATGAAGTATTTAACAAAATAAAAATTGTTTTGAGCTAGATTAAAAAGTGATGTATAACTTAACGATGGTTTTATTCAGCTACCGTAAAACTGATTAGATTGTGTAGGAAAGAACACACATACACACATATATGAAATTGATATAGATGTATATAATCATATAACACACACATATATATTTCTCCAGATTTTTATATCTAATGATAAACTTATTTCGGACACAAGGCCCAGATAAGGGACAACATTACATAAAAATACATTGCAAACCTCCCCGCAACTTTACCCTGGCGTCCCAGCCGTGCTGATCCGGGCCAGACTTCCCACACGCTGTTAAAGGAACATAAGCATCATTTTGCTTTTTATTGTGAGGCAGAGAGGCAGAAAGAAAATGAGGAGAAGATTTTTACCAAAGATCTTTGCTTTTTATGAGGATGGTTCCGTAACCGGCTTCCGTCTGCGCACTAGTATCTTTGCTCCGCTATCGGAACTTTGGTGCAGAGACGAAAGCCGGTTACGGAAATGGGGCCGAAGATCACCTATGAAGTTGCCCATGACCATACTACATCTTTTTCGTCGAGTGGACTATCTTGCTCGCTATGGGATCTTTGGAGAGGATGTTTCCACTAGTAGTATAATCTAGAACCAGAGGGTATAGCCTCAGAGTAAAAGGACGTACCTTTAGAAAGGAGATGAGGAGGTATTTCTTTAGTCAGGGAGTGATGAATCTGTGAAATTGCCACCGACTGCTGTGGAGGCCAAGTCATTGGGTATTTATACGATTGACAGATACTTGATTGGTAAGAGTGTCAAGGTTTATGGGGAGAAGGCAGGAGAATGGGATTGAGAGGGAAAGATAGACCAGCCATGATTGAATGGTGGAGTAGTCTCGAAGGGCTAAATGGACTACTTCAGTCACATGACTTATGAACATTATATTGGCCATCCCTAGTTGTCAACGAGAAGATGGTGACGAGCTCCCTTCTTGAACCGCTGTTGTCCTTGAAATGTGGGTATTCCCCCAATGCTGATAGGGAGGGAGTTCCAGGATTGTGATCAAAGACACTGAAGGAAGGGCGATTTATTTCCAAGAAAGGACAGTTTGTCGCTTCGAAGGCAACCTCCTGGTGCTGGTGGCTCCATACTTTTGTTGCCATTGCCCTTTTAAGACAGGTGGGTTTAGAAGGTGCTATCTAAGGAGTCTTGGTGGGTTGCTGCATGGTAGATGGAGGACAGGCTTGAGGAGAGAGGAGGAAAGTTACTTGCCGCATGATTCCTCGCTGTAAGTAGGCCATTTCTATTCTTGTTATGTCCACTGGAAGAACCTGCCCGCTTCATTTCATAGTGTCATGGACAGATAGCGTTATACAATATGGAAAAGGACATTCAGCCCAACCTGTCCATGCCGTCCAAGATGCCCAATCTACGCTAGTTCTTCCTGCCCACGTGTGGCCCATATCCCTCTAAATCTTTATCCTCCATGTACCTATCCATATGTATTTTAAATGTTGTTATTTGTACGTGCCTCACCTACTCTTCCTCTGGCAACATGTTTCATACAACCACGACTCTATGTGTGAAAAAGTTGCCCTCAGGCCAGGGCTCAATCACATTAAATGATGAGAGGGATAGACAGAGTTGATGTGGACAAACTTTTCCCTTTGAGAATAGGGAAGATTCAAACAAGAGGACATGACTTCAAAATTAAGGGACAGAAGTTTTGGGGTAATATGAGGGGGGAACTTCTTTACGCAGAGAGTGGTGGCGGTGTGGAATGAGCTCCCAGTGGAAGTGGTGGAGGCAGGTTCATTGGTATCATTTAAAAATAAATTGGATAGGCATATGGATGAGAAGGGAATGGAGGGTTATGGTATGAGTGCAGGCAGGTGGGACTAAGGGGAAAAAAAATTTGTTCGACATGGACTTGTAGGGCCGAGATGGCCTGTTTCCGTGCTGTAATTGTTATATGGTTATATGGTTATATGGTTCTTATTAAACCTTTCCCCTCTATTCTTAAACATATGTCCGCAGGTTCTTGATTCCCCTACCTGGGTAAAAGACTCTGTGCATTCACCCTATCTATTCACCTCATGAATTTATACACCTCTATAAGATCATCACTCAGCTTCCAGTGCTCCAAGAAATAAATCCTAGCCCGCCCAACCTCTCGTTGGAGCCCTGACACAATCCCCATAAATCCTCTCTGCACTCATCCCATCTTAATGGCATCCTTTCTATAGCAGGTTGAACAAAAGTGAACACGTGTAACATAATATCCCAACTTTTATACTCAGTACCCTGACTAATGAAGGCCAGTGTGAAACATTAAAGAAGCATAATGAGAGTCAACTGCAATTGCCGATACTTTACATTGATTTATAAGTACAACCCTTTCACAGGGAAACAGTGACAATGATCGCAGTCTGCGCTAGATGATCTGTGGGCTAAATTATTACCGTGGCAAAGGTCTAATCAGGCCAGGGCTCAATCACATCTTGCAGCATTTAACCCCACTCTTTCTTAATTTCCCTTTCGTTCTTCATTCTTCACTCCCTCTCAATTTCCTCTCCTATGTGTGTTCTCTCTATTTCCCCTCATTACTCCTGCCACATTTGAAGTTGGTGCAAAATACAACCTCCTTTAAACAGTAGAAGTAGTAAAATCCATTTTCCTGATAAAGATATTTTATTATGAAGGAATACATTTATAACTACCTCTGAATGCAAGATCAAAATTAATCCTAAATATGCTATGTATCTTGGGTTGCCAACTCTCTCACTCCCAAATAAGGGACAAAAGGTCAAAATAAGGGACACATTCCCGACGGCAATTCGTTGACCGACTCGGCCGTGGCTGGGTGAATGATGGGTTGGCCCGAATATGAATGATGACAAACCAATTTAGCCCAATATACAGAATGTCCCGGCTAATACAGGACAGTTGACAACCCTATATGTATCAATGGTACTTGAGCCAAGAGCATACACAAGGCCTGAACCTGTCAACCTTGTCCGTAACCATCTAGCTGTGAGGACAATGCAACTCTTGATCTTTCGCGGCATAGTGTAGCAGGGGTGGAGATGGGCTGTAACACTGCCGTGAAGATTAAGGGATGTGTGAGGAATCACAAGCACTTACAGCTCTTTGGTAAGTGATGCTGAAAACACCTTTATGTATGTGATGGCATTTGGATATAAAAGGTCACAAAAGTTGTCTGTTTAAGCTTGACAGCTGCCGCATTCCTAATATATCATCTTTGACATCATCTTTTCATATCATATCCTTTCATGTCTTATCATATTATCACCTATGAATTGTACTGAGCAGTATAGTGAACTAGAGTTCTCAGACCAAGTGATACATCCCAAAGGATATCAATTATTGTTCAAACCTGAGAAAAAAAATTAATGAAACGGTACGCTAGAAAAACATGAGTGATTGTTAACGCACCTGTATTGATAGCAAAGCTTTTGTAAAGCCAATAGTGAGGCTTGCACTAAGGGGATCAAATCGTACTTCAAAAGTCTCACTTTCACAGCAGGGAAGATTCTTCACCCTGTGCAGTTCAGTGCAGAAACCTGCAGCACAAATTACAACAGATACATCACCATACACACATTTAACTTAATTTTACTTGAGTGCACATTATAGTGAAAAGAAATTGAACTTCTGCTGTAATGCCCTTGCTCAATTCCACCACTGACGAGAATGTGTATCTGAAGTAGTCACTGAATAACTGAGTGAATTCTAAGGATTTCCAATGTTTTATCAAGAGATTAATAGATATCTCACGGCAAGTTACAGGTTATAATCTACTCATAATGTCTGGATAGCAACTTTTTACTTTGTGCACAAATTGTACAAAAGTGAAAACCATAGAATTGGTGCAACCTACCGAATTCCACTTCTCTACACACGTAAACAGGATATTTATTTCCTGATAAATATTGATGGCACCAGTTATCCTGTAATGTCATTTGGTGCATCCTCATCTCAAACTGGATCTCAGCTCTCTGATGAAGAAATATCATTGGGCACTTACAGAAAACCAGCTTCCCCACAGTCCCTTCAACATCAGCTGTGCAATTTAAAGGGCTATTCAGTTGCTCTTCACTGAGTGTTGCTCTGAAAATGGAAACATCTTGCACCCACTCCAGTTCTCTGGGTTTGGAGGCAAATGATGAGGCTGATGTGGAAACTGCTGATTCTTCTGCAAGTTGGGGAGGAGGTGCCTGGCAGGGTGAGTGATTGGGTAGCTTGTACACTAATATGCTCTTTCCACTATTTTCGTGGGGCTTCTGCATATGCCCGATGCATAAATTTAAGGTCCTTATTATCATTCTGAATGCTCCTTTTTCAATTTGTGACTGTGCACCAGAGAGTCCCAGGACCACAAAGATTGATTCTAACAAGTAGTTTGTAGGCAAAGGAACATGCAGCAAGTGGGAGGCTTTCAAAAGTGAGATAGCGAGAGCTCAGGATCTGCATGTTCAAGTAAAAGTGAAAGAAAAGGCCGACAGAAGTAAGAAATCCTGGATGCAAGGAATATTGAGGCTTAGGCATGAAGAAAGGAGGTACAGGAGGCTGGGATCAAGTGAATCCTTGGAGGATTAAAAAAGATGCAAGAGTATGCATCAGAAGGAAATCAGGAGGGCTAAAATGAAGCATGAGATAGTTTTGGCATAGAAGATTGCACAGAATAAAATGTTTTATGATATTAAGGGGAAAAGAATGCCTATCAAAAGACAAATGTGGGCAACAATTTTGCTCCGACTCTTCATTCACAAAGGGGGTTCCTTTGTAGCTTCCTTGCATCCCTTCCATGCTCCTGCCCCATGATTGGCAGCAACAGCTTTCGATTATTGCCATTTTCTGCAGACCACAATGAAACTGGAGAACTGCTCTGCTGTATACTACACTGGAAGACTCTGCAGAGGTTGCAGAATCACTTTATTGAAAATCTCAATTGTTTGATTAAAAAAAAAAGCAGGTTTAAATCTCATTTTTACAAATGGCCTTATATCCTGTTCAATTTTAATTTTTTGAATCTGGACATGATAAATCATTTAGCGGAATAAAGAAGGCCGCATTGAATTAAATCAGGTCAGCAATGATCACAAATTATGAGGGGCCTAGACAGGTGGACAATAAGAAACTATCAACTTTTTTTATGGTTGCTTCCTGTATTTACAACTAGAGGGGTTTGAGGTTTAGATGGGATTTGATGAAAAGATTTTTTCACCCAGATGGCGGTTGAAATCTGGAATGCTCTATCAGAGGGGGTGGTGGTGTCAAGTACTCTCACAGCATTTAATAAGTATCTCGAGGAGCACTTGAATCATCATTGTGCAGAGGGCTATGGACCAACAACTAACAAATGGGAGTAATATAGATGGGCACTTGATTGTCAGCAAGGACATTGTGGGCTGAAGGGATTGGTTCTGTGCTGTATCACTCTAATTTCAGAATACTGGAACTATGTTTTTTAATATCCATGTGACGGCAATTTCTATACTTAGTTTTAATTACCGTTACTACTCGGGGATGTGGTAAAAATATACTTTACGCACTCACTGCACTCGCTGCACTCGCCGACAGCAAAAACGAATCTTCCAGTCGTTGTTTCTTGATTAATTGGTCTTTTATTGAAATAATACAAAACAAAGAAATAATTCATAACTTTCCGTTCTTACTAGTTGTTCCATCCATATTGTATAGAATCGTGTGAGGGTATCTTCTTGTAAGATTGTGGCGTCTCGTGGTAAAAAACTATTTTCTCATCATCCCTCGAGGCTAAACTAAAATCCTAATCCCTGAGTCTGCGCTAGCCTCCTAAAATGTAGACACCCCCTTCTACATATATAATCCCACCCACAAGCTTAGGAAAGATACAGAAATACTAGCAGTAACTAACTTAAGCATAAATAGCTCGTACAATCCATATCACAACTCCAGACTCGGCGCTCCAGCTCAAAGGCTTCATGATCAAGAGTGGTCATTTCCCTGCTTTACACTCTATACCATCTCTCTGGAGCCATAACTGTCTTGCCAGAAACAGCTCCAATGCCATCTCAAAATGTGACGACTTTAACACATGGATGAATAACGGGAAACAATGAATCAGCGTACTGGGGGGAAACTAGGTTGAGTGGTGCCACAACAATAATTTTGTTCTCAGCGTCAGCAAGATCAAGAAGCTGATTTACTTCAAGAAGGGAAAGCAGAGGAACCATGCACCTGTCATCCATGGAAGGTCAGCTGTAGAGAGAGTCAACAGCTTCATGTTTCTGGATGTACACATCTCTGATACTCTCTCCCTTGCCCAGTGTGTACAAAGAAAGCTCACCAATGCCTCTATTCCTCAGACGTTTGAAGATATTCGGTATGTCATTGAATACTGTATTGAACTTCTACAAGGGTAAGGTGGAGACCATCGCCTGAGTTGTGCTAGCAGAGCCTACGCCAGACTCAGGAAAAGAGTCTTTGAAGACCGAAACCTAAAGGCTCAAACAAAACTGCTGGTCTACAGAGCCGTTGTCCTCTCCACTCTGTTGTATGGAGCTGAGTTATGGACCACCTACATGAGAGGCACCTGAGAGCCCAGGAACAATACCATCAAAGATCCTTACGAAAGATTCTGAGGATCAGCTGAGAGGACAAATGCACCAACATCAGCGTTTTGGAGGAAGCCAACATGACCAACATCACCACCACAATAATGCAGCACCAACTTTGATGGACTGGTCATGTCATCCGCATGTCCAACACACGTCTCCCTAAACAAATCCTGTATTCTCAATTGAAGGAAGGTCGGCAAGTCCCCGGCAGGCCAAAGATACACTTCAAGGACAACATCAAGAACAGTCCGAAGAAATTCCACATCACATCGAGCAACTGGGAGCACATTGCACTGGACGGAAATCCGTGCAGGAAGGAACTGCACGTCACAAAATGGAACTACGCCGTGTCACAGAGACAAAGCGGCAGCACCGTAAGAAGAGAGAGAAGGGGGCTCAACGACTACCGCCAGTCTTCACTGCCCACATCGCACCAAGGTGTGTGGATCGCAGATCGGCCTCTACAGACATCTGCAGACCCACAAGTAGACGACCCTATGGAGAGGACAGTCATACTCGTTTCGAGTGATGGCCGAACATGATGATTGCATGACAACCTAGTTCTGGAATTCGAACGCTCAAGAAAGGAGGAGGCTACAGAAAGTGGCGGGCATTACTTGGTCCATCAAGAGGTATTGACCTCACCACCATCAAAGCATTCTGCAGGAAGTGCTGCATTAAGAATGTATCAAAGAACCACACCACCCTGGCCCACTGTCACCTCGCTGCTACCATTGGGGAGAAAGTACAAGGACCTGAGAAATGTTATTTCCAGTGTGTGTAGGATTGTGTTAATGTGTGGATATCGCTGATCGGCATGGACTCGCTGGGTGAAGGGCCTGTTTCCAAGCTGAATCTCTAAAACTAAGCTACCTCTGCACCAAACTACTATGGACTTTGCACTAGGTACTTTGGTTTGCACTAAAAGTACAAACTTTTAGTATGCTTTACCAAGAATAACCGACAATTTACAGTATATTTGTTTGTTGCGTTTCATGTGCCTGTAAAGCTGCAGCGAGTAAGAATTTCATTGTTTAGGTACTGGTGCATATTAAATTAAACACTTATCATTATTAGGTAGAATAAATGCAATAAAAATGATCTTCTTACCACAATTACTATACCTATTTCAGTCTATACCGGTATATATACCAAAATATTTTTTTTAAAAATTAGACTCTAACATTACAAATTATATTTGGAACTATAAATCACATAGAATCACAAAAAAACACTTATGTAAACCAAAAGAGGTCGGGGGACTTTCACTTCCGAATTTTATGTATTATTACTGGGCAGTGCATATTAAGAATATGATTTATTGGTTGGATAGTTCTACACAACAGACAGAATGGATAAAAATGGAGAAGGAGGATTGTCATCCTTGTAATATAGGAACGATCCTCTTTTCCCCCAAAAAACTGAATAACACAATATATAAGAAGAACCCAATTATATATGGTACAATAAGAATTTGGAAACAAATAAAATTATCTTTAAAATTAAGAAATCTATCACTGTTAATGCCAATTGCGAATAACCCTTTATTTAAACCATCTCTTATTGATAAGACATATAACCAATGGGAAAGTCTCGGAATTAGAAGGATCAGGGATATGTACGAAATAGGAAACCTACTATCATTCCAACAACTACAATTAAAATTTAAATTGAAAAACAACCAATATTTTAAATATCTTCAGATTTGCGACTTTGTGAAAAAATATATACAAGGATATCAAAAAGTAACTCCTGACTTATTGGAAGAAGCAATGAATATTGAAGCTGACTCACAAAAATTAATATCCTATTTATATAATAGTATTCTAAATATAGACCTACCATCGACAGAGGTACTTAGAGAAGAGTGGGAACGGGAATTAATGATAAAAATTACGAAGGTTAAATGGGAAAAATACCTGATATATATTCACAAATGTTCAATTAATGTAAGACATAATCTAATACAATTTAAAATTGTACATAGATTATATTATTCAAAAACAAGATTGAACAAATTTTATCCAAATATATCCGCCACTTGTGATAAATGTCTAGCCCAAAAGGCAACTATAACACACTCCTTAGTTTCCTGCATAAAACTTTATAGATTTTGGAATGATATTTTTGAAATACTTACAAAATTATTCAAGACAAGAATGGAACCTAATACTGAAATGATTATATTTGGTGTAATGGAAGATGGGAATAAATTGAACGCGTCTCAAAATCTATTCCTTAATTATGGTTTAATAGCAGCAAAAAAATTAATACTTAAATTTTGGAAGGGTACATCAATACCAACGCTTAAAATGTGGATTGCAAGTATGTTGGACACCGCTCATCTTGAGGAAATGCGATTCCTCCTAATGGATAAATCAGACCAATTCATAACGAGTTGGTCTCCATTCGTCGTTTTTTTTTGGAATCATATGGTGCAACACAATTGTAAAAAATAACTGTTTCAGGACTGGACGAGGGTTGGTCAAGACTATAAATAATGATCTCCTTTTCTTTTCACTATTTTCTCTCTCAACTTTCTTCATTTACTCGTTTTCTTTCTTCACACACTATATATTTCACATTTTTCTATCCTTTACTATCTAACTTCTTTTTCTTATTCTCATCTTTTTTCAATGTAACAAAAAAAAAAGAAGTTGTACATAAAATGTATTATGAAAATATATATTAGGCACTTTGGTGCCATATGACTGTGCTTACTTCTAATAAAATAAAATATTAAAAAAAAAAAAAAAAAAAAAAAAAAAAAAAAAAAAAAAAAAAAAAAAAAAACTCTTGACTCTTAACAATAGCACTAACATTTGTAAATTGTGAAAATAAGAGGAAGTACGAGGTTTATATTGAATATTCTCCAAAAGAAATTCATATTTGGATTTGTACTAGACACCTCTATGTAGCGTCGAGCATGGATAATGTTCGCAACAGGTGCTTACCAGTATTCCTCAGAGCATGCTGCTCAGTGTGAAAAGATACTGGCAAAGAACTGGTGTTTGCGAACTTTACGGTATGTATCTTCACAGTGCCAAGGATTACAAAACCAAAATCCACGATAAACTCAGGCAAAGAACATCTGCAAATAGAAGCCATTAGATTAAGACGTACAATTATTATATTTTTTCAGCATTATAATTCATAAGTTACATTTGGAAATGAAAAAGCTGATTAGGCATGGTCAGTATGGCTTTGTTTGAAGAGGTGAACAAGAAGAGGTGAACAAGTTTTTTGAAGAGGTGAACAAGAAGATTGATGAGGGTGCCACCTACCTCCTGCACCCATGCAGAATTCATGAACTTCATTAACTTCACTGCCAATTTCCATCCTGCACTCAAATCCACTTGGACCATCTCCAACACCTCCCTCCTCTGTCTGCAGAGGGCGCTCAGCATCGCCAAGGACTGCTCTCACCCCAACCATGGACTGTTTACCCTCCTACCATCCGGGAGGCACTACAGGTCTCTCCGTTGCCGAACCAGCAGGTCGAGGAACAGCTTCTTTCCGGCGGCTGTCACTCTACTAAACAACGTACCTCGGTGACTGCCAATCACCCCCCCCGGACACTTATTATTTTTTTTAAATTCAAATCGTTTGCTATGTCGCTCTTCAAGGGAGATGCTAAATGCATTTCGTTGTCTCTGTACTGTACACTGACAATGACAATTAAAATTGAATCTGAATCTGAATCTGAATCTCTTCCTTGATCTCACCATATCCATCACAGATAGACTATCGAGCAATGTATTTTATAAACCTACTGACTTCCATCACTATCTAGATTACACTTCTTCCCAACCTACCTCTTGCAAAGACTTAATTGCCTACTCCCAATTTCACCACCTACACCGCATCTGCACCCAAGATGGGGTGTTCCATACCAGGACATCCAAGATATCCTCATTCTTTAGAGAACAGGGGTTCCTCTCTTCTATCATAGAAGAGGCCATCACACATGTCTCCTCAAAACCCCACAGCTCCACTCTTGCTCCCCCTTCCCCCAGTCAGAACTAGGACAGCCCCCTAGTTCTCACCTTTCACCCTATCAGCCATTGCATAAAGGACATAATCATCTGATATTTTGCCACCTCCAGCAGGATCCCTCCCTAGTCACATCTTCCCATCTCCACCTCATTCCGCTGAGAAAGTTCCATCTGCAACTCCCTGGTTAACTCATCCTTTTCCATCCAAATACCCCCTCCCCAAGTGCCTTCCCCTGCAACACCTGGCCCAATACCTCTTCCCCCGACTCAGTCCTTTCAGGTGAGACAGAGGTTCACTTGCAATAAAAAATGTTATTTCATACCGTTGGGTTGTAAGCTACCCAAACGGAATATGAGGTGTTGTTCCTCCAGTTTGCGAGTGGCCTCACCCTGGCAATGGACAACTAGGACAGAAAGGTAATATGGGAATGGGAAGATTTTATATGGTAAGCAACAGGGAGATCCAGTAGGCATTGGAGGACTAAGTGTTCTGTGAAATGGTTGCCGGGTGTACTCTTGGTTTCGATGATGTAAAGGAAGCCACATCAGGTACACTGGGGCAGTTGTTAATGTTAGAGGAAGTGCATGCGTCCTCTGTCTCACCTGGGAGGATTGCTGGGGTTCTTGGATGCATGTGAAGGAGGTATAGGGACAGGTATTACATCCCCTGCGGTTGCAGAGGAAAGTACCCAGGGAGGGGGCGGTTTGGGTCCAAACGGATGAGTGAACTGAGGAGTTGAAGAAGAAACAGTCTATGCGGAAAGCGGAAAAGGGTGGGGATGAGAAGATGTGACTGGGGATCATGTTGTAGGTGGCGCAATGTCGGAGAATGATGTGTTGGATGTGGGTGCTGGTGAAGTGAAAGGCGAGGACCAGAGAAGCTCTAGCCATGTTCTGAGGGGAGGGGACTGAGAGCAGGACTACGGGACACAGAGGGCCCTTACCCAATCACAGCTGCTCCCAATTTACTCATCCTAGCTATTGTGTAGTATTATTGCGGTTTATTTTTCTTATTTGCTGCTCTGCCTCAATTTAGTACTTCCCCACAAGGCCGAGACTTATCCTTCCACATAACTATCTTAAATCTGAGTAGTGTTTAATGTTTACTATGGGCTCTCCAACGGAAATTCCAGTCACCTAGCCAAGTTCATTTCTAAATACAATGTCCAGTACAGTCCCTCCTCGAATTGGATTACAGTTTGTCCAAAAGACATGAAATGGGCTGTTAATTTAACACAGATCCTTTTATCTCAGTCATACAGTGTGAGAACAGGCCCTTCAGCACCACTGCCCACACTGACTAACATGCCCTATCTATACTAGTCCCACCTCCCAGCTTTTTTTCCATATCCCTCTAAACCTGTCCTATACACGTACCTGTCTATATGTTTCTTCAATGTTGCAATAGTACCTGCCTCAACTACCTCCTCTGGCAGTTCGTTCCAAATACCCACCGCCCCTTGTCCAAAAAACGTTATCCCTCACGTTCCCATTAAATCTTTCCCCTCACCTTAAACCTATGTCTTTTGGTTCTCAATTCCCCTACTCTAGGCAATCTATTTCTCTCATGATTTTGTACACCTCTACAAGATCACCCCTTAACCTCCTGCACTCGTGTCCTTAATTATGGTTGCGCTTATGTTCAGTAATATTTTACTGAATTGTATGCAGAATAAAGAATTTCACTATATCAAGATATATGTGACAATAAAGTACCATTGACCACTAATGTCAGCTACTACTTGAGATGAATCATAGACAATGTGTTGCTGAAGGCCACAAGTGAATCATCCTCGGAGTCTTTAAGAAGTGTGATTGCTTTTGAATTAGGTGCCAGTGCTGCAGTTATTAACAAATCATTAGCACATATAATTAGCATCTTTATATTGAAAATTCTCAAGGAAATGAAAAGCAATGTTAGAGCAACAGACTCATACAATAGAAAAACTGGCCCTTTGGCCCATTGTTCATCAACTATCCACATCACTAGGTTTCACTATAGGTTTAGGTTCATTATTATTGTCAGATGTACCGAGGTACAGTGATTTATTTTGCATGCTATCCAAACAGATCGAATCATACATAAATATAATCAAACACAAGTACAATAGATAGAGCAAGGGAGAAGATACAGAGTGCAGAATGTAGTTCTCAGCATTCTAGTGCATCAGTTCCATAGACCCATTTTATTCTCCTCACATTCCTGTCAACGTCCCTAGATTCTACCACTCACAGCCACCACTCATGAGAGGCAATTTATAGTGATCAGTTAACCTACTGACCTGCCTATCTTTTGGATGTGGGAGGAAACCTGAGGCCCTAGAGGAAACCCACAAGGTCACAGGGAGATTATATAAATGCCACACAGACAACACCAGTGACCAGTATCGAACCCGCGTTGTTGATTGTGAGGCAGTGGCTTTATCACTGGACCACCCAAATGTTGTTCAGTAGTTTAAGCAAAATTGGCTTAGAACTTTTCAGTTACAAGCAGAGACTGGATAGGTTTGTGTGGCAGAGGGCATGAAATTCGGAGGGGATGTTTGAAGGCCAATTCTTTCACACTGAGTGATTGAAGTCTGTAAATCTCTTCCTGTAGTGGAGGCAGCTAGTCTCTCGACACGTAATGAGCATCAGGATGAGCACTTGAATTATCATAGCATAGAAGACCACAGCTTGTACCCGTAATTGGAATAAGTACAGGATAAGTACTTGGTGCGTGGCATGGATGTGGTGGGCTGAAACGCATGTTTCCATGCTAAATGTCTCTTTGTGCAGTATTGACCAGGTTATGGGAATTTCTAAGGGAGAATTATTGGTGGGGGAAGGTGTTGATGTGTTACAAGTAAACCTTACTGAGAGAGAGAGATGCGAGGAGACTGACACTTTCCAGACCCGCCACTGTGGGAAGTGGGGATCATCTTGTGGAGGATGCTGCATTCTTTAATTAGTAGACGATCAGCCTCCATCTGCAGCAAGGTATCATACTGTGAAAGGCAAACACAGAATATTAATCATCAAGTAAACTGGTCTGCAGGAAGGGGTTCTAAATGTATTTGTGTTGAACAGATCCAATTCAGTCAAGGGACCTAGTTCACAATCAATGCAAAGAAGCAACACAAAAAATGTGAACCCAAAATTCCATCCTTCTCTCCCCCCCCCCCCATACCCCACCAGCATTTTGCTGCACTCAAGAACTCTGTAATTAGCTCTTTTCACACAAAAAAAAGGGTGCAGCTGTGGTCATCAGCTGCAGTGATATTTTGACACTCATCAATCCCACAGCATGCCAGCTAGGAGCACTCTCCAGTTTTAATACTTGATAGCAGCAGCAACATTGCCATAGGTTTTAAGGGGTCTGTGAGTTTGGCATCACGAGCATTATGGTGAAAGATCAATGTTTTAAAGGGGTAAGTTTGTTACAGAGAGTGGTTGATATCTGGAATACGCTGCCAGAGAAGGTGATGGAATCTGGTAGTTACAGAATGTAGTCAAGAATGTTTAATTGTCATATGTACTAAAATGGAACAATGAAATTCGTATTTGCAGCAGCACCGTGTGTATAAGCACAGTAATCAATAAATAACATAATAAACAAACAAAATAAGTACAATGAACAAAACAATATAGTGTAAAACAAAACAAAAGCCTGAAGTGCCGAGTACAACAAGACAGTTTATAGTTCGGAGTTTAGTTGGAGTTTGCAGCGTTCAATAACTTGATGGATCTTGGAAAGAAGCAGTTCCTGAACCGCTGGCAAGAGTGAAATGAGATCATGGCCAGGGTGGTGTGGGGCCTTGATGAAGCTGGCTGCATTTTTGTGGTAGCGCCTTCCATAGATTTCTTCGATGGTGGAAAGTTCTCTACCTATAATGGCCCAGACATTATCCACTACTTTTTATAATGTCCTTCCAATCTGATCTGTGCCGTACACCTGTAGAAGTATCAAGAGAGTAGTTGTCGATATACCAAATCTCCTCAATCTTCCAAAGAAGTAGAGACATCGATGGGCATTCTTTATGATTACATCAATGTGCTAGGTCCAGGACATAGAAAATAGGTACAGGAGTAGGCCATTCAGCCCCTCGAGCCAGCACCACCATTCAATATGATCATGGCTGATCATCCAAAATCAGTACCCCATTCCGGCTTTTTCTCCATATTCCTTGATTCCCTTAGCCCCAAGAACTAAATCTAACTATCTCTTGAATGTTTAGAGTGATGATCAGGTTGGACACCAAGCTGAAGACAACATATGTGTTTTTATGATTAAGTAGTATCGTGCAGAGTGGAGAGCCAGCGAGACTGCATCCCCCATTGATCTTCTGTGGCGGTAGCCAAATTGGAGTTGGTCTTGGTTCTTGCTAAGGTGGGAGTCAATATACAACATAACTAACCTCAAAGTACTTCTGGAAACAAGGAACTGCAGATGCTGGCTAAAAACTGGAGGAACAGTAGCTCATATTCCACTTGGGCAGCTTACAACCCAACAGCACGTACATTAAATTCTCAAATTTTATGTAAATACCAAAACTTCCCCTCCCTACTCCCCCCCCCCCCCCCCCCCCCCCCCCCCCCCCCCCCCCCCCCCCCCCCCCCCCCCCCCCCCCCCCCCACACACACACACACACATACACACTCTCCTGTGCCCCATCTGGATGCGCAACTATTTATTTCCTCCCCTTCCACCTACATCCCTTTCTCTAGGTTCCCAATCGCAACGCTTCAATCCGTTTGTCTCACACGTTCTGTCTTTTCATCTCCAGCCTTTGTCCAACTATCTGCCTATCAAAAAACCCTCTCACCTGTATCCACCTATTACTTGCCAGGCTTTGTCCTGCCCCTCACCCCCACCAGATTTCTTCTCCCAAACCACAAGAAGGGTCCCGACACAAAACGTCACCTATCTATATTCTCCACAAAATGCTGCCTGTCCAGCACTTGGTGTATTTTCTTTGTGTCTTTCACCATGGACATTAGAACCACCCATTGGTTGTCATTAGGATGTCACCTTAGTCTTCTTGGGCAGTGGCATTATTGATGCCCTTTCAAAGCAGCTGCAAACCTCAGTAATCAGAAGTTGAAGATGGCTGGGAAACCTCCAGCCAGTTGGTTCAGGTGGGTTTTGAGAAAACGACCAGTTACACCATCTCGTCCAGACCCTCCTGAAGGATCTCTGACATCAGCCTCAGCCACTAGGATTACAATACCATTGGGGACTATGGAGACCCGAGAAGGCACATCAGTGTTTTCTCCATTGAAGCGTGCGTAGAATACATTGAGTCCAGCTGCCACTCAGCCATTTGAATAGAGAAAGCGGAGATAGATAATGTCCTTATGCGGGTAAATGGGATTAGTGCAGATGGGCAAAATGATTGACGTGACTATGGTGAGCCAAAAGGCCCATTTTTGTCTCTTTAACTCGATGGCACTCAGACATTACTCCAGTTTGCCTGGAGCTCTGCTTGTTATTCTCGGCAGGTGTCAGGAAACAATGATGGTCATAATTAATTTATCAACATAAAAACCCTAAAGTACTGTGGAGCTTCCACCAGATTCCCACCATGTACTAGAGTTCTGTCGCTGTGCCCAGGCGAGAATTTCCTGGCCTCCCCAACCGTAAGCACAAGCTCTACCATGCTTTCTGAGTCGATTTGCTACTCCAGATCCTTTTTTTGCACCAGCTTTATCAGAATACCATCTGGTATTACATAAAATGGCTGGGAAAGTGTGTTCTCAGTTGTGGGTGGCACCAGGAAAATCCCCAGTAACAAAAAAAATAGAATGCTGGAAGGACTCAGCAAGTCAGGCAGCAAATATGGAGGCAAAAAGTGTAAGTCAACGTTTCAGGTTGTGACCATGGGTCAGGACAGTAAACTTAGGCAAGGGAAGAGTCATGGTATTAAAGGAAAAACATTGCAGATGTTAACAATCTGAAATAGTACAGAAAATGCTGGAAACTCACAAGAAACTAGTCAGCACCTGCGGAAAGAAAGAATAAGGTAATATTTCAAGTGGATGAGCTTCTTCCAGAACTTGGAATTTAAGCTGCAGAGAACAAAAGGGAAAGTATTTGATACAGCAGGAGCGAGTTCTGTTTGTTCAAGCACAGAATTGCTCCAAAAAAGATGAATTATGTTATAGATCAAAACAAACTACGCACACGTTCATGAAATGAAAGGAACTTACAGAAGGGAAGGAGTTGCCTCCACCCAGTTCTACTGCTATTATCTCAGAATGGCTGAGCAGGGTGGATGCAGGAGTTTCTCTCACGATGGTTTCCTTCGCTTCTTTCAGGAATGCCTCATACTTTTCATTTCCTGTTGGAAGTCAAAATTCAAATCACACAAAGTGTTGGTTTGCTTGATCAAAACAAGGTTTCAAGGTCAGTTTATTGTCACATGTACCAATTAAGGTACAGTGAAATTTGAGTTACCATGCACTTGTTTTTAAGTCGTCTATTCATGTCCACGTAAGTATGGAAACTTTGCTCAGCCAATTTCATTTTGAAACAATTCAAAGAAAATTATGCAATAAAATAGAATGTTCGGGCACTTTGAATGGATGCCATACTGATATAATAAGTTGTGGTACCATTAAACAGACTAAATGAGCAAGGTAATCAAGTGCAATGTTTCTCTGCCTTAGTTCATGAAAGAAACTCTCCAGGACCCTGTCAATGGAAGTCCATGAATCCTTTGTATGGCTTTAGGAATTCAGTCTCACATGCTTGGAACTTCGTCCGATCAGACAGAAGTGCAACCCAGTTACCTTATATATAGTCTACTTGCACCGACTTGTTCAGTGCTGTGCACATGTGGTGCATTTGAACAGCATTGCATACAGAGCCGTACGAAGCACCCAAAGTGTTCCAATGACTCCCAACTGTACCACTTTTATGTTTGTTATGGGTTTGAAGACATCTTTCTTGAGTTGCAGCTGATTCATTTCATGCTTCACTATTCTCCACATCTTCACACCGCACAGATTCACCAAGTTCTGGCTAAAGAAATTCCTCTTCCATCTCCTTTATAAAGGTACGTCCTTTTATTCTGAGGTTGTGGCCTCTGATCCTAGACTCTCCCACTATTTAAACATCTCCCAACTGCAGTGGGGAAAAGAAGGAATGACCGGGGTTACAAACATCCTTGATTCTATTCCTGAGATATGTGTGATGAACTGGGCTACATCCACAACTCTCTGCAATATCCTGCTATCTTGGGCAGAGCTGTTCCCAAACCAAGATGTGATGCAACCAAACAGTGTGCTTTCTACGGTGCATCTTTAGTTTAGTATAGTTTCGTTTATTATTGTCACATGTACAGAGGTACAGTGAAAAGCCCCCTTTATTCCCACTTTTGCCCTCTGCCATTCAGCCAGCTTTCCATCCATGCTAGTATCTTTCCTCTAATGCCATGTCTCATCTTGTTTAGCAGCCTCACGTGTGGCACCTTATCAAAGGCCTTTTGAAAATCCATGTAAACAACATCCACATTACTCATCTTCTATTCTGCTATTAACATCCATCAAAAAATTCAAATAGATCATTTATTCCCAGGAACTTGAAGCATTTGACCATTTCTACTTTGGCACTATCTGCAGAAGTTATGACGAGTAGTTGGAGACATGCAGAATTTCCAGTCTCTGAGGAAGTAGAGGCTTTTTTGGTAATTGCTTCAATGTTGTTGGTCCTGGACTGATTGTTCGTAATGTTTATCTCTGGGAATTTGAAGCTCCCAACCATTTCCACTTTGACACCATTGATGTTGATTGGGTCATGTATTCCACCACCCTTCCTGAAGTAAATAAGTAGCTTCTTTGTCTTTCTGACACCAAGGGAGAGAACCTGACACCTTGTTACTGAGTTCTCTATCTCCTACTTATGTTGCGTCTCGTCATTGTTCAAGATCCAGTGCGCAAGGGTGGTGTCATTTGCAAACTTATAGATAAAGTTAGAGCACAATTTGATTGCAGTCATTAATCATAGTCATAGGGACACACAGCATGGAACCATGCCCTTTGATCCAACTTGTCGAACAAGATGGCCCATTTACACTAGTCCCATCTGCCCGCAGTTGACACATATCCCTCTAAACCTTTCCTATCCATGAACCAATCCCAATATCTTTTAAATGTTGTATGAATGTACAGGCAGTACGGAAGGAGGCTGAAAAGGCATCACCGGTGTTGAGAATTATTGTGGAGGATGTATTGTCATCTATCCTTCCTGTTTTACAAACCCTTCCAGGCCACGGAGATGGTGTCTGTTATGGACCTGTTGCAACAAAAATCTCTGAGTTTAGATCTGAATTTCACCAGTTTTCTTTTGAAACTGTATACTTGCTTTCAAATCTGCACATGACTCATCAGGGGCCTACTATTCAACCTTTGCTTCTATATATACATGCAAATACATACTAAAAACATACAAGGATGTAAATCTATGGTACATGATTTGCCACTCAATTAGACCAGCTGTTGCAGATGGTCATAGCCATACCTTTTATGTTTCTGGGTAGATCCAGATAGATTCTTGGGAAGATGCCCTCTCCCTTCACAGTGATGCTGTCAGGTTCAAAGTGAGAAACCTGAACTTCTACAGTGGTACAAAAGATTTCAGGTATGCCAGGAAAGTAAGCGACCCTTAATTCCTGTTCTGCATTGGCATCAATGTATCCCTAGAAATGACAGTGTTATGAAGAAATAAAACACCATGTTATGTTTTTGGAATGAGAAATGTTGAACAGCAATAGAAATTAGTCAAGTATGGAAAATGCTTAAATACTAGGAAGGATGTTAAAAGTTAGTGATCAGAGAATTGAAGGCACTAGAGACAAAAAAAATGAGTTTCCAATGAAATCTATTGAAGATGCTATATGTGGATTTGAGAGGGGATCAGTAACGTTCGCTCTTCACCTCTTACACCCCAGGGAAAACAGACACAGTCGCTCCTCATATCTGGAAGGATCCATCCCAAATAACATCCTGGTGAATCTACTCTGTACCCTCTCCAACACTATCACATCCTTAAGTATGAAGCCGCAGGACAATCTATCAGTGACGGGATATTTTGCAAGCTCTCAAGGAAAAAAACAATGGCAACTCTAGCGGCAATCATGAGTTTCCATTTGTTTATAACTTAAATTGTCCATTCCACTGAAGCTTTGGCCTACCAATTTGTGGCCTCTACATTATTCCAATGAGGAACAGCTTCTTCCCAACAACCATTAGGCTACTAAACACTGCGAACTCCAACTCAACTTCGATCTACAAACTGCCTTATTTGCACTGTGGACTTCAGGCTTTAATTTATTTTTCACTATTACGTTTTTTTTATTTACTGAACTTTTTTTGGTTTGGTTATTATGTTATCTATTGAGTACTCTGTTTACAAACCTACTGTGCTGCTGCAAGTAAGAATTTTATTGCCTTGTTTCGATACATATGACCATTAAACCCTCTTGACTCCCTATGTAACCTCATGTTCTGTAGTAAACACTATGCAGCCTTCTGGATTTAATGTCAATTTGAACAATTTCAAATTTCTGGCTAGTTTGGTTGTCACATTCACTTGTAACATTACCTAAGCTTTTTTTTCTCTCTCTATGGATATTGTCTGATCCTTTGGGCATTTCCAACAATCTCTTTTTGTTTTGAGGTCCAAGCAACAGTTCTGACCTGCATGTCAAAGCTTTAACATGCAGTTGTTTGTTTTATCTACCTCTGATAGAGGGAATCAGTTCTTGAAGTCTACTGTATCAATACCCCTAATAATTCTCCATACCTCAATAATGTCCTCTCTTAATCTACACCACCCAGGCCACCCCCTCTTCTTGCTGCCACCATTGGGAAGAATATGTTAGAAAGAACTGCAGATGCTGGTTTAAATTGAAGGAAGGCACAAGATGCTGAAGTAACTCAGCGGGTCAGGCAGTATCTCTGGAGAGAAGGAATGGGTGACATTTTAGGTCAAGACCCTTCTTAAGAGTCTGAGGAGTACAAGAAGTACACGGAGTAAAGAAAGGGGCTGAGTTCTCATCCTTGTGGAGCACCAATGTTGAGGATTATCATAGAGGATGATGTGACACCTATCCTCTTGATTGGGGTCTGTTGAAGTCGAGGATCCAGTTGCAGAATGAGTGCTGACTCCAACATCCACGAGTTTGATGATGAGCTTGGATGGGATAAAAGCAGAGCTGCAGTTTGTGAATAGGAGTCTGACGTAGGTGTCTCTCTTATCCAGGTGTTCCAGGGATGAGGGTAGGGTCAGGGAAATGGCATCATCTGTGGACCTGTTGTGGTGGTAGGCGGACGGCAGTAGGTGATGGATGCTTGGTAGACTGGATATAAGGCAGATGTCAAGGCACTGGACGGTAGTCATTAAGGCATGAGACCTTGCTTTACTTTGACACCGGGATGATGGTGGTCTTCTTGAAGTGGGTGGTACCTCAGAATGGAGTGCGGAGAGATTAAAGATGTCCGGGAATACTCCTGCTAGCTTGTCCGTGCAGTTTCTAAGGACGTGGCCAGGGAGTCCTGCTCAACCTCCTGCCCCATTCTCCCCCCAACACTGCATAGACTGGCCTCTGTGAACCATGTGAATTGTGCAAACAAACCACTGCAGAGCTGCCACCCCACAGCACCAGAGACCCGAGCCCAATCCTGACCCCAGGCACCCCCAATGACCATGACTCTCTCCCCCCCCCCCCCCCCCCCCCCCCCCCCCCCCCCCCCCCCCCGCGACCCACCGGGCACTCCGGTACACCAGCTCTACCCCACACATTAGGGACAACTCACAGTGTGTAGGATAGAACCAGTGCACCAGAGTATCGGAGTACCTAGAGCGAACCCACGCTGCCATAGGGAACACCCAGGGTCAGGAACAAACTCGGATCTCTGGCACTGTAAGGTAGCAATTCTAACATGGCGCCCCATACCATCCCAATGTATTGTGTATTTTGTGTCCTTTACTGTTTATTGTGTAGTGTATGTTTATTGACTGTTTTTCCAATATTATTGTCTAATAACCTTCCTATTCAGTTATTGTGGACAATCAGCAGTAATTTACATAATCTCCTGCCGTGGTCCATTCTAGTAAAGGTTTACTGTGATATGGTTACCATATCGAGTGACTTTTGTGTATTTTCTGACTTACGGATAAAAGTGACATTGATGTCTGTAAAAACAGAACCCCGTACAATACCTGGTGACAGACAGCCTGTAGATGCGATTGACTCTTATGTTCAATCGGCATGTCTTATCAATCATGTCTTATCCTCTTTCATAAGAAACAAACAATCAAGTTAACAGTTATACCAGTATGAGTCATCTCCTGTCAGGAACAATGTTTGGATTGCCTGTTTTTTTTAAACATTTTTTTTAATTGAAGGAAAGATACGTAATGCATTACATTTCCCTCCATTTGTTTTTTTATATATAACAACAGTTACCCTCACCCACCCTCCCTGAATTGCCTATTCTTACTGCTTCTTCTTTTGTTTTAACTGAAGGAACTTTCCTGGCAATCATCAGAAAATTCACTAACCCTGGAAGGAGTGACGAGTGGTACACCTGGTAGAGGCTCTCTGTCAGCAGCCCACTCTTCATTTAAGACATTGTATTCAAACCCAACCTTTCCTGTGTTCTTCAGAGTAATTTCAGTCGCAGCAATATGGTTAAATAACTAGAGGAAAAGAAAACAAGGAATTATCAATTGAAACCAAAAAGCTAGATTTTATTTACTTATGACCAAGTGAACCAACTATGTTCTGTAAAAACTATGGAATGCCGGTCAGAACTATAGAAAATGTCTGACTAATCAATGTTAGTGTTGAAAGAAAAAAATAAGTCCATAATAGATGTATGATCTGCATAAATGGCCAGTCCAATGCAGACAGTTAGCAAGTTACTTGACAAGGTCCCGGCATAGAGAGCCAGTCCAGAAAATCATGGTACCTGGGATGCATAAAGCATTGTTAATTACAGTATTTCAAGACAAATAATTCGTGACAGTGTGTGTGAGCGAGAGAGTGGATATGTGACAGTGTGTGTGTGTATGTGTGAATGAACTGCAAAAATGACTACTTATATTAAGGGCTATGGGGAACTGGTACTTTGAGAGGAGATTGGGCAAGGGTCAGATCAGATTTGATCATGTTGAATGGTGGAGCTGGAATGTCTCTGTCTGAGCGAGGCCGAGAGGGCTTGAACGAGGATCGAACCCGCGGTGTGATAGGTACAGGAGTTGAACTGAGTTGAACTGTGCTTGATTCAGTGTTTTTACTAAAATTAGACTGGGGGGGGAAGCTTAGAAAAGAGGAATTATCACACTCAGGCTATGGGGGTGACCCTGAGTTTCCCATTCCATGCAATATTAAATCTCAATCTCACTGCTATTCCTACTCCTTTTGTATTCAGAAGGGTCCTGACTCGAAACATCTATGTTCTCCAGAGATGCAGCCTAACCCGCTGAGTTACTCCAGCATATACTCTTTTTTTGTGAACCAGCATCTGTAGTTCCTTGTTTCTAAGGTTGGTTCCAAAAAAGACTTGGTTCCAGTGTACAAGGTCATGGTGGGTTCAGTCAGTGTAAACAGACTAAAATGATCCCATTAACACAGGTGAAGGACTGATTTGAAATGATTAGTAAAATATCCAGAAGTGGTGTGTTTAAATACTTTAAGAGAATAGCTTTAATATAAAATGCGCTATCTGAAGACTCAAGGGAAAATGTGATAAATTACTGCAAAGAAAAGCAATTGCAAGGCTATTGGAAAAAAGTGCGAGTGATGGGGGAAAATTATGCTTGCTGTATCACTCTATTAGCATGACGCTGAATGGCACTTTTGTATGAGAAGGATACTGTGATCTCTGTTGTACTGACCTGCTGACCATAGTCGATCTCTCTTCTGTCAAATGCATACTTGATAAATGAGGCCTCTCCTTTCAGCGTAATCTCATATGTTGGCCCACCTTTCACTTTGCATATTGCTTTCACCTTGCTCCTGATGTTCGTGTGCCCATAAAATGTAAATGCCATTTGTTGAATTTCATTTGGATGTAGAACACCGAACAATGGAAGGATATCAAATACCTATCAAAGAATGATACATGCAGTTGAAAACAATAGATCTATCAGAGATATTCCCCTTCTTCGCTTTCCTTGCATCATAACAATCTCGTTTTGTCAGCTTTCCAGTTTTAATAAAGGTTCTTCAACCCAAAATATTAATCCTGTTTCCCTTCCCACAGATGCACCCTAACTTTGAGTATTTCCTGTTTTTATATTGTAAATAACGTGGTAGTCTTATTATTGTTATGTTGTTGCTGTTTATGCATTTTCTTCATTAAGGAAGTTATGTCAGCAAGATTGTTTTGTTATTCATACAAGGCAGTATGGGTTTCACAGGCTGAGCTAATTACCCTTGAGAAGGTAGTGGTGAGCTGACTTTGTGAATCACTGCAGTCCCTGAGATATCAGAATACCCACAATGCAGTTAATGAGGGAGTTCCACAATTTTGATCCAGTGATGGTGAAGGAACAGCAATGTATTCTCAAGACAGGCAGGTGTGTGGTTCAGAGTGGTACTTCCATGTGGTGTTTTCAATTCAATTCAATTCAACTTTATTGTCATTGCACAGATACAAGTATAGGTACAACGAAATGCAGTTTAGTGTCTGGTCATAGTCATAGTGCAAGATAGGAATAAAAAAAGAACAGAACAAGTATACATTAGAGTAAGAAGAGTACTGGTTAACAATGTGGATGGAGAGACCAAAGATATCTAGCGACGGGACTCCGAGTTCAGCAATGTAAGTGTGTTGTTGAAAAAGCTGTTCCTCATCCTGCTTGTTCGAGACCTGAGGCTCCTGTACCACCTCCCTGATGGGAGGAGGGCAAACAGTCCATGGTTAGGGTGAGAGGGGTCCTTGATGATCTTCCTGGCCCATCTCAGACACCGTTTTCGGTGGAGGGCATCCATGGCAGGGAGCGGGGCACCGATGATGTGCTGAGCGGTTTTCACCACCCGTTGTAGTGCCTTCCTATCTGCTGTGGTGCAACTGCTGTACCATACCGTGAAGCAGGTGGTCAGGATGCTTTTGATGGTACAGCGGTAGATGTTGGACAGGATCTGGGCGGACAGGTGAGCTTTCTTGAGCCTTCTCAGGAAGTAAAGGCGCTGCTGCGCCTTTTTGATCAGTTTGGTGGTATTGAGGGACCAGGACAGATCCTCCAGGATGTGTACCCCGAGGAATTTGTGGTTGGAGACGCGCTCCACCTCAGTCCCATTTATATGGATGGGGGTATGTCTGCCCCCTCTGTTCTTCCTGAAGTCAACAATAATTTCCTTCGTCTTCTTGCAGTTGAGGACAAGGTTATTGTTGGCACACCAGGCTGCCAGGTGCTGGACCTACTCCCTATAGGCTGACTCGTCGTTGTCACTGATCAGTCCCACCACCGTGGTATCGTCGGCAAATTTAATGATGGCGTTGGAGCCATACTTACGGATGCAGTCATGGGTGAAGAGGGAGTAGAGGAGAGGGCTGAGCACAGCCCTGTGGCATGCTCAGTGTTCAGTGTTCAGTGTTATAGTGGAGGAGGTGAGGTTGTTGACCCTAACAGTCTGTTGGTGAGGAAATCCAGTGTCCAATTGCAGAGGGAGGTGGAGATGCCAAGTCCGCTGAGTTTGGTGATCAAGCTAGCGGGGATGACAGTGTTAAAGGCGGAGCTGAAATCATTGAACAGCAACCTGATGTAGGTGTTATTGCTGTCCAGGTGGGTCAGGGCTGAGTGTAGGGCCGCCGATATGGCGTCCTCTGTAGACCTGTTGGTCCGGTAGGCAAACTGATGGAGGTCCAGTGTGGGGGGGAGGCTGGCTTTGAGGTGAGCCAAGATCAGCCGCTCAAAGCACTTTGCGATGACATGGGGTGAGTGCCACTGGGCGGAAGTCGTTGAGACTCCCTGAAGCTGATTGTTTGGGCACTGGCACAATGGTTGAGGTCGTGAGGCAAGTGGCGACGACACCCTGGGCCAGTGACAGATTGAAAATGTCAGTGAGGACCGGGGATAGTTGTCCAGCACATGCCCCGTGCTTTTGCTATCCTTGTCCTTCTAGCTGGTAGAGCTGGTGGGTTTGGAGTGTGCCAGGAATTATTGATTTAAATCTTTTTATTTGAATTTCACAGCAATTTGCATACATACAATGATAACAGACAGTGACAGTCAAGGCATAATTGTGCAACAGTATGTAAGCGACCGTCAAAGCCCTTACCCTTACCCACCTTCAACCCACCCAAATCAGGTCGGAACCAAACGGGGACAAACAACACTCACATACATACACATACACACAAATATGGTAAGATAAACAAAACAAAAAGTACTAAAAAAAAAAAAAAAAAAAAAATTTAAAAAAGGGGGTCACTAATAACAGTAAATAAGTAAGTAAGTAATTAAATAAATAAGTGTGGGGAGGTTGAGGTCCTCAGGCAAGTGGCGACGACACCCTGGGCCAGGGACAGATTGAAAATGTCAGTGAGGACCGGGGATAGTTGTCCAGCACATGCCCCATGCTATTGCTATCCTTGTCCTTCTAGCTGGTAGAGCTGGTGGGTTTGGAGTGTGCCAGGAATTATTGATAAATTGGTGCAGTTCAAAGGTTCAAAAGTCTTTTATTGACACACACGTACCAATTAAGGCCAACAAAAGCCAAGTGTAAAATGTACACTTTTACGTATAAAGCCAATAAATATAGAGCAGTGGTCACGTCTCCCCAACCACTTCCCCAAACAATATTAATACATTACATTGTATTTTCATTCTGACACCTATCTCTGACAGCTCTCTCCCCTTTCTTGATCTCTCTTTCTCCATCATAGGGGACAGTATGATGTCCACTCCTACAGTTATCTGGACTACACTTCTTCCCACCTTTTCTCTTGCAAAGATGCCATGCCATCCCCTACTCTCAATTTATCAGTTTCCACCGCATTTGTTCCAAAGAAAAGGCAGGCAGATGGGCAGAGGGGGTTGGCTGGCTCAGCTGGTAAGGAAATAAATTCAGTCCTTAACAAAGGATGGCATAGGATCATAATATGTAGAATCCTTGTAGGTAGAATTAAGGAACTTCAAGGGTAAGAAGACGTTGATGGCAGTTCAATGCAGGCCTCACAACAGCAGCCAGGATGTAGAAACAATTGACATGTAAGAAAGGCAATGTTACAGTGGTCATGGGGGATTTCAATATGCAGGTAAACTGAGAAAATCAGGTTGATACTGAATTGCAAGAGAATAAATTAATAGAATGCCTATGGGATGGCTATTAAGAGCAGTTTATGGTTGAGCCCACTACGGAAATGGCAAATCTGGATTTAGTATCATGTTATGGACTGGATTTGATTAGGGGACTCAAGGTAAAGGAACCCCTAGGAAATAGCGATGATAATATGGTAAAATTCAACCTGCAGTTTGAGAGGGAGAAGATGAAATCAGATGTATTGGTATTACTGCTGAGTAAAGGTAGTTACAGAGGCATGAGGGAGGATTTGAAAGTTGATTGGAAAGAGACCCTAGCAGAAAGACAGCATAAAGGTAAAAGAGAAGGTGTATAATATTGCAATGATGAGTGGGTGGCTAGAGAATTGGGAAGTTTGTGAAAATGAACAGATGGCAATTAAAAAGGAAATAAGGCGAGAAAAGATAAAGCATGAAGATAAGCTAGTCAATAATATAAAAGAGGATATCAAAGGTTTCTTCAGATATATAAAGAGTAAAAGAGAGGCAAATGCACCACTGGAAAATGCTGGAGAGGTAGTGATGAGGAATAAAGAAATGGCAGACAATTTGAATATTTTTTTTGCATCAGTCTTCGCAGTAGAAGGCATCAGTAACTGTCAGAAATTTAAGAGAGCCGGGGCAGGGGTTAGTGGGGTTGCTATTAGTAAGGAGAAAATGCTTGGGAAGCTGAAGGATTTGAAGGTGGATAAATCAACTGGACCAGACAGACTATACCCCAAGGTTCTGAAAGAGGTAGCTTCTAATTATGGAGCCATTAGTAGTAATCTTTCAAGAATTACTAGAATAAGGAGCAGTCACAAATAATTGGAAATTTGCAAATGTTACTCCACTGTTCAAGAAGGGAGCGATGCAAAAGAGGGGAAACTATAGGCTGGTTAGCGTAAAATTAATGGTTGGTAAGATTTTCGAGTCCATTACTAACGATGTTAGAAATACATGACAAAATAGGCCAAATTCAGCATGGTTTGGTGAAGGGGCGATCTTGCCTGACAAATCTGTTGAAATTCTTTGAGGAAATAAATAGCAAGATAGACAAAAGAGAGCCAGTGGATGTTTATTGTAGGAAGGAACTGCAGATGCTGGTTTAAACCAAAGACATACACAAAAAGCTTGAGTAACTCAGCAGGACAGGCAGAATCTCTGGAGAGAAGGAATGGATGATGTTTCGGGTCGAACGGTCTCAACCCGAAATGTCACCCATTCCTTCTCTCCAGAGATGCTGCCTGTCCCACTGAGTTACTCCAGCTTTTTGTGTCTATCACCAGTGGATGTTTACTTGGATTTTCAGAAGGCCTCTGATAAAGTGCTGCACATGAGGCTGCTAAACAAGATGAGAGCCCATGGTATTAGAGGGAAGACACGAGCATGGATTAGATTGGCAAAAGGCAAAGAGTGGGAATATAAGGGTCTGTTTTTGGTTGGCTGCCAGTGATTGGTGGTGTTCCGCAGGGGTTGGTCAGATTAATATGCAAGTTGAATTAGTAACAAGGAAAGCAAATGCAATGTTAACATTCATTTCAAGAGGAATATAAAAGCAGTGATGTAAGATTGAGGCTTTATGAGGCACTGGTCAGACCGCATTTACAGTATTGTGAACAGTCTTAGCACCATATCTGAGGAGGGATGTGCTGGTGTTGGGGAGGGTACAGGGAGGTTTATGAAGATGATCCTGGGGATGATTGGGTTAACGTATGATGTGCGTTTGACAGGCCTGTACTCGCTGGAGTTTAGAAGGATGAGGGGAGACCTCATTGAATCTTACCAAGTAATGAAAGGCCTGAATAGAGTGGATGTGGAGAAGATGTTTCATAAGTGGGAGAGTCTAGGACCAGAGGGCACAGTCTCAGAATAATAGGACATGCATTTAGAAAAGAGATGCGGAGGAATTTATTTTTCCATAAGGTGGTGAATCTGTGGAATTCTTTGTCTCATAGACAGCTGTGGAGGATAAGTCTTTGGGTATTTTTCAAGTGGAGATTGACAGATTCTTGATTGGTAAAGGTGTCAAAGATTACGGGGAGAAGGCAGGAGTTTAAGAGGGAAAGATAAATCAGCCATGATTGAATGGCACAGTAGACTCGATGGGCCGAATGTCCTAATTCGGCTCCTATGACATGAATTTATGAACCTGCTGAAAATATCCAACATCCTCTGTTCTATAAGATGTTGTTCACTGCTGTAACTTCCAGATAATTACATGTCCATAATATGCTTGTTTCTTACCTGCTCCACACCTAATGTGGCATCGTTCTGGTCTTGGTTACAACTCCATGGAAGACACTGGCTATCTTCAGTCTGGTCTTTTAGCAGCTTCTCTGAATCAAGTAGATTCAACAATCTGTCCTGAAAAGTACAGCAGCTGTGCTCAGACAGATACCCTAGAATACTTTAACATTCCTCCTGAACACACTGCCAAATAAAGACTGAGGGTTCCCAGGTAGAAGGTTAACATACACCCACCTACAACCCCTTTTACATTCTACTGTGAATTTGTTGGTCTCCCATTATCACTACAAGGTAAATCAGAGGGCTGATAATAAGTTGAGAGCGGGATTATGGCCAGAGTATGAAACTCTACATGTACAAATCAAGTACTGCTTCTCCACTCTTTGTTCATATTCTTGGATGAGTTGGCGGTCAAATTCCCATTAAAAACTGACAAAAATGTTACGCATTTGGTACAGAACTAAATATGAGGGGGTAAAGGATCACTTTGCAGTCATCCATAATTAGAAGGTTAATTTGATCATCACAGATAGTCAGATAGTCAAAATACCACAGATAATCTGTGGTATTTTTTGGCCAAGCATCATACTGTATTAGCCATCTACAGTACTTGAAGCAAGAAGAGGAACCTCATTTTCTCTTGGCAAAAATATAATTGGTAATCATAGACCTCCAAGCTCTGCAATGACTGCAGGCTTGTCAAATGCTCTGGAAGTGACCAAATCCACACATAGAGCTTCAATTCCATGGGTGAATCCACACAGAAAATAGGAGCAGTAGGCTATTCGGCTTATGGTTGATCTATGCTGGCCTCTTCTTCTGTGCCCGTTCCCCACAAACCTCAATTCCTCGATCCTTCAAATATTTAGCTATCTTCACCTTAAATATATCAAATGATCTGGCATCCACCACGTTGACCTCTACCACTCCATGGCCAGAAAATTCCAGATATTCACTACCCTCCAAGAGAAGACATTTCAATTCATCTCAGTTTTAAATAACCAGCCCCTTTTTTGTAGCTATGCCCTCATCTTTATGTCTCTCCTACTAGTGGAAATATCTCAACATCCAACCTTTCAAGCCTCCTTCTATGTTCAATAAGGTGTGTCGCGTGAGTTTGCAAATGCCCGTGTGTTAAGGTTAGTGTTTGAAGTCTTTCAAAACAAATAAATTAATGGATATTTCTTTCCTGCACTGCTTGCAGATCTTGCTCTGTGCAGTTAGTTTCCAGGCCTCTTATTCCCGGTGCCACCATGTCTGGGTTCTTTTGGCACCTGCATACAGACTTTCCAGCTAGTCCACAATTATGTTGAGATTGATGCTTCCTTTCCCAACTAACCATTCAATACACCAATTCCCTCAGAGCACATGGGGTTATGGGGATAAGACAAGAGAATATGGTTGAGAGGGAAAGATAGATCAGCCATGATTGAATGGTGAAGTAGACCCGTTGGGCGGAATGACCAAATTCTGCTCCTATGACTTATGAACTTATATCTCCATCTACAGGTAACAATATTTTGGACCTGATTTCACAATGTGCACTCTGACCTAAGTTAGGTCAAGATGCGATTAAACATTTCATTGTCCACTACCCCACCACCCCCACCCCACCCATGTTCCAATAGCGGATACCTTTTCTGTTTTATTGAAGGTAACACTTGAGCTCTCTTTGGGCGACCCAATGCCCTCCCGTATTTCATTCTCAGCATCAGTTTTCTCTTCCTCATTGAAATTCAGAGTTGGTGTTGACGGATTTCTGTGTAGGATACATAATAATTGCTTGATTATAATCCACATAAATAAGATTGCCATCCACAGCTATAAAACAAAGCGGCTCTGAGACTTTTTGTGTAGCTCCACGCAAATATATCTAACTCAGTTTCCATCAAATAAATCATTATCACAGTGAGGAAATCTCATGCCACTTCATCTCCGGAATGGTAAATGAGTGCCTACAACAATATTTGGAAAGCAAATGAAATCTGAATGCTGTGTTACGCTTCCCAAGTAAAGATACCATTTGATGCAATATACATTCAGTAGGTCATATGCATCACCCTTTATAAGAAGGCAGTAGTTTTTATTTTACTACTTCCACGTACTGTGCAGTGACAATGCAAAACTGGAGGCTGTCATACAACTACCAAATTCAATCCTGGCCTCCGACACTGTGGAGGACACTATTGAGACTGCAATGTGGACAGGCTGGCACCTCAACTTGCCTAGTTTTCAATGTTTTAGAAGGATCTAGGGTGATACAGTGGCGCAGAGGTAGAGTTGCTGCCTTGCAATGCCAGAGTCCGTGGTTTGATCCTGATTACGGGGGCTGCCTTTACGGAGTTTGTACACTCTCCTTGTGACTGTGTGGGTTTTCTCCAAGTGCTCTGGATTCCTCCACACTCCAAAGATGTACAGGTTTGTAGGTTAATTGGCTTCTGTAAATTGTAAATTTTCCCTAGTGTGTCGGATAGTGCTAGTGTTTAGTTTAGTTTTAGTTTAGACATACAGCGCGGAAACAGTCCACGCCGACCAGCCATCCTACACCCACTAGGCACAATTTACATTTATACTAAGCCAATTAACCTACATACCTGTACGTCTTTGAAGTGTGGGAGGAAACACAAGATCTCAGAGAAAATCCACATGGTCAGAGGGTGAACGTACAAACTCCATACAAACAGCACCCGTAGTCGGGAACGAACTCGGGTCTCCAGCGCTGCAAGGCATCAAATCTACCCCTGTGCCACCATGGCACCCAGTATGGGGTGATCGCTGTTCGGCATGGACTCGGTGGGCATGGTAATGAAAACCGTGGATGACTTAGCAGATAGGCAGCATCTCCAGAGAAAATGGATATGTGACACTTCTTGAAAAGTCTGAAGGGTCCAGATCTGAAATGTCACATATCTATTTTCTCCAGAGCTGCTGCCTGACCCACTAAATTACCCCAGCATTTTGTGTCTACATTTGGTATAAACCAGCATCTGCAGTCCCTTTTTGTTATATAATGCTTTAACATTTCTCGTTTCATTCAGGAACATCTGAACTTGTCAATGCCTGAATGAAAATGTTAAAGAGACTAAGAAACATTGCACTCT
Organism: Leucoraja erinaceus; assembly: GCF_028641065.1. Lineage (NCBI taxonomy): Eukaryota > Metazoa > Chordata > Chondrichthyes > Rajiformes > Rajidae > Leucoraja > Leucoraja erinaceus. The sequence continues at coordinate 19,480,577 of NC_073393.1, read as the reverse complement.
CACATCTCTATATCTATTGCCTTACATTTATGTAAAGTTTGCTTCCCTCAAATTGAAGGGATTTTCCAAAACTGTTTGCATCACAGGCCCACTAAGACAGGTAATAACATCACTTGGTGCCTGTAACAGCACAAAGTGTTACTGCCCCATATATACTGCCATTGGTTTTGGGTACATATAACAATAATTCTGCATTGAGGCTCAACGGAGGCTATGTGGTAAAACAAAACTACAATGTAATTACATAAGGACAAACTCCAGAGCACCAAGACTGGCACATATATGGTGTTCCATCTGAAGCAGCTCTAAACTATCTTAATTCCTGCTCAACATTCACTAGTACATTCTAACCTGTCATCGTCCCCAATGGGCATGGTAGATTCAAGAGCGGATAGTTCAACAAGTTCTACTTGGTCTTTGTGTTGCTTATGACTTACAGTCTCTTCTTCTGGTCTGCAAATAGGTGAAATCCTATAAAAAAGAAAGAAACAGGCAAGCAGGTATTTGAGGAAGTATCAACTCCACATGCAAATAAACTATTAATCTACCCCGCTGCAGCATGATGGGAGTCTTATATAGAAGAAAAGTCAGGGGAAATTGTTCACATAACTAACTGTTAATCTATCATTCTTTTTTTTTAATTATGTTTGATTAAACTGAAGCCTTTGTCAACCCAATACATGCATAGTCATGTATTTACCATAAATAATATCTTCTATTAAGACATCTCCAAATGAACTACAACTACAATGAATGGCTTCTTCAAACTCTCTTCTATTCTCAGTTCCCAATTTATTCCCAATGCAGATATATCTTATCATTCCACTCTAAGTGTGCCTTGAATTATGTCTATATATTTTGGCTTCTTTATCATGCCCAAATGTATCACTTTAATTTCTCTCTCTCCTTTTTAATCTTTGTTTATCAATCCCTCCCAAACGCTCTCTCTTTAAATCATGTTTTCATGTATTCTCATCAATCCTCATTTCTTATTGGGACATCATTGGTACCTCGGCACTTGTAGCATCTCATCCGTGTAGATTTTAACCGCTGTCTCAATTCATCATGTCCTCGCTCCTCTGCGTTCATTACTTTGTTATTCTCCATAAATCTCTCCATCCAACAACTCATAAACAGTGCCACAATCTCAATCTCAGTTTATAACTTCAATGCCTCATCACAACAAACACAAACACAAATCCTCGTACTTCTTTACAATCACAATACCTCTAACGCTTCCAATCTGAACTGTATATGCCTGGAAAATAACTCTTGTCGACTTCAGATACAACTGCATTTTAAAATGTCAAATTGAGACATTTATGGAGAGAAAATGTCAAATGGAGGCAATAGACAATAGACAATAGATGCAGAAGTAGACCATTTGGCCCTGCGAGCCAGCATCGCCATTCAATGTGATCATGGCTGATCATCCCCAAACAGTACCCCTTTCCTGCCTTCTCCCCATATCCCCTGACTCCGCTATTTTTAAGAGCCCTATCTAGTTCTCTCTTGAAAGCATCCGGAGAACCTGCCTCCACCACCCTCTGAGGCAGAGAATTCTACACTCACCACTCTCTGTGCGAAAAAGTATTTCCTCGTCTCCGTTCTAAATGGCTTACTCCTTAGTCTTAAACTGGCCCCTGGTTCTGGACTCCCCCAACATTGGGAACATGTTTCCTGCCTCTAGCGTGTCCAAGCCCTTAACAATCTTATATATTTCAATGAGATACCCTCTCATCCTTCTAAACACCAGTGTACAAGCCCAGCTGCTCCATATTCTCAGTATATGACAGTCCCGCCATCCCGGGAATTAACCTTGTAAACCTACGCTGAACTCCCTCAATGGCAAGAATGTCATTCCTCAAATTAGGGGACCAAAACTGCACACAATACTCCAGGTGTGGTCTCAATAGGGCTCTATACAACTGCAGAAGGACCTCTTTGCTCCTATATTCAATTCGTCTTGTTATAAAGGCCAACATGCCATTCGCTTTCTTCACTGCCTGCTGTACCGGCTTGCTTACTTTCATAGACTGATGTACAAGGACCTCTAGATCCCGGTGTACTTCTCCTTTTCCCAACTTGACGCCATTTAGATAGTAATCTGCCTTCCCATTTTTGCTACCAAAGTGGATAACCTCACATTTATCCGCTTTGAACTTCATCTGCCATGCATCTGCCCACTCCCCCAACCTGTCCAAGTTACCCTGCATTCTCATAGCATCCTCCTCACAGTTCACACTGCTACCCAGCTTTGTGTCATCTGCAAATTTGCTAATGTTACTTTGAATCCCTTCATCCAAATCATTGATGTATATTGTAAATAGCTGCGGTCCCAGCAACAAGCCTTGCGGTACCCCACTAGTCACTGCCTGCTATTCTGAAAGGGACCCGTTAGTCCGTACTCTTTGTTTCCTGTCTGCCAACCACTTCTTTATCCATGTCAGCACTCTATCCCCAATACCATGTGCCCTAATTTTGCCCACTAATCTCCTATGCGGTACCTTATCAAATGCTATCTGAAAGTCCAGGTACACTACATCCACTGGCTCTCCCTTGTCCATTTTCCCAGTTACATCTTCAAAAAATTCCAGAGGATTAGTCAAGCATGAATTCCCCTTCGTAAATCCATGCTGACTCGGACCGATCCTGTTACTGCTATCCAAATGTGCGGCTATCTCATCTTTTAGAATTGACTCCAGCATCTTCCCCACCACCGATGTCAGGCTAACTGGTCTATAATTCCCCGTTTCTCTCTCCCTCCTTTCTTAAATAGTGGGATAACATTAGCTACCCTCCAATCCACAGGAACTGATCCTGAGTCTATAGAACACTGGAAAATTATCATCAATGCATCCACGATTTCTAGAGCCACTTCCTTAAGAACCCTGGGATGCAGACCATCAGACCCTGGGGATTTATCAGCCTTCAGTCCCATCAGTCTATCCAACACCATTTCCTGCCTAATGTGGATTTCCTTCAGTTCCTCCTATATATATATATATATATAACATAGTGGTACAAGAAATCTATGATCTTTACAGATCCATTACGGATGCCATGAAGAGGGAATTCCAGACCATGCTGGAGTCATGAGGCAATGACACAGATACCCATAGATTGTGACAAGGCCTACATGGTACAGAGCTAATGCAGGCAGTACCACATCCCCAATGAACTCAATACATCCGAAGTCCACTTTGAACACACGGTTGGTTAAGGAACATCAACTGTACCACCAATCAGGTTTGCCTGTACCAATGGTTACTGTGGCAAACATAAGAGTGGATGATAGTGAATCCGTGGAAAGCAACTGGCCCGGGTGGAGTCCCTGGCCATGTCCTCAAGATCTTTGCAGATCAGATGCTAGACATGTTCACATATATCTTTAACTTCTCAATTAACTTCTCAAAATACTCCATTCTGAGGTCCCCACCTGCTTCAAGTGTCACTCGATCGTCAAAAAGGCATGAAAAGGCACATGGCATTTATGGCAATATCCTGGCTCTAGTTATGATGCATATTTATCTCAGCCTTGATCCACTGCAGTTTTCATATCGTCGCAACAAGCCCACAGCCGATGCCAATTCCCTTGCCCTAAACATATCTCTGGAACATCAAGAAACTAGGACACCTATGTTAGACCCCTTTTTATTGAATATAGCTCTGCCTTCAACATCATCTTCCCATCCAAATGCATCTCCACACTCTGTCACTGGATCCCCAACTTTCTGAGCGACAGACCACAATCAGTGAGGATAGGAGACAGTGCCCCCTCTACAATAACCCTTAACACTGATGGGTGGCAAGGATGCAATATCAGCCCCCTACTATACTCCCTATACATTCACGACTGTGCGGTTAAATTTGGCTCCGACTTAAGATTGTTTTATTGTCATATGTCCCAGATAGAACAATGACATTCTTACTTGCAGATGGCACCACTGAGGTTCGCCAGATAACAAATAGTGATGAGCCAGAGTACAGGAAAGAGATAGAGAACTTAGTAACGTGATGTCAGGAAAACAACCTCTCCATCAACGTCAGCACGATGAAAGAGCTACAGTAGTTATCGACTTCAGGAAGCATGGTGTACATACACCAATCAGCATCAATGGTGCCAAAGTTCCTTCCAATTCTTCACTTTAGTGATTCCATTTCCTTTGTTATTCACCTCTCTGATCTCACCTTGGCCACACTGCACAGAAACTTTTTAAAACTCAAATTTGATACGACCCTTTGCCTCATTTGTTCTGAAGTAGATACTCTAAGGTTAGCCAATCTCTCTTCATTAATGTTAAACCATGGCCCCTTCTTTGTCCAAATCTTGATCTCTACCATGCAAAAAGCAAGAGACCTCGTTTTTCAATTAAACCACCATCTCAAGGTTATTAATTACACTTTATCTTTCACATTGAGCCAATCTTAATCCATACTTTTACTAAACTGATCAATCTATGACATGAATTTAGATAAATACAACCTAAATCCACATAAACTGCATCAAAAGTGCTATCATCAGCCCTCCTGAAAAATGTCAATAGCCAGAAAGACATGACCCACCCAATAAATCCAATGACTGTCCTCAATTCACCTACAGCTTTTCAAATGTTGAATCATATTGTTCCTCAATATTTTTTCCCAATAATCTGCCCGCTGTGAATGTCAGCTACTCTATTTGTTCCCTTTAATGTGTATAAGGCTGAGGTAGGCAGTTATTTTACTGTGATAATCAGACCATAGGCACAGAAATCACAGATTTTCAGTTAGTTTGGAACCGTTGCCCTATCATCTTGCATCAGACAAAATCAGTGAGGGATTTCCTGGAGAAAATGAAGACAATTTAGGGTCAAATTTTGCCTCTGTCCAGGAATCAGATTCTGATAAAGAATAGAGATTATGGACTAAAGCATATATTAGCAGAATAGCAAAACTTTTCCTTTACAGAAGGAACATGCATGGTAACTAAAGTAGTCCATTCAGCCCTTCAAGTCCATAATTTTTCTCATTAGATCATGGCTGATGTGCATCCTAACTCCATTTATTTGTCATGTGGCTGTAGTCCTAATTTTGAAAACTCCAGCAATTTCAGTTTGGGGGCTTTGAACTTACCCCCAGTTTTTGGGGAGAGTGAATTCTAGGTTTATATTACCCTTTGTGCAAAGGTGCCAATGCTAGATACCTGAGGCCTATGCCAATGATGGATACGTGAGCCATAATGTTATTGTCCTCTGTCTTCCTTGACATCACAGGGAATTTCATGGGTTTATGACACAAATGCTGATGGGAGCAAGCCGATAATAGAATAGCACTTCAAAGGGATTCTGTTTGGATGGGCTCAGTGATACAAATGACCTCCACTTGCTTAGAACAAGAGCTCACACTGAAGTACCTACACTTGCAAGCAAGTGGAAGTATCTTAAACACTAGATTGATAAGACATCAGGTTTGAAAAATAATAACTTATTTGCCTTTGTTCAAAAAATTGCACCTCTTGTAACTTTAAAAAAAATTGTAAAAATTCTACAGATATTAAATGCTTAAAACATCCTTTAGAACAGATCATATCATAAAGTGGCAATCAAAACCCATCAATGTAAAACTGTGAAAAAATACAGTTCAACATTAATTTTGTACAGGTAGGAATGCAAAAATCGATATTGTTTGATAGAGTGTCAATACCCGTATCATTAGGATGTCCAACATGCAATTTCCAGAGAAACAAAATTTGTACGAGGATGCATGTCTACAAATGATGCAAATATATTGTGCTTTTTTATACCCAACACCTTTCTCTATATAACAAAATGCATTTGATAGTGTGAGCTGATAGGAATCAGTGAATTGTTTTTGCATTCCTCAAATAATAAACCTCTTATCTCAGTAATGGAATTGAGAAAGAGAAATCTCAGATTTGTGGTGAAGGACCCAAAGGAAGACAACAAGAAACCATTTGCTTCACTTCTAGTGTCCAATCAAAGGGTGACTTAGCTACATACCTCACCCCCATTAGCATTAGCATTAATTTGATGCAGGGTTCATATTTAATTATGTATCAAGGGCCTGTCCCACTTGGGAGTCATTTGCTCGTCATTTATGCGACATCCTAAAAATTGGTTGGCGCGTCGTGAGGAGTGGTGGCGTATGCAGTGACGAGTGGTAACACACGGTGCCCCAGAATTTTGTGATGCTCAAAATCCTTGCACGCCACCTGCATGACATATCCCTTGTGCACGCTGACGTACCGATGGCGTATGCTGACGTACTGACAGCATACTTGTAGCGTACGGTGATGCACGAACATTACCTATGCTAATTTATTATGCGTCACCGTGCGTCAACCTCCGTAACCATGCGCCGCCCCTTTGCCGTCGGCGCTCCGTTTGTGCGTTATTTGAGCGCCGCACCACATGACCACTGTATAAAGCGCGCGTAGTTTTGAACATTTTTTACTGGGAAAATCCTTGCCACGGAGATCGGACTAAGTACGAACGACATCGCAAATGGCTCCCAAAAGAAGCAGGGCCCTCAAGAGCACTTGGCGCGCAACTGTCATACGGCTAGACAATTTTTGCCCAACAGTCACTATCGGCCTGTCGTGTAAATGACGTGCAAATGACGCCAAAGTGGGAAAGGCCCTTAAGAAGGAACTGTTATGTCTCTCACTACGCTGTTCACACAATCTATCCTGCTCTCCTTAATCAATCATTGGTCTTCCTTTTTAGTATAGCCTAAAATGCTCCCAATCACAGGCCTGTTGCTATTTCTGGCAACTTTCAGCCTCTTCTTTTCATTTAACACAAATTTCATCAGCCACAGATGATTTGCTTTTCTTAAATTAATAGATTTTAACTATTTTCAGAAAATAATATTAATTCAACTAAATTAAGAAAGAAAACCCATTTCACTTCATTTACCCATTTTGATATCCCTATTCAGTTGAATGGAGCCATGCTAAATGTAAGTTTAATCACCATGACTGTGTAGGTCTGAGGAGCTAGCTGCAATTCTGCCATCTAGCACCTTAGTTACAGGACACCCCAAGATTCAGTGGCAAATCCAAACCAGAGGTCAGACTTCCTGCCTTGTGCAAAGCAGCATGCAAGCATGGAAGACATACTTGCACACTGCAGAGTAAAGGTAAGGTAGTCTGTAAGCACTACGGCCAGCAGCTATAACTGCTAGCTAACTATCATTGGACTTTGGCAAATTATATCCAAGCTCAGGAGTTCAAGATAGTTCCTACAATATTTGTACTTGACAGCTTCTTATTCTGTTTTCAATATGCAGCTTCCTCCCTAGCCTTGGCATTTACAGGCACACTTGGATGTTCTCCTACACATAGGTCTCAAGGTAATCTCTCTAAAGTCCTATAGAATCTGATACTATTTTTTTTTAAATGATATAGCACTATATAAGCTGTCTTACCTCTCTTGGTATATTGAATCACCCTGAAGGAAGGACCAGTGATATGTCACTAATAGCGGGCTGCAATTGGTCATCGTAACATGGTGCACCATCTCTGTATCATTCAGAATGCAGCCAAAATCCACTTCAGTGGTTTCAAAATGCAAGTTGGGAAAGTTCACCTCACCCCTCAAAACCACATAGTCCACTTGTGGGTGTTCCAAGTACTTAATTGCAAGAAACTCCTCTGCTACACGTATGTACAAGTCATTCTTGTAAGATGGATCAAACTGAATTGACAGTTCCAGGGTCTCACCAACATTCAGTTTCACAGTCTGTATGGTGAAAAGAAGCACAGGAAGACTTAGAAATATTGGAGGCACAGGCAACAATTTTAGCATTACTAAATGAAAACCATATTTTAATATCGACCCTAACTCTGTCGCCATGGATATTATCCATCTGCTTTGATTTTCAGTAGTGGTCTGGTTTTATCTCAGAGTCCCAGCATCTGCGACTTATTGCTTTCTAAAACTATTAACATCAGCATAAGACTCTCAGGACCTCACAGCAGTAATGACGGGTGGAATTAACACGGCAGTTGAATAGATCTTTCACTCACTTAATAGCCAAAGTGTGCAAGGGTGCAGAAACCTAAAGGCAGTCCCACTGCTCTCTGAACAGGCCAAGTCTTAGCAAAATGATCACAAAGACTTTCAAATTAACTGCAATGTAGGATGAGCATCAGAATAAGCTGCAATGTCCGGCAGGGTAAAACAGCCTGCTGACAATCATTGTCTAGGCTTGTCTCGGTGGATACTGCTGCCTGCTGACTTAGCAAATGCAAGATTTGTGTTTAATGTGAAGCACAAACATTAGTGGGAGAGAGGATCACTAGAGAAAGTGCTCAATTGCAAGTGAGGTGGAAAGTTGTTTCACGGCAAGAGAAACATTTAAAAAGGCAGAATTGGTATATCCTTATTCACTTTTATTCATTCCCAGGATACAGGGGTTTATTTTATAATCCAATCCCTAATATTTATTTTGAAATTTAGTGGTAAGTTGTCTTTTTAACCACTAACGTTGAAGGTATTCCCACAGCAGAGAGTTCAAAGATTTTCATCAAATGACAATGAAGAACAGGAAATCCTGTCTAATACATTGGTCTCTTCTTCCTCTTCCTTAAGTGGACAGATCCACTTGGAATAGGTGTAGTGAGGTAGATGACATCAAGTAGATTCCTGTTATCGTAGTCTTGTCTCATATAAATGTCTTTGAAGCTTTGGCCAGTTCAGTAAGGGATCACAGAGCCCATCTTCAAAATAGATGTTAAACTCTCTGACCCAAGTATATTGAGCCCCTGATCCTTTCAGTGCATCTTCCAGGTGTTGTTTAATATGAAAAATATGAATTCATTGGTGGAGTAAATTCCTCAGTAGAAGGATTTCTTGCCATGTTTGATTTGAAACCAAGATATAAAAAGTGTTCAAGAAGGAACTGCAGATGCTGGAAAATCGAAGGTAGACAAAATTGCTGGAGAAACTCAGCGGGTGCGGCAGCATCTATGGAGCGATGGAAATAGGCAACGTTTCGGGCCGAAACCCTTCTTCAGACTCAAGAAGACTTTCGGTTAGAAATGTTACCTATTTCCTTCGTTCCATAGATGCTGCCGCACCCGCTGAGTTTCTCCAGCAATTTTGTCTATATAAAAAGTGTTTATATACAGTGAGAGGAACTCATTATGATGGCAAGTTTAATGACTAATTTGACGGTTAATAGTGACTGGGGCATGTGAAAAGTTTTATAGATGAAAGAAGCATTTAATGTTGAATGGAATGTTAAGAGCAGTAATTAAAGGAGTCAAGACATTTAATGGTGTGAGGAGGCATTAAACAAGTGAGAGAGGTGTACTGCAAGTAGTAAGGTCATAGAATCAGAGTCATAAAGCTACACAGCATGGAGGCCTTCTATGACCTTCCTAATTTCATACATATTGACCAATTGCCTTCCTAAGCAAGTCCCATATGCCTTCAAACCTTTCCTATCCAAGCAACTATCCAGTGTCCTTTAAGGTCATAATTGTACCCACCTCTACCACTACCACTTATTTAGACGTACGAAGCTCTTGTGAACAAGTTGCCCCTCAAATTCCTATTAGATCTCTTCCCTCTCACGTTAAACCTATGCCCACTAGTTTTAGACTCACCCACCATGGGGGAAAATACTTGGCTGTTCACCTTACCTATGCCACTCTTGATTTTATAGACCTCTACGTATATACTCAATTCTAAGCCTCTTAAAGACTTGGTCTCTCCTTATAACTACCCCTTGCACTTTTTTGCACCATTTTAAGTTTAATGACATCCTTTCTACAACAGGGTGTCCAGAACTGTACACATTGTACCAAATATGTCCTTACCAAACTTTTGTACAGCTGTAACATGATGTCCCAACTTCTGTACTTAATATCATAACTGAATTTGCCATTCTTACTACCGATTTGACTTGCAAATTAACTTTTTGGGAGTCCCATGCCAGCATTCCCAAGATCTCTTTGCACCTCCGATTTCTGGATTCTCTCTCCATTTAGTAAATAATCTAGGCCTTTATTCTTAATATCAAAATGCATGACTCCAAACTTTGCTATACTGCTATACTTCATCAGCCACTTCTCTGCCCAGTCTCCTAACCTGTCCAAGGCCTTCTGCAGTGTTTTTGCTTCCTCTACACTGCTTGTCCCTCCACCTATCTTAGCATCGGTCTGCAAACCTGGCCACAAAGCCTTCAATCCCCTTATCCAATTCATTAATATACATCATGACGAGAAGCGGCCCCAGCACTGACCCTTGCGGAACTCCACTAGTCACTGGCAGCTAACCTGAAAAGGCGCCTTTTATTGCAACTTTCTGCCTTCTGCCATCCAGCCAACCCGTTAACCATGCTAGTATCTTCCCTTTAATATCTTGGGCTCTCATCTTCCCAAGCAGCCTGACGTGCGGCACCTTATCAAAGGCCTTCTGAAAATCTAGGCAAACAACATCTGTAGCCTCCCCTCTGGCTGTCCTGCTATTATCTTCCTCAAAGAAATCCGGCAGATTCGTCAGGCAAGATTTTCCCTTCACAAAACCACGCTGACTTCGACCTATTTTATCATGAACTTATCGTTGTACTGCATAACCTCATCCTTTATAATTGACTAAAATCTTACCAACCACCCAAGCCAGGCTAACCGGCTTATAGTCTGTTTTGCTCCCTTCTTGTGCAGCGGAGTGATATTTGCAATTTTCCAATCTTTAGGAAACACTCCTAACTCTCGTGATTCTTGCAACATTATAACTAATACCTCCACAATCTCTGAGCCCACCTGCTTCAGAATCCTGGGGTGCAGTCCATCCAGTCCAGGTGACTTATTCACCCTCAGAACTTTCAGTTTTCCTAGCAGTTTTCCTTAGTAAACACCACTCCACTAACTTCCACCTCCTGACTCTCCAGGATTGCAGGCACACTGCTGGTGTATTCCACTGTGAAGACTGATGCAAAAAAGTTGTTCAATCCCTTCAATGTTACTTCAATGTTATATCCTTGAACTAAATATTGTACCCTTTATCCTTAACTGTGCAATGTGGACAGCTTGATTGTATTCCTGTATAGTCTTTTCCTTGACTGGACAACACACAAACAAAAGCTTTTCAATGTACCTCAGTACATGTGATAATAACAACCCAAACATGTCTACGTTTCCCCCCATTGGATGCTGCAATATTAAACAGTACACATAAAGCAAAACTATAATGTCATTCTACCTTTGAAGTGACCAGTGACTCTTCATTCATTTTCTCTACGATTGTGAAGGGTCCTTTCATGCTGACAGTCATGGTCAGTGGCAATGGAGAGATGTTTGTTAAATCAAGAGGCTTGTATTGAGGAACCAGCATCTCATGCTCGGGCTATATTGAGCAAAACACAGTTAAACTATCAATGTATGCGCAAGAAAAAAACAGCTCACTTACATTAATTCTAATTGAACCAATACTTTGATTAAACAATTATCATACTTGTTTTCAAATCATTTTGTTGCCCAATCCCTCTCCATTACTGCAATCCATCCTTACACTCTAAAAGAAATGGCAAGCTGCATCATAGCATGTTGTCACATACAGTCAATTCAGTAACATTATCACTTAATGAAAAGCTAAGGAAAAGCCTAATGAAAAGCTAAGAAACATTTATTGAAAAGCTGCAGAATGGAACATTTTAACATCATATTGTGACAAGCATCAAAATGTTTCAGGATACATTGTGATGATGAAATCCGCTTCTCACAATATACTTCACACTCAGGATAATAAACATCAACGACTGCGCTGCTCACATAATCAAGGTCACTCTGAGACACCTTGCCGCAGGGTCTTTGCAGACTGGCTGAGATGAAACGCACATGACATTTTTCCACTCATCGCTTCATTGCAGTGACCAAGAAAACTTTTGCCAGCAAAATAGAAATCTATTTTTGATGAAGGTGACCTTTGCATTTGGACCTGAGAGGGGGTTTGCCTCCTCTGCAAACCTCCCATTCACATTTACTCAAAATAACCAGATTTAGAATAGATATATTGGATGTGGTGTTGAGGTGATGCGCTTTTAAACAAAAACAATGTAATTTGTTATATCTCATCTTGATATTGATTCTCCATGAATTATGCAGCATCAGAAGCCTAGGGTATTGTTTTATTGGTTTCTTATGGTATTTGCATGGCCCCTATGCAGATGGAAGAGTTTGTTAATACAGCTCAGGGATGTCACTGCAAAATCAAGTCCTTGTACGAAAAACAAACAGCAGAGTACTGCCATAAAACAACTCAAAATTACACATTCAAAGGTTTCAAAGGTCTTTTTATTGTCACATGTACCAGTTAAGATACAGCGATATGCGAATTAGCATTACACCCAAAGGAGAATAAAAAGCAACCAGACACATATCTACATAAAAGTTAACATAAACATCCACCACAGCCGATTCCCCACATTCCTCACTGTGATGGAAGGCAAAAGAATCCAATCTTCTATCTCTTTATTCACACACATGTCATAGATTATTTGTAAACTACAAGGAGCAAATATATTTAATTGCAATTACCTTCTCAACTCGGAAGTTCAACTGCTTTGTAGAAAGCTCTAGTATGGGTCCAATGAACTCACAAAGGATGTTCACAGTTTTCATCCTCTCCTTCCCAGATTTCTTACCAATGATGGCACTGCCCACAAGTTGCCCACGAACAACCTGCAGAGAATCAAATAGACGATCAATCACTTAGATGCTGTGTAAATATCAGAAAAAAATAGATTTTATGTATAAACAGCTTGGAGATAAGCATTTGGAATTCATAGGTTTTGGACTCAGAATGCTCTGGAAATTCAAATGCCACTTTTTCCCTGTACTGTAGTGGCAAGGGCTTTCAGTATATACATATTTACTGGTGGACCACAAAGTAAGCAAATTAATTTTGCTATGAACGCAAGAATTTGCACTGTTCACTAGTAGATCGTCCATTAACGAGGGATTAAAACAGATTGAAAGGAGAAAATAGATTCAGGGATTAATAGAGCATGTAAACAGGCCATTTGGCCCAGATTCATCCATGCCAACCAGGTTTTATATCTGAGCTAGTCCTAGTTGCCTGCATTTGGCCCATACTATTCTAAACCTTTTCTCCCTCAAATTGTATCACCTCCCCATATAGAAGAATTTCTCAACATTATTTCCACTGCATTAAAGCAGCACTTTTAGGAGCTCCAGCAATCCAAAAACCCCAATATTGTTTTGTCCTATGCTTGGCAGTGATAAAATAATATGTAAAGAAGCTAATATCTATTCAGATGTAGGTTACAGCATTGGCATATACAGTATCCAGATAGCACTATTGATCTTTGTCCATAAGCTTTTTTCTCATTAACTCTTTCAAGCCATTAATCTTGGGTAATCATAAGCAGAAAATGTCAGCAATTATATTTCTTCATTAACCAAGGCTGAGCCAGACCATCTGAACCTTGTCATGCTACTCTAAGCCAAGCTGAACCTCCTTTCTATCAATTATGGCCACTACCCCAGGTCATCTTTCACCACCCCTGCTTCAGCTCATCTGCTGCATATGGTCAAGTATTAATGACCACTCCACCCAATTATTCACCAAGCCACCTTGTATTCTCCATTAGCAAATGCCATTTAACCCACCTTTGCTCATAGATTTACATTAGTTTTTGAACCACTAACACCTAAACATTAAAATTCCATCTCCATGTGTCAATTCCTCCTCTTCACTGCCTTTCTCAACAGATCACACAAACCAACCTTCGCCCCATCAACTCTATTTACACAATGCAGCTTCGGAATATCAGCCAGAAAAATCAAGCCACTATAATCACTATAATGTTGATTTGTACAGGTGAATTGGGTTATGGGAAGAAGGCAGGACAATGGGGTTAGGAGGGAGAGATAGATCAGCCATGATGAATGGCAGAGTAGACTTGATCAGCCGAATGGCCTAATTCTATTCCTATTCCTTCTGACCTTAAGGGCAATTTTCACCCTAATCTTTCCCTTTTCTTCTCTCTCCGATTGGGCAGAAGATATAAAAGATTGATAGCACATACCGCCAAGAACAGGTTCTCCCTGCTGTTATCAGCTGATTGAACATTTCTCTCTCTAGCTATGTGCAGTTTCAGTCTTCCAACCTACCTTAAAGCAGACATTGAACATTTTTATCTGAGAGGCTGTGGGCCAAGCATCAAAAATGTGTTTAGAATTTAACTTTCGTGACCCATGTCTCAGAACTACATGAAATTTTGCACAGAATTAGATAAAATATAATTGAGAAGAAAGTCATAACTCGTCAGTGCCAAAAGTTGCACATTAATTAATTCAACTAATTAGAAAATGAGATTGAAAATGTAAGCCCCATCTAGTGTCCAATGCCCATATTACACCATGGGGATCCTAATTCAATGACTGTAATCATATATCAAATAATATAATGAATATAATCGTGAGTGTGTATTTTGAAAGAGACTGCCACAGAGGTCCGGCTCCTGAACCAGCCTAATTTATGGGTGAGGGCAGTTCCTGTGGGTTCCCCCGTTTACTGAACGCCACTGATTGACAGTGTGCAGAATGGGGATTACGGCCACAGTGGGACTGGGGTAGTGCCAGGCTGGGGGAAGCCCAAGGCATCTTCCACTGACAGGAAATTGCCTAACCCTAAATCTATATTCCGTATCCAGTTTTTCTTTTTGCATTACCTATGTATGGCTTGATTGTACTTGATCTGACAAAATGCAATGCCAAGTTTGTTGTTTTATACATCAGTACACATGACAAAAATAAAGCAATGTTCTTCAGTCCTACAATCTTCAGACATCTAAATTCCTCCGATTCTGACCACTTGCACATATTCAATTATAAATACCATTGTAGGTGGTCCCTTCACCAATCTAAACCATAAGCTTCCAAAAATCACTCTACCCCAACCCCTTTTATGTAAATCTATCCCAAGATCCCGTAATGTGATTTGGTGACAAAAAATATTTTGAAAAGGCTCCTGTGAAGTATGTTTAAGGTATCTTTCTTGACAAAGGTTGGTCAAAGAGGGATTTTGCAATGATAATTCAAGCAGCTCGTGGAATGGAAAGGTACTATGAGTGAATTCTAGAGACAATGACTGGGAAAGCTGAAAGGTGGCCTGGAAGGAAATATGCACAGAAGCCAAGGGTCTGAAAACAAACCGATGTAAAGATGGGAAAGATGATAGTTTAGTAAAAGTGAGTCATAACTTATAAGTGTGAATTTAAAATTCTATCATTTCACAAGTTCACAAGTTATAGAAGAAGAATTAGGCCATTTGGCCTAGCCAGTTTAAATTCCATTTGGAATATTTTGGAGGACCAAGAAACCAAGAACCAAGTCTACTCCACAATTAAATTATGGCTGATCTCAGCCTCCAAATCCCATTTTCCTGCCGTCTCCCCATAACCGTTGACATCCGTTTGAATCAAGAATGTGTCTATCTCTGTTTTAAAATATCCACTGACTTGGTCTCCACAGCCCCCTGTGGCAATGAGTTCCACAGGTAAACTACCCTCTGATTAAAGAAGTTCCTCTGCACCTTTCTAAAAGAACGCCCTTTAATTCTGACCTCTGGTCCTAGACTCTCCCACTAGTGGAAACATTGTTCCCACATCCACTCTATCGATGCCTTTCATTATACTGTAAGTTTCAATGTGGTACCCACCCAACCTTCTAAATTCCAGCCAGTAGAGGCCCCCAGTGCTGTCAATCACTTATCATATGCTAACACTCATTCCTGGAATCATTCTTGTAAACCTCCTCTGTAACCTCTTCAGAGCCAGCACATCCTTCCTCAGGTATGGGGCCCAAATTTTCTCACGGAACGCCAAATGTGGCCTGACCAGCACCTTATAGAGTCAGCATTACTTCTCTTGTATTCCAGTCCTCTTGATATGAATACTAGCATTGAATTTGCCTTCCTTACTACCAATTCAACTTGCAAATTAACTTTTTGGGAGTACTGGTGCAGGACTTTTGCACCTCCGATTTCTGGATTCTATCTCCATTTAGAAAATAATCTACGCCTTTATTCTTATTACCAAAATGTATGACTCCGCACTTTGCTGTACTGAATTTCATCTGCCACTTCTCTGCAACTCTCCTAACCTGTCCAAGGCCTTCTGCAGTGTCCTTGCTTCCTCTACACTGCCTATCCCTCCACCTATCTTAGCATCATCTGCAAGCTTGGCCACAAAGCCTTCAATCCCCCTTATCCAAATCATTAATATACAACATGAGGAGAAGCGGCCCCAGCACCGACCCTTGCCGAACTCCATTAGTCACTGGCAGCTAACCTGAAAAAGAGCCTTTTATTGCAACTCTTTGCCTTCTGCCATCCAGCCAACCCGCTATCCATGTTAGTATCTTCCCTTTAATGCCATGGGCTCTCATCTTCTCTAGCAGCCTGACGTGCGGCACCTTATCGAAGGCCTTCTGAAAATTCTGAAATTAACTGGTTTAAGGGACTGCTTGCATCAGCCATTAAGCTAAATGTACCAATCATCTCATGTTGCCAATCCAAATACTCACACACAAATTAGCAAAAAGATAACGGTGGATATATCTCAATTTTAAGAGTTCTGATTATTAAAATAAAATTGAAACGGTACATTAGAATTATTCCTGAAAAGACAGTGAGAGTCAGGTGAAGTTAAAGAAATAAAAATAACATATTTGACTTTTTTAAAAGACATGTTTCCTTACCTTAGGCTCATCTGATTCTCCCTCTAATACCAGGATAGCACTTTGGCCTGGATTGAGGTCCATGCGCAGTGGTCTGACTTTGAAGCAAGGAACGTAATGCCCCATTAGAGGGGGGGAGATTTTATATTTCATATCAAGAGATATGGGCTGTTTCTGCGGAGCGGGCTTAAAAATGAGGGGAAATCCTTCAGTCTTCCAATAAATTTGATGGTGGCGCCGACCACGGTTCGTCAGCTTAACTGAATAGCGGCAAACTTGAGAACTGTTACAAATAAGACATGACATAAATGCTTATCAAGACTTCCGATTAACATGTTAGTAGTCATGTTAGTAGTTGTTAACATATTAACCTGTTAGTAGTCACTATAATGAGCCAAGAGGAGCACCCGGGGATCCAATCTCATGACAAGAGCATGTAAAAGCAGGCTCAGGTATTAAGCTCTGAGAACCAATATCATAGAAACATAGAAAATAGGTGCAGGAGGAGGCCATTCGGCCCTTCGAGCCAGCACTGCCATTCATTGTGATCATGACTGATCGTCTCCAATCAATAACCCGTGCCTGCCTTCTCCTCATATCCCTTGATTCCATCAGCCCCTAGAGCTCTATTTAACTCTCTCTTAAATCCTTCCAGTGATTTGGCCTCCGCTGCCCTCTGTGGCAGGGAATTCCACAAATTCACAACTCTCTGGGTGAAAACGGTTTTTCTCACCTCAGTCTTAAATGGCCTCCCCTTTATTCTAAGACTGTGGCCCCTGGTTCTGGACTCGCCCAACATTGGGAAAAAATTTCCTGCATCTAGCTTGTCCAGTCCTTTTATAATTTTATATGTTTCTATAAGATCCCTCCTCATCCTTCTAAACTCCAGTGAATACAAGCCTAGTCTTTTCAATCTTTCCTCATATGACCGTCCCGCCATTCCCGGGATCAATTTCGTGAACCTACGCTGCACTGCCTCAATCACAAGGATGTCCTTCCTCAAATTAGGAGACCAAATATCGCAAGAATTCAACCTCATTGAAGCTCCTATTGTCATTAAATGTATCTTCAAATGCCACACTACCAATTTCAAGAATTATGCAATTCACCATATCCTATAACTCCCCACCAACAATCTCTGAGAATAATGGCTGCAACTAAACTTTCACAAACTTTTCAACTAATGCTCCATTTTATAACCACCTGCTCAACCTAACACCCACAACTAACACCATGTGCACACTGCTATCCACTTAACGATGACAAACATATCATCAAAGAGATTATCACTATATTTGTATCACAATCAGCCTGAAGAAAGGTTCCGACCCAAATCGTCACGTATCTATTTTTTCCAGAGATGCTCCCTGACTCGCTGAATTACTCTAGAATATTGTGTCTTTCTTTGGTATAAACCAGCAGCTGCAATTCCTTTTCATTACATATGATTATCTTTCAAACTAACTGATTTCTATTTCCTTCATTATTGCACACCATGAGTTCCACATTAAAGGAAAAAATCTCATGTCTCTTCTAGTTCCTTTGCAAATTACCTTTAATCTGTACCTTCTGATAAACAGTTTCCATTTGAAAAGGAGACTAGTTTTCTAATGGAAATTGTTTATCATTATTTTCACCATCAAAATCGTTCAACACTTCTATTAAATTTGACTTCAAAATTTTCTGCTCCAATGAGCAACACAAATTTACCTCAAAATTACACTCATGAATAGTGATGGGTCATTAAAATTCAGTCTAAAATAATAAACACTTTGTGATAAAATAGAAGATTTGTGCTTGATCTTTTAGGTTCCATAATGGCTATTTTTTTTCCTAATGCTTATTAAAATACCCACAATTGGCGATGGGTAGGCCGCAGAGCCCGGAGAATGTGATCTGAAAATTGATCACATCTCCGGGAAGGTAGGAACTTGAAAAAAAGTTTCCCCCGATCCCATCTGCCCTCCCCCCACATAAAACAAACCGAAGAACATTAAAACCAACTTTTAACAAACTAAAAAAATAACAAAAAGAAAGAAAAAACCTAACAGACTGCAGGCAGGGCTGCCATCTCCCCGGCGCCCCTAGTGGTCTCAACCTAATTTACAATGATCATGTGGTTAAAACATGCCACACTTACTTTTCCTATTCTGTGATTTTAACCTCTAAAACTATTCTCCATTAAATGTTTCAGATACCTCAACTGGAAGGTCCTGGATGGAGCTACTTGCCTGAATACTGATCCAAGATTCAGATGTGGTCCAAAGGGTTTGTTAGATATGATGGTACATCCAATACCCTTGGCTTGCACATGGATGCTTTTTGAATGACCGTTCTCTATCAATAAATGCAACTTGTCTTCACACCAGATGGTGTCATCAAGATGTGCTACAATAGTCACATCAACATGTCCATGAGGGGGGACCACAGTTTTACTGGGTTCCAAGTGCCATTTTGAGTTTTCTAGTGCCTAAGATACAGATAAGGGACAATCCATTAGTGTTACGAAGCAAGATAAATTACCTAATCTGTACAAACATTTCTGTGAATATAAACCAGAATGGAATTAGTTTATTATTGCAACATGTGATGAGATACAATGAGGAGGTTAGTTTGCATGCTGTGCAGTAGGGATTAGCGGGTCCTTTTCAGAATGGCAGGCAGTGATTAGTGGGGTACTGCAAGGCTCGGTGCTGGGACCGCAGCTATTTACAATATACATCAATGATTTGGATGAAGGGATTCAAAGTAACATAAGCAAATTTGCAGATGACACAAAGCTGGGTGGCAGTGTGAACTGTGAGGAAGATGCTATGATAATGCAGGGTGACTTGGACAGGTTGGTGGAGTGGGCAGTTGCATGGCAGATTAAGTTTAATGTAGATAAACACATTATGGCAGCCCTGCCTGCAGTCTGTTAGTTTTTTCTTTCTTTTTGTTATTTTTTAGTTTGTTAAAAGTTGGTTTTAATGTTCTTCGGTTTGTTTTATGTGGGTGGAGGGCAGAGGGGATCGGGGGAAACTTTTTTTCAAGTTCCTACCTTCCCGGAGATGTGATCAATTTTCAGATCACATTCTCCGAGCTCTGCGGCCTACCCATCGCCAATTGTGGGTATTTTAATAAGCATTAGGAAAAAAAATAGCCATATGGAACCAGTGAGGTTATCCACTTTGGTAGCAAAAACAGGAAGGCAGATTACTATCTAAATGGCTTCAAATTGGGAAAAGAGGAAGTACAACGGGAGCTAGGGGTCCTTGTACATCAGTCTATGAAAGTAAGCATGCAGGTACAGCAGGCAGGGAAGAAAGTGAATGGCATGTTGGCCTTTATTATAAGAGGAATCGAATATAGGAGATCCTTCTGCAGTTGAACAGAGCCCTAGTGAGACCACACCTGGAGTATTGTGTGCAGTTTTGGTCCCCTAATTTGAGGAAGGACATTCTTGCTATTGAGGGAGTGCAGCATAGGTTTACAAGGTTAATGCCCGGGATGGCGGGACTGTCATATGCTGAGAGAATGGAGCAGCTGGGTTTGTACACTCTGGAGTTTAGAAGGATGAGACATTGAAACATATAAGATTGTTAAGGGTTTGGACACGCTAGTGACAGGAAACATGTTCCCAATGGTGGGGGAGTCCAGAACCAGGGGCCACAGTTTAAGGATAAGGAGTAAGCCATTTAGAACGGAGGAGATCACAGAGAGGTGAGTCTGTGGAATTCTCTGCTTCAGAGGGCGGTGGAGGCGAATTCTCTGGATGCTTTCAAGAGAGAGCTAGATGGGGCTCTTAAGGATAGCGGAGTCAGGGGTATGGGGGGGAAGGCAGGAACGGGGTACTGGTTGGGGATGATCAGCCATGATCACATTGAAGGGCGGTGCTGGCTCGAAGGGCCAAATGGCCCACTCCTGCACCTATTGTCTATTGTCTATAAATCATACTGAGATTTGAGAACAACCAAGCCATATGCAAGTACGTGGAAAGATAAAAATACCAGAGCATAGAACATTTTGTTACAACATTATAGCATTACAGTTAAAAAGAAAATGCAAATGTTAAAAAGTGCAAGTGCCAAGATGAGGTAGGTTGGAAGATCGGGATTACAACCTTTGCTGATGAGAAGACCGATCAGTAGTTTGATATAACTGGGAAATAAGCTGTTCCTGAATCTGGGGCTTCTGGATCTTCTTAAGCTTTTGTATCTTCTAATCGACAGGAGGGGGAGAAGAAAGAATGACCTGTATGTAAATGCTCTTGATTATGTTGGCTACTTTCCTAAAATGGCATGAAGTCTAGATGGAGTCGATGGTGGGGAGGTTGGTCTGTGTAATGGACTGGGTTACATCCACAACTCTCTGCAATTTCTTACGGTCTTGGACAGAGCAGTAGCCAACCAAGCTACAATACATCCTGATGGGATGTTTTCTATAGTGCATCTGCAGAAGATGGTATGAGTGTTGGAGACATGCCAAACATCCTTAGTCTTCTGAGGAAGTAGTGGCATTGGTGTACTTTCTTGGTCATAGCTTCAATGCAGTTGATCCATGACAAATTGTGGTGGCATTTTCACCGAGGAACTTGAAGCTTTCGACTATTTCCATTTAGGCATCTTTGATGATGGGGCTATACACACTCCTGTTTCCTGAAGTCAATAATGAGCTCATCCTTACTGACGTTGAGGAAGTGTTTGTTGGCTTGGCATCACGTTACTAAGCTGTCTATCTTCTTCCTGTACTCCATCTAGTAATTGTTCAAAATCCAGCCAACAACGGTGTCATCTTATAAATGGAAAATGAGCAGAATTTGGCCACATACTCTTAATATATAAAGAATATATTAAGGACCTGTAAGTAAAACCTTGCAAGACATTGCTGTTGTGAATTATAGGGAGGCCACTTTATGCATATGCTCACTGTTTGTGATCTATAGGTCAGGAAGTTGAAGTTCCAGTTGAGGTGGGCGCTGACTCCTCAGTCTAGGAGATTGGAGATAAGTTTGGTCGAAAGGCTGAAAGAACCATTGTACCAAGAACCAGGATGCAAAAATTATGTAGCTGATACTAGTGAATGGAATTTATATATGTCAACAACTTCATGAAAACAGGAGCAGTGAATGTAAGGGAGAAACAAATGTTATCATGTTATTATCACTTATCAGAAGGGCTTAATAATGACTATTTATGAGTTGATTTTGATTTTGAAATTTAAAAAAAGATACATTTGATAAAATTAAGAATGACTGGGAACGAGAACTTCAAATTTCTTTATCTATAGAGAAATGGGAGAGGATTCTTCAATTAGTTAATACTTCCTCAATGTCTGCAAGACATGCTTTGATACAATTCAAGGTGGTTCACAGAGCTCATTTGTCAAAAGATAAGAGCTCGTTTTTATGGTCAAATAAATCCTACCTGTGACATGTAATTCTGAAGTGGCCTCATTGACTCATATATTTTGGTCCTGCCCACTTTTGGAAAAATATTGGAAATAAATTTCCAAAAGCATGTAGTTTTAGGTATGGATTTACAACCTTAAGTCAAGTCAAGTCAAGTCAACCTCAACCTATTACTGCAATTTTTGGGCTACCAATGTTAGATTCTATTCATCTGTCCCATTCCGCCCATCGTTTGATTGCTTTTACCACATTAATTGCCAGAAGATTTATTTTATTTAAATGGAAAGATTCCAATCCTCTGACCACACTCCATTGGTACTCCAAAACTATATCATGTTTTAATTTAGAAAAAATTAGGAGTGACATTGTTGAACCCTTCGTTAACTTTGGTTGGACTTGGGGAAGATTTATTCAACATTTTCATACGACATAAACTGTCCCCTCTCCAACTGTTCTAATATTTTTTTTTACTGGTATACGGTGGAACGGACTTGTCGACAAACAAGGACTAGAGCAGTGGAGCACCAGTGGAGGGTGCCTACAGCTTCTCTTGGCCAGGGTGACCATGCTACACCACCAGGACAACAGGCCTTTATGGCTAGCTGCACTAAAAACAACTTGGAATTTGGAATTAGAGACAAAACCTGGTGACTCTTGTAGGTCTCGGTGGACTATTTCTATACACATTGTACAATTGTGGATCATGCTTATGTATAGTAATACTTTACTGAACTGTATGTGAAAAAATAATTTCACTTTACTTCTGTACTTGTGATAATACAGAACGACTGAACTCTTAATATTTTTTATTACGGACAAGGGATTGTGAGAGAAAAACCTGAATGTAGCTGTGTTCTTATAGAATTAAATAATTTAACGGGAGGCTGTCCGACATACAAGACCTGTCCAATGCAGCACATTTTGTTATATTCTGATAGACTTGTAAAATACTCCTTTCCAAACATATAACTAATTTATCATTTATCTAATATATCTAATTTGTCTTTTAAAGATACCATGGAATCTGTGTTCACCACCCTTTCAGAAGGTGCACGCCAGATCTGCAACTCTGTAGTCTAAATATATCTTGATGCCAATTACATGAAATCTGTGTCTTCGTTATTGCAAAACTGCACCTGATCATTGTTAACTCCACCAAAACTTACAGTTCTTCAGCTACAAATGTAAAGCATGCAAACATGCAATTAAATAGTTTTGAGCATGTTAATGATGTTGGTAATTACCAGCTCAGTGCCATGCTTTTGAGACACTGTAATAAATAAAGGCTAGGGGTTGAAGCTGATCCAAGGCTGATTAGAATTTCAGGGTAACTATAAAATGACGCTGCCATTCCAATTGCAAGTTGGCTTTCACACTGACAAATCCCCTCTAATCCAACCAATTCATCAACAGTGCTGTTGGTCAAAGTATTGCTGACATATCACAATAATTCATCTCTAATCCATCAGCCTTTCCATTTCAGTAGTTCCGATCAATAGTGAAATAGTGCATTTAACTTAAATTATGTTATTCATCACTAACAACATAAATTATTTGGTAAAACAAATCTATGTCATGCAGTTAAACTGAGAAGTACTCTGAAATGGTAACAATTTATGTGTTATACAACAAATCCCCAACATTGATTTCCTATATTTCCTGACACAAGCTAGGATTTTGCATCTAATTATCTCGTGCAAACTAATATATTAAATCTGAGATTCTTCTTTGTCCGGCAGAGCTTTTTCAACTTTTAAAGCGCTTCACACGGGGACTTCACACGGACATCATAGATGAGCTCACAGACAACAAAGAGACAGCAAAGAATAAACAACAAGCAAGTTTTCTGATTTAAAAAAAAGAGACCAAGGAAATATCCTACAGTAATTAAAAACTCAGATCCATCATTGACATCTTAATACTGCAGAAATATCTGAAGTGTTTAGCACTAAAGTGAATTGTAAAAAAAAGTCAAAAAGACAAAAAATTGCATGAAAAATATTTGCAGGTAAATTTAGGGGATTTATAAATGCCAAAGTTTAATGGATGGAGAAAGGGGCAAGAATATAATAAAAGGGAAAAAAATAGGGCTTTTAAAGATTAAGGGCAGCACAATGGCACAGCACTAGAGTTGCTGCCTTACAGTGCCAGAGATCCGGGTTTAAGGCTGACTAAGGATGATGTCTGTACAGAGTTTATGTTTTCCCTTTGACGTAGGTTTTCTCCGGGTGTTCCGGTTACCTCCCACACTCCAAGGACGTACAGGTTTGTAGGTTAATTGGCTTTTGTAAAAATTGTAAATTTTCCCCAATGTGTATATTTTCCCCAACGTTTTCCCCAGTGCGCTAGTGTACAGAGTGATCACTGATCAGTGCAGACTTGGTGGGCCAAAGGGCTGTTTCTATGCTGAAGAGCTAGATTTAGCTCTTAGGGCAAAGGGAATCATGGGATATGGGGAAAAAGCCAGAACAGGGTACTGATTTTGGATGATCAGCCATGATCATATTGAATGGTAGTGCTGGCTCGAAGGGCTGAATGGCCTATTCCTGCACCTATTTTCTATGTTTCTATGAATCTTTAAAGTCTAAAGGGTGGCCAAGGTGGTGAAGTGGTAGAGTTACTGCCTTGCAGCGCCAGAGACCCAGATTAGATCCAGACTATGGGTGCTGTCTGTAGGGAGTTTGTACATTCTCCCCTTGACCACGTGGGTTTTCTCCGAGATCTTCGGTTTCCTCCCACACTCCAAAGACGTACATGTATGAAGGTTAATAGGCTTGGTATATGTGTAAAATTGTTCCTAGTGTGTGTAGAATAGTGCTAATGTGCTAGTGTTAATGTTCGGGAATCGTTGGTCGTGCAGAATCAGTGGGCCGAAGGACCTGTTTCCGCCCTGTGTCTCTAAACTAAACTAAACTAAAGTATGGTTTGATTTTAAATGAATACTTAACATGTCTTCACAAAAAAAGATGACGCAGACACTGTGATTAAGGAGGAAAAACATAAGTATTAGGCATGATAAAATATAGAAAAACAGGCAGATTGTCACAGGATTAGAGGGCAGATGACTTTCAGAAAGCTTTCGACAAGGTCCCACATAAGAGATTAGTATACAAACTTAAAGCACACGGAATTGGGGGTTCAGTATTGATGTGGATAGAGAACTAGCTGGCAAACAGGAAGCAAAGAGTAGGAGTAAATGGGTCCTTTTCAGAATGGTAGGGAGTGACTAGTGGGGTACCGCAAGGCTCAGTGCTGGGACCCCAGCTATTTACAATATATATTAATGATTTGGACAAGGGAATTGAATGCAACATCTCCCAGTTTGCAGTTGACACGAAGCTGGGGGGCAGTGTTAGCTGTGAGGAGTATGCTAGGAGGCTGCAAGGTGACTTGGATAGGCTGGGTGAGTGGGCAAATGCATGGCTGATGCAGTATAATGTGGATAAATATGAGGTTATCCACTTTGGTGGCAAAAACAGGAAAGTAGACTATTATCTAAATGTTGGCAGATTAGGAAAAGGGGAGATGCAACGAGACCTGGGTGTCATGGTACACCAGTCATTGAAAGTAGGCATGCAGGTGCAGCAGGCAGTGAAGAAAGCGAATGGTATGTTAGCATTCATAGCAAAAGGATTTGAGTATAAGAGCAGGGAGGTTCTACTGCAGTTGTACGGGGTCTTGGTGAGACCACACCTGGAGTATTGCGTACAGTTTTGGTCTCCAAATCTGAGGAAAGACATTCTTGCCATAGAGGGAGTACAGAGAAGGTTCACCAGACTGATTCCTGCGATGTCAGGACTTGAAGAAAGACTGGATAGACTCGGCTTGTACTCGCTAGAATTTAGAAGATTGAAGGCGGATCTTATAGAAACTTACAAAATTCTTAAGGGGTTGGACAAGCTAGATGCAGGAAGATTGTTCCCGATGTTGGGGAAGTCCAGGACAAGGGGCCACAGTTTAAGGATAAAGGGGAAATCCTTTAGGACCAAGATGAGAAAAAACATTTTTCACACAGAGAGTGGTGAATCTCTGGAACTCTCTGCCACAGAAGGTAGTTGAGGCCAGTTCATTGGCTATATTTAAGAGGGAGTTAGATGTGGCCCTTGTGGCTAAAGGGATCAGGGGGTATGGAGAGAAGGCAGGTACAGGATACTGAGTTGGATGATCAGCCATGATCATATTGAATGGCGGTGCAGGCTCGAAGGGCTGAATTGCCTACTCCTGCACCTATTTTCTATGTTTCTATGTTTCTATGACTGGATGACGGCAAATTTAACAGACAAGGTAATGAAATGGCAAATCAAACTAACATGGTGATTTATTGGAAAATTGTCTAAATCATCTTTAGGATAGCCATAGCTTGATCAAGGATGGTCAGCATGGATATGAAAAGAAGGAGTGCCACTGAAGACAAGGCATTTGATATATTTTACATGGATTTTAACAAACTTTCCACATGGTCAATTACAGCCCAATGGATCCAAAGGAAAACAAAACCCTGGCTACAAATTATCTGAGAGGCAGAAAGCAAAGGCTAATGGTTGACAGATGATTTAATTGATGGACACTGTTTGCAGTGGGTTTTACAGACGGGAGTGTTGGTTCTAAAGCGTGCTGTAGTGCATATTGATGACTTCAATATAGACAACAAAAGAAGTTTGAGGATGAAATAAAAGACAGTTGCAAGTTGATTACAAGAAAGAAAGTCATTCAGGAAATGTAATCAAAGAGACGCAGAATCTTTTCATCCCAAAGAAGAAAAAAAAAATTCTATGGGGACAATGAGGTAAACCTAGCTGGCAAAGGGAATCAAAGACAGCATAAAAATAAAAGAGAAGGCATAAAACATTGCAAAGATTAGCAGGAAACTAGAGGATTGGGAAACTTAAAAACCAACAGAACTCAACAAAAACAGCAATAAGGGGAGAAAAGATGAAGGGAAGCTAGCCAATATTAAAGAAGATACCAAAAGTTTCTTCTGATATATAATGAATAAAGGGAGACAAGAGTGGACATTGGATCACTGGAAAATGACACTGGAGAAGTCGTAAATGGGAATAAAGAAATGGCGGACAAATTAAGTACATTTTTTTTGTTAGTCTTCACAGTGGAAGACACCAGCAATATGCCTGAAATTCAAGAGAGGCATGGGGCAGAAGTTAGAAGAGTTGCTATTACTAAGAAGATGGTGCTTGGAAAGCTGAAGGTGGATAAGTCACCTGGACCAAATGGACTGCGCCACAAAGTTCTGAAAAAAGTAGCTTTAGAGATTGTGGAATTAGTAGTGATCTTTCAAGAATCCTTAGTCAGGAGTGGGCCCAGAGGACTAGCAAATTGCAAACGTTATTCCACTGTTCAAGAATGGAACAAAGCAAAAGAGGGGAAACTATAGGCCGGTTAGCCTGACTTCAGTGGTTGGTAAGATCTTAGAGACCATTATTATTCTTAGAGGGACATGATAAAATGCCCTTCAGCATTGTTTTATGAAGGGGAATTTCTTGCCTGACAAATCTGTTGGAATTCGTTGAAAAAGTAAGTAACAGGATAGGAGAGTCAGTAGATGTTGTTTACTTGTATTTTTAGAAGGCTTTTGATAAGGTGCCACACATAAAGCTGCAAAGCAAGGTGAGTGCCCATGGTATTAGAGAGAAGATACTAGCATGGATAGAAGATTGGCTGAATGGCAGAAGACAAAGGTTGGAAATAAAGGGAGCTTTTTCTAGTTGGCTGCTGGTGACTAGTAGGGTTCCGCAGGGGTCGGTGCTGGATCCATGACTTTTAATGTTGTATATTGATGATTTGGAAGATAGAATTGATGGCTTTGTAGCCAAGTTTGCAGATGGTACGAAGATAGGTGGAGGGACAGATAGTGTAGAGAAAGCAGGGAGTCTACAGAAGGACTTGGACAGGTTGGGAGAGTGGGCAAAGAAGTGGCAGGTGGAATGCAACATAATAAAGTGTACGGTCATGCACTTTGGTAATAGGAATAAAAGCATAGACTGTTATCCAAATGGGGGGAAGATTCAGAAATCAGAAGTGCAAAGGAACTTGGAGTGCTGATGCAGGATTCCTGAAACGTTAATTTTTTTGTAGGTTGAAATGGAGGCAAATGTAATGTTAGCATTAATTTCAAGAGGTCTAGAATATAAAAGCCGTATGTAATGCTGAGGCTTTATTGGACACTGGTCAGGCCACATTTGGAGTGCTGTGTGCAGTTTTGAGGTTTACAAGAATGATCCCGAAATGATTGAGTTAAGGTACGATGAGCGTTTGACATCTCTGGGCCTATACTTGCTGGAGATTAGAAGGATGAGGAGAGGAATCTCATTAAAAATTACTGAATAATGATAGGCCTGGATAGAGTGAATGTAGAAAGAATGTTTCCACTAATGGGAGAGTATGGGACAAGAGCGCAGCCTCAGAATACAAGGAATAACCTTAGTAAGATGAGGAGGAATTTCTTCTGCCAGAGGGTGGTGAATCTGTGGAATTCATTGTTGCAGATGGGTGTAGAGGCCAGGTCTTTGGGTATTTATAAAGCGGAGATTGATAGGTTCTTAGTTAGTAAGGGTGTCAAAGGTGATGGGGAGAAGGTAGAAGAATGGGGTTGAGGAGGTTGAGAGGGAAAAATGGCAGAGTGGATTGGATGGGCCTAACGGCTTAATTCCTATGTCTTATGAATTTATGTAAATAAACAAGAGCAGAGAAGCAGAGGATTTTGAAGTCCATGTCCTTCAATTCTTGTAAGTGACAGGGGATGTAGATAAAATGATCAAGGCAAATATGAAATATTTCCCTTTATTTATTGCGACAGAGTGTCTGTCAGGAAGGCAGCCCTTGTGATCTCAGGTGTTTCTGCTCATGCCCTTGCTGATCAATCAGTCAGTCCAGGCTCCAACCAATCATGGCATGACAATGCAATCAAGGTCTCCTGGTTATCCTCCAAAGCTATCTTTAGCTTCTTCCACTGCAAGTTATTTGCTTTCAACCAGTTCAGTTGCAGCACAGGGGATGCATTGAATAGGAGATATGCAAAGATGTAAAAACAGACACTAAGATGTACAAGCATCTTAATCTGTTAACATGTTCAAAAAATGCTGTAGCAATTAGCAACAAAGTGCTCCTAATACGATAAAATTGTAATGGAATGAGAATTCATTAATTAACTTCTCTATTGTATGCTTGTTGGAATTTGTGCAGTGTTCCATGATATCCCTTTGAATCCCAATGCAATCATAGTGCATCCGATTTTATTGTTATCACTTCTATCACCAAATGAGTGATTTATGTGCCTCTTTCTGCAGAATTTCCTAATAAACCCTTCTATTGTTTATGTGTAGGAAGGAACTGCAGATGCTGGTTTAAACCGAAGATAGACGCTCAGCGACTCTGCAGAAAAGGAATGGGTGACGAAGAAGGGTCTCGACCCGAAACATCATCCATTCCTTCTCTCCAGAGCTGCTGCCTGTCCTGCTGAGTTACTCCAGCTTTTTGTGTCTATCTTCTATAGTTTATAATGGTTACAGTAAATGCATGTTCTCTGCTGGCAAAAATGTTACACTGCAGGCAGTTCTACAGTACTTACTGTCTAACCAGTGTTTTGTGCAGCTCCTCTGCCAATGACATATCTCTCCCAGATGATCTCAATGCCTTTTGCACCCATTTTGAACAGGCAAACATAGTTCCACCATGGCATGTCACCCCATGCTCCGCTGGCTCTGTCCCATACATCTGGGTCCCAGAAATTTGATCTACTTTCACAAGGGTAAGCTCTGGGAGAGCAACCAACCCAGATGGGGACCAAGAATGGATTCTGAAATCGTATACCAATCAACAGCATAATCTTTGTCTACATCTTCAACCTTCCAATTTAATTATCTATTAGCCCCATTTGCACCCAGATCAACAACATTGGAACTCCTCAATGGTGTGTGCTCAGTTCCCTGCTCTGTTCCCTGTACAACCAGGACTGTGTGACCAATTATGGCACCAATCCAATCTTTAGGTTTGCCTTTAGTTTTTATTTGCACTACTTCGGATTGAACTGCAATCTTTGATCCATACTGCTGCTTTGCTTTCATCATTGCATTTATTGTCATATCTGCCATTATCATGTATCCTGTGAGCTTCATTTGATAATAAGTGTTATCGTACCTTGGTATATATGACAATAAATGTATCTGATCTGATCTAAAGATGCAACATAATGTCACAACTTTTATATGCTGCATCTGGATCTTTGAAGCCTAGCATGCCATATGCATTCTTCACTATCCTATAGACCTGTGTTTATTACTTTTCAGGATCTATAATTTGAACCCTTCACACACTACCTTCATACACTACCATTTACTGCATATGTCCTACACATACTTGACTTCCTTTTGTTAGTCTGTTGCAAATTCTGTGTTGCATGGTACTTGCAGCAATATATACTGACCCTTTATCAGAACTCATTCTGTTTTTTATATGCACTTAAATTTAATAAGTCTCCAGGTTATTTACTTATTTACAGAGTTTGGTGGAATTTTTCCCCTTGAAATCAAACATTTCTATCATATTTTATGGTATCAGCTTAAATGACCTTACCTAACTTGAAAATTGTCTTTAGTTTAAAACAATTTTCCACTGCCCTGAACACTAAATTAGTATTCCTGTGCAACAAAAAAAAGTACTATCTCATGACAGGCTTTATACATTTTTTTTTTAGTAAACAGCAGATCAAGAAGGTGAATACGCTGCAATCATTAAAATTTGGTTGTTGCTTTGATAAAACATAATAGGCAACTGAGACTGTATGAATTAGTATGTGTTGAATCCTGCAATTATTTTTGAAAGCCACAACGTCTATCTACCTAAACATATTTTCTAAAAGGAGGAAAGAAGCTGCGAGAATGACAGATGCACATGAAATCCCACATGTGAAGCAATTAGTGTCTTTATCGAGCAATTTCCCTTGTTAATTACTGCAAATGACTTACCATTCTGGCCGTGACGTTGGCTGGGATAAGTGACTCGTTAGAGAGGCAGATGGTCTTGGGGACATCGGTCAGTACACGGATCTTTCCCCAGTCGATCTGTGTAGCAGTAACATAGACTACCGGCCCCTCACCTATGCAGGATAATTGGATTCGCTAGTTTGAAAAAATGAAAGAGAAAATATTGTGTCAGGTTAATAGATGGTTGGCACTGAGTTATTATAAGTATAGACAGTGAGAATTACATTTACTTACAATTACCCAACATGAAAGTTATAGAAACTGGTCAATTAGCCCTTGAAGCACAAAATAATCCGCAGGACCCAAAGGACCATTGATGTATCACAGGGATCTAGGCATGCAAGCTCTTAGCT
This sequence comes from Leucoraja erinaceus, assembly GCF_028641065.1. NCBI lineage: Eukaryota > Metazoa > Chordata > Chondrichthyes > Rajiformes > Rajidae > Leucoraja > Leucoraja erinaceus. The sequence continues at coordinate 19,449,122 of NC_073393.1, read as the reverse complement.
CCCTAAAATGTGCCAACACTAGGGTATAAGATGGTAAAGAAGGGGAATACCGTGCTTGCTTTCATCTGTCAGTGCATTGAATATAATAGTTGGCAAGTCATGTTGCAGCTGAATCAAAATGTTGTTAGACCAGATTTGGAGTATTGCATGCAGTTCTGGTTGCCACATTGCAGGAAGGATGTTGATGCTCTGGTGAGCGTGTGAAAGAGATTCACCAGGGTATTGCCTGGATTGGAGTGTATTGGCTAGAAGGAGAGATTAGTCAGAGGGTTGATATTGTATTTTTTCCAAGGTGATATGTCGAACAATAGTGGACATAGGTTTATGGTGAAACAGGGAGAGTTGAACAGAGATTTGTAAGGCAGGTTTATTTTTGCACAGAGAGTGGTAGATGCCTCGAACACACTAACAGGGGAGGTAGTAGTGGAAGCAGATCCAATAGCAACATTTAAGAGGCATTTAGACTGGCATTTGAACAGGCAGGGAATGGAGAGATATACAAGATCTCTAGGGAGTTGGGATTAGTTAAGTTTCAAACACATGGTAGGCTTAAGGGCCAGTCCCTCTACTGTACTGTTCTATATTCTACATTCTAATGCATCCACATAACACACTCAGGGTAAAAAAAGAGGGGGAATAGGACTAACTGGATTTCTCAGATAAAAATCCAATCAGGAAAATGGGCTTATGACTTTCTGTGGCATAATAGTACTATAATTCTCTGAGTCTCCCCTCATTTTCCTTCATCTTATTTAAGAGCATGGTTTTCTATTCCTTTTCACCCACAAACTCGTATCTAGCTATCCTTCACCTCAACAGGTCTTCATTTGGGAACTTAAGACCACAATAAATTGCAGAGAGCCCAGTCCATCACACAGAACAAATTCCCCATTATTGACCCCATCTACATTTCATGCTCTCAGTAAAGCAGACAAGATCATCAAGGACCTGTCCCATCCAGGTCATTCCTTCTTCTCCTCGCTCCCATCGGGCAGAAGATACAGAAGCTTGAAAATGCATGCCGCCAGACGCAGGAATAGCTCTTACTCTCTTTTATCAGGCTTCTGAATGGTCCTTCCAGAAACTCACTACAAATACCAATTATAAATCTAAGCCCAAACCTAAATAAAAAAGATGCTGCTTTATATCAAAGATAGATTAAAATTGCAGGAGTAACTCAGCGGGTCAGACAGCAAATCTGGAGAAAATGGATAGGTGATCTTTCAGGTTGGTACCCTGCTTCACACTATATGTATTTGGATAGACAAGGTTTAACTTGGGATAGTCAGCATTGTTTTGTACGCGAATATGATTGAGTTTTTTGAAGAGGTAACCAAGAAATTTGACAAGTGCAAAAGCCATAGATGTTGTCTATGTGGACTTCAGCAAAGCCGGTGAAAATGTTTAGGAAATGGTAGGAAACAGGGATCGCTAATTTTCAGACTAGAGGTTTGTAACTGGTAATGGGCCTCAAATATCAGTGCAGGGCCCATTGATGTTTGTCATCAATATGAACAATTTGGCTGAGAATGTACAAGGCATGATTAGTAAGTTTGCAGATGACACAAAAATAGGTGTTAATGTAATTTGTGAAGATGGTTGTCAAGAATTACAATGGGATATTGATCAGCTGGTCAAGCAGGCCGAGAAATGGTTAATGGATTTTATTTCTGATAATTTTGAAGTGTTGTATTTACCAAATACAATTCTTGGAAATACTTTAGCAATACCATGTGCATCACCATATGGTCTATGGCACTACATTGGCAAGTATTGGATCATATTGATACATCTGCCTACAGATGTTGGACAAAGATCAGGCACTGAATCACAGACCACATCTCCATTTGAAATCTTTCTACTTAAGATTATATTGTTAGCAGAAAAAACTCACAAGAGGGAATTGACTTTTGCCGAATATTGCAATAGACAGTTCTATGTTCTTTTCTGCAAGGCTCTGTACCTCCACTAATAACGGAACCTCCACAATTGAGCAAGGGTCAATAATTCCACAAGGCTTGAGACTGGAATAACTCACACCCTGCTCATCATCCAACTCCTGTGGAAAGAAAACACAAAAACAAGTCAAATATCCAAATCGAGTTTCCACGTACTGGATCACTGAAGTAGGATGTAAAAACAATCATTAAAAATACTTGCATGATAAAACAAAGTAATACTCTCAGACTAAACTCAATCACTTTTTGTGAACAGTTGCTCAGCAGAGAAGGAGTATAAACATTCGAATATGGACACAGGCAGGGACACTCCTGATGTGCAGGCCCGGCTTGGAAGACATAGGCGTCGTGCCTGCAGACATGCTGGAGTGAAGCGAGTGATCGAGGTGAGGTGGTCAGGTCGGAGCCCCCAAGATTGAGTTGGGCTCCTAGATCCCCGCGGATGAGGTAATGGGTTACAGCCCCAATGTCGGTTTGGGCCGGGCTGAGGACAAGTTTGGCTTGGAGCCTCAAGGTCAGGCCGAGGACAGGGTTGAGCAGTGGATGGGGTCGGGCCCAGGTCGGAATCTCTAGGTCGGGCCACGGTGGATGTGCCAAATCACCGAGAACTAATGGGGACCCGACATGGGGGGGATGAAGAAGGGATGTGAACCTGTGGTAACTTTGTCGACGCCTTTGTGGTGACTCTTTTGTGTATTTTGCATGCATAAATAAAGAATTTCACTGCACCTAACATTAAAGTATCATAAAGTATCATCATCATCATGAACGTTGGTGGAATGGATCACTTTCATATATTTGACATTCATATGTTCCCACACAACAGGCTTTGTCTTGTACATTCTCATAGAGTTCTGCGGCACAAAAACAGACTGCCAGGTCCCATTTACTGGCAATTATTATCCAGATTATAAACAATCTCTGGAAGAAAAAAATCACCTCAAGATCTCCTCCTAACAATCACCTTATATAAAAACAAAAGAAAAGGCAGATGCTGGAATGTTGAGCAAAACACAAAGTGGCGGAGGGACTCAGCGAGTCAGGTAACATCTGAGGAGGGAATGAACAAACGATGTTTTGAGTTGGGACCCTCCTTCAAACAACCAGGAAATATGGTAGGTCAGAGCACGTGTTTAGCAAATGGTCGCATAATCTACGCTTGGTTTCACTGATGTAGAGGTTACATCGGAGCACCAAATATAATGACGAGGTTTGAAAAGGTGCATGTGAATCTCTGTCTCACCTGATAGAGCTGCTGGGCTTCCTGAATGGAAGTGAGAGAGCGTACAGATAAGTGTTACATTTCCTGCAATCGCAGAGTGATTTGCACAATTTACGCATATTGGAGGAACAGCACCTCACATTTCGTTTGAGCTGCTACAACCTAGCAGTGTGAAAATGGATTTCTCTAACTTCAAGTAACCCTTGCATCCCCCCCTCTCTCCATCCCTCCCCCACCCAAGTCGTACTAGCTTCAAAGTCGTATTGTTGAGTCTCGTTGTCTGCGACTCGTTTTCATCTAGCCCATACCTAACAATGGCCTGTTTCTTTTATCATCTTTCCCTTTTTGCATCTTTCATTCATTGGTTCTATATCTCTCAATATTACAGTCTATATCTCTCATTTCCTTTTCCCCTAAATCTCAGTCTGATGAAGGGTCTCAACTCGAAACGTTACCTATTCCTTTTCTCCAGAGATGCTGACCCGTCGAGTTACTCCAACTTTTTGTGTCAATCTCCGGTTTAAACCAGCATCTGCAGTTACTTCCTACACATGACAAAGGGTGGTATTACTACTGTACATATTTTGTACCACCATCATCAAAAACCAAGCAGATGAGGTAAACGACAGCAGACTCATGAAATACAGAACATAGAACAGTAAAGCAAAGACCCACCATGTCTCTCCCTGAAATGATGCCAATCTAACTAATCCCTTTTCCTACACACAGTCTATATACCTCCCTGGCAGCCCATTCCAGGCACCTACTACTCTCTGTATAAAAACATCTAGCCTCACAAAACCTTTCCCCTCTCACTTTGAACCTATGCCCTTTGGTATTTGACATTTCAACCCTGAATGAAAGACTCTAATTATATACATTATCCATGCCCTTGACAATAGGTGCAGTAGTAGGCTATTTGGCCCTTCGAGCCAGCACCGCCATTCAATGTGATCATGGCTGATCATCCCCAATCATTACCCAGTTCCTGCCTTCTCCCCATATCCCCTGACTCGGCTATTTTTAAGAGCCCTATCTAGCTCTCTCTTGAAAGCATTCAGAGAACCTGCCTCCACCGCCCTCTGAGGCAGAGAATCCCGCAGACTCACAACTCTCTGTGAGAAAAAGTGTTTCCTCATCTCCGTTCTAAATGGCTTACTCCTTATTCTTAAACTCTGGACCCTGGTTCTGGACTCCCCCAACATCAGGAACATGTTTCCTGCCTCTAACGTGTCCAAGCGCTTAACAATCTTATATGTTTCAATGAGATCCCCTCTCAACCTTCTAAACTCCAGAGTGTACAAGCCCAGCTGCTCCATTCTCTCAGCATATGACAGTCCCGCCATCCCGGGAATTAACCTTGTAAACCTACGCTGCACCCCCTCAATAGCAAGAATGTTCTTCCTCAAATTAGGGGACCAAAACTGCACACAATACTCCAGGTGTGGTCTCACTAGGGCTCTGTATAACTGCAGAAGGACCTCTTTGCTCCTATATTTGATTCCTCTAATAAAGGACAACATGCCATTTGCTTTCTTCACAGCCTGCTGTACCTGCATGCTTACTTTCATAGACTGATGTACAAGGACCCCCCAGATCCCCTTTTCCCAACTTGACGCCATTTAGATAGTAATCTGCCTTCCTGTTTTTGGTACCAAAGTGGCTAACCTCACATTTATCTGCATTAAACTTAATCTGCCATGCATCTGCCCACTCCCCCAACCTGTCCTAGTCACCCTGCATTCTCATAGCATCATCCTCACAGTTCACATTTCCACCCAGCTTTGTGTCATCTGCAAATTTGTTAATGTTACTTTGAATCCCTTCATCCAAATCATTGATGTATATTGTAAATAGCTGTGGTCCCAGCACCGAGCCTTGCGGTACCCCACTAGTCACTACCTGCCATTCTGAAAGGCACCCGTTAATCCCTTCTCTTTGTTTCCTGTCTGCCAACCACAGAGGGTAGTTGAGGCCACTTCCTATATTTAAGAGGGATAGATGTGGCCCTTGTTAAGGGGATCTATGGAGAGAAGGCTGTACGGGATACTGAGTTGGATGATCAGCCATTCATCCTGAATGGCGGTGCAGGCCAACGAATGGCCTACTCCTGCACCTAATTTCATGTTTCTATGTTTCTAACCACTTTCCTGTCTGCCAACTCTATCCATGTCAGCACTCTACCCTCAATACCATGTGCCCTAATTTTGCCCACTAATCTCCTAGGTGGGACCTTATCAAATGCATATTTTGATAAGACAGCTTATAGGTAGAATAAGACAACTTATTCTACCTATATACCTAATGATTTTGGTGATGGTATCCATCAGTACAACGTATTGGCATGTTTAAAAAGTTAAACATCATTAATTTATTTTCCAACCACCAGTATGTTTATTAAAGGTGTGTGCCAGTATCTTTTTGTCTGCATAAAAAACACTGCCTATTCATCTCATAATTTTATATACTTCTTTCATGTCTCCACTCAGCCTCAGATGCTTCACTGTTAAGAAATCTCTGTTCACCTATATGTAGCCGGTACATTTCATATTTTCAATTACAACAATGCCTGATGAAGCATTGCATAGTGGAGGTTCACACCAATCAGCAAACATGCACCAAGCAATGTGTTTCAGTAGGTCTCCACATTGAGTCTTTATCATTCCTGTAATGTAGACAGAATGCTCTTGTCCTCCAAATGTATTGCACATGCACTTTTCATTACATTATCTATAATGGGCTGGTTTGGGTTTTTGCCGCCTGCTTTGCATAGATCGATCATTACAATGTATTGTATAGATCCATCATTGTAATAGCAACTCATACAGGAGCATAGCTTAACCAGCACAGAGTCAAGGTCCATACTGCCTTTTATTTGTTATTCATTCCCAGGATGTGGTGTTAATCACAAATCTCTAACTGCCCCTTAATTGAGGAAGCATTTAAGAGTCAGCTCAAGCGTGCTTCTGGAGTCACATAAGGGCCAGAACTGATAATAATAATTGCAGACTTTCTTCTCTGAAGAGAATTATTAACTCAGATGGGTTTTTACAATAATCTAGTGTTTCACAGTTATCGTAAGTGAAAAAAGTATTTTTTAAATTCAAGAATTTTATCTAATTACTTGAAATTACTTGAATTGCCAAATTGCCACCGTGGGTTGAAACTTGTAGTCTAGATCAATGATCTTCAGATAACAGATACCTATGGATGGGCGGGAGCTGGACAAATAGCAAGGCTACCCTGCTATTTGTCCAGAGGTGTCTGTTATGACACTGCTTCAAGTGAAACAATAACAGTTTCATCAATGCAATTACAAATTTACCAATTTCTTTACTTGTATGGATTTCTGAGTGTTTACTCATCAATCAAAATATTTTAAAGGTTCCATTAGATCAGCATGAATGAGAATCATCTTTAATACAGTTGTTAATGATGAAGCATTATCTGTTGTTCCTTTGGGTCTATTAACCATCCAAACTGACTTCCATCTTAAGGCAATGAACCTTTTAAAATGTGAATGTACAGACTTTATTTTTTCATTTCTATCATTTAGGTTTGAGGAATAATCTGCTACATACCCATCGATGAGGTTAACTTTGTGCCACCGTGACACATATTTCACTACAGACAAAATGGTTGAGATTGTCATCAGCATTCAGACGTGAGACCCACTGCTACTTCTGCACAGTGGAACAGGAACAATTGCCTCCTGTGATAGGACAGTGGTTAATGAATGGTGGAAGATGCTGTAGCGGGTTTTCCACTTACTGTATACTCCATGAATGTGCATGCACTTGTATGAGTCTCTGTGTGTGTGTGTGTGTGTGTGTGTGTGTGTGTGTGTGTGTGTGTGTGTGTGTGTGTGTGTGTGTGTGTGTGTGTGTGTGTGTGTGTGTGTGTGTGTGCGCGCGCAGGTTTTGTGTTTGCAGGTTTGTACGTGTGTACAGGTTTGTATGTGTGTACAGGTTTGTATGTGTGTGCAGGTATGTGTGTATGCAGGTTTGCGTGGGTGTGCAGGTTTGTATGTATGCATATGCATTATGTATGCAAGTGTTGCTCTGTGTGCAAATGTTGCTGTGTGTGCATGTGTTGCTGCGTGTGCATGTCTGTGTGCACATGTTTGTGCGTTTGTTTGTTTGCACGTGCTAGGATCCCCTGAACACCAACATTTTCCAGTCTCTCACCATTTATATGGCACTTCTGCTTTATCTGCCAAAGTGGATGAGCACAGTTTGCATCTACTACATCATCTCCCATTAACCTGCCCAGCAAACATCCAGGTATCCTCACAACTCATAATGACACCTGATTTTGTAAAATCCAGTACAGTCTTTGGAATGCATCTTCCCTGATCCTTCATCCACTCTTTTACTCCATTTACTCCCAGGATTATTAAACCAAGCCAGGCAATAAGACAGATAAATGCATGGTTTAGAGTGATAGGAGTGAGGGTGCCATTGCAGTGGTGGGAATAATATTCCGCTGGCACTCTCTCAACCAAAACTGTCAGGGATAAACATCCGAGCAAATAAGCACTTAATATAATATAGTCAGTGGCGGACTGGCCAGGGTGTCAGCTTGCCGGATGGCAAGTGGGCCCCTACTGAAGTGGGCCCCCTATATCAAGTGGGCCCCTGATGAAGTGGGCCCCCTATATCAAGTGGGCCCCTGATGAAGTGGGCTCCCTTTGTCTCCTGGCAACCAATATTTTTAGACCCAGTCCGCTACTGAATAAAGTCATGGCAGTGTTCAAGTGAAAGGAAGAGTTAAAGATTCAAAGTGAAAGGGCAAGACAACAGAGCAAAGTAGCTGTTTGGGGTGATAAGCAGAGTGAGACAGAAAGCGAAATGGGATTCAGCAGTCATAGTGCATCAGGAAACAAAGTCAATTCAAAGAAAATTGTTAATACTAAAGACACTGTATCTGATATATTGAAGTATTCATTGCAAAATAGACAAACTAATGACATAAATCGAAATGTAATGCATTTAACTGATAGCAATTACTGAACCCTGATTGCATAGTGACCAAGGTTAGAATTAAATATTTCAGTGTACCAGGTGCTTGAAATATAAAACGACAGAGGCGGGTGTGAAGTAGAATAATAATGAACTATGTAAGAGCATAAGTGAGGAGTGATTTTAGCCTAGTAGTACAGAGAGCAGAACGCATACATAGATATAAAAGACAACAAAGGAAACACAAAGTGTGAGAGTAACTCAGCAGGGCAGGTAGCATCTCTGGAAACCATGGTAGGTGACAGTTCGGGCCGGGTCCCTTCTTCAGAAAGATTGGGGGGGATTGGGGGGGAGAAAGCTGGAAGAATGGAGAGGCAGGAGAAAACATGTCAGGTAATAGGTGGATAGAGGCAAAGAGGGTTTTTGATAAGCAGATGGTTGGAACAAAGGCCAGAGATAAAAGCAGAAGATATGAGGCAGGATTGCAGAGTATGAATTGTGAAGACAAAGGGAAGAAACAAGCAGGAGGTAGGCAGGGGGCAGTGAGAAAGGAGAAATAGGTCAGAGGCCAGGTGCAACCAGAAGGGGGGGAGAAGCATGGGAGTTAGTTAGAGGTTACCTAAAATTGGTGAATTCAATGTTCATAACGTTGGGTTGTGAACTACCCAAGGTATAAGGTGCTTTTCCTCCAGTTTACGTGGGACCTCGCTCTGGCAATGGAAGATGTCCAGGACAGAAAAATCAGTATGGAAATGGGAAGGAGAGTTAAAATGGTTCACAACCAGGAGGTCAAGTATCAAGTATCCTTTATTGTCATTCAGACATTTCAGTCTGAATGAAATTTCGTGCTTTGCAGTCATCACATAGAATAAAATGACAAAACACACAATAAACACAGATTTAACATCCACCACAGTAAGTCCACCAGGCACCTCCTCACTATGATGGAAGGCAAAAGTCTTAAAGTCCTTGGCTCTTCCCTCCTTGTTCTCCCTCTGCGCTGAGGCAATCCAGGCCTCCGATGTTGTGACCCCGCCGGGTGATGGTAAGCAAGTCCCACGGCTGAATCCGAGCTCCGTGAATGGGCCGGTTCAAACTCCGTGACCCGGGGCAGTCGAAGCTGCCGAAGCTGCCGCCCTCCAGTCCAGCGGACAAAGCTGTTGTTGCGGGAGCTCCAGAAAAACAGGTCACCACCTCCCGACAATGTCGTCCACTGGGCCCGTGGGCGAGCCTCCGAGGCTCCGAAGATCCAGTGGGCAAATCGAGTGCAACTTTTCATCGAAATGGTTGCCGAGTCTATATTTTGTCTCAACAGTGTACAGGAGACCACATTGGGAACACCAGATGCAATACATGAGGTTAGAGCTGATGCACATGAACCTCAGTCTTACCTGTCGCTCCAGCAGTAGCTTACAACCCAGGAGTATGAATAGTGAATTCTACAATTTTAGGTAACCGCTAACTATCCTCCCTCCCCCCTCTGATCAGTGAATGAGCTAGTCAGTCTGTCCAGCACTCCCAGCTCTGCTCAGCTCAACCCAGCTCCCAATTGTGGAGGCTAGGTGAGGGTGGGGGTTGAGGGGATAGAAAGCATATTGAGATGCCTTCTCTCACTCAGCAAAAGATGCCTTGCAGCAGCCAGTGAATTTATCCCTACCATCCGTCCTGCCGATCTCCCATTCATGTGTACCGAGTTTCCATAAATTGGGTATTTGAAACCTAGCGAGGACCTGCATTCGATTTATGCAATAACCACTCTGATATCAGCCCAGCTGCAATGTATTCGTGTTCAAACTCACCTGTGGAGTTATGCCATAACAAGCTGGGAGGTCATTGGTATTTTGAAGCTTTATCATGCATTGGTAGGGATAGTTGATAAAGCAGCGTCCAACATCAATATGTGGGTTAATTACCTCCACAATAGGAACGACACACCTGTGAAACAAAGGTAGGAAAAAATCGGTAAGATATCAGCCATTTATTCTGCTAGTTTGAATCAATGGTGAACAAAAAGGATCACCAATAATTTGTGGCATAGAGGCCTGAAAATTCCTTCCCACAATTCTTTACAAAACATTTTCCTGAGCCGAGCAATACCGTTAGTCAGCTTTGGATGATTTAAAATCCATCAGTTATTTATTTGTTTGGCTTTGAGAAAATACACTAATACTATAAATGCAACAAAACATTTGGCACACAGTCCACAATAATGTTTCTGTAATCAGTTGCATTCTTCCATCCTTGTTAAGCATGTGGTAGGCGTCAGCTTCAAATCATGCAGTTTTTATCCAAAATCGTCTACTAAATTACATACAAAAGAGATGATCTAAAAAATGATAGTGACTTCAATCTATATTCGTGCTTTCGCTCCAAAATCCTTCCTCAAAGACTCACTTTTCCCCAATATCGCCACCATCCCTACCCTCTTCCAAAATCACCACCACTTCCCAACTCTCTATCAAAATCCTCACCAACCCAAACCTCTGCCAAAATCCTAACCCTCTCCCAACCCCCCACCATCCCTCACCCTCTCCCAAAATGACCACCACGATACGCTCTCCCAAAATCGCTATCATCCCCCCCTCCTCTAAAATCCACACCAATCTCCTTCCTCCAAATCTCCACCATCACCTTATCCTCCTCCAAAATCCCATTCAACACCCTAATAATCCACCACGTCCCCAGACTTACATGAATACCTACCCCACTCCTTTTAAAAAATATATATCATCACCACCTCCAAAATTTCCACCTGCATACATTCCGCAAAATTATCACACTGCCTTCCCTCTCCCCCAAAATTCCCCACCTCCCAACCCTTGCCTAACATTCAATCCTCTACCACCCAATCTTCCCCTCCCTTCACTATTCAAAGACTTGGTCTAAAGACATAAGATAATTATGGTGAGATAATTATATTTTGGACTCAATCCACTGTGAAAGGTGCAAAGAACATTCCTTTCTTGCAATTTTTCATAGGTACATTGAGAGAGATTTGTAGGCAGCTGTCTGAGTGGAGATGTGACATTGTGGACCATCCAGCTTAAATTTCAGATAATGCTGATGATTCTGCAATTTCCCAGTTCATTTACAAACTTGAATACAACAACTACAATACTTGAAATGCAGTGTTCTGCAAAAAAAACAATGGCTGGGTATCTGCGAACCAAGTCATTACACTACTCAGCAAAGTGGGTTCACATCTTCTGACCCCAACACCCATATTCGCAGGATCAATGAAAAGGGAAGTTACCGTGCCAAGATGGGGGTTGCTGATACCTCCTCACCAACATTTTGCACGTCCACAACCAAGGCCGACTCGTATTTCTTTACAGTGTTGGAGCACAATGTCACCTGGAAGGAAAAATGCAAGTTTCAGGATAAGAAATCCCTGTCTAACCACAGAGTTTGGCATAATGTCACAGTCCTGGTTTGTCCACGGAAAAACTTTGCTGTAAATTACAGTGTGTGTGTGTGTGTGTGTGTGTGTGTGTGTGTGTGTGTGTGTGTGTGTGTGTGTGTGTGTGTGTGTGTGTGTGTGTGTGTGTGTGTGTGTGTGTGTGTGTGTGTGTGTGTGTGTGTGTGTGTGTGTGTGTGTGTTCGCATGCGTAACAAAAAACATACAGGTGGCAGGTTTGTTGCAGTGCTTTTATCTTCTGGTTCACAGTACAAATTTCTTGAAAAAGAAGATTTATGTCTAATATCTGAATGGGAGCTGTTGGAATAAAAATTGCATGCATCGATTAAGTATCTCAGCAGTGAACTCAAAGCCCAAGTTCTCCAGGGTGACGAAATAGCTCTTGTATGTTTGTTGAATATTCAAGATTCAAGATACATTTAATTGCCACATGTGCCAGATGGCACAGTGAAATGAAATTCCCATACAGCCATACAATAAAAATAAAGAACATAACACGCTATAGAATTTAACATAAAACATCCCCACACAGCAGAATCAAAGTTTCCCACTGTGTGGGAAGGCAACAAAGTCAGTCTCTTCCTCCACTGTTCCCCGTGGTCAGGGCCTCCCCGTGCCCTCCAGGGCCTCCCCGTGCAGCTACGGGCGGCCCGATGTCCAGGACCGCTCGCCGGGGTGATACAAGTCCGACGTCGGGGCTGCGGGACGTCCTCAGCGGCGTGGACACAGAGTCGTCCCCCTCCTACCGGAGTCGGCGGCTTCCAAAGTCCGGGTGGAGACTGCCGCTATAGGCCCTCTGCAAGGCGCCCCAGGACTCCACGATGTTGTTCAGCGCCGCCCGTGTTGGAAGCTTTCCGCACCAGAGCTCCACGATGTTGGAGCAGCGGCCCAACACTCCGGAGCTCCAAACGGCGACCCAGGTAGGCATCGCCCGCTCCGCGGTGACTCCAGCGCTGCGCCGCCGCTGTAGCAGCACTGGTCCGGTTCCTGGCAGGAAAGGCCGCTCCGATCCAGCTGGTAGGCCGCGAGGTGGGGGACGAGGACGCGACTCGGAGAAATAGTCGCGTCCCCGCCAGGAAGAGACTGGGAAACGGTTTCCCCCTTACCCTGCCCCCCTCCCCCACATAGAAAAGTTAAAGTTCCCCCCCCAAAACAAACATTGGACTAACTGAAAATAAAAAAAAGATAGAAATGACAGACAGGCTGTAGGCAGAGGCCTAGAATATAAGGTGTCCTTTGCTATTTACAGTTTGAGTTTAAGTGGTTTGGATCATGGTAGTGACATGATCAGAGGGAGTGTAAGAGAGCAGACCAGGCTTGGTCGTGATTGTTGTGTGGTTAGACATCGGTACGGCAGTATACTGACGATCGTCTCTCTCCACTTTCAGTCCCGACACAGGGTGTTGACCCAAAATGTCAACACCAAACAGGTCCGTTGGAGGCAGACACGGGTGAAATTATTATAGGCACCAAGGAAATGGCAGAAGAGTTGAATTGGTAATTCGGATCTGTCTTCACTAAGGAAGACACAAACAATCTCCCAGATGTACTGGAGGACAGAGGATCTAATGGGGGTAGAGGAACTGAAAGAAATTTTCATTAGGCGAGAAATAGTATTGGGTAGGCTAATGGGACTGAAGGATGATAAATCCCCTGGGCCTGATGGTCTGCTTCCCAGGGTCCTCAGGGAGGTAGCTCTAGAAATGATGGACGCATTGGTGATCATTTTCCAATGTTCAATAAATTCAGGATCAGTTCCTGTGGATTGGAGGATAGCTAATGTTATCCCACTTTTTAAGAAAGGAGCGAGAGAGAAAACGGGGAATTACCGACCAGTTAGCCTGACTTCAGTGGTGGGAAAGATGCTGGAGTCAATTATAAAAGAGGTAATAATGGGGCATTTGGATAGCAGTAAAAGGATTAGTCCAAGTCAACATGGATTTATGAAAGGGAAATCTCATGCTTGACTAATCTTGTGGAATTTTATGAGGATGTGACAAGTAAAATAGATGAAGGGGTGCCAGTGAATGCAATGTATCTAGACTTTCAGAAAGCCTTTGATAAGGTCCCGTACGGGAGACTGGTGACTAAAATTAGAGCACATGGTATTGGGGGTAGGGTGTTGACATGGATAGAAAATTGGTTGGCAGACCTGAAGCAAAGAGTAGGAGTGAACGGGTCCTTTTCAGATGGCAGGCAGTGGCAAGTAGAGTGCCGCAAGGCTCGGTGTTGGGGCCGCAACTGTTTACCATAGTTTAACATACCACTAGCAAGTTTGCGGATGACACAAAGTTGGGTGGCAGTGTGAACTGTGACGAGGATGTTCGGAGGTTGCAGGGTGACCTGGACAGGTTGAGTGAGTGGGCAGATGCGTGGCAGATGCAGTATAATATAGATAAATGTGAGGTTATCCACTTTGGCAGCAAAAACAAGGGGGCAGATTATTATCTCAATGGGGTTAGGTTAGGTAAGGGGGAGGTGCAGCGAGACCTGGGCGTCCTTGTACACCGGTCACTGAAAGTTGGCCTACAGGCAGTGAAGAAAGCTAATGGAATGTTGGCCTTCATAACAAGAGGATTTCAGTATAGGAGTAAAGAGGTTCTTCTGCAGTTGTATGGGGCTTTGGTGAGACCACATCTAGAGTATTGTGTACAGTTTTGGTCTCCTAATTTGAGGAAGGACATCCTTGTGATTGAGGCAGTGCAGCGTAGGTTCATGAGATTGATCCCTGGGATGGCGGGACTGTCATATGAGGAAAGATTGAAAAGACTAGGCTTGTATTCACTGGAGTTTAGAAGGATGAGGGGTAATCTTATAGAAACATATAAAATTATAAAAGGACTGGACAAGCCAGATGCAGGAAAAATTGTCCCAATGTTGGGCGAGTCCAGAACCAGGGGCCACACTTAGAATAAAGGGGAGGTCATTTAAGACTGAGGTGAGAAAAACCTTTTTCACCCAGAGAGTTGTGAATTTATGGAATACCCTGCCACAGAGGGCAGTGGAGGCTAAAAACCCTTTTTCACGGGGCGACTTGACGCAAGAGATAACCAGAGTTTAACATCGTGGGAACCTCGTGCAATAACAGTACGGCATTCGTGGACCACCGTGGACCACCGTGGCGCTAACGGCAGGTAATCGTGTAACTTGGGTACTCGGGAGAAAATTCAAACAAGCTTGAATTTCTCCAAGAGTGACTTGTACACTTGTGGTTGAGCATTGCAACATTTTATGAACGTAGTGGCCAGTGCGATATCCGTAGTAACTCTTGCGGTTACCGTGGGAACTCCTGCGAACGGTAAACCCGGAAACTGGACAGAGGGGACAGAAGGTGAGTAAAAAAGGTGTTCTCAATGTCGCCAATGGAACATGTGTCCATCGAGGACGTCCCACTTCATTGTCATTGTTGGAGAATCTTTTTAACAGGAACACGCAGAGATGGCTCCCTGAAAAGCTCAAAGAAAGGGGGTAAAGCGTGTCAGAAAGGTTTTTGCCATGCAGGAGAATGAGGAGGAGACGCAGCAAGAGAGACAGGTGGAGAGGCAACAGGAAATGCCAGAGATAACACTGCCTGTGGGCTCCTTGGAGCAGGGAGAGGGTGAGCAAGGTAGATTTCAGATTGCCTCCCCGGTAGCCGTTGTAGGAATAGCCTCTACAGACGCTTATGTAAAGGGAAGATGGCAGAAGGTAAGGCCATATAACTTCTTCAGGAACAAGAGGGGGATCTTGTAGAATGGTACCAATTTAACGAGATTCTCTACGATAAATCCAGAGAGGATTAATGAAACAGGGAGAGAAAACGGAACCTGGCGGAGACGAAGGCTGCGGAGTATCCCGGGTGCTCATGTGAGTATATATAACGATATATCAGTTCATCAACAGGAGAACCATTTAATGTTATCCAAGATTTAAAAACATACAATACTATAGATGTAAAAGTGCTGTTTTTGCAGTTAACTTAAACTTCTCTTATAAGTCTGTCTGCGCCCTGCAGCTGCAAAGTAAAAAAGTCGCAGACAGCTTTTACACCCTCTGTGTTTGAGGTTGGAATCATGTCTCTAAGTGCCATAAAATAAATTATGACATCATTTGTGCCACGTGATGATTTAATTGCACTTGACAGTTTACAATGCTCATTCAAGATTTAACGGGAAAGCTCGGGAGACGGACAAGTCACTCGCACAAATAACAGAAATGCCGAGTACCGTGGGAACTCTTTGTCTACCCCCCCGTTATATCGTATGATATCGTGCTAGACCACGACCACTTCACTCTGGTCACATCTTGCGTCAAGTCGCCCCTTGAAAAAGCCCCATAAGTCACTGGATGGATTTAAGAGAGAGTTAGATAGAGCTCTACGGGCTAGTGGAGTCAAGGGATATGGGGAGAAGGCAGGCATGGGTTATTGATAGGGGACGATCAGCCATGATCACAATGAATGGCGGTGCTGGCTCGAAGGGCCGAATGGCCTCCTCCTGCACCTATTTTCTATGTTTCAATATTTCTATTATCTTCAACATAAATTCAATAGCCAATATCAAGTGAAATTTCACATTAGTTTATAGGGCTCTAAGATGAAGTAATGGAGTTAGAAAGTGGTGAATAATCACATCCAATCATCGTATATTCCATTCCCAACAAAGACTGAATGTATATATGATTCCTAATGAATAAAGACCTAAACAAATGAAAGAGAAGGCCACCTCTAATGGAAGTACAGGTTGAAACTCTCCAGTCCAGCAACTAACGTGGTCTAGCATATTTGGATCTGTAGTATAGATGTGTACAAATTAATTAATTCTAATTAAGATCTAACAAAGAACTAAAATGAACGAAGATCTGCACCAATCTGTATCTAATTAATCTACCAGTGCAACATTTGCAATCTTACCTGACAGCATTCCGGCTGATGGAAAGTTCGGATTAGGTGCCGTTCTCTGAACCCTTACTTGACTGAGATAGTGTATTTACTTAAAAATATGATCAGGGATAATTTCTGTGGTTCAGTCAGGTGCCAAGGATTTCGACAGGACAGTTTCAACCAGAAAACAAATGACAAAAGATATGTTGTTACCTGAATCTCCATTTCCTCTTGTGCCATGATAGTACCGCTGCTAGGATTTATACTGAATTCTTTGGGTTTTGCTCCATACCCAAGCTTTGCCCAAGAAATTATTCTTCTCTCTTCTGAGGCCTGAGTGACATTTGCTCTAACGACATCAGCAGTTCCATCACCAGGGACCCACAAATTAAATACCATTGGTACAATGGAAGTGTTGGTAAGGCGACATGATATAGTGCTGGGAAAACCTGAAATTTGGGGATAAAGAAAGATCTATTAAAAAGTATGCAGATGCAATTACACCATGCACCAAGTTGAGCTATAAATTACTCCAAACATAATTCATTGAGAAGTTTCTTAATAACTGGTAGGCTTCTCATATCTCTGCAGGATTTGTTGCAAGACAGAAACTGCAATACTGACCATGTTATTTAACAGAATCAAAACCAAACTTTCAAAAGCAGTGCAGCACTTTATTTTGTGCAACGTTTAATATTTGAAGTTTATTTATCTTAATTTGCAGCTGTAAGCTTAGCAAATGTAAACTGTTCAAATCTAATACTGGGATGCCAGAATACCTGATAATCTAACAAGGCTATTGGAAATAACGTTTCGGTTGAATTAAAGGGCAGGATCTCAATATCAATTTCAATTTTCATTATCATTTTCGCCCCTCTCAACAGCTAGATAACTGCAAGACCTGATGCTGGGCTTCAACCCAAAATTTCAAATGTCTCTCTACCTCCACAGATAATGTCTGATCCACTGAGTTTGTTTTGTTTTCTCCAGACTTCATGTCTGCAGGCTCTTGTGTAATATCTACTAGAAAGACTGGTCAGGCACAGTTTCAGAAAACTTCCAGCTGGAGAAATTCAACCTGTGATTCTGAAAACAATCTGAGCCATTCAAGAGTGGGAAGGCTGATGTTCAAGCCTTGGGTGTGGTTTTTAGGGTTTTAGGGGGAAACCATACTGTGGTGAGGATGAGGGTTGTTGGCGGTAAGAGATTACCACAGAGACAATTAGCGCTTGGGCTGGGATTGAGTTTCAGGTGAGGCAGTCGTGATTTGGAATGCAGGAGAACAAAGGAAATATTTTACGGGAACCCTGGGGACAAGTTTTTAACAAAGAGGCAGTGGGTATTTGGAATGAGCTGCCAGAGAAGGTGGTTGAGGCAGGTACAATTACAACTTTTTGATTTAGTACTTGAATAGGAAAGGTTTAGAAGGACTTGACAAACACAGATTCGCTTAGATATGCATCTTGGCCATTGTTTTCTTATTTTGTATGAATCTTAAACAAATTTGCTGGTCCTTCATGACATTGTTTCTTGTGAGTTGTGCTATGTACAGATTGCAATGATCCCGATGAGCCGATCTTTGCTTGGTCTCACCGATGTATAAGACGAAGATCGTCTCCCGGCAAGCTGCGCGGCCTCCTGGCAACGAAAATGTGCCCGGGAAGATTTTACCAAGTACACAGATCATGAGAGCAATGCCTATGGTTGTTTAAGAAAGCGTTTGAGAGTTGAGTATGGAATTTGAAACTTCATCAGACAGTCGGTGACACCACACCTGAAGTATTATGTTCAGTTTTTGTTACCTTGCTATAGGAAAGATGCCATTAAGCTGGAAAGAGCACAGAAAAGACTAACAAAGAAATTGCCAGTACTCAAGGTCCTGAGCTGTAGGGAGAGGATAAGTTAGCTTGGAATTTATTCATGCTCATAAATTCATAAATCATAGGAGTAGAAATAGGAAATTATGCACATCAGTGCGACTCCAACATTCAACCATGGCTGAACTATCTTTCTCTCTCAACCTCATTCCCCTGCCCTCTCCCCTTAACCTTTGACACCCTTACTAATCAAGAAGCTGTCAATTTCCACTTTAAACATTCCCAATGACTTCACCTCCACAACCGTCTACAGCAATGAATTCTACAGATTCCCCACCCTCAGGCTAAAGAAATTCCTCTTCACCTTTTTAAAGGTATGTTCTTTTATTCTGAAATTCTAAACAATATATTTTGCCTCACTGGACGTATATGGATATCAGTGGGATGATCACTTGCCCAAATTAAAGAGTTATTTGTTGCATCGAGGGAAAACAACATTCTTCTTTGTGTGAACAAACTGAATGATTGAGAAAACAACTATTTGTTTTGTATAAATGGACCTGAATAACTTAGGTTTCCTAACAATAGTATCTTGCTCATCCACAACTAATCTACATTGATTTTATAATACCTCTTCCAATGCATCAATTTGTCCAACTTAAAAAGAAATGACAGAATTGTCTCTAATGCAGAACAGCAATTTAAAGCTCATATAGATAACATATCAGTAACAATAGACTAAATAATCAATCATTTTGGCATAAAATAGATACTATTAATGGCCGGAGCCCACTGAATGACCATAAATTTGAAAATAAATGGATGCTGTCTAATAATATGTCACAAGATATTTCACTGAAAACATTATATCTATTTTACCAGGTATCTGACTAAGATGTTTAAAATCAGCTTTACCATGTGAGTGGGGACACAAGAATTTGTAGATGCTGGAATCTTGAGAAAAACACAAAAGGTGAGAGGATCTCAGTGGGTCAGGCAGCATCAGTGGAGGGATTGGACAGGTAACGTATTGAATTGCAAACTGATTGTAGTAGGGCAGAGAAAGCTGGAAAAGAGAGGTAGGTGTGTGACAAAACCTGGCAATTAATATGTGGATAGAGGTGAGAGAGATTCGACTGACAGGTGGGTAGAGTAAGTAACGAAGGCTAGAGGTGAAAAGGAGACCAAATAATGTCTGGTAAGGTGAGGTGTAGTAACATGTAAAACCAGAGAGCAGAATTTAGGTAGAAGGAGACAGGGGAGGAATAAAAGAGAAATAAGGGACTCGGGAATGGGAGATGAGTGTGTGAAGGAGAGGATAGGAGCAGGTTAACTGCAGAGGGGGAGGGGGCGCTGGGATATAGTGGGAGAAATAGGTACACGCTGGGGAGGGGGAGCACAGGAAAGAGGGAAGGGATAGGGGTTATTGAAATTTGAGAATTTGATGTTCATACCATTGGTTGTAAGCTACCCAACCAGTATATGAGGTGTTGTTCCTCCAGTTTGCATGAGGCCACACTGGCAATGGAGGAGGTCAAAGACAGAAAGGTCCGTTTGGGAATGGGAAGAGTAGTTAAAATGGTTAGTAACTTAGAGATACAGCAGGCCTCGTCAGACAGTGCGTAAGTGGTCAGCAAAACGGTTGCCTTCTCTCCACTTAGTCTTTGGCAAAATGCTTGCCTAGTCTACGCTTGTTTGACTATATACCTCCCCCTGGCTTTATGTTTCTCTCCTCTTCACTCCTTATGAGACTACTTTTTGTCTCCTTTTCACCTCTAGCTTTTGCCACATACTACACCCATCTCCCAATCAAACCCCCTGCACCTGCATTGACCTATCACTTGCCAGGCTTCATCCTGCTTCCACCTTTCTTCTCTAGCTTTCTACTCCCACCCGATCTACAATCAAAGTGTCCCGACTCAAAATGTCACCTGCCCATTCTCTCCACAGATGCTGCCTGACCCGCTGAGTTCCTCGAGCACTTTGTATTATGCCCAAGTTAGTAACAGGCTCTGAGCTTTACAGCTTACATCTTGGGAGAAATAAATCCACTTTAGGAATAACGGTACCCATTTCAAAATGCTTCATTTACATATTCTCTCTTAAATGCAAATAGCATTTAATAACACATACAACCAGTTCCTCAGATATTGAAGGGAAATATTTTGGTTAAGATTTAGAGTACCAATCATTTAATTAAGTACAAATTTAAATACTCAACAACTTTACTTTCCATTATTAAACAATGCAAAAAAAATCCTCTCCATTTCTCTTACATCCTCTTATTACTCACCATACGAAACCTCCCCAAAGTTCAGTAAAGGCAAATTGAAATTAAATGTTGGTCCAATGATACGTCCCCTGTAGAGAACATATAGCTATCAGCATGTTTTCAACAGCAGTGGGGTTAACAATTAACAATGCATCTGCTAGGAGGTCACTTAACGATTAATTCTGAGCGGTCACAATACCTGCTCTCAGCAAGTTTCAATGATAATGAATAAATGCAAGGTGAATGCGTCAATAGTGCAGTGAAACAATCTGGGCAATTTCCTTCAATTTATAACAGAGCAGCAGAAAATTTCCCTCTGCAATTGGAATCGACATTGTATAATAAATTTCATGCGAGATTACTCTCAGAAACTAATTTAAAGGGTTTATTGATAGCATGTAAAACAATGTGAAATGGCAAACCAACTGGTGGTGCTGCACAATTCACAAAATTACCTTCAAAACGATAGGTAGTTTTAAAATAACAGTGTAAGTAATCAGAACCACTTTACAAGGATATGAAATGCAATGTGCCTGTCCCATGTCTGAGATTTTTCAGGCGACTGCCGGCGACTGTCAAGTTGCCGTCAGTCGCCTGAAAAAACGGCAACTGGAATGGCGAGTGTCAGAGTGGAACACACATCGCTACCTTCACCAGCCCATTATGCAGGCGGGGGATAGGGCAAGCGGGGGGGGGAGCGCTGTCCGAGTGAAATTCACATGGTGCAAATGGGATTAGTTAGATGACCAAAAAGGTTGGCAAGGATAAAGTGGGCCCAGTGAGTATATTTGCTGTGTAGGAAGGAACTGAAGATGCTGGTTTAAACCAAAGATTAAAAAGAGATTTGAGGGGCAATTTCTTCATGCCGAGGGTGAAACATATATGGATCAAGCTGCTAGAGAAAACTGGGCAGACAGGTAAAATGGTGATATTTAAAAGACATTTAGACAGGTAAATGGATACGAAATGTTTAGAAGAATATGGGCCAAATGCATGAAAATCCTCAGCTCAGCTATAAAACCTGGTCGGCATGGACGAGTTAGTCGAAGGGCCCGTTTCCATGCTGTATGACATTTCCTGAAACCACTTGTTTGTCTTTACCCAAAGACTGCCATGAAAATACTAGCAAATTAAACTAACTGAACTACTTACTTAAAAGTAACTCTGATTGGTTTTGCGGACCCATCCACAGTAAAGTATAAGTCTTCCATGAATTCCCCAAGAATGCTGGATCTAAATGCAACATCAAATACTTGGTAATCGCCTGGCAACAGTGACCCTTCACTTGGGTTAACGCTGAACATGGCGCCTATGGGAGTGAATGCAGGAGTCAGGGTGTACACACCAACTATGTCACCCTTGTTCGCCATCAATACCTGAAAGAATAAACACAAAATGAAGAAACAACTGTTCTGCCGCAAAAATACAACATTTTAATTATTTTCTTTCAGAAAATTGGACTTTTGTGCAATAAACCACAATAATCAAGACAAAAACAGCAGTCATTTTACATCTCTTCTGAAAAGAAAGCTGTAAAGGGAGAGGCAAGACAAAGTGTTGCAGGTAATGGGTCAACATAGGAGAGGGCGTGGTTGATAAGCAGATGGTTGCAACAAAGGCTGGAGATAAGAAAGAATTGTGGTTTATGAAGATAGATGGAGGAAAGTAGCGGGGGAGGGAAGGGTGGAGGGGAGAAATAGGGGGGAGTCAGGTGGGGCACAGGGGTGGGATGGAGGTATGAGATGGGGTGTTAGTTAGAGGTTACTTAAAATTGGAGAATTTAATGTTCTGAGTGCTGAGGGAACTCTGTGACCTTTTGTGTATCCCAGTATCTGCAGTTCTTTGATTCTACAGGTCTCCTGGCAAGCCTGATAATACATTAAGCCTTTCAATACGGCATCTAATCTGCTTTGTTGTGCTGGTTATTCTATCATAATCCAACTTTGAGCAGGAGCAGTGCAAGATCTCAGACTCCAGGGAGCTTCCAAAATAATCCCCAATACCTCATCCTCACTGCACCCCACCTTTGATTCAGATTTGCCCGGTGTGCCATCCCTTGAAATGCGTTTTTAGTGTTAGGAGCCAAACTGGTGTGTGGAGACATCCAACACAATGCGGTATTGATAGCTTTCTCACTAGAGCTTTGTGGGGGAGAGGCCCTAACCAGGTGGGATTCTCAGCCATTCATCTGCGATAAAGGCAAAAGTGAATAAATGCAAGAGGTGAGCACCAATGTAAGAGGGAATGCACTCAGGAAATATGCAAAGAGGCAGAAAATACAAAGCATTGAGGAGAATGAAGGACACAAGAGTTCAGTACATGCTGTCATCTGCTGATATGAATTCTGAAACTTCGGTTTACTAACTTCATAACATCCATATCCATGGTTGCCAGTATCCATTCAACCTAAATCTGAAGCCCACGAATAACCTCCAATGAAGGAGCTGTCATCTGCATGCAAGCATGCATGCATCTGTCAGCTTTAAAATGTGTGACACAGTTCCAAATCCATCTTTAAATTCGCTGACGACACCACCATTGTTGAATGAATTACGAATTGTGATGAGTCAAAGTACAAGGGGGTGATCGATCGCCTGATTGAATGGTGGCAGAACAATAACCTTGCTCTCAACGTCAGTAAAACCAAGGAACTGATTGAGGAAAACTGAAAATTCACAATCATGTCTTCATCAACAGGTCACTGGTGAAGTGAGTCAACAACATCAAGTTCCTGGCCATGCATATCTCTGAAGATCTGTCCTGGAGCCAGCACATTGATACAATCATAAAGAAAGCCAATCAATGCCTCTAAGAAGACTAAGGAGATTCAGTGTGTTGAAAAATACTCTCTTGAACCTCTACATGTGTACAGTAGACTGGGTCCATCACAGCCTGGTTCAGCAACATAATCACCCATGAATGAAGGAGATTACAAAAAGTGATGAACACTGCTCATCCACTGACTTTCCCACCATCAAAGGAATTTTTAGGAGGAGATACCTCAAAAAGGTAGCCAGATTGGGTTGGCAGGAGTGGTCCTTTTGTACTTGGAGATGAAGACCTTTGGGGGATTTAGTAGCCAGAAGCAATTTTGACTACTCCACTAATGGGAGAGTCCAGAACCAGAGGCCATAGCCTCAGAATAAAAGGACATACCTTTAGAAAGGAGATGAGGAAGAATGTCTTTAGTCAGAGGGTTGTGAATCTGTGGAATTCATTGCCACAGACCACTATGGAGGCCAAGTCATTGGGTATTTTTAAGGCAGTGATTGACAGATACTTGATTAATAAGCGTGTCAAGGGTTATGGGGAGAAAGCAGGTAAATGGGGTTGAGAGGGAAAGATAGGATCAGCCATAATTGAATGGTGGAGTAGACTCGATTGGCTAAATGGCCTACCTCTGCTCCTATAACTTATGAAGAATACTAACTGCTGAGCCACTACTAAATGTGGTGATCAGAATTAGATAAAATACCCCAGAACCATTCATATATAACTAGTCTGCTTTTGTATTTTTGTCTCTACTCTGCCAAGATTCCTAATTCTTTACAAGCCTTTGCCACATTTCCTGCCACATTCAAAGATTTATGCATATCCATATATTCTTTTCCTGTACACCTTTTAGAACTGTGGCAATTATTCTATTTTGCTTCTCCCCGCTCCTTCTGCCAAGATGAATTACTTAGCACTTGTCTGTATTAAAATATCATCCACCACCTGTCAGCCTATTCTGCTGGTCTATGTTCTCGTTATGTCCTTAACTATTGTCCTCACCATTCATCACTTCCATCCAAGTCATTGATATAAAAGTAGTGATGGTCCTTTCATCATCCAGTCTGAAAAATATTCATTTGCCATACTTTTCTGGTTTTGGACCCTAAACTAAGTTCTTATTTATGCTGCTCACGGATCCTTTGACTCCATTGGAATCAACTTGATTGATTGATTGAATACATTTTATTAGCCAGGTATGTATACATACAATGAATTTGCCTTGGTGCTTTGCTCGCAAGTAACAACATGATATACAGTAGACAATTAAAATTAAAACATGTTGACCATTCTTATATGTGGGACTTTGTTGAATGCATACAGAGAAGTCGACTACTACAATCCTTTAATCAATCTTCTCTGATATCTCATCAGTATGATTTGCCTTTAATGTCCATTCTGTCTTGCTGTCATCGGTGTTATGTGTTATGCTTGCTGTCATCAGTCAGGGCATTGAGTATAAAAGTTATGAAGTCATGTTACAGCTTTATATGGCTTTCATTGCCTGCGTTTCAAATATTGTGGGAAATTCTGGTCTTCCCATTAGAGGAAGGTTAAGACGCTTTGGAGAGGGTGCAGAACAAGTTTACCAGAATGCTGCCTGGATTAGAGTATATTAGCTCCAAGAGAGGGACACAAAATACAGGAGTAACTCAGAGGGATAGGCAGCATCTCTGGTTAGTAGGAATGGGTGACGTTTCGGGTTGAAACCCTTCTTCAGACTGAGCTCAGTCGGAAGAGAAACGTCACCCATTCCTCTATCCAAAGATGCTGCCTGTCCCACTGAGTTACACCAACATTTTGTGTGTAAACCAGCATCTGCAGTTCCATCCTACATAGCTATAAGAAGAGGTTGGACAAAGTTGGATTGTTTTCTCTGGAGCATCAGAGGCAGAGGTGAGACCCGATAGAAATATTTAAAATAATGAGAGCCATAGATAGGGCAGACAGTCAGAACCTATTTCTTAGTGTAAAAGCTATAGCTTTAAGGTGAGAGGTGCAAAATTTAAAGGAGATGTGCATGAAAGATTTCTTTCACCCACAGGATGGTGGGTGCCTGGAATGTACTGGATTTTGTATGTTCTTCCTGTGACACGTGGGTTTTCTTCGGGTGCCCATTTCCCACATTCCAAAGACGGTGAGTTTAACCACCGGGTGGTACCAGCAATGGCTGCCTTGCCAACAGTCTGTCTGTCCTTTCCTTCTTTGTGTTTTAATTGTATGTTTCAAATGTATGTTTTTAGTGTTCTTTAGCTTGTTTTATGGGGAGGGGGGTTGGGGGTAACTTTTTCTAATCTCTTACCACGACAGAGATGAGATTTTCACAATCCCTTTGTCAGGGGTCGACCACGGAGCTCCAACCATGGGTGATTGCGGGCTAAACATCGCGGAGCCCGCGGTCTCTAATCAGAGACCGACTTCTGGAATTCCATGCCGCGGGAGTTTTGACCACCTCGACGCGGGAGTTTCAATCGCCCCAACGCGGCAGTTTCGATCGCCCCGACATGTGAGTTTCGATCGCCCCGATGGATGGTTGAACTGCCCCGTCCACGGGAGAATAAAGAGGAAGAAGTTTGGACTTTTTTGCCTTCCATCACAGTGAGGAATGTGGGGAATCCACCGTGGTGGATGGTTATGTTAACTTTTATGTAGTTGTGTGTCTTGTTGCTTTTTTTTTCGTATTGCTCTAATGGTAATCACTGCACCTTAATTGGTACATGTGACAATAAAATACCTTTGAAGCCTTTGAAATCTTTGTAGGTTAATTGGCTTGTGTAAATCGTTCCTCGTGTGAAGGATAGAACTACTGTATGGGTGATCGCTGGTTGGCAGGGGTCGAAGGGCCTGTTTCCATGCTGTATCTCTAAATTAAACTAAACTTCGCAGCGCCAGAAACCCTTTGTTCAATTCTGACGTTGGTCGATGTGAAGTTTGCATGTTCTCCTTGACCACCCAGGCTTCCTACGAATACCAAGATATCCTCCCACATCCCAAATACATGCAGGTTGGTCGATTAATTGACTTCTATGAATTGACCCCATTGTGCATTTGAGTTGTAGAATTTTAGAGGAGTTGTTGAGAATGTGGGGAGAATGTAGGATTAGTGTAAATGGATGGTTGATGGTTGGCATGGACTTAATGGTCCGAATGCCTTTTTCCATGCTGTATCTCTCTAGGACTATGATCTTATTCACTTCTTTAATGCCGCATTCAGATGTACTTAATACCTACAGTTTTCCCAGGATAATAACGTGGTACTCCCACCCCAGTGCCTTTACCTATTGTCCATCTTATCGAGAGTCCTGCTACACATGCTTCAATCTAAACCTGGGATTTGTAGATCATGAGTGGTGCATAGTCATCCTGCAATGTCCACTAGCACAAGTGGGCGACCAGTTTGACTACATCCGGGGGAGTGTTGTAGAGCAGGGGGATCTAGGAATGCAGATACATAATTTGTAATAAGTGGCATCACAGGTAGATGGTGTGGTCAAAAAGACTTTGGCATATTAGTCTTCATCAGTCAAAATATTGAGTTCAGAAGTTGGGAGTTCATGTTGCAGCTACATAGGTGTTGGTGAGGTCGCATTTAAAGTCATGTGTTCAGTTCTGGGTACTATGCTAAAGGAAAGATGTTTTTCCAACTGTAAAGGGAACAGAGGAGATTTACAAGGATGTTGCTAGGACACCTAGGAGTAAACCTAGCAATTATAGACCCTAAGAGTAAACCTAGCAATTATAGACCTGTTAGTTTGACGTCAGTGGTGGGCAAATTAATGGAAAGAATACTTAGAGATAATATATATAAGCATCTGGATAAACAGGGTCTGATTAGGAACAGTCAACATGGATTTGTGCCTGGAAGGTCATGTTTAACTAATCTTCTTGAATTTTTTGAAGATGTTACTGGGGAAATTGATGAGGGTAAAGCAGTGGATGTTGTGTATATGGACTTCAGTAAGGCCTTAGACAAGGTTCCTCATGGAAAGTTGGTTAAGAAGGTTCAATGGTTGGGTATTAATGGTGGAGTAGCAAGATGGATTCAACAGTGGCTGAATGGCAGATGCCAGAGAGTAATGGTGGATGGTTGTTTGTCAGGTTGGAGGCCAGTGACGAGTGGGGTGCCACAGGGATCTGTGTTGGGTACACTGTTGTTAGTCATGTACATCAATGATCTGGATGATGGTGTGGTAAATTGGATTAGTAAGTATGCAGATGATACTAAGATAGGTGGGGTTGCGGGTAATGAAGTAGAGTTTCAAAGTCTACAGAGAGATTTATGCCAGTTGGAAGAGTGGGCTGAAAGATGGCAGATGGAGTTTAATGCTGATAAGTGT
The DNA here is from genome assembly GCF_028641065.1 of Leucoraja erinaceus. Taxonomy (NCBI): domain Eukaryota; kingdom Metazoa; phylum Chordata; class Chondrichthyes; order Rajiformes; family Rajidae; genus Leucoraja; species Leucoraja erinaceus. The sequence continues at coordinate 19,421,504 of NC_073393.1, read as the reverse complement.
GAGGTGCTACATCTTGGCAGGACAAATCAAAATAGGACGTACATGGTAAATGGTAGGGAATTGAAGAATGTAGGTGAACAGAGGGATCTGGGAATAACTGTGCATAGTTCCCTGAAAGTGGAATCTCATGTAGATAGGGTGGTAAAGAAAGCTTTTGGTGTGCTGGCCTTTATAAATCAGAGTTATAGAAGTTGGGATGTAATGTTAAAATTGTACAAGGCATTGGTGAGGCCAATTCTGGAGTATGGTGTACTATTTTTGGTCGCCTAATTATAGGAAGGATGTCAACAAAATAGAGAGAGTACAGAGGAGATTTACTAGAATGTTGCCTGGGTTTCAGCAACTAAGTTACAGAGAAAGGTTGAACAAGTTAGGGCTTTATTATTTGGAGCGCAGAAGGTTAAGGGGGGACTTGATAGAGGTTTTTTAAATGATGAGAGGGATAGACAGAGTTGACGTGGAAAAGCTTTTCCCACTGAGAGTAGGGAAGATTCAAACAAGGGGACATGACTTGAGAATTAAGGGACTGAAGTTTAGGGGTAACATGAGGGGGAACTTCTTTACTCAGAGAGTGGTAGTTGTGTGGAATGAGCTTCCAGTGAAGGTGGTGGAGGCAGGTTCGTTTTTATCATTTAAAAATAAATTGGATAGTTATATGGATGGGAAGGGAATGGAGGGTTATGGTCTGAGCGCAGGTATATGGGACTAGGGGAGATTTTGTGTTCGGCACGGACTAGAAGGGTCCAGATGGCCTGTTTCCGTGCTGTAATTGTTATATGGTTATATTATATGGTTACACAAGGGCCTGAGTCACAGGGAGAGGATGAGCAGGCAAGGACCACACTCCTTGGAGCACAAGAGAATGAAGTGTGATTTATAGAGGTGCACAAAATCATGAGAGGAATAAATTGGGGAGACGCACAGTCTCTTGCCCAGAGTAGGGGAATCAAGAACCATAGGACATACTGTAGGTTTAAGGTGAAGGAAGAAATATTTAATAGGATCCCAAGGGATAACTTTTTCACACAATGGGTGGAGAGTGTATGGAACTTAATTGCAACATTACCGTCCCATTTCCAATTCAGAATCATCCAGGAAGAACAGAATTCATAATATTTGTGTGTCACAGTCCATCTTAAAGAGGGACGAACAGACATCATAAATGCTTTGTTTAAGAAAAAACTGCAGATGCTGAAAAAATTGAAGGTAGACAAAAATGCTGGAGAAACTCAGCGGGTAAGGCAGCATCTATGGAGAGAAGGGATGGGTGACGTTTCTGATCGAGACGCTTCTTCAGACTATGCTTTAAAATAGTATTTTGCAGAAACCCCAGGATTAAAGTTTAGTGGAAATCACAGTTTAAATTGAATCAGACTGCCAGAAATGTATTGAAAGTACAATATTTTGTACTTTCTCCCTGGACAGCTTTTCATTTCCTTTTATGGCAAATAGCCATCACTGACAAGGCCAGAATTTATGACCTATCTATAATTGCCTTTGAGAATGCACCAGTGAGCTGACTTTGTGAACCCCGCAGATTGTTCTGGAGAAGGTACTCATGTTGCTATAAGGTAGCCGTGAGGTCAGATGTTCCAAGATTTTGATCTTGGAACAGTAATATATGAACATAATTTATCAAAGATATTTAACAGGAGATAAAATCACAGTATCAATGTTGCAGATTTGCTTCACTCTTCCCCTTTGCTGTAAGATTTTTTTTTTAAATCTTCTTTTTTTCAGGTGTAAGTAAATTATTATTTTAATGTTTATGTTACATTTCAATTGTGCGCCTTCATGTTTTCATTAAAAAAAACAGCAATGAAGGTCCGTAAGTAGTGGGCATGCAGTGAAAGTGAATAAAGTTAACAGGCATTCATTTGAGTGGCCTGCACAATGTCAGATGTTATTACAATGTTTTTCTATCTAAGGCATACTGCCTTCATAAGAACTGGGTCCCAAAGTCAGCAAGAAATGTACTCCAAGTTCAATTATCACCTATATCGAGGAACAACACATTACCATACTGGGTGATGCACCCAGTGAAATGCAAGTCTTCTTGTACCTACTGCACTAAATGTCAAGCCCGAATAAAAGAACAATGTACCTAGTCACGGAGGATAGAAATGAGTAATTCGCTAGCAATCAAGCAGAATGAACATGCCATTGAGTAACTAAGATGGATAACTACACTTATCTTACAGTATCTGTGTCTAGTCTCCACCTACTGTAGTTTCTGCAGTAACTAGCCTACTTTCATTGCAAAAAGATGCTATCATTTCCGTTTCTTCCTCTTTAAATTTCTGAGTATCATTTGCCATGAGTCAACAGCTCCAGGTGATATTTTTCATTGCTTGCTCACAGAACCTGCAAAGTTCTTTGAACATGCAGTTTTTAATCACGGACTAGCACTATCTAAAATTGACATCAAAGCTTTATAAAAAGTGAGAAACAGTAGCCATTCTCGAATGCAGAAGCTTTTAAGATGTCACAAATTTGGTTGTTTGCCAGACTTTTATTTTGTTTTGTGTGTCAGATGAATGGTTCTCAGAAATTAATTAACATTTCAAATAAGCTGAAATGGGGGGACTGGGGGTTTCTCAATCTATTAGAAGAAAATAAAAAACATGCAAAACTGTATCTTCTTGAGCACTAAAGGATCAAAAATTAAAACAATACAGGTTCGTGAAATCTGTGGCACATGCAAATTCTATTCTAACGTGAAGAACTAACAAAGTCAATTACAGCATTAAATGCATATAATAAGCAAAGATTAACAGGAAGCTAGGGGTTTCGGAAGCTTTTAAAAACCAATAGAGGCAACTAAAAAAGTGATAAAGGGAGAAAAGATGAAATATAAAGATAAGCTAGCCAATAATACAAAAGAAGATACCAAATGTTTCTTCAGATATAAAGATTAAAATAAAGACAAGAGCAGACATTGGGCCACTGGAAATAACACTGGAGATGTAGGAATGGGGAATAAAGAAATGTCGGACGAATTGAATACGTTTTTTGCATCAGTCTTCACAGGGAAAGACACCAGCAACATGCCAGAAATTCAAGAGAGTCGGGGGCAGATGTTAGTGTAGTGGTATTACTAAGAGGAAAGTGCTTGGGAGGCTGAAGTCTCCTGGACCAGACAGACTACACTCCAGGGTTCTGAAAGATAGGTGTAGAGATTTTGGAGGCATTAGTAGTTAACTTTCAAGAATCACTAGACGCAAGAGTGGTACCAGGGGACAAGAAAATTGCAAACGTTACTCTACTGTTCAAGGAGAGGGTGAGGCAGAAGATGGGAAACTATAGGCCGGTTAACCTGACTTCAATGGTTGACAAGATTTTAGAGTCATTTATTAAGGATGAGGTTTCCTCGTACTTCTAAGAGAGAGTTAGGTTTAGATAGATTTACCTCTTCAGGCTAAAGGAATCAAGGGATATGGGGAAAAAGCAGGAACGGGGTATTGATTTTAGATGATCAGCTATGATATTGAATGGCGATGCTGGCTCGAAAGGCCGAAGGGCCTACTCCTGCACCTATGTTTTTCTATGTTTCTAAAAGCACATGATATAATAGGCTAAAATGGTTGTTTTGGATTTTCAGAAGACTTTTGATACAGTGCCACACATGAGGCTGCCACAGAGTATGGAGGCCCATGACATTAGAGAGAAAATACTAGCATGGATAGAAGATTGGCTAACTGGCATAAGGCAAAGAGTGGGAATAAATGGAGCCTTTGCAGGTTGGCTGCCGGTGTTGATGATAATGATAATACTTTATTGTCACATCTTGAAAACGGCCCTTCCTCCAGTGACCACTGCCGTCGCTGAATCCCTCCACCCTCCTCCACTGTTCCCAGTCGTCAGAGTCAGGCAGGGGTCAAGCCTCAGTCAGCTCCAGGTCCCCAGGGGTCGATGATGGGTCCGCTACTTTTCACGTTATATATCAATGATTTGGATGATTAAATTGATGGCTTTATTGGCTAAGTTTGCAGAGGATACAAAGATAGGTGAAGGGGCAGGTGGTGTTGAGGAAGTCAAGAGTCTGCAGAAGGACTTAGACAGGTTGCAACAAAATGTGCAGTGATGCATTTTGGTAATAGGAGAAAAGGCGTAGGCTATTTTCTAATTGGGGAGGGGTTTCAGAAATCGGAGTTGCAAAGAGACATGGGAGTGCTGGTGCAGGACTCCCAAAAGGTTAATTTGCCATTCTAATCATTAGTAAGAAAGGCAAATGCAAAGTTAGCATTCATTTCAAGAGGATTAGAATATAAAAGCAGGGATGTGATGCTGAGGCCCTATAGGGCACTGGACAGACTGTATTTGGAGTATTGTGAGGAATTCTGGGCCCCATATCTGAGGAGGGATGTCCTGGTGTTGGAAAGGGTCCAGAGGAGGTTTACGAGAATGATTCCGGGCATGATTGGATTAACATATGATGAGTGCTTGACGGTTCTGGGCCTGTACTCACTGAGTTTAGAAGGATGAAGGAACTATCTCATTGAAACTTAACAAAATAATGAAAGGGCCAGATAGTGGATGTGGAGAGGATGCTTCCTTTAGTGGGAGAGTCTAAGACCAGAGGGCACAGCCTCAGAATAAAAGGATATACCTTTAAAGCAAACGAGGATGAATTTCTTATACAAGAGGATAGTGAATCTGAGGAATTCATTGCCACAGACGGCTGTGGAGGCCAAGTCTTTACATATTTTTAAAGCAAAGATTGATAGGTTCTTGATTAGAAGGCTGTCGAAGGTTACGAGGAGAAAGCAGGAGAATGGCATTGAGAGGGAAGGATAGATCAACCATGATTGAATAACGGAGCAGACTCGATGGGCCGAATGGCCTAATTCTGTAACTAGATCTCATGTGTGAACTTATCAACCCAGATCTCGAATGTTTGGTCGAGAGCTAAAAAAATGAGTAGTAAAGAGACTCTAAATAGATTAGCAACTAATTGGAAACAAACCTTGCAAGTTTTTTATCAATGTAAATGGTAACGGTACAGATAAGTACAACGTTCCAAGAAAACCAGGTGCAGAAAATGAGCAACTATCTGAGGAGTCTATATATGTGCAGTCTATATATGTGCTAATTTGTAACAGCAGCAACACCTTAATAGCCATTGCCATTATGGGATGCGGCCACAAATTTCAACAACACTCTCAGTGCAAAGTATCAAGAAAGAGTAAAGAAGGCATTCCGTATGCTTGCCTTCTTTGGTCTGGGCATTGAGTACGAGTCAGGATGTCATAATGCAGCTCGAGAAGACTTAGGTAAGGCCATATTTGTAGTATTATGTGCAGTTCTGGGCACAGGAAGGATGCAGAGACGTTGGAAAGTGTGCAGAAGAGATTTGCCAGAATCCTGCCTGGATTAGCGGGTATTAGCTACAAGGAGCACTGGGATTAAGGAGAGACCTGACAGAGTATACAGTTATAAGAGGCATAGATAGGGTAGACAATCAGAACCTCATCAGAATTCCTATTCACTGCAAAAAATATGGACAGTCAACCATTTATTTTCCTGCAGAGAAATTAACACATGACTTATGGGGAAAATGTGCCGCTACTGAATGCTGGAGACCAGCACTGCAAACCAGTACAACTCCAGTCCATGATGTTCAAGGGGTTTCCTGATCCACAGGTATACAATTTAGATTTGTTAAATCCTAATACAAACTTCCAGCACAGCATGGATAGCTTCTTCTCAAATATCTTATTTTGGCATAACTGGATAACTCTTGATTTGACCTTTTTAATAAAGTTTTGTGCATATATTATTACATTTTAATATCACGTATAATACAGGCCATATACTAATTACCAGGGCTTTGGATCTACAGCAGTGAAAGTACCTACAGAAGTCAGCCCCATCACATATGCCCCATTTACTTTCTATGAAGCAATAGTCTCAGGAAACATAGTAGTTACAATGAGCCACTAGGAGTGCAAGTAACCATGAAGAAGGTGGTGCATCCTAAACTGCAACCCACATGAATTTCAGACAAGTATCCAAAAATGAGCTTGAATAGGTTAAATAGTTCCCCTATCATTACATTAATCTTCAAATACACTAATTCCCTGCTATTCCTCAGTATTCCCTAATCTAAATAGTATTTGGAAATCAATCTGAAGTCTTCTACATTCTCATCAACTAAGCCCTCAGAATCTAAAATCTATAGTAAACTGTGAATAAACATTCATCTAAATTGCCAATTTTTCCTTTTTAAAGCATGATCTCTTGATTGATTCTCCAACGATGCACTATCATGCCTTTTAAGGACTGTATATGTTCCAACGCGATCACTGCTATTTTTCAAAATTCCAGGAGATTTAGGCAAAATCATCTTAATCTTTCTTTGTAGGATAATTCCATGTCCCTGCCTCCAACAATCTACCCCCTATCATTGGCATCAACCCATTAAACCATCTTGCACTTGTTCTACGACAACTATTGTGTACCCTTCCTCTGAAAGGATTCGAGACTTCAAATCAAGAGAATAAAGAGTGATTTATTGTCATATATGCCAAAATGGAACTTACAGCAGCGCAACTTAGTACTCTGTAAACATGACAATCAACAGCAAAAAAAGTTCAGTCATATTTTAAGAAATAAACAACAATAGTGTAAAGACAAAAACAGTTTACAAACAGAACCTTTTTGGTTGTTTATTGTGTTTACAGATTACTATGTTCACATAGACAGGCACAAAAAGCTGGAGTAACTCAGCGGGACAGGCAGCATTTCTGGAGAGAAGGAATGGGTGACGTTTCGGGTCGAGACCCTTCTTCAGACTGGATAGGGATAAGGGAAACGAGAGATATCAACAGTGATGTGGGGAGGATAAAGAACAATGAATGAAAGATATACAAAAAGAAACAGGCCATTGTAAGCTGTTTGTAGGGTGAAAATGAGAAGCTAGTGTGACTTGGGGGTGTGGGGGGGAATAGAGAGGGAATGCCGGGGCTACCTGAAGTGAGAGAGAAATCAATATTCAGCTGTAAGTTGCCCAAGCAAAATATGGGATGCTGGTCCTCCAATTTACATTTAGCCTCACTCTGACAATGGAGTAGACCGAGGGCAGAAAGGTCTGTGCCGGAATGGGAAGGAGAATAAAAGTGTCCAGCAACCAGGAGATCAGGTTGGTTCACACGGATAAGAGTCCACATCTTGAACAACAGATACAGTAGATGAGGTTGGAGAAGGTGCAAGTGAAACTCTGCCTAACCTGAAAGGACTGTTGGGGTCCCTGGACAGGGTTGAGGGATAGCGACAGGTGTTGCATCTTCTGCAGTTGCAGGGGAAAGTACCTGAATGACCAGTGCATAACGGGATATAGATTTAATGCAAACCAGTGGAATTAGTATAGATAGGCATGATGGTCAATATGGACCTGCTGGGCAGAAAGGCCTGTTTGTATGCTGTAGAGCTTTATAACACTGCTATACTTAAAGAAGGACCAGCACCTTTCAAGGGCAATAAAGAATGGAATTAAACGTGGGCCTTGTCAGCAATGCCTACATTCTATTTATGGGGGGAAAAGGTATAAACAATATAAGGTGATATGGAAAATCAATTTCACACTTCTTTTCAATGCTTTGAGCAAGATGAAGATTATTAACAGAGTAGACTACTCTTAGAATATGTACAATGTGGTTTCATGCAAAATAAGACATCAATTATGTCCAAGCAATATGACTCACCCCCAAACGGTAAGAGCATAAGGAAATAGTGCAATGCATTTCAGTTGCCGCATCTACGGCCCTGTGACTTCTCAAAACAAGACTGCCAGTGTAGATCCCAATAAAAGCAGTGTTGTTTTGAATCCAATATATCCTGTACAAACTCATTTTGCATGTGCACTTCAAAACCACGGCAGAATAGTCTGGAAAACCTTTGAAACCAGGTCCTGAGGGTGAAAAGACATTCTCTGTCCCAGCCTGCGCCTTTTTTAAAAAAATTGAATCTCATAAAACTAAAGCAGGTTTTTAGTACAATTTATCACTTAAATGTGCAAATTGTTTCTAACTTCTGCTGACAGGCCACAGATGGACAGGGCAATGAGTTTTTTTAGACCTTTCAATCGTAGAACCAGAGGATGGATATAGAATTAAAATGAACCTGCCAAGGTATAATAGATAAATGGACAAGTAAATAAAAAATAGATCAGCTTGAGAAAGATCAGCTAGTACATTCTTGCCTGGTCCATGAAACTCCATAACTGAATTTTTCATTTAACTGGATTAAGTATCCTAATTATTTCAGAAAAAAAGCATTCAAGCCTATTTTCTAGATTGACAGAATGTAATTATATAATTTACCTCATAAGTGTGACGAGAGTTTAAAAAGATGTGTCCCATGTCAATCAGGTCAAAATTCAGAAGCAGCTTGGGGCCCATACCTTCAGCCTTGATACGGAGAGGCAAGCGAGTCTGCCGACCTGGAGGACCAAAGCATCAATGTGTGTCCATTTTTAATTTTACCAGATTTATCTAACAGCATGTGTATAAGCAGTGGCAAGCAGCATTAGTGATAGCTTGTTTTCATTGATCATTTTTGTAATCTCAGTGAACTGTGGTAGTTCACACACTGAACCATCTGATGTCTGCAGGGAACAACACCTCCTTAAAGAGCACCATCACTCTGCCTCATAAAGGGCTATAAGTTCCACACATAACCTGGCTGAAATTCGCAGCCTGGACTGGACACACTCTACACTCAACAGACCTAATGAACACTGCTCTTTCCCAATGACAACAGGCACTTGGCTGAGTACAGAAAACACAATCTATAATCTTGTAATTAAAATGAACCTGCCAATTACAGATCTATGAAAAACAGATTGGCTTGGACCATAATGTTTTTTCTTCTAATTTAAATAATATATTATTGTAATGAAGTCACAGGCTCTAACCTTTTAGGAAACCTGAACTGCTGTCTGTGTGGAGTTTCCCTGTTCTTTCTGTGACCAAGCAGGTTTCTGCCTTGGTGCTCTGGTTTACTCCCACAAAATTGTGTGAGTCTGGAGGTTAATTGACCACTCTAATCACCCCAGAAATGGTGTAATTTGGAGGGGAGTTGATGGGAACATGAGGAGAATAAAATGTGTTAGGGTAGAATTGATATATAAATATGTTCAATGGTTACGATGGTCTCAGTAGGACAAAGGGCCTGTTTCCATGCTATATCTCTGTGACTCAATGAAAATTGAATAAGTTTCAACTGCTGTAGTGCCAGCTTGGGAAAATTTGACCATCTGCCTAACAATTCGAACATGAGGAAGAGTCTGAGCTTTCATTGTGGACAACCAAGTCAGTTTTCTTCTAGAGTCATGAAATATCGATTTCTAGTGACATCACACAACTCATGATGTATCACGTGAAACTACTGAATGAATTGCCAACTCTGACATTGAAGTTTTGCCAATCAAACATGCATGTAGCTGACAGTTTAGCAGGAGTGATAGAAGGTTCCTACTATCGTTATGGCATGAATAGTACTCTCAACAGCACCCAATATTCATCTCACCAGTATGACAACCTTTCCCAATGGCACACCTTGAGCCATGTAGGAGCTATTAGACACTGATACTATTTAATGCTTGGAACTTAGATGTCAATTTCATGTACGGCTGGGTAATAGGGGCACCATATTGAGCCACTAATCATCGTGAACAATGCCCAGTCCACCCTGGGCACAGCTCTCTCCACCATCAAAAGCATCGACAAGAGGAGCTTCTCCAAGAAAGGACCGGCATGTTCCAGTACGGAGGAGGGATAAGGATGACAAAGTAAGGGAACATAATATGAACCCGATTAACTGAATCAAACTCGATGAACATGGTTCAAATACATTGTGTATGGTAAAACAGAACAAAATACCGAAGCACAGTCAAAATTCTTGAAGGCAGAGGAAAAAGCAAGCAAACAACCATCCTCATACTTGATATTAGAGATTCAGACTAGAAATTGCGATGAGAGAAGAACGTTAAGACATTTATCTGCAGTGGTGGAAGATGTGTGCTCAGCAAGGGAATGAGCTAGTAAGGTAGAGTCAAGAGCCAGGTGACAAAACAGGATGGGCCAGAAGTAGGGCAAGGCAAATTAAGCTTAATATTCAGTAGAGCAAAGGTGTAAAGCAGTGGGGCACAGTCATTACAGTGGAATAATTAACATGCAATATTCTATACCTGTGACATCACAGTAGATTGTCCACTGAAATATCTTCGCTTCCTTTGGTTTGTAGATTATACTTATTTCATTTGATGAATTGGGCCAGATATCTCCTTCCTGATGAAAAAAACAAAAAGTATAGCCAGTTATATTGTCAGGAGACAAATAGGAACATTCAAGTAGGTATGGTGGAGGATGAGATGGATGTTTGATTAACGAACCAGGAAGTCATGAGAGAGGGGAACAGAGAGGGGATGTGACTTGCAATAGCAATCATAGTTATAATAAATGACCTATTAATACAAAACAACCTTATCTAATGAGAATAGGGCATACTCAGAATCCTGACTAATGAAGGCCAATGTACTAAAAGTCTTCTTGACCACCCTATACCACTTTCAGGTAACTTTGTACATGCACTCCTAGATCTCTCAGTTCTATAACACTCCCCATGTCCTTGCCATTCACTGTGAATGTACTGCCCTAGTTTGACTTTCCGTAATGCAACACCTTGCACTTATCTGTATTAAACTACCATACATACCTCAGCCCACTTGCCCAGCTGATCAAGATCCTACTATTTTTTTTTTAAACTATCCTCGCTATCTATGATAACACCGACTTTAATTTCATCAGCAAACTTACTAATCATGTCAGTATATTCTCATTTAAATCAATAATAATCACAAATAGCAAAGGGCCTAACACCAATTAGTGATGCACCTCACTAGTCACAGGCTCCAGTCTGAAAAACAACCTTCTACCATCACCTTCTACTTCCTTCCATGAAGACAATTATCTATCCAATTCACTAGCTTTCCTTGGATAACATCTGTGGATTTACCCTCATCAACCTTTGTGGTTATTTCTTTCGGAAAAAAATCAAGTAGATTTGTAAAATATCTAGCATGTACAAAACCGTGCTGACTATCTCCAATTATCCCTGTCTATCCCTCAGAATCCTCTCCAGTAACTTGCCTACAGCAGATGTTAGGCCCACTGGTTCATACATAGTTCCCAAAGTTTTACTTGTAACCTTCTAAAATGGAGGCACAACATAGCCATCTTCCAGTCTTCTGGACAGAGGTGGATCTACTATGAAGCTAATGAAGCTTATGCTTCAGGGCCCCTAATCCAGGAGGGGCCCCAGAAGCACATTCTTCTGATTTAAAATCCGCAGCCCCTCCCACGGGCTCTCTCGGGCAATGCGCCTGCGCCGCTCTCCGTGCCGGTGGGCGGGGGTCAGGCCCGACGTCAACGTCAGTGTGCGTACGCCCCTTCCCTCCCACCGGCTCTCTCGGGCAATGCGAGAGACATAGACATAGACAGAGACAGAGACAGAGACAGAGACAGAGACAGAGACAGAGACATAGACATAGACATAGACAGAGACAGAGACAGAGACAGAGACACACACATTTAAAAGTATACTAGACTAAGTGGGACCCGTTGGGTCCCATATTCACATAGGGGGGCCGGTCCCCCAACGCAATATTCCACCTCTCCACCAATTCCAATATTGGTGGCCAGTGGGGGGGGGGGGGGGGGAGGTTTGCTGGAGCGCTGGTATGGGTGTTGTTGGCTGTAGGGACTACTGTTCTCCAGAGGGCTAGTATGGACATTGTGGGCCAAATGGATTCTTGGGTTGGCAGCTCAGTCCTTCAAGCCTGATGTGCTGGCAGCTCAATCACGGCTGGTGGGCTGGCAGTTGACTCACGGCTATTCCACGGCTATTCCATTTCAAGCAGAGTACAAGGCCACCAAATTCAAATCCATTTTCCTACCATTTCAAGCTGGGTGCAAGGCCACCGAATTCAAGTGCAGTTTCTTACCTCTTCAAGCAGGGTGCAAGTCCACCAAATTCAAGTGCAGTTTCATACCATTTCAAGGAGGGTGCAAGGCCGCCAAATTCAAATGCAGTTTCATACCATTTCATGCAGGGTGCAACTGCACCACATTCAAATGCAGTTTCATACTATTTCAATTAGGGTAAAACCACCATAAAAACCACCATAAAACCACACAATACACTACACTCACAGTTCAGTAGACCTTCAGCGTGTTCAGTTGATTCACAGCTCAGACAGAGTCGTGACCTCTCCCTCCCCCATCATGCAGAGAATGAGCCACACCCACACTTCCGGGTTTTATAATCCCTCCGCCTCCCACTGGAATAGCTGTGGCCTTCATGGCGTGATTGACAGGAGATTGATTCGCAACATTTTTAAAAACTAATTGTTTTTCATTGATGGGAAGAATCCTCCGCACCTGATGAGCGGAGGGGGACTGAGTAAGATGGCCAAAAATCACAGCCGTGAGTAGTAGCGTTTTATCTAAAATCAATATAGTGCAAACAGGAAGTTGTCAAGTTTAGACAAACAACCATCTGCAGTGCCTTTTCACTTCAACCCAAAACCCCCAAGCAACTCTTTGCAGTGCCTTTTCACTTCAACCCAAACCCCCCAAACAACCATTTACATGCAGTGCCTTTTTACTTCAACCTAAACCCCCCAAACAACCATTTGCATGCAGTGCCTTTTTACTTCAACCCAACCCCCCCAAACAACCATTTGCATGCAGTGCCTTTTACTTAAAAACAACCATATTTTCATTTTCAAACCACATTAAGGGCACTCACAGTTGAGTAGACACGTGTTCAGTGTTATTCAGAGCTCAGAGAGACGTGACCCTCTGGCATCCTCATGCAGAGACTGAGTGAGGCACCCCACTTCCGGGTTTTATAGTCCTTCCCCCCTCCCACCAGCAGTTGCAGCAGAGAGAATGGCAATTAAAAAAAAAACATTAATATCTTTCTCATCAATCGGAAACATTCTCTGGCCCAGGCAAGCGGAGGGAGGCTCTGAGTGAGGTGGCCAAAAATTATGGCCGTAGGTGGCGGCGTTCTCTCGGAAATCAAAGCACAGCAAGCCAAAAGCGGTCAAGATCTTACAGATAGATAGATAGATAGATTAGATAGATAGATTAGATAGATTAGATAGATTAGATAGATTAGATAGATTAGATAGATTAGATAGATAGATATGATAGATGATATGATTATTAAGGGTTTGGACATGGTAGAGGCAGGAAACATGTTTCCAATGCAGGTAGAGTCCAGAACCAGGGTCCACAGGTTAAGAATAAGGGGTAGGCCATTTAGAACGAAGATGAGAAAATACTTTATCACACAGAGAGTTGTGAATAGGCAATGGATGCAAGATTAGGCCATTCGGCCCTTCAAGCCAACCATTCAATATGAACATGGCTGATCATCAACAATCAGTACCCCATTCCTGCCTTCTCCCCATATCCCCTGACTCCACTATCTTCAAGAGTGGAGTGGCAGGGGAGGCCAATTCTCTGGAGGCTTTCAAGTAAAAGATAGATAGAGCTCTTAAAGATAGCAGAATCAAGGGATATGAGGAGAAGGGGGTACTGATTGTGGATGATCATAGAAATGCCTATTGTCTATTTCATGAAATATATATATTTTGGGGGTTATTTTACTGCTTATATGTACGAAAAATTTGAAACTTCTGTTATGTAAACTACTAGCAGAAAGCTTGAGAACCACTCTGAATTTATAGAAAATGCAGGAGCTTCAATGCCGGGACCCGAGACAACCTGTCGTGGAACAACCTCATTTATGGTTGCGAAGGGGCCCCCATAACAGTTCAAGCTTCAGGGCCACAACAATGTAGATCCGCCACTGCTTTTGGCCCTCATCCGTGTCTAATAAAGATTTATTTATCTCAGACAGCTGCCTGCAATTTCTTCCCTGGCTTCCCTACAGTGTCCTCTGATCAGGCCCGGGAGATTTGTCTACCATCATACGCCTTAAGAAATCCTGCACCTCCTCGACCATAATAACAACTGTCCTCAATACATCTCTATTAACTGTCCAAAATTCCCCACTCTTCATGTCTTTTTCGATAGTCAGAGGAGAAATAGTCAGTGAGGACCTCGCCCATCTCCTGTGCAGAACAAATATGACCACATCCACTGCCCACATATGCGTGATTATCTCTGCAATCCAATCCTACCACTAACCAATGGTTCAATGGACAAGGTATCATCAGACAGCAGCATCTTGTCATCCTGCGCCATTCGGCTACGATTCAGAAAGGTACGGGAAAGGATGGAAATGCGTTCACGTAGTGCAGGATCTCCAGCGCACTCCTTCAAAAAAAAATCTGTCTCTTCCTCTTCCTCACTCTTTAAGTCTGAAAAGAATCTAACAAAAAAATCAAGATTAGGTGAGGTGCAGATCCTAAAGCTCAAATCACAAACATGGACAGGATTGAGTGCTCTACACATATATCACATCCATCATCCATGAAATGTCTTCTCTTAGAAACTGACAGTAATAAAAATAAGAATGGCTGAAAATACACAATGTATTAAAAGGACACGCTGACTCACCTGAGTGGAACTCTACACCTGCCAATTGTTTTCTCTTCTGGCAATTATGAGCCTTTTATTTTCTGTATTTATTACAAATATCACCATTACATATTCTTGCATGATTGCAACATCACAGTGTAATTGAAGCAAAATATGAAACTCTTTACTGATATGCAAATCAGGCAGGATCTTATGGCAAGCAGAAGACACCTTATAAATTACCATTTGTTGGTGCATAATTTGAACTGTTCAATTGATTTCAGAATAATGGCATTCCTTGGTGAGGATTGTGAAACCTCTGCATTTGCACATTCATTGCCCATTAAAGTTCAAAATAAAGAAAACATTTAGAATAATTCATGCATTTGCTTTTAATTATGTGATATTTGTCAATCCCTTGCAATGTTTCTCTGCCCCAGAAAATTTGCTATTTAAATTCTCATGTCTTCAGGTGGGGAATTTTAGTTGAGACAGGCCAAGGCCACGGATGTCCCATTCCTTTCACCATCAAACATCAAACATCATGCATATGAAAAAAGTACTGAACTAAAGAATACAGGCAAAAATCCAACAAACCCAACTGGGTGAAAAGAAGGAAGCTCGAGAAAAAATATCCACGGGTGGAATGAAGCAGATGAAGTAATCAGAACAAAATATCAAAGGGAGAAATGAGAGATTAGGACAAAGAAAGATGATCTTGAAGTGGGCCACATCTTGTAATGATTGGCAAGCTGCGCAAGCCAAGACATTAGTTTAGTTTAGAGGTACAACGTGGAAGCTGGACCTTCAGTCCACTGAGTCCATGCTGACCAACCATCACCCACTCACTAGTTCTATCCTATACACCGAGGACAATTTACAGAAGCCAGTTAACCTACAAACCTATATGTCTTTGGAATGTGGGAAGAAACCAGATCAGCCGAGAAAACCCACGTGTCACAAAGAGAATGTACAGATTCTGAACAGACAGCACCCGTAATCAGGATCGAACCTGGTAAAGCAGCAACTCTACCACTGCACCACTGTGCCGCCCTGTCATGTTGCGTTTGGTGTCATATCTCCAAGTGCAGCGCGACACAGGTAAATTGAACATTGGCACCACAGACATACTACACACAAACTCACACAACACACAAAAACAAATTATATGTAAATTATATATAAATTACACAAATTATACGTAATACTAAATAACAGTGCAGCACTCATTGTCACACGGCATGAGGAGCACAGTCTTCTTTCAGTGCCCTTCAGACTTCCAAGGTTCATCCAGCTGTTGAATGGCCTTTATACATGCCACATCAAATGGTTGTTGCACTCGGGATGTAGCCCTCTGTCTTCATACCAGTTTATCTACTTGCTAATATCTCCTGTCAATTTCCAAGTCAGATCCATTTGTCATGTTTTGAATAAATATCCTTCCGCCCTGCAACTAGCATGTCATTCTACCAGGCTCTCCAACTCTGCCATATCTGTTCCGATGACAAGACTTTCCATGGAAGAGCCATAAAGATGGCTTATTTTTCCCTTTCCCAAGGCTTTTCCTCGTGCATAGTTGAAATGGATCTCAAAATGCATGTTCCACACATCTGTTCTGCTCCCAATCACAATAAGATTAGGGTTTCCACTGTCCATGCTTTGGCTCCCACTTGCCCCCTCCATTATCAGAGTGAGGTCTCGACAATGATTTAAAAGAGGGGGCTGTAGAGATATCATACGCATCAATTACAATTATCCTGATTAGACAATATGGCACAGTGGTACAACAATTAGTAATGCTGCTACCATAACCCAGTGATCCATGTTTGAACTGACCAGGTGTTGTCTGTGTGGAGTTTGCATGTTCTCGCTGTGACCTCATGGGGTTTCTGCAGGTCCTCCACTTCCCGTCGTGGCGGCCCAGCTCGAGGGAGGTACGGCACTCACGTGAGGGCGATCCGGCTCGGGGCTGGAACGGCGCTCCGGTGGCTGGGACGGCGTTCTGGCGGCGGTGACCTGAGTCCGGGGTTCAGCCGCGGGCCAGCGGCTGCGTCTGCTGGACTGGAGGGCGGCAGCTTCGACCACCCCGGGCCGCGGTGTTTGAGCCGGCCCGTTTGCGGGGTTCGGTGAGCCGCGGGACTGTTTGTACCATCGCCCGGTGGGGTATCGCCTCAGCGCAGAGGGAGAAGAGGTGGGAAGAGACTGCAGCCCAAAGATTTTTGCCTCCACCACAGTGAGGAGGTGCTTGGAGGACTCACTGTGGTGGATGTTAATATGTGTTTATTGTTGTTTATTATTGTATGTATGACTGCGGACACGAAATTTCGTTCAGACCGTAAGGTCTGAATGACAATAAAGGAAATTCTAATTCTAATTCTAATTATTGGCTACTGTAAGTTATCTTCAGTATAGATCATTGGTAGATGAATCAATGGGGAATTGGTGCTCAGGTAAGAGAGAATAAGTTACAGCGTGAATAAATGGGTGGGATTACTCTGAGAAATGGCACAGACTCAGTAGCCTCCTTCCATGTTATAAAAAGTATGCTAAAGAATATGATTTACCATATGTGGTAAGAGGATGTGGAGGTGGCAGTGGAGAAAGATGAAGACAATTTAAACAATGATGAACAAACCATGCCTACACAACCAAGCACCAGCTTACATATTGGCATCGCAATGACAGTAGAGGCGAGAAATAGAGAACCTGTTTCACAGAAAGAGACATCTCGCATTAACGAGATGCAACTTGGCAAGAGGGAAGAACAGGTTGATGTGCCAGCTCACCAGATGGAGAATGTAAACATCAGTAATGACAGAGGATTCAGATGAACCCTATAATAAGGAAGCATATGTGAGAAGTCTCGAGTAGATGTCAGAAGTGGCAAGGAGCATGGACCATTTAATCGTTACATGCAGCCAGGGATGCATCATTTCCAATATCTGCCACATGCATTGGCTGTGCTTTATAGATATTAAATTTTACATTGTAGTCGGATACTCTTATTAATTCGCACAGAGCTCCACATAAAATAAACTTAAAATGATGAATAATGCAGACAGGGCAGGAAATAAAACAGGAATAGGGGAATAATTAAAAAGTAACAATCTTTTTTAAATAGTAACATTCTAGGAAGAATGCTGAAAAGGAAGATGATGCTGGAAAGGAATACCATAAATAGTTACGACAAGGTGATCCTGTGGGTTGAGAGCAGAAGATGCACACTAGGCATGTCCCTGGAGTTGATAATTAAACAAGGACAGAGAATGTGGATCATAATATTGATATACAAAAAACGATTCCATAGGCTCACTTGAGATCTTCTGTCAAGAGTACGAGCAGCAACATGCGACCCAGGCTGGGATATCTTGAATTTTGGAAGCTGCAATAACCCTGCAGCACAACTTATTTTGTAAACTTTCTAGTTTTATTTCAGATCCACAACAAGTTCAATATCTTCCTTTCGAAATATTTGTCCTTACCTAAGTTTCTGCTGCTCCTCCTCTTCTGAAGTTGCAAAAGCTTTCCACTGGAAGTGTACAATTATATTGCTTCTGTTGCAAATGGACACAATTCTCTGGTTGGCCAATGATATGTAGGTTTTCTCTATCGTTACTGAGCTTTTATCCAACCTCACGTTTACATCCACTGCAGCTCCGTACAGATCGACAAAGATGTTTTCGTCTGAAATGGAGCATAATGAACATTTGAATTTTTTTTAAACAATAGACCCATTTCTCCTCTATTTTACTGTGTTTCGATTCACAAACAATGAAGTGCAATCGCTGTTTTGTTAGGAACTCCAATTGATGTGCAGCAATGTCCCAGTGCAGCAATCCAATCTTGCTAAAATCAGTTTCTGAGATCACAAAAGGAGCAAAATGATTTATTTTTAATCCCTATAACAATAAAGAGAATAAGGATGAAGGTCAGGAAGTGCGTATAACATTGCAATATAGAACATAGAACAGTATAACACAGGAATGGGACCTTCAGTTCACCATGTTTATGTCGAACATGATGCCAAGTTAAACGGATCTCATTTAATTCTACATGATCCATATCCCAAAAGGACACAAGGTGCTGGAGTAACTCCGTGGATCAGGCACCTTTGCTCACAGGGACGACCCCAGGAAGCAGCACTTACTACAATGCAAGCACCACTCTCCAAGCTGCAGGAGAGTGTAGGCAAGAAATAAGTGCACACTCCAATGGTGACAGTTGGCAGAAGAATCTACACAGGCTGTCGAAGAACAATTGCACAAGGAAATTTCTGATAGGAGGTTACTACGAAGGCAACTCTCTGAATGTCTGCATTATAACCAAATATTCCCGCCACCTCAGAATTAAACAAAAACTGATGGTTCCCCAAGATGATAGGTTAGCCTTATATTTATTTCAACAGCAGTGAATAGGTGTTATATATGGTACATTCCATCATGGAAAGGTAGAAAGGTCACCTTGTGTGAGTTTATACTTTAGGTTTTCTGAGGTCACATAGTGAGCAAGGACTACCTTGTACAAGGGATACCCACATAGACATTGCTTTCCCAACAAGCATTAGAATAAAGGATATACACTTTGAAGCCTGAGTGGAAGAGGAGTAAGGTGGCACCCCTTTAGTACTATGTCTTTTGGTTTCATTAGTTATTTCTCAGCAGATTAAAATGGAACCACTTCACAACATGCAGGATGCTAAGCATTATATATTGTGGGGGTAATTTGTAGAAATCACCAGGTGCTGTGGGGTCACAGTTTCTTTACCTTGAGTAAACTAAAGGTTGCTTTGCAGAGCAAATGTAGCATTCTTTCTATGAATGCAGGAAAAAATGTGGGCGCCTCGGGGGCGACACAGAGGCACAGCTGGCAGAGTTGTGGCCTCATAGTGCTGGAGACCCAGGAAGGTAAAGAAGCCTCCATGCTCAAGAACAGCGTATCCCATCAACCATCAGATTTTTGAACCCACCCTGCACAACCTTAACCACAACCCGACCTCATCACTGAAACACAACGGACTTTGCACTACTCTGGTTGCTTGACATATTTTGGTTTTTGCATTGTCACAACCTGGTTTACTTAGAATAACCAATAATTCATTGCATATATATTTTTATTGTTGCATTTAACAGCCCTGTAAAGCTGCAGCAAATGAGAACTTGATTATTCCAGTTCATATCCAGTGCATATGACAAATAAACACTCAGATCTGTCTTGAACAAGTAGACTGTTGGACTATATTACAAGAATAGAGTACAAGAACAAAGAAGTCTTATTCATTCAAATGTGTTTGAATCAATGCTGTGAGTATTCAGAGTTAGAGTCAGAGTCAGATTTAAACTGCATAGAAACATGTTCTCGACCACCATGTCTATGCCAATCACCATGCGTTTTATACTAATCCCACTTACCTGCATTGATCCACATCTCTCTGTGCCGTAAATAAAGACACAAGGTGCTGGAGTAACTCAGCAGGTTAGGCAGCGTCTTTGGAGAATATAAAGAGAGAGGATCTTCCCTACAAACTGTATCTCCGATAATTTTTCAAATGCAACTTTTCCACCGGAATCCTTGCAAAGAACATTATATAAGGTATCTGCACATAATGAAACACTGACTGAAACCTTCCAACTGCTACAGTAACAATTTAATCATCACAAAAGGACTGGTTGCTGATGATTGTCAAGGTTACTGCAGGAATGAAATTTTATGCCTCCATTTTTGCCGCATTCCTACAAGAAGAATAAAGCTGTATACTGTATGCTACATGCATAGTCATTAGGACCTTATCTAACCACAATAAGACTTCCTTACTCCTATAGTCCAACTTCCTTGAGAAAAAAACAAAATGCTGGAGGAACACAGGGAACTAGGTAGCATCAGTGGAGGGAATGGACGTGACGTTTTGGGTCATAACTTTCTTCAGACCGAGTTCCTCCAGCACTTTATGTATTGCTCAAGATTCCAGCATCTGCAGTTCCTTCTGTCCCCTTGAGACCATCTGCCCTCTTGACGACCCTGTACACTAGTCTTCAGCGAATTCTGCACAAACACCTCAAGATCCTTTGGAATATTAACACCACCTAATTCCTCACTTTTGACTAATACCTTGCTTTGGTGTTATTTGCACCAGAGTGGATAACTTTGCTCTTACCACATAATCTAACATATCTGCCATGTTGTTGCCCACTCACTCAGCTTGTTCATTTCCTCCTTAAACCTCTGTGTAGAAAGGGATCCGAGCAAAATGGCGCCTGCCGGCGGCGAATTTTGCAGAGCACCAGGACCTAAAAGACTTAAATACAACCCGACCCGACTGAGGAACAGAGGTACTGTACCTGGAAACCCCGGGATTACCTCAAGAGCCGACAGGCTGGATCTCCCAGGAACAATGAAGCTGGAGCTGCCGACTTTGAGGGAACCCCCTTTCATTACGGAGCTGGAGCTGCCGTCTGTGAAGGAATCCCCGTCCCAGCGCAGGTTCGCAGAAACAGCAGGTACAGTAAACACAGTACCTGGAAACAAAGGGGAAGCCTCTATGGTGTCTGGAAACGTGGCCAACGGGCAGGACTTCAGGTCAGACTGAAGCGCAGGGGTCTGATGATAGAGTGGTCTACAAGAAGTCCAGATGCGACCTTGGTAAGACTTCTGCTCCAAACTGGAGGATGAGACAGGTTCCGCAGCTGTGGCGGGGCCTGAAGGCGAAATCAGGAGGCAGCTCGAATGTTGGCGAAACATCATTCCCTGATGAGCTCAATGCGTTTTACGCACGTTTGATAGGGAGAACACCGATGTGCCTTCCCGAGCCCCCATTCGCTGTGATGGCATCTCAGTCACAGAGGCCGACGTCAGGAAATCCTTCAGAGGGGTGGACCCTTGAAAAGCGCCTGGACCTGTTGGTATACCTGGTCGTGTTCTAATAACCTGTGTGGACCAACTAGCTGGAGTTTTTACGGACATTTTCAACCTCTCACTTCTGAGGTCTGAGGTTCCCACCTGCTTCAAAAGGGCATCAATTATACCAATGCCCAAGAAGAGAATAGGTGGTGTTGTGGATAATGAAGTAGATTTTCAAAGTCTACAGAGAGATTTATGCCAGTTGGAAGAGTGGGCTGAAAGATGGCAGATGGAGTTTAATGCTGATAAGTGTGAGGTGCTACATCTTGGCAGGACAAATCAAAATAGGACGTACATGGTAAATTGTACGGAATTGAAGAATGCAGGTGAACAGAGGGATCTGGGAATAACTGTGCACAGTTCCCTGAAAGTGGAATCTCATGTAGATAGGGTGGTAAAGAAAGCTTTTGGTGTGCTGGCCTTTATAAATCAGAGCATTGAGTATAGAAGTTGGGATGTAATGTTAAAATTGTACAAGGCATTGGTGAGGCCAATTTCGGAGTATGGTGTGCAATTTTGGTCGCCTAATTATGGGAAGGATGTCAACAAAATAGAGAGAGTACAGAGGAGATTTACTAGAATGTTGCCTGGGTTTCAGCAACTAAGTTACAGAGAAAGGTTGAACAAGTTAGGGCTTTATTCTTTGGAGCGCAGAAGGTTAAGGGGGGACTTGATAGAGGTCTTTAAAATGATGAGAGGGATAGACAGAGTTGACGTGGATAAGCTTTTCCCACTGAGAGTAGGGAAGATTAAAACAAGGGGACATGACTTGAGAATTAAGGGACAGAAGTTTAGGGGTAACATGAGGGGGAACTTCTTTACTCAGAGAGTAGTGGCTGTGTGGAATGAGCTTCCAGTGAAGGTGGTGGAGGCAGGTTCGTTTTTATCAATTAAAAATAAATTGGATAGTTATATGGATGGGAAAGGTATGGAGGGTTATGGTCTGAACGCAGGTGTATGGGACTAGGGGAGAATACGTGTTTGGCACGGACTAGAAGGGTCGAGATGGCCTGTTTCCGTGCTGTAATTGTTATATGGTTATAAGAGTAAGGTGACGTGCCTCATTGACTATTGACCTGTGGCACTAATGCCTGTGGTGATGAAGTGCTTTGAGAGGTTGATCATGGCGCAAATCAACTCCTACCTCGACAAAAACCTGGACCCACTGCAGTTCGCTTACCGCCACAACAGATCAACGGTGGATGCAATCTCGCTGGCCCTCCACTCCGCTCTGGACCACTTGGACAACAAAAACTCATATGTCAGGCTGTTATTCATTGATTACAGCTCGGCATTTAATACAATAATCCGCACCAAGCTGGTAACAAAACTCGCAGAACAGGGTCTCTGCGCATCCCTCTTGAATTGGATCCTCGACTTCCTCATACTCAGGAGACCACAGTCTTTTCGTGAAAATGTGTCAGACTCGATAACAATCAGCATGGGAGCACCTCAAGGCTGCATGCTAGACCCCCTGCTGTACTCACTCTATACTCATGACTGCGTAGCCAGTCATAGTGCGAACTCCATCATCAAGTTTGCTGACGAAACCACTGTTGTGGGATGTATCACTGATGGGGATGAGTCAGAGTATAGAAGAGAGATCGAGCAACTGTCCATATTGTGCCAGCACCATTAATCCTTCCTTGCTACCTTCAGGTAGAAGGTACAGGAGCCAGAAGACTGCAACGACCAGATTCAGGAATAGCTACTTCCCCACAGCCATCAGGCTATTAAACGTGGCTCGGACAAAACTTTGAACATTAATAGTCCGTTATCTGTTATTTGCATTTTATCGGTTTATTTATTCATGTGTGCATATATTTATATAATGGTATGTGGACACACTGATCTGTTTTGTAGTCAATGCCTACTATGTTCTGTTGTGCAGAAGCAAAACAAGAATTTCATTGTCCTATCAGGGACACATGACAATAAACTCACTTGAACTTGTGCATCTTCTCTGTATTCATAATTCCGCCTAGTTTTATGTCATCAGCAAATCTAGAAATATGGCATTTCTTCACCTCAACCAAATCAGAGAAATAGATCATGAACAGCCAGAGTGAAGCATTAATCTTTCCTTTACCCTACTACTCCGACCCTGAAATCCTGTTCCTCGTGTCAAATAATTAATTCTCAATGCACATTGTGTTTTTACCCCCATTTCCTGTGGTTTAACCTTGTTAACCCATTTTGTTTTGTAGGAAGTTATCAAAAACTTTCTGGGATCCCAATACAATCCACTGACCATCCCTTAACCTACTCATTAAATTCTCAAAGAAAACTAGCAGACTAGTCAAAATGATTTCACTTCATAAATCAAATTGCTTTGGAAAATGTATTTAAATAGAAAATTATAAGGATGGGAAAAGTATGAGTGAAGTGCATTTTAATGGACGGAAACATTTTATGGTCTGTGATCTGAAAATGGGGATTTAGATAAACAGTATAAGTGTAGTACTGTAATACCTTTGATAAGTTTTTCACAGCCCGTGATGCTGTTTGCATAGTGATTAAATAAATTGCCTGACACACAGATAATTTCCCACAGTAACAATCCAAGAACACCATGTGGCATGCCTCAGATGCCTCGACAATATCTTTAATTATCTAAAGATCTTGCCCACAAATCCAGTCACAGTGCCCTACTGAAGGCATGACTCAATATAAGTGATCTATTAAATCTGCCAGTCTCTGAGCATATCTGAATATATGCTGTGCAGCACACAATTTAATGTAACTGATGTATTTAATGTTAGAAATTACAAGACAGTTAGTGCTACATTAGATGCTGAACTAACCTGTATCCAAATGTATCATTAGATCATCGCAATGATCCCCAATACGTTGTGGAATGAATTCCATCGTCACTTGCATGGTCTCCCCAATGTCCAAGTACCCATGGATGGGTGCCACATTGAATGGCCTGTAAGAAATAACAATTAACAAATTGCAAATAATGTAAGGCACAGACTTGCAGATGATTATATGCACATAATAACTATTGTGATTTTACTTTTGTTTAAAAGGTGCAAAGACCACTACTCATAGAAACATAGAAAATAGGTGCAGGAGTATGCCATTCGGCCCTTCGAGCCTGCACCGCCATTCAATATGATCATGACTGATCATCCAACTCAGTATCATGTACCTGCCTTCTCTCCATACCCCCTGATCCCTTTAGCCACAAGGGCCACATTTAACTCCCTCTAAAATATAGCCAATGAACTGGCCTCAACTACCTTCTGTGGCAGAGAGTTCCAGAGATTCACCATTCTCTGTGTGAAAAATGTTTTTCTCATCTTGGTCCTAAAGGATTTCCCCTTTACCCTTAAACTGTGACCCCTTGTCCTGGACTTCCCCAACATCGGGAACAATCTTCCTGCATCTAGCCTGTCCAACCCCTTAAGAATTTTGTAAGTTTCTATAAGATGTTTTCTCCTTGCATCATCTGCTTTGTGCTTCCTTGATAAAATCAACACTGCTCCAATTCTTTTTCTTTTCCTCCTTTAGTTCCTGTCAATCCTGAATTTTTGGTAATTGGAGATATTATAATTCCATTAAATGGTCAATGGTACATTATTGCCATGTGCAAATGCAGTGAAATTTCTTTTTTTGCATATAGTTCCGTATAGTTTTTCCATATCTAAGCACAATCACTGATTCGCAAAGTGTACAGAAATAGTCCGAAATAATACAGAAATGCAAGTGATGCCAAATTTTGGCGCCATTTTAAAAGTCCAATCCGCACTCAAGATTTTATGAGTGTGTCCGATCCAGGCGTGCCCTAGGCTGCTGCAGGGCCTCCGGATACAGGAGTAAAATTACAATATTGCAAGAAGTGCAGGTCATCTTCCTTCTTGGTTTCTTGGTCCTCCAAAATATTCCAAATTGAATTTAAATTGGAGGTGGTGAAGGGAGGGCTTAAGCCAGAAAGGGTTATTGGGAAGAAAGAGCTACTTTAAATTTAGTTGCATCTGGTTGGATAACTATAGTTGGGTGGAGATTATTCCATGCTTTAATTGTGCGGGGGAAGAACGAATTGCAGTATACATCTGTCTTTGTAGCTGGGATCACAAATTGGATCGAATGCCCTCGTCTGCTCCTAATTGGTTTGGGTTTGGTGTAGGTCTTGTAGTCTATGTCGAGCTGACCATTTAACATTTTGTAAAAACAGATCAAACGGTGAGCTTCACGTCTGTCTTGGAGAGGGTTCCACCCCAGAGAATTCAGAAGTTTGGTGACACTCGCTTCTCTCTCATAGGTGTTAGTAACAAATCGCGCTGCCTCCCTTTGGACACGTTCGATGGAAGAAATGTTTTTATTTGTGTATGGGTCCCATGCTGCAAATGAGTAGTCCAAAAGAGGTCTAACGAGGGTGAAGTATAGCTTCTCCTTGACAGAAGTTGAACAATGATGAAAGTTGCGCCTCAGAAAGTTTAGGACACCTGTTGCTTTCACCGTTACATGATGACTCTGACCATTTCAACGCAGATCATTCTGCAATTTGATGCCAAGATACTTGGTTTGTTTGGATCCTTCAAGGGTGGCACCAAGTATATTGTAAGATGTTTCGCCTGGATTCCTCTTTCTGGTGACACGCATAGTTTCACATTTGGAAGGGTTGAACTGCATGCCCCATTGTTGTGACCACTCAACCATAATATCGAGATCCTTTTGGAGAGCATCTTCAGCATCAGCTGACTTAATTGGAAGGTACAGCAAACAATCATCAGCGAAAAGTCTGGTCGTACTTGAGACTTTTTCATGGATGTCATTTATGTAAAGCAAAAATAGGTGTGGACCAAGTACTGTGCCCTTGGTTTATACTCTCTAGAATTTAGAAGATTGAGAGGGGATCTTATAGAAACTTACAAAATTCTTAAGGGGTTGGACAGGCTAGATGCAGGAAGATTGTTCCCGATGTTAGGGAAGTCCAGGACAAGGGGTCACAGCTTAAGGATAAAGGGGAAATCCTTTAAAACCGAGATGAGAAGAACTTTTTTCACACAGAGAGTGGTGAATCTCTGGAACTCTCTGCCACAGAGGGTAGTTGAGGCCAGTTCATTGGCTATATTTAAGAGGGAGTTGGATGTGGCCCTTGTGGCTAAGGGGATCAGGGGGTATGGAGAGAAGGCAGGTACGGGATACTGAGTTGGATGATCAGCCATGATCATATTGAATGGCGGTGCAGGCTCGAAGGGCCGAATGGCCTACTCCTGCACCTAATTTCTATGTTTCTATGTTTCCATGTATCACTCAACACTGGATGCCAATTGGAGCTCTTTCTGTTCACACACATACGCCGAAGACGTTTTGTCAGGAAACTGGAAATCCATAATTTCGTGTTGGAAAGAATACCATAGAAGTCAAGCTTCCGAAGCCGTCTCTGGTGTTGGATGACATCAAATGCTTTAGAAAAGTCCAGCACAACTAAATCCGTGATGACATACTTGTACATCTGGATCGTCCACAGAACCAACGCCCCTGTCCTCACCCAATCAACTTTATGCCCCAGGGGTGACTCCACCAGCTGACTTTGAGGCCACACGCCTCGCGTCCATTGTCGCCAGCTCCCTTCTCTCCGATCTCTGTTCTTCGGAGGACAAGCAAGAGCCGACTTAGCGGCGTCCCTTCTACAGGCCAGGCGGTTAGCTGGGTCCTTGTGTTTCCGGCCACGCAGCCCACCAGGGCCTTGTGCGCCAGCTGTGCAGCCCACCTGGTCCTTATGCATTTCTTCTGAGGATTTCAAGCACACAGAAGTCGTGCTTCTCTTGAGCTATCCTTCCGTTGAGGTAACCAGTTTATCCCTGCAGACCATTAGCCTTATTCATTATGCTATAAACTTAGATGCACCTTCAATTTAATGTCTCTTGCATTAGTTTTCACTACGCTGCTCAATTGGAAACCTGCACTTCTTGCAATATTTTTAATCATACTCCTGTACTAGGCATTCTGTCCTAAAATTCAATTTTCACTTCCAATGGTTCTTCCCATGAGATGTGACTTCAGTTCAGACTTTTACTTCAGTCAAAGTCAAAAAGTATGGTAACAGGCCTCTTGGTCTAATTCGACAATGCCAATCAAGATGTCCCAATCTATCTAGTCCCATTTGCATGCGTTTGGTCTATATCATTCTAATCCTTTTTGATATTGTACTTGTCAAAATATCATTGAAATATTGCTTTCAACAATATTGATATCAAGGAGGAAATTGGAGGAACAGCACCTCATATTCCGTTTGGGGAGTCTGCACCCCGGGGGCATGAACATCGAATTCTCCCAATTCTGTTAGTCCTTGCTGTCTCCTCCTCTTCCTCAGCCCCCCTGCTGTCTCCTCCCATCCCCCAGCCTTCTGGCTACTCCTCCTTTTCCCTTTCTTGTCCCCACCCACCCCCGCCCCCGATCAGTCTGAAGAAGGGTTTCGGCCCGAAACGTTGCCTATTTCCTTCGCTCCATAGATGCTGCTGCACCCGCTGAGTTTCTCCAGCTTTTGTGTGTAACCTTCGATTCTCCAGCATCTGCAGTTCCCTCTTAAACATATTGATATCAATATTGTTATCAAATATTGCCTCAACTACTTCCTCTGGCAAGTTGTCCCATATATCCACTGTGTGAAAAGGTTATCCCTCAGGTTCCTATTAAATCATTCCCTTCTCAGTTAAACCAATGTTCTCTAGTTCTTGATTTCCCTACCCTTGGAAAAAGACTGTGCGTTCACCCTATCTTTTAGAACAAAGAACATGCAGCACTGGACAAGGCCCTTCAGCCTGCAATGTCCATGCTAAAAATGATGTCAGATTAACCCAATCTCCTCTGCCTGCTCTTGATCCTTATTCCAGGAGTCCCACCATATCTATTTATCCATCTAAAAATATCATAACTACCTCAACCACCACTGATAAATGTTACCCTTTCACATTAAAGCTATGCCCTCCAGTCATAAACATTTCCAGATTGGGGAAAAGCTTCTGACTGTCTATCCTATCTGTGCCTCTCATAATTGTATATACGTCTCATCAGGTCTCCCCTAAACCTCGACACTCCAAGTGTTAGAAATCTATCTAAGACCTTTGCAGAGCCATTAAGGATTACAAGAGGGAATCTACAGCTCCAAGGCAATGTCACAAGACGCCTGTAAATTGTGGCAAGACTATATCAGGCTACAACAGGTCCCTCCCCAATGTGGTCACTATATTCTACACTTGTTTTGAACAGCACGTCAGTGATGGAACATCCAGTTAGCCGCCGGTGCGCATGTACTAACGGTTACTGTGGCAGACGTAAATTCGGCCTTCCTCAGAGTGTATCCATGGAAAGTAACTGACCCGGATGGAGTCCCTGGCCTCATCCTCAGGACCTGTGTAGACTAGCTGGCAGCGGTATGATAGGCATCTTTAACCTCTCACTACCCGATTCTGAAAGCCCCACCAGCTTCAAGATGGTCACTAACATCCCGGTGCCAAAGAAAAATAAGGTAGCATGCCTTAATGACCACTGTCCATGACTGGCATTCATGATCATGTGCTTCGAGAGACTTGTGATGGCACACAATAACTTCAGCTTCCTAGACAAGCTTGATCCACTGCAGTTTGCAAACTGTTGCAACAGGTCCACAGCAGGCGTCCGCACCCTAAACACACCTCTGAAACACCCAGACACAGTAAGGACACCTACATCAGACACCTATTTATAGCTCCAACTTCAACATCATAATCCCATCCAAAATTCCTGGACCTTAGAGTCAGCTTCCCACAGTGTCCGTGTATATATCTGATTAGGCCCAGGAGATTGATCTAGCTTCAAACATTTTAGGACGTCCAGCTGTAACTTGGCTGTAACTGATGTCTCTAGTAGCAATAAGACAGAGCATTTTAAAAGGGATAAGAGTCTAAGGTCAGGCAAAACAGCCTCATTGCCTCTGTCATCCAAGCTTTCCCTAATCCTGTCAGCCTTAACCTTCACTCTAACAGGAACATGCTGTCCCTGATCTCTCACTATCTTGTATTTGAATCCTCGGTTTCAGTATTAGAACAATTAACATCTGCAAAATAATTTGGATTCAGAAATGCTGAATAAGTGGTCAAGTTTGCACATGAATATAAATTACAATGAGCAGATCAAGATATACAAAATATGAAACATAACCGCCCCGTCATTATAGTGGCAAGCCATTGCAAAGCATCCAGAAAAAATTCATTCTGGCCTCTTTTAAGGTTGTCCACTGCAAGCTGGTGGAAGTGTGAGTTGAAACACCACAGTGCCCTCTATAGATACTGGGTTCCAAGTGAACTCGGCATCAATCAAATTGAAAGATTCTACAACTAGCAAGGTGAAACCAGAAAGAAGTGTATATGGTAAATTTAATGCTACATTCTGTACTGGAAGGTATAAACAAGAGAAAATGAAAAACTGGAACAAATGTGGTTGTATTACTTAAACTCCAGAAATGAACACTGCATTCAGTTAATAAAGAATATTTCAGTAGGTTAACTCTCTCTTTTACCAGACATAGTGTCTTTTTCATTTTCTGTTTTAATTATTAATAAAAAACATTACATTTGATTTGTTTAAGCAACATATTTACTTGACTTTCCTGTGATAATTGAAACTCCCAGTAGGTTAGTTAGCAATGTTATGTGGAAAAATAATAGCACTGTTGTTTTTGTCTAAAAATGTAAGTAAAATGTGCAGCCATTTTTTCATAATTCACTAGCACATTCATGAACCTAGCTAGAACCTAGATGAATGCGTCCTGGTGAGGATTCTAGGAATTCCTTCATTCCGAGGAGTAGGGTTGGTAGAGGAAAAATCTGCTCGAATGGTAGACTAATCAAGCCCTTAAAAAGAAAAATCAGCAAATGTGCATCCCCCCAACACCATGCAGTAATGTCAATCTTGGTATAAATGAGACTAAAGATCTGAACTTGCAAAAATGAAAACCTGTACTTTAAAGTGGACTTGGAATGGAGATGGAAATATTGGAATTTCTCTCTGAGGTGTAGTACCTTTTTCCACTATTCACCTGCGTTTCTGCCTGCAGCTCCCTATACGGATGGGAAAAGCACAGAGAGGTACTTGAAACATGTGACAATTGCAGAATCTTTCCAGAACTTGACAATTCCAATGGATCAGGACATTTCTAGATTTAGTATGGCACAGAAATATAGGTCCATCGATCCATATGCCTTTGCGAACATGATGCCAAAATAAACTAATCTCATCTGCCTGCACATGATCCATAACCTTCCATTCCCTGCATATACATGCACCTACCTAAAGGTTGCTTAAATCCCACTCTCGTATCTGTCTCCACCACTAACCCTGGCAGCGGATTCTTGGCATCCACCACCCTCTGCATAAAAGCTTGCCCCGCACATTTCCTTTAACTTTTCCCGTCACACCTTAAAACTATGCCCTCCAGTCTTTGACATTTCTCTCCCGAGTAAAAAGATTGTGATTGTCTCATCATTTTATGTACTTCGATCAGGTCTTCCCTCAACCTACCCAAGTTATAGCTTATACATTGTCTTTTGTTTGGTGAATATTCTCTAAAAGCAAGATCCAATTCTGAAACATTGTAGTATAGACTATTCTTCTTCAGTTTGTGACAACCAAAGCTTCACAATTAACATGGACAGTGATGCACAAACCCACACATAGCAAGGTGATCTCTTCTTTCAAGTGACTGGGCAGCACAATTTCAAGTGCAATACAGATCAGTGATGAAATAAATATTGACATTACTGAAGCAAGTCTTAAAAACATGTGGGGATGGACAGAGACTTCAGCCAGTAAGCACAAATCTACAAACCCAATGTATTGTTAGCTCTGTTGTGAGCACACAGATGAATCCATTCTATAAAGCTGACCCACACTCACGTTGAGACTTTTAGGGAAATTGAAAAGGATAAGATGATAGATTTGTTCCAGATACCGTGCCCTTCACAAAGGCAAGCAGCAGAGACATCCACATTATTTTAATGCAATTAAATATAAGAAAAGAAGTCCTAGTCAGCTTTGAAGTTTTCTGCACTGAACAAATTGAGGAAGCGTACGAGAAGGAAGATTAGAATAAGTGCTTCCAGTGCTACAGCCCATTGATTCAGACTCTTGGGAAAATCTTTATTAAAATGGTTCCATCCAGTAACACTTCATCCACAGTGAGGGCTCGCAGAATATGAGTCAAGGGGAACTGCTGTAGAATAAGCCAACCAGCTCAGATAAACAAAAATGCTGGAGAAACTCAGCGGGTGCAGCAGCATCTATGGAGCGAAGGAAATAGGCAACGTTTCGGGCCAAAACCCTTGGTTTCGGCCCATAATGTTGTCTATTTCCTTAGCTCCATAGATGCTGCTGCACCCGCTGAGTTTCTCCAACATTTTTGTGTACCTTCAATTTTCCAGCATCTGCAGTTCCTTCGTAAACAGCTCAGATAAACATATTGGGTGGCATGGACGAGTTGGGCCAAAGAGCCTATTTCAAAATGCTGTATGAATATTTCTCTATGATATACATTTTCTAAAATAACAGCAGTGTGTTGGAAGAGGAGCACTTTCAAATGTTTTAGGAGTCATATCATAACATTCAAGCTAGGTACACTGAATCTCCAGTAATTATTCGAATCTTTCCTTATACATCAAATATTCATAAAGACAGAGCAACAGCTCTTACTTATTGGTCTGCAGGATGAACTTGGCTGCCCTGTTACCAATGTTCCGAACCAGAAGAGTTTTCTGAGAGTTGTATTTGACTGGACACACTGAAAAGTTGATTTGGTCAGGAAAATCCAAAATAGCACGTGCTCCAATAGCTT
This sequence comes from Leucoraja erinaceus, assembly GCF_028641065.1. Classification (NCBI taxonomy): domain Eukaryota; kingdom Metazoa; phylum Chordata; class Chondrichthyes; order Rajiformes; family Rajidae; genus Leucoraja; species Leucoraja erinaceus. The sequence goes on along the minus strand of NC_073393.1, from coordinate 19,389,236 downwards.
TTACAGGCACCAAAAATTTCTCTCTCTCGGTTATACACATCAATTCATGGAAATAGTCCTGAAAAAAAAGATAGAATGAAGCAGTAGTTAGTGAATTGATTATTTAATTCTTATCCACATGAGGCATAGAATTCAGAAACTGAGTTTAACTCAGAAAACAGGACCAGTAAAATATTTCTCGCTTATTCAAATGAATACAGGTGCACAACCTTTTATCCGAAAGCCTTGGGACCAGACACTTGTCGGATTTCGGACATTTTCGGATTTCAGAATAGAAGATTTTTAGCGTAGATTAGGTAGGTAGCGCGGGCGGCTTGAAAAGTCTGGAGCAGCTGCCTCCTCCCCGGAGACCGGGAGAATCATTGCATAAATGTTAGTCAGTTAGTTTGGAGGGATTTTATGTGGTGGTGGTGGTGTAGGGGTGAAGGGGGAAACTTTAATTCTTAGTCCCCTGCCTACCTGGTCGGCGACTCCCAACCTCGCGGAGCTGGGGGCTCCGTCCGGCCGCGGGCGGCGCCGGTTGTAGCTCCGACCCCGGCAACTCTACCCCTGGCTGCGAGGCGCTCCAAATCCAGCGCGGCCCGCGGCCGGACGTCCCAGCTCCGAGAATGTCGGGAGTCGGCGGCGTCACAGCGCTGGGATACCAGCGGGGAGCGAGCAATGCCTTACCGGGTCGCCGTGCGGCAAGCTCCGGAGCGCTGTGGCCGCCTTCTTCCAACATTCGCGGAGCGTCGCTGGATTTGGAGCCACGGAGCTGGGGGCTCCGTCCGGCCGCGGGCGGCGCCGGTTGGAGCTCCGACCCCGCAACTCTACCCCTGGCTGCGCGGCTCCAATCCAGCGACGCTCCGCGATGTTGTGTGTCGGCGGCCACAGCGCTCCGGAGCTTGCCGCACGGCGACCCGGTAAGGCATTGCCCGCACCCCGCTGGTATCCCAGCGCTGCGACGCCGCCGACTCCCGACATTCGCGGAGCTGGGGCGTCCGGCCGCGGGCCGTGCTGGATTTGGAGCGCCTCGCAGCCAGGGGTAGAGTTGCCGGGGTCGGAGCTACAACCGGCGCCGCCCGCGGCCCCACCGGCCACAGCGCTGCGGAGCTTACTGCACGGCGACCCGGTAAGGCATTGACCGCTCCCCGCCTCTCCGACCAGGTAGGGGACTAAGAATTAAAGTTTACCCCTTCACCCCCCTTCACATAAAAGCCCTCCAAACTAACTGACTAACATTTAAGCAATGATTTACAGATGTTTAAGCGTCTCCCGGTCTCCAGGGAGGAGGCAGCCGCTACAGTAGTACAGACCTGGGTTGACCGTGGGTCGTTTTGGGTCAAGTTTGGCGCCAAACGCGAGCTTTGGTGCGCAGACGACATCTGGAAAAAATGGCCGGTTTTCGGAGCTTTTCGGTATCTGGAACACCGGATAAAAGGTTGTGCACCTGTACTGTCAAATCATCCATATGATGGGCAACAAAAAAAATCTTGGATAAATGAAAACCAGTCTTTAAGAAAGAAATGCTGGAATAAATTGGCAGCACTGCTCTTAGGCTTGATGGAAGTTTTAAACAACATCTTTATATTGTTAATTTATTTGCCACTGTTACTAATGGGAAATATGGAAATTCCAGCAATTAGCTTGATTTACGAATGCATTTGGTTCTTAAAATTAAACTAGATGTTTAATTAATGCCAGAAACATTCTTAGCCAATGTCGATTAATACATAAACTTTAAATTTCAACTTAAATTTTAATGAGAGAAATATGTGCTCCAATTTGAGTAAGTGGTATAAAATTAAGCAAACACTAAAGGGCCTGTCCCACCGCCATCATTTGTGCGCCATTTACGCAAACTGGGAGCGTGTGGGTAGCGTGTGAATAGCGTGTGGGTAACACAGGACGGGCACATGGAGTGGCGTGGAGTTGCGCGCGGTATCGTGCAGCGTGCCAGGATTTCGTGCTGCACGAAATCTTCGCGCGCCACCGGCATGTGGCATAAATGACGGCCAAGTGGGACAGGGTGACGTTTCGGGTTGAGACCCTTCTTCAGACTGAAACATCAACCGTTCCTTCTCTCCAGAGATGCTGCCGGTCCCCCTGAGTTACTCCTGCATTTTGTGTCTATCTTCAATTTAAACCAGCAACTGCAGTTCCTTCCACAGATTAATTTGGTCTGCAGCTTGCTACTTTTCATTCATCTCTTTTTTTGAATAGTGGCATTACATCTGCAGTTTTTCCAATTACTAACACCACTCAAGAAACGGGAACATTTTAGAAAATCACCATATCATAAACTGGGTAAATATCATAAACTGGGTATTCAAATGATGTCACGCACTCCAGACGGCTGTGCAGACACATGATGACGCGCGCAACCATCGTGCGTCAGTCACTACTGGCCTGTCGCGTAAATGACGGCCAAGTGGGACAACCCCTGTAAGCACTGGGTCCGGAACAATGTTTGCACCAGCATCTCAGCCTGTGAAGTCAGCAAGGAAGCCATATAGGATGCGAAGGAAATTATGGAAGAGGGGTCTTCAAGATCTATAGAGCACATCAGCCTCAGCAGCAGCCTCCATTAATTATTCCTAGCATTCTGACTAATTATTCAGATAGCTCAACATGTAGCACCCAATAGAAACAAGCCAAACTCCCAGATGTTAAACTTAAGCATGTTGCCGAACATATTTAGCAGATCATCTCATTATGGAACCAATATCCTACTCTATTAGAGAAGCCCAGCATCAGATAATTCCACTCTATCTATTTTGGAGATTGTGGGTTCAATACTGTTCAATTACTTTTGAGCAATGATCCATATTTCCAGCTAATGGTAGCTATTTTTAAAAACAGAAACAACTCCTGGTACTAAAGAATAAACTCCTTGGGATAACTCCAAGAATGTAGTGTTCTAATCTGGGCTAAGTTCCACATGACCTTTGACATAACATTAATTAAGGTTTTCAATAATTTTACATGAACATTATTTTATCATTTCCAGCATTATTTTGTAATTCAAAAAACGTGATGTACATAAATTATTGATCAATACTCTTTTACTTCATCAGCAAGTAGCTGCATTCACAATTGGTTTCTGTGTTATATACACCAAGCACTGTCTTTTAGCGGTGATTCATAACAACGAGTTTAGTTTAAGTATAAAGGTCTTCTGCTATACCATATTTTATATAGCGCCAGAGATCCAGATTGTACCCTGATCTCGGATGCAGTATGTGTGGACTTTGAATGTTCTCCCACGACTGCGTAGGTTAAATCTCATTTAAATGGGTTTTGTAAGCTGATTATCCTCTGTAAATTTCCTCTAGTGTGTAGGAGGTGCAAGAGAATATGGGATAACATAAAACAACTATGAACTGGGTGATCGATGGTCAGAGTAAACCCCATGGGCCGAAGGGCGTGTTTCCATACTGTATCTCTAAACTAAACTAAATCCCAATATCCCATGTCTTCTGCTTAGGTACAAGGTACAAAAACACATCTTGTTAATAAATATTTTTGGGCTTTACATACAATAATACCCCCTTCGTAATAAGAGGTTTAAGTGCAGAAATTTATTGTCTTTAGTATGGAAACCTGGCCAAGAAATGTGTTTCGCCGTCAAATGCAACATCACCTTTTATGAACCATGATGAAATGCGAGGTCCGCTCTCAGGTGAAGTCCAAGTCTGTAGTATTCAAGTCCAACTATCATGACCAGTATAGGAAAACTATCTACGACCTTGGCACAGCCAATAAGGATGCCAAGAGGGAATTCCGGGCTAAAATGGAGTCCCGAGACAATGGCATGAATTCCTGTTGATTGGCGCTATAACAGGCCACAAAGCGAAGGTGGACAGTTCCGCTGGCAACAATGGTTCCCTCCCAAATAAGCTCATTGCATTCAACAGCATTCAACTTTGAACAGATGGTTGGTGGAGGAGAATCACCCGTCCCACCAGGTGCGCCTACACTGACGGTTACTGTGACAGTTGTAACACTGGCCTTCTTGAGAGTGATTCTACAGAAAGGAACTGTCCCAAATAATGGAGTCCCTGAGCGTGTCATCATGACTTGCTCAGATCAATTGGAAGTGATATGCACAGACATCTTTAAACTCTCACTATTCCATTCTGAGCTCCCCACCTGCTTTAAGATCACGATCATCCAGATCCCAAAGAAGGGCAACCTGCCTTAATGACTCCCGTCAGTGGTTCTGACATCTACCATCATGAAGTGCTTCGAGAGACTGGTCATGGCGCACATTAACTCAACTTCCCAGCCAGCATTGAACAACTGTAGTTTGCTTACCATCACAACAGGTCCGCTGCAGATCACAACATCCTCACTCTAAACTTATCTATGGAACACCTAAGGAACATCTAGAAAACAAGGACCCCTATTTATTGATTATCTCTAACTTCAACACCATAATCCTATCCAAACTTATCTCCAAACTCCTGGACCCAGCAATCAGCACAGCCTCTTCTACCATTGGATCCGCGGCTTGCTGACCCACAGTCCACAATCAGTGAGGATAGGTGACGGCACAGCTTCCACAATAATTCTCAATACTGGTACCCTGCAAGGACCTTTCTCAGGACATTTCTATACTCCCTCTACACACTCGACTGGTTTCTTCAACTTGCTGACATTGAGGTGTTGTCCTGACATCACGTTACAATTTCTCTATCTCCTCCTGTTCTCTGCATCGTTGTTATTTCTGATCCGGCCTACCTCAGTGGTGTCATCTGCAAATTTGTAAATGAAGTTATGGCCAAATTTGCAACTCTGTCTACAAGTTTGCAGAAGACATCCTCAATGTCAGCAAGATGAAGGAGATAGTTATCAACTTCAGGAATTGTGGATGCCCCAATCAGCATCAATGGTGCTGAAGTGGAAATGGTTCAGAGTTTCACGTTCCTTGGCGTTAACATTACCAACTATATGTTATGGACCAATGTAGTGTCAGTGTTAAACAGACTAATATGTAAAATGAAGTTATCAGCTAAATTAGCAACACTTTGAAAACAAGATTCAAACACACCGTTTCCCAGACAAGTGGGAGATATTTTCTGCACATGTATTCATGCCTGGGAACCTAATTCTATGGGAAAGCGTAGCATCATCGGTGAACAAAACACAACAGCAATAGTTGGGTAGACCACCTACGCCCCCTTCCGCTAGTAGTGCGGAAACATTGCAAACAAGGGGGGCATATGATTGGCTCGGGGAGGGGGTAGTGACACAGTCTGCTCAGATAAGAAATGCCATAAAGGATGGTGTCGAACGCCCTTTTGGAGAGAGAGCCTCAGTCTTGGACCATGTCACAAACGGGCCCAGTGATCAAGAACAGGTACATCCTGCGGCGCGCGCTGCTGTGTTTGCGAGTGCGTACAGGGATACATGAGTGTATGTAGGAACATCCTGCGTCGTGCTCTGCTCTGTACTCAGGGTTGGCGAGTGCGTACGGGGATATACAGGGATACTCAAGTGTATGTGCCTTATTTAGCACTGTAATAAAATACCTAGTGAAACAAACTCTGTGTCTGATCCAGTGATTTTTCGAACACAACAACCAACCACATTAATGCAATAGTCAAGAAGGCAGGCCAACACCTCTACTAGTATTCAGATCTTGCCACAGTCTGCAGATGTCCGAATGATTATATCAGGACACAAGTTTGTCCAGGTATTGTCTCTTAGTAACCTTGATGACCTTGTGAAGATCGTAGAAAAACCACCACTAGGAATTGTGATGTGATAGGGAAATTTCTATCAATGGTGCAAGATGACAGAAGCAAGATTTTGGAGTCCTTTCTGCCTACATTAAGGCTGCTTAGTGTATTGGTGTTGAGTTGAGAGTGAGGAGGGTTTCTGACATATGGTGGAGGAAACCAGCATATTTTCTGGTGGGAATGCTCCACATCTCGGAAAGATGAGTACCTGGCATGTTTTACAATTAGTTAATGATCTTAACAATGCCTCACTTTCTCCCTCAGTTAGACTTTTGAGTTACGAGCTTGCTTGTCTTGACCATGATCACTTCTCATAGAAGGAGAGGGCGACAAAATATTGCTTTTTCAATCTACTTCAGTTTTGTGTGATGGTGAGGGACAGGTGCACAGGAGATGAGATCAAACAGCTCATTTGACCCAATCAGATGTCTTTTATCCATGTCAGCAAAAAGATTATTCAATATGCCATCTAAAGCCCTTTAAATGAGCTATGCAAAGTAATCTTGAAGTCAACTGAAGGGCATTTGCACATTCATTGCTCTTGTGCTATTTTGTAAACTGTAAGAGATCCACTTCTCAATCTTTATTTAAATTTATATTTTCACATTCTAACATTCTAATGATTTGCAGTATACCTTTCAAATACTTCATTCTCTCTAAGCCTTCAATATATTTAGTATGGAGTCCAATGTTCCATACAACAAAGTAGTTGTAGGATTATTATGGAAATACAAAAGCTCACTCTTTTCTTTTGGATTTTATTATCAATTGTTTTTGTATTGTTATCTGGAATTTCATTGCCTATTTCTGTAAAAAAAAAAATGAGAAGCTGATTTTAAAGCTCTGATATTGCACCTTTCTCTTAGGGTACTCTGATTACTTCCCTGCACATCCATATTTTGAAGATTATTTTATATTTTTTTAAATGCTTCACATTGTGGCGTCACCTGATGGTCAGACCACTTACTGTCGAACCCTCGTCAGTGGTTACGAGGACTGTCACGTGACATCATGGGTTAAGGGTCTTGCTACATCGGCAGATCTTACCTTGAGATCATCAGTCAACAGGTAGCTGAGTTCGAGTCAATGCCCTCGTTCAGAAGTAGCAGCAATGACTCAATATGTTAGAGTCCCAACCCACATGTATGTCAAACTTATCTCACCGAATAAAGTAACGGTTTGATCACAAAGTTTGGAATCGCTACAACATTGACATTTTAAAACTATACCCCATTTCAACTATTTTGGTATAATCTGCAAATTTTAGCATCATTCTCCTAAAGTTGATATCCAAGTCTGATTATATAGCTAATTCTGATTGTCCCATAATTTTCGTACTCTTATCTACTGATATTCTCCAGTGGTAGCTGTCAAAAGGCCTTCCTAAAGTCTATGCACTCCAAATTCACAGCATTTCCCTGATTTACCATGTCTATACCATTGGAAATACATTCTTTGGAGGCTTGTCAGGGAGGATTACCCCTTTGTGCTGGCTGCTATTTTCTCCTTGTCAAAATATATGATTGTTTCAATCTGAGCTACCTTCAACATTTTTCCTACCAAGTATTTATCTGCCAGCCTATAAATACTCAATCAACTTGACCTTATTATAAAGAGCACAATTTTCTTTTACAGCTATTATTGAAAGTTAGGACAGGGGTCAGATAGAATCATGTCAATATTTGCCAGGTGGGCACTCCACAGTATGTCAATGCTTAAAGGATATTTCTCAGTGGGAGCTAGCAGAGAACTGATCCAATATAATGCATGTGCCAAGGCAATGCAGTTGCTCCATTCTATCATTTCAATGGGCTGTAAATAGAGAGAGTACACAATGGGACTGTTGAGAAGGGCGATGAAGAAGAATAAATTAATGAACATACGTGAGCCCACAAAAATATTTAAATACCATGGATTAAATATCCATCCTAGGTCACATACACTAAATATACAGTGGCTTACAAGGGTTGTACTCTGGTACTGAAATTCAATTCCTTGGAGTCATGATTAAAATACTGAACATCAAATTAGATTACCGTGTGCATTTTACTCTTGTAAGTCAGTGACTGTTGAAAAATAAAAAGTGTTCCATTAGTGAAAAGTGAGTGCACAAGGTTTAAGTATACTCATGAACTATTTATTTAAGAAGGAACTGCAGATGCGGGAAAAAAACAAAGGTAGACAAAAATGCTGGAGAAATTCAGCGGGTGAGGCAGCATCCATGGAGCAGAGGAAATAGGCAATGTTTTGGGTCGAGACCCTTCTTCAGACTGATGTGAGTGGGGGGGGGGGGAAGAAGAAAGGAAGAGGCGGAGACAGTGAGCTGAGGGAGAGCTGGGAAGGGGAGGAGAAAGCCGGGACTACCTGAAATTAGAGAAGTCAATGTTCATACCGCTGGGGTGTAAACTGCCCAAGCGAAATATGAGGTGCTGCTCCTCCAATTTACAGTGGGCCTCACTCTGGCCATGGAAGAGGCTCTACATCGGTGAGACCAAGCATAGGCTTGGCTATCGCTTTGCCCAACACCTCCGCTTGGTTCGCAATAACCAACCTGACCTCCCAGTGGCTCCGCACCTCAACTCCCCCTCCCACTCCAAATCCAACCTTTCTGCCCTGGGCCTCCGTCATGGCCAGAGTGAATCCCACTGTAAATTGGAAGAAAAGCACCACAAATTCTGCTTGGGCAGTTTACACCCCAGCGGTATGAACATTGACTTCTCTAATTTCAGGTAGTCCCGGCTTTCTCCTCCCCTTCCCAGCTCTCCCTCAAGCACACTGTCTCTGCCTCTTCTTTTCTTCTTCCCGCAACCCCCCCCCCCCCCCCCCCCCCCCCCCCACCCCTCACATCAGTCTGAAGAAGGGTCTCGACCTGAAACATTGCCTATTTCCTTCGCTTCATAGATGCTGCCTCACCCGCTGAGTTTCTCCAGCATTTTTGTCTACCTTATGAACTATTTGATCACTTAGTGACAGGGTAGGAAGGGATATATATATGTTGTAGACTCTCTCCTCCTATTCCTTTACTTCCTCCTCATTCCATTTTATCCTGTTCTTCTCTTCCATTTCATCCTACCACTACCAGAGCACTGGTGAACTACTATCTACCTCATCGGTGACCCTCGGACTATCCTTGATCGGGCTTTGCTGGCTTTACCTTGCACTAAACATAATTCGCTTATCATGTATCTAGGCATTGTGATTACTTGAATGGAATCATGTATTGTTTTTCTGCTGACTGGATAGCATGCAACAAAAGCTTTTCACTGTACCTCGGCACACATGACAATAAACTAAACAAAACTGGATTTCAGCTTCTTCAAAGAGTAGTAAAGGCTGTTTGACACATGGGATTGGCTGGAGTGCATACTGGAAAAAGGCAACCCTGATGACTAATCAGCATTTCACACTAACTTGCATCATGATCTGCATATACTTATTGCTGCCAATGCCTGTTAGGCAGAAATGTGAAAACAACTTTACCCTGATGGCATCTTATACACTTTACCTCACAGCTGTTTATGTGCATCTCAGATCCAATTTTTATGCATTATTCACAATATCCAAAGAAAATGAGTACAACCCTATCCAACTTAACCCCTCGAGATTCTAATTCTTTGTAATAACTGAATGACATTTTCAATAGAACTCATTTGCAAACACACACCTTGTTTTCCTCTGGTGTGAAAACGAGCTTGAAAGTGGTGACCATGCCAGGTGCTACTTTCCGACCAACGTCACTGGGACAGACAATTCTGAAATATGGAGAATCTTCCTGAACAACTTTAACCATTCGTGGAACCTGAAAATATATTTAATGAATTAAGGTAAAATTACAAAGGAGACAACAATCATTTCACATAGTGGAAGGGGTATGTTATACAACAGTAAACAAACATATTCAAAATTCAGTATATAGTGGGTATGGCAGCATAATGATATATCAATCAGTAATAAAAAGACCTTGATAAACAACAAAGCCAAAACGTTCAAATAACTTGTTGGCAGCTTGAGATTTTTAAATGTACCTAATTACGTTTTTTTCCCGAAACATAGAAACATAGATAATAGGTGTAGGAGGAGGCCATTCGTCCCTTTGAGCCAGCACCACCATTCAACATGATCATGGCTGATCATCCAAAATCAGTACCCCGTGCCTGCTTTCTCCCCATATCCCTTGAATCCATTAGCCCTAAGAGTTAAATCTAACTACCTGTATCTTGAAAACATCTAGTGAATTGGCCTGCACTGTCTTCTGTGGCAGAGAATTCCACAGATTCACAACTCTCTGGGTGAAAAGGTTTTTCCTAATCTCAGTCCTAAATGGCATATCCCTTATTCCTAAAACTGTGACCCCCTGATTCTGGACTCCCCCAACATTAGGAACATTTTTCCTGCATCTAGCCTATCCAATCCCTTAAGAATGTTATGTTTCTATAAGAACTCTCTCATCCTTCTAAATTCCAGTGAATGCAAGCGACTGCAGTAGGAATTGATCCAGAGTCTATTGAACATTGGAAAATGATCACCAATGCATCCGTAATTTCTAGGGCCTTCTTCTTCAGACTGAAGAAGGGTTTCGGCCCGAAACGTTGCCTATTTCCTTCGCTCCATTGCTGCTGCACCCGCTGAGTTTCTCCAGCTTTTTAGTGACTACTCTGGGATGCAGATACTATCAAGCCCTGGGGATTTCAGCCCATCTGCCTTCCCTGCAGCTTCACCATCCTAGTTTACCCCTCATCCACATACTATTTCATTTAATTCCTGACTAATGTGGGGGATTCCCACCACTGCCTCATTCTGTTCCTTTGCTTCCCCTCTCACTATAGAATACCCTACCCCCCCATGTGGTATCTTCTGGGTGATTGTTTGCATCTATCTTCCATTCTACTTGTTATATCCTCAAAAAATTCAAGAAGATTAGCCAAGCACATTTTCCCCTACATAAATCCATGCTGACTTTGACCGATCCTGTCACTGCTTTCCAAATGCACTGCTATTACATCTTGAATAATCGACTGAAGCATCTTCTCACAACCGATGTACAGCTAACTGGTCTATAATACCCTTTTTTCTCTCTCCCTCCTTTCTTAAAAAATGGCTTTACATTAGTCTCCAGTCCCGAATTTCCAGTCTATTTGGAAAAATCACCATATGTAATTTCTAGGGCCCCTTCTTTATTACTCTGGGACAGAAACTACTGAATGTTCTAACACTATTTCCTGACTAAAGTTCCTCCCTCTCACTAGATCCTCAGCCCCCTGGGTGATTGTTTCACTTGTTTTTTAGCATTTCCTTTAAATCTATGCAGAAACTATTGAATGTTCTAGCCTCACATTTATCTTGCTCTTATACCCCTCAAAATAAATGCTAGCATTGCATTTGCTTTTCTTACCACCGACTCATCCTGCAAATTTACATAAGATAGACACAAAAAGCTGGCGTAACTCTCGACTCTTGACCCGAAACGTCACCCATTCCTTCTCTCCAGAGAAGCTGCCTGTCCCGCTGAGTTACTCCAGCTTTTTGTATCTATCTTTGGTTTAAGCCAACATCTGCAGTTCCTTCCTGCACATTTCGTCTGCAAATTTATCTTTTGGGAATACTGCACCAACACTCCCAAGTCCCTTTGCACCTCCGATTTCTGAATCCTCTCCCCACATAGAAAATAATCTACACCTTCATTCCTTCTGCCAAAGTTCATGACTGTACCGATTGCTACATTGTGTTCCATTTAATAATACATTCACAACTAAAATTTAATTCTAAGAGCCTCTTCAATGCCTCAAAAATCTCTAAAAATTAGTGGAAAAATACAGTCAGATTTTTGAGGATGGCTAGGAATGTCCTTTTAATGAACCACAAAAGAACACAAAAAATCAATATGCTATAATTTGGGGTGTTTTTTAATTCCGTTATCTGTGCATTATTTTTCATTACTTTGGATGAATTGCACTGAGAAAGTGGGTAGAACTTCCAGTCCTAAATGTTTAGGAAATTTTATCACTGTGTTCAAAAGCATTTTCAGGCCATCTTCAGGCCATAATTCATCCAGTATAATTCTGGAATAGTTTAATTCACTCCAAATATCGAATGCAGAATACCTTTGGAATACCTTTGAAGACACCAAACTACTGCTTTCATCCTATCCACAGCAAACGTCTGTACTGTAGCTGCAAATGTTCTTTACTGCAAGTTTATCAGCAGCCTTAGCAAAACTTCCCTATTTGAAATGCTATACAGCCAATACAGTAGCTGTCATTAGGCTTAGTGCTACCAGAAAGTCTTTGCTGAAGGTTTCTATTTACCTGAAATAATCCACAGCTGATGGCCATGATTTTCAAGTAAAGCTGAACTGGAATTACTTTTAACAGAATGCAGCTGATAGAACAGAGAATGAGATTGCTCACTAGTCCCAAGAGATTAGATACTCAATTGATAAAAATTTGATTCAATTTATGAATACTCAATTCATAAAAACCTTTGATTCTTACTAAATCCGCTCTGATATTGTCAAAAGTTGTCATGGAGATTTGAAAACAAAATAAATCACAATAGCAATTATCCCTTTAAGATATGGTAGATAACAACACCTTTGTACTATCAAAATTCCTTCAGCACATACTTCTTCAGAATAATGAACCTTTCTACCTCTCTCCGATCTATTGGCTTTAGCTCAGTCAATTCTCAGTCATATCATCAAGGATTTAAACTATATCCAAAAAGGCCACAAATTGTTGGAGTAATTCAGCAGGTCAGGCAGCTTCTCTGGAGAACGTGGATAGGTGAGGTTTGGTGTCGCGATCCTCCTTCAGACTCTACATCGAAGCTTCTGAAGCACAATATTAAGGTTGATCATTCAGTACTATACAACCACAGTAAATTGGCCTTTAAGGAAAGGTCAGAGAGGTCTCACAATTTTCTGAAGTTATTGCACTTTATAAAATACTTTACTCACTAAGAACTTCATTGAGACATCCAGAAGTCAGGGAAAGAACTGTATACATATAAAATAATTCTTTATTTATCTTCCCTAAACCTTGCAGTCCAAAACCTCAACTCCAAAGTTAAATTCATCATCAAGCAGATGGATAGAACTTTACATATAACTTCTTTCATTCGCCCAACGTTTACCTACCTGGTCATAGTTTCGGAGATTCAGTGGTACCTCATAAACTTCACAGGGTTTATAGTTCTGAAAGAAAATTTCTGAAGGGAATGGCTGGAACAATGGCTGGTCAGCATCAATGGAGGAATACTATTAAAAAAAACACAATAAATGAAAGGAATACTTTCTAAACTTCTTAAACTCAAAATAGGATTACAGGGGTTTTCCATTCAGTTTTCAATTCAAAAGGATTAACATAATGAGACAAATCCACACCTAAATATTGTAAATCTCTCTTATGATGCTGGATTTTAGTAAAAGGATTATGAGTAAAATATAAAAGCCTTAAAAAAGATAAGGAAATAAACTTCATTTTCCCAGCAAAAATACAGAGGTAGGTATGGGCCAGGTTGGTCACACTTTCTCACTTTTTTTGTTGTTGCAAAATAACATACTGTACATTAAGATCAAAAGCAGATAATTTTATCTTAAGAATAAAATGACTTAATCGTAGAAAGAATTCAAAGCACATTAAGAAAAAATGTGCTTAGAATTTCACATGCAATGCTTTTACTGTGTTAAAATATCATAGAACTCATAAAGCGATACACCAGTCTTACAGGCCCTTCAGCCCAACAAATCCATGCTGACTACCTACCACCCATTTTAAGTCATATCAAGTTTATTGTCATATGTGTAAGCATGGTGAGGTGCAGATACACTGAAAAAAATTGCTTACAGGAGCATCACAATCATGTAGGCACAGACAATGCACGAAAATATAAAATATACATAAATCCAAGATCAATTCTACAAAACAAATAGTCATAGTCCTACAGTGTGGAAGCAAGCCCTTCACCCCAACTTGTCAATGTTGACCAACATGCCTCAGCTACATGAGAACTATCCACCTGCATTTATCCCATATCTCTCTAAATCAACCGTATGAACCTGCCTAAATGCTTCTTAAACGTTGTGATAGTACCCGCCTCAACTTCCTCCTCTGGCAGCTCAATCCATATAGCTACCACACAAGGATGCGTTCTCAGCCCCTTCTTTAATCTTTGTACATCCACGACTGTGCAGCCATGTACAATTCAAATTCAATTTACAAATTCACGACGACACCATCATCGTGGGACAGATATCAAATAATGATGAAACATAGCACATGAAAAGAGATCATGAACCTCGTGACCTGGTGTCGAGATAACAATCTTTCTCTCAATGTCAGCAAGGCAAAGGAGATAATATTCGACTTCAAGAAGCCAAGTGGTACGCATATCCCGGTTTGCATTAAAGGTGCCGAAGTAGAGAAGGTTGAAATCTTCAAATTCCAAGGAGTAAATAATACCAACAACTTCTCCTGGATCACCCATATTGAAGCAATGGCCAAGAAAGCACACCAACACCTCTACTTCTTTAGAAGGGTTCAGCATGTCCCAACAAACTCTCACCAACTTTTACAGATGTCTCGTAGAAAACAATTTATCAGGATGCATCACAGTATGGTTTGGGAACAGCTCCATCCAAACCCAGAAGAAGTAGCAGAGAACTGTGCAGACAATCACACAAACAACCTCCCTTCCATTGACCCTGTCTACACTTCACAATACCTTAGCAAATCCACAAGCATAATCAAGGACCAGTCTAGCCCCGGTCACTCCCTCTTCTCCCGTCTCCAATCAGGCAAGAGGTACAGAAGTGTGAAAACGCATACCTCCATATTCAGGAACAGTTTCTTCCCAGCTATTATCAGGTAACTGAACCATCCTACCACAATTAGAGAGCAGTCCTGAACTACTATCTACCTCATTGGATTCCCTCAGACTATTTTTGATCAGACTTTACTGCCTTTATCTTGCAGTAAACAGTATTCACGTTATTCCCTTTAACATGTATATATACACTGTGAGTGGCTTGATTGTAATCACGTAATGTATTTTTGCTGACTGGTTAGCAAGCAACAAAAGCTTTTAACTGTACCTCGGTACACCTGACAATAAACTAAACCCAAACTCAAACTCATGTTTTATTTGTTAGGGATAATTATAAATACTTCATTGCAAGAAATGAATTCACCTTTCCGTTCACCTTTTCACCATTTTTAAAAAGTGCATAGTTACTTGAAAGTGGTGTTACAGGTGGATAGGGTGGTTAAGAAGCCTGACAGCACTTTGGCCTTCATCAGTCAGAGTATTGAGCATAGAAGTTGGGAGGTCATGTTCCAATTATATAAGTTATTGGTGAGGCCACATTTGGGTTATTGTGTTAGTTTTGGTCATCATGTTATAGGAAAGATGTTGTCAAGCTTGAAAGGGTTCACAGAAGATTTACCAAGAAGTTGCCAAAATTCGAGGGACTGAGCTATAGTCAGTCACTGTAACCCATTTGTTACCTCGAGGAGTGATCAAGAAACAATGGTGAAAGAAAAGCAAAAGGTTAATGATTAAGATTTGATTCAGCAAAATATGAAACATGCCACATAAATTTGACTGATGCCATGAGAAGTCATGCTGTCAGTCAACTGGGAATTAGTAACAAAGGAATGACAGAGACAAATATTTAGTATGCTCCATAGAATATCAGGATCATTGAAATTTATAGCACAGAAGGTGGCCACTTAGTCCATGCTGCCAAAATTGGACTTTCCACTGATCAAATGTATAGGCTCCTGGTCCACAGCCTTGAAGGGTATAGTTTATCAAGTGACCATTCTTGTACTTCTATTAGCCATTCTCTCCATACAATCAGAATTCTCCATCCCTCCCAGGTCTCCTCTACACTCCCAAGTGCTATTTGAGGTGGTGTTGTGACCAGATTGAGCAGCGTATTCTGTGACCGAACAAGTACCTTACTTGATGCAGTTGTACCAAGACCTCCATATTCATGTACTTAGCTGATCAGGAACCATTGATGAAGTGAGAAACAGAATTCACATTCCCGGTATTTTATGCTTAGAAATAAAGGCAAGTATCCTGCATATCTTCTTAACCTTTTTTACCTAATCCAGCCACCTTCAGATATATGTGGGGACATGCATTCCAAGAATTGCTCTACACTTCTTGGTATAACACTATTTATCACTTGCCTTGCTTGATTTCCCTAAATTATCCCACCACGTCCCAGATCAAAATCCATTTGTCAATTTTATGTACTCCTAACCCACCTCATATTTCATCACTGAAGCGCAGAACTTCCTTCCACACTATCAAACACACTACCAGTGTGTTACTCTTTGTTCTCTTCCACAGAGTGAATTTTTAATCCAACTTTCTACATTTCCTTATATCCCAAGGACTTTTACATCAATCTGCACGGATAGCAGTAAAAGGATTGGCCCAAGTCAGCATGTATTTTTGTTGGGGAAATCCTTCTTGACTAATCTTCTGGAATTTTTTGAGGATGTGACAAGTAAAATAGATGAAGGAGAGCTAGTTAATGTAGTGCATCTGGACTTTCAGAACGCCTTTGATAAAGTCCCACACGGGAGATTAGGGGAAAAATTAGAGCACATGGTATCGGGGGTGGGGTATTGACATGGATAGAGAATTGGTTGGCAGACAGGAAACAAAGAGTAGGAATAAACGGGTCCATGTCAGAATGGCAGGCAGTGGCGAGTGGAGTACCACAAGGCTCGGTGCTGGGACCGCAACTATTTACAATATATATCAATGATTTAGATGATGGGATTAAAAGTAACACTACCAAATTTGCACATGACCCAAAGCTGGGTGGCAGTGTGAACTGTGAAGAGGATGTTAGGAGGTTGCAGGGTGACCTGGACAGGTTGAGTGAGTGGGCAGATGCATGGCAGATGCAGTATAATGTAGATAAATGTGAGGTTATCCACTTTGGTGGCAAAAATAAGGAGGCAGATTATTATCTCAATGGTGTCAAATTAGGAAAAAGGGAAGTGCAACGAGACCTGGGTGTTCTTGTACACCAGTCACAGAAAGTAAACATGCAGGTACAGCAGGCAGTGAAGACTTCTAATGGCATGTTGGCCTTCATAACGAGAAGATTTGAGTATAGGAATAACAAGGTCCTTCTTGTTGTACAGGGCTTTGGTGAGACCATATCTGGAGTATTGTGTGCAGTTTTGGTCTCCTAATCCAAGGAAAGACATCCTTGCTATTGAGGCAGTGCAGCCTAGGATCGCGAGGTTAATCCCCGGGATGGCGGGACTGTCATATGAGGGAAGATTGGAAAGACTGGGCCTGTATTCACTGGAATTTAAGAGGAAGAGAGGTTTTATAGAAAGGTATAAAATTATAAAAGGACTGGACAAGCTAGATGCAGGAAAAATGTTCCCGATGTTGGGGGAGTCCAGAACCAGAGGCCACAGTCTAAGAATAAAGGGGAGGCCATTGAAAACTGAATGAGAAAAAAAAACAGAGAGTTGTTAATTTGTGGAATTCTCTGCCACAGATGGCAGGAGAGGCCAACTCAATGGATGAATTTAAAATAGAGTTAGCGAGAGCTCTAAGGGTTAGCAGAATCAAGAGATATGGGGAGAAGGCAGACAAGGGTTACTGATTGTGGATGATTAGACATGATCACAATGAATGGCGGTGCAGGCTCGAATGGCCAAATGGCCTCCTCCTGCACCTATTTTCTATGTTTTCTATTTTCTATGTTAAAACCTTGACAAACACCTTGCTAAAATCAATGTGTATCAAATGCACAACCTGTGTTGACACTCCATTTCCTCCTCAAATAATTCAATTAAGTTAGTCAGACATGACCTTCTCTTATCAAAATCAATGCTGAAGGTTCCTGATTAATATATATTCTCTAAATGCTGACCTGCCATCGCTCAGTATTCTTACAACATTTTCCTCAGCAAGAACATGCAGATGACTGGACTGAAGTTAGTCTGCCCCCCTCACATTTTTTTCAACATCAGCAACCTTTTAATCTCTGGCATCACCTTGTTGTTGAATGGTCTAGATCTAATTTTAAATATATTCACCTTTGCCATGAAGGTTCCCACTGGATACATAGTAGCCTAGAAATTCTAACATTTAGTGCATCACTTTTGCGCTCACTGAAACTGTATATATTTCTCTGGTTAGGATACAGTGTGGGTCACTCATGGGAAGCATACATTTGGCAATAGCTCATAAACAGCACCTGCTCTATTGCAGAAGACACTAAAAGCATACCAAAACATGGAGGAAATAGGATAGCAAATGGAGGATAAGATGAATTTTAATTCATCAAAGCATCAATCTCCACTAGCTCACAGCTAAATCGCAGTATTATTTGACTACTTTTGAGAAACAATATAACCACTGATTGCAACTTTCCCCAATTTATTATTTTTGCAGCAGATGTTTAATCAATTCTGGATTTACTTCTTCATCATTATGTTCAAGATTGTTCCTTATGTCGGGAAAGGAACTCGTGTTGCCTAATTTGGTCGATATTAATTGCAAATTTGTGTGGCTGAGGAACAGATATTTCTTCTATATTTCAATAGCATAAATCATTGCTGGACTTTATTAAGTAATTACATAATAATCCCCCCCAATTTTTTTTTTAATAGTCCACAGGCCCATTACTACTGTTTCTACTCGGGGAAACAGTCACTTTTCAACAAGTTAAGGTCTAATATTATTATTTTTTAATTTATTCCTTCAGTCACTGATACTCTCTTACTAAAATTAAATCATCATGTCAGCTAAACAAGAATAATAAACCAGCTGAATATATCTAAAAGACAAAAATCTGGCCATACAACAAATACCTGGCTGCACGAGGCATGTTTACCTTGACTTGTAGGGGAAAGCACTGCTGACCGAGCCAAGCAGGCCCAGTTCTGAAGCTGCAAAAATGCTAGTAAATTAACTGCTCTTAATAACTCAATTATGCATATCATTATTCATTAAGTTGAGCCAAGTCTAGAAAAATTGCATGATCAAACAAAAATCACATCTGTGAGCGCCCATTGGCAGCAGACATACACCAAGATCAAAAATGACATTTCAACTTATGAGAATTTATTTTGCAACCAAACTGCAACAGCTGTCTAGGGCCAAAGCAATCAGCTCAGTCCTATTTCCTGAGCGCCAGGTTTTTTGCTGTAAAATATGAATATTGGACATTTGGAACAGTTTCTAACTTCAGTGTTGAGCCTATTAATTTTAATCATATATATATATATATATATATATATATATATATATATATATATATATATATATATATATATATATATATATATATATATATATATATTGCCCTTTTCATCTTTTTAAAGTTATTTGATTTTGTATTTAGTTTTCTGAGAGTCATTGTGTGATTTTTCATCTTCAACTAGAGTCATCCCATCTTGCCCATGCCGAATTATCTATGCTAGTCCCTCATTTCCACATTTGGCCAATATCCCCGTTAATTAAATATTTTTATTCTCACCTTAAACCCATATCGTCTGGTTCTTGATTACGCTAATCTGAGTAAAAGACTCTCAGCACTCAATCTATCTATTCCCCTCGTGATTTTATACCCCATCTGCAAGATCACCTCTCAGCCTGCTGCGCTCCAAGGAATTAAGTCCTAGCCTGCCCAAACTCTCCCTACCCCAACCTCTCCCTACAGCATAGGCTCTCAAGTCCTGACAACCTCCTGATAAATATCTGCACTCTTTCTTATAGCAGAATGACCAAAAACGAACATAATACTCCAAATGCAGCCTCAACAACATCTTGTACAATTGTAAAATACCAACTCAACTTTATACTCAATGCCCTTTGCTGTCCAACTCCCTCATGTTCTAATCATGGCTTACTGATTTGATGCCCTGAACATCTAAATTCTTACAATCTCTAGACTTTTTTAGAGTCAACTCATTGTTTGTGACTTGGCGATTCCCTGTCTTTAACATGAGCCTTGAAGAATGTAAAAACAAATGTCCTAAAGTTGCAAAACTTCAATTTCCAAATGGTGATCTTTGCAATGTAGTGAATAGTGCAGAGTACCATGGAACTACATAGAATATTCAATGCAAAAAGCAAATTAATGACTGCATCAATCACAGCATTGAAATGCAGAGGAGATTCACCATGACATTGCCTGGATTGGAGGACTTGAGTTATGGGGAGAGATTGAACAAGCTGGGCGATTTTTCCCTGAGGCATGGGAGAGATTGGAGAAGCTGAAAGCAGTTAACATCCTAGAGTGACTGCATGCAAGCATAAAAGAATGATAGATAGATCTAGGTCACATCTAGTGTACAGGCTGTAAGTAGTGTGTGACCACTAGGAAAGGGACTATGCAGAGAGTGATGGGGTCCTCTGTGGCCATTCCTCTCAACAACAGGCGTATTGCCTCCCTGGTGTGAAGCGAAGATTCTCAAGAAGGAGTGTGAGCAGCTGGAGGTCATTGTGTACATTAGCACAAATGTTTGTGTCAAAGGAAATGGGATGAAGTTTTGCTGAGTGAATACATGGAGCTGGGCTTAAGGTACAGGACCTCAAGATTAGTAATCCCTGGATTGCAACCGGTGCCATGTGCTAATGAGGGTAAAACAGTAAGATAGGACAGCTGGATGTGTGGCTGAGGAGTTGGTGCAGGGGGGCAAGGATTCTGATTTTTGGACCATTTGAAATTCTTTTGGAACAGAGGTAACATTTGCAAGAGGGACGGTTTGCAACTGAACTGGAGGGGAATCCAATATACAGGCAGACAGGTTTGCTGGTGATGCTTGGGAAGATATAAACTAGATTTTCACGGAGAGGGGCTGGAAGTCTGTGAAAGCAAAGTTCGCAGATAGACAAAACAGGAGAACAGGAAGAGTAAGGAAGGACGGTTGTATTAACTGGCATCTATTTACATGAGAAATGACGAGTAATGTGGATAAACTCAGGGTGTGGATAGGTACATGCGACTGGAACGTTTTCGCTGTTACAGAAACCTAGCTAGAGAAGGGAAAGACTAGCATCTTAACAATCCAGGATATGGATACAGCGGGCTAGATAGAGGTGGGGTTAAAAGAAGAGGGGGAGTTGCTTAAAGAGATGGCAACAGCTGTAAAGATGGCAGCGGCAGACACAGGAAATGAATGATGCCGGTATGTGGGGTGGGGTCGTACCTCCTGCCCTCAGAGGCGCTATGGGCATTCCAAGATCAGCTGCGGGAGGAGCCACGGAGGCAAAACGGTGGCCGTTTGAGACAAGGGATGGGTCGATGCGTCTGGAGCAAGGTGCCGATGGAGTGGGCAGCAGGAGGCCCTGCAACAGCCTGGGGCTCAAATGGATCAGATATCACCCCAAGAGGCTGAGCGCATGGATCAAACGCAGCCTGCAGTGGCACAGAGCAGCACCTCTATCTCGCCTGCAGTGGAGGAGGACATCCACACCATCACCTACCCATTTTAACTCCACCTCCCATTCCCATACTGACCTTTCTGTCTTGGCCTCCTCCATTACCTGAGTGAGGCCACACATACATTGGGGGAAAGCATCTCACTGTGGGCAGCTTGCAATCTAACAGTATGAACATTGAACTTTCCAAGTTTAGGTGACTAACGTACAAACAACCTTTTTCTTTCTTTTTTCCCTTCCTCCCCTCTTCCTGGCTTACCCCTCCTCCCCTTCCACCTGTATTCCTTCCCCTGGCTTCACAATTCACCCCTCTACAATGCTTATTTCTCATCTTTTGTCTTTTTATCTCTGTCCTTTCTCCATCCATCAGCCTATCAAAAATCCCCTTTGTCTGTCCACTGATCACTGAGCAGGCTTTGTCAGGCAAACAAGTGTGAGGTGTTGTATTTTGGGAAGTCAAACGAGGGCAGGAGCCTCACAGTGAATGGCCGGGCCCTACGGAGTGTTGCAGAGGGTTCCTGGAGCACAGGTGCACGGTTCCCTGCAAGTGGCATTACTGGTAGATAGGGTGGTTAAAAAAAAAGGCTTTTGGTACATTGACCTTTATCAGTCAGGGTATTGAGTTTTGAAGATGGATGGTTATGTTACAGTTGTACGAGATGCTGGTGAGATAGGCTTTTCCAGCCACAGCCTTCCTGCTCCAATGAACCCATGCATGCCCGACTGTGGCTGCACATGCAACAACTAGAATTTCCAGCTTGCTACCCCCCAAAGATCTCTGGGTTACTTTCTTGATTCTCAACTTTGGGCCACGATCAAGATAAATTCAGGTACTTTGTGCAATTGAAATGCTATAATATTCATTGTAAACCATGAATAAAATAGTGAAACCAGATATTAATATCTTGAATCGATCAATTTCATGATATAATCCTATGATTCAGGACTAAGAGGCCGTGTTTATTCTAACATGTACATAAGTCGTTAAGTTTCTCATACTACATTTCTATTAAACCATCAGCTCGTTTCAGTCAAGACACAAAATGTGTCCACATTGTGAAAGATAGGCACACCTCCTACTTTATGCATCCATTGCCCTCCTCTCGGAAGGGCTGACGGGCCGTGCGACCAGAAGGAAGGGCTCACTGGCTGCATGATCAGAAGGAAGTGCCATGGACTATTGAGAAAACCCGCCTGGCCCAGCTCTTCCCCCATACTGAAGAACCGGAAATTAGGAAGGTGGGAGCCGGCAACGGCGAACGCAAGAGCAAGGCCCAGTAAGAGAGGAAACCAATGTCTTGCCTTCCACGACCTCAAGGCAGGACACAAAGGCTAAAGGTGACCGGGTGAGGACAGGAGAGGACTGGATAACCCGGACGGAGGAGACAGCCGGAGGCCCTGCAGCAACATGGGTCTCGCCTGGATCGGGCGCCACTCAAGAAGATCGAGCACGTGGACTTTGAAAATGCGAAAACTTGGAGACTCTTGCATGTGGTCTCAGTGGATTATTTCTATACACTTTGTACTATTTGAAGATTGTCCTTGAGTAAACTGATATTTTATTGAATAGTATGCAAAAAAAATGTCACTGTACGTGTATTTGTGATAATAAAGAACCATTCAAAAGCACTGCAACTAATTTGCATAATTGAACTTTTTCCTTTCTGGCTAACTTGGAAGCCCTCTTGTATTTGAGTTATGAGGTTTTGTGGGTCATGTTCCACCATCACAAGTTGAGCACAAAATTCTAGGCTGACATTCCATTCAAATAAGTACTGTACTATCCAAGCTGTCACTTTTCAGATAAAATGTAAAACAAGGCCCTTTCAATGTTCTCAGCCTAGTTTAAAATATCCCACTGCAACATTTCAAAGAGGCGGTATGTTATCTACTGTATTATTGCCATATTGATCCATCAATCAATATCACATAACCAGATAATATGGTCATCGCAATGCTATTTGTGATGGCCACATTACTTATATTTACAAATGCTCTTAGATTTCCTAAGTATTTCACTGGCTGTGGAAAACACTATGACCTTCCAAATGGAATACAAAAAGTACAAGGCTTTATTTATTTGGCGTCTGTTTCAAGGCACCACTACTTATTGCACTGTATGAATAAATCCAAGATAACCAGGCTTAGGTGTGGGCAAAATATAATTTTATAATAAAATTAGCTATGTTATAGTACAAGGCTTTCACAATGAAAAACAGCAAACATAACATTATAAAGAAGATTCTGTAAAATCCCATCTAATTTAGTTTATTTGCACCAAAAAAATGCACTGAGAATAATGAACTGTACCTTCTGCAGTGTGGTTTCAGCCATATCGAGAAGTTCAACAATTGGAGGAAGATACATCTCATGAGTATCTGCTAACTTCTGTTTTGTGTCAAGGGACATCTCTCTCATGAATGCTGATGGAGTTAGCTGAAAGATAAAAATCCGAAAGTGTGCTTAGAAAGATAAGCTATTGGCAACATTACAGCTGTTACCCTGAGAATTCATCTTGTTTGTGACAAGTGAAGATCGATTGATGCTTAAAATTTGCCATGTGCAAGAAATCAATTTTAGACCCAAGTCAGAAAATAGACAACAGCTGGTTCTTCAAGAGCATCCCTACAGCTAAAAGAAAACATGGTGTTCTGATCTTGTGAAAACAAAATAACAAGGTCATAACCTTTCATTACTGAAAAGTTGGCGTCAGGTGCAAAATCTGAAAAAAAATTCTCGATGCAATTTTTTTTAACATAGTGCAAGGATTGTTCATCAAAATGTATGATATTTAATAATATATAACATAGATGGTACCGAATAGCGCAAGAACAAAGGTTTATGTAGGATCCGAAGCAGGGAAACCTAGAAAGCCAATATTTCAACAGCTCAAATCTTCTTGCATCTTAATCTCAGCAGATATGTATCAAATTATCTCTACACTATCTTCAAGGATCCCTTATGGACAATTTAATTGCCTTTTGCACAATTAAAAATCTGCCAATTATTAATCTCTACAAACTTTTGAAATTGCAGATGCAATCTTGTACTGGTAGTTGAGTACATGCAAGACATTTTATAAAGTCAATACACTAGAAGAAAAATCAAATGAGTGTAAACAAAGGTTATTGTAACTCAGAGTGTCTCATAAACATAGGTAATTGAAGAGAATCTTCAATAAATCAAACTGTTGATTTTCCACAGACTACACATATACAAACAATGCTGGTTAATGCCTTGTTCAAACATTTGCTAACAAGGAACACATCGCTGCATAAAAACAATTAGGGAATAAACCTTACCAAGGGATGCAAAGAGCATATCACAATTCTACTAAATTTTGGAATGATACACAATGATTAGGCACAATATAATAATATTGATTGAATGTGCAAACTCGAATATTGGGATTGCTGAAGCCAAGAGAGTGGGCGGGATGGAGATAGACTGTAGTCAGAGACAGTAAGACTGGTGGGAGAACTGGGAAGGGGGGGGGGGGGGTGGAGAGAGTGGGAAAGCAAGGGCTATTTGAAGTTAGAGAAGTCAATGTTCATACCACTGGGATGTAAGGTACCCAAACAAAATATGAGGTGCTGTTCCTCCAATTTGCGCTGGGCCTCACTTTGACAATGGGGGCCCAGGACAGAAAGGTCCAATTGGGAATGGGAGGGGGAGTTAAAGTGCTGAGCAACCAGTTAAGGTGGACTGAACGGAGGTGATCAGCGAAACGATCGCCGAGCCGAGTAATATCGTAGACAGAAAAGAGGGTTATCGAGAAATACAGTAGGATCTTGATCAGCTGGCCAAGTGGGTGAGGAATAGCAAATGGAGTTTGTTGAGATAATTTGAGGTTGCATTTTTGAAAGCCAAACCATGCAGGACCTTCACAGGTCAACTAGGATGTGTTGTAGAGCAGAGGGATTACAAGTATATAGTTCTGTGAAAGTAGCATCACAAGTAGATGTTGATGAAGAAGGCTTTTGCCATGCTGGACTTCATCAATCAGGGAATTGAGTATAGAGGTTAGGACATACTGTATGTTAAAGTTGGTGAGGCTGCACCTTAAGTATTGTGTTCAGTTGTGGTCAATTCGCTATATGAAATATGCTATTAAACTGGAAAGAGTGCGGAGATTATTTACAAATCTGTCACTGAGATTCTATAGGGAGAAATCAGGCAGGCTAGGACTTTATTCCTTCAAGAACAGGAGACTGAGGGGTGATCTTATAGAAGTATAAAATCATGAGGGGAATAGATAGGATGAATGCATAGAGTCTTTCTCACATGGTAGTGAGTCAAAAACTAGAGGGCATAAATATAACATGAGAGGGAAATATTTAATAGGAACACAAGGTACAACTTTTTCAACATATAGGGTGATGGGTATATGGAACAAGCTGACAGAGGAAGTAGTTGAGGCAGATACAATAATAATTTATCTCTGTAAGATAATTGGATGTGTACATGGATAGGAAGAATTTATATGTATATGGGCCAAATGCGGTCAAATATGACTGGCTTTGATGGGGTTTCTTGTTTGGCATGGAGAGAATAACTCCATGACTTTGGGCAATTTCAAATCAAGTTTTCAAAGTTTGGCAGCCCAGACAGCTGCCTCTGAAGAATTAGAGACAAATTGGTTGTGCTGTGTTGCAAAGATTGACACCAATGACACAGCAGAAACTAACTACTCTGAGGCCAACATCAGATCTCTCCTATGAATTTGCAATCCCCTTAATTCAAATTAACCTAGTAAGATAACAAAATGCATTGCCAAACTCATGAGCTGTAGCATGTCCAGAATTTTAATTCAGCACTGACTCTTTTTTGACTTGGAAAAAGTTCTCACTTTTAGTC
This sequence comes from Leucoraja erinaceus, assembly GCF_028641065.1. NCBI lineage: Eukaryota > Metazoa > Chordata > Chondrichthyes > Rajiformes > Rajidae > Leucoraja > Leucoraja erinaceus. The sequence goes on along the minus strand of NC_073393.1, from coordinate 19,363,224 downwards.
GTACCTTAAGATGTGTTGCCTTTTTAACAAGCTTTGGATTGACCAGTTCCACCGCTTTCCTTTTAAGTCCATCCGACAACTTGAGAATGGCGCCATTCATGGCTTGATCAGTTGATTCAACGCTGTCTGTAGCCATTTTGTATTCACTTCACAATTGTTTAACTGTAAGTATGAAAAAAGTTAGGCAGACTGCAGGTCAATGATCATACTGTACAAGAGCAAGAACCATTATGTGGTGTTTCCCTGCACATTATCAAAATCACAGATACATTTTGGCATCCTCTGATCAGGCTGCTTGCTGTTCATGGGTACTGCTATGTATTTCCCCTCCACCCCCCAAATGGAATCCAGTTGTGGTCAGAAATGTTTTCATCAAGAATGCACAATAAATAACTTCCAGCCTTAGTTACTATCTTCACCCTTCTCCCTTTCCAAAGAGTTTGAGGGGGAACGTGATAGAAGTATACATCATTATGATGGAATAGATGGAATAGATGGAATATTGGGAAAGTTTTTCCTACAACAGAATGTCATAAACTATATATATATATGACATACTGTATATGTAGGGTAAGAAGTAGAGCTTTACAGGGAATCGAAGGAGGATTTTTTTCACCCAGAGGATGGTTGGAATCTGAAACACACTGCCTGGTTTGGTAGTGGAAGTGGGTGCTGTTACAAATTTTAAAAAGTATCGAGACGAGCACTGAATTGCCAATGCATCGAAGTTTACAGACCAAGTATTGGCCGATGGGATAAGTGAAGATTGATGGTCTTGAGCCAAAACACACTTTTCTGATCTCTGACTATGAGTATGATGATGGATGCAGGGTTGGAGATTTAATTTCCATCATCAATGATAGTAGTAGCATTACCAATAATGGAGTTGATAGTGTCACAAAGAACTTAGTTATCTGACCAAATCAGCAGCAGGTGGCGGACATCTAACACATGTGATATCTGTGTCCTCACATTCTTCGTGCCAGTAGTGTAATGGAGAATACATTTTTTTTAAAGCATGTACATCAATTCAAAACTAGTCAATCATGAGTTGAAGGCAACCATTGAAAACAACAGAATTACATTTCACCAAATGATCAAATATGGTGTATTAAGTGCACGCGATGAGAACAAAAAAGGCATAATTGACGAGTAACAGGCGTACTTAAAGATGAAGACACGAGGAACTGTGGATGCTATTTTACAAAAAAATAAACAAAGTGCTGAAAGAACATAAAAATTAGATGCTGTGTCTGGTGAAGCAACACAGGACTAAATGCATGCTAAGCACCCAAGGCAGTATGCAATGGGCACAATCAAATGGCTCGATCAGAATTCTGCAAATGTATCACATAGGTTTTTGGTGGAGAATTGAACTGTTAACAGGAGAAAACTATGTGATCAACTTATATCATCAATAAAAGTTCAATCCAGAATGTGAGTGTCAAAAACAAGGCCAGAGCTTTTGCAAATTTCAGCCAAAATTGCTGAGTGGACGATTCATTTCAGCCTTCTTCTGAGGTCACAAACTCTTCAGTCAATTCAATTCATTTTCTGCTATATCAGAAAATACCTGAGAAAACTGAATACACCAAATGTTATGTGAGTTGATGACATCCTGGCTGTAGCGCTGATAAATTGTGCCCGAGAACTCATTACAGCCTTTGCCCAATCGTGAATAAAAATTGCTAAATTCCCAGAAGTAAAATTATAACAACTGTCCTTCACGCAACAGAGCATTTCACAAGGACCCTCAAGCCCCCTGGTAAACCTATAGCCAATAAGAATTATGAAGAAACCATTGCATTGGCTGGTTGTACCTAATGTATAGAACAGCAGTTGTGTTTAATGGAGACTTCAGAACAATTAAATAGCCCTGAGGCTGGTGTAATTGCAGCAAGTCATGGACACCAATCAGACATGGCTAGACACAAAATGCTGGAGTAATTCAGCTGGACAGACAGCATCTTTAGAAGCAAGGAATGGGTGACGTCACTCCAGCATTTTATACGTATCTTCAGAACTAACCAGCATCTACAGTTCCTTCCTACACAATCAGACATGGCTAGTCAGAACCACCTCCCTTTATATTCTAAGGCATTACTGAGTCACTTAGGATCAACATTCTAGGATCCACCTTCAACCAGCCCTTCAGTGCACCAACCAAATAAAATATTTTGGTTGAGGGAAGGTCTGAGCCAGGATATTCTGCATAAATCACTTATCAAGTTAGAGTCAAAGAGCTATACAGCATGGAAGCAAGCCTTTTGCCCCACCTACTGCATGCTAGCCAAGTTGGGATCTTTCTGGGCTAGTCCCATTTACCTGCATTTGGCAAATAGCCCACTTCCCCTTCTAATCAATACATCTGTACAAATATCCTTAAAAAGTCATAATTGTATCCACATCTATAGCTCCTTCAGGTAGCTCGTTCCACGTCTGGACTAACCTCTTAAATCTCCCTCTCACAGCATAGGTCAATGCTCTCTTGCTTTACAATCTTCTACCCTGGGAAAGAGACTGCAAGCATTCATTTTATACATGCCCCTCATGATATTGTACACCTCAATAAGGGCATTCCCAGCAAAACTAACCTATCCCTCAAAATTCAAGCCCACAAGTCCAGGAAACATCCTGGTGAATTTAATCTGCGCCCTTTCCAACATTACGGCATTCTTCCTATAGCCGGGCAACTACAACTGCATACAGCCCTCCAGGTAGGGTCCTATCAATGGCTTGTACAGTTACATCATGGTGTCCCAACTTTCGTACTCAATACCTTCTGAATGAAGGCAAGCATGCCAAACAACTTCTTCACTACACTTTCCATTTGACTCACCACTTTCAGAGAACCAACCTGTATCCTGTAACACTATCCAGGGTTCTACCATTTACTATGAGATTAAAAACTTGTGAAGAATATAACCCACGTGTTTCGATGAGTGGAGGTCTCCCCAGATCAAAACTCTGACCGCAGAAGTGTATAGGGTGATTTCACGAAAGGTCACTGGATCATAGATCCTCACCCACGTGGATGCAAAATTTAACTGGGGTACAAACGTCACTTCCGGTACATGTTATTGATGCTGGAAATGCGTACTTTCACACCCGTTAAAAACCGCGAAAACGGCCCGTTTTTGAGCTATAAATAACTGTGCCAGTCGGGGTGACCTCGAGGCACAGTTATCTTACTTTAGAGTCCAGAAGATAAAGAAAAACAAAGGTAAAGACAAGAGGGAGCTGAAGGTGCAACAACAGCGGAAGTGGTTAGCAAACATTGGCCGTGGAGATATAAAGATAGAAAATATCGGGAATTATCGCGTTTGCTCACTGAATTTCATCAAAAGCAAGGCATTATGTTTTATCTTTATTAATTTGTTATATAAAAAGTTTTAAAAGTGAAAAATCCATCATTAAAATTGCAAAATCTTCCATGGTTCTCAGGTGGGTTTTAACATGCAAAAAGAAAATGCTTCTGAAGCTACATTTACCATTTAAATAATCGTAAACCATAAATGCGTTTTGAAATGAATTTTACTCAGATGCAAGCTAAGGAATGGGATAATTGTCAGCTGTTAATTGGACAAAATCAGGACATTTTATTATTATTATCCAGAGTTGGAAATACAGGTCCACCAACAATCTTCTGGCACCCTTGGTTCCAGAGCTTTGCTACCTTCCCTGCATTTTGTAACTCATACATTCTTCTGTCTATGTTCTCACTCTCTAACTACTCCCATTGATATATTGGCAAGATCATCTTGTTTACAGCTTATCCTCATGGTCACCCACTACCCTATCAGAGACATCCCCCTCCACCCTCCCTACACTTTAATTAGTTTTTTTTTAATCTCCTTTCCAGTTCTGACAAAGGGCCTTAATCATTCCTTCTGATACTAGTTGTGTATCTACATTATATCATTACGTTGTGACATTTACCAATAAATTACCCCTTTTACCCACCCCAATAATAAAGTGATTCTTACATCCTGCATTGTTTTAATCAATCCTTAAACTTGAGCAAAAAACTAACAACTGGAGGAAATCTGGAAGAAAATGAACAGATGACGCTTCATCTTATGCTAAGAACTTATTTTCTTAAGTCTGAAGAATAGTCCCAAACCGAAATACCGCCTTGTCCATTTCACTCCACAGATGCAGTCTGACCTTCCGAGTTCCTCAAACAGTTTGATTTTTTTGCTCACGATTCCAGCATCTGCAGCTTTCAGTGTCTCCATATGTGCCCCTTGTATTATTCACATCGCGCAACATTCCCGGAAAGGGCACAGTCTTTCACCGTAAAGTTTCTTCTCAGACAATGATACTTTTCCCAGACACCCCGTACAAAAAAAAACAAATAAAAAGTTTCAAAAGTGAAAAGAGAATGAGGCGTACGTAATTAGATCCGGGGGGGAGGAAGGAAACAATGGCGGCCGGACCCAGCACCACAACTACCTAACCCTGAGTACACTTACACCATCGGGAGATGATGCGGACTCAGGGAGGAAGCCGCTCCGGCGGCACGGCCCTTTTCCACCGGCTACCCTTGCTCGCCGCGTCGCCTCTTGCCCCTAGTCTCCGGCATCGGCTGCTGTGTTTCTCGTCACCATGGCAACGTCGCCCAGCCGCTGTTGGCCGACGGGATTCCTCCCCGGCCCTCACCATGGCAACAGAGCTGGGCTCGGGGATAACGGGAGCCGTCGACACAGGACCCGCTTCTCGCAGTTTCCACTCGAGTTTCCACTCTTTATCAACGAGTTCCGCATGGGTGCAGTAGGCAATCCCAATGCAGTTGTTGCAGCAGAAAAAAACAGTTGAGGGATGATGCCTGTGTACATTTGAGTTAGCACCATGGACTAGGGTTGGTATACGTGTGGAGTACTCAGTTGGTACTTGTGTGGAGTTTGAGTGTAGAGATCAAAAATAAGAAAATAGAACTCCAAATAAGAAAAACGACATCACTCTGATGGGATTATACTATTGGCGTCCTAACTGCCACCAGGAGGTAGAGGAACAGATATAAAAGGCAGACTACAGATTACAGAAGGATGTAAGAGCAAGTGTTGTCAGAGTGGGGCGACTTACCTTCCCCAGTATTGACTGGAACATGCTCAGTGCAAAATGGCAAATAATTTTTGTTTGGTACGTCCTAAAATGTTTCTTGATACATAGCCCAACTGGAGGAGGTGCCATACTGGACCTTTTATTGGGAAACGTCCCTGGATAGGTGCCTGGTGTTTCAATAGACGAGTATTTTGGAAACAGTGATCACAGGTCCATACATTTTAAGATAATTATTATATACACGGATAATTCTGGACCTTGGGGCAAAGTACTAAATTGGGGAAGGGCAAACAACAATTGGAGTGCAGAGAAGATTTACAAGGATGTTGCCAGGACTTGAGGGCTGTGCTAAAAGGAGAGGTTGGGCAGGCCTCTTTATTCTTTGGAGCGCAGGAGGGTGAGGGGTGAAACTTTTTCACACAAGGAGTGGTGGGTACCTGGAATGAGCTGCCGGAGGAGATCGTTGAGGCAGATAATATAACAATTTTTAAAAGACATTTGGACAGGTACTTGGATAGGAATGATTTAAAGGGGAAAGTACACAAAAAGCTGGAGAAACTCAGCGGGTGCAGCAGCATCTATGGAGCGAAGGAAATAGGCAACGTTTCGGGCCGAAACCCTTCTTCAGACTGATTGGGGGTAGAGGGGGGGGGGGGGGGGGGGGGGGGGTGGGGGGGGGGGGGTGGGGGAGGGGGACAAGAGGAGGGGCAATAGGGGGGGGGATGCAGGGAAACCTCTGTCGCACCTGGAAACGACTGCTTGGGTCCTTGACGGAGTCGAGGGGGGAGGTAAAAGGGACAAGTGGTTGCATCTCTTGCGGTTGCAAGGGAAAGTGGGGGGGAGGGGGTGGTACGAGAAAGAAGAAACAAGGGGAGGAGGGAGCCCGAAGGCTGGGGGATGGGAGGAGACAGCAGGGGGACTGAGGAAGGGGAGGAGACAGCAAGGACTAACAAATTTGGGAGAATTCAATGTTCATGCCCCCAGGATGCAGACTCCCCAAGCGGAATATGAGGTGCTGTTCCTCCAATTTCCAGTGTTGCTCGCTGTGGCCATGGAGGAGACCCAGGACAGAGAGGTCGGAGACGGAGTGGGAAGGGGAGTTGAAGTGCTGAGCCACCGGGAGGTCAGCTTGGTTATTGCGGACCGAGCGGAGGTGTTCGGCGAAACGATCGCCCAACCTCCGCTTGGTCTCACCGATATAGATCTGCTGACATCTAGAGCAGCGGATGCAATAGATGAGGTTGGAGGAGATGCAGGTAAACCTCTGTCGCACCTGGAACGACTGCTTGGGTCCTTGAACGGAGTCGAGGGGGGAGGTAAAGGGACAAGTGTTGCATCTCTTGCGGTTGCAAGGGAAAGTGCCCGGGGAGGGGGTGGTACAAGAGGGAACGGAAGAATTGACAAGGGAGTTATGGAGGGAGCGGTCTTTGCGGAAGGCAGATATGGGGGGAGATGGAAAGATGTGGTGAGTGGTGGGGTCACGTTGGAGGTGGCGAAACTGACGGAGAATTACTTGTTGTATGTGACGGCTGGTGAGGTGAAAGGATGGATTTTTGTAGGGCCTTTGATAAAGTCCCTCATGGTAGGCTGATCCAGAAGATTATGATACATGGGAACTATGGTAACATTGTCATTTTGAGTTATATCTGGGGGTACACTTTGAAGACATAGGGTAGTGGTGGAAGGGAATTATGCTGACTCTTCTGTAATTAATGGAGTTCCACAGGGTTCTATGCTACATTTTTCAAACTTGTAAACAAATTGTTACAAGCATTATTTACAAAAAGCACTATTTTTAATTTCCCATCACTGACCTGCAATTCACACTCCACATATTACTGCTTAACCCGCTTGCTTCTGATTTCTTACCCCTATCCCACCTCACTTTACACCATTCATGACCACCTATTTATTGCACACTTGCATGCGTTATGTAATTTCTAGACCTGTCCTCAATATTAATATCAATATTTTTTTTAAATCTAAGTATAAAGGTAATTAGTTCAATACGCATATTTCTGCACAATCAAAGATTGTGATCCACTGATGAAGAAGAAAGGTAATTAAATATATTATTATTATTCCTTAGCTGCTTCTGTTTCACTTTATTTTTAACATTGGTAGCAATATAACTCGGTGAAGAGGAGTTTCCACTTCTCATCGTATCACATACTATGTGGGAAATGTATTCCAAACTATAATAGTTAGGAAGATGCAGAAAGTTAGAGGAGGATGCCATTCATCCCAGATTCCCTTGTGTTCCTTTGGATCAAAGCTGTTCTGTTCCACAGCTATGCTTTCTCAAAGCCCTTGATATTCTAAATTAAAATTTTGGAATACCATTACAATTTCTGTTATGCAAACTCTAGACCTTTGATATAACTAATGCTTCCAGATTTCACTCCCAATTGGCCCAACCATCCTCTCATCAAATCTTTTCATCATTTGATATATGACACATGTTATAGGTTATACTAGACTAAGTGGGGTTATACTAGACCCAGCATCACACGGGAGGGCTGGTCACCCAACGCAATATTTCACCTCTCTACCAATTCCAATATTGCTGGCCAGTGCGGGGGGGGGGGGGGGGGGGCTTTCTGTTGCGCTAGATCATACTATTTGTTATTTGTTCATCACACACACCCTCCACCTACACACACAGACTCATTCACACACAGACTCACACACACACAGACACACACACACACACAGACTCACACACACACACACACACACACACACACCACACACACTCACACACACACACACACACACACACTCACCAATACTAAAATGCCAAGTAACTTCAGAACGTGTTGAATATTCAGTGTGTAAAACAAATGTTTAAAGCCTCCTGTAGAGGCTGCTGCTGCTGAAGCAAAAACGTGCTTTAAATAACATCCAACAAACACACTCACCATAGACAGAGCAGTCAACTCTCTTGAATTATTCAACGGTGCCTGCACTCGGTGCCATCTTGACGTCACCGTCTCGCTTCTTGCCACGAACCGGAAATGACGCACTCAACGCCAGCATGCCGCTAACCGGAAATTACATAATCGGCGCCATCTTGCAACTAAGTGAAAATCACAGAATGAGCGCCAATTTTGAAATTAAACACAGTCTTGATTTAATAAAATGTTTATTCACGCTTTATCCATCCGAAAACTGTTGCAAGCAAGCCTATTAAAAGCCAAGCCAATTGGACAAAAACACTTTGCAACAAAACACATTTGCTGAAAGCCCTTTAAAAAGCCAACCTAATTGGGCACACTTTGCAAACAACAAACACATTTGCTGAAAACCACATCCTGGAGACTCACCGGGAGTAGACATGCGTTCAGTGCTATTCGCAGCTCAGAGAGCCGTGACCCTCTCGCTTCCTCCATCTGGCAGAGACTGAGTGAGCCACGACACTTCCGAGTTTTATAGTCCCTGCCCCCTGCCGCCAGCGGGGGCAGCAGAGAGAATGGCAAAGATTTTTTAAACATTAATATCTCTCTGATTTTTCATCGATGGGGAAAGTGGCGTATAGCAACACGAGATTGAGCAATAACATAATCGATGGGGAAAATCCTCCAGTCCAGTCCGGCGGAGAGGGGCTCTGATCGAGGTGGCCAAAAATGATGGCCGTAACTGGCGGCGTTTTCTAGGAAATCACAACGCAGTGAGTCAAAAGCGGTCAAGATCTTACTTTTAGTAATATAGATTATAGGTTATGTATTTATATTATACATATTTTATTAAACCTATAGGTTATATAACACAACCTTCAAACTCAAAGGGAATATAATCACAGTTATTTGGTTTTAAGGCAGTATATCTTTCCTCAGGTACAAAATCTGAAAATGAATTTTGTGGTCTAATCGAGTACCTGAACAAGCATCAATTCAGTGTTTCATCATTTTAAAGAAACTGGGTCACTAATGTGATTTAATGATGGGAACTTAAATCTGGTTGTTTCTCAATCTGGTCTATATGTGACTCCACACATAGCAATGCAGTTGTCTTTTTACTTATCTCTGAAATGATCCACTAGCTGTTCAGTGCAAGGGCAACTAGGGATGGGCAATAAATACTGTATCAGTCAATGACATCTACATCCTGCGAATGAATACAAATCGATTGCAGGACCATTGTGTTTAAACACTTTTTTTACAACGTGGTTTATTTTTCTTCCTTGCTTCGATCATTTAGTGATTTGTTGACAGGTATAAGTAGATATTTCTGCTCCACCACATTCTTAGTCTCTCTCCTTTTAGAAAAACACAGATTTATCTTTCTCAGTTCTATGATGTACAACATCACACTTCCCCACAGTGAGCACCATATGCCATGGTTTTGCCCACTCACAGCAGTGATGCCAACCTTTAATTAATATAAAGCTGCCAAGGTAAATGTTCCCGTTTCAGAGAAAATCTGATTAAAACAGAAATTCTCTTCAAGCAAAGCACAAAGTGCTGGAGTAACAGCAGTCAGTCTATGGAGAGAATTGACAGGCGGCGTTTTGGGTCAGGACCCTCCTTCAGATTGATTGTTGCAGGGAACAAATGCTGGAAAAGAGTTGGGGAAAGGACAACGCTTCACAAATGGGTGGATACAGGTGAGGAGGATTTGATTAGAAGAATGTGTAGAGTAAGTGACAAAGGCTAGAGATAAAAGGGTGTCCCGATTCCAACACTTTGTGTCATTTTATACAGCATTATTAGGCCAATGCTGGGAAGAGTTAATTGGGAGCAGTTGTTATTGGTTAAATTCACATCTAACATGGGAGTTCTTTAAAGGACAGCTGATCAGTGTTCAGGTTCCAGTTAAGAGGAAGGATAAGCATGACAAGGTAAGGAAACAATGACCAAAATGGTTATAAATTTGGTCAAAAACAAAATGGAAGCATATCGGATTTTTTGGGAAATTCCAAGGCTTTTTTTTACATACATTAAAGCTAAGAGAAGGTAGGGCTTCTGAAGAATAAAGAAGGAAATTTATGTTTGGAATCAGAGTATGTGGGTGTCGTATTGAATGAACACTTTACATTTCTATTCACAAAGAAGAAGGACATGAAGGACAGTGAGATCTGTGGAAAATATATTGGGGCAGTTTGAGATCAAGAAGGTGGCAAATCTCACATCACTGGTTGTGAAGCTATTGGAGAGGATTCATTGGAATAGGATTTTGAAGAGAATGGGCTAATTAGGAACAGTCAGCATGGATTTGTATGCAGCAGGTAATGAGTTTATTGAGGTGTTGACGTAGATGATTAATGAGGGTAGGGCAGTTAATGCTGTCCAGATTAATTAGAGTAAGACATTTAATAAATGGTATTATTGATCTAGAATATTAAGATGCATGGGATCCACGGATTGTGGTAGAAGGTTGTTAGTCTGTCAATTGATTTGTGACCAGTGGAGTTCCATGGGGATCTGTGCTGGAACCTCTGTTATTTATGACATACATACAAATGATTTGGACGTAAATGTAGTTGGATTGCAGATGCAAGTTTGCAAATGACAGAAAAATTGGTGAATTTGCAGACAGTGAGTAAGACTGTCAAAATATACAGTTACAGATATATGCAGAGAAATGGCAGATTGAGTTTAATCCAGGTAAGTGTGTGTTGCAGTTTAGAAGGTCAAATGTAAGGGGAAAGTATACAATTAACGGCAAGACACTTAACAACATTGATGTATAGGGGGATCTTGAGGTCCAAGTCCATACCACCCTGAAGATTCGAACACAAGTAGATAGAATGGTAAAGAAGACAAATGGTATGCTTGCCTTCAGCGGTGGAGGCATTGAGTGTCAGAAAGTTATATAGGACTTTGGTTAGGCCGCATTTGGACTATTGTGTGCATTTCTGTTTGTCTCATTACAGGAAGGAAGGGGAATCTGTGCAGAGGGTGCAGAAGAGGTTTACCAGAATGCTGCCTGTGTTAGAGGGTGCTAGCTATATTGAGAGGTTGGACAAATTTGCATTATTTCATTGGGAACTATGGGGAGACTGGATAGAACTATATACAATTATGAGGCTTAGATAAGGTCGACAGTCAGAACATTTTTTCCAGGACAGAAATGTAAAAGACTAGAGGACAGAGCTTTAACAAGATCAGGGCAAAGTTTAAGGAGGTATGTGGGCAAGTTTCTTTACTTGGGGAGTGGTAGGTCTTTACTTGGAGAGTGGTAGGAGCTTGCTGCCAGGATGGTTGTGGAAGTAGATATGAACGTGGCATTTAAGAAGCTTTTACACAGACACATGGGTATGGAGGGGTGTGGGTCACGTGCAGACAGAGGAGATTAGTTTAACCTGAGATTGTGTTCTGTGCAGACATTGTGTGCTGAGGTGCCTGTACCTGTGTTGTACTGTTCTATGTTCTTGAACAACTTTTTATACTTTGTTTATAATTTAGCAAAAAAAATGAATGGGGTGGTAATGGAAATGCAGAAAAATATGCATGTTCTTCAATTTACTAATGTTCTATTTATGAGTTTCTGTTGTGGCATCATTGCTACCTTTAGGATATGTCCTTCATTTACAAAGCTTTTTTTTTTAATTATAAAATTTTGCTCAACAAAATATTTTGCAGGAATGCAATCTTTTGAAAATTATAGAAAACCTGCAAATCTCTGAAGCAGGGGGATGCAAACTGCTTCGGTCTGAGTTAGTCCCAATTAGAAGGCTGTTTTCCATGGTGTTGCAAATTAGATTCTGTTCTTTTTGATCAAAACTCCTGCTCGTATATTCAGATTAGATAAATCTATTTTGCCAAAGTTCTGTTGGTATGCCAACCATATTGATCATTCAAGCAAAATAATTAACAAGTTAGATGATCTGTTCCTCACTGCTAAGTTTAGGAACATAGTGCACACATGTCATTTTCTCACATTATAATGGGACTTCATTGGCTGCGAAGCACTTAGTGATGTCCTGAGGTTGTGAAAAGCAAGGGACTAGACCCGAAACATTGCCTATGTCCTTCGCTCCATAGATGCTGCCTCACCTGCTGAGTTTCTCCAGCATTTTTGTCTACCTTCAAAAATATAAAATGTCATTAGATTCAGAAAGCGCAGAGTTGAGTGGACAGAAGCCCAGCTGTGTTAATTATTCACTCAAATACTGAGTATCACATCAACAACATTTATTATTTCAAGGACCTGATGATTCAATTTGATTGAGTTTCCGACACTTGGTTCTTCATTTACATTTTAGAACAAATAAACATATGCGCCAGCTAAGAGAATATAAAATTGACATTTACAGCAGGTCACTCCTGCAGCTGAAATATGACAAACCATTAGCATGATCTATTCTCTGGAACCACTAACATAACTGACATTTACTAAAATGAGATATGTGACTGGTGACGGGTACACTGTTTGTTGAAAAGGGCAAGTGTGCTTTTCATTGACTCAGCTCAGCAATGGAAGCATCAGGCAACTGTAGATTGTGCCTCTGGCATTGCTGATGAGATTCTTCTCTGCTCCCGCCCTTTTGCCATAGCTGAGAGTCAAATACACATTCTGGAGGTGGCACATTCAGTGCTAGAGTGATGATATCCTTGAGAAACTGGGCCAACATAGGAACTTTGTTAAATTACCTTCCTTCAATATTTACCAGTGAGGCTAACAATGTAGACATATCTCTAGAAGTCGGCATTGGAAAATATATCTGCCCTGATTTTGCTGGATTCTGCTAGCAACCATACATATATAACTGCTGAGTTTCCCAGTGTGAGTATACAAAGGTTTCCGGATACCCAAGCTAGCAGACAACTCGAAAAATACCAGCAGAGCTTCACTATTCATTTTCCAACTCTGCTCCAAAACTGGACTTGGAGCATAGAGTCATAGAATCATACAACATGGAAATAGGTTGACCAAGATGGCCCATCTAAACTGCTCCCATTTGCCTCTAAACGTTTCCTATCCATGTAGTTGTACAAATGTCTTTCAAATGTTTTTTTATTGTACTTGCCTTCACGACTTCCTCTGGCACATCATTCCATATACTCACTTCCTTCTGTATGAAATAATTATCCCTCGGGTTCCTATTAAATCTTTCCCCTCTCAACTTTAACCTATGCTCTCAAGTTCTTAATTGCCCTACCCTGTGAAAAAGACTTTTACACAATATATTCTAAGTGTGGCCTCAGCAACAACCGTAACATAAGTCCCAACTTTTATACACAGTTCCCTGAAGGATGAAGGCCAGTGTGCTAAAAGCCTTCTTCAACACCCAATCCACATGCAATGCCACTTTCATGGAACTGTACCCCCAGATCTATCTGCTCTACAATGCTCCCCAGGGCCCTACCATTCACTATGAAGGTCCTGCTCTGGTTTGACCTCCAAACATGCAATACCTCACACTTCTCTGAATTAAACTCCATTAACCATTCCTCAGCCTCTTGCCCAGCAGATCAATGTTCCACTTCACTATCTACTGGAACTGAACAGGAAGTTGCTGATATTCATTAGTTTTTGCACCAGGCACCTAGGTGGATCTGACACAGGATCTGTCACTCCATTTATTCGAATGGATATCTTACGGTTACTGAAAAGAGGAAGAAACATTTACATGTTTTATTTCATTTAAAAAATATTTTAAATGCTTTTGTTGTTTATGTTCAATAGCTTAAAATCATTTTGTTATTTATTTCCACTTTAATTATTTTCATGAGGCTTTGCACGTGAGAGACATTCCAAATGCCTGAGAAACCTTGAAAATGACAAAGCTCAGTGTAAAACTGTGTTTTGTCAAATCTTCCTGAAGGGTCTAAGGGGAGATGCTTATTTTCATCTGTTCATGTCATCACGTTGAGACGCTTCCACTCTACAGTCTTGCTTCAGAACTCCAACACCATCACGACCAGCAAGGATGGATATTTTGGATCTAAAGATAAGTTCAGTGAAATTACCATATTCAGCAAAATTAAAACATTGAGATGATTAAGATAGTAAGGAGAGGGATTAGTCACTGAAGAAGGGTCTCGACCCAAAACATCATCCATTCCTTCTCTCCAGAGATGCTGCCTGTCCTGCTGAGTTACTCTAGCATTTTGTGTCTACCTTCGATTTAAACCAGCATATGCAGTTCTTTCCTACACATGTAGAGGGATTAATGACGTACTTAAATTTGAAGTACATCCAGAAAGATAACTTCCATATGTACAATAGAAATATTACTAAATATCACGTCATTAAATGCTCATTGGCAAAAAGAGTAGTGTCAAAGAATTTGGTGGAGGTTGGTGCAGGTGGGAGTTAATCTTAGTCTTACACATAAAAACTGAAATTAAACAAATCTAATGAACTATAGAAAAGTTAGATTAAAATTAGTAACAATGATAATAGAACATTACGCAAATATGTTATAGAAAATAACCTAGAATTGGAGAGACAGATGCCAAAAACCAAGGTGCTTGGTTGTATCAAGCTTGTTGAGTTCTTTCAAATAAATAACAAGAGCACTGGGTAATGTAGTAGATACAAAATGATTGAACTTTCAAAAGGTCTTTAAGGTTTAATGAAGTTATATATATCAGAACATGTGGAGTGAGGGGGCAAGTTATTATTCGTTTGAGAATGACATGACATCTGGTCTATGATGTTGTGATATGACTGATTAGATCATACGGGTGACAGAGGTGTGATTTTCCAGATTCTCTTTCCTGCTATGCTTTTTTCATTCTAGCTTCCTGATATGAGCAATCAGCACTTTTTTTTAAATAGTGTTATGCCAATCAGCACAATACCATGCCTGTTGTTCCCAGTGGGGTGTGCCAATTTTGGGGTGTGCTACGAGAGCCTTTGTCTCTTTTTCAGTCCACCATGTAACAAAGGATGAAAAGCTGGCTCCTAAAAAAGACAGAGAGCTTAGAATTATACTGTAAATAAAAATAATACTCTGCAGGTCAGGCAGGAACTGCAGAAACAGACTACGGAGAGTTAAAAATACAAGTCAATGGACTTGGATATTGTAGACTAACATGCAAAAGGCCAAAGGTGATATTTCACCAAAGTGATATTTCATAACAAATATTATTGGGGGTCAAGGAAAAGAGCGTGCACGTCGCAGCCCTGTTTCCACCACCACGCACAAGAAGCGACAAGACAGACACCATTGTATGCAGATGCCGAGAAGTGTGTTCAGCTCTGGCTGAGCAACTTCTAATCTTGTATGTGGACTCCATAAGAAGACAACAAATATTATTCACCATTGACGTTACTAATTTGGACACACTAATTTGGACACATCAATTTTGAGGAAAGCTGAATACAATCGGATGTTAATGTAGCAAGTAAGAAAGATGTTAATGTTGGTGTGTAAGTAGCAAATTAATTTCAATGTGGATAAATATGAACTTCCACAGATGTACAGTAGAGAGTATACTGACTGGTGGTATCACAACCTGGTTCGGGAACTCAAATACCCAGGAATGAAGGAGACTACGGAGAACGACAGACGCTGCCTGCTGTGTAACATGGGTACTAACCTCCCCGTCATCGAAGGATTCCTTCAGAGGCACTGCCTCAAAAAGGCAGCGAATATCATCAAAATCCCTCACCACCCTGGCCACACTCATTTTGTGACTACTATCAAGAAGGTACAGGAGCATGAAAAACATGAACTGAGTTCAAGAACAGCTTTTTTCCAGCAACCATCAGTCTCTTGAACATTGCATAATACTAATCCTCCTCAGCCACTATGATCTTCTATGGATGGTGCCTGGTTGCATTATGGACTTTGATTTTGCACTATTATGGTTATATGTTTGTGTGGTATTCCATTGACTGGCCTGTTAAGCTGCAGCAAGTAAGAATTTCAGTGTTCTCTTGCTCATACATAAAACAATTAAACACTCAAGATTAAGGGGTCACACATCTTAGAAGGCAGGCAAGGACATCTAGGACTAAAATGCAGATAGCATTCTTCTCTCAGAGGGTGGTGAATCTGCAGAATTTGATAACATATACAATTATAGTCATACAGCACAAAAACAGGCCCTTCGGTCCACCATCAAGTCCCCATCTGTAGTAATCTATTTACCAGCACTTGGTCTGTAGCCTTCTATGCCTTGGTGGTGAAAGTACTTGTCCCGATGCCTCTTAAATGTGAGAATACCAGCTTTGTAGATTACAAATCACTGATTTCTTCTAAGAAAGATATGGGTAAATGTTTGGAAAGTTAAAGCATCAGGGAGTTTGGGGAGAAAGCAGGAATGTGGTAATGAGAAGGGGCATCAACCAGGATCATATTGACAGACGGATAACTTACTACTGCTCCCATAGCCAGTGATTGGTTCCATCATAGCCTGATTTACACAGGAACACAAGAGACTGCAGAGAGTGGTGTATTCAGCCCGGTCCATCACAGACAAAGCCATTTCCTCTATTGAAATCTACATGTGGTGCTACTTCAAGAAGGTAAGACTACCATCAAGGATTAACACCACCCAGGCTATACCCATTTCCTGCTGCTATTATCTGGAAGGATATACAAAAGCCTGAAGTCCCACATCACCAGGTTAAGGAACAGCTACTTACTTCAACTTTTCAGTTTCCTGATCTGAAGTGTACAACCTTAGACCTAGCTCAGCAACAGCACACTACAAACATCTCTTGTATTACCATGGACTTGTTTCCTCATTGCATTTTGCATTGACGCCTTGTTTTTTGCAGTCCTTTTTCTTTTACTGTCTTGCAGAGTTTCAAAGTGAAATAGTATTCGTTATCAGTGTGTGAAGTTGTGCAGTGTGATGTGTGAAGACAATCGCAGTATCTAAAATTTCTTATGATGCATAAGTAATCATTCTAAGGAGCTACTATGACTGCAGGCTGTGAAAGACAGCCAGATATCCAGATGAGTTTAGCGCCATTAATATGGATTTTTTAAATATTGCAATCAAATTGAAAAAACAACTTACTTTGGCTTGTGTAAATGTCTCGTAGATGGTAAATATTCCTTCCAGGGACTAAATCCTATGTTCTCTTAATTTTCAGCTATTTAAATACTGGCCAATATGATCCATCGAGTTACTGAGGGCCATGAAATGTGATGGATGAGGAAAGATGGAGTAATAGAAATTACTGGGGGCAGTTATTATTTGATAAGTCCCAGATGACATGTGCGAGTTATTTAAAGGTCAGCTGCTAAGGGAACCATGGATGACCAGGAGGTTGTAAACTTGGTCAGGAAGAAAAAGGAAGTACTGTATATGTCAGGTTTAAGAAGGTAGCATCAGACCAGGCTTATGATGAATATAAAGCAAGTAGGAACGAATTCAAGCGGGCGATTAGAAGGGCCAAAAGAGGCCATGAATTGTCATTGGAAAGGCGGATTAAGGAAAATCCCAATGTGCTTTATAAATATGTTAAATATGTGGGTAACCAAGGAGAAGTTAGGACCACTCAAAGATAAAGGAGGGAATCTGTGCTTGGAGTCGAATTATGTAGATTAGTTGATAACAGGTACTTTGCACTGTATTCATCGAGGAGAAGGACTTGAAGGACAGTGAGATCAGTGTGGAGAAGGCAAATATGCTTGGGCGGTTTGAGATTGAGAAGGACGTGATACTGATGCTCTTGAAGAGCATTAAGGTGGATCGCGAGGGGCTTTTTTGTTCTTTCTCTAGCCACAGGCAAGTTCCTAGATGACTGGAGAGTGGAGAATGTTGTTCCTTTTTTTAAAGAAAGGAGGTAGAGAGAAATCTAGGGAGCTATTGGTCAGTGAGGTTCATGTCACTGGTAGGGAAACCATGGGAGAGAATTGTGCCTGTGTAAGAGTTTATAATTTCCTTCTCAAGTGTCAAGAGTTTGAAACTGAACAATGAAATTCTTTCAGCAGCACAACAGATATGTAATCAATGGACTCCCTGGTCTATTTCTTAATCATTTGAAGTTTGTTTTGGTTTTCCCAATACTGTATACTTCTGTCCTAACCTTTGGTGGCCCTACCTTTTGATGTCCATGGTATTTTTTCTTTGCCATGGTATTTTTTCATGGTATCTGTTGTGCACTTTCTTGTTTTGTTTTTAACCAGTTTGATTCTGTTTTGTAATAGCAAATCCTGCCCTATTAGGATATCTACCCATTATCTTAACTTGACTTCCCTTCTACTGTAATCGGTAGGGCTCTTAAATGTGTCGTGCCTACCTTCCCATAATCCTGCTCTCACCTCCTTTCTTCCAAGAAGAATAAAGATAGGATTTTCCTTTCCCACCAGACTCTACATCCACCACCACCTTCAATGGGATTCCACACATCCCACCCATTCACTTCCCGCTGGATTCAGCATTCCGAGAGGCCATTCTCTCTACAACTCCCTGGTCCATTCTTCCATCACCACCAACCATTCCTCTTCTCACATAACTATCCCAGGCATTCAGATGACACCTGCTCTTTTACCTGTTCCATTCCCAGCATCCAGGGTCCAAAACTGTCTTTCCAGATGGAGGAATCTTTCACTTACACCTTTCCTAATCACATAGTGTTCCGCATGGTGAACACTTAGCAAGTGTTTAGTCTTAACTACCTTTTCACTGCATAAAATGACCAAGCCCCTGTGTTTAAATAAAGGGTTAAGTGAGATAAACACTCCATATCCCCTCTGTGGGGCGTAGTCAGTCCCAGAGCTTCTTTCCGTTTTACTTGTCCCATGCTAAAACAAATATACACAATCATTCACAGATCTCTGTGGTTTTCAGTTGATTGCAGTGAGTGTTTTTATAAAGTGTTTGCCAAACCAGGTGCAGTAGATTGATGGTCGAGAGACCATTCCCCACCGCAGGGCATCTCAAAGCGCTCTACAACCAATGAATTACCTCTTATAATAAATGCAATAATGTAGGAAACACATCAGCCAGCTAATGCAAAATGTGATTCTGTAAACATTCACATAATAAAACATCATATTATTTGTTTATAGTTATATTATACAAGATAAATATTGTCTTGGCTCAATTGTAAAGAACGTTTAATTGTTATATGCTGCGAGACCCGAAGAATGAAATTCTTACTTGGTGCAGCTTCACAGTCATATTAACACAACAACATAACAAATAAGCAAACAATAAATTATCAGTTATTCTCGGTAACTGTGATAGTACGAATCAAAGTACGCAGTGCAACCTTAGTACACATAATTGTTCAGTGCTGAGGTAGGGTTGTGATTAGGGATCTGCAGAGTGGTTCAAGAGACTGATGATTGATGGGAAGAAGCTGAACCTGGAGGTAATGGTTTTCAGACTCCTGGACCTTCATCCCAATGGTAGCGGTGAGATGAAAGCGAGCCTATGGTCGTGTGGATTGTTTGACACGAGGAACTGCAGATGTGAAATCTGGTGTAGAACACAAAGTGCGGAGCAGATCAGGCAGCATCTCTGGAGGGCATGGATAGGCGAATGGATGAAAGAAGGGTCGCAAAGCAAAACGTCGTCTTTCCATGTCCTCCAGAGATGCTGCCTAACCCCCTGAGTTATTCCAGTATTTTGGGTCTTGTGATGATATTAACTGCCTACTTAAGGCACCATTTCCTGGTGATCTCTTCAACATAGGGGACATCAGTAATCATAGAATCATACAGTGTACAGCACAAAAGCAGGCCCAAGCTGACCAAGATGTCTCATCAATGCTACTCTGACCTGGCCTCATTTGGCCATATCCCTCTAAATCTTTCCTATCCATCTACCTGTCCAAATGTCTGTTACTGTAAATGGCGTTATAGTTCCAATTACCTCCTCCAGCAGCTTGTTCCATATACCCAACACTTTCTGTGTGAAAAAGTTGCCCATCAGGTTCCTATTAAATCTTTCCCTTCTCACCTTAACCTATGTCCCCTGGTTCTTGATTCTCCTACTCTGGCCAATTCTTCCCTTCCCTCTCGGTCCACCCCCTCCCCGGGCACTTTCCCTTGCAACCGCAAGAGATGCAACACTTGTCCCTTTACCTCCCCCCTCGACTCCGTTCAAGGACCCAAGCAATCGTTCCAGGTGCGACAGAGGTTTACCTGCATCTCTTCCAACCTCATCTATTGCGTCCGCTGCTCTAGATGTCAGCAGATCTATATCGGTGAGACCAAGCGGAGGTTGGGCGATCGTTTCGCCGAACACCTCCGCTCGGTCCGCAATAACCAAGCTGACCTCCCGGTGGCTCAGCACTTCAACTCCCCCTCCCACTCCGCCTCCGACCTCTCTGTCCTGGGTCTCCTCCATGGCCACAGCGAGCAGCACCGGAAATTGGAGGAACAGCACCTCATATTCCGTTTGGGGAGTCTGCACCCCGGGGGCATGAACATCGACTTCTCCCAATTCTGTTAGTCCTTGCTGTCTCCTCCCCTTCCTCAGCTCCCCTGCTGTCTCCTCCCACCCTCCAGCCTTCCGGCTACTCCTCCTTTTCCCTTTCTTGTCCCCACCCACCCCCACCCCTGATCAGTCTGAAGAAGGGTTTCGGCCCGAAACGTTGCCTATTTCCTTCGCTCCATAGATGCTGCTGCACCCGCTGAGTTTCTCCAGCTTTTCTGTGTAACCCTGGATAAAAGACTCTGTGCATTCACCTTATCTATCCCCCTCATGATTTTACATACCTCTACGCGATCACCGCTCGGCCTCCTGCATTCCAAGGAATTATGTCCAGGCCTGCACAACATCTCCTTGTAGATCAGCCACTCAAGTCGTGGCACAACCTTGAAAATCTTCGCTGCACTCTTTTCAGCTTAACAACATCCTTCTTATAGCAGGGTGACCAAAACTGAACACAATACTCCAAAAGTGGTCTCCAAAATGGCGGTGGAAGCGGACAGAAGAGAAGAACGATGACAGTGAGTGGGCAGGAGGCTCATCTCCTGGCCGTCTGAGGCATTCTGCGTCGGCTGCAGAAGGTGCACATAAGCTGAGGGATGGCAGCCGGTGCGTTCATGGGCCAATGTTGAGGAGGTGGCCGAGTGGTTGAGTCAGCAAGTGGGGCACTGAAGCAGCCTGAGATTCCATTAGATCAGGCACATTCTAAATGACCGAGCTGGTGGAAAGGGTGTGGCCTACAGCAGCACAAAGTGGCGGAGGACATCGAAACATTATGTAGAAAGGACAACCCTTACAACTTTGACCCAGTGCTGCTGCAAGGACAACGAGCCTTTTTGTGCAAATGCAGGTTCTAACATTTAAAAAAATAAGGACTTGAAGAGTACAAGATGGCACCTGAAAACTCCTGTTCATTGACACAGTGTGATCTATTGTCTTACTCTACTTGAACTTAATACAATTGTGCCTCATGTATAGTAGTACTGTAACTGAACTATTTGCAAAAAAAAATTTCACCGTACTTAGGTACAAAGTGACAAAGTACAATTGAACCATTGAAACAATGTCATGAACAGCTGTAAAATAACATCTCTATTTCTATACTCAGTACCCTGACTGATGAAGACCAATGTACCAAAAGCCTTCTTGACCACCCTATCTACCCATGTATGGTAGATTTGATCACACAAAACAAAGTTTTTCACTATATCTCACTGCACATGACAATAATAACAAACCAATGCCAATTCCAAATACCATCTAGCCACTGGTCGTGAGCCATGAAACACCAAGACATTCTTTACACCTAAACAGAAACATTGGAAGAACTCCGCAACATCTGGCAAAGGAATCGATAGGTGACTTTTCTGGCCAGGACCGTTTTCAGATTGGAGTGGGGGGGGGGAGGAAGCTGGAAAAGAGAGGTGGGGCAAAGCAAAGCCTGACATGTGATAGGTGGATACATGTGAGGGTTGGCAAATGGGTGCAGTAAGTGACAAAGACTAAAGAAAAGAGGGTGTTTTTTTCTCCCCTTTCCCCTACCCCATCCCTTTCCACCCACATCCCTCTCTGCAGGCATACATTTCCTTCCCCCTCTCCACTCCTTATCTGACACAATTTTCACCTCTTGCCTTTGTCAATGAAGAAAAGAACGTTTAGTGTCACGTGTACCGAGGTACAGTGAAAAGCTTTTGTTGCGTATTAACTAGTCAATCGAGCCTTTTTTTCACCCCCAATCACATGGGAAATTACAATCCTATCCCTGACTAATAGTCTTGATGATATTCTGTGTTGTGCTTAGTGTTTAAATCTAACATTATTCAGCAATCAAATTAGATATTTAATCTTGCACTATCTCTGGTCAAAGTTAAAACTAATAATATGGCTATTTCTCTCAGTATAGATGTAAATTATTTTTATAAGACTGGAATAGCACATTTTAGAAGCAGCTGAGAGCACAGATCTGTCCTCGGTTTTACTTCTCATCCAAACATAGCAGCTTTGCTAATGGAGTAACTCTGGGGTGTCACATCCAATTATGTGCCTGCATCTCTGGAGTGCAATAGGAATGACTCCAAGAAGGAAGATGTTGGTAACACCAGGGCTGATAATGTCCCGTGTGCATACAAGCTCAGACTTTAGTGAGTGCCAACCCGCAGCTTTCAACTCAAAGAGTTAATCGTCCTAAGATCAAAGCATGAAGGGAAAGAAAAAGAGCAGGAAGGACTGTGAACAATTTTGCATAAACGCCAGGAGAAGCAACATACAGATGACAAACGCATTTCACATGTGCGATATTGTACATAGCTGAAAGAATAAATGAAATAATTCCCAATCACTAGAACCATCACAAGCTCTGGAAGCTTCCGTGCTTTAATTTGAGCCTCTTTTGCAACCGACATTTACCTTCATGCTACCATGGACATATTGTCTTTTGCCAAACCTTGTCCCAAACCTCCCCAATCCTATCTTACTCTCTCGATTAAAGTTGCCCCTCAAAAACATCCTCTGACCAAAGTTATGAACACCCTGATGCAGTGTGTTGACCCAAAGTGTCGACAGTTTCTTTCCTCCCTATAATTGCTGCTCGACTCACTGAGTTACTGCAGCAGTTTGTTTTGCTACAGATTCCAGCATCTGCTGTCTTTTGTGCCTCCAATACTCATGTAAAAAATGTTGATTGATAGTGACCTTCCAAAGCACCTTGGAACATTTATGACCAAATTAAGGCTGGGAAATGCAAGTTGTTTCAGGGAACAGAGATTTGGTGTTTCATTGATCTTCAATGCCGATCGATAAGGCCACAAAATGAAATGAATGACAACCACCATTTTGACTTTCTTATGTAGAAGAAACAATGCCAGGAGATAAGAATGAATTTATGCATGAAGATGGTAAGGCCACAGTTAGGGCATTGTGCAAAGATTTGGACATTGCATTATGGAAAGAAAATGGAAATTATAAAGAATGAACAGCAGAAATTGACCAGAATATAAAAAGGCATGAGGGAGAATCCTGAGATATGGCAATCATCTACACACATACACAAGAAGTGAGCAGATCTCTTGACTTTCTGCAGCATGGAAGGAGGCTATCCATTCAATGTTGGCGCTTTGAAGGAACTGTCCAATTACTCTCATGACATTACTCTTTTCCCATGACCTTGCAATTTTAATATTTTAAAGTACATACTTAATGAAAACTTTTTAATGTGTTCATCCCTATTTTCCAAAGGCTAAATAGGGAAAATCTATTTCCCCTAGTTAGGGAGTTGGTAAAAGAGGTCATCAATTTAAATGTGTCATCGGGAGGGATTTATATACATGTAGAGCTGTTGGATTTTGCACTGCTTTGCTGCAGGGGATGGTTCATGGAGAGGCCATCTGGTGTGAGAACACAAATAGAAACTTGAAACAGAGGAGCACAGGGAGTCCAAAACAGAAATTGGGGTTAGATAGTCAGTGGGATTGGTTCTGGAATTGTTCCAACAAACAACCAGTCCTGTAAATAACTTTCTTCTGCAGTGAGGCCCTATAATTTGACCTCAAAGGCTGCAAAGAAAAAATAATTAAGTGTTTCCTATGGACTATGCAGTAAACTGAGCTTTAAAAAAGTACCTTTGTACCTGAATGCTGATAACAATATACACTTAGTCAGAAAGCAGATGCCTGCTCATCCACTAATGACGTCTCTGAGATCTCATCCTTGGGAATGATGGCTCTCAAACTGACAAGTCACAAAATATGAAGACCTGGAGATTTCCAAACAGTTTTACGGCATATGTTCCGGTATTGGGTATCAGCACGATAGGTCTCCTTTGATTTACCAAAGTGCCAATCACAAAATTTCACGGTTTTGCAATTGACTCTTTACGGTCCTTTGTCTTTGATTTACAATGCTTTTTAATGCTATGATGAACAATGATCAATGTTGGCAATAAATGGATTTGAGCAAGGAGTGATCTTGGCACAACTGCTCAGATCACTATCTGCTGAATGCACAGCTATCTGAAAGTTGGGGAGTTGGAGTGAGGTATGGGAGCAACAGATGAGGCTGTACGGTGCTGGAGGTAAAGAGAGCTGGAGGCGAGAAAGAGAGATGCAATGTGGTGAGGTAGAGAAGATAGAATTCGGGAGGGGTGAGGGAGATCTGATGGGGTGGTGTGGGGAAGAGAGAACTGGAAGTGGTGGAGATATAGGGAAAGGAGAGTTGAGATGAGGTGAGGGTGATGTGGTGAAGGGAGAGTTGGGCGTAGGGTGAGGTATGATATGGTGGACTGGATTGGAGAAGAGATTATTCGGCTTGTGCAGTTGTTGTGGGAAAATGATTGTTGGGGAGGTGGGGGTAATGAGGGAAATCGAGTTTAGGGATGGGAATGGTGTAGGAAGAGACAATTGAACGGAGGGGGGGATGTGGGAAGAGAGAGTTAGGGGTAGGTTTGGTGTGAGAAAGAGTTGAGGGGTAGTGGGTTGTGGGGTAGAGATTGTTGGGTAGGTAATTCTGGTGTAGGGAGGAGAAATGCAGGGCTTTGGGTGACGTGGGGATGTTAGAGTTGACCATATCATAAGATGCAGAAGAGATCGTTGGTGGTCTGAGATTGTGTGCAGTGGCGGACTGGCCAGGGTGTCAGCTTGCCCAATGGCAAGTGGGCCCCCTATATCAAGTGGGCCCCTGATGAAGTGGGCCCCCTATGTCTCCTGGCAACCAATATTTTTAGACCCAGTCCGCTACTGATTTTGTGTTAGAGATTGTTGGAGATGGGAGGGTTGAATGGGGGAGAGATTGTTGGGGATATGGGGATGGTGTGAGGGAGAGGTTGTTGGGGAGGTGGGATGGCGTGGGGGAGAGAATGGTGAGCATGTTGGAATGGTGTGGTGAAGAGAGAGTTGGGAAGGGGTACACAGGATACATGACAGGATCAGGAAGAACAGGTTGGGAGAAGAGGAATGGCGCTAGTCAGGGAAAGACACCACAGCTAGCCAATAGAGTAAGAGCAAGACCCGGCAAGAGCCAAGCGAGGAAGGGTGCCTGAATGGGGCTAAAATTCTTGATATCTAGAAACACAACCATTTTTTTGGGGGAACATTATTTTGATTCATGAGTTTTTGATTAGAGCAATGATTTCTCGGAATGCAACTCCCTTGTTAGTCAAAGGAAACCTAGACACTTGTAGAATTTAATGTGAAAATCCAAACCTTGCTTTCAATCACTCAGTGCTCATCCTCAGTGTGTGGTTTGCAATGCATCCCCACCACAATCAATCAAAATTACATAAAATAGCATCAATTTAAATTATTAATGAATACATCCTGCTATATAAAGTACCCCACTTTGAAACATGTGGTCTGAAAAAATATTTAATAGCATATATTGACAAAATATCCGCCCTGAAACACTAATTTTATTCCCCACAGATAAATGTTTCGAAATACAAGTAATTTTATTTTTTGTTCACTTATTCGTGCTCTTTGGCATTCATTTAACAAGAGGTGGCACAGTGGAGCAGTGGTAGAGTTGCTGCCTTACAGAGCCAAAGACCTGGGTTCTATCCTGACTATGGGTGCTGTCTGCACGAAGTTTGTATGTGCTCTCTGGGTGCTCTAGTTCCCTCCCACGCTCCAAAGATGAATCGGTTTGTAGATTAATTGGCATCTGTAAATGGGGAAATGTCCCTCATTTGTAAGATAGTGCTAGTGCATGGGGTGATTGCTGGCTGGCGTGGACTTGGTGGGCTGAAGGGCTTGTTTACACACTGCATCTCTAAAGTGTAAAGTATAGGGTTTCAGAAATATATATACGATTCCAATATTTTGTTTGCATTTAAACACTAAAACCTACACACACACATACTCATACAATTCAAAACATTGAAATCAAATATTCAAATAATGAAATAAATTCCACTGACATTTATTCTGCCAATTGATGGCCCCCATTCATTTGAACTGGACTAGTTCTTTCTGTTGAAAATGAACCCTTTAGACTCTATGAAGGCACCCGGTGCTGCACTGGGGGAGACGAAACACAAGCAACCACCTTGGAAATTGGGATTTGCAGTGAATATAAGCATCAATGTAATCACAAAGAAAGCCTCTACATCCTTAGAAGGTTGAGGAGATTCAGTATGTAGTCGAATGCTCTCCTGGGTTTCTATAAGTGTACCTTAGAGAGCATATTGACTTGTACTGGTTCAGCAACTCGAATTTTGAGGAACAAAGAAGATTACAGAAGGTGAACAACACTGCCCAGTACATCCCAGTACTGACCTCTCAATCATTGAAGGGATCTACAGGAGTCGCTGCCTCAGAGAGGCAGCCAGCATCACCACGGACCAACAACATCTTGACCACACTCTCATTTCACTCCTGCCATGGGGATGAAAGTGTAGGAAACTGAAACTGTAATGTCCAGGTTCAGCAGTAGCTTCTTCCCTACAACCATTAAGTTATTAAACATTACAACCTCAAAACTACATAGACTTGGGGGCACAAAGTTCTGGAGTAACTCAGCAGATCATGCAGCATCTCGGAAGAAAATGGATAGGTGACGTTTCAGGTCGAGGCCCTTGTAGGGGGTAGAAGAAACCTGGAAAAGGGGAGAGGCCGGATCAAGAGTGGCATGTGATAGGTTTACACAGGTAAGGGTCATTGTTTTCATCTTTGCACTATTATTGTTTGTTTTACATACTGAACTTTTTTGGTTGTTTATAATGGTGTTTACAGAGTATAATTTTGAATATCTGTTGAGCTGCTGCAAGAAAGAATTTCATTGTTCCATTTCAGGATGTATGACAATAAAACACTTGACTCTTGGCATTGATTACTGGCATGGGATCAGAATATGTGCAGAAAGAACTGCAGATAGACTCAAAATGCTGGAGTAACACCGCAAGACAGGCAGCATCTCCGGATAGAAGGATTGGGTGATGTTCCGGGTCAAGACCTTCTTCATTCTGAAGAAACGTCACCCATTCCTTCTATCCAGAGATGCTGTTAGGCCCGCTGAGTTTCTTCAGCATTTTGCAACTGTCTATGGGATCAGAATATCAGGCCAACCCAGAAAAGCCAGTGAAGTGAAATGATTCAGGTAGTCTTATGATAGGATGTAAATGTACAGAGAACATCCTTCATAGTCGGGTAGACAACCAAAATACATAGAAACAGAGAAATGTGCTTGTTAGTGCACATAATTATTCAGAAGCAGGTATATAAGCATAGAAACACATGCAGCCTAAATTCTTGCATGCCTCTCGTGTAGTTCAATGACTCAGATATGTATGATAGAAAAGGTGTGCAGAAAAAAACAAAAATGACACCTTCCTTGCCTGAAGCACCCTCAACATTGTAAAACATCCAAAGAGATTTCACAGGAAGTTATCACAAAAATAATGTGATAGCGAATCACAAGTTTTCAATTTCTTTTGATGGCCAATCAACTCAAATTTGTTAAATTACTTAAAAGCAAAGAGCTTTACGGAGAGAGTTACATCTTCCAGTAATGAGGCAATGACAATCAGATATGCATAAAACATAAATGCTGCAGTTTGGAGGCTTGTAAGATGTAACTGAGGGAGAAACAAGAAAGGAAAGCATTCAGGTACAAAAGTAGGTTTTCAAGTAAGAGACGCTTGCAGAAATGTTGCAGGAGCATATGCACCGAAGTACAGGCGGATGAACAGAAGTGGAAATAGGTTATTTAGGTGTTAGAGAAGAGATTTGTTTGGAAACTCACATTGAGGATTGGGGCAATATTGATCTAGTTCAGGCTCTGCGATCAGCCACAAAAAGGATTGGGTCAATGACTGACAAACAGATCAAAGGGAATTTGAGGGGAAGACATTTCTGCTCAACCAAAACAGAATGCAGGATAAGTAATTTGGCAGAAAAATTAGAGATTTTCAGGAACAGAGGGCATCGAGGATAGTTTGCTTCAAGGGATGATGGCAGTATCGGAAGGAACAGTTAACAGCATTTACAAACTGGATGGAACAGCAATCAGTATCATGAAAAAAAATATGAGTTTGAATAGGACACGAGAGGAGACCAAGGAAAAAAAAATCTGCATTAGTTATTATTATATTTTTTGATTTAAAAAAATCTTCTAGAGAGGATTCCATTATTTTTCTTTCAATTTGACAGGTCACTAGTTGCCCAGACTTGGTTTATAATCCTTCTTAAGGTGTGTTTTGGTAGCTTTCTATAGCTGTCCTGCTTTGCACCTTTGTCTCATAAATTATTAAATATGTCTCATCAATATCCTGGATTCCATTAAAATGCATGGATGTAATTTGTTCAGAACAGAGGTTTTGTCCTTTTTGAGTTTGATTAATTTGTTTAATATTTCTCCTATTTTTAGCTGGGTTAAATAATTTCTAATCTCATCTAATGTAATGTTAACTCCTCTGTCTCCCTGCCAAATGTTGAAGCAAAGTAATTATTTAATATATCTGCTATTTCGACAGTTGCTCGTGATGTTATCTTGTCCATCCCTTTGTTGTCAAGGAGCATCTCTATCTTCTTATGTCAGTGGAATATTTCACTTTTTGCTGACCAGTGAGATGATAATGATTTTAAAAAGGAACGAGTTGCAGGACAGTTTCTGATCAAATCTGGCAGCTCAGAATTATAGCTGCATCAGACACTAGGGGCCATCCACAACAGAATGGCACTCCACCACAATGTGTAACCTCACCGCTTGGCATATGCCTCGCTCTACATTTAATCCAACACTACTCCAAAATTTAAGAAACAGTAAGACATGCATTGGATCGGTTTGGAGGGATATGGACCAAATGTGGGCAGGTGGAACTAGTATAGCTGGGACACACGTTGGCCGGTGTGGGCAAGTTGGGCCAAAGGGCCTGTTTCCTCACTGCATCACTCTATGACTCAATCATAATTCTCAAGTCTGCATCCAAGGTAGAGGAGTGTAGGAGAGTGCAACAACAGACAAAATTCCAAACTGTGAATAACAGCATAAACTCTAACAACATTGAAGTGAGTTGTAGATAGTGAAGATGGTTATAAAAAATTACAACTTGCTCTTGATCAGCGAGGCAATTGGGCTGTGGAATGGCTAATTGAGTTTTTGGGAATGCAGATAAGTGTGTAGGTGTGTTTACAGGGATTTGGGAAGTCAAAAAGGGTGTGGACTTTCACAGTGACACAAACTGCTGGAATAGAGGGTTTGCATCAGGCCAAAGAAAAGCAAGATCTGCTAAAGCGGCGGGCTCTGGCCAGCAGCGGCCTCAGAGTGCAGATCATTTTCATGTGAAAGGGGGGTGGGGTGTAGGAAGGAACTGCATATCCGTGGTTTACAGCGGCCTCCAACAGGAAGAATAGACACACCGTCGCCGTCGCGGGGCTGGCCGAAAACTGCTGGAATAAGTCACAACGCAGGTCAGCACCAGCGGCTCCCTGGAGGGAAACAGCCAAAAGTTGCGGGGTCGAAAAGCAAGATCTCACGTCTTAACGACTAAAGCACAGCCTTGACATTTACCATCATGACATACTTCGACAGGCTGCTTATGGAATGCATTCAATCCAGTCTACCAAACAACCTTGATCCACTGCAGTTCACCTACCGCCACAACAGGTCCACGGCTGATGCCATCTCTTAAACCTGGAACACCTGGATAAGGACACCTACGTCAGACTTTGGCTCTGCTTTCAATACCATTATCCCAGCCAAGATCATCTCCAAACACATGGAACAGAGTCAACACTACCCTCTGCAACTGGATCTTTTACTTCCTGACCCACAGATCGCATTCGGTGAAATGAGGTGACAAATCATCCTCGATCATAATTCTCCACACTGGTGCCTTGCAAGGATGTGTTGTCGGCCCCCCGCTTATAAATTTACGACTGCAACCAAATACAAATCCAACACAATCTTTAAGTTTGCAGATGATGCCACCGCAGTGGGCTGGATATCGAATAATGATTCGACGGTGTATAGAAAGAGATTGAGATCCTTGTAACTAAGTGCTAAGACAACCTCTCATTCAATTTCAGCAAGACAAAGGAGATAGTGCTCGACTTCAGAAGGCAAAACAGTACACACACTCCACCCTGCAATGATGGGGCCGAAGTGGAGATGGTCAACAGCTTCAAGTACCTCATCCATCCATCCAGCTCCATTCCAAGAGAGCAAGAAATTGCAGAGAATTGTGGATGTAGCCCAGACCAACACACAAACCAGCCTCCCTCCCATTGACTCATCTACACTTCACACAAAGCAGCCAGCATAATCAAGGACTACTCTAGTTTAGTTTCTTACTAGACTAAGTGGGGCCCATTGGGTCCCAGCTTCACACAGGAGGGCTGGTTCCCCAACGCAATATTCCACCTCTCCATCAATTCCAATACAAACACACACACATGCACACCCTCCACCTCACATGCACCCACACACTGACTCACACATCATATATATGGCAGTAAACTTTCTTGCATCTACTCTCACGGCTAAGCATGGCATCTCCACTGTGGGGCTTCTGCAGTCAGCGGCATTTCCGCAATAAGCATGACCTCTGCACTCACCGCAAATCACGCAATCAGCGCGACCCGTCCAATAAGCGGAAGTCACAAAATGAGCGGGACTTTTGGACGAAATACAGTCGGATCGAATAAAGCATTTATTTCTTCCAGTCGGACCTAATAAAGCATTTATTCCTTCCAAACAGTCGGACCAAATAAAGCACTGCAGTTTCAAGCACAGACTGGGCAGCAGGCCAAACAACTCGTGGCATTGTCATTAAGGGCTAACAAATCATTTATTGCAAGTGCATTGCAGACTCAGTTCAATTGATTCACAGCTTAGAATGAGTCGCAGCCTCTCCCTCGCGATCTTGCAGTGACTGACTCGCATACAAATCCAGGGTTTTATAGTCCAGCCCCCCCTCCCCCCACAGAAGGGGTGTTACCTTAATTGCAGAGATTGATAGGTGAGAGGGCCAATCAGCTGATCAAGGTTTTTTTAAAACACTCACAACTTTTTTATTTTTCATCGATGGGAAAAATCCTCGGTGCTAGCTCAGCGGAGGACTGAGTAAGATGGCCAAAAATCACAGCAATACAGGGCAGCTTTTTTTTCTAAAATCAATATACAGCGAAGACAGGAAGTGATCAAGATGAGACTTTTAATTATATAGATTGTCAAGTGTACTGAGGTACAATTAAAAGCTTTCTTGTTGCGTGGGGCACAAGGGGAAAGATTATAGATTACAAAGCAAGATTTTTATACAGCAGATATTGTAACAAAAAGTTGGGATGTTATGTTACAATTGAACATTGTGAGGCTGCATTTGGAATATTGTGTTCAGTTTTGGTCACCTGCTATAGGAAGGATGTTGATAAGCTGGAAAGAATACAGCAAATATTTATGAAGTGCCAGGACTTGAGTTTTGGTCACCTGATCTATAGGAAGAGATGAGATGAATGATAAGCTGGCAAAGCACTTCAATACAGCAAATGGGTTTATGGACAGATATTGCCCCAGGGACATATTGAGGGATACGGGGGCAGAACATCGAATTTGGCTCTCCTGCTTCAGGCCAAGAGCCCCCTCGCCCCCGATGAGGGATGATCTTAGAGCGGCCCGAAGATTTCCTTCGATCATGAGCTGCAATGAGATAGCTTTTTTGTGAACCTTCGATTCTAATCTGCACTCGTTAATCACTGAATGTAAGACTTGTTTAGAGTTGGGGAAATCGAGAACCAGAGGACAATAGTTTAAAGTGAAAGGGAAAAAAATGAATAGGAACCAGAGAGGTAACTTTATCCGCACAAAGGGTGCTGGTTATATGGAACGAGTTTCCAAAGGAGCTAGTTGAGGCAGACAATATTACATTCAAGAGACAATTGGATAGGTCCATAGATAATAAAAGTTTAGAGGGATATGTCCTAAACACAGGCAAGTAGGACTAGTGTAGATGATGCATCTTGGTCACCTGGATTGTGCCTTGTACAACTCTATAACTTGTATTACCATTCATCTACACCAGCAATTTGTCAACCAACAACCTTCCAAAAAATATGTACCTGCTGGGGTTGTATACTATTAGGTGCTGGAGAGGATACTTAGTTGATATATCGATACTTTACCTGCTCTTGGAGTGTTCGTTGGGACAGTACAGGAAGGATTTTACTCAGCATCGAAATGTGTGCTGTCATTGCCAGAGTGTCTACATTGATAGCTTCATTGTGGAGCAGCAAGGTGATTAAACCATTATTCATCGATAGAAATGCCACCCCAGTCAAGGGAGCAACAAAAAATCAAATCAAACTTGGCTTGTGTAAATCTGAAGACATTTAATGGTTCTCCATACAAACAAAACTAGTTGTACATGGTTATTTCAATCTCTGAATATAGAGCCATTTTTATTTCAGATGAAAACATTCTCCAACCAATAACATTAACGTCAAAGGAATATTTATCTCCCATAGGCCGCGGGATTTACTGATTTCCTTTTCAGCTCCAAAGGGTATGTTAAAGTGCACTTTTGAAAAAACGAAAAATTATAATACATAAAACAAATTAAAGTAATAAACAATAAGAAAGAGGTCCCTTATCATTCACAGAATGCATTTCTCATGTAGTCAAGTGGTATCATGGTGCTACCAAGCCATATCCAGTGCCAGACATATCCCAACCACTACTGGACATCAATATCTTCTTGGACACTATGGGATCGATCTTTATATGGTTCATCAGTAATCACTGGCTATTCAAACCCCAAAACAAACTCCCAGTTACTGAGTATTTTGATTTGAAGTTCCTGGGAAACACAGCAGGCCAGACTGCATCCATGCAGATAGGATAAATTGAGCTAATATCACCATTTGATGCGTCTATCAAAATTATCCCTTCTAACCCAAACTGGAAGGGCTGGTTATCTGATACTGGTGTTCTCTATAAAGTGCTCAGTATCCCAATAGAATCCCCATGCACTGGCCTGGCAGATTACCCTTACAACCAGCAATTCAGACAGCACTGATATGGACTGCAGACTGACAAGGAAAACAAATTAGTGGTATTTCACAGAGTTGACAAAGGACCGATAGTCTAGTTGGTTTTCATCTGTGCTACTCAACCCAAACTCTGCACTAAGAAAGTTCTCTTACAGACTCAAAGAAGCAAACACTACTCTGCTCTTCTATTTATCTCTCCCCCAAGGATCACAAGCTTCAGATACCTGCAACCAAACAAGTGTTTTAGTCTCTACCACATTTGAGCATCATCCCTTTCCAACCACCAGTATTCCCTGCCAAAACATCATCCATTTCTCCTGCCCTTTGGATCGCAGATAAACTCAAACTGTCTCCAAAGAATCCCCGGCCCTGTGGCCAAAATGTATTTCTCAATCACAAAACCGGTTCCTCCATTTGGCCTGGAGCAATTTGTATGGTTTTGGTGTTCATAGAATTGCAGTTGCATGTCCTACACAACAGGAGATGACGTGGCTTTGAAGAACGGCCCGACATCCTGAAATATTTATGCTTCCTCTCTCGAAGCTTCATTATTCTGTTCTGAGTT
Organism: Leucoraja erinaceus; assembly: GCF_028641065.1. Taxonomy (NCBI): domain Eukaryota; kingdom Metazoa; phylum Chordata; class Chondrichthyes; order Rajiformes; family Rajidae; genus Leucoraja; species Leucoraja erinaceus. The sequence continues at coordinate 19,329,328 of NC_073393.1, read as the reverse complement.
AGTTCTGACTAAACATCTTGCTTCCGAAAATCAAATTAGCATTGTTCAGTGTTCTCATAAGGTCAGCACAAGCGATACCACAGTACGAGACGTGGCTCTTATTCCAACTCCTGCCATGGCCCGCTCTTTATGCTAAAGATTAACATTATGCACCTTAAGTTTAGCACTGGCATTTTCTGGCAAGACAATAAACTGTTACACCAGATGCTGGTGCGCCAGATACTGGGCTGAAGATAACGTTTTCTAAAATAATTATTTAATGTTTTAAACATAATGTTTTAAATGTTATATTGTGGGAGTATTGTGAGCAGTTTTGGGCCCCATATCTGAGGAAGGATATGCTGGCATTGGCGAGTGTCCAGAGGTTTACAAAAATGGTACCAGGAATGATTGGGTTAACACATGATGAGCGTTTGACAACACTGGGCCTGTACTCGCTGGAGTTTAGAAGGATGAGGGGGGGGGGAAACCGCATTGAAATTTACCTAATACTAAAAGACCTCGAAGAGTGGATGTGGAGAGGATGATTCCACTAGTGGGAGAGTCTAGGACCAGCGGCCACAGCGTCAGAATAAAAGGACGCACATTTGGAAAGATGAGGCATTTCTTTAGTAGTGGGTGGTGAATCTGTGGAATTTGTTGTCACTGATGGCTGTGGATGTCATATCGATATATCCTTGATTAGTACATAAGTTAGCAATTATGGGGAGAAGGCACTAGAATGTGGTTGAGAGGAAAATGTAGATCAGCCATGATTGAATGGCAGGGTATACTTGATGGGCAGAATGGTCTATGTTTCTATAACTTATGATCATATCACTGCTATACAACTAATCATGGGAATTGTAGTGGCCACAGCATGGGAACAGGCCCTTTCGGCCCAACTTGCCCACATCGACCAACATGTCCTATCTACATTAGTCCCACCTACCTGCGTTTGGCCCATATCCTGCAGAGGAATGTTGAACAATACTCACACAGTGAAGAGGAACCATCCTGACTTTTGGTATGCACCTCAGACCTCACCAGCCCCACTAAACTGTAAAAATAACAGCTGTTACTACTGAGATACAAATAGTTGGAATGGGATGGTGCTGCATAGGTGTGCACACTAAGCATGTGTGTTGTACATGAAACAAGGATAATGAGAGACAGGACAGTAATTTCACTGCTGCAAGGCTTGTAATTCATACCATAGATTCTATCATTTGGTAAAACACGCACTCAATTCCTATAAAGTCATTTCCTATTCCATTGGAGTAATGGGGGGAAAGGAAGTCAGATAAATCAAACCAGTGATTCCCAATTTGTGGCCGAGATGAAATCCTAGAGACAGCTGGACACAACTTTCCCACATTGCTTGCCCTTCACATATCTGCTGGACTTGAAACACAAGAATAAATGAATTCCAAAATGTAATCGCTCATTTGTGGAAGAGAGTCCCTGGCAAGTTTACAGCCGTCCCTGCTCCTAACACCATCACCAAGTCACACCTGGCTCAAGAGTCACATCGTGGTGCAATGTGGTCCCCTGTGCGTGAAATAATTATTTACACAAACACAATGACTGATCAGACTCCTCATTCCACAGGGCAAACAGCACAGAGCTCAGCATCCCCACACATCATCACATTTTTCAGGCAATTCCCAGGCAGCACACCCATCACAAGGTGGAACACTCCCCCATCCCTCCCAATGTCCTTCGGCTAAATATCTGACAGCTTGGATCAGAGCCCTACGATGACGCCCAGCTCTGTGATCTTAGTCAGCCTGCATTCACACCTTGCACGCTGCCCTCTGAGCTCTTCAGGTGAGTCTGCCCCATGAAGCCAACACTGTGTCATAGGACCATTGCGGACCCTGACCCCCTTTGGTCGAAGCTGCCGTGCAACTCCCTTGTGACTGGGCGCCTCTGCCTCCGGTGAATGCTGGCGGACAAGCTGCTCCAGCGGACCAATGCTGCAGTGTGGTTGCCTCGTGCAGTCCGGAACACGCTGATCTACGTGGTGGCCTGGAGCGCCAGGTGAAGTCTCTGCTTGGTGATGGCGAGGTTGACCGCACTCAGGAACTCCGGCAGGGGCCCGTTGAGTAGCAGCTCCATGGGCACAAATTGCAGAACCTGCCGGGACTGCTCGCTCCCGGGCTCTGGCCTCTCGCTCAGCTGGTCCCGCATCCTCCTTAGGAACTCCACCAGCTGGCTGGGGGGACGGCAAAAGCCTACGCACAGGAGGACGGCCAGGTGCCCCAGGGCATCTGAGGAGGTGGGGCTGGCAAAGGACAGGGCACGGAAGCAGTGTTGGAGCACGAACACCAAACCCGCCGTGAAGCGGGTGAAGCAGGAAAGGAGGGGGAGGACCAGGGCGCCGCTCTCAGTGCTCTCTGTGACCGCCTCCAGGACGGCCCCCAGTAGCCACCACTGGTAGCCAGGGTCCCCATCATGGAGCTCAGTGCAGCGGGCAGGGGGTGGGGGCACCGACTGGCACTGCCGTAGCTGGACGCCACTGGACTGCTTTGTAGCTGGATAGTGCTCCAGGCTCCCAATCACCAGGCACTCCCAGGGCGGGCACGGCATCACCGTGAGGTCGCCCAGCTGCTCCCTCATGAGGGCCAGCTGCGTGAGCACTTGCTGCCCAGTGTAGAAGCAGCAGGAGGGGCAGTGGGCAACGGGTGCAGCCTGGCACGTGACCAGCGCCTCGTTTAGATCCCGCAGCAGCCACGACTGGCAGAAGGGGGAGCTAGCCAGCCGGCTCAGAGCACGGCCCTCCAACACGTACCAGGACAGTAGGTTGGGGTGCCCTTCCGCTCCCTGCATGATGTGGGGATTCTCTAGGGGATGCTGGCAGTGCCCGTCCACATCAGGTCCGAGGTACCCTCTGCGCACCCGCTGCTGCCAGCCCTGACGAGCCAGCTCCTGCCTCTCATTGTAGGAGCCGGTATGCTGCTTCCTGCCCTGGGCCAAGAGCCTGCTGAACAGTCCCCGGACGGCCCCTGGCCCCTTCAACACCCAGGCATCCCGGGCCAGAGGGCGCAGGCAGAACCGATTCAGGTAGAAGCTGGCGGCGCAGTCCCGTCTCTCCGCTAGCAGACTGGCCACCTGGGAGTCTGTCTTCCCAAAGAGCCGCAGATTCTCCCGGATGGTGCCGGTCTGGAGCTGGTGGAAAAAGTGGCAGCAATCCTCCAGCTGGCTCAGGAAGGAGGGCGGGACAGGGATACGGGCCAACACAGCCTCCCCCACCACCTCCGGCCCGAAGCTCTGCACCAGCTGCTCAAAGTGGCCCCCCAGCGATCTTTGTCCTGCGTACTCCAGACAGACAGCGTAGACCTCCGAGTTGCCCGCCTTGCTGGTGCCTGGCTTGAAGACGTGGACCTCGTGGAAGCAGCAGTTGAGCAAGTAGAGCAGGCAGACCGAGGAGCGCTCAAATAAGGTGAACATCTTCAGCACCAGCGAGCCGCCAGGGCTCAGCAGCTTCAGGGCGGAGATGGCTTCACAGTAGTGCAAGGGGGCCACCAGAGCCTCCTGCTCACCAGGATTGTCCTGGCAATCCACACTGCCGTCCGCCGTCACCAGGTGGATGCTCTTCATGTTCCGCGTAAACTCTGTCAGACCCTGGAGATACTGCGGGTCCATAATGTCACCAGTGTCTTCGGGACCAAAGTACCACCAAGGCAGGGTACCTGCGATCAGCCGGTCATCCTTTATCATCATGCCGGTGTCGTTGCCCTCGTGGTAGGGGTTGAGAGTGTTCCCCACCCAGCTCCAGTCACAGGGTATCTGGTTGGACCTCAGATAGTGGTTGAGGCTGGTGATGAAAGCTCCAGGAGCCTCACAGAGGTGCACAGAGTTCAGCTCCCCGTTGCGAAGGGCCTCCACTGGGAGCAGGGGGAATGTGCACAAGATCTCGTGAAACTTACACCAGGCCTGCGTGCACAGTTCAGCGTTCATGGTCCTCCTGACGTGAGGAACCACCTTCCCAGACCAGTTCGTGAAGCTGGTGTGCTCATGCCACTTCTCCAGCTCCTTGTCACTCAGCTCATTCTTCACCAGGTTGAGCGACTCCTTCAGGGACTCCAGCCTCTTGGACCGCTGGCACTGCCCTGTCTGGACATCTCGGACATCAGGCAGAGTCCACTCATTGCCATGCGGCTTCTGAAAAGTGATTTTTTTATTAAACAGCTCCTCAATCTCACTGAGAACAGGACGACTGAACTCGGAGAGATCTGTCACAGAATCTCCACGCAGCCTTTTCCTATTGGTCTTGCAATGCTCCATGGATCTGCAAGAGAACAAAACAGAAAACGTTTGGTTATTTATTTCCCTTATTCAAACAAGATATGTCAACATTCTGTGCCTCACCATCAGTGAAAGGCATTGAACGCAAGCAGATCTTTTTCAATATCACTCCTATTTGCATCAACTCCCAATTTGGTTTAGAAAGCTGTCGACTGACCATTTTGTTTTTGTGCAAGGTAAGACTACAAGCAACAAAAGAGTGCCTCACCAAGTCGGATATCAACCGGTCAGTCCGAATGAATCACCCAACCCCCTTTTTTCCACATTCGGGATTTCTAGGGTCTCACTCTGGTGGCACCTCTGATTCTCACCCCACACACCTATGTGATGGTTGGTGCTCAACATACAGGGCTTTCAAAACACCACTCTGGCCACATCCAAGCAAGCTGGAGGGGCAGGGGGTGGGGTGGGGAGGGGGTAATGGTAGGGTGGTTAACAGACAAAAGCCTTCAATCCTGCTGCAGGCAAGACCCACAAACCCTGCTCTGGATTTTGGGCAGAGGGGCAATTGTAACCGGCCAACAGACTCTCACCATTTGGTCAGAGGGTGGGTGAGGAGCTGGAAAACTTGGCTTTTAGGGAGAAGGGCAAGAACAGTTACAGCAGGGCAAGGTCTTGACAAATGGGGTGATGTGGGGTGAGAGGCTGCTGGAATTAGGGCGGAAGCTTGTGGCAAGGAGGGGCCGGGCCCGGGCGTGAGGGTAGGAGAGGAGTCGGAGGGAGATGAAGGGGACCCTGGGCGGGGAAGGACGAGACGGACCCGTACTGGTTGCGGGGAGTTGGGGGGTTGAGGGCGAGCTCTGTCCTCACTCATCGCCACACAACGGCGATCGGTGCCGAGGGTCGGCGGCGAATCCGGGCGAAAGCTGCTCACCTGCCTGTAACTTCCGGCAACTCCAACCTCCAGTGGCTTGGTGCGCCGAGTAAAACATCCGGAGGGCAACAGGTTCCCGAGCGACGAATGGGTGTGGACTGGGGGTACACAAAATTGCTGGAGAAACTCAGCGGGTGCAGCAGCATCTATGGAGCGAAGGAAATAGGCGACGTTTGGGCCGAAACCCTTCTTCAGACTGGGCCCGGTTTTATTCAAAGATCATAGGTTTTATTTGAGGTACAAAATCTATGAAAATCATGCACGTAGACACAACCAAGCGCATGAAAACATACGGAAAATACACTTACATTCTACAAGTCTGTTACAAGAAAAGAAAAGTGCATTAGGCAAAAAAAATATTAATAATCAACTCCCTGGTCGCGCAAGAGGCGTTCCATTACCGAGATAGGCTTAGGGTTGTGCAGGTCAGTTATAGAAGCTGACAGTTGCAGGAAAGCAGCTGTTCCTGCACCTGCTGGTGTGGGGCTTCGGGTTTCTGTACCTTTTGCCCGATAATAGCAGAATGAAGACGTGATGGTGGGGATCTGTGATGATACAGTGCCCTCCATGGGGTGGAAGATTGCAACCATCACGTGGTCCGCCCTGTTTCAACGAATGCAATCATCCTGGCGTGCACAATCAAATAAGATCAAATACAACAAGTTGTCCTACAACTTTAGGCTGTGCATACCATACGCAAGAAGAAGAAGTGCCCTCCATAATGTTTGGGACAAAGACCCATCATTTATTTATTTGTCTCTGTACTCCACAATTTGAGATTTGTAATATAAAAAAATCACATGTGTTCAATAAAGGCCATTTTTATACATTTTGGTTTCACCATGTAGAAATTACAGCAGTGTTTGTTTATACATAGTCTCCCCATTTCAGAGCACCATAATGTTTGGGACACAGCAATGTCATATAAATGAAAGTAGTCATGTTTAGTACTTTGTTGCATATCCTATATCTTCAGCATATAAAAGGCATGCTCAGTTGGGTTCAGATCAGGACATTGACTTGGCCACTCAGCATTGACAATTTTTTAGCTTTGAAAAACTCCTTTGTTGCTTTAGCAGTATGTTTGAAACATTTGTTTGAACTTGAGCAGGTGGTTCACAGATTATGTGGTATGCTTAGGATCTTGGTCAGTTTCTTCTCTTCTCCATACTTTGCTCTTCCCATCACTCTGATGTAAGTTAATCTTCGTCTCATCTGTCCACAAGACCTTTTTCTCCAGAACTGTGGTTGCTCTTTTAAGTATTTCTTGGCAAACTGTAACCCGGCCATCCTATTTTTCTGATCTTGACCGCTTTTGGCTCACTGTGCTGCGATTTCTGAGAGAACGCCGCTAACTATGGCCGTCATTTTTGGTCACCTCGCTCAGAGCCCCCCTCCGCATTCCTGGACCAGAGGATTTTTCCCAACGATGAAAAATCAGAGAGATATTAATGGGTTTTTTTTTAATCACCATTCTCTCTGCTGCCCCTGCTGGAGGGCGGGGGAGGGACTATAAAACCAGGAAGTGGTGTGCCTCACTCAGTCTCTGCAAGATGGAGGAAGCCAGAGGGCCACGTCTCTCTGAGCTCTGAATAACACTGAACACATGTCTACTCAACTGTGAGTGCCCTTAATATGGTTTGAAAATGAAAATATGGTTGGGTTGAAGTAAAAATGCTCTGCAAATGGCTGTTCGGGTTGAAGTAAAAATGCACTGCAAATGGCTGTTTGGGTTGAAGTAAAAATGCACTGCAAATGGTTGTTTGGTTTGAAGTAGAAATGCACTGCAAATGGTTGTTTGGGTTGAAGTAAAAAGGCACTGCAAATGGTTGTTTGGGTTGAAGTAAAAAGGCACTGCAAAGGGTTGTTTGCCTAAACTTGACAATTTCCTGTTTGCACTATATTGATTTTAGGTAAAATGCTACCACTTACGGCTGTGATTATTGCCCATCTTACTCAGTCCCCCTCCGCTGATCAGGTGCAGAGGATTCTTCCCATCAATTAAAAATAAAAGTGTTATTAGTATTTTATAAATGTTGAGAATCTCTCTCCTGTTAATCACGCCATGAAGGCCACACCTTTTCCGGTGGAAGGGGGAGGGATTATAAAACACAGAGATGTGGGTGTGCATGCAGTCGCTGCATGATGTGGGAGGGAGAGGTCACGACTGTCTGAGCTTTGAATCAACTGAACACACTGAATGTCCACTGAACATTGTGCGGTTTTATGGTGGTTTCACCTTGCTTGAAATGGTATGGAACTGCATTTGAATGTGGTGGCCTTGCACCCTGCATGAAATGGTATGAAACTGCATTTGAATGTGGCGTTGTTGCACCCTGCTTGAAGTGGTTGGAAACTGCACTTGAATTCGGTGGCCTTGCACCCTCCTTGAAGTGGTAGGAAACTGAACCTGAATTTGGTGGCCTTGCACCCTGCTTGAAATGGTAGGAAAATGGATTTGAATTTGGTGGCCTTGCACTCTGCTTGAAATGGAATTTTAAGGAATAGCCGTGAGTCAACTGCCAGCCCACCAGCCGTGAGTGAGCTGCCAGCACATCAGGCTTGAGGGACTGGGCTGCCACCCCAAGAATCCATTTGGCCCACAATGTCCATACTAGCCCTCTGGAGACCAGTAGTCCCTGTAGCCAACAACACCCATACCAGCGCTCCAGAAAGCCCCCCCCCCCCCCCTCACTGGCCACCAATGTTGGAATTGGTGGAGAGGTGGAATATTGCGTCGGGGAACCAGCCCTCCCGTGTGAACATGGGACCCGACGGGAGTCTAGTAACTCCCGTGGTCAACAGTTGCAGCATTCAATACCATGATGTCTTCCTTGATTGTCTTCCCTTAGCCATCTGTAGCATTCACTCATTCCATCAGCAACATACGAGATGACCACAGGCCATCTACAAGATGTCTTGGATCAACTCACCGTGTGCAAGGGCAAGTGCAGCTGGCTCTTATGAGAAATATCACCTCCAAGCTCCCCTTCAGATCATAGTCCACTCTCTGTGCTGATGCAGGGTCTCAATCTGAAACGTCAACAATTCACCCTTCATCCTTCCCATCCCCCCCCCCCCCCCCCCCCTTCTCCCCCCCTCCCCCCCCAACAGATGTTGCTCGACCCTCTCAGTTCCTCCAGCAGTTTTTCTTTTTCCTTTAGAGCACCTTGAGGACCACATCAGCCTCAGGATGTGATTGAGGATGTTAATCGCCACTCTGCAAAAGTGTCATGGCCTTTTAAGAACAACTTAGTTTTAGATTTGCTGGAAGCTTCCAGAAGCTGAGATCAGAATATTATTAGTCTTAATGGGTTCTGTCTGTTTTGCATCTCTAAGGATTTCTGTCAGACGAGCAGATGGCATTCATGTTTTAAACATTACAGAACTCACAGAGGAAGCCCAGGCTTGCATTGACAGGAGGCAGGTATAATCGGTGTCAGAACAATGTTTCTCAAAATCAAAACACCTTACCAGAAAAGTTAGTAAATAGGGATTCCTCAAGGAAACACTTTAGGGCTTTTGGAGCATTCTTGGTTGCATTTTGGAGCATTTTGGTTGCCCTCATCAGAGCCTAATGTGCCGGGGACCATGGAGACACTGTGAGTGGGAATGGCAACTCAGTTGCTTCCCTCCTTCCCAAAGCAGAGTCTGAGGCTCATCAGCAGAGAGATTTTCTGCCCAATCTCTAACCCAACAGGCAACTGTGGAGTCTTTCCTTCCAACCGATCCCTCGTCGTCATTGTGTAGATGACCGACTGCGACTATAAGGTACATTTGTGAATTAGATCAGTTTATTATGTGGATCTACCGTGTGGTTGAGCATGGTTTATATCTGTGTGTTGTAGAAGCATCTTCTTGCTGTTGTTTCAAGGTTAATTCGCGGGATGGCGGGACTGTCATATGCTGAGAAAATAGAGCAGCTGGGCTTGTACACTCTGGAGTTTAGAAGGATAATTGGGAATCTCATTGAAACATGTAAGATTGTTAAGGGCTTGGACACACTAGAGGCAGGAAACATGTTCCCGATGTTGGGGGAGTCCAGAACCAGGGCCCACAGTTTAAGAATAAGGAGTAAGCCATTTAGAACGGTGGCGAGGAAACACTTTTTTCTCACAGAGAGTGGTGAGTGTGGAATTCTCTGCCTCAGAGGGCAGTGGAGGCAGGTTCTCTGGATGCTTTCAAGAGAGCGCTAGATAGGGCTCTTAAACATAGCGGTCAGGGGATATGGGGAGAAGGCAGGAACCGGGTACTGATTGGGGATGATCAGCCATGATCACATTGAAACATTACAGAATGCCCAGACTTACATTGACAGGAGGCAGGTATAATCGCTGGCTCAAAGGGCCAAATGGCCTACTCCTGCACCTATTGTCTATTGTTCCTTTGCAGCTTGAATGGATCCATTTAATCTGCATCTTTGCCACAATATTCCCTGGAGCCATTCTTGGTGTCAGGTGGTATTTTTCCTTTTGTTTCTCCTGTAGAGATCATAGACACATGGAAACAAGCCCCTTCAGCCCACTGGGTCCAAGGTTTAAGTTGGATTCAAAAACATTTCTTCTCAGCAACTCAGTTATTGCACAAATGTGTCAGCTTAAATGATGTGCTCTTGTCAGTTTTATGAAAGCATATGGAAAATCTAAAACCCTCCAATAACCCTCATTCTAAGTACAGGTGCACAACCTTTTATCCGAAAGCCTTGGGACCAGACACTTTTCGTAATTCAGAATTTTTCGGCTTTCGGAATGGAAGATTTTTAGCGTAGTGGTAGAGTGCTCTACTGATATCCGCAAGGTCGCGAGTTTGCGCCTCGATCCCGGCAGTTACTCAATCGCGAGTTTGAGTCTTCAATGTAGTTTTTTCTTGCAGAATAGGAGAGAATAGGGAGGGTTAGGCTGGGATCATTCTCTGCGAGATGATCTTAGTGCGGGAGACAAGTGTAGGAGAGGTGTACTGACTGTGTGGGCAGAACTTTGGAAGTGATTGCCCACCATTCTCAAAAGCCGCTGTGTCTCCCTGTCCCTCCAACTCCAGAGGAATCCGCTCCCCGATGGGCCGCTACGGCGACAAGTGGCAGTTCGCCCACAGCCCGAGCTGCGCCCCCACATCCGCAACCCGGGTTCCTCTGGAGTTGGAGCGGGGCTAGGCTAGAGTTGTTGCTGGCTGTGAGTCTCTGGGATCTCCGTGCTTGCAGTGGGCCTGGGGGTGGGTGTCCCGATGAGGGGGCGCAGCTCGGGCTGTGGGCGAACTGCCACTTGTCGCTGTAGCGGCCCATCGGGGAGCGGCTTCTGGTGGTCCTGACGTCTCTCAGCTCCTGTCCAGGGGGATGGCCGGAGACGTCAGGACCAACAAGAACCCGCTCCCCGATGCGCCGCTACAGCGACTAGTGGCAGTTCGCCCACAACTCGAGCTGCGCCCCCTCATCCGCAACCCGGGTTCCTCTGGAGTTGGAGCGGGGCTGGGCTAGAGTTGCTGCTGGCTGTGAGTCTATGGAATCTCCGTGCTTGCAGTCGGTGTCCCGTTGGTCCTGACGTCTCCGGTCATCCCCTAGAATGGAGCTGAGACTGGGAACTGCACCGCCCTTGCCCCCTCCCTCTGCAACTGCAAACAACCCCACAGTTCCCAGTCTCAGCTCCTGTACAGGGGGGTGGCCGGAGACGTCACAGCCCGAGCTGCGCCCCCTCATCCGCAACCCCAAGACCAAGACGTACTTTGCACACCATTAGCTTCTGTCCCTACGGGGAGCGTGTTCCTCTGTAGTTGGAGCGGGGCTGGGCTGCTGCTGGCTGTGGGTCTCTGGGATCTCCGTGCTTGCAGTGGGCCTGGGGGTCGGTGTCCCGTTGGTCCTGACATCTCCGGTGACTGGCACTGGCTCCGACGTGAAGACAGTGCAAAGCTCCCGCGCCGGTGCAATGGGCGGGGAGCTGGAGAGGGGAGGGAAGGGGTCACACACATGGCCGGGAAGCAGAGGGGTGTAGGTGGGGTGAAACTGAAGGGAGCGACAATTTGCTGCTGCCTGCCCGCTGAGTTTAAAAGTTCCCACGAAAGACTCACGATACACTGTGTATCGTGTCTACCGTGGGAACATTTTTAACTCAGCGGGCAGGCAGCAGCATATTGTCAATTATTAACCCTCCCACGCAATATACCCTCACCTTCTCTTTTATGAATGGGGATTTAGTTCCCCTTTCTTCGAGGACCGACCGGAGGTTCCGCTGTCACCTCTGCGGGCCGCCCTCGGTGAACGTCTTCAAGGACCTTTTTTCAAGGATCGAAAAAATGTCCGCTATTCAGAGCTTTTCGTTATTTGGAACTTCGGATAAAAGGTTGTGCACCTGTACCTCTTCTGCTTCAATCGTGAATCACAAATCATTCTCTTCCTCTGGAGAATCAATCATTTTAAACAGCTCGGTTGCCAGGGCCTAGATTGGCAGCACTGAATACACAAAGGGGGGTTGGTGCATCTGGCTTTGGCTTCTCCCTCAAATCCTGAACCAAAGGATCAGAATATCATCACAATGTGATTCGACAGGCTTGGGCAGGTGCACAGATATAATGGCAGCATCTTACTGGAATGTAAATCAACAAGACTAACTGGGAAGTGATGGATCAAGTAAAAAGGCATGGATAAAGAGAGAGGAATTTAAAGAAAAAGGTTGAAGCTGACAGACAGATAATCAATCTAGGCTAATCCTAGTTTCAAATTCCACGAGGCTGTGTGCCTTGAGAAAGAGAGACAGTTTGATCCACCCTGGTAACATTGCCTGTGCTTGTAAGTTGTGGAAACAACAACTTCTGAACACTCCAGGGAATGTTGAAACAACTCTCCTCCACTTTCTGAAACCGCTGTTTTAAAAATCATTTTATAACATATAACCACTTTACAAAAACAGCACTTCTTAGGACTTTGCAAACCTGCTTGCTGCCAAAGAAAGTATGTTTCAACCCTTATAATTGTCGCAATGCTAGAAACTCCCAGACAGAGCAAGATCCCATGAACTGTGATGTGATAAAATAAAATGCTTTATAATTCTACTAGTACAACTGGTTTATTATTGCCACGTATACTAAGATACAGTGAAATAACTTTATTCTGTGTGTAATCCAGGCAGATTATACCATCCATGAGTACACCAGGTAATGCAAAAGAGAAAATAGGCAGAATGCAGAATGTAGTGTTAAAGCTACAGAGAAAGTGAAGATATAAAAAAATTGCAAGGGGCTCAACCAGATAGATTGGAATATCAGGAATTTAATTCTTAGCTTGTGAGAGGTCTAGTCAACAGACTGGTAACAGCGAGAAGAAGTTGTTCTTAAATCTGGTGTAATGCTATTTAAAACTCTTGTATCTCTGCCTAATAGGAGAGAGGAGAAGAAAGAAAGATGAGGTATAAGTGGTCCTTGATTATGTTGGATGGTTTTCCGAGACAGCGTACAGTGTAGATGGTGTTGATGAGGGGAGGCTGGTCTGTGTCATGGACTGGCCTACGTCCACAACTCTACAATTTCTTGCAGTTTTGGGCACACTTGCCAAACCAAGCTATGATGTATTCCAATGGGAATGCTTTCCAATGGTGCATCTGCACAAATTGGTGAGAGTCACTGGAGACATGCTCAATTTCCTTTTGTCTTCTGAGGAAGTAGAGGTGTTGGCATGGATGGACCAGGAGTTACACTGTTAGTGATATTTACTCTTAAGAACTTGAAGCTTTTGACCACAACAGGCAGTGAAGAAAGCGAATGGCATATTGGCCTTTATAACGAGAGGAATCAAATATAGGTGCAAAGAGGTCCTTCTGCAGTTGTACAGAACCCTAGTGAGACCACACCTGGAGTATTGTGTGCTGTTTTGGTCCCATAATTTGAGGAAGGACATTCTTGTTATTGAGGGAGTGCAGCGTAGGTTTACAAGGTTAATTCCCGTGATGGCGGGACTGTCATATGCTGAGAGAATGGAGCAGCTGGGCTTGTACACTCTGGAGTTTAGAAGGACGAGAGGGGATCTTATTGAAACATTTAAGATTGTCAAGGGTTTGGACGTGCTAGAGGCAGGAAACATGTTCCCGATGTTGGGGGAGACCAGAACCAGGGGCCACAGTTTAAGAATAAGGAGTAAGGATTGGATTGGATTGGATTGGATTCCTTTATTGTCATTCAGACCTTTCGGTCTGAACAAAATTTTGTTGCCTGCAGTCATACATATAATAATAAATAACAAAACATACAATAAACACAAATTAACATCCACCACAATGAGTTCACCAGGCACCTCCTCACTGTGATGGAGGCAAACGTCTTAAAGTCTCTGTCTCTTCCCTCCTAGTTCTCCCTCTGCTCTGAGACGATCAGGCTTCAGATGTGGTGAGTAAGTCACGTGGCTCAACTGAGCTCCGCGAACGGGCCGGTTCAAGCTCCGTGACCCGGGGTGGTCGAAGCTGCCGAAGATGCCGCCCTCCAGTCCAGTGGACGCAGCTGTAGTTGCGGGAGCTCCGGAAATACAGGTCACTAACCTGTGACCTGTGAGCTCCCGACGATGCCGTCCACTGGCCCACAGCCGAGCCCCGAATACAGGTCACCGCCGGAACGCCGCCTCAGCCCCGAAGCCGGGCCGCCACCAATGGAACGCCGCCTCAGCCCCGAGTCAGGCCGCCGCCGCCACAGCCCGAAGACGGCCAGCCTCCCGCTGGTAAGTCCTGGCTGGCTCTGCCTCCGGAGCCTCGAGGTCAGTCGCAGTTGGAGGCTGCCAGCTCCGCCATTAGGCCTCAGCGCAGACGGAGGCAGAGAAGGGGGATACGACAAAAAGAGTCGCACCCCCCTGAAGGAAGAGACAAAAAAACATGTTTCACCCCCCCCATACATATACACAACCTAATAAACTAAAATTTAAATTGAACTAAATTTAAAATTAAAATGTAAGCCATTTAGAACGGAGACGAGGAAACACTTTTTCTCACAGAGAGTGATGAGTCTGTGGAATTCTCTGCCTCAGAGGGCGGTGGAGGCAGGTTCTCTTGATGCTTTCCAGAGAGAGCTAGATAGGGCTCTTAAAAATAGCGGAGTCAGGGGATATGAGGAGAAGGCAGGAACGGGGTATTGATTAGGGATGATCAGCCATGATCACATTGAATGGCGGTGTTGGCTCGAAGGGCCAAATGGCCTACTCCTGCACCTATTGTCTATTGTCTATTGTCTATCTTCACTTCGCCTCTATTAATACAGACTGGGGCAAATACTCTAACACACTTCCTGAAGTCGATGAACAGTTCCATTGACATTAAGGGAGAGATTGTTGCCTTGACGCTATGGATTGAGGGATCAATATTATGCCCACGACGCCAGGAAGAATTTGCAGTCTCTGTCAAGTGGTCTTTTACAAAGATCAGAAGGGGGTTGGTTAAATATCTTGAGTGTAAGATCGCATCTACCCATCAACATGCTACCCTGGGCACCCCTGTATTTTATTCTCCTGTCTGGAACGGATATTGAACCCACAATGTTTTAAGTCAACGATGAGAGAGCAATCAATTGAGCTACATCGGCATGTCTGGGGCTGAGGAGCAGATCCTGGAGAAAGGGAGTCAGCAAGTCTGAACAAGAGACATTCTGAAGCATGTAAAATGTGCACTGCACGACTCTCTTGTACTTTCTTTACTTTCCTAACTTCTACCTTTTTCTTAAAGCTCTAAAAAAAAAAAGAAGCGGTACAAAAAATGTATTAAGATATATGTGTTGTGTAGAATTGTAATTTACCGTACTTCTAATTAAAAAAAAATTAAAAAAAAAAAAAAATGTGCAAATAATGTAATGTTTCATGGAATTTATTACACTATTTAGACATCTATATATCTCTCTGTCAATATCAATACACCGAGATCTATACCTAGACTTTTTTTTTATTCATTCAAACAATGTAGACAATTCAGGACGATGTATGGCTCAGATCCAGGTGAGTCACAGAGAGAAAGACAATTGAAACGGGTCCACCAACCACCTATTTACACCACAGTATACCACAGCAATCTTGTTTATAATTCTTCCCTGTGGTTACTGTAAATTAGGAAGTTAAGGTTGAGTGGGGTGATTGTATTTTTCTCACAGGGATGTGAAATTTTGATCCCCTCTTCAAGATGGTGAAATTAGAGTCTTAGAATAATGTTAAGGCAGAGATTGATAGTTTCTTGATGAGCAAGTTACTGTGGAAGGACAAGGATCAGGAATTGTTACAATCAGATCAGCCTGTGCTATTAAATCGGACATTTGGTCAAGTGGTTGATTCCTGCTCCTAAATTGCATGTATTTTCAGTATGTCACCTCTCATTTCCTTCCAATTTAACTATTAGCCCTGCTCTCTGCCTTCTCGTGGGTAACAAATCACCTGAGCAGGTCAATAATTTATTGTCAATTTCACAAATCTTAATTTGAACACCTAGATTCTTACACACAATGTAATCGAATGTTTTCACGGAGAAATGTTACATTAAACGCAGAAATGTTCTTCTATCCATTACTTGGATTTCTTCCTCAAAAAATGCGATTAGGTTTGTTAGACACGATGAACATGTTACAAATCCATATTGGCTCGCTATAATTTCAGCTCAATCTGACTGTACTTAATTGTAGATTCCAATAACTTTCCCACAACAGATGTTTGATGAGCTGGTGGATAATTTTCCTGGACTCTTTCCTATTGAATGGAGTTGCACGTCCAATTTCCAATTTAAAACTTGACTCGAGAGAGAGCTTTAAACAATTAAAGTAAAGGTATCTGCAGCCTCCTTCGATACATCCTTTAAAACCCTGAGAATGAAACTGTCAAATCCTGGGGATTTGTCAGTGTATAATGGAACTTTTACTGATGCTGTTTCCACGCTTTTGTTAACGTTAGTGATTTCCAGTCCTTTGTTCATTATTAATGTCAGGTCTTTATCCTTTGCTTGTTTGAAAATAACATTTAGAATTACACTTCCAGGGATCAATGTCGAATGTATAATTATTTATACAAACATTTAACAATACTCATAATTAAAGAGCAGCATGCAAGGAAACATAGGTTCCGGTAGCGGGACGCAGAGGTAATATGAGGTTACTTGAATATGATACTGTTTTATTTTTTGATTAATTGAAAGATACATCATAGAAAGAGACCCCAGGGCTCGAAATTAGCGGTTGCCCGGGTGCCAATGGCAACTTACAATCCCGCCAGGCAACCTAAAAGCCATGCCATTTTGCCCGGCTTGGCAAGCAACCGGGACACCCGCCCGCCATCTCGGCTCTCGCTCTCGGCGCTAGCTCTCGGGTCCCGGCTCGGCGTTCGCTCTCGGGTCTCGGCGCTAGCTCTCGGCTCTCGGCGCTAGTTCTTGGCTCTCGGGGTTTCGGCCCAAAACGTTGCCTATTTCCTTCGCTCCATAGATGCTGCTGCACCCACTGAGTTTCTCCAGCTTTTTTGTGTACCTTCGATTTTCCAGCATCTGCAGTTCCTTCTTAAACACATCATCGTCCGTGGTTGTGCGCATGTGCGGCCCTGCACATGCGCACTGCCATGGGAACTGGTCAGCATCGGCCACTTTCTCCCTCCATTTGCATTGTGGGAGTTCTGGCCGCCATTGCTGTCCAGTCGCTGCGTCACCACGACCGCTGAAAAACAACGCAGAATCACTCCCTGGAGCTGCAGTAACTCCCTGGAGTAACTCTTGTTTCTTGGTTTCCAGGTCCTCCAAAAATATTCAAAATGGAATTTAAACTGGTGGACCCATCACCACCAAACTACAAACTCTGAAAAATAACAGCCTATTGCATTTTATCTGTTTATTTATTGTATATATATATATGGTCTATAGTATATAGACACACTGAACTTTTATCTCCTGTTCTGTACAGGGTATTATGTTTACATATTCTGTTGTGCTGCAGCAAGCAAGAATTTCATTGCCCTATCTGTGACACATGACAATAAAACTCTCTTGACTCTTGACTTGGACTTAAGCAAAAAAGGGTTCTTGGGGAAAAAAAAGGCTACCTTAAATTTAGTTGCGTCTGGTTGGTACCTGTGGTAGGTTGAAGACTATTCCATGCTTTAATTGTGCGGGGAAGCTCCATGGAGCAGCCAGCATTTCTGGATAGGAAAAAATTGGGTGACGTTTCGGGTAGAAACCCTTCTTTACATTTCCTCTGGTTTTAGTGCTTTTAGTTTAATTTAAAGATACAGCGTGGAAACAGGCCCTTCGGCCCACCGAGTCCACGCCGACCACTGATCACCCATACTATAGTTCTATCCCACACATTAGCGGAAAAAGTCAAGAGTGTTTTATTCCCTCACGTCCCAGTTAGAACAATGAAATCCTTACTTGCAGCAGCACAACAGAATATGTAAACATAGTACTCTGTAAACAACGTTATAAATGAGAAAACAAAACTCCATACAGACAGCACCCATAATAAGGATCAATTCCGGGTCTCTGGCAATTTTAGGCAGCAAATTTATGGCTAATGTACTGCCCCATTAGCCTTGAACTGAATTCAGTAACGTCGCTTAGAGATTTAAGACTGAAAATGGATAGTTTTTTTTTTAGTAACCAAAGTTATCAACGTATTATTTTTTGTGTGTTGGAAAATAAAATATAGTGGCATAGCTGGTGGACTTGCTGCCTCACACGCCAGAGATCTGTGTTTGATCCTGTTCTCGGGCACTGTCTGTGTTGAATTTGCACATTCTCCCTGCAAGCATGTGGGTTTCCTCCCACATCCCAAAGACGCATTGGCTTTGTAGGTTAACTTGTCTCTGTAAAATTGCCCCTAATGTGCAGGGAGTAGGTGAGGAAAGTGGGATAACAGAACATGTGTGAATGGGTAGACAAAAATGCTGGAGAAATTCAGCAGGTGAGGCAGCATCTATGGAGCGAAGGAAATAGGCGACGTTTCGGGTCGAGACCCTTCTTCAGACTGGTGTCAGGAGGGGTGGGGGGCGGGAAAAAGAAAGGAAGAGGCGGAGACAGTAGGCTGTGGGAGAGCTGGGAATGGGAGGGGGAGGATGGAGAAAGCAAGGACTACCTGAAATTGGAGAAGCCAATGTTAATACCGCTGGGGTGTAAACTACCCAAGCAAAATATAAGGTACTGTTCCTCCTGGAGGAGGCCCAGGACAGATCATACGTTGATCATACGCTGAATAACCATATTTTTGTTTGGAAGTGGAAAGAGATAATAAAAATTGCATTCATTGCAACGTGTAAAACGAGATGAGATACTGTATTGTGATTTTGCTGCATGTCATTGTGGTATATATCATGTCTTGATTGGTGAATATGTTTAGTTTGTGACTTTATTTGAAGCGGAAATAATACGTGAATGCTTCATTCAGTATAATTCCGACTGGTAACTACGCACTTCGTCCGAGCACATTATCATAGCGTCATGCAAGCCATATTAAATTACCACCTAAACTGTCATTTGGCAACCTAAAAAGCTGCCGAGGTTGCCCGGCTGGCAACAGGGAAAAAAAGTTAAGCGAGAGCCCTGGACCCTTCAACCAACAGAGTCCATGCTGACCATCGACCACCTGTTCACACTAGTTCTATGTTATCCCACTTTTGCATCTATTCCCAACACACAAGGTACAATTTGCCAACATCAATTAACTTACAAATGGACAAGACTTTGGGATGTGTGAGGAAACTGGAGCACCTAGAGGAAACCCATGTGGTTACAGAGACAACGTGTAAACTCCACACAGACAGCACCCGAGGTTAGGATAGAACCTGAATCTCTGGCACTGTGAGGTGGCAGCTCAACCAGCTGAAACACTGTGCCATCCTTGTACAGGATCAAACATTTTTTTGGAGATTTAGTTAGTAAACAAAAATGGCTCTCTTGTTGTTGGTAGGATGGTTCAGTTGCCCATTAGCAGCTGGGAAGAAACTGTCCCTGAATCTGGAGGTGTGCGTTTTCACACTTCTATGCCTCTTGCCTGAAGGAAGAGGGGAGAAGAGGGTGAGGCTGGCGTGCGACTCATCCTTGATTACGCTGAAGGCCTTGCCTAGGCAGTGTGAGGTGTAAATGTAGTCAATGGAAGGGAGGTTGGTTTGTGTGATGGTCTGGGCTGTGTCCACAATTCTCTGCAATTTCTTGCAGTCTTGGATGGAATTGTTCCAAACCGTGCTATGAAACATCCCGATAAAATGCTTTCTACGCTGCATTTGTAGAGGTGAGTGAGAGTTGTTGGGGACATGCAAACTTCCTCAGTCTTCTAAGGAAGTAGTGGTGTTGGCGTGCTTTCTTGGCCATTGCTTGAATATGGGTGGTCCAGAACAAGTTGCTGGTGATATTTACTCCTAGAAATTTGAAGCTTTATACAATGGGAAAGAATGGGAATCAAAACGCTCGAAGATCTGTATGAATTGGGAAAATTACTATCATTTCAACAACTACAACTGAAATATAATTTGAAAAATAACCAATATTTTAAATATCTTCAAATTCGTGATTATCTGAAAAAATACACAAAAAACTATCATAATATGCCTTCCGACTTACTGGATGAAGCAATGAAGACAAAGGCGGAATCAGCTAATCTAACATCGTACCTATATAATATCATTTTAAACATAGAAATACCCACAACAGATGGAATTAGAAGAGAATGGGAACAAGAATTAGCTATAAATATTTCAAAAGAGAGCTGGGATAATCATTTACTACAGGTGCATAAATGTTCGATCAACGTACGACATACGCTCATCCAATTCAAAACATTACATAGGTTATATTATTCAAAAACTAAATTAAATAAAATCTTCCCTAAGGTTTCACCAATCTGTGATAAATGTCTGTGCCAAGAAGCTACCATAGCGCATTCTTTTGTTTTTTTGTACAAAAATCCAAAAATTCTGGTATGAAATATTTGATATTTTTTCAAAATTAACCAAAATAAAACTGGTACCTAAACCAGAATGGATTATTTTTGGAATATCGGAAGGTAACCCTGAACTAAACGTGTTTCAGAAGAATTTATTCAATTACGGGCTAATAATGGGAAAAAAGCTTATACTTAAATTCTGGAAAAATGCGCCCACACCAACAATAAAAATGTGGATATCAAATATGTTTGAAACATTACATCTGGAAGAGATGAGATTCCTCTTAGCAGGTAAAGCAGACCAATTCCAAAAGACGTGGTCTATGTTTCTGGCCCTATTACAAGTATGAAGTGCAATAGTAATTTTAAATAAATAAATAAATAAATGGTACCAGGGCCTGGTAACGGGAGGTAAAACAACAAAAACAGACGTGGTTGGTAGTCCACTTTCTGCGGAGTTTAATATTATAATAGAGCGATTGTTCCTACTTTCTTTTTCTTTCTTTTCTAGGGTCTACTTTCTCACTTTACTTCCTTCTCTAACTTCTTTTCTAAGGGGCTTTCTTTTCCCAACACTCTTGCACTTCACGACTCTTGTGCACTTTCTTTACTTTCCTTACTTCTATCTTTTTCTTAAAGCTCAAAAAAAATGAAGCGGTACAAAAAATGTATTAAGATATATGTGCTGTGTAGTATTGTAATTTACCGTACTTCTAATAAAAATAAAATAAAAAAAAAAATAAAAAAGAAATTTGAAGCTTTCAACCATCTCTATTTCGGCAATGATAATGCACACCGGGGTAAGTGTACTGCTTTGCTTCAAAGCCGAGATGAGTAATGGCAGTGCGTTTTGTATATGTTGCACACGGCATCCATCATAGACTGGAGGATGGTTTGAATATTTAACATAGTTATTGAAATTCCATTCAAATCAATTCCATTCCATTCCATTCAAATCAAGCTCACCCTGAATGACTTTAAGGTCCTCGGATCATTGGAATGAACTCATCCATGCAGTGGAAAGTGTCCATCGCACTTCTGACTTGTGCCTCGTGGAGAGAGAATAGGTTGTGGGGTATCAGCAGCTGAGTCACTTATTGCAAATTGCCCAGTCTCTGACCCGCTCCTGACCCAGTGTTATAGAAAATAGAAAATCTATTCTAAAGACAACTGTGTCAATGAGGAAAGGATGGTTCGCAGCTAGAGAGTTTGCGACTGGCAACAACAATGTTATTCTTCCTGCAAGTATTTTTTCAAAAAATAAAAATCTTTTCAATAGCAATCAGTTTATTCTTGTCAGTGGAAGCTAAAAATACTAAATAATTTGTACCTGACATTATTTCATAGAATGTTATTGGACAAATGTCAATAGAAGCAGGATGAAGGTAGACATAAATGCTGGAGAAACTCAGCGGGTGAAGCTGCATCTGTGGAGCTAAGGAAATAGGCAACGTTTCGGGTCGAAACCCTTCTTCAGACTGATGTGAGGGTGGGGGGGAGGGGGGGGGGGGGCAAGCAGAAGAAAGGAAGAGGTGGAGCTAGTGGGCTGAGGGAGAGCTGAGTTGTGAAGGAGAATGTAGGGACTACCTGAAATTACAGACAATGTTCATACTGCTGGGGTGCAAACTGCCCAAGCGAAATATGAGGTGTTGCTCCTCAAATTTACAGTGGTCCTCACTCTGGCCATGGAGGAGACCCAAGAGAGAAAGGTCGGATTCGGAATGGGTATCGGCTTGGTTTTGCCGATGTAGAGCAGCTGACATCTAGATCAGTGGAAGCAATAGATAAAGTTGGAGGAGGACCTGGAAAGACTGCTTGGGTCCTTGAATGGAGTCAAGGAGAGAGGTAAAGCAACAAGCGTAGCATTTCCTGCAGTTGTATGGGAAAGTGCCCGTAGAAGGGGTGGTTTGGGTGGGAAGGGACGAATTGACCAGGGAGTTATGGATGAAGCAGTCTATGTGGAAAGCAGGGGAGGAGATGGGAAGATATGGCAAGTGGTGGGATCACGTTGGAGGTGGCGAAAATGTTGGAGGATTATTTGTTGTATGTGACGGCTGTTAGGGTGGAAGGTGAGAACAAGGGGTACTCTGCCCTTGTTATGAGTGGGGGGGGATGGGGAATGAGAGCAGTCATAGGGTAAGAGCCTCATCTGTAGTAGAAGAGGGGAACTCCCGTTCCATGAAGAATGAGGACATCACCGATGCCCTGGTGTGTAACACTTCATCCTGGGTGCAGATCCGGCATAGACAGAGGAATTGGGAGTTGGGAATGGAGTCCTTATGGGAAGCAGGGTGGGAAGAAGTGTAGTCCAGATAGCCATGGGAGTTAGTGGGTTTTATAGTGGAAGTCTATCACCTGCGATGGAGATAGTGAGGTTAAGAAATGGTAGGGAATTGTTGGAAATGGTCCAGGTGTATTTGAGTGCCGGATGGAAGTTAGTGGTGAAATGATGAAGTCAGTGAGTTGTGTGTGGGTGCAGGAGGTAACACCAATGCAGTCGTCGATGTAGCGGAGGTAGAGTTCGGGGATAGGGCCACGGTACGCCTCGAACAAGGATTGTTCGACGTACCCTACAAAGAGGCAGGCATAGCTGGGGCCCATGCGCGTGCCCATAGATATGCCTTGTATTTGGAGGAAATGGGAGGAGTCAAACGAAAAGTTATTAAGGGTAAGGACCAGCTCTGCTGGGCAGAGGAAAGTATCAGTAGATAGGGATTGGTTGGTTCTGCGGTCGAGTAATAAACGGAGGGCTGTGAGACCCTCCTGGTGGGGGATGGAGGTGTAGAGTGACTGGACATCCATGGTGAAGATGTGGGAATGGGGGCCTAGAAAATGGAAGTCCTGGAGTAGATGAAGAGCATCTTGAAGAGGTGTCTTGAACATAGGTAGGGAGGGATTTAACCAAAGGGGATAGGATGGAGTCAAGGTATGTGGAAATAGGTTCGGTAGGACACGAACAGGCAGAAACAATGGGTCTGCCAGGACAGTCAGGTTTGTGGATTTTGGGGAGATGGTAAAATCGGGCCATGCAGGGCTGGGGAACGATGAGGTTGGGGGCTTGGGAGGGCAGGGAGCCGGATAGAAGCAATTGTTTATCAATTTCTATGGCCTCCAGCGGTGAAAGGAGTAACAGTGTTCTTAAGAGAAAATAGTATTTGATTACAGTAGGGATGTTGTACGGAAACAGCCCGCGCCCCCGCAAAATTAGGGAACATGGTATTGGAGGTAGAGTGCTGACAGTGATAGAGAAGTGGTTGGCAGACATGAAACAAAGAGTAGGGATTACCAGGTCCCTTTCAGAATGGCAGGCAGTGATTAGTGGGGTACCGCCAGGCTCGGTGTTGGGACCGCAGCTATTTACAATATACATCAATGATTTGGATGAAGGGATTCAAAGTAACATTAGCAAATTTGCAGATGACACAAAGCTGGGTGGCAGTGTGAACTGTGAGGAGGATGCTATGAGAATGCAGGGTGACTTGGACAGGTTGGGGGAGTGGGCAGATGCATGACAGATGAAGTTTAATGCGGACAAATGTGAGGTTATCCACTTTGGTAGCAAAAACAGGAAGGCAGATTTCTATCTAAATGGCGTCATGTTGGGAAAAGAGGGAAGTACAACGGGATCTAGGGGTCCTTGTACATCAGTCTATGAAAGTTAGCATGCAGTTACAGCAGGCAGTGAAGAAAGTGAATGGCATGTTGGCCTTTATAACAAGAGGAATCGAGTATAGGAGCAAAGAGGTATTTCTGCAGTTGTACAGAGCCCTAGTGAGATCAGGCCTGGAGTATTGTGTGCAGTTTAGGTCCCCTAATTTGAGGATGGACATTCTTGCTATTGAGGGAGTACAGCGTAGGTTTACAAGGTTAATTCCCGTGATGGCGGGACTGTCATATGCTGAGAGAATGGAGCAGCTGGGCTTGTACACTCTCGAGTTTAGAAGGATGAGAGGGGATCTCATTGAAACATATAAGATTGTTAAGGGTTTGGACACGCTAGAGGCAGGAAACATGTTCCCGATGTTGGGGGGAGTCCAGAACCAGGGGTCACAGTTTAAGAATAAGGAGTAAGCCATTTAGAACAGAGACGAGGAAATACTTTTTCTCACAGAGAGTGGTGAGTCTGTGGAATTCTCTGCCTCAGAGGCAGGTTCTCTTGTTGCTTTCAAGAGAGTGCTAGATAGGGCTCTTAAAAAATAGCGGAGTCAGGGGATATGAGGAGAAGGCAGGAACGGGGTACTGATTGGGGATGATCAGCCATGATCACATTGAATGGCGGTGCTGACTCGAGGGGCCGAATGGCCTATTCCTACACCTATTGTCTATTTTGCTTGCAAATTTCCAAAGTACACAAAGTACAAAGTACAACCAAAGTGGTTCTCTAACCCCGATCGAAATCGCGTAATAAACAATTACACCTAAATTATGTAAACTGTGTTACCTAATTCATCAAAGATAGACACAAAATGCTGGAGTAACAACTCAGCGGGACAGGCAGCATTTCTGGAGAGATGGAATGGGTGACGTTTTGGGTCGAGACTGAAGAAAGGTCTCGACACGAAACGTCACCCGGCATTTTGTGTTCATCTTGGTGGTAAACACGCATCAGCAGTTCCTTCCTACATATCCCTAATTCACCTGTCGCGTTGCACGTATGCATGGAAACACGTGTTGCAGCTGCATTATACATTGCTGGCGCAGCTGAGTTTCTGGTCGAAGCAAGGTGACTCGAAGATTGTTAGTACGAAGCACTCAGCGATGGATGATTCCTGTCTGTCCCCCACTAGACCAGGAGATCTTCTGTGGCAAGAGGACTCTGTGTTTGCCCCTCTAACATCAGCCGACTGTAAAAAAACAGCTCAGCAATAGAGGGGACAATTCAACCAGTCTCCCCGTTCTATCTAACCATGGTTGATCATATATCAATTACAATGTCCTACCTTTGAAACACTTGTCACTTGCAGCCTTTGTTAGCTCCAGCTGTCCCGTGATCCACAATTCTGGGGAAAGTTTGTGATAAATTGAACCCAAGCTAAATGCAAAGCATTGCGGGGTCTCCGCGGGTCAGGCAGCTTCTGGGGTGGGAATTGTCAGTCTCCGACCCGAAACTTCATCTGTCCATTCCTTCAACAGATACTGCCTGGCCCGTTCAGTCCCTCCAGCACTTTCTGTTTTGCTCAAAATTTGAGCATCTGCAGTTTCACGTGCACTTATTACATACATGTCGACCATTTGAAGATCGGATACGTCTGAGACAGATATACCTCTCCAAATCCAAGGGGATCCAAATCAAATTAAGGCAATCCAGGCTCCCAATTTAACTTTATAGTCGGGGCTTTTTCCGAGGGGGGGGGGGGGTGTTTGTTGAATGAAAACATGTCACAACTCCAGTTTATTTTTTAAAAACACTTTTTTATTACGCTTCAACGGAGGCAACGCTCCTCTGTCCAAGTTGCATTCTCTTATGAAATTTAAATAGTTTGAATGTGGGAACGCGGAACTCTTCCCCTGACGTCAGGCTGGGGCAGGATAATTCCCTCGTTTAACGACGGCAGGGCGAGTTGATCCTGTAGTTTCCCTTGAAGCAGGAAGGGGGAGAGTGACAACCAGTGTCGAGGAGGGCGACGGACGCGCTGAGGTGCGGGGAGCCGGACGGGAGCCGCTGCAAGAATGGCCGCAGGGAGCTGCAGGTGAGGCCGGGCCGGGGCTGGGGCTGGGGCTGACGACAGGTGCACGACAGAGGCACGCAGTGTATCCATCAAACGCGACCGAGCACCTTACCAAGTATCAGTGCACGGGGCGAGCCCTCTCCCAATACAGAGCGGCAAGTCCGGCAAGTGTTTCATTCTTGCTCCTTTCACATAGGGGTGGATGTCCAATTATTGGCAGCGATGAGGCTGCTTTCTATCATCATTATATTGTTCTCCGATTCTAAATTCCATCAATCCCCTTGGATGACTCCCATTTTTTGTCGGGGATGAGGGCTGTGCCAACATATAATTGCTCTTGAGGAGTCGGTGGCAACGCAGCCCTTGATGTGTGGGTGCGCTCACAATACTGGTAGCGAGTGGAATTCCAGCATTTTGACCCAGCGACGGTTAAGGAATGGAGATACATTTCCAAGTCAGGATGTGTGTGGCTTTTAGGGTAACTTACAGTTACCACGTTTTGCTGGCCATGTCCTTCTAGCTGGTTTAGAAGATGCGCTCCAAAGTGTATTGGCGACTTGCTGTAGTGCATCCTGTAGATGGTACGAACTATTGCTACTATCTGTTGCTAATAGAATGAGTGGATTTGTGTGGGAAGGGGTGCTATTGATCTGGCTGCTATGTCATATATGGGCATAAATTGGGTAGACAATCAGAACCTTTTCCCCAGGGTGGGGTTGTCCAACACTAGAGGGCATAGCTATAAGGTGAAAGGGAGGAAGTTTAATCGAGATGTGCAGGACAAGTTTTTTTGCACAAAGTGGTGTGGGCCTGGAATGCACGGCCAGGGGTGGCGGTGGAGACAGATACCATAGTGGCATTTAAGATGCTTTTAGATAGACATGAGAAAGTGCAGGGAATTGAGGGATAGGGATCATGTACAGGCAGATGAGATCAGTTCACTCAGCATCATGTTTGGCACAAATATTGTTCCTGTTCCTGTGCTGTACTGTTCGATGTTCTATGTATATGGGGGGTTACACGTAAGGTTATCGGGTCAAAGGGTGTGACGCACGGAGCAGCTCAATCGTTTTGGAGGACATGGCAGCTCCATGGCATACACTGTTAACACACAAAACGCATTCTTTCTTACCTGTTAAAAACCGGCGAAATGGTCCATTTTTGCGCTGTAAATAACCGAATGCTCTCTTATCTTTGCTCTGAACCCGAGCACCATGGTGTGAGGTGCGCATCCCTTGGGACAGCCCCCACTCTCGCCCCCGATGGCCGCCCTCTGCCCACCCTACCCCTGTGCAGCCGCACTATCACGGGCTGTGGTCGGCAGCGCCCACACACGGGGCCGGGTGGATCCGGGCAGCGGACACACGGGGACGAAAACCCGGCAACGTCTCCATCAGCTGCAGCAGAGTTGGGGGCCAGTCTGGTCCCTCCGCCCACCCAGAGTCACTGACTGCGCTGGGAATGATATATCTTCCCTTGTTTGAGCGGTGTCTCTACCAGGCCCTACACCCCAATGTCCAGCAGCGGAGGGACGCTGGACTGTGGTCTGCCCCCACAGAGCCTTGGCGTTAGCTGTGCCATGCTTCATCGAGTCCCTCAGCATGTATTCCTGCAGCCTGGAATGGGCCAGTCGGCAACATTCCCTCATGGACATCTTGCTCTGCAGGGAACGAGCTTTGGCCAGACCAAAGAGCCTCATTCACTGAGTTGATGATCTACCAGCAGCACTTGATGTCCTTCTTTGAACAGTCTGTAAATCAGAGAGTTCTCTGATATGGAGCTGTTCGGGATAAACCATAACAAGGACCATTGCATCATTCTCCAGACTCTCTTGTCAAATCCACCATCTGGGAAGTGGGCAACCATCTCCTCTCCATAGCATGCAATGGTAGTAAGATTCCGGTGGTGCATGAACAAACTGACTGGGAGAGCCCCTCTCACCACCAAGGTCATGGTGCCTGGTGGTGAGTTCTGAGGCCTTTTCGCGGACAGGCTGCTCAGGGAACCATGCACAGGATCCATCAAGTCCTTGTCCTGCAGGTTGTTCCATGCCGACCACTGCCCGATGGACTTGTGGTCAAAGGTGTTGGTCCAGAAGAAGCTTTCCACAAAGGACATGTGGTGCAGCAATGTCCAGCTGACTGGCACATTGTGCGGCATCAGAGCCAGGCCTATCCTTCACAATACTTTGGCTCTTTGCAAAGCCTGATGCAGCCACACATGAAGATGACCATCAGGATGAGGGCTTTTTGCCCCTGTTGTCTGTCGACTTGTGCAACATGACCAGTTGGACCCACTCCATCTTTGATCCCCAAATGAACTGGAATACAGCCCGGGTGATCTCCGAGGCAGAGGAGTGGAGGATGGGCCAGACTTGTGCCCAGTGCACAGCCCCGAGAGCAGCTCACACCTGATCACCAAGATTTTTCAGGTTATCGAGAGGGAATGCTGCTTCCACAGGCCCTATCTATGTTTGCTTCACCTTGGCTGTTCTCTCCAGATTTGTTCTCTGTTACATGCTTTGGCCCACATGAACCAGATCCCCAGCATCTTCAAGAAGTCAGACCTGATAGTGGAGGTGGAAGGTGATGTTTCAGGTCCAGACCCTGCATCAGGACTGATGGTGCAGAGGGAAGCCAGAGTAAAAAAAAAGCGACAGGGAGGAGTGAGACTGAGGCTGAGACAGTGATAGGTCAAATCAAATGTGATGGGGCACGACAGGCAGAACTCGCCTCTCTCTCTCTCTCTCTCACATATAATAGCTATCCGCCCTCGAAAATCTGTCCTAATATAGGGTCTTGATTTGAAACGTTGACCGCCTCTTTGCTTCCACAGATGCTGCCTGACCCACTGCGTTTCTCCAGCAGTTTATTTTTTGATCCAGATCCTGCATACGCAAACTCCTTGTTTTATGGTTTGGTGGTGGTATTGGTATTATTTTGTTATTGCCACATGTGCTGCGAGCTAGTGATAAACCTGGTTTTGTATGCAGTCATGTCATGCATAAATACAATAAAACCATACATGAATCTATCTAGTGGTGTAAAGAGGAAGGAAAGAGAGTGCAGAATATAGCTTAAACGCTACAGAGAAAGTACAGATCAAAAGTACAAGGGCCACAACAAGGTTTCTAGTATCCAGGGTTATTTATGGTTCATGTGAGAATATCCTATTTCTTTCTCCCTCCTGTACCTAACACTTTCTGTTGATGGTACACAAAAAAGCTGCAGAAACTCAGCGGATGCAGCAGCATCTATGGAGCTGAAGACTGAAGAAGGGTTTTGGCCCGAAACGTTGCCTTTTTCCTTCGCTCCATAGATGCTGCTGCACCCGCTGAGTTTCTCCAGCTTTTTTTTGTGTACCTTCGATTTTCCAGCATCTGCAGTTCCTTCTTAAACACTTTTTGTTGATGTATCTGTGCTTTCCCCCTCCATCTGAAAGCAAGTTCAGAGTTCTGACCACTCTCAGAGAGAATGGTTTCTCCTGAGTTGGATTTATGAACTCCTTCGTCTCCTTACTCCTTGCATCTTATTCTCCCAGTTCCTGCTTTTGGACCAACTGCCAAGTGTCACCATCTCTAAATCTCCCCAGTCAAACCCATTCATAATTTTCAGCCTTTCATAAAGTAATTCCTCAGAATGCTTTATTCAAGGGGAAAGACCCCAGTTGCTTCAGTCATTGCCAAGAGTCATGACCTGATATTATCTTTGTCAACCTTTTTTTATACCTCTCCAATGTCTTAGTGTCTTTTATATAATATGGAGGGAGACCAGAACTGCATACTTTGCTCTGTGTTTTGCTGTGCCGAACCTTTCAATGTAGATGGGCAAAAAGGTCGGCATCGGACATGTTGTGCTGAAGAGCCTGTTTCTGGTTTGTTTTGTTTATTTTATTAGAAGTTAATACAGTACAAAACAGTACAGTGGAACCTAATTTTAGAAGAGCATGTTTCTATGCTGTACATCTCTGTGACTCAATGAGTGTATTGCTAATATTGTACTGCAGTATAAACCAACACAGGAACACCAAGCTCTTTGCTTTGTGAACTGTTTCACCATTGTGATAAATTCAATACATCAGATTGCTTTTGTCAGTACACAATGTGTGTCATTTATACCCCGGTTGCCCTGGGAACATTACGTGTGAAGCACAACGTATTCTAATAGTCAGCAACAGAGCAAACCAAGTAAGGATTTCCTTGTAGATGCAAGGAACTGCAGGTGCTGGTTTACAAAGAAAGACACAAAGTGCAGGAGTAAATCAGCCGGTCAGGCAGCATCTCCGGAGAATATGGATAGGTGACATTTCGGGTCAGGACCTTCTTTCAAACTGATGGTAGTGAGGGTGAGGGGGGTGGGGGAAAAGAAAGCTCAGAGAGAGGTGGGGGTAGGAACAAGTTTGCAAATGTAGGTGGATAGAGATGAGGCAAGTTTTTGATTGGCAGATGGTTGGACAAGCACCAGAGATAAAAAGAGAAAAAGTGTGAGAGAAGGAGATGTGGATAGAAGAGGCACGAAATGTGAAGCTAGAGGAATGAATATAGCTGGAAGGGGTTGGGGAGGAGAGGGAAGGGAGAAAAGCTACACATCCAGGTGGGACAGAATAGGAAAAAGGTGGGGCGGTGTAGTACATTAGTTATCTTATATTGGAGAACTCAATGTTCATACCAAGCGGAATATGTGCTGTTCCTCCAGTTTGCATGTGGACTCACTCTGGCAACGGAGAAAGACCCAGGACAGAAAGGTCAATATGGGATTGGGAAGGAGTTAAATTGGCTAGCAACAGGAAGATCCAACAGGCCTTGGCAGACTGAGCACGTGTTTAGCAAAACGGTCACCATGTCTATACCTGGCCTCAGATTGGGAGCACCAGATGCAGTAGATGAGGTTAGAGGAAGTGCACCTGAACCTCTGTCTCTCCTCGAAGGACTGCTGAGGTCTGTGTATGGATGCGAGGGAGGATGTATGGGGACAGGTGTTACGTTTCCTGGGGAGGGGGCCATGTGGATGGGAACGGATGAGTTGCGGAGGAAGAGGTAAGGATTCCTTGCTTGATTCTCCAGTTGGATTATTACTGCAGTTGTTCCTGCACCAGCCATAAATTATCAGATGTATGGTATCCAATCACCCAAACTGCCTTGCTTGGATTTGAACTCGCATCTTTCGATGGCGATATCAAAAATGCTGTTCCAATCATCAACACCCTTTCAACTGTCATTTATGTAATGTGCAAAAACTGATGTGAACATAGATAGTGTTGTATATAGTGAGGATGGTCATAGATCAGATCACCTCATTCTGGATGTACTGCCTTGTTCCGTTACTCCAAACTCTACCTCAGTCAGTTATTTAATTATGCACTTTGATATATCTTTTTGCACTACTTCAGATAACACTACAATCTTTGCAGTATTTTGGGTTTTATTTGTCCTTGCATTCATTGTCATAGTTATCATTGCCATGTATTCCGGCTACTCTGTGATCTTCATGTAAACAAATAATTTCATTCAATCTGAATCTTAATGGAAAATGGAAAATGGAAAATTTGGCAGAGCATGGGCAGTTGATATTTAACCTGGACAAGAGTGAGGTGATGCATTTTGGAACATCAAATAGGGGTAGGACATATACAGTAAATGATCGAGCATTAAGCATATTGAAGAACTGAGAGACCTACGGGTCCCTGGGGTCAAGGGGGTGGTGAAGAAGGCATGTGGTATTTTTGCCACCATAGGTCGGGGCATAGAATATGAAAGTTGGGTGTTGTGTGGCAACTTTGCAAACACTGGTAACTGAAGTATTCTGTGTCGATTTCATTGCCACAATATACAATGTGGACGTGTTTCTGTTGGAGAGAGCAAAGAGGAGATTCACCAGTATATTGCCGGGATTGAAGGGGATTAGTTATGGGGAGAGATTGGACAGGGTGACTTTGTTTTCCCTGAAGCAAAAGTCATTGAGGGGTGACCTGATAGATTATGTAGAGGCACAGATAGGGCAGAGAATCAAAATGATTTCCCCAAGGTGTGGTTAGAAAAACTGATGGCACTACAATATTTACAGTATTTTGTTTTATTACACTCCTTCAGATAGCAGTACAATCTGAACCTCCTCCGTGCTGTCCCCAGCAGAAGCATGCCCTTCCTATATTGGGGCAATAAGTCTGTTGAGAGAATGGATTTTAAAGGGGATCTGTGGGGTTATTTTGTACATGGAGACTGGTTTCTTGTGTGTGATTGCTGAACTTATTTTCCACGTGATTTTAGTACAAGAGCATGGATCTGGTGGGGCTAGCATCGATGGGGAAGCTTGGTTGACATGGAGTTACTGGTGTGTGTGTGTGCGTGCGTGTGTGTGTGTGTGTGTGTGTGTGTGTGTGTGTGTGTGTGTGTGTGTGTGTGTGTGTGTGTGTGTGTGTGTGTGTGTGTGTGTGTGTGTGTGTGTGTGTGTGTGTGTGTGTGTGTGTGTGTGTGAGAGTTCTTGGAATCCTGACTAAATTTAACTCAAGTGCACATTTATGTGGTGGTTGCTACGGCAACTGTAATTTCAAAGAACCAAAGAAAACTGAACAAGTTCTACTGGATATTTTACCTCCGTTTCCTCTCAGTGAGATATGGCAAAACAGAAACCTGCAGAATAGTTTAATTAAACATGTTCCCGATGTTGGGGGGGTCCAGAACTAGTTTAATGTAATGTGTTTAAGAATAAGGGGTAAGCCATTTAGAACGGAGATAAGGAAAACGTTTTCACACAGAGGGTTGTGAATCTGTGGAAATCTCTGCCTCCGAAGGCAGTGGAGGCCAATTCTCTGTATGCTCTCAAGAGAGAGTTGGATAGAGCTCTTAAAGATAGTGGAGTCGGGGGATATGGGGAAAAGGCAGGAACGGGGTACTGAGTGTGGATGATCAGCAATGACCACGGTGAATGGCAGTGCTGGCTCGAAGGGCCAAATGGCCTACTCCAGCACCTTTTGTCTATATTGTCTAAGGTGTAATCAAACCACAACTCACTGACAGAACACACTATACAGGCCATCCTCCCGGTGATGAAAGGACTTTGTGTTCTCTAGGACACCTCTGGCAGTGCCCTCATGAATTCACTGTAGGCAGACAGTGAGACCAAGGTCAGGGAGGTTTACCCCTCGTTTTGGTCGCTCACCACTACTGCAGACTTGACTGCAGCAGCTGTGTCCCTCGGGAGTGCAGCTGCTGCCAGGACACTTTTGATGATGGTCATTATAGCCCTACCCCATCACAGTACGTTTGGCACCAAGTGTTGAGCTTCCTCTCCTCTTTTTCTCCTTCCCTCCCTGGCTCTACCCGTCCTTCCACATATCTCTCTCTCTCTCTCTCACTCAATCTCCCTCTCTCTTTCTATCCAGCTAGATGTCTCTCTCTTTCTATCTCTGTGTCTCGCTCTCTCTTTTTATCTCAAGCTCTCTCTTCCTCCGTTTGTCTTTTTCGCTCCTTATCTCCTTCTTTTTCATTCCCATCTCTTTCCTATCCGTCCTGCTCCCCCCTCTTCCACCACACAGTTCTATTGACAAACCCCTCCCTACCCCCACAGTCTCCTTTATCAGCTCCCAGCTGCCTGATGACAGCGGGTTTGGCCCATGTGCTGGACAGCTGTCATCTGAGTATTCAAAAGCTAACATCTTCTCCTAACTTGGTCTCCTAATCTGAGGAAAGACATTCTTGCCATAGAGGGAGTACAGAGAAGGATCACCAGACTGATTCCTGGGATGTCAGGACTTTCATATGAAGAAAGACTGGATAGACTCGGTTTGTACTCGCTAGAATTTAGAAGATTGAAGGGGGATCTTATAGAAACTTACAAAATTCTTAAGGGGTTGGACAGGCTAAATGCAGGAAGATTGTTCCCGATGTTGGGGAAGTCCAGAACAAGGGGTCATAGTTTAAGGATAAGGGGGAAATCTTTTAGGACCCAGATGAGGAAAACATTTTTCACACAGAGAGTGGTGAATCTCTGGAATTCTCAGCCACAGAAGATAGTTCTGGCCAGTTCATTTGCTGTAATTAAGGGAGTTAGATGTGGCCCTTGTGGCTAATGGGATCAAGGGGGTATGGAGAGAAGGCAGGTACAGGATACCGAGTTGGATCATCAACCATGATCATATTGAATGGCGGTGCAGGCTCAAAGGGCCGAATGGCCTACTCCTGCACCTATTTTCTATGTTTCTATGTTTCTCTCCCTGTCTTTCCCCCCCATTCTGTCTCTCTCCCTCCTGGAGAAACTCAGTAGGTCAGGCAGCATCCTTAGAGAGAGCTGAAGCTAATGTTGCCAAGGTGGATGATCTTTCAGACGGATGGAGAAATCAGTACTTCTGACCAGTTCTGATGGAAGGTCATCGATCAATAACATGAGTTTAGCTTCTATCTCCCTCCACAACTGCTGCCGGACAATCTGGATATTTCCAGCATTCTCTTCCAGCATTCAGTGACCATGGTCTTCGGTGTCACAATTCTAGATTTGTCTTTCCTCTCTCTTCATTAATCTCCCTCTTAAACACCTCCTTCGGGCAGATCAGCTGAGACTAACAAGCATTCAACCCCTTTTCTCAGGTTTAGGTTTATTATTGTCGCGTGTACTGCGGTATAGTGAACGTTTTGTATGCTGTCCAAACAGATCAGATATACCATATATAAATGCAATCAAGAAGTAGAAAGAAGAAACTACACATGCTGGTTGACTCAAAGTGCTGCAGTAACTCTGGTCATGCAGCTTCCCTGGAGAACATGGATAAGTGACGTTTCCGATCGAGACCCTTCTCCAGACTGATGATGATGATGATGACGACAATCAAATCAAACTCCAGTATTTTTGATCAAGCAAAGGAAAAGAGTAGAGCGCAGAATATAGTTGTCAGCATTGTAGTGCATCAGTTCCATAGACAAAGCCTCACCTGGACCCAGTTATTGACATACTACAGTATGTTTGGGAGAGGATAATTTCTTTGTCCATATATTAAGTTTGATTCCATTTGATCACATTAGGATTATGGGTTGAAGATGGCTGTCAGTGGTCTGGTAATTTTCACCTTCTTCCTTAATGCATCCAGTTGGCAGTACAATCCAGAACGCTTTCCAACAATCTTTTTTTAATTAAAAATTGATTATCCTCTCAAATTTCAGGGGAAGTACTCTTTTCTCAAGTGCTTTATAAAGCAGCTCGTAACCATTTTTATTTCATTAATTCCAGTTTCAACAATAAATTATTTGAAAGCTTGGTGATTTTAAGTGCTATTTTTCATTAAAATGCCCGCAGTAATGTTGTGTATAACTTCCATATCTCCACTTTTTGATGCCCCATCATAAAAGATAACAAAGAACCTGGAATGAGCTAGGATGAAGTCTGTCAGGCAATACCTTTTGTGAAGATTGTCGTTTGGTATTTAATACTTGCTGCTGTCTGCAGATCAGCTTTTGGATACTTGCTATGCTGGCAGCGTTTGTGTAGAGACCCAGAACATGCCCTTCTTTCAACACAAAGCAGCCAATTCATCGTAAGAATTCTAAAAAGCCCAATGGACTAAAGCGTCAATTTATCTTCAACAAAGAAAGTTTAAATTTAAGAAAATGCAATATGCAAATTTACATTTCATAACACTGTGCATCCATTGTGCATTGAAGTAATAATGCAAATTTCATCCTTTAATAACTAAAAATACAGCACAAAGGGTAAACATCTTTGTGTGTTTATTAGATATTGTCAGATGCAATTTCTTTACTTTTGTCCTAATGGTTTGAAAAGTCACTAGAACAATATTAATCTAGAGCCATCATTATTTTTAATGGTAAAAATCATAACACATGGTAGCTCATTACAATGCAGAAGGAGACAGTTCAGCTCATTGTGTTAGTGCTAGCCCTGTGCAGACATCTAGTTAGTTCCAATCCCCACTCTTCTCTGTAAGCCTGAAGTTACTTTCCCCACAAGCCTATACAATTCCCTTTTGAAAGTCCTGATTGATTCTATTTCCACCCACCATCTGGGCAGGGAGATTCCAGTCATATCCACACATTGCACAGATAAGGATTTCCTCCTTTATCTATTGCCCTTCACTTTGTATCTCTATCCTCTGGTTCTGGAATCATCTGCTCATGGGAACAGTTTCACACCACTTTAGATCGATCACCATCTTGTGCACACCAATCAAATCCTCTCCCAGTATCAGCTTCTCTGGACTAACATATTAGCTGACTCCCTCATCTCCTGGGTAATGCTACCAATTTGTTCTATACACAGTGCACAGCGGAATGCAATATCTCATGGTGTTAACTTCCTATAATATTCATAGTTGCGTTGTACTTCAGGAGTTACATTACATCACGGAGCTCAACAATCACTTGCCATTGGGGTAAAGAGCTTTGTTCTTGATGAAACAACCAATTGCATATTCTCCCACATTATATTTAATTGCCCAGGTCTTTGCCTCTTTGTAGCCGCCTTATGGCCTTGTCAGAACTTGCGTTCCCATGTTTCTGAGTGTCACCAATAGGTTTAGCAACTAACCTTTGGTTCCTTCATCCAGGTCATTTGTATTAATAGTAGGAAATTGAAGCATATTGATATTGATCCTGATGGCATATTATTCATTACATCCTGCCAAACAGAAAAAGGCCCATCTATACATGCTCACTGATTCCTGTTAGCCAACAGATATTCTCCCTCGCATCCCACACCATGATCATTTACCTTCCGCAATTACCTTTATGGGCCTATCCCACTTAGGCGACTTTTTAGGCGAGTGCAGGAGACTCTGCACTGGCCACATGGTTGCCACTTGTTCGCTGGTTCTCTCTGGTGAATCTCCTTCATGGTCGCGAGGAGTTCCTGCATTCTGGGAACACGTCGTGACCTCAGTATGGTCGCCGCAAATTTTTCAACATGTTGGTCGCCATGGAGAAAATCGCTAATCCTGTAGTCGTAGGTGCAGTTGTAGTGGGGCCGCCGTGTTGTTATGGGTAGTTGAGGAAATTGAAGTTAATCGCCTTTGCCGACTGGTCATTTGCAATGGCTCATTGGGGAAAAAAAAAGTAAGCAGGAATTTTCAGAACCAAGGATAACCGACCGGTAATGTTAAATGTCCGCCAAACTTCACAGCTGTGTATCTCCGGCTTATTAAAAGCTGTCTGGCTTCTTAAAAGTTGTCTCCACTCCTTCTCCCCCCTTCTTCCCCTTCTGCCTCCTCTCCCAGCTTCTCCCCCCTTCTCCCCTCTTTTAAAGGACTTACCGTACACTGTGTTAGCCGTCTTAATTAAAGCGCCAACCTTTCTGGTCATCTCAGTGTCTGTTTATATCACCTTGGCTTTGTACCATGTGAATTTCAGACAGCGCTCCCCCGCTTGTCCTGGCCCCTGCTTTTGCAATGTGTTTGTGTGTATGTGTGTTCCACTCTGACAGTCGGTGTCCCAGTTCCCAGTTTTTCAGGCGACTGCCGGCAACTTGACAGTCGCCAGCAGTCTGCTGTAAAATCGCCTAAGTGACATCTCATTGAATGCCTTCTTGAAATGTCAGTATAGTACATCCATCCCCTACCCCCCCCCCCCCCCGCCCACCCCTCTCCTTTAAATCCACAGCACTCATTACTTCTCATGGGAACTCCAATAAGTGCTCTAACATTATTTCATTTCACAAAACCAT
The DNA here is from genome assembly GCF_028641065.1 of Leucoraja erinaceus. NCBI lineage: Eukaryota > Metazoa > Chordata > Chondrichthyes > Rajiformes > Rajidae > Leucoraja > Leucoraja erinaceus. The sequence continues at coordinate 19,291,979 of NC_073393.1, read as the reverse complement.
GTTGACTTTACCCGATTAACGTATATTTTCATGAGTAACATTCTATGGCATATTTAATAACAGGTTCTAACATTTTCGCTTTGACGCTGTTTAGCTAACTGACATGCAGTTTCCTGCTTTTAATCTTCCTCTCATTTCCGATAATAAAGTTTCATTTTTCAGTCAAATGGAATCTTCCCTGAGTCTACAAATTTTTGGCAGATTAAAAGCAATGCGTCCACTATCTCAACAGCCGCTATTTTTCTGAGCCCACTCTTTCTGGGTTGTTAATTGGATCAGAGAAAGGATTAGCTTCTCTGCAAATTCATCCTGACTGGCAGCATTTCAATTTGTGAAGCTTGCGTGCCGATTATTCCAACTATCAAAGAACAAACAAAGAGATAACGAGAACAGGGCTTAAAAATAACAAAATCATGGCTTGTGCTTTCTTTCTTCAGGAACCTTTGCAGATAATACTGAAAGGTATAAATAGTTCCTTTCGAATATGAAATACAACGTCAACAATTATTCAGGGAAAAAAGGCAAGAGGTAGATTTTTAGTTGTGTCGTTTAGTTTAGAGATACAGCGCGAAACCAGGCCCTTCGACCCACCGGGTCCGCGCCGACCAGTGATCCCCGCATAACACTATCCTGCACCCACTAGGGACAATTTTTACATTTACCAAGCCAATTAACCTACAAACCTGTACGCCTTTGGAGTTTGGGAAGAAACCGAAGATCTCTGAGAAAACCCATGCAGATCACAAGGAGAACGTACAAACTCCGTACAGACAGCACCCGTAGTCAGGATCGAACCCGGGTCTCCGGCGCTGCATTCGCTGTAAGGCAGCAACTCTACCGCTGCGCCACCGTGACCATGGGTCCGTCGGCTCACTCGTTCCGTCCACTTGTTGGATTCACTCGGCTTATGAGGCGCGGCAACTTCACACCAAATAACAAAGAATCTTTCTATTAGTCATAGTCTATTCCTGGCTGTATAAGCAGCGTAGACAGAATAGAGCATTAATACAAATTTCCACCCAGCAGAAACTTAACAAACATCTAACAGCCTTTGAACCCCCTCATTCATTATTTCTCTCCTTCTCTCCTCTTTTTCTCTCCTCCCTCTCCTCCCCCCCCCCCTTCTCCCCCTCCCCCCTTCTCCCCCTCCCCCTTCTCTCTCTCCCCTCTCCCCCTTCTCCCCCTTCTCCCCTTTCCCCTTCTCCCCCTTCTCCCTTTCTCCCCCCTCTCCCCCCCTCCTTCCCCCCTCCCCCCCTCCCCCTCCCCCTTCTCCCCCCCCCTCCCCCTCCCCTTTATCCCCTCCCCTCCCCTCCTCCCCCTTCCCTCCCCCCCCCCCCTCCCCAATTTCCCCGTCCCCCTTTTCCCTGTCCCCGTTCCCCCCTTCCCCCCGTCCCCCTCCCCCATCCCCCCCCCCATCCCCATCCCAGAAGGCTTAGTTTCAGAATAAAAGGATGTACCATTAGAACAGAGATGAAGAGGAATTTCTTTAGTCAGAGGGTGATGAAACTGTGGAATTCGTTGCCACAGACGGCTGTGGAAGCCAAGCCATTGTGCCTTTTTAGGGCAGAGATTGACAAATTCTTGATGAGTAAGGGGGTCAGCAATCTTTTTCCCTGTAAAGGAGTGCATGAGTGAGTGTGTTTTAATGCAGCTGTATTTGGCGAGGGTGTGTGCTTCCTTCACTACAAAGCCAGTGCAGAGGGATATCTCCAGCCAGAATAATTGTACTGACTGGGTTTTGGAGTTGTTGCCCTTTGTCAATATGTACAGAAATAACCTCAAATTCCAACTGGTGTTTTTGATGTGTGTCAGGTGCACGGTAGATGCAATAGAAAGATAATATAATGACACAGTGAGTAGAATGAACATTGGCAGTAATTCCATCAAAGAAATGAAGCAACCTTAACTGTAAGAACACGAAGCTGAGGTTTGATAATCCTGGAGAGGCTGCATTTACAGGGAGTATCAGAAACATCTGGGCCAATTCAATTCTCCTTTCAAGGGTATTTTGGAACCATGGGTACCTGTATTTTTATCTCACAATCAGTTGCCTTTTACAGAACCAATTTAACTGCATAGACCCAGCTTAAATTTTGGTTTGGTTCCTGTGTTTTCTTGGTTTATATACCAAGAATCCTCTTTTTATTGTAACAATAACCTGCCTTTGAAAAGTAGGAAGATATCCTGAGGCACTTCAGAGGAGGTTTACCAACCAAGAGCTTGGTAATCCTACCACAAGAAGGTAAGTCACAAAAAGTGAGCCACAGTGATGCAGTTTGCGGCATGACTCATGTTGCAGCGGCTCCTACAGCCTTTATTTTTTGTCTAGTTAAATGTAGTTTTTTTATTCTGTTTTTAACTGTGTATATGTTGGGGGCGGGGGAGCGGAGGGGGAAACTTCTAAAATCTCTTCCCTGCACGGGAGAACCGACCTTCTCCGTCGGGTCCCCATTGTCGTTGTGGCCTAGCACCGTGGAGTGGCCTCCAACCGGAACGACCTGGGGGCTCCAGTCGCGGAGCCTGCGGAGCTGCGGACTTACCATCGTGGGGCTGGCCGGCCTCGGAGTGTGGGGAGCGGTGGTGGCTCGCTGCTGCGGCCTGACTTCGGAGCTCGGAGGCTCCAGCTGCAGGCCTGTGGACTGTGATATCGGGAGCTCGCGGGTCCGGGTGGGAGGCCGCTTTTCGGAGCTCCTGCAACGCAACTTCTCCAGCCTGTGTCACGGGGTTGGAACGACCTGGAGCGGGGTTGTACATCGCCCGGCGCGGCTCTAATGGCCGCGGGACATTCCAACGCCCGCCGGGGGCTCCAACTTTGTGACATTTAGACCTGGAGCGGGGCCGTACATCGCCCCACATGGCCTTAAATGGCTGTGGGACTTATCATCGCCCGCCTGGGGCTTCGACATCGGGAGAAAAATGGTGCAGTGGAGAGAAGAGACTTTGCCTTCCATCACAGTGAGGAGGAGATTCACTGTGATGGATGTTTGTGTGAATTGAATTGTAGGTGTGTCTTGTAGGGATTGTTTTGTTTGTATGGCTGTAGAAACGGAGTTTCGTTTGAGCCTCACTGAGGTTTCAAATGACATGGAATAAATATTGTATTGTATTGTATTGCAGAAAGGTGGCACAGAAGCACTAGACCCCATTACCTCATGGCTCCAGAGACCTAGGTTCAATCCTGACTTTGGGTGCTGTCTGTGTGGAGTTTGCACGTTCTCCCTGTGACCGCATGGGTTTACCCCAGGTGCTCTAGTTTCCTCCCAAATCCCCAAAGCATACTGGTTAATATGTTTATTGGCCACTGCAAATTACCCCCACTGTGTTGAAACTGGGCAGAACTGGTGGGAATGTGGGGAAAATAACAAATATTGGGGTTTCTGTAGAATTGGTGTAAATGGGTGTTCAATCGCTGGTGTGGAATCGGTGGGCCTAAGGCACTGTTTCTCCTATGACCCGATGGCAAAGTTTGTCCAGATATTAGATTTAATTAGATAGTTCACACTTCAGGTAGAAGATCCTTCATCACGTCACGTTAATGGCTATGAAAACGCATCCGTCATTGATGGAACGATGAGAAAACACCACTGGGGAAAAGCAGTGCTTTCACAGGGAGAGTGGAAGAGGATGAAGATAGTTAAAGTATGGATGAGAATTTTGGAATGTCATGGTTGGAGGCTCCAGAAAGTGTGTGTGTGAGGGTATCAGCAGCCGCAGATCTGGTCCTAGCTGGGTCGGTGTGGGGGGGCTGTCTTGACAATGAAATAGTTATCTGGCCGTTATTTCACTGACAGGTAAGGATGTAGTACAGCTGGCAGTGAGAAGGCGGGAGTTGTGCCCAAGGACATGACCACCGAGGGTCCCAGGGACCACGATGTTTTGCCACTTGGTTGGAGGACATGCTGTTGTCCCAAGACTGCGTGTTGGGCAGGTTCTGTGGGCGAGGGAAGTACATCAAACCGATGCAGCTGCCATCAGATAAACCTCTCAAATAACCCCAGACCCCTCAAACCTCCCTCCTTAAACATCGCCAAATGTTCCGCACAGCCACAAACATCCCCATCCCCCAAGTATCTCCACTCCCCAAATATCACCACCCCAAATGCTATGTATATTTTTAATAGTATTTGACAGTTCCACCTTAAAAACGATTCTGATTACCAATCCTATTTATGCTTCTCACAATGACCTGAACTCCTCCAGTAACTCCTTCAGCCTCCAACACTCCAGCGACAGCAATTCAAGTTTGTTGACCTCTCTTTATACATAATACTTTCTAATCTTGGCAGCATTCTCAAAAATCTCTTTTGCACCCATCCCCAAAGCCACCACATCCTTCCTGTAATGCAGTGTAAACCTCCCAACACACCTCATACACGTGTGCATATATTTGCAGGTGTAAACATGCGAATGTCATATGTGTTAATTACTGATGTGTGTATGGTGTGCACATGTATGTGTTTTTATGTATGTGCATTTATGCATCTGTGTGCATATACGTGTGCATTTGTATCTGTGTGCGTGAATAAACTATCTGACTTAACATTTAGAGATCTTTTTTACCGATGAAGCAGAAACCTTCCAATTAATGTTCCATGTTGACATTGAGCATAAGATGTTACTTTAACAGTATAAATATTTCAATGCTCCAGCAGCTTAATCTGGAAACCTCTCCTCACAAAGGCTGCACATCAACTCTTGTACAATTCCCCTACTGATCCACAATCCCACCTCTGGACATCGGTCTGTGTCTCGCAGATTGGTGTGGCCCTAATTTCCTCAATAGAACCTCCCTCCACAATTTCCAGCCTCAGTCTCCTGCCCACGACTGCACGTCTGGAGAGACGTTACTGAGGGCTCTAACTGCGCTGCTGCCTGTAACTTGGATAGAGTCCCTGACCTGTCACGCATGCTACGGTGAGAGAGTTATACTGCTCATTCGCATGGAACAGTGCATTTAACACACTGTGGGGAACCTATTGTTAACAGCTGCCATAAAATATTCGGTTGTTTTAATCTGTAGCCCCAGTCTCACCTTATAAATGTCGAACTTTAGAAACGAGTGACGAAACCCTGATACTCCTGTCTCTCAGCACAATGTCACTGTCAGCCAACTGATTGGGAATGAGAACCAAATTGTCCATTAACACTTCCCGCTCACTCCCTAAATACCTCCCCTTCACCTGGCCTCCTCATTCCATCCTCTCCCTCCACCTTCTTCCTCCCTCACCCCTCTCATCCTATCCCGCACGTCACGAAAACCGCGCCCAAGTCTCTCCAACTCAGACCACCTCACCTCAGCATCCTGCCCCATGCCCGGTCCTGTGCAGCTCACACACCTGCCTCACCGCACTCCAGCTTTTGTAGTATACGAGCCAGCCAAAGGCAAATGGGACTGACAAGATTGGGCAACTTGGTCAGCAAAGACGCATTGGGCAAAATGGCCTGTTTCCTTGCTGTGTGACTGTGTGCTGTATGAATCTAGTCCCTACCCAGTTCCCACTGCAAACACCTCAACCCCACTTCGTCCCAACTCCATCCCTCTCCTTTCCCAGCACAGTCCAGCCAAATACTGCACTCACTGCCTCCGGTACATCCTCCACACTCAACCCGTCTCTCCCCTTTCGCAAATAAATACTTCTCATCGATGTTCACGAAGGAGAAGGGCATTGTAATTGGAGAATTCTGGGTGGGAATTGGTAAAATTCAGAATCATATAAAAAAATAGATGTTAGATGATGGGGATAACTGTATGAATCACCAGGACCTGATGATATATATCCCAGATTGCTATGGGAGGAGATTTCTGGGCCCTGACGGGGATTTTTAAATCTTTGCTGACCACGTCGTCATTTGCCAGATGACTGAATAACAGTAAATGTGGTGCCTTTATTCAAGAAGGGATAAACCTGGTAACTATAGGCTAGTGAGTTGAACATCAGTGGTAGGGAAGTTATTGGGGGAAAAAAAATCAAAGGTACAGGATTAATCTGCACTTGGAAAGGCAGGGATTGATAAGGTATTTAAAGCACAGATTTGTTGGTGGAAGATCCTGTCCGATTAATTTAATTGAATCTTCCAAAATAATGCGATTTAGCTAGAGATGGTGCCGAAGTTTTGCACATGGATGTTGCTAGCTCTGCAAGGCTTGAATCATAAGGAGAGACTGGATAGGCTGGCACTGCTTTCTCTGGAGCAAGCGATGCTGAGGGGTGATCTTATAAAGATGTATAAACTCCTAGGTGGCGTTGGTGGTAGATAGTCAGAGGATTGTAAAACTAGAGGGCATAGATTTAAGGCAAGGGGGGGAAAGACTTTGTTTCAGAGGTTGAGGGGTATGAGGAATGAGCTGCCAGAGGAAGTAATAGAAGTGAGTACAATTAAAACATTTGAAAGACATTTATATATGGATAGGAAAGATAGATACATGGATAGGAAAGATTTAGAGGATGGTGGACCAAATCCAGGCACATGGGATTATTATAGATTGGAGAGATCCGCATGGAGAGATTGGGCCAGAGGGCCTGTTTCTGTGGACTATAACTCTATGACTCCAACAAAATATGTGGATGAGGGCAGTGCAGTTGACTTCAGTAAGGACGTTGACAAGATTCCATCTGGTAAGTTGATTCAAAAGGTCAGAGCCCTTGGGATCCAAGGTAGATAGGATCCAAAATTGTATTGGTAATGGGAGGAGGATAGTGATGGTGGAAGGTTGCGTTTGTGTTTGGAAACCTATGACCTCTGGTGCACTAAGGGGATCAGTGCTGGGACCCATAGTACTGATAACATACATGAACAATTTCAATATGAAATAATCAGTAAGTTTGCTGATGGTATGAACATTAGTGATATCGTAAACAGTGTGAAGGAAAGTTCGAGGTCACAGGAAGATATGGATGAGTTATTAAGAGGAACAGAGTGCAGAGTGAGGAACCAGATGGAATTTAATTCTAGTAAGTGCACGGTGATGCACTTTGGCAGAACTAATAAGGTAGGAACATACACAATAAGTGGTGGCCCAAGGACCATTGAAGATGGTGGAATAAGTAGATAAGGTGGTGAAGAAGGCACATACTTACCTTCATTAGTCAGGGGCAAAAGATATAGAAGCGAGGATATCATGGTACAATTTCATAAAACGTTGTTCAGGCCATTGCTGGAATACTGTGTGCAGTTCTGATTGCTGCACTTTAGGAAGGACACGATAACAGGCAGAGGTGAGTCATTGGGATTCTCTGCCTGTGATGAAATGTCACATGAGGAGAGATTGAAAAGGCTGAGTATTTTCCTTGGAGCAGAGGAGACTGAGGGAGGGCCTGATCAAGGTGTATGAAAAGGTGGGAGGCATTGATTGGGTAAATATTTAGAGATTTTTAAGTCGGGTTTAGGGTAAAGGGGATCAGAGGAAGCATTGTTTCCCACTTGGGTTGCTAGAATCTGAGATGTAGTACGTTAGGGAGTGGTGCAGGTAGAGACACTCACAGCACTTGTGAAATATCAGGACGAATACTTGAAGCATTGAGGCAGAGAAGGTTGTGGACCAAGAGCTGAATGAGTGAAGTGTTTGATGGCCAGCATGAATTGAAGGGCCTATTTTGCTGCTGTATGACTCTATGCTTCCACCTCCTGTGCTACCCTTACCCCCACCGCATCCTCCCCACGACTGTCGGCACTCTGTCACCCTCTCCCCTCTCTCACCATTGCAGCGTCCCATATGATGACTGTAAGGAGACTGCTGATTGGTTGTTGGCTCAGACCAGCACACGGCCCTGTCTGGCTGTCATCTGTGGGTCAGGCCTCGGGGGACTCGCCGACCTGCTGAGCAACAAGACCGAGATCCCGTACGAGAAGATCCCGGGATTCCCTCGGAGCACAGGTTAGCAGGCTCGCTGTCCGCACCGATAACACACTGATGCCCCCAGTACAGCATGATAATACAGTCCAGCAATACACCCGGGCAACACACTCTGCTGTTCCCAGTACAGCACAACAACACACTGCAGTCCCCCAGTATACTAGACCAACAGCACACACTGCAGTCCCCCAGTATACTAGACTACAGCACACACTGCAGTCCCCCAGTATACTAGACCAACAGCACACACTACAGTTCCCCAGTATACTAGACACTGGCGCACACTACAGTTCCCAGTATACCAGACTACAGCACACACTACAGTTCCCCAGTATACTAGAATAACAGCACACACTACAGTCCCCCAGTACACCCCTTCCTAGTCCCCATTGTCCCCCAGTACAGCTGACTACATACTAATGTCTCCCAGTGCACCGAACTACAGCTCATTCTATAGTCCCCCAGTATACCACACCAACATCACATGCTACAGTCTCCCAGTATACAAGACAATGGCGCACACTAAAATTCCCCAGTACATCCCATCCTAGTCCCCACATTCCTCAATAGAGCTGACAAATCTACATACACCCCAACTACAGCACACACCATGGTCTCCCAGTATACCCTATCAAAAGCAAACACCATGTTCCCCCAGTACACCCAGCCAACAGCACACACTTCATAACCAGGTACACCCGACCAACAGCATACACTATATGCACCCATTAACACTGACACTGCAGTCCCCAAATACATCCAGCCAACAACACACACAACAGTCCCTCAAGTACACCCAGACAACAAAAACACTATGTTCTCCCAGTACACCTGCCCAAAAGCATATACCACGGTCCCCAGTACAGCCGGGCAACACACACACATTACTGACCCATTGTTGACTGGGAAACACTCAGTGGAAAAGATTTAGACAGGAGGCAGACACAATTGTAGCATCTAACAGGTCTTTATATAGGCACGTGGATATGCAGGGATGGAGGGATACAGATCATACGCAGGCAGCCGACATGAATTTAACTTGGTATAGTGTTCGGCATGGACATTGTGGACCAAAGGGCCTGTTCCTGTGCTGTGCTGTTTTATGTTCTACATTTTACCAGTATACCTGACCAACAAGAAAGAGGCAGCAACGAAGGTGGGAGGAGAATTTCCTTAGTCCTTCCATGAGTGATCAGTAACAAACACCTCCCATGGCCCACTCAAATCTGCCCAGTATTCAGCCAGAATATAGCTGAAGGCTACTTTAAGGGTCATGGCTGGAGGTAAATCTATTGAATGCTGTCCTATGTCTTTAAGTTCCAGGGCACGAGGGAAAACTGGTCTTTGGGGAACTGGGTGGTAAACAGTGCGTCTTCATGAAGGGCCGCTTCCACTTTTACGAAGGCTACAGTATCAACAAGGTGCGTATGTGAGTTGTGTGGGTGAGTTGGGTGTGTGGGTGCGTGTGTGTTGGGTGTGTGCTTGTGCTTATGCTGGGTGTTACTGTGTAGGCATGGTCGGTGCTTGTGTGTGTCTTGTGCTTCTATGTGTGCTAGGCGTGCGAGTGTGTTGGGTGTGTGTGTGTTATGTGTGCTTCTTTTCGTGTCCATCTTGTTACCAATGTTGACCTCACTGTCATCGTCCGTCCTGATAAGGACACAAGCCTCCAGCAACAATCAGTGGAACCCATCACTTGTTGCAGTAGATGATGGTGGTAACAGAATTAGCTCAGGATACTTAGTTTCCAGCTCCACGACGTGGACGCTTCTGCTATGGGGCCTTCTTTGTGCTGTGTGTAGCCATCTAAAGGAAAACAAATTAACCTCATTTCTGCTTTAAATGGATGACCCCTTATTTTTAAGCTATGGTCTGGATCAGGATTCTCCCACAAGAGGATTCATCCTCCCCATCAAGATTCTCCAAATTTGTTTCAATCACACACTTGAGCTTCTAATCTCCAGTTATAAAGGCTGCGCATCCATTCCTCAAGTCAACCTGCTTACCCTTGTAACTTTTCACCCTCTTGCTTGTCAATGTGGAGTTGACTAAGAGCCAGCGTGGAAGAAAGGTCAAGTGTCGGAAGGAACTGCAGATGCTGGTCTAAACCGAAGATAGACTCAGAAAGCTGGAATAACTCAGCGGGACAGGCAGCATCTCTGGAGAGAAGGAATGGGTGACGATTTGGGTCGAGATGGGTCTCGACCTGAAACGTCACCCATTCCTCTCTTTAGAGATGCTGCCTGTCCCGCTGAGTTATTCCAGCTTTTTTTTGTCTATCTTAAGAAGAAGAGGCAAGGGTGAGGTGAGGTGGGGTGGGGTGAGTGGTTGTGAAATGAAAGTGGTGACTGGTTGGGTCCCAGGCAGCATAATGCAAAGATCCTATCCCCAAACTGGCCTGACAGTCACTGACAGATAGCCAAACTGGCAGATCTTTGCTAGAGATTTTCTCTAATCTGAGGAAAGACATTCTTGCCATAGAGGGAGTACAGAGAAGGTTCACCAGACTGATTCCTGGGATGTCAGGACTTTCATATGAAGAAAGACTGGATAGACTCGGCTTGTACTCACTAGAATTTAAAAGATTGAGGGGGGGGATCTTATAGAAACTTACAAAATTCTTAAGGGGTTGGACAGGCTAGATGCAGGAAGATTTTTCCCAATGTTGGGGAAGTCCAGAACAAGGGGTCACAGTTCAAGGATAAGGGGGAAATCGTTTAGGACCGAGATGAGAAAAAACATTTTTCACACAGAGAGTGGTGAATCTCTGGAATTCTCTGACACAGAAGGCAGTTGAGGCCAGTTCATTGGCTATATTTAAGAGGGAATGGCTAAAGGTATCAGGGGGTATGGAGAGAAGGCAGGTACAGGATACCGAGTTGGATGATCAGCCATGATCATATTGAATGGCAGTACAGGCTCGAAGGGCCGAATGGCCTACTCCTGCACCTGTTTTCTATGTTTCTATGCCTTTTGTCAAAGGTGTCAAGAGTGTTAAATGTATTTGTTATTTCTGGCATCTATGTTTTGTACACCTGGGAGTCATGAGTGGATTTGTAATTGTGAGGTGCAGCAGCTGAGTAGAGGTGCTGGCTGCACCAGGGAGTCTGGTTCCTCCACGAGCAACACATTGATGTGCTGTGCCGCTCCTCCACAGGTGATCTTTCCAGTCCGTGTCTTCCGTTTAATGGGAGTCCAGGCCCTGATCGTCACCAACGCTGCTGGAGGGCTGGGCGAGAATTTCCAAGTGGGTGATCTGATGGTCATCAAGGACCACATTAACATACCGGGCTTTGCGGGGATAAACCCCCTCCTCGGCAGCAACGATGAGAGGTGAGTCCGCAGCGAACGGCCAAGTCTCGCAGAGTCCTCACCTTCCCAATTCTTGCATCTGTAGGTGTTTGTTAGCCTATTCGGTGATGTGCCGTATCTCATTGAACTTCTAAAACAGCAGATGTGCTGGTGCACCTGTGTTGCACGGGTTTGATGTCACTGCAATTCATTGATCCCTGCTGCACATGAAGTCTTTTATTACATCTGCAGTTTGAGGGTGAGAAGGGGAGGGTACTGTTTTTCAAGCTGTAGTGATATTATGGTATGTTTTAAACTGTTGGATGTCAATATGTAATTGGTAGATTTGAGTATTTTGATGTAATGTGACAGTCTATTTTGGCTGGGAGTCAAATTCATTACAAGATACTGTTTGTCATAGAGTATTTGGGGGAGGGAGACTGCAACCTTCACATGGTCCGTCTTGTCTTGACGAATGCAATCAAACTGGCGTGCACAATCAAATAGAACAAGTTGTTCTACAACTTTAGACTGTGTACGCAAGAAGAAGAAGATAATTTTGAGGAAGACGCCAGGCAGTTTGGGGAATAATGCTGTACATTTTGAAAGATATTGTATATTTTAATTTTTATTGGTGGAATATTAGATTCAGTTTATTTGACATAGCAGCATATTAAGGAGGATTTGTGATTCAATTTGAGGCAATTATGCTCGCTGGTGGATGCCTTGTGAGAGGGTGGTGGAGGTATTGTGCAAGTGCTTATACAGATACCAGGAAATACAAGCACTTGAAGCACCAGACATACAGACCAAATGCTGGTAAATGCGATTGGAATATGTGGGTAATTGATGGTCAGCAGGGATATGTTTAAGAAGGAACTGCAGATGCTGGTTTAAACCGAAGATAGACACAAAAAGCTGGAGTAACTCCTCCTTAGTCTGAAGAAGGGTCTCGACCCGAAAAGTCACCCATTCCTTCTCTCCAGAGATGCTGCCTGTCCCGCTGAGTTACTCCAGCGTTCTGTGTATATCGTCAGCATGGAAATGATGGGCTAAGGACCCATTTCTGTGCAATGTCCAGCTATTACCGCTTCATATTCAATGGCACTATCACCACTGAATTCCTCGCTATACAGATCCTAGGGTTTACCAGTGAGCAGAAACCGAGTTGGAATATCCATGTTTAGTTTAGAGATACAACGAGGAAGCTGGCCTTTCCAGCAGACCAGCAATCCCGCACACTAATGCCCCTGTCCCACTTAGGAAACCTCTGGAGACTTTGCACCCCACCCAAGGTTTCCGTGCAGTTCCCGGAGGTTACCAGAGGTTTTTGTCAGTTTCCCTACTTGCTTCCACTACCTGCAACCTCCGGCAACCACCTGCAACCTCCGGGAACCGCATGGAAACCTTGGGGGTGGGGCGCAAAGTCTCCAGAGGTTTCCGTTCAGGTTTCCTAAGTGGGACAGGGGCATTACACTATCCTACACACACTACGGACAATTTATATTTATAGAAAGCCAATTAACCTACAAACCTGTATGTCTTTGGAGCATGGGAGGAAACCGAAAATCTGAGAGAAAACCCTCGCAGGTCACAGGGAGAACGTGCAAACTCCTTACAGACAGAACCCATAGTCAGGATCGAACAAAAGTCTCTGGTGCTGAAAGTGCTCTTAGGCAGTGACTCTACCGCTGCACCACCATGCAGCCACATGTGCACAATGAAGCTACAGAAGCAGGTCAGTGGAGAGGGGTCCAGTGGCCAGTAACTCAACTCCCAACTCCCCATAGCCTGACATCCATCTCCAAGGCTTGAGTCAGGAATTTGATGGAATACTTACTACCTGCCTGGATGAGTGCAGCACTGAAGAAGCTCAACACCATGCAGGACATAGCAGCCCTATTGGCAGGAATGCTATCCACAACTATTCACTCACCCCACCAGCCCTGATACACAATAGACCAGTTTGTACCGTCTACAGGATGCACTGCCAAGCAACTCACCAAGATTCCTATGGCAGGAACTACCGAATCCACCACCTCTACCACCCAGAAGGACAAGGGCAGCAAAACCATGGTGAAGCCACCACCTGGAAGTTGCCCTCCAAGCCACACACCATCCTGACTTGAACATAGATCACCATTCCTTCACCATCGTTGGGTCAAAATCCTGGAACTACCTCGCTAACAGCATGTGGATTGACCCAAGGACAGTGTCGGTTCACAAAGACAGCTCACTACCACATACTCAAGGACAATTAGAGATGGGCAATTAAATGCTGTCTCAGCCCGTGACACCCACATCCCTTGAATGATGAAAATAAAGTATAGCTCTACACCCTGTCAGAGTTCCAGTTAGGGATGTTGTATCTACACTATATCAAGATGTATTTTGAGGAATCTTAGACCAAATGGCACAGTGCTTTGGGGAGGAAATTACATACTTTGCGAAATATTTTGTACTCTACTGTTTCAGGATGTTTTGTAAATGTCTGCCAACCCTGTTCCTCAGATTTGGTCCACGATTCCCGTGCATGTCGGATGCCTATGACCGGACCTATTGCGGGCTTGCTTTGGACAGCGCCTTGGAGCTGGGATACCAAGACTTTGTCCGCGAGGGGGTATATTGCATGCTTACTGGACCAAACTACGAGACAGTGTCAGAATCTCGCATGCTGAAGACATTAGGAGCAGATGCAGTGGGTAGGTTCACACGCCACCCGCACAAACGACACAGTGCATTAACATTGGTCTGTAACCCCCTCACCCCAACCTCCCCTTCTCTCCCGACCACCATCATTCCCTATGGGAGATGTCCATGTGGACAGTGCTGCACTTCCACAGATGAGGTGGCTGTTGGGAGCATTTGGTTAGTGAGGTGCTGTCTTCCTGCCAATGTTTCCATGTGGTCCCAACATGTGGATTCCAGCTTCTTAAAACCCATCCCAACTACTGTTTGAAAGATTGAAAAACTGAGGGTTATGGGCAAGATTGAATGCTGGAGCAGGCTTGAGGAGCTGAGTGACCTTCTCCTGTGCCTGTTTTTTTGTCACAGAATAATTGAGTCATACAGCCCCTTCGATCAAAATGCAGATAACCTTATACGCTGGTCCCAACTGTGCATTTTACCAATATCCCTCTAAACCTTTCCTATCCTCGTATCTGTCCAATTGTCCTTCAAATGTAGTTATTGTGCCTGCCTCAACCACTTTTTCTGGCAACTCGTTCCATACACCCACTACCCATCTTGTGTGAACAATCTATCCCTCAGGTCCGTATTACATCTTTCCCCTCTCATTTTATATCTATGCCCTCTCATTCTTGATTCCCAAAACCCGGGGGGGGGGGGGGGGGGGGAACTGAGCAATCCCCATATCTATGCCCTCATGATTTTATATACCTCTATAAGATCACTCCTTCAGCCTCCTGACCTCCAAGAAACAACCTGCCCAACCCTTTCCTCTGCCAGTCCCTGAAGTCCTGACTGCATCCTTGTAAATCTTTTCTGTACTCTTTACAGCTAATGGCATCTTTCCTCTCGCAGGATAACCAAACCTGTGTTCTTCCAATGGCCATGGTCCAGAGATTCCCAGGAGTCTGCTCTCATTTTTAAGCGTTGAGAAACATACCCTGAACCTTTTCCTTCCTCTGCCTGGCAATCTCTTGTGACAGACAGGTCAGATACTTGGAGAAAGTGACATGGCCTGCCCAGTGTGGATGCCCGAATGTAACAAGGACTCAACACTCAGGATGTTGGCCTGCGAGAGGACGCTGAGGTTGCTTCACTTGTCCTTTGTGGAGCTGAATTGGCACTTAGATTACAATCACCATGACAACTGGTGAAGGAATTCTTAATGTTATTCAAACACTTAATTGCAAAGACCGAGTCTAATTGCTCAAAGCTGGCACTGCCACAATGTACTATCTGTCAAGACATGAGGAAATAGACTTGGTCAGACTTGGAGTTCACTCTGTGTTATGGGTCCCGGATTCGATCTCTCTCTGTGAGTGCCAGTCTTTATGATCCCAGGTTCTCTTGTTGGTCCAGAATTTGATACAGAGTTGTACCCTTTATCCAGGACCCATCCCCCTCCCGCTTTTTCCCTTGTCCTCCAATGAGACAGCACCAAATCCAGGTCCAACCCATTTCCTAGGTCCTAGTGCCATTGCGAGGCTATTTGCTTCCATAGTGTCATTCTTCCTCTACCAATTGCACAGTATCTTCATGCCTGCTATGGAACCAATCAGGTACAGAGGAGTGTGGAACTGCTGACAGGTTCGTGCAAGGATCCAATTCGCCACAAGAGTCATGTGACCAGTTGGATGGCTTAACCTAAGGAGTTGCCTCCTGTTAGCATGGTAACAACCAACCCTTCTACCTGGTGCCTGAGGGCTCAGGTGCATTGGAGATCATAGAGAGGACCCATTGCTTCTTAGCTCGCTATAGCCAGATGATCAGCTGCTTCCATTTAATTAGTCCTCTGAGACCTTGGGTCTCAGTGCAGAGTGCGAACTTCCTAATATATGGTTGCTTCTGAAGCTGAAAGAATTGGAATACTGTCCCATATCACATGCTAGTCCAGTTCATTCTGTGATCAACCCATCCTGGCAAGTCATTCCTTAGACTAATTTGTTCTCAACCTCTATACTTGAGGGCAGACACTCAGAGATTGGTACAGCTCTGAAACGGGCCCTTCAATCCACCTGATCCATGCCGATTGTGATCTAATTTACCTGCAGTAATCTAATTTACCTGCAGTACCCACTTTCCTATCCAAGTATTTAAGAAGGAACTGCAGATGCTGGAAAATCGAAGGTACACAAAAAAGCTGGAGAAACTCAGCGGGTGCAGCAAGGGTTTCGGCCCGAAACGTTGCCTATTTCCTTCGCTCCATAGATGCTGCTGCACCCGCTGAGTTTCTCCAGCTTTTTTGTGTACCTTCCTATCCAAGTACCTGTCCAAACCCATTTTAAACATTGTAATCGTATCTGCAAACCCCCTCCTCTGACAGCTTATTCCAGATACCCTTCGTATTTTGCTAACAATCTCAGAGAATTTCACAGACCATCACATCAATCAACCCTTGAATGTAGCAACCTGTGTGTGTGTGTTCAAGCTGTGCACACTATACACTCTTCCATTCTGTGACAGCTGTTCCAAGCCTCTGACTATCACCAGCCTCCAGGGGATGACAAGGAGAGAATGCAGGTGATCTCTCTCCGGTGCCTTGCGGTGTCCCGCTGTCGGTAGTCTGGGCCTCATAAGCAACAGGAGGGCAAAGATTACTGGTACGCACTGGACCAGGAGTGGACCACAAGTCTCCAATCAGCCACTATATATAAAGTTATGTAGACCCAACACCAGGTCACCTTGGGTGGCTCAGCAGCGCAAATGCCAGTTCCTCGTGTGACCTTCAGCCTGTGGAACAGGTGGACGATGGGTTACAACCTCTGCCTTGAGTAAATCCATGGCATTAGACTGTAAAGGGAAAAGGCCCGCATGGAGAAAGCACACCAAATTGGCCTGGATACTTCAACCACCTATGTCTGCACTGTCATTTGTACGTAGCTCCACTCATCCAACTGCAGCAGCAAGCAAGGCCACACAGTCCAGGGTCGTGGAGATGGTACACACTTCACAGCTACCTCACAATCTTTAGTGCAGGACCTCAGGATCAGATCTTTCACACCACCCCCTCTCTGGGATACTCCTCTTGATGGCAGTACAGGGACCCCTGCTGGGAGGTTAGAGCGCTGACAGTGTTTCCCATTGCAGGCATGAGCACGGTGCCGGAGGTAATCGTGGCCCGGCATTCCGGTATGCGAGTCTTCGGCATCTCCCTCATCACCAACCAGGTAGTGATGGACTACAACAGCCGAGCGAAGGCTGAGCACCAGGAGGTGCTAAAGGTAGCCCACGACCGGGCTCATGCCCTGCAAGCACTGGTGGCCAAGGTGGTGCAGAAGATGGAGTGAGGGCAGCACCACTCACTACCTGCGCAGGAAGATCAACAGCAGCAGGCCAGGCTGCCCACCCTCCACCGAGCACACGATGCCCACCTGCTGGGTTGCAGCTTCCTCAGCACCACACTTCCCTCCACAGAGCCTGCTGCCCCCACCCACCCCCTCCCCAGACACCCCCCCCCCTGCCCTAGACATCCCACCCACCCCCCCAGACATTCCCCCGCGCTAGACACATCCCACCCACCCCCCTGCTCTACACACATTGCACCCAACTAATACACGTCCCACCCACCCCAGATATGTCCACCCCACCCTATACATGTCCCCTCCACCCTAAATATGTCCCACCCAACCCAGACACGTCCCCACCCTAGACATTTCCACCCTATAAATAATAATAATAAACTTTGTTTCGGACTCGAGGTCCAGACAAGGGGCAACATTACATAAAAATGTATTGCATAGTAAAAAATATCATAGAGTACATATAAAATCTTAGTATATCACTTATGAAAGCATCATAAATAATATATTTTTAAAAAAACGCAATACATGAATTAAAATCCAGAATATAAAAATGATCAATGTCCTACGAGACAACAATACCAGTGTCTCCACAGATGGGATTCGTAGCGTGTAGTACTAAACGTTATGTTTGACAAGGCCACAATAATTACATTTTTAGAGTCATTTATCCTGCAAATGAATTTATACATATGATTTCTTAGGATAGCTTCTAAAGTACTGACTCCTGCAGCCACAAACATGTTTCTAGCACTACACCATCTAGGTTTCCTTAGCAGTGTTACACTATCATATTTTCTCTTTTTCTCCCTCCCACTCACCATTCCCCTCTACTCTCTCATACTATCTCTCTTCCCCCACACTTTCTCCCTCCGGGCCGCAGAGATAACAACGGATTGCTCAGCAGAGCATAGGAGATAGAAGTTTGCAGAGTATTTCCAAGTTAATATTTGCACAGTAGAACCATAGATAGAATCATAACACCATATAGGACAGAAACAGGTCCTTCGGCTGACCTGGTCCACTCTGACCATGATACGTATCTACACTAATCTCGTTTACTGACATTAGACCAATACACTTTACACCTTTCCTAAGTACCTGTCCAAATGCCTTTTAAAAGTACTTTTATCAGCCTCCACCACCGCCTCTGTCAGCTCATTCCAGATATTCACCATCCACTATGTGAAAAACATACTCCTCAAATTGCTGCCTTCTCATCTTAAACCTGTCCTGAGAGAGGAATTCTGGCTATCTATCCTATCTATGGCCCTCATAATTAAAAAAAACCCCTGTCAGATCACTCCTCAGCCTCCCATGTTCCAATGAGATTAAATTCAGCTTGTGCAACCTGATAACACCAGCCCTCCAATCAAGACTATGTCCTGATGAATCGCTTCTACACTCTATTGCTACCACATCCTTCCTAATCACACTAACAAATGGTTTATGTCTGAGCAATAGCTTGTTTATTTTCAAAGCATTGTCCTTCAGATCCACTTAATATATTTCATGCTGATTACTGTAAAGGGAACCAGAGCTCTTCTGATATCAATTGCCTGTAGCTCTGTAACTTTTCCTATACAGACAGTGTAGTTTGGTCAGTGCGAGGTCAGTGCTATTGGCACCATCCCCCAATTCGAAGAGTCCTTGTTCCAAACATAGATTGACACCATTCAAGTTAAAGGTGTGGCCATGAGCACTCATGGCGTGGGCCTCAGCTGTGCTTGCTGGTTACATCGAACCGTCCTTGTTCCAAACATTGGCACTGACCCCCTCTTTGAAGAAGTGCTGCTTGGTTCTCTGCTGCATTAGTTGTCCTCAAACCAGACTCCCAAACTATAAGTGGTGTGCAATCCAGCTGGGTTCCTCAATCCCCTTGAGCCCCGGGTGAACGGTGGCTTGAGAGTGTCATCTTCTCTCATGTAGGTCTCCCAGGATCGACATGATTTGCTTCCATCCTGATTTGTGGGCTCTGGAGGTGGATGTTGAGGCCGATATCAGGACTACAGCTGTGACACAGATGGGATAGGAGGTGGTTGGTGGGTGGGTGGGTAGTTTGGTAATATCTTCCTGTGGCAGAGTTTGGACTAGAATGTCCAACTCACAGTCTTGTGTTATGCATGTGAATGGTATGGGTTGCCCATCTTTCTTGACTATCTTCAATCTGACTTTACTGGACTTTATCTTGCACTAAATGTTATTCCCATTATCATGTATCTGCACACTGTGGATGGCTCGATTGTAATCATGTATTGACTGGTTAGCATGCAACAAAAGCTTTTCACTGCACCTCAGTTCACGTGCCACTAAACTAAACTGAACTGAAGAAAGGAGCTAAGTTAGGCCCTTGCTACTGGTGATGTTTGTCTGAGAGAGGATGCTGACATTGGTTCACTTATCCTGCCAGCAGATCTGGAGGAATTTGCAGATACCACATTGGTGGCATCTCACCGGGTTTGCTGCTGTAGGTAGAATTAAACAGGAGTCTGATTGACCATGTCTGATTGCACTGATTTCACTGCAGTCTGATTGACCTTGTATTTGGTGCTGGGTTTGAACCCTTCATCTTTCAACCCTCTCTTCCTCGGTCAGCCAAATGGTGAATTTCACCATCGAGATCACCCATCATTGAGAGGTTGCTCCCATGGTGTTCCCCGTTTACTAGATGGTAGATGGTGATTATGGGGAGATGAAGAGTGAGGGTGCCTGTGATTATTTCAGGAAAAGTGAGTTATCAGCCTCACAGCAAAAAAGTTAAATGTTTGTAAGAACTCAATGGGCCAGGGCAATTTTGTCAAGGAAGAGGGATGGTCAATAGTGTGGGTTGAGACACTGCATCAGGGTCTGAAGACTACAGCATCTTCAGTCACTGGTGCCTTCATTTTACTTTCTCAGTTGCCTCTGATTTGTTATTTCATTTGGCTGTCCATTTGGAGTAGTGCTTAAAATGGCTGGATGATACTGTGAACATTGTGTACACTCCTCCACATCCCACATCCTTCTCAAGAGGGGATGTTACAGTAAAATTCCAAATGACCAGAGAAATCTCCAGTTGGTCCTATCCTGCACAACCTCCCCCTATAGCTCAGGCCCTTGAGTTCTGGCAACATCCTCATAAATCTCCTCTGCACCCTTTCCAGCTTGACAGCATCTTTTCTATAACATGGTGACCAAAACTGAACACAATACTTGAAATGTGGACTCACCAATGTCTTATACAACTGTAACATGACCTCCCAATTTCTCTTCTCAATACTTTGACTGATAGGACCAACTGATGAAAGCCTTTTTGACCACCCCATCTACCTGTGACTCCACTTTCAAGGAACTATGTACCCGCACTCCTAGATCATTCTGCCCCACAACCTTCCCCAGAGCCCTACCATTCGCAGTGTAGATCTTGCCCTTGTTAGACTTCCCAAAGTGCAACACCTCACATATCTCTGTATTCAATTCCATCAACCATTCCTCAGCCCACCTGCCCAACTGATCACGGTCCTACTGCAATTTTTGATAACCATCTTAACTATCTACAATATAATCCACTTCTCTGTCATCTGCAAACTTGCTAATCATGCCAGGATGTTCTTATCCAAATCATTGATATGGATGACAGACAGCAATGGGACCAGCATCAAACCCTGACACACGCCACTAGTCACAGGCTTCCAGTCCGAAATACAACCTTCCACCGCGCTTCCTTCCATGAAGCCATCTCTCCTTTGATCCCATGGGAATCTAACCTTTCAGAGCAGCCTGCCATGTGGAACTTTTTCAAATGCCTTGCTAAAGGTGTATCATTTTCATATGTACCAACGTACAATGCAATGCTTTGTTTTGCAAGCTAGATCGGATAAATAAAATACATAAATACAATCAAGTCAAACGTACATACAATATGTAGAGCAAAAGGTGTGATACAGAGAGCAGAATATAGTTCCTTGCATTGTAGCACATCAGTTCCATAGACAAATTCCAATGTCCGCAATGAGGTAGAGGCGAATCAGATGGTCATTAATTGTATATTTTCTCCTTACTTTCAACCTCCCAAAGGGCAACATCTCACATTTGCTTGGATTAAACTCCATCTGCCATTTCTCCACCTATTTCAGTAGATGACCTATATCCCACTGTATACTTTGGCAGCTTTCCTCACAGTCTGCAACTCCAGCAATATGGTGTCATCTGGAAATTTACTAACCCATCTACATTTTCATCCAAGTCATTTATATATATATATATATCACAAACAAACGAGGTTCCAGCACGGATCTTTGCGGATCTCCTAAAAAATCTCCCCAGCGCAGCCATGTCCTTTTGTAAGATGGCACATCAGGGCAAATTCCGGACTGAAGTTAATGTTGCCAATGCTGGCAGTTTACTAGGAGACTCACTGGGAGGGATATCTGATGTTAAGTCACCTCATTTCACCTGCTCCCTGCCAGGCTTGTTAACATTCCTTTTTCATGAGAAGTAACCTGACTGCCTTTGTAAGAAGGTGCTGCTTCATCAACTGTTCCATGGGTGCTTACTATAACACTGTTTTTACTGTAACACTGGCTGTTTACTGTAACACTGTTTACTGTAACACACTGTTTACTGTAACGCTGACCATTTGCTATAACACTGGCTGTAATACTTACTATAACACGGACATTGGACTTTGTCTTTGGAACTGATGTTTACTGTAATGCTGTTTACTGTAACACTGTTCACTGCAACACTGCCCGTTTACTGTAACACTGTTCACTGTGACACTGCCTGTTTACTGTAACATTGTACACTATAAATACCATGCTCACTGTAACACTGTTCACTGTAACACTGGCTGTTTACTCGAACATTGTTCACTCTAACAATGTGTTTACCATAACACCGGCTGTGCACTGTAACACTGTTCACTTTTATACAATTTTATCCGTAACAGTGTCAATTTACCGTAACACTGGCTGTTTACTTTACACTGTACACTGTAATGCCATGGTCACTGCAACACTGTTTAGTGTAGCACTTTACTGCAATGCCATGTTTACTTTAACACTGTAACACTGTGTTTATTGTAACACCTTGCTTTTAACAGTAACACTGGCTGACTGTCGTAACACTGTGTTTATCATAACTCTTTCTTTACTCTGAGCGAAAATAAGAATCCTAATGGTCACTCTGGCCATTCCACAAAACCAGGACGATGTTCCAGAGATAATAGAATGATTTGATACTAACATGTAAGCAAGAGTGTATAGATGTAAGTTGGCAGAATAAAATAGAAGTTTCTCAGATACATTTTGGTGTGCTTTTTTTATTGGAGGGGAGGGGGGGGGGGGGGGGGGGGGGGGGGGGTAATATTACAGATAATATTACTGTAACACTATAGTGGTGTCCCTAAGAAACCTTGCATTATGTAAACAATTGTGTGAATGGGGGAAAAAGGGTTAGGTGCAGAACGTTTCAGACTCACAATAACACAGTTAATTTTCCCACTGGATATTTTAAAGGTATTTTTAATGGCTATAACTTTAGTTCTCTTACTGCAAACCAAAAATACTAATGTGTTTAAGAAGGAACTGCAAATGCTGGAAAATCGAAGGTAGACAAAAGTGTTGGAGAAGGGATTTGGCCCGAAACGTTGCCTATTTCCTTCGCTCCATAGATGCTGCTGCACCCGCTGAGTTTCTCCAGCACTTTTGTCTACCAAAAATACTAATGGCTGTATGTTAATTCTTGTCAATTTCCAAAATAACGTTTAAGTCGATCTCTAGTTCCTGCTCAAAATTATGTTTTAACCAATTTGGTCCAAGTATTGCAACTAGTTTCCCTTAATTCACCATTTGTGTTATATGGAATGTGTGTTATGGAAGCAAGTGTTATCACAGAGCTACCTGTACTGAATAACAAATTACACCAGAAAAGAAAATACTCGTTCTAGAGCGCACCATCTCATTTCAAACAGATGGCATGGAATGTGTGTCGGTAAAGATAGCCGCTAGACTACACATGCAAACAACTTGGACATAATCCAGCAAATAATTTGCTCCGAGCTCTTTGTGTTCAAGGAACTGGGGAAATAATGTCACGTCGTCTTCAACATTCAATTAAACCACTGCACCAGTTACAAAGGATCCCACTTTACTTCTCGAATGGCATCATTTTTAGAAAGCTATTTCTTAGTGGGGGTTTTGCTGGTCAGGCCAACGTTTACTATCCATCCTGAACTGTCTTCATGAAGGCAATGGTGTGCTGACGGGTGGCTGCTGAAGGTGCCCCAACAGCGCTGGTGGGGAGGGAATTCCACGATTTAGACCGGGCAAGGATGAACGACTGATGATATATACAGTAGTCAAAGAGTCATACTGTGTGGAAACAGGCCCTTTGGCCCAACTTTCTCATGCCAGCCAACATACCCCTTCTACACTAGTCCCACCTGCCCGCACTTCGCCCATATCCCTCTGAACATATCCTATCCATGTACCTGCCCAAATGTCTATTAAACGTTATGATGGTACCTGCCTCATCTACCTCCTTTGGCAGCTCGTTCCATATACCCACCACCTTTTGTGTAAGAAAGTTACCCTTCAGGTTCCTATTAAATATCCCCATCCTCCCCAACCTTGAACCGATGTTCTCTGGATCTTGATTCCCCTACACTAGGTAAAAGACTCTGTGCATTTACCTGATCTATTCATCTCATGATCTTGATGCCCTCGTTCTTGGTGTTAACAACAGCCAATTTATAAGGTTGAGAGTCACGGAGCTGTACAGCATGGAAATAGGTCCTTCAGCACTCCTTGTCTATGTCACCCAAGTTGGCATACTGAGCCAGTTCCATTTGCCTACATTTCGTCCATGGCCCTCTCAAACCTTCCTCTCAATATATTTGTCTAAATGTCTTTCAAAAGTCATAGTTGTATCCATTTCTATAGCTTCCACTGGCAGTTCGTTCCAGATATGAACTATACTCTGAGTGAAACAGTTGCCCCTGAGCTCCCGCTTAAATATCTCTGCTCTATGACACGTACAATAAAAACGAGAGGGTAACCAGGGAGAAGGTAGGACTGCTCAAGGATAAAGGAGTGAATTTATGCTTGGAGTCAGAGGGTGTAGACAAGCTATGAAATGAGTACTTTGCAGCTGTTTCCATCAAGAAGAAGGACATGGAGGACAGTGAGATCAGTATGGAGAATACTAATATGCAATAACAGTTTGAGGATGAAGTGGTGTTGGGGCTCTTGAAGAGCATTAAGGTGTATAACTCCCCAGGGCTTCATACAATCGATCCCAGGTTATTGAGAGAGGCAAGAGAGATTACCGTAGCCTTGATGAAGATCTTTGTATCTTCTCAAGCCACAGGCAAAGTCTTGGAGAGCTAGAGAGCAGCCATGTTGTTCCTTTGTTTAAGAAATGAAGTAGAGAGAAACCAGGGAAATTATAGGCCAATGAACTTTACATCAGTGGTCAGAGAAAAGATTCTTCGGGATAGGATTTACTTCCATTTGGAAAATAATGAGTTAATTAGGGACAGTTAGCATGACTTAGTAGATGGCAGGTCACCTCTTACAATGTCATTGAGGTTTTTGAGGAAATTATGAAGGTGATTTCTGAAGGTAGGCCACTAGGTTGTCAACATGGATTTTATTTTGGCATTTGAAGTCCTCCATGTCTCCTTTAAAGATAGTGCAGACATCCTCGGAGAAAGCTCTGAGGTTTAATCTGAACTTTCTCCTCTTTGATGATTGTTGTTGGGATATTTCCATGTAGACATTGTCATCCATGTACATCCGGAGCACCTTCTGTCACCTACATCGTACTCCTATTCATAGGCTACAGCTCTACCATCCACGCTCATCACCAAACGCATGGGAGTTGGAGTCAGCACTCATCTCTACAACTAGATCCTCGACTTCCTGATTCAACAGTCCCCAATCAGTGGGGATCTGGGGACAAATCATCCTCTACAATAAACCTCAACACTGGTGCACCGCAAGGGTGCGTGCTCAGCACCTTTCTTTACTCCTTGTACAACCCCGACTGTGCAGTCATGTACAAATCTAATTCAATTTACAAATTTGCAGACACCACCACCATTGTGGGGAGAATATCCAAATAATGATGTTGGAGTACAGGAAGGAGATTGACAATTGTCATGAAAGTGTCGTGACAATAGCCCTTCTCTCAATATCAGCTAGCCAAAGGAGATAGTGATCGACTGCAGGAAGTGAAGCGGTACACATGCCCCAGTTTTCATTGACGGCGCTGAAGTAGAGATGGTTGGAAACTTCAAATTCCTAGTAGTAAATATCACCAACAACTTCTCCTGGACCACCCATACCCAAGCAATGTCCAAGAAAACACACCAGCGCCTCTACTTCCTTAGAAGTCTTTGGAAGTTTGGCATGTCCCCAAAAACCCTCACCAACTTCTACAGAAGTACCGTAGCAAGCATTTTATCAGGATGCATCACAGCTTGGTTTGGGAACAGCTCCATCTAAGAACGTAAGAAATTGCAGCGAATTGTGGATGTAGCCCAGCCCATCACTCAAACCAACAATAATAATAATAATAATAATAATAATAATATATTTTATTGTCATTGCACATAGGTGCAACGAAATTTGGTATGCAGCTTCCATCCGATAGTCATAACTTAAACAACTAATAAAATTAATAAAATTTAGATACCCCAAGAAACATGATTTATAAAAAAAAGAACAGTAAAACAGTCTAAAGTGCAAATATGTCTGTGCTGGGTTGATGTGCGTGAATACAGTTCATTTGGGTCGGGGGGGCACTCAGCAGGGCCGGTTCAGAGCAGCGATAGCTCTGGGGATGAAGCTGTTCCTGAGTCTGGAGGTGCGGGCGTAGAAGGCCTTGTAACGTCTGCCGGAAGGTAGGAGTTCGAACAGACTATTACAAGGGTGTGAGGAGTCTTTGTGGCCGCTGACAGCCTTCCTGAGGCACCGTGTGTAGTAGATGCTCTCCAAGGCTGGTAGCTGGGTCCCAATAATCTTCTGCACTCTGTGGACAATGCGCTGAAGAGCTCTCCTCTCCGCCTCCGTGCAGCTGAGATACCACACAGAGATGCCATGTGTTAGTATGCTCTCTGTGGTGCTGCGGTAAAAGGTTGTCAGCAGCTGTTGGGGCAGACCAGTCTTTTTCAATGTTCTTAGGAAGAACAGTCGTTGCTGTGCCTTCTTGGCCAGCGCAGCGGTGTTGGTGGACCATGTGAGGTCCTCCGAAATGTGTGTGCCCAGAAACCTAAAGCTGGACACTCTCTCCACACTGTCCCTGTTGATAGAGATTGGGGCGTTTTCACCATTTTGTGTCCTCCTGAAGTCGATAATCAGCTCCTTGGTCTTGGAGGTGTTTAGGGACAAGTTGTTACGTGCGCAACAGTCCGCCAGGTTCTGCACCTCCGCTCTGTAGTTTGTTTCATCACCGTTGGTGATCAGCCCGATCACTGTTGTGTCGTCTGCGAACTTGACGTGGTGTTGGTGTCGAATGCAGGAACACAGCCGTGTGTGAAGAGGGAGTAGAGCATGGGGCTCAGTACACAGCCCTGTGGTGTGCCGGTGCTCAGAGTGATATTGGAGGACAGGTGCGGGCCCAGTCTCACTGCCTGCGGTCGCTCCGTCAGGAAATTCAGGATCCAGTTGCATATTGGTGAGCTGGGGCCTAGCTGGTGAAGTTTGGTGGTGAGCTTGGTGGGGATGACCATGTTGAAGGCAGATCTATAGTCTATGAAGAGCATCCTCACGTACGTGTCCTGTCTTTCCAGGTGAGTCAAGACAGTGTGAAGAGCCAGAGAGATGGCATCCTCTGTGGATCGATTTGCACTGTATGCAAATTGATGTCTCCCATCCATTGACTCCATTTATACCCCACAATGCCCACGGCTAAGCCAGCAGCATAATCAAGAACGAGTCGCACCTTGGCCACTCCCTCTTCTCCCCCTTCCCATTGGGCAAAAGGTACGGAAATATGAAAACGCACACCTCCAGATTCAAGGACAGTTTCTTCTCAGCTGTTATCAGGCAACTGAACCATCCTACTGCAACTAGAGAGCAGTCCTGAATTATAATCTACATTATCGGTGACCCTCAGACTATCTTTGATCAGACTTTATCTTGCATTAATGTTATTCCCTTATCATGTATCAGAACACAGTGGATGTCTTGATTGTAATCATGTATTATCTTATCGCTGACTGATTAGCATGCAACAAAAGCTTGTCACAGTACATCAGTATACTTGACAATAAACTAAAACTGAACGGAACTGAACTGATCTGAATTTCACCCCAATGATAGCACTATAGACAAATCGGCCCCTCTCTGTCATGCTCTGAAGTATAAACTTGGACAATGTGCTTTAAACCCTATGAAATCCATGAAATCCATACGGACACAAAAATAAAACTGCAGTACATGATATGAATGTCAGAGCAGCAGAAATACAGCTCAAGGAACAGGTTGTATCAATATGCTGCACATCTTAGAAATAGAAAATCCTACCAAGATTTTCTTTGCATCTGTACCTCTCCGTGCTTGTGCATATAACAACAAACAACAAACTCGACTCAACTTGAAAATGCCAGACATACAACAGGTCATGATGCCTGTGGGAAGAGAATCAGAGTTAATGGTTCAGGTCGCGCGGGCATGTACGGGCACACCGCGACGCCCTGTGTCTCCCTTTCAAGGGAGATGCTAAAAATGCATTTCGTTGTCTCTGTACTGTACACTGACAATGACAATAAATTGAATCATTTCATTTTTTTTTTTTTTGTCAAAGACCTTTCACCAGAACTAGGAAGGAGACAAATAAAGTGAAGGATGGGAGATGGGGGGATGTTTCTAAAGGGCTAAATCCAGAGTAACTATGGGGATAAGGTTCCAAAAACGTCCCTTTCCCTCTTACAACATAGAAGAAAGCCAGTTGAGTCTCTACTGGTTCACAGGAAAGTCCTGTATCCACTTATTTCCCTACCACCTGTTCTTCTTCACATGCGAAATAACCTCTCCTGTACAGTTACAGTACACAATTCACCAACCAACACATCTTGAGATCGGGGAGGCAACCAAAGCACCCAGGGGAAATCCACACAGTCACAGGGAGGACATGCAAACTCCGCACAGACTGTACGGGATGTCAGGAAAGAACCCGGCTCTCTTGAACTGTGAGACAGCCGCACTACCTGTGGCTCCTCTGCGCTGCTAATTCTGGCCTGATGAAAGTATAATTTAGCAGCAGTGGAACAGGGGTAACCGTACACTGAGCAACGCAGATTTGCATTTTCAAACTGTCTTCTGCCAGAAATTAATTGTCAGAAGACAGGAGGTTGTCAGAATCCCCACGGGAGAAAGCTTGAAATGTGCGGGATAAAAAGGAAAATCAAAATCACTAGTGACAGGAATCAACCAAACTGGCACTGCAACAAAATCCGTCTAGGATTTTAATACAAGGCTCTTCAAAGAAATAGATTCTGAAAAGTTCAAAGCTGAATTATTTGAAGTGCTGTCTCAAATCTCCATTGTGCTTCTGTGAACAATGTGTAAAGTTGGCTGGGTGGGGAAATATCACTGGAAGGGACTCCACAGTGAAAGATTCTACTCATTGCACAAGGAGAGACTTCTGTTATAAGCCCAACAAGTAGCTTCATCGTCTACTTAGATGGCTCATGGCAAATGAATTTGGGACATTCAATTGCACACAGCAAGACCCCACAGATAGTCAATGAGATGCAAGCGGCTGTTTTGTATTTTTCTTAGGACGAGTCGGTTCAAAGATAGCAACGGCAGCTACATGTGGATTTAGTGCAGGAAAAGATCCCTAGTAGCTGCACAGGTAAAGCTTGGCACCACACCACGCAAGGAATATGAACTTTTATATATTATATACACATCATACACCACAGAAATGTATTATTCAGCCCACAGAGTCCATGCCAACTATCTAACTCCCATTTTGCACCAACCCTGCACTAATCCTATTTTATTCTCACTACATTTTCATCAACTCTACCCCCAATGCAACCCCCCCCCCCCCCCCCCCTCAAGGGAGACAAGGGAGAAATCCCTGTTGGGTGGGTTCTGGGTGGGGATGGGAAGGAGTTTGGAAGAAATTTGGGCCAATGGATGAGGGTGAGGAAGGAAGACAGCTGATTGGCCTGTCTCAATCTTGGCACTTGCTTTTGGGAGTCACAAAACAAGAGATGGAGTGAGGACTAAGATGGTTTATGGTGGAGACATGCAGGGATTGATCGAATGTTCCGGGATGATCCAGGAAGGACAAGTGGGTTGTCGAGTAATCCACGGGATCTGACAGGATCTGCGGGTGACTGGCAGTCAGATCTGTTCAGGCTGGCGATCCTGGCAATGGAGGGCACAGAGATGAGAGCCACACTGGTGAAGCAGGACGGGTGGAGAGAGGTCCCGGGCTCGGTGAGTAGAAGCTGGGTATGATCGGTCTGATGCTGCAGTGAATAGAGAACCAAGGTTGGACGTTTGGCTGTTCGAAATGGAAGCAGACTGAGTAGGGGAAGGAAAGGAATGGGGGAAGTGGTCAGAGATGGCACCAAGACAGTGACAGGAAGAGGCCAAGTGAGATGGAGACAAGACAAAGGATGAGAAGTAAAAAGAGGGACAAAGCTGCTGGAGACAGAGATGCATTGAGGCAATGCCTGGGGAACTGAGAATATAGGAATAATGAACTGCAGGTGCTGGTTTATACCAAAGACAAACACAAAGTACTGGAGTGACTCAGTGGATCAGGCAACATCTCTGGAGACATAGGATGGGCGATGTTTCAGGTCGGGACCCTTCTTCAGACTTCAAACTAAGAATATATTCAGGTTGTGAGATTTATGGGACAAAATTGATTTTCCTGCATTCGCAGACAAGAAGCCGAACTCTGAATGGATTTCCTCTGAACTGAACTGAAGCATGAACTGGAGTGGTATGGTTTGGAAGAACTTTCGCATTGTTATTCGGCATATACCCTGCTCCCATACGTCTGACACTCACACAGTAATTGACACTGAGCTCACCCCCACCTGCAGCATTGTGTAATTGCTGGGAGATCATTCACAAATCTGGTGCACTGCTTAACACAATATCCCGCAGACAGTATCGCCAGGCTAAAGATGAAAGATTTCTTGTCAACAGAGGGTCAATTAGCAAAGTTAAAATGAAATCATTGTTTTTTCTGGATCGATCTGTGCTTCGTCTCATCCCTTGGAATCACAAAGAAACATTCTGCTCCATCTCATTATTATTCCTTTAAGCTCAGAATACTAAAAACTTCCATTAATACAGTAGATTGGTTGCATTTATTTTTCTGAGAGTAAATGAGTTTCATCTTTTTTTCCTTTGTGCAGGGGAAGATGAGGGATGTCAGTGATGGAGAATGGAACGATTTCTATTATAAACTCCAATGCCGGCACTGAATATCACTGACAGCCAGGGCCAGGGGACCAAACCTTTCTTTGTCATTCTCCTTCTAGAGATGCAAACTGTCTATGGGGAAAGGGGGGAGGAGGGGGGGAGGGGGGGGGTGTCTCTGACAGGGTAAGTCCGAGGTGACCGTGGAGACAAACAGTAAACATGGTTACCTGATCATTGAGTGAAAGGGAACAATTAGAGAGAGAGAACATAGATCAAAGACTGGAGTAGTTGTAAAATACAGTGCAGGAAGAAATGCCCGGCAGTTCAGGCTGGGCCAGTGCTCAACTCCCAGAGGGAAAAAAGAACAAACAAACCGAGCCAATGCCACAGATGGTTACATCATACCTGCTAATTTGATTAGGTGCTCATTATCCTTCCCATCCCCTGCTACTCATAACTTGTCTTCTATCCAATAACTAAGAGTCTCTCATGCAATGATAATCTTGAGGGCATTTCAAATCCCTACAAATGACATCTGTGGATGTCCCTATCCCTTAGTCAGCTCTTTAAATAATTCACTCCCATTTGTTGGACATGAGCTATTCCCTGAGCAACACAGTTTCAAGGTGTTCTATTTTTATGTGCAACCTCTGGTAATTTCCCACAACAGATGGTTGACTGATTCACTTGCTTTCCTCTCTCACCTTTTGCAAATTAATCTGAAGGAACAGTTCCCAAATGGAGAGAAATTCAGGCTATTTTATTATTCTCCAAACATCTTGCCTGGTTCATTTAAACCCCTTCGAGAAGGTCTACTATTGATGAGTGAAACGGATTGAACTTATTCCAGACTAGCAGACAGTGACATCCTTCTTCCATATTACAGCACCTCTGCTTTCCACATTGAATGGGAAGGCGGAGAGGACCTGGACATCCCTATCTGGTGCGGCGACTTCCCGTTCCACATTGGACTCCACACAGACTCCAGAAACGCAAAGCTGATTTACTAAGATGAGAGCTGTGAGAAAATGGCATTCTATCCCATGTTCTCATAACTCTCACTCCTCTATCTTTCAATTGTTTCTCCATCTCCTCTTTAAGTACCTCCACAATGTTGGCGACAGATAGCACAATGGGCTAAGAGTTCGGCTGGCGACCGGAAGGTAGCCGGTTCAAATCCCGCTTGGAGTGCATACTGTCGTTGTGTCCTTGGGCAAGACACTTCACCCACCTTTGCCTGTAATGGAATGTAATTACTGCGGCAGGCGCGGGCACACCGCGACGCCCTGTGTCTCCCTTTCAAGGGAGATGCTAAAAATGCATTTCGTTGTCTCTGTACTGTACACTGACAATGACAATAAATTGAATCATTTCATCATTTTTTTTTTTTTTTGGAGAATTTCCAAAGCTTTATGAAATCCAGAGCAAGTTAGCAAATGGATCCAAAATTTGCTTGACAATGGGAGACAGAATGTGGTGGCAGAGGATTGTTTTTGTGATTAGATGACCGTGACTGTTGGAGTTCCATAGAGATTCATAGTGGGATCCTTGCTGTCTATAATATAAGTGAATGATATGGATGTGGATGTAGTGTGTGAACAGTAAATTTGAAGATTACACTGAGATTGGTGGAGTTCTTGACATTGAGGGAGGTGGGTTTAAGCTATAGGATGATATTGATGTGTTGATGAAATGGGCGGTACTAATGAGCTCAGAACATTCACTATGAATGGTAGAGTTCTTTGAAGTATTGAGGAACACAGGACCTTGGTATTACAAGTCCAAAGTACCTTGCAAGTGGCACCATACGAAGATATTTGGTTTAGAAGGCATATGTGATCCTGGCCTTCATTTGATGGGGAATACAATGGAGAGAGGTTATGCTCCAACTATAATATATTGGTCAGATCTCAGCTGGACAACTGTGTGCAGTTCTACTCACCACACTACAGGAAGGATGTGATAGCAATGGAGGGCTGGAGTGGAGATCCACTGGGATGTTGCCTGGGATGGAACATTTCAGTTATGAGGAGAGACTGTAGAGGCTGGGTCTCATTTCATGGAGCAGAGGAGATTAGGAGGGAACATGATTGAGGTACTTAATATTATGAGGGCTTTGGATAATATAGGTAGCAAGAAACATTGTCTCCATTTCAGAGGTTGGTAAAAACTGGAGATCACATATTTAGGGAAAGGAGTAAGAGATTTAGAGGGGATTTGAGGGAGACATCTTTCACCCAGAGAGTGGTGAGTACCTGGAATACACCGCTAGAGAGAGTGGTGGGAGCAGAATTGTTGCTTTTAAATAACATCTAGATTAGCAGGGGAATCATGAACCAAGGGACTTAGGTTCAAGGTGAGAGGGGAAAGATTTAATAGGAAGCTGAGGGGGCAACTTTTTCTCACCGAGGGTTGTGGGTATATGGAACGAGCTGCCAGAGGGGGTAGTTGAGGCAGATTCTATATCAATGTCTAAAATATATTTGGACAGGTGCATGGATAGGAAAAGTTTGGTGGGAAATTGTCCAAACGTGGCAGTGTAGATGTGGAATCTTGGTTGGCATGGGCAAGTCAGGCCAAAGTGTTTCCATGTTCTGCGACTCTAGCATTTGAACTGCCAGGCATGGACGACTATAGGCCAATTGCTGGAAGATGGGGTTAACATGGATGGAAGCTCACTGATTGCTGTGCGAGTGGTGGGCCAGAGGACCTGTTTTCATGCCGAATTACTCAGTGGCCCTATCTATAGACCATCTACAACAGAGAATTACTGAGACTCAACCCCCAATGCAGGAGGGGATTAACCATCTGAAACTATATATTTGTTTTCTCAGACTATTTTAGCCAACTCTCCTCATATTGTTGTATTTAAGTTTAAGACACTTGTTTTAGTCCCGAGTTATTAACCTTTTATCTGCATTTGAGGTTCATCAGAGTAAGAGATATGGGATAGATTAGATTAGATTAGGTTAGATTAGATTAGATTCGTTTATTGTCATTCAGACCATTCGGTCTGAACGAAATTTTGTTTCCCTGCAGTCATACATATAATTTAAAAAAATGACAAAAACACATAGTCAACTCAAATTTAACATCCACCACAGTGAGTTCACCAAACACCTCCTCACTTTGGTGGAAGGCAAAATCTTAAAGTCTCTGGCTCTTCCCTCTTTGTTCTCCCTCTGCGCCGAGGCGACGGTTCAAACTCCGCGGGTGGTCGCTGCCTCCGCCACAGCTTCGGGGCCGAGTCAGGTCTCCGCCGCCTCCGCCACAGCTTCAAGGAAGACTCAGGAAGGAATTGAAGGGTGTCCATCGCCTGAGGGGCCACAACACTGCACCTCCCTGCACTCACTCTCCCACAGGCTACTGGTGGTCCCATGGCAATGACTGCAAAGGTGGCATACAGACTGATCAGGATCCGAGACTGAACTGAGGGTTAAAGGAGGAGGGAGCAGTTGGATAACTTCAAGATCCAAACCTGGCTTGGTACCGTGGAAGAAATATGACTGGAGCAGCAGACTCCCTCAACCCTTGGGACCCCCAGCATCTCCCCATGCCCGCATCACCTACTGGTCTCTGCTGAAGGATAGAGAAATGGACCCCCCCCACCCAAGAATTAGCTGCTACAGCTGGAATTATCAGTGGCTATGCTCAAGATGACAGCAGCCATTGACTCTGCAAGAGGAGCAGTGAAGAGATCCATGTGTGGCTGGAGCTCTGTTATCCAACACCACTCCACAGACTCATCGAGATTGCCCAGGATTTTGCCTGGATTGAAGGACTTTAGTTACAGGAGCTGCGGAGGAGGTGATGGAATCAGATACAGTCACTGCATTTAACAGGCTTTTAGACAGACACTGAGGCGTAGGCATAGAAAGATACAGCCCTAATCTGGGATTAGTGTAGATAGATAAAATGCCGGCATGGACTAGGTGGGCCAAAGTTTCTGTGTTGTATGACTCTGTGACGCTACAGCTCCAAAGCATACGGAAGACAGCTTTCCCTGTAACATGGCGGACCAAGAGTTTAGTGTCAGGCTTGAAGTCTGGATCCTCAAACAGTTGGTTGAGAACTGTGCTGGGAGCTGTGAAGATCATGTCAAATTTCCTCACCAGCAGCGTTGGGAGCACCTTCATCCGAAGGACTGCAGCCGTTCACGATGACTGCCCAGCACCACAGAACACACTCTTCTCTCTGCTCCCACCACCCCCCTCCCCCCCCCCCCCCCCCCCCCCCCCCCCCCCCCCCCCCCCCCCCCCCCCCCCCCCCCTGCTGCTCAGAGGCTTCGGGCGTGAGTGACCTGGTTTCTGCAAAACTCAGCAGGAATCCTCCTCCCTTCAGCCTCCTATCTCACTAATAGGTCAGGTTGGGCAGGCCTGCCATTAGAAACCCAGCGTGTGGGCTGGCTAATGAGCCCTGTGCTCACGCCAGCTCTCTATTCCTCTGGCAATATCCTGCAAGCAAGCCCTCAACTAATGACAATAGTTGGTGATCTATTAAATAATTTAGCTCGAGCGTATGCTACTTTCTGAGTATTGACCACAAACCTGCTACTGTACAGACTTACATCTCTCAAGTCAACTCGAGTTTATTTTCATATGCACAAAAACGGTGATGTATATCTGCAATAAAACTCTTCCTTGCAGCAGCATCACAGAGACCTCGACTCAGTCAAATGCACAAAAAACATAAATTATACATAGATTACACATCAAACTGCCACAAAAGGACTGTATAAAAAACAATATATTTGTGTTATAATGAAAAAAAGTGTGAATGGTAGTGCAAGAGGTGGTCCGTAGCTAAGGTAGAATTAGGGCACTGCAGATTGGTTCAAGAACCTGACAGTTCCTGAACATGGTGGTGTGGGACTTGTGGACATCCTGCCCGATGGTAGCGGTGAGACGAGGGCATGGCCCCAACGGCGGGAATCCTTAATGATAGATGCTGCCTTATTCAGGCAGGGCCCTCATGTAGATGCTTTCCATTCCTGAGCATGAGAACCATATAATGTCAAAGAACAGGGCCTGTTACCATGGGCATAATCCTCTGTCTTTGACATTATAATGTAAATTACCTTGAGTATATGTTCAATGGAGAAAATATAACCTGCTACTTCTAACTCTCTCTATATAAAGAGAGTTGGCAAGAGTTTGGTGACGCTTGTTCCAGTGAGGATGAAAGGGAAAGATGGCAAGATTAGGGAACCTTAAATGACAAAGATCATTGAATGTTTGATCAGGAAAAAAGGAAGCATTTGACAGGTGTGGGTACCTACAATCAAGCGAGTCCCTTGAGGAATGTAGAGGGCTGGGAGAGTACTCAAGAAGAAAATAAGAGGCCTAAAAGAGGTCATAAAATCTTCTTGACAGGTAAAGTTAAGGAGAACTCTAAGTCGTTGTACAACTAAATTAGAAGCACAAAGGCAGCTAGGGAAAGATTGGGTCCCCTTAAGAACCAGATAAGTCATCCATAAGTGGAAACGGGGAATGTGGGTCAGATCCTAAATGAATACTTCTCATCTGCATTCACCAAGGAAAAGGATGTCGAAGATAGTGAGTTCGGGGAAGGGAACGTGATGGTCTGAAGCATGTGAGTATTAAGAAGGGTGAGGTGTTAAATAACATGGGAAGCATGATGGTTGATAAATCCGCCGGGGTGAGAATCAGGCAGAGAATATATTTCAGGCTTAATGCGCTGACTTTACAAGCATTGGCCAAGCCACATCTGGGATATTATGCACAGTTCATGTCAGCAGACTATAGGAAGGATGTGGTTGTATGGAGAAAGTGCAGAGGAGATTCCGCTGGATCTTGCTTGGAGAGAAGTGTTTTAATTCCGGGGTGAGATTAGATAGATTGGGCTTTTTTTCTTGGAGCGGAGGCTGAGGGGTGACCTGCTGGCAGTATGTAAGATTATGAGAGTAAGAGGCATCATAGATAGACATTCAATATCTTTTCCCCGTAGTCAGAGAAGAGAGCGTGATATTAAAGTGAGAGGAAGTGATTAAACGAGATCAGAGAGGTCATTTGTTTACAGAATGGTTCATATCTGGAACTTGCTGAAAGGGGACTTGGAATCAGACACAATTACTATATTTAGGAGTTTAGATAGACACTTAAATAGATAAGGCATAAAAGGTTACAGTCCTAATGTGGGCAAATGGGATTAGTATAGATCGGCAAAAAGACCAACCTGGATGCATTTGGATGAAGGTTCTGTTACTGTGCAATAGAAACTCTGAAACTCTACAAAATGCTCAATGGATTCTCCAGCGCTCTTTGGATTCTTTTATATAAATGCAATTGTACTACCAATAGGCTTGATTAAAGCCCAGTGGACCAGTCATCATTGAGATCTCTGACAAAGCAAAATTCATCAAAATTAAGAGCAGTTGAGAAAAGTAAAAAAAACTACAGATGTAGGAAATGTGAAATAAAACTAGAAACAGACAGGTCAGGTAGCAAATGTGAAGCATGCTTCAGGTTTCTAACCCTTGACAACAACCAGGCAAAGTGAGAAATCAAACTCGTTTAAGTTGCTGAGAAGTGGGTGAAACGAACAGAAGGTCCATGAAAGTGAGTGATGAAGAGAAACTGAATGACACAAGTGTGGTGGTGTTGGCTGAGATAGGGTGGTGGAGGCTTGTTAAACACTATCTGGAGAGGTGTACATAGTGGGAGAGAAACAAGAACAGATTGGAAAGAAATTGAGCCATGAAAGAGCTGTGAGATTAATGAAGAAAAAAGAAATAAAGGAGAACGGTGGTTGTACCCAATAGGCAGCATCTGTGAAGAGCGAGAGTGATGGAATTCCTGCCTTTGGCCGCTTACACCCTTCCAATGAAGCCCAGTCTAAACTTGGGGGAACAATCCTTCATCCAACTAGACATGCTGCTGTCCTCCGGATTCAACGTTGAATTCAATAATTTAGATAATCAGCCTTTCCAGTTTGTGTCAGAACAGGCCACTTCAGGAGAAAGGTTATGATCAGGTGTTCATTAAATCAGCTCTTCTCTCTGCACAGTTTCTGCTGAATATTTCCATTAGATTTGTCAGATGAGAGATGTGACTGAATTTAATGAAGGATAGTATCTAGGCTTAACAGCCAGATGTGTTCCAGCACTTATCAACAAGTGATGCAATGGCCTGTGATTACCCATGTTCACCTGACCACCATCGCTGGCTCTTAAGTGCTTTGCTTGATGCCTTTGTGGACATTTCTGCAGTACTTGTTATTCATTTTTAATTAATTTTAAATGTGCTTTCTCTGCTATGATGTTAATTGTTCTGACTGCCGTTTGACCCTTGGTTAACTGCTGATCTGATGTGCCTTGGCAATGTCTTCCGTGAAGATAGACAAAATCTTTGTTATTCCCCGTTGCAATTCCTGCATTCCAGACCCTAATGTTCCAAGTTCTTTCCTCTTTTTGAATTTTACAGTAAAATTCTGATAATCGGTTATCCAACCACTCATTGGCTGTGAGGAATGAAGCGTTAACACTGTGATGATGTTGAATGGGTTGGGATCTTGCCTGGTCTCGGAGACTAGAATCACTCTGCTGATCTATAGGGCAATTCTTCAATCCTCAAACATGTCCTTTAATTCTTCCTAAAAAAACATACTGATTGAATAAGAAGGCCTGCACAGCTTCTAAAGGTCCAAGGTACATAATGTGCTTGACCATCATGTAATCACAGTGAGCCCCATAGCCTCGATACTGACCACACAATATATCTCAATCTATCAGTCACAGTCACCTGCTGTGACAGAAGCAGAGATTCTTGACAAAAGCACCACCTCACACAATGGGTCTCAAGTGCAATGCCCAGCCAGAGCTGGTGGTCAATGCCACATATTTCCAATGAACAATCCCGCCACATGGCATCACAGATGCACATTGGAACAGATCAAAACCACTGAAGGAAAAAGGTTGCTTTAGAAACATAGAAACATAGGAAATAGGTGCAGGAGTAGGCCATTTGGCCCTTCGAGCCTGCACCGCCATTCGATTTGATCATGGCTGATCATCCAACTCAGTATCCCATCCCTGCCTTCTCTCCATACCCCCGATCCCTTTAGCCACAAGGGCCGCATCTAACTCCCTCTTAAATATAGCCAATGAACTGGCCTCAACTACCTTCTGTGGCAGAGAATTCCACAGATTCACCACTCTCTGTGTAAATAATGATTTTCTCATCTCGGTCCTA
This sequence comes from Leucoraja erinaceus, assembly GCF_028641065.1. Taxonomy (NCBI): domain Eukaryota; kingdom Metazoa; phylum Chordata; class Chondrichthyes; order Rajiformes; family Rajidae; genus Leucoraja; species Leucoraja erinaceus. The sequence continues at coordinate 19,253,257 of NC_073393.1, read as the reverse complement.
AAATACTTCCCTCTTATCCTTAAACTGTGACCCCTAGTTCTGGATTTCCCCAACATCGGGAATAATATTCCTGCATCTAGCCTGTCCAACCACTTAAGAATTTTGTACGTTTCTATAAGATCCCCCCTCAACCTTCTAAATTCTAGCATGCACATCTAGAGCCATTAGACACATTCCTGGAGTTTACAAGAATAAGAGGTGACCTTATTCAAATGTGTAAGGTTTTAAGTTGGTTTGACAAAAATAGACGTTGAGATGTTTACATTAACGATTGATTAATTCACCAGGAGTGATTTCGGATAGCCAGCAAGGCTTTGTGCATGGAAATTGTGCCTCATGAATTTGAATGAGTATTTTTGAAGAGGTGACCAAGAAGATTGATGAGGCCAGAGTGGCAGATGATGTCCACATGGAATTCAGCAAGACCTTTGTCTAGGTATCACATGGTAGGTTGGTCCAGAAGATTGTTTTTAAGACTGGAGGCCTGTAGTAAGTGGTGTGCCAGAGGGATCAGTGCTGGGTCCACGGTTGTTCTTTATTTATATTAAAGATTTGCATCTGATTGTAGGTGGCGTGGTTGGTAAGTTTCCGAATGATACTAAAATTGGTGGTATAGTGGTCAGTGAAGAAGGTTATGTAAGATTAAAAGGGATCTTGATCAACTGGGTCAATGGGCCATGGAATTGCAGATGGAATTTAATTCAGACAAATATGAGGTATTGTAATTTGGTCAGGCAAACTAGGGCAGGACTCGCTCAGTATTTGGTGGGACTCTGGGCTGTGTTGTAAACACAGCCACGGGTGAACCCGACCACGGGTGAGCAAGAGGAAGCGAATTGATCTTTTGTGCCTTCACAGTGGGAAACGTTGATTCCGCTGTGTGGGAATGTTCATGTTAAATTCTATCGTGTGTTGTGCTCTTTTTTTTGTATGGCTGTACGGCAACTCAAATCTCGCTGTACCAATTGGTACAGTGACAATAAATGTAAACTTAAAGCAGAGAGACCATGGGGTGTAGGTACATAGTTAATGAAAGTGGCAAAATAGGTAGGGTGGTGAGTAAGGAGTTTTGTCAGGCTGTTGTACGTAGATGACAGCTCAACCTTCAACGCCATCATTCCCACCAAACTTGTTACCATGCTCAGGGAAATGGGTTCTGCATACTGTATCTCTTTGCAACTGGATTGCATTCAATATGAATTGGCAACATTATCTCCTCGATAACCATCAGCACAGGGGCACCTCAACTCTCTGCGCTCACCCCCCTACTCTACTCACTATATACCCATGACTGCGTAGTCAACTCCATTTTTAAATTCACTGACGACACCACCGTTATTGGACGAATTATGGATAATGATAAGTATAAGAGAGAGATTGAATGTCTGATTGAATGGTGCCAGAACAAAAATCTCAGCATCAATAAAACCAAGGAACTGATTGTTGACATGAGAAGCGGAAGGCTGACGATCCACAAACCTATCTTCATTGATGGGTCAGTGGTGGAGAGAATCACAAGTTCCTGGGCATGCACATATCTGAAGATGTGTCCTGAACCTAGCACATTCATGCAATCATGCCCACAATACTCTCTTGAACTTCTACATGTTAGAACTGTATGGTAGAGAGCATATTGACTGGTAGTATCACGGCCTGGTTAGGCAACTCAAATACCTAGGAACAAAGGTGTCAGGTCTCGGGTTTGAATTAGTTTCTGTTTCTTATTGTTTTTTAGTATTAGAGTGTGCATTCTTGTTTTATTTTGGTGTCTCGCATGTCCTCTTGTTTCAGGTCCCATTTCCTGTCAGGTCGTTTACCCTCATGTGATTATTGGCCCCGCCCTGATGTGTTTCACCTGTGTCGCGTTATCTCCTGCTAGTCTGTATTTAAGCCTTTTGTGTTTTAGTTCTCATTGCCAGTTCGTTGTGTATGCTACTTGGTATCACCTCGTTCCAGCTCTAGAAATCTTGTGACCTCGACCATTGCCTGTTTTTCGACCTCTGTCTTTTGCCTGCTCCTAGATTGTACTGTTGCATCTGTTTTGCTTACCTGTGTACCGACTTGGACCGATTAAACTCTGAAGGCTGATCTGCCCTGTGTCTGAACCTGCATTTGTATCCTCCTCCTTGTTAAGTTCTGATAAAAGGGGATTACAAAAAAATGGTGAAAACTGCCCAGTCCATCACAGGTACCGACATCCCTTTCATCGAAGGGGTCTATAGGAGGTGCTATCTCAAAAAGGCAGCCAGCATCATCAAGGACCAACATCACCCGGACCACACTCTTATTTCATACCTGCCTTCGGAAAAAGGTATAGGAGTCTGAAAAATGTAACGTCCAGTTTCAGGAACAGCCTCTTCCCAACTACCATCAGACTATCGAACACTATGAATCTCAACTGAATTCTGAATTATGAGCTGCCTAGTTGCACTAGGGACTTTGTCTTTTATTACACTATATTGTTTTATTTTTATTATTTTGACCTTATTTTTTCATTTGCTTATTATATCATCTGTTGAGTGCTGTGTTCACAAGCCAGCTGCGCTGCTGCAAGTAAGAATTGTTCCGTGTTGGTACATATGACAATAAAACACTCTTGACTTTTGACTCTTAACTTTGGCATGCTTGCCTTCATCGGTCAGGGCATTGAATACAGGAGTTGGGATGTCTGCACAAGATGCTGATAAGGCAACATTTGGCAAACATTTTTAATGAATGAAAAAGACATGTGTTACAAATCTTAATTTCTAGGCTTGAATATTATAGTCTTACCTTGAATGCAAGCACCCTGTGAGTGGAACATTATTCTGGGATCACCCTGTGAGTGGAACATTATCAGTTTAACATTTCATCGGATGAGCTCCTGGCAATGCATTGTTAATTCAACAGTGCAGTGGAGTATTATCTAATGTTATGTATTGAAACGTTGGTCTCCTGATTCAGCGATAGCAATCGTACATATGGAGGTTAGCTGATGCTGGACGAAATCACTAGATAACATGCAGTGGCGTGGTTGATCAAAGGATGGGGTTGCACAGTTATTGTAGAATGTGGCTTAAGTTTTGGGGAATTGCAACTTTGAACATACTGAATAAAATTAATTTAAAAGCCTTTTGATGAAATGAATGAATGAAGGTGAAAACATTTCAGATTCCCAAAATCTAAAGAGTCATTGAAAAGTTTAATTGACTTGGGCTTTGATACTGCACTGCAAATGATGGGATGTGGTTTCCATTCAAATAAAGAGCAATGCCAGTAATGAAGAATACCTCTCTGAATAGCGTAATAACAAACTGAAGCAAAACAGAGGCATACTCCTCCACACATCAACCATGCACAGTCCATATCAAAGTGGTTAACATTTCAGCAAGTTGCTCTTTCAGTAAATATCTGAATTGCAATGGGATTGAGAGTGATGTGGATTATGGGATTCTGTGTTGAATGTGATAGTTTGTGAGTTATTTGTGATGCCAACCTGGTTTTATAACTAAGTTCATCCCATTTGCCTGTGTTTGGCCCATATCACTCGAAACCTTTCCTATTCATGGAATAGAATAGAATAGAATAGAATAGAATAGAATAGAATAGAATCTTTATTTGCCATGTAACCAGGGTTGGTGGTACAGGTATTTGGATTCGGTACATGATGGTACACTGCTTTAGTTACATACAACTAATTACACAGATCACCGTAATAAAGTGCATCCATACCACACCACAAATCACAAATCTCACCAACAATACATAGTGCAAAAGAACAAACAAAGACCATAGACAAGACACTGTATACATCAAAAGTCATATTATTGTCTGATTATTGGACGGAATTGAGAGTTCTTATTGCTGAGGGGAAGAAACTGTTTTTAAAGCGGGTGGTTTTAGTAGCAAGTGACCTGAGCAAGTGACCTGAGGCGCCTCCCTGAAGGGAGAGACTGAAAAAGGTGATTTGCTGGATGGGAGTGGTCCGAGATTATCTTTTTTGCCCGTTTTGAGGTACGTTGGAGATAAGCCTTGCTGGACTTGCCTTATTGACTTTTCAATATCACTGTTGTATCTCCCTCCACAATTTCCTCTGCAGTTCATTACATATGCATACAACCCTCTGTATAAATAAATTGGCCCATGCATCTCTTTTAAGTTGTTCTTCTCTCACCTTAACTCAATGCCCTCTATTTTGGGATTCCTACATTCTGGAGAATGACTGTGAGCATTCATCTTACCTATACATCTCATGACCTTGTATTGATCATGATCAATCTCCTATGCTCCAGGGGAAAAAAGTCACAACCTATCCAGCCTTGCCTTAAAACTGAAGTCCTTGAGGTTACACCTTGGTGAAAAATAATTGGAAAAGGAATGTCACACAGGAAATTAATTGGGATATTTACAGGACATGAAATTAGCTGGTGGTATAGGGGAGTCAACCCCAGCTCTTATTACTCAACTTGAAAAGTGTGCAAGGGAAGGTGAGAAGTCTTTACATTTTCCTCTTCAAGTTGAATAACTCCAAGGTGGTCCCGGGTCCATGCTTGATGGTGAAATAGCTTTCTGTTATTCTTGAAGCAAACCCTCCAATTTGTCAGTTTCCCCTCCTCCTTCTTTAGTCAGAGTGTGGTGAATCTGTGGAATTCTTTACCACAGAAGGCTGGATATTTTTAAGGCAGAGATCGATAGATTCTTGATTTGTACAGGTGTCAGAGGTTATGAGGAGAAGGCAAGAGAATGGGGTTAGAAGGGAGAGGTAGATCAGCCATGATTGAATAGCGGAGTAGACTTGATGGGCCGAATGGCCTAATTCTACTCCTATCACCTATGACCTCACACGCTCTCTCTCACTCAATTGACTTGGCATTCCCGGAATCAATTGGCGTTTTGCAAAGACAACTGCATCTGCAGTTCCTTTCTATTGAAGAAGAACCCTGGCCCGAAACAACTCCTAATCCATTCCCTCCACAGATGCCGCCTAGTCTGCTGAGTTCCTCCAGCACTCTGTGTTTTTTATTTAACTCTGAAATTGTAGACACAAAAAGCTGGAGTAACTCACCGGGACAGGCAGCATCTCTGGAGAGAAGGAATGGGTGACGTTTCGTGTCGCGACCCTTCTTCATTATGCGTTGGCCGTGCATAAAATTCGATCACATTTGCGTATGTCCGCGTGTGTGTGATTAAGTGTGAATCGGCTTGAGTTAGTGCCCGAGAGACAGGAAGTGTCCGCACTGCGCTGCCTCTGGTCTTTATTCCCAGTAAGCAGAATTCTTCCAACTTCCGTGGACCCCCAGCGGAACCCAGCTCCAAAATAAATTCCAAATGTGAAACCTGAAACGATGCAACTTGATATAATTTCACATAAAAAAACTTGAGGGAACCCGCAAGCAACAAACAACTCATTTATCTTCAACGAAAGACACATTAAAAAATAATGAATATACGCCCCACTCTTTCTGACCTGTTGATATATAAATGTCCACATTATTTTGTAAACTGGACGTTAGTTGTTTAGTCTCATTATCAGGGGTATTACGAAATGGACTCAAATCGCGATGAAACACTAGCCATTAACTGATGGAAGCCTGCTTTAGTAATTATGAAATATACTGCCGATATGCATCCAATATTCATATACATGAAATAAACGGGTCTCCTGAAGCACCCGATTGTGTATTCGGACAGTAATTTATCACGAGACTCAAATTGTAAAGTACCCAGACATTCAGCTACAAGTCACGAGTACTCTTGTGTGGGAAGGAACTGCAGATGCTGGTTTACACCAAAGATAGACACAAAATGCTGGGGTAACTCCTCTAGATGCATTTTCCCCAAGAAGTAATACTGAAAACGTAAAAATGTATCTGAGGCAGATTGAATAATTAAGACCAAAGGTCAAGAAAAGGACTGCATAAACAAAACAGTGCAAAACACATATGACAAACAAGTTGATGAAAATAACAGAACGTAGACCATCATCCTCGACCTCGAGGGATAGCCACGACGAGACGATAATGCAAAAGCTGGTCCATAGTATTCCATTGCTGAGGTAGAATTATGGTTATGCAGGTTGATTCAAGAACCTGATGGTTGTTGGAAAGTAGCTGTTCCTGAACTTGGTGGTGTGGGACTTTAGGCTTCTGTACCTCTGCCCAGTGGTAGCAGTGCGAAGAGGGCATGGGATGAATGGTGATAGATGTTACCTTTTTGAGGCAGATCCTCATGTAGATGCTTTTGATGATGGGGAGGACTGTGCCCATTATGGACCAGTTTGATTCCACCACTCTTTGCAGCCTTGTGTGTTTCTGTACATTGGAACTGACGTACGAGGCTATGATGCAACCAATCAGGTTCATTTCTACTGAACATCGACAGAAATGTGTTACATTATTCAGTGACATGCATGATCTCTTTAAAATTCTAAGAAAGTTTACATGCTGATTGTATTTTTACAATAGTCATGCGCAGCATAATTTATGTGGTACTTCTGCATTTCTTAACCAGAGTAACAGATAAATAAAATATTGACTGTGGAAAGTGAAGAGCTGGGAATAGCTATTACTGACCTTGCTTCACTTCATTCCCATTGATCATCTGTCATTTACTTTCCTGATAACAGGGAACATCATTTTCTAAATACTTTAATTATCCAGGTTCCCAAATTAGAGCAGCCCATTTGTTAATCCATAATCTGCAGCACTGCCTCTTTTCCAGATTTCTTCCCAAATGACCAGTTCAACTAAATAATATCTGAGGAGCTTCACCATCGCTCCCACCCCATTCCCAAAATTAGATGGAGGTTGACGAAGTCGGATCACAACACTGCATGACCTGTTTATACCCAGCATGTTCCACCTGCAAGTTCCCCATCAAGACATAAACTATACTGAGCAAAAACTGTTATTTCCATCCACAAATGCTGCCGGACCGCTGGGTCTGAATCCTGGAATTCCCTCGTTAACAGGCCTACACTTCCCTGTGACAGCGTGGGTTTCCTTCGATGCTCCAATTCTCTCTCACATCTCTCAAAGACATGTTGGTCGATAGGTTAGTTGGCTGTTGCAAATTACCCCTGGTGTGTAGATGAGTGTACAATCTGATGGTGGGGCAGGGAGAGAGATGCTGGAAATGTGAGGAGAATCAAATGGGAACAGTATAGCATTAGTATGAATGGGTGGCTGATTAGAGTGAATACACACAGACACAGGGGGCTGAAGGGCCAGTTCCTGTGCTATATCTCTCTATCACTCTTGGCACCCCTCTTTCACCAATATTGCTGGGCTTCACCGCTCAGCTCCCATGGTAGAGAGGCAGCGAGGATGCTGAGAGGCAGGGGTGGTCAGTTTGAGCCGCAGGTTGTGCATTTGGGACATAACCAGTGCAGAGAGATTGATTAGACCAGTAAATGAGCAAGGAAGAGAATGTGTATAGCATGAAGGATAAATGCAGCCACAGGAGAACAACAGGGAAGAGCCCATAACTGCAAAACATCTGGATCGACATTTTAGACAGTTGATGGGCTCCAATCCAAACAGCAAAGCCTTTAGCAAAGTACAGAGGTTTATGGAGTGAATGTCTCTGATTTTCATAAGTGCTGAAAATCTTAAACAAATTATAATAATGGAAATGTAATGTTTAAAGCTTTGTACTGTGTCAAAAATATAAAACATTTTTTGCATTAGAGAACAGCTAAATATTGAGTAAAATTAACAAATGTAAATTACCACTCTCATAGTGTCATAGAGATAAGGCAGGGAAACAGGGCCTTTAGCCGATTAAGTCCAAGCCAACCATCAATTACCCATTTACACTAATCCTACATTAAATCTTTTTTTTTTTACATTTCCCCATATTTCCATTGGTGATGAATCCGAAAGCTTCTGTGCACTGAGCAGAAATTTCTGGGACTAATAAATTATAAAAAGCAAGAGTTGATATGATTGACTCAGTAGATTGTGGTTCCCAGGTGTAAAATGCAACATCATCGAGGTCAATAAAATCCCAAACCATCACAGGAAGTATTTACATATTTAGGAATTTGCTCACAGTTGCTGTGGGAAATGTTTGAGTCACAGATGTCCACCTTTGATTGTTCCCCTGGCAGACACTCTCATTTTAGTTGTCCAACAGGCACCCCATCCCAATCTATACCCCCTTGCCAAATTCACATCCACCCTGGTACCCCATACCAATCACCATCCCTCCCACTGACCAACATCCCTGCTCTGATCAGCAGTCTGCTGGGATCCTCTCTCCACAACTACCAATTTTTCAGGGTGGTGCATGACACAGAGGAGATGCAGCAGACAGTGGTATTCCCATGAGACTGCTGGCTTTCCACTTCTTGGTGCTAGAGGATGCTGTGGGAGAGGCTTGGACAAGTAACCACATTACATTTTGTAAATGATAAATACATGGAGGTGGGCCTGCAGCAGTAAAGTAGCGGCAGTGGGCACCATAGGATATGCTTGGCCAAGCCAACCCAGTAACGCCGCAAGGGCAATGGACCTTCTTGTCAGGTCAAGAAACCTGCACTGACAACTGGGAGTTGAAAATGGTGCTAAAAACTGGCGACTCTGTATACTGTCTCAGTGTACTACTGCTATACACTTGTACTGTATCGAAGATGCTTATCTAAGATGTATCTAAATGCTTACCTATGGTGATACTTGTACTGAACTGTATACAAAATAAATTTCACTGAACCTCGGTATATGTGACATTAAAGTACCATTGAACCATTAACTCTTAACAACTTCCACAGATGCACTGTAGAAACCATTCTATCGCGTTGCATCACATCTTGGTTTGGCAACAGCTCTGCCCAAGACCGTAAGAAATTGCAGAGAATTATGAATGTAGTCCAGACCATCGCACAATCAAACCTCCCCACCACCTTCTCATCCACGTGTCAAAGCAGCCAATATAGTTAAGGACCTTTTTCAATCCAGTCATTTCCTTATCTTCCATCGGGCAGAATATACAAAAGATTGAAAGCACATACCACTAGATTCAGGAACAGCTTCTTCCCTGTTGTCATTGGGTCACCTTAGTACAGACCTTTGACTTTTTCTCTATAACTGTAGCCCTATATTGCTGTAACACTATATTCTGCATTCTAATATTTTTCTCTGCGCTACCTGTGTACTTGTTATGACTTGGTTGCACTCATGCATAGTATGATTTGACTGAATAGCATGCAAACAACATTTTTCACTGTAACTCAGTATGTGACAATAATAAACCAACACCACCTTCCTTTCAGCCCTCCAACCACTGGAGTGTTTCCTCTTTGATGGTCATTGTTATCAGTGTTACCAGAGCCTTTCAATGCCAAACTCAGTCAAATGTTGCCTTTATGTCAGAAGGAGTTACTCTCTCCTCATGTCTGAAATATAGATCTTTAGTCCATGTTTAGACCAAGATTGTTATGAGGTCTGGTGCCATATTGGCCTGTCAAAACCCAATCAGGGCAACAGGGAGCTGTTTTATGGTGAGTAATTGGTGCTTGATAACATTGCCGGTTGACATACTCCATCAGTTTCTTGACAATTGAGAATAGACTAATTGGTGAATAATTATCTGGATTTGATTTGAGACCAAGTTATGCCTGAGATATTTTCCCATTGTTGGGTAGATGCAAGTGTTGTAGGGCACTGGAGGTGCTGCTATTTTTAGATCACAAGTTTTGAATACTACAGCTCAGATGTTGTCTGATCCCACAGCCTTTGCTGTATCTAGTGTCACAGATGGATAGGATAAATGGAATATTTCTGATAGAGTGAGGTGATGGGTTGATGGGAGTATAGAGAGAAAACACAAACAAAATAATATAGAAGTTGTGCAATGCAGATATGTAGGCACAGTTCAGCAGGTTGTTCCTTGATATCAGATAGAGAGCAATAAAGTAGCTGGGGACTGACTTCTCTAACAGCAGGGATCTCAGGAAGAAGCCGTGATGGACCATCTACACAGCAATTCTAGGCGAATATATGGTTGTAACTGTTTCAGTCTAGTCTTTAGCACTTCCAAGCTGGTTCCTGCATTAGTAAGTATGGAGTTGATGATGGGACAGAGAAAGGTGGTGAACATTTAACTGTAAATTAATTAAACCACACACTACAAGATTCCAACACTGGACATATCTTCCCCTCCCCTTTCAGTACTTCAAAGGGAATGCTCTCAATTCCCTGGTCCAGGCTTCTGGCCCCACCAACCGCTGCTCTTATCACAGCATTTACCCATGTCATCGCATGTCACTTGCCATTTTACCCTATCAATTTCAATCATCCAGAGAAGGAGCTACCTCTAATATGTGTCCCTGATCCCATCCCAAAGCAGCCAATCCAGTTACTACAACCCGGACGGAGATTGCAAAGGTGCCCTGGGGTTAGGATTGCCAACTTTCTCACTCCCAAATAAGGGACAAAGGGTCAAAACAAGGGACAAATTCCAGACGCCAATTCGTTGACCGACTCGATGAGTTGATGATCGGCCATGAGAAGGAGGGGTGGTGGTGTCGGCGGTAAGCGAAGGTCCGAAGGTCGGACAGCTGGCCGGGCTGCCGACCGACGGGGCTACGGGCGAGGCGTTGCTGCTGCACATCGTCGGGGCGAGTGAGACGAGGCTCGACGCGACGCTCCGACCCGACAGCTCCCTCGACCCGAGTAGTAGCAGTCAAATACGGGACAAGGGCAGTCCCAAATGGGACAACCCAATAGATGGGATGTCCCGGCCAATACGGGACAGTTGGCAACCTTACCCGGGGTAGATGGATCATCTGATGGAGGTATTTCATGTCTCCGCTTCCCTTCTCTGAGAAGAATAAGGATATGCCAATGGGGTCCCAGAGAAGATAACTGCCTTCCTGAATTGAGGCAACCAGACTTTGGTAATTACAGGCGTGGTGTGAGAGAGCAGAAGTAATTTCGTGTACTTCTTCAGACTGAAGAATAATATTATGAATGTCACAAGCTTTGGTTTATCATTCAGGATCTCAGTTGGGTGACTGCCCCGTGTCAGAGTTGGGGAAATGGGAATCTCACGAAGATTTGGGCTTTGAGAAAGAAGCTGGACCCAGTGGAAGCCCCCCTCCCCGGACCAATAGGATGGAGGGAGCAGCCGGGACCAGATCTCTCAGTACAGGAGTTAAATGCAGCTTCCATCATGCGTGAACAGTCATATTACATGGTCCTTTGAGCGTTGCTGCTACGGGCACAATGGACCTGCAAACATTGGAACCTGGAATAAACAGTCTTGTTTACTGTCTGAAGAAGGGTCCCGACTCGAAACATTCCTATCCATGTTCTCCAAAGATGCAGCCTGACCCGCTGAGTTACTCCAACACTCTTTGTTTACTGTAAACTAGCATCTGCAATTCCTTGTGCCCTTGTTTGCTGATCTATCTTCCAGGTGACAAGAGACATGACGTGCTACATGCACCCAGCCCCAGCCCTGTGTGGCACACAGCATTGGATTCACCGAGCCCAGATGCTCCCTGCCACCCGCACACAGCAGTTGCTTGCAGCAGTGCCTGCACTAAACCAAGGGTAGTGCCTTACCGCCTACATAGAGCAGTGCATGCACTGAGCACAGATGGAGAGTGTCCTACCGCCTGCACACAGCAGTGCATGCACTGTGCCCAAATGTAGAGAGTGGCCCGTACACAGCAGTGCCTACACCGAGCCCAGATATACAGTGCCCCGTTGCCCGCACACAGGAGTGCATTCATCCTGCCCGTGTCTTTGATCCTGCCCACCTTCCGCACAAGGAGCTGGCGGCGGAGATGTTTGATGCCGCAAGACCCAGAGCGTGGCGCCCCCCACAGGTGGCTCGGCGAACTGCGGCAGCAAAGGGATAAAAAGGATGCGCTCGGGCAGCGGCAGTTCCAAACGGGTCCGGGCTTGTACACACGATGGCCGAGAGGCAGCTCCCACCTTACCTGAACCTGGCCGAACTCACCGCCTCCCAGTTCCTGGAAGTCTGGAAACATTACGATGCAGACGGTGAGACCTCTTTTTCAAATCACCTTTCATTTATTGCAAAAATAATATTTTGATCACAAAATGCATGCAGCGACCACAGATAGATAGATGTGCCCTGCCACAGATGGGGACGTCGGGGCATTTTTTGATCTGAAAAAGGGTCACGACCCGAAACACCGTTTGCCCATTCCCTCCTCAGATGCTGCCTGACCAGTTTGAGTTTCCCCGGAACTGTGTTGTGTGCTCAGGTCTGCAGAATGTCGCCCGGCGGTCGCTAAGTTGGCAGTGGCTCGGCTGAAGGTCAATGCCAATAAACGACGGGGCAAACTGAGTGCCGGCAACCGGGCGCCGCGCCCTGTGTCCGGGCAGCGGAGACTGGCATCTCGCCCTGGGGGATATCTTCCCAAATATGAGGCAAAATATATGTAATCCCAATATTCCAATTATATATGTAATATATATTATAGTAATAGTCAATTTCCAATAAATGTACAGTCCCAAAATATATATATTCCCAATATTTAAATGTAAAATCAAGTGTTTTGAAAGTTTGTAAATGTGTGGTTTGGAGTTGCAGTTCGGGAGGTGATGTGTCTGGGCTGGGTGGGTGGGGCAGAGCTCGGCTTGGGGCACCGAGGGAGCCCACAAGCCGCTGCTCACTTCAGGGTTCGCGGGGAGAGTGGCCGATGTCTCCGCCGCCCAGAATTGGAGGCACCGCACCGAATTCTCTCCCCCCCCCCCCCCCCCCCCCCGAATCTTCTCCATGCTGTCTCGGGTTGCCCTCAATATTGACCCCCACCACCCGCCCGGCCCCCTGTCCGTCCCCCGAGCCCGCGCTCTGGCCGGGAGGGAGAGGGGCACAGTCCTCGCTGTCTGAATGATCCCCGGTTGACAGCGGCTTCTCTCCCCCTGCGTGTGCAGGTAACGGGTACATTGAGGGCAAGGAACTGGAGAATTTCATCCGAGAACTGCAGCGAGTGAGGAAAGGCGCCGGCGTGGTGAGTACCCCTTAGGTAGGGGCCGAGTATACGCCTGGGGTCCGGACGGGGAGAATACTCTCCCGGGGTCCTGGCGGGGTGGGGCATGCAGGGGTCGGGGCGGTCGCAGGCTGCTGCGGGCAGGTCACACACCATCGGGCTGAGCGCAGAATGTGTCGAGGACGCAGCAGCGTTTGAGACACAGCAGCTTGATGGATCGATGCAGCGGAGCAAACGGGAGAGATGGAGACGGATAGCGGGGGTGGCGGTGGGGAGGGGGGGAGATCGGAGGGTGGTGAACGCGGTCCACGGGGAGAACAGGGGAGCCGGAGGTGGGTGGAATGGGACAGAGGAATTGACTGAAAATGAATGGGATACCGATAAGGTATAAGGTAATAAATGGAGGTTACAAGTGGAAAAAAATAAACGGAGGTAAATAAAGCTCATCATTTGGAAGGTTCATGGGGGTGTGGGGAAAGAGTGAGGTAGAGGACAGACAGCGGGGATAGCCGGTGGTGCCCAGACATGCAAGTGCGGGGTGGTTGGGGGGGGGGCAGGGCTGGTCCAGACAGGGTAGTAGGGGATGGGGTAGAAGCCAGGCGACCAGAAATTGTGAGAAGGGGGTATAATAGACACTCAGCCGGCGATTGTGGAGGGAGCATGAGTAGGGGAGGGTGGGTGGGACCTTGACGCAAGAGCAGCATTGGGTGAATGGGGAGAAGCTGGGTCTCTGGGGTGATGGGCGGACTCACCAGCAGCCCTGTGCCCTCTGACCTCAGCTGGGACAAGACCTTCCTCTGAAGGGCAGTGATGAAGGTCTATGCAGGTAAATGGGGGGACTGGCTACATCCAATCACACTCCAGGGACCGGGCAGAGAGGAGGGAATTTACCACTTGGTGCCCCGCTCCCCCACTATCTGTTGTGGATGGGTGTCTGTTGCAAGGGACACAATGCCCCCTGTCCACTCATAGAGGGGGAGGTGGAGAACACCACCCAGCACCTCCGTTCCTCACCAGCCCTGCCCCCTCTCACAACCTCCCCAAACAGCACTAATGTGAATTCTCACTGAAGCATTGCCCCAAAGACCTTGTTCCCCTTCTCTAATGTCCTCCCCACCAGCTCCCTCTTCCCATCAGGTGCTTTGGAAAGGAGGAGAGGTCCCATGGGAAGATCCTTGAGGGTGAGAAGACATGGTGGTGAAGTGAGGAGGCAGACAATGTGTGAAGCTCTCCATCTAGGGGTGGAAGATTGCAACCTTCACGTGGTCCGCCCTGTTTCGACGAATGCAATCAACCCGAAGTGCACAATCAAATAAGATCAAATAGAACAAGTTATCCTACAACTTTAGGCTGTGCATGCCATACGCAAGAAGAAGAAGAGAGGATGTGAGTGGGAGATACAGAATTGCCGATTGAGATCCAAAAGTAAAAGGTTGGGCTTGCTGATCTGAAGAACTCAGACTGTGGGATATGTTGTTACCTAAAATGGCTGGTGACCTTAAATATTGGCTGAATATATGATTCAAGAGTTGACCACTCAATGTTCACCCATTAGGTTAGGCATGAGCATCCACTGTCCATGCAGGGGAGGTGGTGAGATGCAGGACTTTCTAGACCCTTGAACTAGAGTAATCTACAGGGGTCACTTTGATTGGCTCCAGGCTTGAGGACCTAGCACAAGAACAGGCACATTGGCCCACAATGTTCATGCCAAACATAATGTTAAACCAGTCTCTGCCTGCTCATGATCCATGTCCCTTTATTCCCATCCACATCCATGAGCCTATCTCAAGCCTCATAAACACCAGTTTCATATCTGCATTTTGGTCTAGTATTGGAGACACAGGAAACTGCAGATGTTGGAATCTTGAGCAAAATACAAACAGCTTGTGGCACTCAGTGTTCAGGCAGAATCTGTGGGGGTAAAATGCACAGCTGGTGTTTTGGGTTGGGTCCCTTCATTCTGATGAAGGTCCCGACCCAAAATGTCATATATATATAAGAAGGAGCTGCAGATGCTGGTTCAAACTGAAGATAGACCTAAAAGGCTGGAGTAACTCAGCGGGACAGGCAGCATCTCTGGAGAGAAGGAATGGATGACGTCTCGGGTCGAGACCCTTCTTCAGAAAATGTCATATGTCTATTTGCCTCTACTGATATTGATACTCCTGGACTGCCCACTGAGTTTATGCAGCAGTTTGTGTTTAGTTTTAAACTGGTGTTTATCGTTATTCCTGCCTCATCCAGGGTGGTGGCATTAGGTTTACATGATTTCAGGTCACACCCTGTGCGAGGTGTCAGAATGCACGAGGCGGTCATGTGCACTAGCTACCAGTCCCCTTAGGTCTCTATCCTGCACTTTATGTTGAGTGTGAGAGGAGGAATAGTGAGTCCCTACACCCAGTGTAACTGACAGTAAAACAGCAGCTGTGGGATTCCGTTCCTCAATTGTTATCCTTCTCTGCACTATGCGCTTGACATTTGCTCTGGCGCCTCCTCCTCAGAAGATTCTGCGTCCTCCAAAGCAGACGTGATCTCTTATCTTGCTACTCATTATTTTGCCGCTTGCGGAGATAAGTTATACCCCCTGCAACATCACCACTGTGTTATTGTTCACTGTGACCTACAGTGTGACAACCCCTCCCCCTCCCACCTTATCACTGAGCTGTCGGAGTGGAATTTGATGCAGGTGGTACCCAGTAAGAAGGTGGAGGTTGCAATTAGAGGTGATTACAGATTCTTCATACTCCTGCTGGGGCTTTGGTTTGTGGCTGGAGTCCGAAGCTTTCTTTACAACAGCCCTCGCGGAACGGTGCTGGCATGCTGAGCTTGGAAAGACTGCATTGACCTTGGAGGAGGCACAGTGCAGAGTCACTAGGATATCACCACCGCTGCAGGCTTTGAGCGTGAGGAGAGAATAAATAAAATTGGGTGCATTGCTGTCAAATGCGTGGGAAAAATTAATTCAAAAATCCATTTTCTTTTACATTTTCTGTATGCTAATGTAGGTAATCTTTCCTTCAAACGTCTCCATATCACGCAACAAGATCGATGGCATCGTGACTGTCAAGGAGAAATTTCTTCACTGAGGGAGGGGGTCGAACTTTTATTCTATACTTCGGAGACTCCTCTTCCGAGTGCATTCAAGGGAGAGATGGATGAATGTTTAGATATTGACAGAATTCGAGGTGTACAGGGAGGTTTGGTTATGGGCCTGCAATTTCCTATCTTCACGATCTACCTCATTGCAACTTCATTCCTCTGGCTCCACTTCCGCTGAGGCCAGTGCCTCTGTACCTCATTTCCCTGATGAGTCTGTTGTCCGTCCTGATACACTCGCTTCCCTTTGTCAGTGGTGGTGCCACCCAAATAATAGCCAGCTTACTTCATTTACTGCTTGGAGTCACGGAGTGATGCAGTGTGGAAATAGGCCATTCGGCCCATCTTGCCCACACCAGCCAACATGTCCCAGCTACACCAGTCCCACCTGCCCACATTTGATCCATATCCCTCCAAACCTGTCGTATCCATGTACCTGATTTACCTAATTTGAGGAAGGACATTCTTGCTATTGGGGGAGTGCAGCATAGGTTTACAAGGTTAATTCCCGGGATGGCGGGACTGTCATATGCTGAGAGAATCGAGCAGCTGGGCTTGTACACTCTGGAGTTTAGAAGGATGAGAGGGTATCTCATTGAAACATATAAGATTGTTAAGGGCTTGGACACACGAGAGGCAGGAAACATGTTCCTGATGTTGGGGGAGTCCAGAACCAGGGGCCACAGTTTAAGAATAAGGAGTAAGCCATTTAGAACGGAGATGAGGAGACACCTTTTCTCACAGAGAGTGGTGAGTCTGTGGAATTCTCTGCCTCAGAGGGCGGCGGAGGCAGGTTCTCTGGATGCTTTCAAGAGAGAGCTTGATAGGGCACTTAAAAATAGCAGAGTCAGGTGATATGGGGAGAAGGTAGGAAAGGGGTACTGATTGGGGACGATCAGCCATGATCACATTGAATGACTGATCATCCTGGCTCGAGGGGCCAAATGTCCTACTCCTGCACCTATTGTCTATTGTCTTAACTGTTTCTTAAATGTTGGGATGCTCCCTGCTTCAACTACTTCTTGGCAGCTTGTTCCATACATCCACCACCTTTCTCAATCTTTCTCAATTTCTTGGAAAACAAATTATTGATGAGCTAAAACTCTAGTGAATTGGATATCTGAAAAACACAAGCCATTATTTCCAGCCTTTTCAAAATCCCTACACTCCTTACTGCCCCTCCTGAACTCAGTACTTTCTAATGTGGCTTGGTAGGTGAATTGGCCACTGAAAATTGTCTCTAGTGTATGTGAGTGGTAGAATCTGGGAGGAGTATAGGGAAAATATGTTGCAGAGCAATTTAGTGGGATAATGGAAATGTCCTGTGATAGTGCATTGAATTAATCAGGTGCTTCTGTTCATAAGGAATAATAATTTACCCAAAACGTCACCTATTCCTTTTCTCCAGAGATACTGCCTGACACGCTGAGTTACTCCAGTATTTTGTGTCTATCTTCGGTTTAAACCAGTATCTGCAGTCCCTTCTTACAAATAATACAGTAACAGTGCCTGACAAAAAAGCAAAATAGGTTGCCAGGATACTTACAAGGACATTGGCAAAGAAGTAAACTTGGCAAGGTTTCGCCCTGTTCTTCTAAAACTTGAAACCATTCCGCCTTGGGTTGAAACCATAGTTATTATTATCTTAAACAAAACTCATAGATCAAAGGGAACCAGCAGCTGAAAGGTAGTGGACAGCTTGGGTGGACTGTGCAACAGCGCAACTCATGAATGTACAGTTCTCACACCATATGGTCTTGGAGTCCTGTATCCCAGGCTGGGGGGGGGAATTATATCCTGCTCTAAACACACAATCTCCCAAAGCTGGGACCACTGGTCCCTTCTCACAGCTACTATACAACAGCCAAGTCAGTGGCTGGAAGCTGCCTTAGAAATGGTTCAGCTAAATTAACATCATACTGTGTAGAGGACGAACATCATCTTGGAGCCTGATGGTTCAGTAACTAAACTGATGTCCCGAAGCTCAGGAAAAAGTCCTGAAGAGATGAGTTCAAATCCCTCCTCTGCCGTTAGTCTCAGACGTTGGCACTATCTATTCCTGGACAATCAGTCTCAGACATTCTCATAAAGTTTTCCTATCCCGTCCCTTTCAGAGTAGAAACCAAGGGCCTTGGACTTGGGGAAACAAAGAGCCAGGACAATTTCAGAGACGGAACCGCAAGTCTAAACAAGCATAGACATAAAATGCTGGAGTACTCAGCAGGACGGGCAGCATCTCTGGAGAGAAGGAGTGGGTGATGTTTTGGGTCGAGACCCTTCTTCACCTGAAACATCACCCACTCCTTCCAAGAGATGCTGTCTGTCCCGCTGAGTTACTCCAGCATTTTGTGTCTAGCTTTGGTGTTAACCAGCGTCTGCAGTTCCTTTTTATGCAAACATGCCGGTTAACCAATGTGCTGGGAAATTGAAAATAAGTGGAGTTATACTTTTAGAGTAATATAGTGTGGAAACAGGCCCTTCGGCCCAACTCGCCCACACCGGCCAACAATATCCTGCCTACCCAAGTCCCACTTGCCTGCGCTTGGTCCATAACCTTCCAAACCTGTCCTATCCATGGACCTATGTTTAAGAAGGAACTGCAGATGCTGGAAAAATCAAAGTTACACAAAACTCTAAGAAGGGTTTCGGCCCGAAACGTTGCCTATTTCCTTCGCTCCATAGATGCTGCTGCACCCACTGAGTTTCTCCAGCATTTTTGTGTACTATCCATGTACCTGTCCAACTGTATCTTAAGCAATGGGATAGTCCCAGTCTCAACTACCTCCTCTGACAGCTTGTTCCATACACACACCACCCTCTTTGTGAAAATGTTACCCCTTGGATTCCGATTACATTTTTTCCTCTTCACCTTGAACCTATGTCCTCTGGTCCTCGATTGCCCCTACTTTGGGCAAAAGACTGCATCACCCGATCTATTCCTCTCATGATTTTCTATACCTCTACAAGATCTCTCTTCATCCTCCTACGCTTATTTATTATACGAGCTTCATTTACCCAGCACACGATCAATTCAGCAAAGAAAACAGTAAACTAAGTCAGGCAGACAAAAATGTTATTCAGTGGATCAAGGTCATTGAGATTTGGCAGAGCAGTAACTGCAGCATGTGGTGGATTCTGGACAC
This sequence comes from Leucoraja erinaceus, assembly GCF_028641065.1. Classification (NCBI taxonomy): domain Eukaryota; kingdom Metazoa; phylum Chordata; class Chondrichthyes; order Rajiformes; family Rajidae; genus Leucoraja; species Leucoraja erinaceus. The sequence goes on along the minus strand of NC_073393.1, from coordinate 19,234,069 downwards.
CACTGTGTTTCCAGATAACTATGCCTGCTGCTGGAAGATGCTCAGCTCAGAGTTACTGAGCCGGAATGAAGACATTGAGAAGCGTCGGTGAAGGGAAGAGCTGCCTGGACACTTTCATCCTGGAGATCATCACATCCCTGAGCATCAGTGATAGTACAGGTCTGCTTAATGGTTATGGCTGGGATTTGAGACGTTAGCTCTTAAACTCTGATCTTTTAACAGAGGACATCTCTGAATAATAATAAGCTATCATCCAGGCCAAACCCTTTTCAGCTGCTTCTTCATTTACTTTCCTTCAGTCATACGACGTAGGTATGTCCACTGATGATTGCACAATGTTCAGCTCCATTCGTGTCTCAAATTTGATTCTCCTTTAGCGAGACCCAGCGTAAGACTAGACAACCCTTTGGCCAAACATTTCTGCTCTACGTCAAGGCTGCTAGATCTCCCAGTTTCACTCCCCTTTTCACCCCCCTTCCCATTCCCATACTGACCTTTCTATCCAGGCCTTTTTGATTGCCAGAGTGAGGCCACATCGAACTGAAGGATCGGCAATTCATATTCTGCTTCAATAGCGTACAACTCAATGGTATGAACATTTTAGACTTTAGAGATACAGTGCATAAACTGGCCCTTTGGCCCATGGAGTCCACGCCAACCAGCAATCCCCATACACTAGCACTATCATATGGACTAGGGACAATTTACAGAAGCCAATTAAACTACAGACCTGTAGGTTGTTAGAGTGTGAGAGGAAACCTGAAGGGAAAAATAGGTGCAAGTCCAGGTATGGCACAGGGGAGAGTGAGAAGATAAAGAAACTGGAGGTAGGGAGCGGGAAGTTGATCCTTAAAAGTGGAGAATTCATTGATGCTTGGGTAGCTTACAACCTGACGGTATGAACACTGAATTCTCCAATGTTAGGTAACTACCGAAACCCCCTCTGGAGTTGATGTGCATCACGGCCGGCCTACTGAAGCATTTCATGACAGTTGTTGTAAAGGCACGCCACCTTGTGTTTCTTTGACAGTGGATGATAATGGTCTTCTTAAAACAAGTGGAAAGCTCAGAGTATACTAGAGAAAGGTTAAAGATGAATACTCTTGCCAGTTGGTCTGTCCACACAGGTTCTGAGTAGACAGCCATGGACTGCCACTCTCCACAGGTTCACTCTCAGGAAGGGCGATCTAATGTCTGCCAAGTGCACCTGAAGCTGTCATTCCATCAATAACATGGTTATCATTCCATTGATCACTGGGACGACATAATTCCACTGATCTTCTGTTCTTCTGCTTTTCACGTCCATCTTGTTACAAATGTTGGCCTCACTGTCATCGTCCATCCTGAGATGGACGCAAGCTTCCAGAGGCAATCAGCGGAAGCCATCACTTGTCGCAATAGATGATGGTGGGGTAGCAGAATTAGCTCAGGATACTTCCAGTTTCCAGCCCCGCGACGTGGACACTTCTGCTATGGGCCATCTTCTGTTCAAAAGCAGCATAGAGTGCCTGGAGCTCATCAGGGAGTGATGTGTTGTCAGCGATTCTACCTGACTTCACTGTGCAGCCCGGACGGCATGCAAGCCTTGCCACAATCCGCAGGTGTCGGCTTATTCTGGGACTAGAGCCTGACACAGGTGTTGCATCTCCAACAGTTGCAAGACAAGGTGAAATGAGATGGGAATGGTTGGTAGGAATGGAAGTGTAGATCAGAGTGCGGCTAATTGAACAATCCCTATAAAATGCTGAAAGGGGAGGAGAGCAAAATCTCGTTGGAACTGGTGGAAATTGACAATGCTCATCAATTGAATGTGGAGGAAGATGGAGAACCAGTGTATGTATGGACAGGGTAGGCATATGGAAGTATGCTTCACAGTGTGTGTGCTTGTGATATTTGTGGCAATGGAGTACATATGAAATATATGTATGCAGTATGTGTAAGAGTGCTGACAGTCTGTGTGTGTAAATGAAATGAATGTATGTCGATTGTGCCTGGATTTTGTGGAATAATTGTAAGAGAATATGTGTGCAGGGGATAAGAACATGTATAGTGGTGTGTGTATTGTGTATATGTATGGATCATTGTTTCATGTTTTCATGTTTTTTAAATTAGAAATAATAGATTAAACAACAGGGTAAATCTGGAGAATATATTTCAATGTCGGTAAGTGAAAGATTGGTGTTAATAAAAATTTGTGAGTATATAATTTGCGTGTGTTTGTCTCCCTCTCTCTCTCCCTGTCTCTCTACCGGAGATGCAAGGATTAAAGAAGAGCTCTGACTTCTGTGGAATGTGCCCTCTGTTGGGTAAATCTGGAATAAATCAGTTTAAAATAATAAGCCTAAACGTAAATCTGCTTTCTCTCTGACAATACGTTGAGCTGAGCGGATTATTTTGTCTCACACAAACAGGAAATACAGATGAGGGAATTTATGGAAAAATACGACAAGAATGCGGATGGGAGGATTGAGATGGCAGAGGTGAGTGTCTGCTTAACTGAGTTCTTGTGGTGCCCCCGAGTCTGCTGGCCCTCCCAGGCACCACCCCCCAAATTCAGCATTGTTGCAGGAAGCAAGGCCACAATCACAGGGGCTTGGGTGAGGAGGACAGTAGCCCTCAATGTTTGATGGAAATAATGAATCTCGCTCCATTCTCTTCCAGCTTGCCCAGATTCTCCCAACAGAAGAGAACTTCTTGCTGTGCTTCCGGCAGTGTGTACGATCCAGCGGAGAGTTCATGGAGGTAGGGAACAAGTTGGGGAAAACATGTCCTACTGTGCACAGATGCCAGGTTGGCTTCGGCCCAACTTGTCCACACCCACCAAAATGCTCTATCTACACTAGTCAAACCTGCCCGTATTTGGCCCATATCCCTCTAAACATTTCCTGTCCATAAACCTGACCAAATGTCTTTTACATGATGTTATAGTACCTTCTTCAACTACCACCTCTGGCAGCTCATTCCAAATGCACACCACCCTCTGCGTGAAAATGTTGCTCCTTGAGTTCCTATTACATTTTTCCCATCTCACCGTAAACCTATGTCCCCTGATTCTTGAGTCCCCTAGTTTGGGTAATGACTCTGCATTCACCATATCACATTCATGATTTTATACACCTCTAAGATCATCCCTCAACCTCCTGCGCTCCGAGCAATAAAATCCTAGCCTGCCCAACCTCTCCTTATAACTCGCGCCCTCAAGTCCTGGCAGCATCTTCGTAAATCTTCTCTACATTCTTTCCATCTTAACAACAGAGACCCGAATTAGATCCTGACTACGGATGCTGTCTATTCGGAGTTTGCACGTTCTCCCAGTGACTGCATGGGTTTTTTCCAGGTGCTCCATTTACCTCCCACATTCCAAAGGCGTGCAGGTTTGTAGGTTAATTGACTTCTGTAAGTGGGCAGCACAGTGGCGCACTGGTAGAGTTGCTGCCTTACAGTGCCAGAGACCCAGGTTCAATCATGACTGCAGGTGCTGCCTCTCGGGAATTTGCACGTTCTCCCTGTGACTGCATGGGCTTCCTCCCACATTTCAAAGATATGCAGGTTTGTAGGTTAATTGGCTTCCATAAATTGACCCTAGTGTGTAGGACAGAACTAGTGTATGGACATTTGCTGGCTGGTCAGCATGAACTCGGTGAGGCCAAGTGCTTGCTTCCACCCTGTATCTCAAAAACAGAACAGTACAGCAGTAGAGTTGCTGCCTTACTGTGCCAGAGACCGGTGTTCGATCCCGACTACAGGTATTGTCTGTACGGAGTTTGCACATTGTCCCAGTAACTGTGTTGGCTTTATTTTTTTTTTAGTTACACTGCGGAAACAGGCCCTTCGGCCCACCGACTCCGTGCTGACCAGCGATCCCCACTCCACTACCCTACGTATACTAAGGACAATTTATAATTTTACCAAACTAATTAGCCTACAAACTTGTACGTCTTTGGGGTGTGGGAGAAATCCAGAGCACACAGAAAACCCAAGCAGTCACGGGAAGAACATACAAACTCCATAGTCAGGATCGGAGCCGGGTCACTGGTGCTGTAAGGCACCAACTCTAATGCTTCCCTTTTTCTCCAGGTCCTTCGGCTTCCTCACACATTCCAAAAGACACGCAGGTTTGTAGGTTAAATAGCTTCAGTAAATTGTCCCTAGTGTCCAGGATAGAACTTGTGAACAGGTGATTGCTTGTCGGTACGGACTTTGTGGGCCAAATGGCAATTTGTCCATGAGCAAACTATGCAAAAAGAATGTCATTGTACAGTGCACACATGACAATAAAGAACCATTGAACCATTGTATTTCTAAACTAATCTAAACAAAACATCCTATCTGTTGCAGGGTGACCGAAACTGAACACAAAACACCAAATGCAGTTTACCAACATTTTGTACAACATAACATGACATACCAACTTCTATACTCTGTACCCTGACTTATGAAAGCCAATGTATCCAAAGCCTTCTTGAACACCCTTTCTACCTATGACTTGACTTCCAAGGAACTATGTACTGTGCTCCTAGATCCTTCTGCAGTACCAAGGACCTACTGTGAAGATCATGCCGTGGTTTGATTTCTCAAAATACAACACGTTAACTGAAGGACTAAAATTCCCTTTCATTTCATGATGCCATCATCACAAGATTCTACCAGCGCAGTATCTAATCTCAATTCATCTCTTTTTGTTTTACAGACCTGGCGGAAATACGATTCAGACTGTAGCGGGTACATCGAAGCAAATGAACTGAAGGTGCTGACACAAATTTTTTTTATTTTACTTGCAACAACCATGAATTATACTCCCAGTAACAAATCCCTGCAGCCACAATGTGATTCTCTTGAAATGCTTCCTGTTTTGAAGGGCTAGATTCCTTGGTGAGATTGTCCCAGGCTGGGGTCCTTGGAGAGATTGCCCTTGTTGGTTAACTGGTAAGATTGTCGCAGACTGCATATCCAGATGAGATGGCCCCAGAATGGAAATAACAATGAGACTGTCCCTAACTAGTGAGATTCTTGACTGGATCTGTTGGTGAGATTGTCTGAGACTAGGTTCTATGAAGGTCATTTCCAGGGTGGAAATCTTATTGATATTATCCAAGACAGAAGTTTCTGAAGTGGTCCCAGACTGGACTCATTGGCTGAATATGTTCCACACTGGATTTTTTATTGACATTATCCGAAGCTCAACTGGATTTGAGTTGAGATTATCCCAGACTCCATTTCTTGGATATAATAATCTGGACAGGGTTTATTGATGAGGTTGTCAGGGACTAAACGTTTAGGTTTGGTACTCCCGGCTTGAGATTGTACCCAAGTGGATTTATCGGTGAGAGAGACCACCTCTGGATTCATTAGCGTGATTGATTGGGATTGGATTTTGCAGTGAGGTTTCCCAGACCAAATTTCTTATGTTTGTCCCAGACTCCACTTTATTGCAGTGGTTGTCCAGGCTGGATTTCTTGCTGAAAATTTCCTAGATTAGATGTCACGTGAGAATGTCTTATTGTGGATTCCTTGCTGAGATTGTCTCTGATTGGATTTGTCCACAAGATTGGACAAAACTAAATTAGAAGAGTAAGTTGGTGGACGTGTGCGAGAGAATAAGTGGCAGGGGAATAAGGTATGGGGCATTGGATTGATGGAATTGCTCTGCTGAGAACCAGCTGAGATACGGAGGAACAAATGTTCTCCTTTTGTGCTGTAAGAAGTACATCCAATGTCTATGTAAATTATTACCGACTGGACTTCTTGCTCAGAAAGTCTCTCTCTTGATTTATTCATGAGGTTGTCTTAATACTAGCTTTCTTTGTGTGATTATCCGGACTGGATTCTTTGTTGCAGTTGTCCCAGATTTGTGGGTAGCATTTTCCAGACTGAAGATCTTGTTGCGATTGTCCCAGAGCAGATTTTTTTTCACAACATCTGGATTTATTGGTGTGGTTGTATGAGACGGGAATTCCTGATGAGGTTTTCCATACTGGGTTTCTTGATGTGAATATTCCAGGCAGCCACTTAGCAAGATGTCGCAGACTGGAATTCTTGGTGAGATAGTTCAGAGCGAATATCTAGCAAACTTGTCCCAGTCTGGAATTCATGGTGATATAATCTCAGATTTCTTGGTAAGAGCGCCACTGGTTGTTCCAATTGTTCTGTTAAATGTCTCCCAGATTTCTTGCAGAGATTTGCCCTGATTGGATTTCTTTATGAAGTCATTTCACACTGGAAAACTCAGATGGGTTCCCCATTTGTAAATCTCACTGAGGAAGTCTCTGAAAGGTTGTAAGTGGTTGGAAATCTTGGTGATGTTATTCCAGTGGATTGTCTCCCTGAAAAACTAGCCTGCCGTGATGCCTTGGTGGTATGATTTTCTTTGACTGTATCTGTCACCTGTACCATGCTGCCCCCAATGCTATGTGTAGAATCGGGTGAGTTCGGCTATACAGTGTTATGACAAGATGCCTTATTTTGCATAGTGTGTACAGAGTGTACTTGTGCAGTTTAACCTACTCTCAAGGAAATCACACTAAATGGAACTCAAGATGATATGTCCCCTTTTTAAAATGTATGCTGACGTCAGCAAGAGTTGTAGCTAAAGAAGGCTGTGAATATAAACTTTGCAGGCTGGTCCTGCTTCAAAATTACCAACCTCCTGATGATGATTTGGGCTGCTGTTAGAGCACCTTCACTGTCCGTCGTCTATTGGAGAATTTTAAGGCATTGATCTATCATTGCAAACAGTGACATTATTTTGACGTATGTCCCCGTAAATAGGATTATGGCTGCAAAAGCTAGCTGGTGTTTATGTCCCATTTGCTGGACCATGAGTGTCGAATTCATATCGTTAGTATGATAGACAATGAGGAAATCAGGCTCAGTGACACTAATTCCAAAACAAAGAAAGATATTCCCAATACTCACCCCTCCCTGAGAAATCTATCACGAAGACCACGGGAAAGATTTTTTAAGATGTGTGGGAACCATTCTAGAAACAATTAATCTTGGTAGATGGCCATTGGTGCATCCGCTGTCCTAATCACTATTGGCTTTGAGACCCATTCATTTTTCCAAAGCTATTGCTATACTGATTTTTCCAGCTCTGAAATTCAGTTCAAACCTTTTAGTCTCCACAATTTTCTGTCCCCAAAAGGAACTAGGTTTACCTTTTCCTCTTTATACCCACAACCTATTCCAGTTCATGCCCATGTCCCTCATTAATCTCACCTTGTGGTCTACTTGCATTTTCAGTTTTCTCAGCTCTCCTTTGTTGAAGTCGGTAATTTCCCAATCTTCAGGAATCTTGACAATAGCAAAGTGAAACAGTAGAGCTGCTGCCTCACTCACAGTGCCAGAGACCCGGTCCCAGGTGCTGTCTGTGTAGAGTTTTAATTTCTTGTGACTGCGTGGGTTTTCTCCGGGTGCTCCAGTTTCCTCCTACAATCCAAAGAAATGCAGGTTTGTAGGTTAAATGGCTTCTGTAAATTGCCCCTAGTGCGTAGGACGCGAAAGTGAGATAACATAGAACTAGTGTACGGGTGTTCGATGATCATGATTTTATACACTTCGATAACATCACCCCTCAGCCTTCTGCGTTCTCTGGAATAAAATCCTAGCCTGGCAACCTCTCCTCTCCTGGACACTCAAATCCTGGCAAGATTTAACATCCTTGGTCCTTATTTTCAATCTAAATTAAAAGTTCTGTCTTATTATTACTTTTGCATAAAGGCCCCTTAACTACACTATTATTATCAGCTGTTCCCTCCTTGGTTCTGATCCAACCGCTGTACACCTGTACGAGAATCCATCCTGCCCACTATCACATGGCTGCCAACATTGGGTGAGAGTTTAGAGTGTGAAATCTGGCCCCACCCTCCGACAATGTCTACAACAAGCCACCACCTAGTTGACGTCAAGCTACAACAAGCTACGTCAACCGGCGACACAATTCCTCGCGAATTGGGAAGTCCACCTACGACAACCAAAGTCAACATATGTCCGTCCACCCGCGAAAACCTACGACCCTGTCAGCAACAACTGAAGACGTCACGGCACTAATTGCAGTACGTCGGGGCTGTGGTGAAATGCGTGAGTCTTGCACTCAATGCATGAGAGTTGGCAGCGCTCTTATCACAGCTATTTAAGTCTGGCCTGTTCGTGTGTGACATCCCCTGTGATTACCCGAGGAACATGTGCCTGATTCATGCTGGGCCATGCTTTCCCACTGCAGCTGGGCGACTAGATCTGCCACGATGTCTGCTGCCCTCTACTGTCCTATAGCTCCAACCAAACTAATTCAACCATGATCTTCTCAGGAAATACATTTTCTCTCTCTAGCCTGTTCTTTTTCACAAGGATAACTTCTCCTTTTCCATTTTGCATTTTTGTTTTATTAGAAAAATCTTGAACTATTTAATCCCCCAGCCGAGTCTGTGTAATGGCTAGTAGACCACTCGCATTTATAATAGAAAAAAATGCCTTTTATTGTCATTCAAACAAACAAAAGTTTGAATGAAATTTCGTTCAAATGTAATTAATAATTAATTTAATTAATAATCTAAAAAGATACAAAGTGCTGGAGTAACTCAGGGTGTCAGGCAGCATCTCTGGAGAACATGGCTCGGTGAGTTGGCACCTTACTTCATTGATTTGCTCGGTGTAGAGTGGAAAGCTGGGAGGGGGAGGACAAAGCCTGGCAGGTAATGGGTTGATACCAATGAGAGAGCATTTTGATAGGGAGATGGGGAACACAGGGTAGAGATCTAAAGACAGAAGTGAAGGTTTGGAAAGTTCGGATTGCAAAGCTAGAAGAAATGTAGACGCAAGAGGGAAGAAATAGGTGTGAGTCAAGGTGGGGCACATGGGAGGGGTGGATAGTAAGGGGGGATTATAGTGGAGAGGGGGAGGGTTTTGGAGTTACCTAAAATTGGAGAATTCAATGTACATACCATTGGGCTGTGAGCTACCCAAGTGGAATATTAGGTGCTGTTCCTCCAGTTTGCATGTGGTCTCATTCTGGCAATGGATGAGGTCCGTGTCAGTATGGGAATAAGAAGAGGAGTTAAAGTGGTTTGCAACTGGGAGATCCCATAGGTCATGGTGGACCAAGCGCAAGTGATCACCAAAATGGTCACTAAGTCTACGCTTGGTCTCGCTGTGCAGGACGCCACATCGGGAATACTGGAGGCAATCGATGAGGTTGGAGAAGGTGCACATAAACGTCTGTCTCACCTGGAATGACTGCTGGGATCCCTGGATGAAGGTGAGGGAGGATGTATAAGGACAGGTGTTACATCCTTCACAGTTGTAGGGGAAAGTACCTGGGGAGGGGGTGGTTTGGATGGGAAGGGATAAGTGAACCAAGGAGTAAGGTGAGGACCATGGAAATTCTATCCTTGTGCCATCTGATGGGAGAGGCAGCGAGAGCTCCCTTGTTAATAAATCTGTGTATGTTCAGGTCAAGTCTTTCGTTTTGACCTTTTATATTGATTTTCCCTGACTCTAATTGGAGTGTGTCGACACCCACTGTGTCCTAGAGTTAAACAGCACATGGCTGAACTCCAGCATGCCAACAGGATCATTGTCCATTTTGCCTTGTCTTTTCTGTTTAACTTTCTAAATGTAACACACTGCCCCCTCCTGTTTGGTTTGAAGCCTTTGCTTTAGCACTTGTTTGACTCACTGATCACCAGCCCCAGCCTGGTTCGAGTGAATCCTGTCCCAAGGGAACAGCTCCGCTTCTGCAGTGCCCCATGGATCGAAACCCATTTCTCCTGCACCGGTCTTTGATTGATGCAGAAAGCTCTCCAATCTGCTTGACCCTGAGCGAGTTTGCAGAGGGTTATTGGTTTTGTGCTTCGGCTTATTAATTTTCATTTTAGCTGCTCATACCCTTTTAGCAGACTCCCGTCCATGTCCTTTCTCTGTCCTTGGGATCCCATATGGACCACAACAGCTAAGTCACTCTGTTCCCAGTCCAGTAAGAGTCCTTAACCCTGACAATGTTGAGATATTACAGCCTTCATTACAGACTCATTGACTGCAACAATATCTACCATAATCTAACTACACTGTCTCCTACCACTCCTAGTTTCTGTGTCACCCCCTCTGCTGGAATTGTCCCCTGTACCAGGGAGCTGTGGTCAGTTGCTTCTCCTACCACCATTCTCTGCTCTTGCCCATATAGACAACAAAAAATGGGTATAAGACCATAAGATCATAATTCATAGGACCAGAATTAGCCCAATTCAGCCCATTCAGTCTGCTTTGCCATTTGATCATTGAGGATCTATTTTCCCCCCTCAGCCCCTTGATAAAGAAATTCTTCATCTCAATTATAAAAGTATATTATTTTATTCTGAGGATACTGGTTCTAGACCCTCCCATTGATGGGAACATCCTTTTCATGTCCACTTTATCTAGGCCTTTCATTATCCATTAGATTTCAATGAGATCCACTCCCAAACTCCAACGAGTATGGGCCCAGAGACTTCAAATGCTCATTATACGTTAACCCAATCATTCCGAGGAACATTCTCGTAAACCTCATCTAGACCATCTCCAATGCCAGCACATCCCTCTTCCTGTTTGGGACCCCAAACTGATCCCAATATTCCAAATGTAGCCTCACCAGTGCCTTATAAAGCTTCAGCATTACATCCTTGCTGTTATATTTTAGTCCCTGCAATATGCATGCTAGCATTGTATTTGCAATGTCTCCACCTGTATTCCTTCTACCAAAGTGCATGACCATGCTCTTTGTTTAAGAAGGAACTGCAGATGCTGGAAAATCGAAGGCAGACAAAAATGCTGGAGAAATTCAGCAGGTGAGGCAGCATCTATGGAGCGAAGGAAATAGGCAATGTTTTGGGTCGAGACCCTTCAGACTGATGTGGGGGGGGGGGGGAGAAGAAGAAAGGAAGAGGCAGAGACAGTGGACTGAGGAAGAGCTGGGAAGGCGAGGAGAAAGCAGGGACTATCTGAAATTGGAGAAGTCAATGTTCATACTGCTGGGTATGAACATAGGTGCTGCTCCTCCAATTTACGGTGGGCCTCACTCTGGCCATGGAGGAGGCCCAGGACAGAGAGGTCGGATTCGGAATGGGAAGGGGAGTTGAAGTGCTGAGCCACCGGGAGATCGGATTGGTTATTGCGAACCGAGCGGAGGTGTTGGGCGAAGCGATCGCCAAGCCTACACTTGGTCTCACCGATGTAGAGCAGCTGACACAAAGAGCAGTGGATGCAATAGATGAGGTTGGAGGAGGTGCAGGTGAACCTTTACCACGCCTGGAAAGGCTGCTTGGGTCTTTGAATGGAGTCAAGGGGGGAGGTAAAGTGACAAGTGTAGCATTTCCTGTGGTTGCAAGGGAAAGTGCCAGGAGAGGGGATGGTTTGGGTGGGAAGAGACGAATTGACCAGGGAGTTACGGAGGGAGTGGGCTCTGCAGAAAGCAGACACGGGAGGAGATGGGAAGAGTGGCCAGTGGTGGGATCCCGTTGGTTCTCTTTGCTCTGCTGTATTCTATTTGCCATTTCTTTGCCCACTCTCACATTTAGAGAGATGTCCAAGTCCTTCTGCAGACTTTCTGCTTCCTCAACACTACCTGCCCCTCCATCTATCTTCGTATTATCTGCAAACTTGACCACAAAGCCATCAATTCCATCTTCCGAACATTGGTTGTGTAAGGGCCGAGGTTCCTCCAAACGCTACTCCCTGAAAACTGATTCCTGTTTCAGGTTCAAATCCTTCATTAGACTCAGTCAGAGGAGAGGTAATCCAGAGGTACGAAAAGGTTCAGAGTCCGAAATGTCACCAGTTCCTTTTCTCCAGAGTTACTGCATGACTCACTGACCTACTCCAGCCTTCGGTGTAAACCAACATCTGCAGTTCCTAACTACACGCTATTACTTTTGTGGTTCTGCTCTTTAATTTAATCCCAAAGTTCTCAGCAGCATCTCTTTGTCCAATTTTATCTTTGTTGCTGGTTCCTATCTAGATCACAACAACTGAGTTTCTCCCCTCTCATTACGTTCCTCTCCAGTCCCAAGAGGAGTCCTCAACACTGGATGACATTACAACATTCAGGACTTTATTTGCAACAGTATCCACCAGACCTCACTTCACTGTTCCTTATAATTGCTAAATTTTTTGCCACTCTCTCAGATGGAATGATCCCCTGCACCATGTGGCTATGGTCAGACTGCATTTCCTCCCCGCAGTCTCTACTCTTGGCCACACACACTGCAAGTATTGGGTATCCGATTGTTGTATAAGGGCTGAGACTCCACTAAACACTACTTTCTGAATCCCTATTCCTGCCTCAATCAGGGTCACTCTCTCCACGTCTGTTGGTAGTCTCAGGCTACAATGGCAGGCTGTGGATCAATGACAGCGGGCATTACTAAAGCAAGCCCTGTGTTCAACAAATCCTGTCTCCAGACTTTAGTCCGATGAGGTAAGAAACTGTTGATAGAGAAAGTGAAGTGGGCAGCAGCAGGTTCTGCAGCTGCTTCTGGAGATGTGATCTAGGGGGAGTGCAGAAAAGGTTCACAGGGATGTATCGTGGTCTGGAGAGACTGGATAGGATGCAACTGTTTTCTCTGGAGTAAAGGAGGCTGAGAGGTGAACTTGTTTATATAATCATGTGAAGTGAAAATAAGTTGGACGGTCACAGTCTTTTTGAGTGAAGTGAGTGAGGGGAAAGATTTAAATGGGATCTGAAGGGTAGGTTTTCACAAGTGGAGGATATCTGGAGTGAGCTGCCACAGAAGATCCGATTGTGAAGGACAGTTGGGTAGTTGCATGGATAGAAAGGTTTAGAAGGATATTTGAGCCAAACGCAGGTAAATGGGTCCCTCAGTTATTCAACTTAGTTAGCAAAGACCAATTGGGCTGAAGGGCTTGTTTCCGTGCTGTATAGCTCCAACTCTGTCCAATCTTCAGTTTTCCTGTCCTGATATTGCTCAGGTAGCCTGAGGTCAGGAATCCGTCAACTCATTGAAGGATAAAGATTGCAGTCACTGCTCAGCTTTAACACGATTATATAGGTAGCGCAATAAAATACGGTTCCAAAGGGGCTTGGCAGAGCTGTGTGAAATCACATTGTGTGGTTTGATACTCCAGTGAGTGCTTCATAAACCGCTTGTTCAGAATAGAAGACATTAAATTGACCAAAGTGTTTAATTCCTGGCATGATTGAACTGCCAGCAACCTCTAGCCAATAGATCATTTCAGCACTTAATGCCAAGGAACGTCAAAGGGCAGTGGGGAAACACAGGAAGAAGAGAGACATAACCCACCCACAAGAGAACAGGGAGCTGGGTTCCTGCCTCTGGTAGGGCATGCAGCAGGGTGCGCAGAGGTCACCCAAGACAGAGCAGAATGATCAGTCCTCTTGCACAGGCAGAATTCCAGTCTCACACTCCACCTCAGACAACATTTTTCTTGAGGCGCTTGGCCAAGGATGGTGGTTCTGTTCCTCCTGCCCCAGGGCACTCTGTCTGGGTTGCTTCCCCCCCCGCCCAAGATGTGACTGTCTGGGAGGGAATCTAATCCTGCATTTGTGACTCCAGACCATCCTGGGCAGCAGCAAGATGTCCAAGACATGTATCATTGTTTGCGGCCGAACTCTCCAATGGGAAATATCATTGATGCTACCTCCTCCAGGGAATAAGACTTCTTCTCAAGTCGGTGACCATTGGTGGTGCATCCCTCATGCTGGCACGGAGAGTGGTTATAGGTGGTGGCAGAGAATGTATGTGTGTGTCTGTGGATGGCACAGTGTATGTGGGTGGCACAAAGTAAATGGGTGGTGCACAGTGCATGCAGGTACCAGAGAGAGAGAGGGTGGGTGGTGCAGTGTGTGTGGACGGTGTGTGTAACATTTCACCCTTCTGTAAGCTCTACGTACATTTGCCAAGAGTCTGGTTGTGTTGGGTGTAGACCAGCCACACTGGACCTTGAGTACTGGACTGACTGCGTCACAAACCACTGGAAACGCTGGCGACCATGCCTTTCAATGTCCTGGGCCACAACTTCCCAAGTGTGGGATTTATTGTTGCTGGGGGCACCTGCCCTTTGGCTTGCTCTGAAATCTTCCACCAGTAAGGCCGACTTAAGGTTTGTTAATTCTCTATAACATAATGGTTTATCATTACCTCTCTGCAGTCCTAAGTCACTCCACCCTTTGGAAACTGGACCTTCACCCAGAGTTGCCCACATAAAGGCTCTCTGTGGCGAGGAACTGAGCTCAGGATCCCTACCACCTAGTGCCCTTTCGGCACTGTTATTTATCAGTCAGTAAAAGATCCAATTATGGGAGAAGATGTTTCATGAAGTCTCACCGTGATAATTCTGGGACAAGTCTAGCCAGAGCTCCAGCCAGGGCAGCATGTCTGCTGCAGGGGTTTCCTCCTGCCAGCAGTCCAGGCTTGGCGCGCGATGACAGAGAAATGCAGACATGTGTCCGTGAGACGACAAGAATGGATCATTATTCCTGCCATTCTACAATGATTCATGTTTGTTCTCTGTGTCAGGAAGGCTGCCATACAAGTCAGGTCTTCCCGTCTCTTGCCAACAATCTCTGGTTGATGGATCAGGGCCACAGGTTCTCCCTGCTTCACATTTAGCCCGCCAGCATACACGGACAAAGGGCCATCATTGCTAGCAAACCTACAATTGCTTATTCTGTCCACACCAGGCCAGGAGAGAGATGGTGCCTCTTTGTAGGGAGGGAGCTCAGAACATGAATTGGTGGTTGGGAGACATCAAACTCAGTAACACAACCCTAAAGACAAATTCTGCACATACGAGGTTTAGTCTCGATGCCTGGCATGATTAGAGAGTTGTAATCATTCAACATGGAAACAGGCCTTTGGTCTAACTCTTCCATGCCCACCAAAGTGTCTACCTGAGCTAATCCCATTGCCTTCGTTTGGCCCATATCCCTCTAAATCTTTCCTATCTGTGAATCTGTCCAAATGTGTCTGTCCACATGTCTATTAATCTTCCTCTACCACCTCCTCTGGCAGCTCGTTTCATTTACCTACCACTTTCTTTTGAAAAAACTACCCCTCTGGTTCCCTTTAAATTTTCTCCCTCTCATCTTAAACCAATGCCCTCTAGTTTTAGACTCCCCTGCCCTGGGAAAAGAATGACCATCCATCCTATTTATGCATTTCATGATTTTTTAAACCTCTATAAGATCACTCCTCAGCCTCCTACACTCTAGTGAAAACAGTCTCTTGTGTCCAGCCTTTCACTGTAACTTAAGCTCTCCAACTCTGTCAACATCCTTGTAAACCTTTTCTGCATCCTCTCTAGCTCAATTACATCCTTCCTCTGGTGTGCAATCAAACATCTTGTACAACTATAACATGACTTCTCGACTGCTGTACTCAATGCCACAGCTGATGAAGGCAAGTGTGCCATACGCTTTCTCCAGCACCTTGTCATAGTGACCAGGCAGACATAGTTCAGCTGGGACAGCCAGTTTACAGCCTCTCAGATTTTATTTGGTAGAAATCTATGATGTCACTCAACTGGCTCCCCACAAAAGTCAGTCGTCTCCTGTCTTGGAGGTGCTTAGCTGGTATTCTCGGTTACTAAGGCTAAAGTAACATTGACAACCTGCTGAGATTTTCCCTTGAGGTATTTTGGCAAAGAGAGTGGCCGAATGAGCTGATGTACACACTGGCCACCAGCTCGTTGAATGGATGTGCAGGGTTGAAAGAAACCAGATACTTCTTATGCTGCAAGTAGTGTTTGTAATGTGAGATAACTGAACCTGGACCATGTCTCCCTTCAGAGCTTCCTGGCGGACCTCTTGAAGAAAGCAAACAGGCACTACGACGACAAGAAGCTGCAGGAATACACACAAACGATAGTGAGTGGTAGCCGTGCATGGGATAGATCCACAAACACACTTATCTCTCCCGGCTGCTGTCCCTGGGTGGTGAGTGCTGCCCCGAACTGGAGCAATGGCGGTGATGCCCCCTAGCACAACACTCATAGACCTGCTCCTGCATGGCATGCCCGCCTGGTGCCAGTCACCTACATCCTGACCCTCCCTTCCCTGGCTATCCCTCTCAAAACCCTGATCTCTGGCTACCGACTCTCCCAACTGATTGTTAATCCTCCCTCATCCCAACCCGCGGCCTACACTTCTTGTTAAACAAACGCCATTCATTCTCCAAGCACCGCTGGCACAAAGGAAAAAAATGTGGATGCTGGAATCGGTCACCATGCCATCTTTATTTTCTATTACAGCTGAAAATGTTTGATGCAAATGGCGATGGGAAACTGGGTCTTTCAGAGATGGCACGGTAAGTTAATTCTCTCGAGATGGATTCCAGGAGATGAAAAGACTGGCAGGGTCTGATTGGAATTGGGATGGGAATCGAGGAAGGGTGAGAGGAAGCATTTAGACCTGATGGAGGTAAGATTTGATAACTGCTTGCTCTTTTCCTGTTGGTCAGTTTTATGACTTGACATAACACCCATCAAATATGGAGAAAGAAATAGCTGTGGAGGATATAGATGGTGCAAAGGCGGGTTGTCAGAAGGAAAGTGTTCAAACAAGTGGACATGTGGCAAATTAAGTTCAACTTAGGGAAAGGAAAGGTGTTACATGCTTGTCAAAAGCTGAACATTAGTGCAGGGTGAATGGGTTGAATTCTCAGGAAATCACCAGCAGACCTTGTGTGTCGGTTCCCCAAGAAGCTGGGCAGTGGATGGAGGTTGGCTCACAGGCTTCATGGGAGAGTGTCCCTACAGGTGCTTCTGGAAAGCATTCTGGCCACTCAAGCCCCCTCTGTCTCCTGGCACCACGGCTGTTTTTTGTGCCATAGACTGAGAGCCAGGATAATCTCAGCACAGCTCTCAAGTCCACGGCAGAAGGTACCTCAGCACACTCCAAACATGCAGTACAGGTGGGCGTTTTGTGTGATGTATCAGTGTTCTATCTCTTTAAGACTAATTCTTTCTTTTTACTTCCTTTAGTTTATTGCCTGTTCATGAAAATTTTTTGCTAAAGTTTCAGGTGAGTGTGCTGAGTTCGATTTCTCCTGTTTTTTACTCCTTTTCCTGAAGTGTTGCCAAGCTGAGTACGCAGTCCCACATACACAAGTTCGCCTGCGTGCTCAGCCTTCGTCTGTGCGCCTGAACCATGACTGCCAAGGTACCTCTGCAGGGCAGCAAAGTCAGTGTGGCATTGAACGTTTCCAATGTCCACACACATCCATTCTCCAGCACTGGCCAGTGTTTGGGAGCAACTGCCCCTGCATAGTCCAGGGTGTCAAATCTGTTCCTGGCACTCAGCTGAGGTCTCCTAACTAAACACGACAGAGATTTAATTTGGGGTCTGACGTTACAATTTACATAAATTCATTTATTTACCCATGGACCCTCAGAGAGTATGGAATGGAATGTACCCACCTGTTCCTTGTAACAGGCAGAAGAAATGACATTAAGTGTAACTTGCCATTGTCCAATAACATTTGCAATAATCATCCCATTGTATTGCTGAAACCTTCTGATGAAACACTCTGGCCAGACTCTGAAGGACAGGCATCCACATTCATACTCCCTTGCTGCATTTCCACTGCTATCCTCGCTTCAGTCCAGATCATTGATTCATACAAAGCAACAGCCCTATGGGTGAAAGGCCTTTCTAACTTGCACTGTAATACCTGATCAGTTCTTGCCCTCATGGAACTCTCCATGGTTTTTGACACATCAGTCTTCCACCGTCAGCTCTTCACAACATTGTCCAGTAATTGTTTCATTCCTCTGTCTAAATACAGCTGGGACCATTCCTGCAGTAGGTCCATCTTCTGGGTCAGTCAGCAGTCTGCCGCCTCTCATCTACACGTAGCATCACAGCAACACTGCGGAAGCAAGGGTCAGATTTCAGAAGCCCAGTATGGAGCTCCCTTGATTCCATCACCATGTTGGATTGTCAAGCCTCCTGTTCAAAATCAGATAATGGATCATTTAGAAATTTCTCCATTGAAATGCCAGTGAGAATGCCCAGTGATCCAATCTTTGAGCCTACAGCCTGCTGTCTATCGTGGCTTCTCACTTTATTTAAGGCCATCAGTGTGCAGTCTTAGTCCCTGTTTAATCCTGGGCTCTGAGATCATCTCCCGTTTTTACTCCTATAACGTGGCCCACCCTGTCTTCACTGTCCTCTACCGTACCCTCAGCATCTCTGTGCTCAGATTTCCCTTTTCCTCATTCCCCAACTTTCACTCCATGCAGGCTCCATCTCCTGAAAGAATCAGCCATCCAATTCTTGTCTCATCTCATTGCAGCTTCCAATATCTTGTTTTTTTTATTTCCAAATTTCGATGTTGCTGTCCTGACACATTTCCACAATAATTGTATCTTAAACACGGCAAATCCTGATGTTATGAGCACCTACACTCGCCAGCCCCTCCAAAGCTCTCCATCTTCAATTCTCATTGCTCCATATATCTCTTCACTTCCTCTCAAGCCTTGCCATTCAACTAGCTCTCTGCCATCATTGCAACCACACCTTTTGTCATCCTTCTTGGCTCCCTGACAGCTGCTGACTGCCCTCAGGTCTGCTTTGTGATGTTTTGCTGTGTTAAAAACAAGTCAATGTTGTGGTTGTCCTTCAGAAGAAGAAAGTCATTTAGTCCTGTATGTTGTCTCGTGTCTTTTCAATGTGTCTGCTGCATTCAATTTATTTATTTTGGAAAGAATTTTGTTAGTTTTACATTTCATCCAGAAGAGGATGTCTGTGCTGGAAAATGAAACCATTCCCACTTTGCAGCAGGTGACAGGTATGGGTTTCAGTTTGTTTCACAGGTGTCCCTAAGTCCTACACTCCTAAGTGCATCACAGTTGTACAGCTAGTTGTGTTGTTTTGATGATGAACTTGGGCACTGATTGTGCAGAGTTTGTATGTTCTCTTTTTGATGGCATAGATTTATACGTTTAAAATAATTTAAGTAATGAAAAACACTTTTTTTTTTTAAAAGGTAAACAATTAAAATAAATGGACCAGAAATGCCAGAAATCAATTTAAACGACTGTGACTGAAGTAAAGGAACAAAACAAACCTCTTAGGTAGACAGAAATGCTGGAGGAACTCAGCGGGTGAGGCAGCATCTATGGAGAGAAAGAATAGGCAATGTTTTGGGTTGAGACCCTTCTTCAGACTCTTGACCCGAAAATGTCGCTTATTCCTTCTCTCCATAGATGCTGCCTCACCTGCTGAGTTCCTCCAGCATTTTTGTCTACCTTTGATTTTTCCAGCATCTGCAGTTCTTTCTAAAACAAACCTCTTGCTACTTCCATCATGATTTACTATCCACAAAAACACAAGAAGATGGAAGCAGGATAGGCCACTGGGGCTCTCAAGCCTGCACAGCCATACATTTTACTCCTCTGCTTCCTTCTTTGTCTCCACTTCACCTTGATGCCCCCTCTCAAGACAATAACCTAAATACTGAGGCCCTAGTTACACTCCCACTGCTACGCTTGGTATTCACATGCCTGACACTTTACTCCTGAAACAGAACCTCTATTCCCAGCTTATCATGGGAAAGATTATTGGGAGGCTGGGGGAAATATTCAAGGATGTGCCCATTGCTTCCTTGAGGAAATGCAATAGCCTGGGAATCAATCAGACCCACGGAGGGATTGAAACATTGGGAGGGGGTGGATATAAGGCCACAGATTGGATTCATGCCTGAAGTAGGTGCTGAAAATCTGAAGTTAAGAAAGTGGAACCGATGATGCAAGGTTAATTGAGCAAATCTAGGAATATGAAGGACATATTTATCTTGATGTCTGCATAGATACCAGCATAGGTTTACTTGAAGAGCGCCCAAGGCGTAAATTATGGAGAAAGATTACACAGTGTGATTGTATTCCTGGAATTTGTCAAGTTGATTTCATTATAGTTGATTTAAGAGGATCTGTTCTTATGGATACTGAGAAATGTTTTTTATTGGATGTAGAGCCTCAGACCAGCGGCAAAGTCTGAAAGCCGGGTCTTCCTGGAATGGAGCTCAGCAACACTTCCATATGCAGAGAACAGAGAAGGTTCAAACACTGTCCATAAAGCACAGTTAATGCTGTATCAAATGTTGATTGCACATCTGAGACCAGTAGATTTTTGCTAATAAGACTGAATATGGCAAAAAGTGCTTTGCAGTTAGTCTGCGAATTAACTACAATCGCCTTCAATAGTATTAGGGATTTGAGAGTCTGAATAGTCTCCTCTTGTTCCTCTGTCATGGCTTTTTGTGTGGTGAGGGGTTATTCGGACACTGATGCTAAATAAGTATGAATGGGTCAGAAATGTGGGCCTCTCGTCTACCAGACCTAGAGTTCCTAAGATGGGAGATCTGTATCTCCTCTGAATATTGGCTTCAAAAGAACTTGCTGTGCCCGAGTCGTCTGAAAAACTGCACAGAATGGCTGGCAGAGTGGGGCAGAAGTGGGCAACAGTCTAAGCTGGGACAGATCCAGGGGACCCTTGCTCAGCCTCTGCCCTCTGTAACAGACCCAGGAGCTTTGTACAGCTTTGAACAGACCCAGGAGCGGGTAGTTTGTACATCAGATGTTTCATTTCCCAGCACTGACTTCCTGCACATTTCTGAGCACCGAAAAACACCCACAGTAACATTGAAAATAAATAATTAACTTGTTTCCATCATGAAGAACAGAGCTCTTTACAGGTAAAACTTAATTACATATGTGAAAGATTGATGAAGTTCTATTTTACTCTCAGGATGACAGAGGATCAAAGGTAAGTTTCAGTGCTAAGGTGATTTTAATTTCACTTACAACATTCCATATTAACAACAGATATTTCCTCTGTGTCACGGTGTTTGGGCTTGAGCTTTTTTTTTAAATCTGTTTAACTTTATTCATGCATTCATGCATCCAAGAAAAGTTGTTGATAATTTGCCGACTTACAATCCCCCCAGCCTCTGCCCATATCCCTTCATTCCCCAGCCCTCTGCCTAATTCCTGTCATTCTTCTGGCCATTCTCTACAGTTATTTATGTTTAAATCTCCGCTGGCCTCCCTGGTCATTCTCCGCTTCTGTTGTCTTAAGCCCTTGCTCTGGACGCCTCTCCATTTCCTTCCCACTTTCTTAACCCTAGATCTTCTGATGCTTCCTCACTCTTTAATCCAGACCCTATTCACATCTGTGGACTTTAATCCATCCCCTCCCAATATTTTCAATCCTCTGTTCATTTTCCCTTGATTTAGAACCCAACTTATGTTGAACTTTTAACCATCGTGATATATCTCACTAATAAAATCTTAGACAGGAAATTTCAAAACTAAATAACATGGCAAATAGATAATAGCTTGTAATTTGTAGTACAGCCTTATGGGAGCTGGCAAAGTAAAGAGGATTAGAGGCAGAATTCCAGAGCTAATTCCAAGGTGGCTGAAGCCATAGGCATCAGTAGCAGAGCAGTCAACACTGGGGACAGATTTAGAGCTTCACAGAAATAAGAAGGTTGTAGAGCTGGAAGAAGTTTCAGGGATGTGGAGTAACAGCGGGCACGGGAAAACCAGAAATCGGAATAGGTCGGCAAAAACAGACCTCAGAGTAGTCTAAGGAATAGGGAAGCAGGGCCTTGGAGGGGCAGTCATTGAAGAACAGGGAAGATGGAAGAACGTTGAAACTGTCAGTATAGCGATGACTAAAAGTCTTCTGTTTCTGGAACTAGCTGCAGTGAATACATGGTCCATCTCCATATTTCATCATTATGATGGATGCAGCTAACAGGATATGGGCAATGTGAGGGCGGTGCAGCAGGCTCCAGGACCCAGCAAGTGGGTGTGTGTTTGCACAACAAGCAGGAAGATGTCAGGTGTTCCTGGAAATGCTGGATTTGGAGGAAACAGTTGAATAGATCGAAATTGGGGATTGGTCAAAACTTCTATGACCAAAGGATGGAGAGGTTGGATCTGAGAGTAAAAGCAATGTGGCCAGATCAATATCAAAAGGTTTGTTTGGGGACTGGGTAATGGGTCAGATAAATGATTGGGGGAGAAATTGAGTTGAGGGGTTGGTGCTGATCAAGGACCCCAAGACATTGCCAACAGCCTTTTACCCAGAATAGGGGAATCAAGGACCAGAGGACATACGTTCAAGGTGAAGGGGAAAAGATTTAATTGGAATCCGAGGGGTAACTTTCTCACACGGAGGGTGGTGGGTATATGGAACAAGCTGCCAGAGGAGTTGGTTGAGGCTGGGAACTATCCCATTGTTTAAGAAACAGTTGGACAGGTACATGGATAGGACAGGTGTGTAGGTTTATGGACCAAGCGCAGGCAAGTGGAACTAGGGCAGCTGGGGCATTTTTTGGCCGGTGTGGGCAAGTTGGGCCGAAGGATCTGTTTCCACACTGTATTACTCCAACAGGAGGCTCAGGTGGAAAGAAGAACATACCTTGGAAAAGATAAAATCCTGGGTCATCGTGCACCTCATGACCAACGTGAATTTGGATTCCTCCCTTCCAAGTACACTGCAGCAGGTTTTGCCCTCCAGTTAAGGCCTGCTTCAGTTATGAGGGAAGACAATTATGTTCTCCAAGGATTCCAGGTTGCCTAAAAGACCAGGAATAGAACTGTGTTATTAGCCCATGAAGAACTATATCAGTGTAATGATACTGAGTGACCATAGGAGGTTACTGGGCAGTCAGACAGAATACAGCAAGATGATGGCATTGGCTGTGGGCAGCAGATATTTCTTGGTTTCCTTCTTAGGCTCCACCCCCTCATTTGATCCAGGTATTCTCCTCAGAAAACACCTGCTCAGCTGCCGGCCTGTTTCCCCTCATGTCCAAGGTGAATAGCTAATTTCATGTGCTTGGAAAAGTTCCCATCCGTCACTATCCCAATTACTTAACCCCATGTACAGACCAAACATAAAAAACAAATTTGTAACCAACCCTTTCTCTATTGGGTCATGAAGTTGTGATCCTTCCTTCCCTCCGACTCTACTCAGCGGCTAAGGTATGTTCTGCTAAGACATGTTCCAGGTAGCATTGATAGCACCAGCATCATTGATCTAACTGTCCCAGTTGCCCATAGGTACCAGGTTGTCCCGCCAGCCAGTCAGGTGTGTCCATCCCAGTCCAGAGTGATGGTTCCAGACCCTGTTGATCTCTTCAGTTCACCAGCTGCCGATGAAACTTTGCCAAAAATGAAATTTTGAAGCTCTTCAGTTGAAGAACACTCTTCAATTATTCCTATGTCCTTCCCTTTCCTCACATGGTTTCCTGTCTCCCCATGATGTAGGTAGAATGAATATCACAACCTTTCTAACTTTACTACCAATTAACCCATAATTCCATTACCTAAGTTTAGCCTATTAACAACACGCTAATCACACCCCCATACAGTAGCGTACATGCATTTACCACACTTTATATAATTGTTGTGCATAGTGTGTTTATCTTTCATTTCATGTATGTGATCAGGTTTTTGATTATGTTCTATCCTGTGGGACATTAAAGCATTGCCCAAAGAGATGATGTTTCCAGGCATGTTTGTAACCACAAAACCAACCAGAGCTTGATCATCTAACAGGGCAGGGCAATAGAGTAGATTCTCAGAGCACGTACTGAGGTAATTCAGATTGTGAGCCTCAGTTTAACCAAATAGCCTTCAGTAATTGTGCTTGTGTGCATGTGATTGTTTGTTTGAGTGCATGTTTATTTGTGTGTGAGTCTGCATCACTTTATGTCTTTGGTTCTTGACCTTGCCCATTCCTTTGCCTTCCTCCTGCTCTCTCTAGGGTGTCGCAGCCTCCTGCGCGTCACCTGCATCTGCTCTTTTGTCGCCATCTCTCTCTGTCCTTCCGTGTCTCACTGTGGTGTTCTGTTCATCCTCTTCTTTCTCACCCTCTAATTTATTCTCTACAAGTGTCTTGTTTTATCTCTCCTCTTCTCCTGTTTCTACCCTTTTTTCTGCCTGTCCCCCTGCCCATACCTCAACCCTTTTCACTGTCTTTTGTCCTCTCTCTCTCCCTCTCTCTTCTCTTCAGACAAGGATCCAAGGTTCAGTATAGTACAGCACTGTCTATATTCTCATCAAAAGGATAGCTCAAATCTCACATCAAATTCCTTAATTTCAATACACAAATTCCCTAATCTCGCATCAATTTCCCTAATCTCTAACCTCAATACTCTCCGGTCAAGCATTAGAGTGCAAGAACGGCATGGATCAACAATGTGAACCCCCCCCCCCTCTACACTATCCCAGCAAAAACTCCCAGGGCAGGGTTATTACTGTGTAAAGCTGCCTCATCTGACTTTTACTAATTTTGTGGCTAATTTACATGGTTGTCTGATCGATGGAGGGTCCTTTATATTTAAATATTTTTAAATCAACCATCAACTGAGGCTAAATGCTTGGTTCTCTGTCACATTTAGAATTCCCAGGATTTAGAACCAAGTAAAACTCCATCCAACAATGCCAGGGTTGGTTCAGCATGAGCAAAATTCCTTTCTTCCAGCACACACTCAAATGAGCAAGAATAGCACAGATTCAGTACCAAGTTAAACCTTCCTCTGCATAAACACTTGCAAGGTGGGAAGAGTGCAGATTAAATGCAGAGTATGGCTTCTTCGACACTACCTTGTCACGCACTCCCAAACCAGGCAAACCATAAGCAGAACACCAAGTAAATCTTCTATTCCAATCTCACACCAAACATTCCCAAGGCACGTCCAGTAAGAATTAGAAATAATACACTGGTATATCTACTACTGCTTGGGAATGGGTAAGTTAATGGAGTCCACACTAAGAAGGGTTCACTGTATATTTGCTGCTGGCCATGGATCTTGTCACCATAGTCAGCCGGGCTGGAGAGAGGTGTACAGTCAAACTAACCCAGGTCCCATCACAAGGGGGACGATGTACGAAACCGTAGGATCCAGGTGGCCCATCAGCTGAAGGTGTAGGCCCCAGCAACGGTCACATCTCAGTGTTAAGCAGCCGACCACCCCACTCACCACCAGCCTCTCCGCACCAAACCTTGATGGGAGAGCGGCAGGTTCCCAGCCAAACAGATCCCACCCGAAGTGGGTGTCACTTTTAAAGTAAATCGTTTGTTCCAGTCGCATCAATACTCCACAGACAGGTGCAGTAAGAGTTAGAAACCTGGGAGTATTCAGGCTGGATGACCAAGATCGTTCTACCCGGTCAGTGCTATGTGTGGAGTAATGCTGACTCTTCACTGGTTAAATGCAATGAAGGTAGGAATGCTGCATTTTTCCTGGGAGCTTTTATTTTCATTCAAGGGGTTTGGGCTTTACCGACTGAGCCAGCATTTCATTGTCCTTGAGAAGGTGGTGCTAAGTTCAATCCAGCCGTTACAGTTCTTGAGGTCTGGGGCTACCCACAACGTTGTTAGAAAGGGAGTTCCAGGATATTTTGACCCTGCAAGTCAGGTAGCTTTGTGGCCTGGAGGGGATGTTCCAGGTGGTAATATTCCCCATGTTTTTGCTACCCATATCTTTCTAGCTGGTCAGGTGGTGAGTTTGGAAAGTGTTGACTAAGGAGAAGTGGTGAGTAGCTGCAGTGCATGGTGTAGATGGTGCAAACCGCTGCTACTATACGTTGGTGGCAGTGAGTGAGTGGTTGTGGATGGGGTGCGTATCAAGCTTATCTATATCCTGTGTGGTATCGAGTTTATTGAAACTGCACTCATTAGGGCAGGTGGAGAGTGTTCCATCGCACTCCTGACCTGATCCTTGTAGATGGTGGACAGGCTTTGGGGAGTGAGGAGACAAGTTACTTGCTGCAGGATTTCTAACCTCTGACCTGCTCTTGTAGCTACATTGTTTGCAATTCAGGATGGTGTGTGACTTGGCGGGAAACTTCCAGGTGTCCACATACCTTTGCTGCCCTTGTCCGTTCAGCTGATAAAGGTGGTGTGTTTGGAAGGTGATGTCGAAGAAGGCTTAGTGTATGCCCCTGTCCCACTTAGGAAACCTGAACGGAAACCTCTGGAGACTTTGCACCCCACCCAAGGTTTCTGTGTGGTTCCCGGAGGTTTTTGTCAGTCTCCCTACCTGCTTCCACTACCTGCAACCTACCTTGGGTGGGGCGCAAAGTCTCCAGAGGTTTCCGTTCAGGTTTCCTAAGTGGGACAGGGGCATTACTGGTGCATCCTGTAGATGATACACACTGCTACTATTTTCCATCAATGTGAGTGAATGGCAATGGATGGCCTGCTGTGTCCTGTAAGGTGTCAAGCTTCTTGAGTGTTGAAGCAGCCCATGCCTGGTCAAAGTGGATAGGGGTTGGGAACCACTGCGGCTGTGAGAAGAACAGAGTAAATGGAGGGGGTGTGCACCTCCTTATAAATTACCAACTTGCCTCACAAAGCTTCATCTGCCCCGGTGGCAAACCTGTGGGTGCCACAACAGCCACCCTAAAACGTAGGGCATGGCAGTTGATGCAAATTGTGTTTGATCTTGAGAGAATACCGAATATAAAACCTCTTCAACCACTCCCAGAACACCAGGTGCTCACTGCAGCTAGAAGTACTGAAGCAGGCCATCCAGAAAGTTCATAAATGATAGGACCAGAATTAGGCCATTCGGTACATGGAGTCTACTCTACCATTCAATCAAGGCTGATCTAACCTCCCCTCCAAACCCCATTCTCCTGCCTTCTCCCCATAACCTCTGATACCCATACCAATCAAGAATATATTTCTCTCTGCCTTAAAAATATCCATTGACTTGACCTCCACAGCCTTTTGAGTTGCAATCTTGCAGCCCCAGAATCACATCCACCTCCCACCTTTCTCTCTAGCAACATCCGAAGCTGAGAAAGGGCAAATTAATCCCTCGTTCCTAGCAGAAGGAGAGGTGATGGGACTGTGGCTAAAAATCGGTGGAGCAACCCACATTCATGGGTCTGCATGGTGAGAGTGGGCTGTCAACAGAACGGGCCAAAGTTGTGAAAATGAGAGGTTGGATTTTTACTTAGACTCTTTAGGAGATGTGTGTGGGGTTAAGTAGAGGTTGTTATGGTAGAGGTTGTTATCCTCGTCGCTCACAGCAGGAACAAAGTGTCAGAGGAGGAAAATCTTAGTGATGAGGGCATTGTGGTCAATGCCCTCATCACATTCCCCAAATGCCCTCTGCTTCTTCAGAGTCTCTCCCCTCTTCCAGTGGTTAATTTACAACTCCAGTCTCATCTTCCTCCCACTTCCTGCTGCCTTCCTTCAGTGACAGGAAGAGTCCCCACCTGCAGCCTGAGATTGGGTCCTGAAAAAGGGGGTCCATTCTCCCAGCCCTAGAGCCTCATCTGTTACACTCAACTGTGTGTTCAGGGAGAGCAATGGGAGGCGACGGAAAAATGACTCCGGGGCTCAAACACAGAAGCCATAAATCAACTTGAAACAGATAAGAAAATGTGGAGATTCTAGTCTGGAGAATTGATCTAAAATAAACAGTGTTCAATGTTTCTAATGCATGTTTCTTGCATTTACAGGGCATGAAACTGAATGCAGAGGAGTTCAATGCAATATTCACATTTTATGACAGGGTAATTATCACCTCTGCGATGTAGTTATATCCATTGAAGTTGTTCATAGACCCACGTTTTTACTTTAATGGGTGAATTTGACACTCCTCTCATCCCCCCCCCCCCCCCCCCCCCCCCACACACACACACACACACACACACACACACACACACACACACACACACACACACACACACACACACACACACACACACACACACACACACACACACACACACACACACACACACACACACACACACACACACACACACACACACACACACACACACACACACACACACACAATCCTCTCCCCCTCCTCACTTCTGAAGATGGATGAGTCAGTCTCAGGTGCATTGTTCCAGAGATTCAGGACACCCATACCTGAACCACCTGATGTTTGGGTCAAGATAGTGAGATAGAAGAGCTGAGGATGGGCCTATTCTGCCTTGAATTTACAAGAATGGAAAATGATTCTGGGAGATTTGGGAATAGTTTGACAGTGTACATACACCCTGTGAGGATGGTTCCTAAATTTAGAGAGATTTGACCATAGTCTCGGGGAAAGTGGGTGTCTGTCAGATCTGCAGAGAAATACCTTTCCATTGCTCACTGTGTGGGTTTGATTGGTGTTGAATCAGGGCCTGACACTGAGGTCTCAGCATCAGCACCTGGGTTCTGACACTCTATACTGCCCTGCCACTTGCAGGAGGAGCTGGGGTGGTGCAGGTGCATGTTGAATGCGCAAAGCAACCTGACCCTGAGGATTAAGATGCTTGTCAAGGTTTCCACAAAGAAAAAAAAATCAGATGAAAGCCCAGAGCAGTGATACAAAGAACATTGTCCCTTGCTCAGCAGAGCAGGCGGCCCTCTGACTTTTGCTGTTGACTGGCATTTCTCACCATATAATTCTTTGGTTTCTGTCTTGTCTTCTCAGGATGGAAACGGTTACATCGACAGTCATGAGCTAGATGCATTACTGAGAGATTTGTATGAGAGAAATAAAAAGGTGGGTCTTTGGTGAATGAAGCAGTAATATCCAAGAGTATGGGTGCTTATTTTACCCTAATCGGTGCTAGGAATTCAAGCGACTTTCTCATCTGCCTCACCCAACATTCTCATGGTATCCATAGCATGGGTTAGTTGCAGAGTAAAGGCCTCTACTCCATGCCAACAACATTCCCCACGAAGGAATACCACGGATAAGATGCAAGGCATGCTCTCTGCTCTCTCATCAAGCACATCCAGAGGAGAGACAGAGCAATTTAGCTCCCTGTAAAGTGTCACACATGCCCAACACAGGAACTGAACAATTTTGATGCAGATTAAAGATCCCTCAGCATTCACCCATTAACCACTCGTAGGACAGTTATTGTGCAGGTTAGAAGCAAGAATCATACTGCCCTATCTCCAAACACACTTGCAGTCCGGAAACAGAAACGGTCAGAATAAAATTCATTCTACGGTGCCCCATCAAACACTCCCAGGAAGGCTGCAGCTGTAGTCAGGTTTAAAAACTGTCTACACTGCACAGACACTCTATATAGTTTACCATACCACCCCAAGCACAAGTGTCAGAACAGGCAACAACAGTCTGCTGGTGCAACTCAGAAGATTTAGCAGCATTTATGAAAGTTAGCCCATATAAAGAGGAGAGAAGGAGGTCTACAACGGGCAGCAGTAGGTGACTGAGAAGGCGTGAAGAATGATGGGCAGATGGAGTCAGGTGCGGGACGGGGAGGTGTGGGTGAAGTCTGACAAGGTTAATAAAGGGAAGCTGGAGCCAAGAGGAGAGGGTAGTGGATACAATTATTACATGTGACATGATCAGTATTGTTATCTGATGCATTGTTTATTAACTCCCCCTCCTAGGAGATGGATATTAAGAAAGTAACTGCATACAAGAAAAATATCTTGTCCCTGTCGCATGGGGGCAAACTATATCGGCGGGAGCTGGAGATGATCCTGTGCACGGAGCCATTGTAGGGAGAGATCCATCAACAAATTATGTAATCCACGCCCCCACCCACCCCCACAGAACATCACCCAGCGCATGTGCAGTGCGTTCTGGAAACCACAAATGTGCTTGCATTGCAGATTACAAAATGTCACAAGGGACAATTCACACACAGCAGTCGTCATTATTTTCTATGTATCTCCTTTTCTGCATTTTAAAGCAACAATCTATATAGCGATATACATATACACTGTAATATATTAAAAAAAAGCACATTGTGTTTTGGTAAATCCTCTTGGTTGCCAAAGGTATGCCCGAGATCTAAAGCAGAAAGTCAGTTATCCATGAGGCAATTTTTTTTTTTGGTGATTTTGGTACATTGTACTGTTGTTTTCATCACTTTGTCCTGACTCTGAAATTGGATGGTCTGTAGAATAAATGGTAAACTAGATTATGAGCTCACCTGGGACCCATCAAAGTGAAAGCCCAGAGGGTGTTAGTAACTTCCCATATTTTATCCGCATTCCCATATTTTGTCCCCATTCATATTTTTTGTGGATCTGCCCTTCACCACTATATCTGCCTTTCCCACTGTCACCATCCCCTCTCCAACCCCCCCCCCCCCCCCCCCCCACCCCACTTTCCAAGCTCAATGGTTGAAATATAACTCAATTGTTTAGGTTGTTCAGTTAAGGGAAATTAAAACGTTAAATTCAAAAATTGGGACTGAAGGAGAATGTTGCACAGAACCTCTTCATCCAAAGAGTATTTGAGATAAGAAGTGCAAACCCAATTTATGGGGAAGGATATTGAAGAAGTCATCAATCTCCGTGCAGAGCTACCCTGTTTCGGATACCAAAATCAAAATACAATTGATGCTGACAATCTGGTATAAATAAGGAAATTGAGGAGGTCAGGCGCATCTGGAGAAAAGGCCAAGGTCAACACTAGTGGTCAATGACCTTTCATTGAAACTTACAAAATGGTCTATGGCCTGAACTGTCAGCAATTTCTTTACCCGCAGATGCTGCCTGGCATGCCAAGTATTGCCAGCCTTCTCTGGTCTGAGAAGGTGGGCAGGTGAGATTAGGTGGTTAGAAAGAGCCCCTTCCGCCCAACTGAACGAGCTCAGTTTACAGATATGGGTGGTAGGGAACAAATGTGATCAAGCCACCGGTCTGTTTATCATCTGCCAAATATCACTGCAAATTGTAATTAGTGTATGACCTATGATATTTAAACATGAGACTGGGCAGACTTGCTTGATATGAACCCAGTTGATGGGGGGGGGAGGTCAATGGTGTAAATACAATGTTAAAGTCTGTCAGTCATGCAAATGTAAATAATAGTAATCAGTGATGTAAATAGAGTATTATAGTCTGTGAGGTAAATGTAGTGCATTCCAACATGGGTTTGCAGTTCAGCATGTAATGGCACACCTTCAAAACGCCAGTGATGTACATACAAACATTACAGCCTATAGAGGAAATGCAACCCTGCAGTTTGTCCTGTTATATGATGCAAGCACAAAAAAAACATAATTTGCCAGGGATTAGTTATTTATCAGTCGATCAGTGGTGTGAATATAAACATTAAAGCTTGTCAGAGGTCAATGGATTATTAATTGCTGTCTATTAATTATGTAAATATAAAATTTTCATTCTCATAATGTCTAATTTGTTCTGAAATGACATGCATAATCTAGATTCTATTAATCTATCTAGCAAGTTAATGCAAATATTGATTGCTCAGATAAGCTGCTGCTAGCTATTCTAAAATATGCTTTTCACTTGAATGGGGCGGAGGCCAGGAGAATGGACAGTAGTTGACAATGTGGTTAGAGAAGAAGGAGACATCATGTAAATGAGGGGGTACAACCATTACAAGAGGCATAAGAGCAAACAGATCTGGGGATATCTGCAAAATTTATTGAAAGTAGCAGCAGAGATTGAGAAAGTTGCTTTAAAAAGGCTTTCAGGTTCCTGGGCTTTTTGTAAAGCTAGAGTACAAGAACAAGGAATAATGATAAATCTTTATAAAATGGTTTAGCAGAGCTGGAGGAAAGATGTAAATGCTCAGAAGAAGGTGTGGAAGAGATTTACTGAAGTGACTCCTGGGATGAAGGACTGCAGTTCTGTAGATGGACAGGAGAGGCTGAGATCATTCTCCCTAGAACAGAATAGGTTGTGCAGAGAACTGACAAAGGGATGGAATATCACAAAGGGTAGAGACAGACTTGATTTCTTTTGACAAAGGGGTAATAAACCAAGGACAGTGTGAAAGTGATTGATGACATTGGCAAAAACTGCTTCAGGCAACAAGAGGTTTGGGGTGGAATGTGCAGTAGGAAGATCCAGTTGTAGTGTCCAAGAAGGTGAGGAGATAGTGTGTGAAAAAGGAGGCTCTGCGAGACTCAGGAGGTGAAGAGTAGAACCAGCTTGATTGTTCGTACATAAAGCCAGTATGAACTCAATGGGCTGAAAGACCTCCTCACTGATGTTACCATGGTGTGTCTCTGCAGCATCCTATACCTTGATCTCACCTCTCAGCATCCTCTGTTCTGGCTGAACACCCTAGTTTTGTTTATTATTGGCATGTGTGGAAAGCCTTTCTTGTGTGTTGTAGAAAAAAACTATACATTGATTACAGTCAAGCAGTCTGCAGTGTACAGATAAAGAGTACAACATTTTGTGCAAGATAAAGTCTGATTAAAGATAATTCAAAGGTCTCTGATCAGATAGATGGGAGGCCAGGACCTCACTCTAGCTGGTGAGGGTGGTTTGGTTCTTTTAAGTTCTTGTATCTCCATTATTATAAAGGAAGCTATTTTACTATGTAATTCTTAGGAATTATTCTGTGCATTCCCTCCAAAGCTTGAGTTCCTGGACCTGGACACATTGCTGGAGGTTGGGTCTGGATATGATGCAGTAATGCTTGATGACACCTCGGATTTATATTCTCATTGCCACAGCAGCCAATCTTGGCTTACTGATGTAGGATTAGGAATGGAAAGTGAGCATTATGTACAAAGGCAGCTGGTAATACTTTGGAACCTGCTAGTCACATCATGGAAGTCCTGAGTCTCCACTACCAAATGATTCAACACATACAACTCAGATAGCACAGTTAAACTCTGATAATCCACTATCCCAATAAATCTCCACTGTTCAGCATTCTGGTTCACTCATTACACATCCAGTCCTTATTATCCACAGACCTGGTATCAGCGGCGGACTGGCCAGGGTGTCAGCTTGCCCGATGGCAAGTGGGCCCCTGATGAAGTGGGCCCCCTTTGTCTCCTGGCAACCAATATTTTTAGACCCAGTCCGCCACTGCCTGCTATCTATGTACGTAGGAGATCGGCCATACATACTGCATTTGTAACCGGTCGGAATTGGAAACACCGGGAGTCAGAAACGTGGGTGGGCTTGCCGCTGAATGTGGACCAGGTAAGCAATCAGAGTAAGGACCACCGAACTTAGTTTACCCAGCAACCTTAAAAGGATTTCAGCAAAATAAGTAAAGTTCCGGCTCTTGATTGCTCCCCAGTGAATCCCAACAGAAAATTATTTTAGTTGATATTCAGAGTAACGTCACACTTAGTAGAATCTGTCTCAAGAAATAAATGTTCTACTGACAATCCTTGCCTGGGCTCTGCTTTTAATGAGGAGGCAGACCACTATCAATGCCATTTCATGGTACATTAACGATAACCAGTGCTTTCAAGTGAGGAGGTGACACGATTAGAGGGCAAAAATCACTGATGCAAATAATAACCCAGCTGCCTGATAACTGACCTTCTGCTGACCATTAAGTTGTTTTATTTGCATTGTACATGAATTGGTTTTAGTTTTTACCCAAGTCTCCTGTTTAGATAATCTGTATAATGGCTAGAAAGCTACGTTGCTCCAAATCAATTAAATCTTTTCATTGAACAATATGTTCTGTATGTGAGTTTATTTGTATATACACTGAAATTCATTTCAAAATGTTTGCTGTTAGAAAGTCACAAATAAACCCACCATCCACCTGAAGCATATAATAACAACGAGCCGAGTACACCTCCTAAACTCCATCATACTCATCAGTAAATCATTCACTCCAACCTCTATCACACTCACTGCTTCTCCCTGGCCCCACTTACACTCCTGACTGTGCACCAATTAACCTTGATGACACACATTGTTTCGAATGTGGCTTTCTTATTCTCATTACATTCTGGCTGCCAGCCACTGACCTCAATTACAGTGCCCTTCATATTGAGAATGCCTATCACCATGTTAAGTATGAGAATTATTGACCCCAGTGCATCTACCATTGCGTTTTTGCTGTCAATCATGTTCCCAGTTACAGAGCACTTGTCGCTTACTGGATGGGCCTTGCGGCCAGAAGGCTTCCTGACGGGCCACGGCTGTGGACTGTGTTTAAGGTTTCATAAATAACATCAAGTTATTTAGTTTCAAACCTGGTTTAATGACTATCGAGGATGCAACGTAACAGATATGGCCGCAGTTACGAAGACCCCTGTTACCACGCTGAGTTAAGACCCCTGTTACCACACGCACCCCTGGTCCCACTTGGCGATTTTTTCGGCAACTGCCAACGTCATATCAGGGTCGCCAAAAGATTTTGAACATTTCAAAATCCAGCAGCGACAAAAAAAATGTTGCGACACTTGATGAAACACCGTTTGTCAATACATCACC
Source organism: Leucoraja erinaceus (assembly GCF_028641065.1). Lineage (NCBI taxonomy): Eukaryota > Metazoa > Chordata > Chondrichthyes > Rajiformes > Rajidae > Leucoraja > Leucoraja erinaceus. The sequence goes on along the minus strand of NC_073393.1, from coordinate 19,199,868 downwards.
ACGGCGTGACCATTTCGGTGACCTGATACGTCAGTCAATGATGCCGGCAGCCGAAAAAAATCGCCAGTGGGACAGGTACTTAACCTCCACATGCGCAGGATAACTTCCTGCAGGTACGACATCTGCTATAGCTCAACATAGACTCCTGCTCCATATAATGACAACATATGTTGTTAAGTAGTAAATGTAGCAAGACTTGCAAAACTAAAATTGGAGCTCGTGGCTGGGGCCCGGATCGGCACCACGGAGGCATGAAGTGGGGCGTCGACAGTGGTGAGGCCTCGCGACGATGGGGCCTCGACGGTGGTGAAGCCTCGCAGCGGCGGCGATGCTTCGCGGGTCAACCCGCAGTCGTCCAGAGTATGGAGGACCACCATGAGGGGGGAGGAGAAGAACAATGGAGGACCTGGCGTGGGGGGGGATCGCCGTGAGATGGGAAGGGGAAGAACGATGGACAATGGGGACCCGGAGTAGGGGAAATGTTGGGGGGGGGGGGGGGGGGGGGGGGGGTGGATGAGGACAAAAGAGGGAGCCAGCATGCTTTGTATCTTTGTCAGCGCCGTAGGTGACTGCTATTTGTGTACATTGGGTATGCAAGCAAAGAATCTCACTGTGCCTAGTCACATGTGACAGTAAAGTATTCCTATTCCTACTGTGTACTCTGCATTCCACTGTTCTCCTGGGTGCTGTTTGTCTATTTCTCACTGTACCTTTTACATTTTCCATCAATGTCACCAGCTTCATACACACTATTTACAGTGTTGACTGTCACTGACCCTCATTACACTTCCCATTTTTATATCATTTACACTCACTCGTGCACATGACTATCCCTGTTAAAGTAAGAATGTCGCTCAATTGTCCCCTACCATAAGAATAACCTCCCATGCAATCCCTGTCCATCTTCAAATTGTTACTTTTCCAGTTAAGGCCCATTAATCAATTATCCATTTACGGTGTGCTTGTCATTCCTCTGACCCCTTACACTCCCACTAACAACATGATTATCTCAGAGAAACATTACATTTTCCATTTCTGAGCATTTGTGATTGGTTCTATCACTCAGTCACTTTATTATATCCTGTCAATTTGCTTCTGTCAAAGTATATTTCCAGTATTTAAAGCCAGTGATAATATATTTTTAGGTCAGTAGAGTATGTGGCTTGTAGGTGGTGCTCTGCCTGCTCCTCTCACGTTGAGCAATAAAGGTTGTGGGGCGGTGCAAAAGACAAATCCTGGAGTAACTGTAGGCGATACACACTCAGTTATGGACAGAGTTAATATTCAGGCTGGTGGGTGCCATTTAAGCAACTGCTTTGTCCTGCATGGATATAAGTTTCTAAAATGTTGAGGCTGTATGTATCCAGGCAAGTAGAATGTGTTCCCTGTGTCTCACTTCCAACCTGCTCTTGTAGCCACATTGCTCAATCTAGTTACGTTTCTGTTCAACAATGTTGAGCTGTTCAACAATCAAAAAGGATGTTGATGGTTGAGGACTTGACTGTGGGAATACTGTTAAATACCAAGGATAGGTGATCAAACTCTCTTATTAAAGATCATTGTTTGACAAATATTGCTGCTATTACCTTGCCACTTCTCAGCACAATCTGCTGCATGTTTGGTTAGCTTAATTACCTGAGGAATGGGATTGAGTATAGTGCATCATAACTGAACATTTCCACTTTTGACCATAACTTGAAATATCTGCCATATACACACATATCACACTAACTGGGCTAACACTCACTGGTACATATTAAAAGTGTGTGCAGCACTAACTTCACCCCTATTATATCCTACCTTACAGTCTGTCATTCACTGCCTCAATTACAGTTCCTGTTAGTGTATTATATTCTGACCCCAATTTACACATCCTGCAGATTCATAGAGTACATAGTACATAAACAGGCCCTTTGGCTACGCCATTCAAGAGCCAGTCTAATTTAGAAACATAGAAACATAGAAATTAGGTGCAGGAGTAGGCCATTCGGCCATTCGAGCCTGCACCGCCATTTAATATGATCATGGCTGATCATCCAACTCAGTATCCCGTACCTGCCTTCTCTCTATACCCTCTGATCCCCTTGGCCACAAGGGCCACATGTAACTCCCTCTTAAATATAGCCAATGAACTGGCCTCAACTACCCTCTGTGGCAGAGAGTTCCAGAGATTCACCACTCTCTGTGTGAAAAAAGTTCTCCTCATCTCGGTTTTAAAGGATTTCCCCCTTATCCTTAAGCTGTGACCCCTTGTCCTGGACTCCCCCAACATCGGGAACATTCTTCCTGCATCTAGCCTGTCCAACCCCTTAAGAATTTTGTAAGTTTCTATAAGATCCCCTCTCAATCTCCTAAATTCCAGAGAGTACAAACCAAGTCTATCCAGCCTTTCTTCATAAGACAGTCCTGACATCCCAGGAATCAGTCTGGTGAACCTTCTCTGCACTCCCTCTATGGCAATAATGTCCTTCCTCAGATTTGGAGACCAAAACTGCACGCAATATTCCAGGTGTGGTCTCACCAAGACCCTGTACAACTGCAGTAGAACCTCCCTGCTCCTATACTCAAATCCTCTTGCTATGAAAGCCAACATGCCATTCGCTTTCTTTACTGCCTGCTGCACCTGCATGCCTACCTTCAATGACTGGTGTACCATGACACCCAGGTCTCGCTGCATCTCCCCTTTCCCAATCGGCCACCGATTGGGAAAGGGGGAGATGTTAGTATTTTGTTTGGAAGAGTGGAAGAGTTGGAAGAGTTATAGTGTTTGGAATTTGTTAGTATTCCACTCGTATCTCTCTTAATTTGTTCCTTTCCGTGTATATTTTCAGAAGGATTTTAAGCATTGAAATTGTACCCACCTCTACCACCTCTTCTGGCAGCTCATTCCATATACCCACCTATTTGAAAAAAATGGAGGTCTCTTTTCAATCCTTCCCTCCTCACCTTAAACCTATGCCGTAAAGTCTTAGGTTACTTACTTGAGATAAAGACTGACCATGCACCTTATTTATATACCTTATGATTTTATAAACCTCTACAAGGTCACCCCTCAGCCTCCATTGCTCCAGTGAAAACAGTCCCAATCTATTCAGTCTCTCCTCATAACTCAAGCTCTCCCGTCCTGCAAACATGTTTGTGATTTTTTTCTGCACCTTCTCCAGCTCTATCACATTCTTTATCATATGGCAACCAGAACTGCATATAATATTCCAGATACAGTCCAATATCCTATACAGTTATAACATGATGTCCCAACTCAATGCCCCAGCTGATAAAGGCAAGCATGCCAAATAGCTTATTTGTTACCCTGTCTACCTGATAGGAGTCACCAATTTCAGGGAACTATCGACGTGCTTGTCAGTCAATGGCCTACATTACTCTCTGCTTTATTGATTCATTTGTTGACTCTTTTACACAGCCTCACCAAGTGTGGCTGTCATTTAATAGTCTCTATTACAATCCTTACAACACTTGTTTGACATTCATTTATCCCTGATTGCACTTCCAAATTTGGAAGAATGTATATGTTACCCAGTGACCTATAATTTACTCCCTGACACAGTGTTTGTCATTCACTGTTCTCTATTACAACATCCTCACAAGGAACTCACTGGTTCTAACCACTCCCTGACATCATATATTAACATCTCGTATACATCCTGGTGCAATGGATATGTCAGTTAATAGCTCCCTGCTACAATGGGTGTGTTCACCAGGCCCTATCACACTCTCTTGATGCCATGTGGCTGCCACTCTGATACAATTGCACACTTGTCACTCAAAGCCTGCCATTACACTGTCTATTAACTGTCATCTTCAGACTCCTGCTATACTTCCTGTATATTGCTCAACCCTTGACGCCAATACGTTCCTCTTTTAGATGACAATTGCTTACCAAATTCCAATCAATTACAATGAATCTATAACTCACTGATTTCCATCTTTATCATTAGCTTTTGCTTGCTACATTGCTTTTGATCTATTTTACTATATTGAGTGAATAGATCTGTTCACCTTTCTAATATGTATTTACAACTCTTTTTGCATGGTGTTTAGCCTCCTATGTATCGATTACTCTGTCCTATATTTGGCTTATTCTTAACTATGTTTCATGCATGTTAAGTCTTTTACTTTGATCTACCTGGTAACTATCTACCCAACATATTAAAGCAGTACATGGATCATTGTCAAGGGATGAAGCCTCTGCAAAGCAGAAAAGCATCCGCAAATATGATGAGAGTTAAAGCAAGAGAAGGAAAAAAAGAAAAATTAAATTCCCTCTACTTCCCTCTTCCCATATTGCCAAACCTGGAAAATGAACTAGATGAACTAGAAAGCCCAGCTAAAGAGAATAGAAGGGGAGAACACACATAAAGCGAGAGAGAAGGATACAATTCCTTCCCTACAGTTACTTGCCTGTCTTGCAATCTCCTGCACAAACCCCATGGAAATTCCCAACACCATTACCACCATGTCTCAGAAGAGTAGAACAGATAGAGCTCTCTCTAGCCACCCAGAGACTGAGTGTAACTTTCCGAGTTTGGTAATATGGGAAGAGAGTGGAGGGATTTGTTTCAGTTTCATTTTTTCTATCTTTATACCTCCTCACACTTGAAAATTTCCAGTCACCTGAGTTTTGCTCCATTGGCATTGATCCACAAGGAACATTATTTAACATCACTGTCATTTTGTTTTGTTGACCATATTGGAAAATATTTTTGAGCTTCCAAATCAAGTTACTGAAATGTTTGAACTTGCAAAATTTAAATTTCTACTTTTCCAATATCCTTCTTTCCATCCTATTCAATTTACATACTATCAATTTGTACTGGTATTGTATTATTATCATAATGTGCACTAAGATACATTAAAAACGTTGTTTTGCATGCTATCCAGAAAAATCGTAGCAAACATGAATACATCAAGTGGTGCAAAAGATAAATAAATAGTGTGCAGAATATAGTGTTACAGCTGCAGAGCAAGAGCAGATTTAAAAAAATGTAAGGGCACAACGAGATAGATTGAAAGATCTAATTGGATGCAGAACATTACTCACCATTATCTTAGTAATTTGTGTATTGTATCCAATTTGAAGCTCTGTGTTATGTGGAATCTATTTTATGACATGGACCTCAAACTATCTCCAAAATAAGTGCCTTAATCCCAAAGAATCAATTACATATAGAATATCTAACAATATCTAACAATTGTGGAATACCTGTAATGAACTGGATGGGATCTTAGCCGTAGTTTCATGGTCAACCTTAAGAAATTTTATTTTTTATTTCAGGGTTTTTTTTCCAATTAGATTGTCTGACTGCCTTGTTGAGATTCAAAATCATGAACTGTCAGTGCTGTGAGTTTAACTATCCTGCTCTGAGCTCTAAATATATCTCCCTCCTTCTGGTCTCCATAATTAGATATCTCTCTCTCTCTCTGCACTAATGTCCTGATTACTGTGCCTGTAGAGGTCAAATACATTGTCACCCTGAACCCATTAAACTCCAAATCATTCCAGGCAGCTAATTTATGTCCCAGTTCTCAGTCTGCAGCACAAATGTGTAGTAGAGATATCAATAATGTTCTTCAGTTAAGGTGAATCCTTAATACATATAACGGGATGCATTTCTGAGGATTTATCCAGCTTAATGCGCTTTAAAACTGCTAATACCTCTTCTTTGGTCATTTGCTCTAAGGCATCAGAACTCCAATGCCTCAATTCCTTAACTTCCATGATCTTCCCCATTGGTGAAAAACAGATAAGAAGTATGGTTACACAGAAAAGCTGAACTCCTGGCATCTTGCTGGACCCTTTAATTCTTCCTTCGGCCCGAAACGTTGCCATTTCCTCGCTCCTAGACCCTTTTTCTGTAACCTTCGATTCTCTTGTCTCTTTAACCACTGATCTCCTGGTTGCTGGACCCTTTAATTCTCCTTCCCATTCCTACCTAGACCCTTTTTCTGTCCTCTTGTCTCCACTATTGTCAGAGTGAGGCTAAATGCAAATTGAAGGACTAGCATCTTATATTTCTCTTGGAGCAGCTTACAGCCCAGTGGTATTAATTTTGATTTCTCTCACTTCAGGTAGCCCCGGCATTCCTTCTCTCTCTATCCCTCCCCCACCCAATTCGCACTAGCTTCTCATTTTCACCCTACAGACAGCTTACAATGGCCTGTTTCCTTTATCATCGTTACTTTTTTGCATACCTTTCATTCATTGCTCTTTATCTCTCCACATCACTGTCTATATCTCTTGTTTCCCTTATTCCTAACCAGTCTGAAGAAGGGTCTCAACCCAAAATGTCACCCATTTTGCTGCCTGTCCCGCTGAGTTACTCCAGCCTTTTGTGTCTTCCTTTAATACATTTGATAATGAAAGGGAACTAATACATGGAAAACTAATACTGATTTGCAGGCTGGGGGATCTGGTACTGGAATCGGAGTCTGACAATAAGATACAGGATTTCAGCTGTGAAGATAGGAAATACTTCTACATACAAAGTTGGAACTGTCTTCAGCAAACAGGACTTGATGTCAGGGCATTTGTTAATTTTAAATGTCAGGTTGATAAATGTAAGGCAGAATGAATGCAGAATAGAGAATTTTATAATAATAATAATAACCTTTATTTCGGACTCAAGGTCCAGACAAGGGACAACATTACATAAAAATGCATTGCATATTAAAAAAATATAATATAAAATCTTAGTACAGGTACAGGGTATATCACATAAAAGCATCATAAATTATATATTAAAAAAAACACAATACATGAATTAAAATCCAGAATAAAAGAATGATCAATGTCCTACAATGAGAGAACGATGCCAGTATCTCCACAACTGGGATTTGTAACATGTAGTGCTAAACCTTATGTTTGACAAGGCCACAATAATTTCAAGAAGCAGGCAACAGAAAACTCAGGGTTGCCCATGTAGATCGAAAGCAGGTGCTCCACCTATCCTGCATTTGTTTTTTTGGTGTAGAGAAGACCATGTGTGAATGCTGATGGAGTGGACTACACTCCATACCAAAACCAGGGTGTAGTTGAGAGACTGCCATCTGGATGCTCCTTCTTTCAATGCAGTTGAAAGAAGAGCAACTGAGTCATTGCTTCACCCGTTATATTTTGCTTCAGATTGATTGATCATGTTGTGGAGCATCCATGAATCCTCCATCCATTTTACCAGCAACAATTACAAGCAACTTGTAATTTCAGTCTGAAGGAGGGTCTTTGCTCGAAATGTCACCTATTCCTTTACTCCAGAGATGCTGACTTACTCCAGCATTCTGTGTCTATCCTTGGTGTAAACCAGCATCTGCAGTTCCTTCCTACACATGACGAGCGACGCATGGACTTCCTTATTACTATGATTTACAGTATTCAATCACTCCTGCCTCACTTCTCACTGGACCAATCTTCCAGTAAAGTCCCCAGGCCATGTATATTTCAATCACGTCCTCTCTCACTCAAGTACGGTGGGGTACGAATATTTCAGGCCTCTGTACTGACAGTAGCAGCGAGAGGAGGGCGTGGCATCCATGGTGGGGATCCTTGATGATAGATTAGATCTCACGTTCTTGAGGCAATACTTTAAATCCAAAGATAGACACAAAATGCTGGAGTAACTCCGTGGGTCGGGCAGCATCTCTGGAGAAAAGGAATGGGTGACATTTCGGGTCGAGACCCCTCTTCAGACTATCTCGACCCGAACCATCACCCATTCCTTCTCTCCATAGATGCTGCCAGTCTCCCGCATGTTGTGTCTATCTTCGGTGAAAACCAGCTTCTGCAGTTCATTCCTGCACATTAATTTAAATCCACTCAATGAGTGTTGGGTCATTCGGCCTGAAGGTGTCGCTATGAGTGAGCCCACGCGCATGTTTAACACAGGAAAGTCACCTCTTGCCACCACGCACGCACCTCTCGTTGGTTTGCCGAGCTTATATAAAGCTGCCACTGACCTCTCCGCCAACCCCAAACTCCATCCACCATGGCGATGTTCAGCTCCTGCAGGCTCCTCGCCACAGCCTCCCACCACCCGGCCTTGGCCGCCGCGATCTCCGCACGAGCCAGGTAACACACCGGTTGACATTGAACGGCGGTCCTTATGCGGGAATACCTCACTGTGGAGGCGGGAGCGAAAGGCCGCCGATTTTAAGCTGAGGGACACCGCAGTCCCGGAGTAACACAGCGGGAGGGGGGGTGGACAGGCGTCGTTTCGAGACGGGGCCCTTCTGCGGACCCCGACCTGACCCGTGCTCCTGTACCCGAGGTGAATTGTTGGCGGGGGGTGGGGGAGTTGTGGCCCGTCAGTTACCCTCCCCACCGACCGCGTCCTCTCCTGCTCGCCAATTGGTGGCGGCGCCGCTGCCTCGCGTCAGTTAGACGGGCCCGGCCCGCTGATTGGTGGTGGAGGCGCAGGCGGCGGCCGCTGCACGCGATGCCCTTGATAGAGGGGCGTTAAAGGGCAGGAGTCGTGGCCGCCCACACCCGGGCAAGCAATGCAGCGGGCAAAGGCTCAGTTGTTTTAATGCCGTCTTGGGAAGCTGATCTGAGTATTGCACCCATTTTCCATCGCTTCGGGGAATAAGTGGAACCCACTCGGTTTCACATCCCAAACTGGCCCCTAAACTCAAGAGTTTTTATGGTCATATGTCCCAGATAGAACAATCAATGACATTCTTACTTGCAGCAGCACAACCGAATATATAAACTCTCCTAACTCTTGAGTTCTAGACATATGCAGAACAGAAACAGGCCCTTCGGCATACCTCGAACATGCCGAACCAGGCGTCTTCTTGATCAGTCTAAACCTTTGCGACCTATGTAGCTGTACAAATGTCTTTTAAAAATGTTGGAATTTTTCCCGCTTCGACCAATTCCTTTGGTAGCTCGATCCACATACCTGCCATCTTCTTTGTGAAGAGGTTGCCTCTCGTCCCCTGAAAATGTCCCCCTCTCACCTGAAGCCATTACTTTTAGACGTCCTTGCGCTAGGAAAAAGACTGACCATCTATTTATACCCCTGATGGTTTATATGGTCCTTCGGCCTCCTTCGCTCATGGGGAACAATCCCAGCCCCTCCAATCTCTCCTTATAACTCTCCCTTCAGTCCTAACATCATCCTTGGAATCCAAAATCTAATACACTCCAAAGCAGTATATGTAAGCAATCCATAAATATTTATCTGTCTTTTCCTGGTTTACAATTTCCCCTATATTCCACTAGTGTTGCCTGCCCTTGATATTTAATAGTTTATTCCAGTTATTTGTATTCATTTTTTCATTTCTGGTTTGGTTAATATTTATTATCTATCCCACAGCACTGGTTGGGGGGCAGTTCTGATTTACATTGAGCAACAGCGAACGTCTGGTTTTCTAATTGGGGAGAGAATTCAGAAATTGGAAGTACAAAGGCGCTTGGGAGTGCTAGTGCAGGATTCTCAAAAAGTTAATCTACACGTCAAATAGGTGATAAGGAAGGCAAATGGTATGCTAGGATATATTTTGAGAGGACTAGAATATAAAAATAGGGGTGCAATGCTGAAACTTTACAAAGCGCTGGTCTGACTGCATTTGGAGTATTGTGAGCAATTGTGGGGCCTATATCTGAGGAAGGATGTGCTGGCGCTGGAGAGGGTCCAGAGGAGGTTTACGAGAATGATCCCAGGAATGAGTGGGTTAACATATGATGAGTGTTTGATGGCACTGGGCCTCTACTCACTGGCGTTTAGAAGGATCTGGGGGGACCTCGTTGAAACTTACCAAATAGTGAAAAGCCTGGATAGAGTGGATGTGGGGATCAGAGGCCGTAGCCTCAGAATAAAAGGATGCACCTTTAGGATGGAAATGAGGAGGGATTTCTTTAGTCAGAGGGTGGCGAATCTGTGAAATTCAGTGCCACAGAAGGCTGTTGAGGCCAAGTAAATGGATATTTTTAAGGCAGAGATTGATAGATTCTTAATTAGTACTGGTGTCAGGGATTATGGGGAGAAGACAACAGAATGGGTTTGACAGGGGAAGATAGATTAGCCATTATTGAATGGTGGAGTAGACTTGATGGGCTGAATGGCCTAATTCTGCTCCCATCACATACATTTATGAATTTGGATAATGAATGGGATAATTTAATCATCAATACTGGGATGTATCCAGGATGTACACAATGGTGTGTATGGTGACCAGTGTCAGTATAGTCTCCAATTGATTGCTATGTCCAGTCGGGACTTAAAAACCTCATCATATAATTTAATATATAAAATGGTGTGAGTGTAAAATGGCACGCGGTTTACTAATGCACATTTGATAATGGTGTGCATGTACTGGGACCATTGTAAGCTGTATTAAGGAATGTTTAAGATAGTGTAGTGTGATAGTGGGGATGGTGGTGACTGCACACAGGTGATGCAGCATCTGTGTTCGAAGAATATGCCTCGGGAAAGGAGCAAAAGATGAAGGTGGTTAAAAAAGTGAAGTTTGCCTTTGCAGAAGGATTGGTCACTTTAGAACAGGGAGGAGAGGACTAGAAACAACATGACGTGTTAGTGAATGTGGACATTTTTGTGGACAGCGAGAATCTGCATTCCACTGTTTTTGAAAACAATGGAAGTAAATAAAGTAAACACTGAATTCCATCCGGTCACACACGTCTCAACTGAGAAAAAGGGACATATCAAAAACGTACCAGAAAAATTTGACAGTGGGAAACTATTTTAGGAGTTCATTTGCAACTCATTTTTGGTAGTTCATCACCCATTACAGAGTATGTGACTGTGGTTGACTGGTATCGTAAAACGAGACAATGTGGGTGACCCCTTGTTTCCATTTGATTTTGTAAAGCTTTGTTTAAAGTTAAATGGGAACTGATGACTTGGATAATATTATAAAATTGACTTCACCTGCTTGTGCTTTCCTGCAAAATGTAACTCTGTTTAATCATAATTAATTAATGCTGACATTTACTTTCTGATAATCTTCCAGTTCTGTGTGGTCACATGTGGAAATGGGTCCTCCTGATCCAATTCTTGGTGTTACTGAAGCCTTCAAGCGTGACAACAATCCCAAGAAAATGAACTTAGGTGTTGGTGCATACCGTGATGACAGTGGGAAGCCATTCGTATTGAACACTGTCCGAAAGGTGAGTAAACTGTGGTGTTCTTTTTATTTTTAAATCTAGTTACGATGAAGTGAGACCAAATCCCACTGTAGGCTCTCGGGGTCTCTTGACTGAACAATACTGGAAGAAGCCTGGGAATGAGATGAAGTTGGTACAAACTTGGGAAGAGAAAGAAATACAATGTAAATTTTTAATATTTAACACATCAGGCAGCATTTGTGCACAGAGAATCCTTAAAGCTCTTCAGTTTCAGAATAACATCTTATGGTTCATATTGTGGAGTGGAATACTTTCTTGTCACATGTGACTAGGCACAGTGAAATTCTTTGCTTGCATACCCAATGCATGCCGAAAGCATGTGAAAGTTGGGGATTAATAGGATCCTAAGTATTTTTTATAAGACCCTGCCTAATAAGAGTCCATGATATCAAATGTAGAAATGGTGCTTCAGCATTTCGCGTATTATATGGTCGGCTTTTTTATTCATATGAGAATGAATGCTGAAAGATTGTTTTTTGTTCTGAGATCTTTATGAAACAGCTGCTATTCTGTTGCATGTGGAAATGTCCACAAAGCATAAGGAGCTGCAGAGGAAACTTATTTTATTCTTGGAATTACATGTCATAGTAAGATGGAGTTTATTGCTCAATCTAGTTATCCTGTGATAGTGGTGGGGAGACTGAACCACTGCAGCACCAAGTGCTATACTGAGCAAAAGAGTTGTGTGAATGGATTCACAATCCATCAACTTCATGATCACTTTCACCAATATTTTTTTTCAAATTAGATTCATATTCACAATTTTCATTATGGAATTGGACCTCAGTTTTTCTCTATTGATTTAACATTTTAGATTACTAATCCAGAATTTAAAATGTCACAATAACATGCATCTATTGAAAATATATTTATGCAATAGTGTAGAAGGGTGTGGGGTGGTGTTGAAGAACATTGCCAAAGTGCAGCTGATAATATCAAGCTCATATCTCAGCACTTTATTTCTTTTTAACTACTTCGTGGCATGTGATCTGAGGGACCCTGGTTATCTGATAGTCACCTTGGGAATGGCCAACATTGAATAACGTTTCAGTGAAGTGATGCACTGGAAAGGAAACAACCTTTTTAGAACAATCAGTGTCTCAAGGTACTATTGCTAATTTTTACCTTGTTTTGATATTGTTAACAGGCTGAGAGTCAAATTGCGGCGAAGAAAATGGACAAAGAGTACCTCCCTATTGGTGGCCTCGCAGACTTCAACAAGGCCTGCGCAGAGCTGGCTCTAGGGAACAACAGTGAAGTTATCAGGAGTGGAAGGGTAAAGAGCTATGTTTTCTATTAATTTGGGCTGGGCAAGCGGTAAGTGACATGGGTTTCTGGACTAAATAAATGGAGCAGTCAATGAGAATAGTATTGGACAGATGGTCCAATGGCTGGGAAATAGAGAAAATCCCTTTATTAAAGCTGGGGAGGAACATGGGTCTGATAAATTTATCCAGTTAATATGAAACAATTGATATAGCTTCAGATAACAGGATTAATTTATTGACAATTAGTGGGAATCATTTATTCTTGATTTAAACAGACTTGTGGGTATGGTAAAAATTTACCTGCACATCGGACATCATTCAAAAGTTTAAGCAGATTATAAACTTGGGAAGATGACACAAAGATAAACCTTCGATCATTGGAGAGGGATAACTTGACCTAGGTTTTAACAAGGTTAAAACTTCCAAATTCTTGAGCCTAGGCAAAATCTGCTCAGTTTGTCTTCACATGTCAGATTAATCTAGTGATCCATCGTTCTATCTCAAGGCAAGCATACCCTTCACTTTACTCATCACTCTAGTTTCATTGGTAACTATCACTCCATTTTGTTCTTTGAGTATTAAATATTTTGTGAATGCACAATCATTAATTAGAGCGTCTTTCTGATTTCAGTACATCACCGTGCAAACCATTTCGGGAACTGGATCTCTGAGGGTTGGTGCTAATTTTTTGGTAAGTGCCAACGGTATTTGTTTGAGTAAATGTCATGCTGGTGTGTTTTGTATCAGATCACTGGAACTGGTCTTGACTGCAGACACAATGTATGGCAAGGTCTTGCTTCGCATTGTTTAACATCAAGATTTCTTGAATAGTTTTACAACAGATTTTCCTCTGCATCTCAAACTGTGGAAATCCTTACCCCTGACACTCTTTTCTTCCTCCTGCTGCCTTTTTGATACTCCAAGACTAGTATATTTTTTGATACTCGAAGACTAGTATATTTTTTATAACAAAAAATATTGGGAGAGTTGTAGGGGTATTTAGCACTGTCTCAGGGAACATTTAGAAATTGAAACATAGTAAGGTCTTGTTTTTCAGAAAATTGCTGTTTCTGATTATCTTGATTATATATCTTAATATTCGGAAGCCTCCCTTTTGGCAGTAGGGTGCTTATAGCATTGTGTAAACTGTTATCTACATAATATGGAGATCTTGGTGAAAAAATCAAATTTGAGGACATACAGCACATCACAGTCTCTCTTGGGTAGTCTACTTTTATTTTTCTCTTTCTCATGGAACGTCTTTGAATTAATCACAGGTGTATCAGGTAGAATATTCTTTACTCAATGGTAAGAGTGTAAACATAGAAACATAGAAATTAGGTGCAGGAGTAGGCCCTTTGAGCCTGCACCGCCATTCAATATGATCATGGCTGATCATCCAACTCAGTATCCCGTACCTGCCTTCTCTCCATACCCTCTGATCCCCTTAGCCACAAGGGCCACATCTAACTTAAATATAGCCAATGAACTGGCCTCAACTACCCTCTGTGGCAGAGAGTTCCAGAGATTCACCACTCTCTGTGTGAAAAAAGTTCTTCTCATCTCAGTTTTAAAGGATTTCCCCCTTATCCTTAAGCTGTGACCCTTTGTCCTGGACTTCCCCAACATCGGGAGCAATCTTCCTGCATCTAGCCTGTCCAACCCCTTAAGAATTTTGTAAGTTTCTATAAGACCCCCTCTCAATCTCCTAAATTCTAGAGAGTATAAACCAAGTCTATCCAGTCTTTCTTCATAAGACAGTCCTGACATCCCAGGAATCAGTCTGGTGAACCTTCTCTGCACTCCCTCTATGGCAATAATGTCCTTCCTCAGATTTGGAGACCAAAACTGTACGCAATACTCCAGGTGTGGTCTCACCAAGACCCTGTACAACTGCAGTAGAACCTCCCTGCTCCTATACTCAAATCCTTTTGCTATGAAAGCTAACATACCATTCGCTTTCTTCACTGCCTGCTGCACCTGCATGCCTACTTTCAATGACTGGTGTACCATGACACCCAGGTCTCGCTGCATCTCCCCTTTTCCTAGTTGGCCACCATTGAGATAATAGTCTGCTTTCATCTCTTAGGGCTAGTTACTTAGGGCTAGTTGTTTGGTGACTTAGGAGACACCACGGTTGAAGATCTAGGACATGAATAGCCTAATACCAATGTGTCATGCTGTTAATACTTTTCTTCCCGACAGCAACGATTCTACAAGAACAGCCGAGAGGTCTATCTGCCCAAACCATCTTGGGGCAATCACACACCCATCTTCAGGGATGCAGGCATGGAAGTCAAAAGTTACCGCTATTATGATCCCAAGACCTGCGGTTTTGATTTTGCTGGAGCAATGGAGGACATTTCAGTGAGTGGGTGCTTAATTTTGTTCATAAGTATAGACCTTGTAATGATAGATTAATTTGAGCCATCCTTAATAAATGTTTCTAATTAAACACTCAGAATATGAAGATGACACTTGCTGAAAATTATGACTAGCCATCTGCCTGTAACTGACAATTCTGTATTTATAAACCGATCATGGTTGAGATTCAGTCATGTTATGCTCATACATTGGGTTTTCAATTTATTCTGTGGTTGAAATTACTTTTTTATTTAATTCATTATTTTGAAAGATGTCTACAAAGATAGCAATCTTTCCTAAACCACCCCCAAATGCCAGATGAGAAGATTGACCAATTATAATGTAAATGGGAAAAATCAATGTCCGAATATCCCTTCTGTTCTCAAATTTTTAATGAAAATTTAGATCAATTCCTAATTCTAGCACAGTTTGAATCCACACTGTTGTCCAATACAACACCAAAGGCAGGTCTATTAATGGCTTAACCCTGACAATGAAACGGCTTCTATACTGATGCAAAGATCTTTCATGGGTGGAAAGTAATCGTTAAAAAACCTGCAGATGCTGGAAAATGCGAAGTGCACTCAGCAGGTCCAACAACACCTGTGGTATGAGAAACAGTTAACATTTTAGGTTGAAGAACTTTTGTCAGAACAGGGAACTGTGTTTGTAGGTATGTAATATTCCTGGGATTTGTCCACTGGATGGTGAGTCAGTGGATTCAATATTGTACATTGTGCTTTGTTGCCAATCACAAAAGCAAAATTTCACATACTTGTTAAGCATGGGTTTACATTTTTTGTTCACCTTTTGCAGTTACAGAAGATGTATTTGGATATTTATTTGTATATCCCTGTATTCCTACAGAAACTCCCGGAGCAAGCCATCATCCTGTTCCACGCTTGCGCTCACAACCCAACGGGAGTAGACCCAAAACCAGAGGAATGGAAAGAGATAGCTGCTGTTGTTAAGGTGATAAGGCAATACACTCTTCAGTCTTTCAGTGTTGTATTTTGAAGCTAATCCTGTTTTTCATGACTATGGTGGAGGTGTACAAAGCTTACTTACAAGCATGCAACATTTGTGAATAAACCTGGAACAGTCCATTGTATCCAGTATATCATGGGAGGCATGTTCTTGGACATTAAAAAAGTGTAAACTTGTTTTGTTAAATAAAGTTAGATCAGACAGACTTGCATGTATGAAGCTGAGATTTCAAATCTCTTCTTTCCAGCAAAGAAATCTCTTCCCATTCTTCGACATGGCCTATCAGGGTTTTGCCAGTGGCGATGCTGACAAAGATGCCTGGGCCATGCGCTATTTCATTGACCAGGGAGCGAATCTGGTTCTCTCACAATCTTTCGCAAAGAACATGGGCATGTATGGTAAGTAAATGGCCCAAATGCATAATTAATTACTCCATGCAGTTTATTTTGATTTTCAACACTTTGAAGTATCTGCAGTCCCAAAATCAGCTAGGGTATTTCTTGCATCTCAACAAATCATCCATCCCAATTTTGAAGCAACTTTTACTGTTGGCTTGCCAGGTGAAGAGGCTGAGTTGAAATCTTGTATCTCTGTCCCTCTGCCTTTGCTGCTTTAAATATCCAAACACTGACAGATATGTAGGAGCAATTGAGGTGTGCTTTTGTCACTGTTGGAGATCAGGAATAAAAATAAATGTAGGAAAGAGGGAAACACATGCAGTCCATTGATCATCCAGAAAGATGATCTTCTACCTCATCTTCCTTGCCTGCTTTTATGCTCACATCCTTTGAGTGATGAACTATTGCTGAGCATGGCTTTTACTAGTAAGAGTTCCAAAGATTCTCAACTTTCTGAATCATTTCACAGTTGATTGACAAATGATAAAACTGGTTTGGGGTAAATTACTTGTATTGTTCCTCTCGTGTGAATGATAACTATAGAAAGCAAAGAGCAAGATTTCTGGAGAAGTTCAACATAAGAGATTTGAATGTTATAATTAGACTTGACATTTGAGCTTAAATATCAACTAACCATACAGTGCCCTCCATAATGTTTGGGACAAAGACCCGTCATTTATTTATTTCCCTCTTAAATCCACAATTTGAGATTTGTAATATAAAAAATGATATGTGGTTAAAGTACACATTGTCAGATTTTATTAAAGGGTATTTATATACATTTTGATTTCACCATGTAGAAATTACAGCAGTGTTTATACATAGTCCCCCCCCCCCCCCCCATTTCAGAGCACCATAATGTTTGGGACACATGGCTTCACACACGTTTGTAATTGCTCAGGTGTGTTTAATTGCCTCCTTGATGCAGGTATAAGAGAGCTCTCAGCACCAAGTCTTTCCTCCAGTCTTTCCATCACCTTTGGAAACTTTCATTGCTGTTTATCAACATGAGGAGCAATGTTGTTCCAATGAAAGTCAAAGAAGCCATTATGAGACTGAGAAACAGGAATAAAACTGTTAGAGACATCAGCCAAACCTTAGGCTTGCCAAAATCAACTGTTTGGAACATCATTAAGAAGAAAAAGCACCGGTGAACTTACTAATCGCAAAGGGACTGGCAGGTCAAGGAAGGCCTCCATAGCTGATGATAGAAGTTTCTCTCTATAATAAAGAAAAATCCCCAAACACCTGTCTGACAGATCAGAAACACTCTTCAGGAGTTGGGTGTGGATTTGTAAATGACCATTGTCCACGGAAGACTTCATGAACAAAAATACAGAGGCTAGATGCAAACTACTGGTTATCCGCAAAAATAGGATGGCCAGGTTACAGTTTGCCAAGAAGTACTTAAAAGAGCAACTGCAGTTCTGGAAAAAGGTCTTGTGGACAGATGAGACGAAGATTAACTTGTATCAGAGTGATGGCAAGAGCAAAGTATGGAGGAGAGAAGGAACTTCCCAATATCCAAGGCATACCACCTCATCTGTGAAACACGGTGGTGGGGGTGTTATGGCCTGGGCATGTATGGCTGCTGAAGGTACTGGCTCACTTATCTTCATTGAAGATGCAACTGCTGATGGTAGCATAATGAATTCTCAAGTGTATAGACACATCCTATCTGCTCAAGTTCAAATAAAAGCCCCAAAACCCATTGGCTGGCGGTTCATTCTACAGCAAGCCAATAATCCCAAACATACTGCTAAAGCAACAAAGGAGTTTTACAAAGCTAAGAAATTGTCGATTTTTGAGTGGCCAATTCAATCACCCGATCTGAACCCAATTGAGCATGCCTTTCATATGCTGAAGAAAACTGAAGGGGAATAGCCCCCAAAACAAGCATAAGCTAAAGATGGCTATAAAACAGGCCTGGCAGAGCATCACCAGAGAAGACACCCAGCAACTGGTGATGTCCATGAATCGCAGACTTCATTCAGTCATTGCATGCAAAGGATATGCAACAAAATACTAAACATTACTATTTTCATTTACATGGCATTGCTGTGTACCCCACATTATGGTGCCCTGAAATGTGGGGACTATGTATAAACACTGCTATCATTTCTACATGGTCAAACCAAAATGTATAAAAATGGCCTTTATTAAAATCTGACAATGTGCACTTGAACCACATGTGATTTTTTTTTCTCTATTACAAATCTCAAATTGTGGAGTACAGAGGTAAATAAATAAATGATCGGTCTTTGTCCCAAACATTATGGAGGGCACTGTATGTACTGGGAGCATTATCCACTGCTCTTTGGCTGGAATAGTACTTTGTGGGGAGTATTAAGCCCCTATTTTGTCAAATATCCTGTTAATGTCGAATCATATGTAGCTTGGATTATGACAAGGAAGGAAATGGTTGTTTCTGAAGCAGTTGGAAAGATAGAAAATTATTAGGTGCTCTTAGTCTTGAGCCGAAACTGTCAAGTGGATTCTAAGGTTTATTTACTCCTGGATACCATGGCAGAATCACAACACAATGGCCTTGCTGTAACCTTTCAGGTGAGCGTGTGGGTGGATTCACTGTAATTTGCAGCGATGCTGATGAGGCGAAGCGTGTGGAATCCCAGCTGAAGATCCTGATCCGTCCTATGTATTCCAATCCACCATTAAATGGAGCTCGCATCGCTGCCACCATCATGAACACACCAGAACTCCGAAAAGAATGGTGAGTACAGATAAAGGCAGTGCCGTGTTGAAGAGCTGGCTGCAGCACACAGCAGTCTTGATCTCTTGCTGTTTCCTGTTGAGAACCAACTATTCCTCAGATACCAATTATTATTGATTGATTTAATTGACTGAAAGGTACAGCACAGAAACAAGCCCTACTGTCCACTGAGTCCACCCTGACCATTGATCACCCCTTCGTGCTAGTTCTGTTATTCCTTTTGCATCCACTCCCCATGCATGAGGGAGAATTTGCAGAGGCCAATGAATTTATCTGCATATCTTATTAATGTGGGAGGAAATCGGAGCATGGGAAGAAATTGATGCGGTCTTAAGAGGACCATGCAAACTCCACATAGACAGCATCTGAGTTCATGATCGAACCCAGGACTCTGGCGCTAGGAGGCAGCAGAGCCCCACTAGCTATGCCTTTGTGCCGCCCTTCTGTGTGGACAGGTACACAGGCTTGGCCTTCGTGAGCAGTGCACCTGTCGGGCATGGCTGAGGTTGCTCCTGAGTTGTGAGATAGGCTGACAATGCAGTGCTAGGTTGTAATGCCAGTTGTCTTCGAGGCCTGGTCATCTTCACATGACCACGATTCGACCATTTATCCTTTGACAAGTTTCATTCCAATAACTACCTGCTCATTATCTATTGCCATTGGTGGATGTTGGGTGTGCACGAGTTGACATAGATTTTCTGCACCACAGCAGTGATAAGGCTCTAAATGTATTGTCTCACTCTGGCTCACTCCATAGTGTTGCCGTTCCCCTTCTTTCGCACAAACTGGACGGGTATGTCCTGGACACTTAGTCCAGAAAATACTTCATTGGCAGCATAAAAGAGGAGTTATGGAGGAAGCAAACCATGCAACCCCATGTGCTTTCTTCACTGCCTGCTGCACCTGCATTCCTACTTTCAATGACTGGTATGCCATGACACCCAGGTCCCATGACAATAGCTGGCATATTTATTTTTGGGGATGGAAAAATAATTTATGCTGCACCCATTTCTTATCAGTTATCAGGTATAATGGCTTGAAGAAATTTGTGTAGCATAAATTATTTTCTCATCCCCAAAAATAAATATGCCAGCTCTTTTGCAAATTACTGCTGTTTGATCCAGTTTTGTCTGCCTTGTATACCATTGAGCAGCAGTTTTTTCCCCAAGTGCAAACTGAAAGGTTTTAACTGGTGATTACGCATAATCTATTGAATGGCTATAAACCATTTGATGTCCTGGTCATATGAAAGATGGAATATAAAATTTATTCTTTAGTAACTGATATGGAATTGGAAGAATCTATCCTCAGAACTTGCAAACTGGGCTGGTACAGAAGCCAATTGCTTCTGGGTTGGCTCTGGTGGAGAGGGTACTCCATCCCTTAGGTTTGGGAGAAAAGGTCTCTGCTGTTGACCCTCTCTCGGCTCGGGCAGTTAATACTCGCCATCCAGGATTGTTCTTATTTCAGGATTTTACCATTTGCAGTATTTTACTTTTGGAGAGTGTTGGCTGAGTGAGCATCAAAAGTTAAATACTTCCCAAGATTCTGACTCCTACATTCAGTATTGGGCAGTCAGATATTCCCCTCCTTCATATTGAGTATACTTCATGCATGTATAAAGGCCTATTTAGTGGCTAGTTTTAGAAATAGTTTATCCTTGACCCCCTAGAATTTGTGCATCACTCCCCAAAATATCTCCACTATATGTTTTTAAACATCTCTGGTCTCATAATTGTGTGACCAGGATTACTGTACAAAATAAAAACTTAAATGAGAGTTTGTTCTCATTCACTGAGGTAGTGATGCCTCTTACAAAGGTTTTTGTATGTTACCTCTTGGTATCTCAGTGCAACTTACCCACAGGCACATGAGCAAACTGTTGCCACTTACACTATACTGCTGCAATGAAAATGGCAGGTACTTGATGAATTGAGTGGTTAGTGAAGACTGCCCTAAGGTGGGAAAAATATTATGAATTAAGTATAAAGGCAAGGAAGGGGGTATAGAACAGGATGTGTGTATCAGTATTATTACATCTGGACAGAAACACAAAGATGTGTCTTAGCAATTTTCGAAATAGTCTACATTGTTTTATCTTAAGAGTTGCGAATAAAAAGCAAACATGTGAACATTCCATATGAGTATGATGATACACCAAATGCTGAAGTAGCGGGACAGGCAGCATCTCTAGAGAGAAGGAACGGGTGACGTTTTGGGTTGAGGCCCTTTTTCAGACATGTATGATGAAATAGCTGAGACAATGAGCCTGGGACGATGTCCTGAAGAAATCTAGCATTTGTATTCTGGGGCTAACTTTCACCTCCCTTTTTGATTTTAGCTTCTTGTATCATAGCTGTGATGCGATCTAGAGCTGAATAGCCCTGTTAGATTGTGTATCTAACAAATTCACTGCATGGTTCATTTGGAAAACAATGTATTCCCAATAAGTGGCATTGCTATGAGACTGGGGCGAAAGGCATGCTATTCATGTGGAATTAGAAAACCCTCCCACCGTAAACATGCTTTACAAACCTAAGCTTGCTTGGTTTTGATGCTGCACCTGAAATGGAAAATGTTTCTTTTCCAGTATTTTTTCGTTTGGATGTGTTTGCTCTGCAGGAGAGTTAAGACTTTTGCCAATTGTTTTAAACTTTGCTCATAACCAGGCTAGAAGAAGTAAAAGTAATGGCAAACCGCATCATCAGCATGAGAGAGCAGCTGGTATCAAACCTGAAGAAGGAAGGCTCAATCCACAACTGGCAGCACATTATTGATCAGATTGGAATGTTTTGCTTCACTGGACTCAAACAAGAACAGGTAATCACAAAACAGTGATTCATTCAGAGTAATATGTGGAAAATGGGTGAAGGGATGGGTGACCATTGGAAGAGTCTAAGGCATTACACAAAGCACAGTCGACCATCCAATCAATGGGGAGGACTCAGTTAAATAATGATGAAACCGGGGATTGGAGCAGATAAATAATATCAATGGAGCTGAAATTAGGGAATATTTCTAGGACCAAGAAGAGAACTGATAATACATGGTTGCTGTTAGAGCAGAGCTTGGGGAGAATACTGGTTCAATGGAACATTGCATTTGTGTTCTCTTGTTCAGTGTGAAGTGGTCCACAAATTCATCCCAACTGAGAGTCCTCAGACGAGAGCTGCATTGGTCAATTTTATATTTATTATTATACAACCTCTGTGATGTCCATATGTGACTTGCTTTTCTTTCCAGGGTGTAGTCCTCATTTGACCCGAGTTACTGTTTTGCAATTATGGCCTTTGCTCAGCCCTTTTTATGGGATCTGAGCCAGGTGTAGACATACTGGCCAGAGACTGCAAGATCTTTATCACAAAGCAAGTAAAGAATCGGTTAGAGTGTCGCAATATTCCAGTAAATTTCTCATTATCCCGCAGGCATTTGGATATTATGTTATTAAAATATTTATTTCATAACTTGCTGTGATGGATTTCAACATAGGAGCTTCTGACCATCCATTCTTTACCAGAACTATAACACTGCGCCCTTTGAAAGAATTGTGTGCATGCCTCACCATTCCTCTCCTTGCACCATATGCCAAGGTTCTGTCACATTTTGACTTGGTAAAGGTATACATTAAAAAAAAAAGAGAAATCCATTGTCCCAAAATTCTAAATGGAATATTTTAAATTCATATTGTTAAAAAATTACATGTGCTTTAAAAGCATTTTAATGGTCAACTGGTTTGTGAGACAACATTCAAAGTACAGCATAGAAATAATATTTTTAAATCTTACATTGCAAAATTAGTTACTGGGAGGCCTGAGGAGAATTTAGCAAACTCACTATTTGGGGAAACCTAAATCATCAGTTTTCTGGTATGTCGTTTTAAACTGTCATCTGAATTGAAATAATTGTCACGTTTTACTGCCCAATATAATGAGTCAAATGCATCTCAGTCGTATTTCATATTTTACCTGCAGGTAGAGCGTCTGACGAAGGAATTCTCTATTTACATGACAAAAGATGGCCGAATTTCTGTTGCTGGAGTCACCTCATCCAACGTAGGATACCTAGCACATGGTATCCATAAAGTATCTAAATAAAGCATTCAAGAAAAAGGGAAGACATTGGGGGGGGGGGGGGCGGGGGGGGGGGCCAGGAGAGAGGAGGAGTGTCGTCCAAAATTAACCTTGTAAAAACCAATGGTAACTGAATGAAGTTCACCCCATTTCCCTTGTTTGAAGGCTTGTGTTTGTGTGGCAGAAATAGTTCACTTTTCTACAGTGAGCCCCTCTCTGCCCCAGGGACTTTTCAGACTGAAGCCCTGTTTTTATCTTTTGTATATTTTCTTTGCTTCAGCCTTCAGAGAGAATTACTCTGACGATTGTTTTCAATTGACCAGCTTTAGCACTGTTATACACAAATTCTGCATTTGCTAGTTACTGCTGTCAATACTGGGTAGGGCCTTTCTTCAGCTTTATAAGCAGGAAGTTTAGATGTTATAAGCAGATATTACTAGCAGGTGCAAAGGTTACAGTCTGTTCATAAGCTTGATTGCTTAGCTACTACATTTGTTGAACTGATCTGCCTTTGGAAAATTAATCAAACATTGATTCTGGTCATTATTGTCACAGATCTCTGTAATCATGCTGTGAGAGTTGCTGTTTGGAATGGCCCCTCACCAATAGCCACCAATCATGGTAGATGGGTTACTTGCATGTTCCATTAGGGCTGGAGCTATGTTTGGCTTTAGTGTTATGTTCACCATTTTTTGACAGCACTGTATTAGACAGTCCAAGAAATTCAAAGAGCTGTTGCAAGGCTGTGGAAGCAAGCTTATGTTTGCTGCCAGATGATCAATTCTGTCAAAAATTGTCTACCTTATAAACCTGGAGGCAGAGGTTCAATAAAGCAACTGCATAAATTAATCATTGTACTTCCATGTGTGTCTTGCATTCTGTATAATTAATTTGAATTGTGTCTACATCCTGCTGCTGGTTACCTTCTGAATTTTATAGTCAGCCGGGCAGTACTCTGCATATTGCCAACTTGGACGATTTTTACATTTTTATCAAGCCAATTAATCAATCCAATTAACCTACAAACCTGTACGCCTTTGGAGTGTGGGAGGAAACCGAAGATCACGGAGAAAACCTACGCAGATCACGGGGAGAACGTACAAACTCCATACAGACAGCACCCGTAGTCGTGATTGAATCCGAATCTCTGCCACTGCATTTTGCTGTAAGGCAGCAACTACCGCTGTGCCACCGTGGCTGCTGTTAGAGATCTTTTGTAATGTTGGCAGTAGAATTCAGGACATTAGATACTCTGAAGCATTTGATACCAGAGGAAACTACAGAGATCAGAAAGAGTCCTTTCTCATCTATTAAAAGTATGTAAGTGAGAATGGCAGATTCAGACACTCCATGTTGACTTCTTCCTATCAAGCTGTGCAGGTCAATGCAACCCATTTGATTGAGCAGAAAGTTAAACCAGCTTCGATGCAACACTTTTTGTGGGTTCACCTATCATGATCTTAGCTGACAGGCCTACAATAAACTCACTTTCAGGTGAGACTGAAGTTACAAATGCACTATTACACCCAGTACTTTGCTCAATCTTTCTCACCACCTCACCTACAGCAAGCTTCTTGCTGGCGTAGAGTGAATTATACATTACAATTATAAGCTACCCAAGTGGAATATGGAGGGGTTCTTTCTCCAGTTTGTGTGGCTGGCAATGGAAGTGGCTCTGGTCAGTATGGGAAGGGGACTTAAAATGGTTTGCAACCAGAAGATCTGGTAGGCCTTGGTGGACTGAGTCCAAGTGTTCGTTGAAACAGTCGCAAGGTCTGCCCTTGGTCTCGCCGATGTATAGGAGGCCACATCAGGAACACAGGATTAAGTTGATGAGGTTTGTGGACCAAACTAGTGTTCACAGACATCTTAACTCTCTTCCTACTCTGTTCTGAGGTACCAACCTGCTTCAAGAAGACCACTATCATCGCCATTCCAAAGGAAAACAAGATCTCATACCTTAATGACTACTGTCCAGTGGCCTTAACATCCAACATCATGAAGTGCTTTGAGAGGCTGGTTACGAAACATTAACACATTAATCTGTGTATATTGCATTTATGAGCCTGTTCAGCTGCTGGAAGTAAGAATTTCATTAATATTGGTACATATGACAACACCCTTGGCTTCTGGTGCTATCTTGGAAATCTTAAACTTTATCTAGTGACTATCCTTTTCAAAGTATGGAGTCCAGAACTCTGCGAGTGATTTAACAACACATCTATTCAGTTCTGTACTCAAAGAAATTAATCCCACTGTGTTAGAACTTTGTTTGGACGATCTGCACTGCTTATTTTTAAGATTTATCACATGCACCTTTAAGCTGCCCATTAAATAGAGGTGAAAAGAATAGACAGTGTTTCAGTTGTGTAGACATGGTAATACTGCTGCCTCACAGATCTAGAGACCCAGGTTCAATCCTGATCTTGGATGTTGCTGGTGTAATGTTTGCATGTTCTCCCGAAAACTGTAATGTCTGGTTTCCTCCCACATCCAAAACATGTGCTGGTAGGTTAAGTAGCTGTTGTAAATAATCCCGAGTAGAGATGGAAAGTCTGAGAATCTCGGTGCAGTTGATGAACATGTGGAGAAAACAGGTGACAATGAAATAAGTGAGGAATGGGGTTGCTCTGGAAGCTGACATTAACTTGGGAGTCTTAATTGCTCTTCCTTTGCCAATATGGAAATAAGAAAAGATGCAAGCAGCTATCTTTGCTATCAAGTTGCATTTAGCTCATGTGTCTATGTTCCACTCGGCTTCCCAGCACTTATGGTGCAGTCTTAACCACCCTCTCCAGCTATAATATTAAAAGGGACAAGAATAAATACCTGAGAGAAAAAGTTTGAGAGGGCACAGTAAATTATTATTATTAAACTTTATTTCAGACTCGAGGTCCAGACAAGAGATGGCATTACATAAAATACATTGCATATAAAAACACCATAAAATATATATAAGCTTAGTAAATTACTTATAAGAGCATCATAAATTATATACAAAAACACAATACATGATTTAAAATCCAGAATAAAAAGATCAGGGTCCTATAACGAGACAACGATACCAATGCCTCCACAACTAGGATTCGTAGCGTGTAGTGCTAAACCTTATGTTTGATAAGACCACAATAATTACATTTTCAGAGTCATTAATCCTGCAGATGAATTTATACATATGATTTCTTAGGATAGCTTCTAAAGTACTGACTCCTGCAGCCACAAACATTTCAGTAGCCCTACACCATCTAGGTTTCAATAGACAATAGATGCAGGAGTAGGCCATTTGGCCCTTCGAGCCAGCACCACCATTCATTGTGATCTTCTTGCATATGGCGTGCACAGCCTTAAGTTGCAAGTCAACTTGTTCTATTTGATCTATTTGGTTGTGCACGTCGGGTTGATTGCATTAGTCGAAACAGGATGGATCACGTGAAGGTTGCTATCTTCCACCCCATTCAATGTGATCATGGCTGATCATTCCCAATCAGTACCCCGTTCCTGCCTTCTCCCCATATCCCCTGACTCCGCTATTTTTAAGCCCTATCTAGCTCTCTCTTGAAAGCATCCAGAGAACCTGCCTCCACCGCCCTCTGAGGCAGAGAATTCCACAGTGTTTTAATTTCCGTAGCAGTGTTCTCATGGCATTATTATAAACCACCTTTAGTCTCTGTAAACTTGTCTTTCCATAGTTTGACCACAGGTGTGCAGTATAGAGTGGTGTGCAATATGTTCTAAACAAAGCCATCTTCACGACATCTGTACATGCACCAAACTTACATAAGAGAATATTCGCCTGGACATACCGCATACATCTTTGCCTATAAATATCCTCATCATCTGTCGTTTTTTCTGTAATTATATGTTCAAGATATTTAACCTTATTACAGACACTAACATTATTGTCAGACAATTTAAAATCAGGAAATTATAGACATTTTAGACTCTTTGGTTCTACAGAACATAACAGCACTCTTACCAGCGTTATATTTGATATCATGTTCCACACCATACACAGAACATATAGTAAGGAGCTGCTGGAGACCAGCGCTAGATGGACTAAAGACCACAAGATCATCTGCATACATAATATGGTTCACTAAAATATTACCAATCATGCACTCAGCATTACAGGCTTTCAATTGCTTGGACAGATCATCAATATAAAGATTTAAAAGAACTGGGGACAAAATTCCCCCTTGTCGAACACCATTGCTAACCCCAAATGGGGCTGAGACCCTATTGCCCCATTTTACTTGCATTGTCTGTTGGGCATACCAGTAGGCCAGAATTCTCACAATGTATTTAGGCACCCCTCTTTGACTCAATTTAACAAACAGCTTTCTATGATTAACACGATCAAAGGCTTTGGAAACATCAATAAAGCACATAAGAAGTGATGAGTTTTTACCTCTATATTTGTTTACAATCTCCTTTAGGGCATATATACGCAAGTCAGTGCCATGTTTAGCTTTAAAACCAAACTGGTTATCTGTGGAGTTAACAAAGTAATTTAATCTATCCAGCAGAATTATTTCTAGGACTTTTGGCAATATGCTGGCTAAAGCTATGGGCCTGTAATTATTTAGACTACCTACTTTACCAGCTTTGGCCTTCATGACTGGCACTAGCAGAGCAGACAGCATTGAGTCTGGTAACAAGCCATGAATCATAAAGCCAGTAAAACAAATAGCAAGGAGAGGAGCTATCCTCATACTCGTATACTTAAGATGTTCAGCAGAAATATGATCCAAGCCACTTGTTTTGTTGTTGAACAGCTTGTTTATGGCATGATACACATGATGTGACATAATCACCATTGAGTCATTGCTCTCGATATTGTCCACCCTACACAAATCACCTTGGACACAGTTGAATAAAGTACTATAATGTTGCCATAACTCCGCGTTATTAGCTGTTCTGGAGATTCCATCTACAGTGCATGGTAGAGATGTTTTGCAGCTGTTAAGAGCCCTCACTTCTTTCCAAAAATCAGTATCATTGTTACTTAGCAGCTTCTTAGCAATGGAATCAGCCCTCATAGCTTGCTCATTTTTACAGATGAAACGAACACCATACTTCCATCTTGCTTTAGTGAGCTTCTTGCACTCAAACACAGGCCCCTATCTGGGTCTACCTGCCATAGCCCATGATTTAGTGGCTTCACGGGCTTCAGCATGATACTCAGCTATATACTTATTCCAGCCAGGCCTGATGTTATGCGTCTTATTTTTATGCTTGCAGTAGGATTTACTGCCTACATATAAAGCACTTACTATATCATTATACATGGAGCAGATATCACTCCTATGCTTCTTATCCTTACAATTAACATTACTACACATTATTGCACCTTTAGGTAGATGGATATTGCTTAAGGATTTATCTGTATGAGCATAATAGGCTAAGATGTCTTCCTTTGTGAGGGTTGACCAGTCCAGTTTTTCTATGTTAAAGCTATTTCCATCTCTGGATACCACAGGTAGATGTTCAACATTTATTGACATACCAACAGGTATATGATCAGTCATTGCTGCCCCATACAGAATGCTCATACACCCCAATGAGGCATGTGCACCAGCTGTACTAATACAATAATTCAGCCATGACGTAGTGTGCCAGGCCTCACTAATATATGTATAACTATCTGTAGGTATAAGCACTTTGCTTGACAATATAAAATTATTATCTTGACAGAACTGAGCCATATGATTGGCAAATAATGAGTTCCTGTCTGAGATAGCTGCATTCATATCCCCAATGACATATACACCAGAATAATTACTTCATTCTGTCAAAACATTGCTGGATCCAGGCAAACTGCCTCTGCTCTCACTAATTTATTGTACCTTACACCAACCCACAGGTCTCACATTCCAAACTGTTTGGGTTACAAGTGTGACGATGTACATACATGTAGATCATGATGTACAGACATGAAATGCAAGTCCATAAACTCACTAAAACTGGTGACACATGTAGGTGGGGTAATGAAGGAATTAGTTATGCTTGCTTCATAGGCCGAGCTATTGAGTATAAGAATTGGGACATTATGTGCAATTGTACAAAACCTTGATTGGACTGCACTAGGAGGGCAGTTCTAGTGTCTTTATTACGAGGGATGCAGTAACAATAAAGAAATTGCAGAAGAGATTCACCAGGATGTTGCCTGGAAGAAATGGCATAAATTACGGATAAATTACATAGGCTGGGTTTATTCTCACTGAAGCACAGGGTGCTCAGATGTGAGCTTATAGAAGTTAATAGAATTGTGAGGACATAGGATGGATAGTCAGGTTTCTTCCCCCAGTCTAGAACTAGAGGGCGCAGTTTAAGGTGAGAGGGGAAAAGATTAAAGCGAATATGACAGCCAACGTTCTCGCATAAAGCGTAGTGAGTATCTGGGAACTAGCAGGCAGAGCAAATAACACAGGCAGGCACAACAACGGCGTTAAAAAAAGATATGGATAGGTGCAAGCAAAGATCATAGAGCTCCGGAAAGGACGGAAATAGGCCAGGTGTAGGCAAGCCCGGCAGGCATGGACGAGATGGGTTAAAGGGCCTGTTCCCTTGCTGGGGTCAACCCTCTGCCACAGGAGAGAGACCGACTTTGAGATTACATTTCCCGACAGACTCTCAGCAACAACCGCTGTGTGTGCACCACGTCCCTCCAAAGCAGCCGGGCAAGAGCATGCGCCGTCAAAGCGGAAGCGGTGGAATAAGACCACAGTAGATAGGTCTTTCCCGGTTGTTACTTAGTCACGTGAGTGTGATCCCGGGATCATCTGACCAAAGATACTAGATAGAGGAGCGTGGCTGCCGCTGCTGGTGAGTGACTGGTCTTGGTGCGGGAACCGGGAAAGATAAATGGGACTCTGTGGCAGGCGATGACCGGTGGGTATTCCGGGGTCAGTGCTGGCACTCCAGTATCCAACAGTAAGTACCACAGGTACACAAAAAAGCTGGAGAAACTCAGCGGGTGCAGCAGCATCTATGGAGCGAAGGAAGATGCTGCTGCACCCGCTGAGTTTCTCCAGCTTTTTTGTGTACCTTCGATTTTCTAGCATCTGCAGTTCCATCTTGAACAGTAAATGCCACAGGCTTGTTTGATGAAACTTAATGTAACTACCAGATTTGCTGGTGATGCCGAACTGGTGGGATTGTGAGGATTCCAAGCGATTTAGATCGACCTAGTAGTGGACATGGAAGATGCAGTGTGACTGGGATAACCGTTGGGTTAACTGATAGTGGAAAAGTCAGAAAAATGCATTATATGTGGTAAATTACCTAGAGACTTGAGCGTCATTGTACACCAGTCTCTGAAAACAAACAGTTAAGGTTTGGCACAGGAGCAGGAATGCCTTGCTACAGTTAAACGTGGACTTGGTCAGATCACACGGAGTACTATATATTTCTTTGGTTACACAAAAAAGCTGGAGAAACTCAGCGGGTGCAGCAGCATCTATGGAGCGAAGGAAATAGGCAACGTTTCGGGCCGAAACCCTTCTTCAGACTATATAACTATATATTTCTTGTTGTCTGCTTACCCAAGCTTGGGCATACTGTAGAACGAGCCAGCGCAGGTTCATGAGGCAGCGGGTGCGGTTAGCGGTGAAGATTAGTTGTGGGACTCCAGTGAGGAGACTTGCTACAGGCTTAGTAGGCAGAATGTCCAGTTAGCATTGCTCAACATTATTTTCTTACGGAAAAAATAAGTAGAAAAGTGGGTGGAGAATGAGTTGCTCACATGTCTTGTCACATGGTTTGAGTGGCATAGCGGCAAGTTATTAAACCCATTTTGAAAAATATTGTATTTCCATAGCATGTTTTGCAAATTCATTGTCCTCCAAGCCCACTTGCAGCAAGGTAAGTAAGTGCTTCTGTAGAGCTGCCGCCCCACGTCTCCAGTAACCAGGTTTGAACCTAAACTTGGACGCTGCTTGTGTGGAGTTTGCGCGTTCACCCCGTGGTTATATCGGCTTCTTCCGGGTTTTTCGGTTTTTCTCCCACACCCCAAGCTGTGGGCCCTTAAATTAATTTGCTGCTGAAAAATATCCATGGTGTATAAGTGAGTGTTATAATCTGAGAGGACTTGGTGGTAATGTAGGGAGAATAAAATAGGATTAGTTTGATGATAGGCATGGATTTCATTGGCTGAAGGGCCTGTTTCCATGTTGCATAGCTCTGACCATTCCATCTTCTGATTGCTATTGTAAACTGGGAAGTAGCAAACAAGTCAGCAAGTTTCATTTCCATCTCCGATCAGCGAGGAAGATAATATATGTGGAACAAAGAACTGCATTTACTGGAAAGCTGAAATAAAACAGAAAATGCTGGAAACATTCAGCAGGTCTGGAGAGAAATTGTTAAAATTTCAAGCTGAAAACCCTTTGACAGAACTCTGTTAATGATACTGATTGAGGGATAAATATTGAACAGTATATCAGGGAGAGTTGGGCAGGGTTAGAGGGAGTGGTTTGTATCTGGATCTAGTCCTGACCACGGGGGGAAATGGAGGAGGACTGACCAAACTTTGTGCCTTCCGCTACAGTGACGAATGCTGTTGTGGATGTTTGTGTTAAATTTTTATTGTGCATTGTGTGTTTTTTTTTAAATTGTACCACTGCTGGCAAGTTAATTTCACTGCACTTTATGTGGTCTCACCAGGGCCCTGTACAACTACAGGAAGACCTCTTTACTCCTATACTCAAATCCTCTTGGTATGAAGGCCAACATGCCATTAGCTTTCTTCACTGCCTGCTGCACCTGCATGTTTACTTTCAGTGACTGGTGTACACTGACACCCAGGTCTCATTGCACCTCCCTTTTTCCTAATCTGACACCATTGAGATAATAATCTGCCTTCTTGTTCTTGCCACCAAAGTGGATAACCTCACATTTATTTGCATTATACTGCATCTGCCCACTCACTCAACCTGTCCAAGTCACCCTGCAACCTCCTAGCATCCTCTTCGCAGTTCACACTGCCACCCAGCTTTGTGTCATCTGGAAATTTGCATGTTACTTTTAATCCCATCATCTAAATCATTAATATATATTGTAAATAGTTGTGGCCCCAGCACTGAGCCTTGCGGCACTCCACTCGCCGCTGCCTGCCATTCTGACGGACCCGTTTATTCCTACTCTTTGTTTCCTGTCTGCCAACCAATTCGCTATCCATGTCAATACCCTACCCCAATACCATGTGCTCTAATTTTGCCCACTAATCTCCTGTGTGGGAACTTATCAAAGGCTTTCTGAAAGTCCAGATACACTGCATCCACTGGCTCTCCTTCATCTATTTTACTTGTCACATCCTCAAAAAATTCTTGAAGATTAGTCAAGCAGGATTTCCCTTTCATAAATCCATGCTGACTTGGACCAATCGTTTTACTGTAATCCAAATGCATCGTTATTACTTCTTTAATAATTGACTCCAGCATCTTCCCCACTACCGATGTCGGGCTAACTGGTCTATAATTCCCTGTTTTCTCTCTTGCTCCTTTCTTGAAAAGTGGGATAACATTAGCTACCCTCCAATCCACAGGAACTGATCCTGAATCTATCGAAAATTGGAAAATGATCACCAATGTATCCATGATTTCAGGAGTACCCTGGGATGCAGACCATAAGGCCCTGGGGATTTATCAGCCTTCAGTCCCATCAGTATACCCAATGCTATTTCTCGCCTAATGCAAAATTCCCTAGATCCTCTGCCCACTAGTACCTCTGGGAGATTGTTTGTGTCTTCCTTAGTGAAGACGGAACTGAAGTACCTCTTCTGCCATTCCCTTGTTCCCAATAATAACTTCACCTGTTTCTGATTAGTAAAGACCCACATTTGTCTTTACTAATTATTTTTCTCTTAACATACCTAAAGAAGCTTTTACCATCCTTTTACATTAACGAAGCTGTCCCCCACTCAGAATGGAAGTGTCTTCTGTCCCGACAGATTACAAGAAGGTGAACCCGTTTTCAAGAGGTACATCCCCCAGGGTCTCCTGTACTCCGAGCTTCCTTCCCTTCCCTATCGTCACCCACCTTCTCTCTTCCAGTATCTTTAGTGTAGTGATCTCGCTGTAGGTCCTGTCCAGGAAACTCTTGTTTTCCCGGATGATCCTGAGGCCATCCAGTTGTCTCTCCAGTGCCCCAACACGGTCCTTCAAGGGTTGAACCAGGGCACGCTCTCCACAGTTGTAGCAGCCAGAGACACCAGCAGTGTCCCTGACCTCCCACATCCTGCAAGCATCTCACTGAATCAGCTTACCTGGCATTTGTTCACTGCGTCTCATTCTCTCCAACTTTTGGCGTAGTTTCCTCCCTCAGCCACCTCGCTGAAGACTCTCGAGCCAAAGACTCGCACTTTTCTCACAAGGCATTTCCCTCGACATGGCTGCAACCCACCAGGCTGCTCCCCTTGAGCAAACCTTGCTTATATTAGCTGATAAATTGAATAATTTGCTAACTTACTGATTTGCTAATTAAATTCCTCAGCCAATCCCCGCACTCACTCCTTCATCTGGCGCTCCTCTGCCGACCTCGAAGGTATATACCAGCATATACCTCTGATAGTACAGTACTAATATAGCCGTCTATGCATTGCCAATTCACATGTTTGTCTAGATACTAAAATGCGATGAGGGTATCTCTTTTCACTGCACACACAGGCAGTATTTTCTAATCTATGAGTAAGTGGTTTGGATGGAGGGGAGTAGGGAGCTGTGCAGTGTGCATCTTGTTATAGCAGTACCCTTTTCACTTTCTCTGCTGCTTTCTTTTCAGTTGCTGCGTGTGAAACGTTGAGAAGATCCGCCGTTTTCAGTTCCCTGTGGATGCTTTGAGTTCGGGAGTCCGACACACTCGCCCAGGCCGAGCGGGAGCTCCATTTACTTGAAGCCAGTGCTGGTGGGGGATGGATCACTGTGAAGCTTCCGTGAACAGTGACGAACAGGATTGGAGCTTGAACAAGGACCCTGGGGAGCAGACTGGCCTCCTGTGGAATTTGCCCACCGACCAGCCAAGGGACACGGGGAAGCAAGGAAGGACACCATCTTATGCAGCTGTCTTCATCGTGGTTAATGCCGCACTTGGGGCTGGGCTTCTCAACTTTCCCTATGCCTTCTACATGGCAGGAGGAGTGGTGGCCGGAATAGTCCTGCAGATGGTTAGCTGTTTACATTCTGGTCGTTTCATCTCTGCAGACTTGGGTCCTCAGACCCTTCCTCCAGGCCCCTTCCAGTACCATGCCTCTGCCTCATCTATGGCAATATCGAGGCTATTTCTAACCACACCCTGCTTCTCCATCGGGAACATTGGAATGAGCACGGTATCCAATCCCAAGCTAAGGTGCCCAGTGGCGTAATGGGTAGGGCTAACGCCAACCTGTGCCAGCGACTTGGGTTCAATCCGGAATTCTAGTGTTGTGACCCTGTGACCTTGTGGGTTTATTTGGGATGCTCCTGCTTCCTCTTCTATCCCAAGACGAGCAGAATTCTCAGCCAATTAGTCACTATAAAATTACTTTTGGTCTGCAGATCAGTGGTGGAATCGGGGCACAGGTGGGGGGAATACAATGGAATTAGTATTGGATTAATATAAATGGACCACTGATTGTTGGCATGGACTTGGTGGGCCAAAACGCCTGTATCTGTGCTGTGGTTCCATCTGACTATAGCTGCCCTGGTGTCATGCATGCCAGTGTGATGCTGAGCATGAGATCATTGTCTTCAGTTTTGCAGATAGTTAATACACACAATGTTTTAAGGTTCAGTACTGGGATCATAGCTCTTTCTAATGTGTAGGAATGGCTTTGAAATGAAGAGAGTACAATGTATGATGGATACAAGAGTACAATGGATACAAGAGCCTGCAGATGCTGAACTCTCGAGAAAAAAAATCAAGTGCAGGAGAAACTCCATAATTTGTTCCATAGCACTGTTTAGGTGTTTAAGACAGGACCACCTGCACCTGGGGCTGAATCTCCTGTGGAAAGAAAACCTTCTCACATTTTCATGATTTTGCAAACATCTGTGTCTATTATATGACTGGTTAGCAATTTTCTGCCTGACGATATGCAGCTGTCATACTCTGAGCCCCATCAATGAGCTGCATTTCCATTGGTGGCTGTAGGCATCTCTGGAAGGGTGGGGAAATGCCACGATAGCGAGTCATTGGGTGAAGATGGTCCTGTAGCCTTCGTCACGGCATTGGTGCCTCCTGCGGAACCCTCACCTTTGTCACTGGGAAGGGCTGCAACACTGTTACAATGCCGCTAGCTACTGATTGTAATTCCTGCCAAAGGCTTGCGTCTTTCTTTCACTAATGGCCTAAATACAAGGTAGCCAATTGGCCTCTTTGGTTTGACGTCACTGCATCCTGTGTTGCCTCGGTAGTGCAGTAATCATCCATCCAAACTGGGTACCCATGTCAGCAAGCCTTTGCTGGGACAGTTGGCTACCTGGCTTCAGAGAAAATTATTACCTTGGGAGCTTCAATAATCTGATAGAAAAAAAGCCTTGCATATCAAATGTGAAAGCTGTGGAATGGTATATCAACAGCCTGCTAACTGGTGGCCCATTACATTATTGTCATGGACATTGTCCTAAGAATGTTCACAATGTTCCAGTGGAAAAAGTGGACATGTGCTATCTTAAACAACAATAGACAAAAATATATATTTTTAATGGCTGCTTGACCCCTTCCCCTCCACCACCCGCTGCTGCAATCAGAACATTGCTAATTTAAATGCTTTGAGTGAGGCTAAAGAACTTCTAAAACTTGTGATACTTCTTATTGATTTGACCGAAGCTATTCATTTGGTTGGACGTGTACTTAGAGTACTGTTCTGAATATTTTACTATAGGCAGAGCTGGTAAAACATACCCCAATCTTATCAGGAGCTGTGTTACTGGTTCGAAGGTGGTTGGCTCTAGGCCTGTGCTCAATGTTCTTCTGCAGTTACCTGATTGATGTGAAGCCCTCAGCATTTGAGTTCAGGAAATCTATTAATTCCACTACTGCAGGGAAAGCCCCTCTGGCAAGAATGAAGATCTCATTGTTGCCAGATTTCCACAGGCACTGTCACCACTATGTCTGTGTCTTTATTTTGCAAGATAAGCCTGATGCAAATGTCACACAGAAATGTTGTACACAAATCAGGCAGTCCAGACACTGCAATATCTCACCTGCTATCACAGGTAAAGCTTTTTTCCAAAATGAGTTCCACCAGTTAGTTGATTGGGTGTGGCACATAATTCTCCAAACCATGATATGGAAATGAGCAACGAGCCCGTGTTGTTGGGGGTAAAAGATTGCTGGAGTAGTCGGGAATACAAAGTTGAGAGTATGTTCTGATTCACCGTGATCATACGGCAGGATAAGCTTGAGGGACCTCCCCCAGAACTAATTCATACACTAATCTCTAGAGTGGGTCTCAGACCTACAACTATCTGGCCCGGACAATAGTGCGGCCAACTGATAGTGATCCCTTGGACTGATGTTGAGTATTAAGGTTCCCATCCGAGCTGTGGAGGGAAGTTGCAAGATTTTGGCCATACAGAAACAGGATCATCATGCTCACTGAGTCCGGGATGACCAACAACTAACACTTTGCACAGATCCCATTGAATTCTCCCCACACCGGGAAGGTAGCAGTCTTTCTACCAGCATTGGGTTGGTGATTCTGGCCTACTGCTCTCAGGTCAGCAGTAAGGCCACCTACCAGGAGGTGGTACGGGCAGCTTGCGGCCGGGTAGTGGGCACCATCTGCGATGTCCTCATCGCCATCTACACCTTCTGCACCTGCATCGCCTTCTTGATCATCATCGGCGATCAGCTGGACAAGAGTGAGTCATCGTGGAGGTTGTGTGGTGCAGCCCGTCTGGGGCCAGAGATTCAGGGCTGGGGTACAAGGTCAGTTTATTGTCACATGAACCAATTAAGGTACAGTAACATTTGAGTTGCCATACTAAGTGAAAAGCAAGAAGACACACAACCACATAAAAGTTAATATAAACATCCATCACAGTGGACTCCACATTCCTCACTGTGATGGAAGGCAATAAAGTTCAACCTTCTTCCTCTTTGTTCTCCCACGGTCGGGCCAGTCAAACCATCTGCAATCGGGGCGATCAAAGCCCCCGCAGACGACGATCAAAACCCATGTGTCGGGGTGATCAAAACTCCCGCGTCGGGGCGGTTGAAACTCTCTCCGCGGCATGAAGTTCCCGAGTTGGCCTCTTCTTACCAGAGACTGCGGGCTTCACGATATTAAAGTCCACAGGCTCCGCGGATGAAGCTTTGATCCCCGGCAAAGGGATCGCAAGCTCCGCAATGTTAAAGTCCCACAGACTCCTGCGGCTTGGAGCGCCCGTCTGTCTCCAGGAACAGCTGCCAACTCCATAATGTTAGGCTGCCGTGGGGACAGAGATACGATACGGAACAAAATTGCATCCCTGTCAAGGTAAGGGATTGAAAAAAACTTTTGTTGGGAGATTGCAATGGGGATGCCTGCTGCCTCATGCTGGGCACTGAAAGTTTTGATTGGTTAAACTGTTACACTCTCATGGACCCACTCTCATTGAGTCTTGTTTAGGCAGATCAGTACATTGAGCGAGATTCAATGTTTCGGTACAGTGACATTTTTCCTATCAATGAGTCATCCGACATTAAAGCATAGAATGTGCATTCATTTGCATAATGTGGATGTCACAAGCGAGGTGTTGCTCAGTGATCACCCTTGTTTAACTATGAACTGAGGTTATCATTTAAGTATCGATTAATCACCTGGACTTTAAGTCCTTGGATTCCTGTGGTGGAATTTGAACTTGTCTTCGGACACAGCAGACACTACCTCTGGCAGCAGCATCGCAGGCAAATAAACTCAGACCACACTAAAACACAGATTGTGCACAAATATTAGAGGACATAGCTTTAAGGTGGGGGGTGGAGTAGGTAAGTTAATTTTACACAATTAACAAAGAGCAGTGTAAGTTAATGTTACACAAAATGATAAATGCCTGGAACGGGAACTGTTGACAAGAACAGGCAAGGAATAGTGGGATGTCCACATGTGCAGACAAATGGGATTTGTTTAAATTGGCATCTTGGTTTGTACAGATCTGGTGGACTGAAGGGCCTGTTCCTATGCTGTACTGTTTTTAACTTCTAATTCTAATGACTGAGCAGTGGACCAAGTCTACAGTGGTTAGGAGTTCCTTCGGAGCTAGTTAAAGCTCGGGTTGTTGTCTGAATTGAAAGATGTTTTGAGATAAATATTTTGTGTGGGAGAGATTTTGAATGGTTTGTTTTGTCTTTCAGTACTTGGGGCATTGATGCACACACCTGAAGGAGATGATTTCATCAATGGCCACTGGTACAGTGACCGTAAGTTCACCATCTCTGTCATCTCCATCCTGGTCATCCTTCCTCTCTCCATACCCAAAGAGATTGGATTCCAGAAGTACGCCAGGTTAGTGCTTTCACTGTTTGAATGGTGAATTCTTAGTGGCAGTGGGTGGAGCTGGGGAACAAATGGCATATTCCATTCCCAACTCGTGTTATAAGCCGTTCCAGGGCAGTGGTTAACAAAGCAATTGGGGGCAGCGTGCAGAGGCAGCAGTAGTTAGCCTTCCCTCTAAATATAACATCACCCTGTCCAAAAATACACTGGGATTTTTACCTCTGAGAATCCTTTGTCGTTTTTCATTTGTATTATTCTTCCGGGGAAGAAAGTTGTCGGTCACAAGTGCTTCACTCCACAAGGAATCATGTCCGGCAGATGCCCCCGAGCACAATGTCTTCAAATCCTACCTTTCCTTTCCTCTGCCACAACCATCT
Source organism: Leucoraja erinaceus (assembly GCF_028641065.1). Lineage (NCBI taxonomy): Eukaryota > Metazoa > Chordata > Chondrichthyes > Rajiformes > Rajidae > Leucoraja > Leucoraja erinaceus. The sequence continues at coordinate 19,161,055 of NC_073393.1, read as the reverse complement.
CCCTTGCCTGGGAATTGAGTCGATGACGATCGCTTCCAACCTCAGTTTTCCTGTCCCTGTACCTTCCCCACCTGACCAATAGCCCTTGACCGTACAATTTATTGCATCTTGATCATTTCAAACCTTCCTCGACTCTCATCCTGCCTACCATGCAATCTTTGATATAGTTCCCCATATGTTCCATTCATTCACTGTCCCCACCCATTGCAGTTCTCAACTTTTGCTCCTTAATTGTAAAGTCTTCAACAAGTAACTTCTTTAAATCTCCCTGTGGTTTTGCGTTAAACAAATGTGATGAGCCCATCAGATTATTCACCCCCAGATGGCTGAGAATATTTGTGCAACCACACCTCTGCAAATTGAATCATTAATCTTGTCTCCATTCGATCCCACCACATCATTGTTCAGATTAGAATTTTCCAAGCACCAAAACCATCCCTATCATTTTGTCCACAGTTGCTCAGAACCAGTTTGGCATCCTCTAGCACAAGTAGCCAAAGCCCCACTGATAATCAATTGTCAGACACACTCACCTTATCCACTGTCTCCCTGCCTCACTGTCTCCCTGCCTCACCATCACCCCTACCCCACCCCTTGCTCTGCTTTCTATGGGGTCAACTGCAAGAACAGTTCTGTCCAGAATATGAAGTGGAAATAGTTGGAATCCTTGAGACAATCTCACAAGTTCACCAGGTTCAGTTTCTACCCTGAGTAGAAGTGGCTTAAAGGATTTCCAACAGAGCAAGGACGATGTGATTTTTTTAATTTTTTTATTAGGCTTCCTTGTAAATTCTCTTTGGAGCTGTGGCTAGGTCGAGCCAATATTGTCCTGTGTCCTCTTGGTATGAACCAACAGCACCTATCTTAGTAAATGAGGCTGGCAGTGTGCATTTATTATTTCATTTTATTAATTCTCCATTCTGATCAAACATCTCATTAACAAATTGACACCTCTATTTTCTACCTTCTTGAATTGACCATGTGGCCTCGTTCTCCAATATTGTCACCTCTTGATCAACTTTCTTGCCCAGCCTGGTTAAACAGCCAGTTGGGAAGTCTTGGCAGAGTGGTTGCCTGGTCCCTCTATACCTCAGTTTACTGGTCTTGGCTTATGAAACAGAACCACATCTTTTCTATGTTGAGCCCATTGAATTCAATCTCAGCATCATGGATAGTTGTGACTAGTGTTGCTTAGTCCTCAGAGTCAATTAGCTCTGCCTGATTGCTTGAGATGGGGTTATGGTGAGAGGATGCATGGGGGAAGTTATGCAGGAGGATGGATCCTGGATGATTGGACCTTGAGCTTGAATGCAATACTTGTGGCATTTGGCACCAATCCAGATTAGTACCTGTTATAAGGTATTTGTGACTGACCAGCTGCTGCTTGATGCTGCTCCACAATGGAAGCTAGACCCCAAAGTCTCACACTGATAATATGAGAGGGGGGAGGGTGGTATTCAGATCTTACACAGTATCTGGTTGCCAGCTGATCAAACGATGGTTCACTTGATTTGGCGAGGGTTGATACTGACAATGAGAACCTAGAATGCAGATGTTTTTGATTTGCTGGCGATTCTGTTCGTTGTAAAAAAAGGATGGAGAAACTTATCCAAGCCATGGCGTCAAGTGGAAGTTGAAGCAGCTTTGGATTCAAACCATTTTTGTATTTGGCCGCCCCGTAACATCTTCCCTGTTGGATATGTATGGCCAAGGTTGGTCCTGTTTTGATTGTTTTATTTCTTTTTCTCTAGTCTCCTAAGTGTGTTGGGAACTTGGTATGTGACCATTATAGTGATCATTAAGTACATCTGGCCAGATAAAGGCATGATTATTGGGAACATCCCCACCAGGTAAGTGTAATCCCTTGGTGCCTGATTTCTTTCATACAAATATCTGCCAAGCCAGAGAACTGCAGTAATATATAGAGGGTGAGGATGGGGAAATAGTCAAATGGTCTCTCTCTGTGTTTGCATTTTTCCTGCTTTATCCAAGAATATATCTAAGCATCTGGAATTTCTGGGCTCAGTCAAACCACCACTCTGTGTGTGGCTGAGGGAGTAAGATGAGAAGGAATTATACTGAGAAACGGCAACTTTGTGTGCCTGCTGTGGCATCCCTGGGCAATAACAAGCCAAGAAAGTTGCTTGACCACCTAGTGGCCTCGGTTGGCTAACAATACGTAGTGAGTGCAGTGCATGACTGTCGGGGTGGGACCAATGAGAGAGGGAAATAGTGGGTGACGTGTATTGAATTTGTAGAGCTGCCAGCAAGGTTAACCACTTTTTTCTGTTCTTAGCCCTTCCTCCTGGATGGCGGTGTTGAATGCTATTCCGACCATCTGCTTTGGCTTCCAGGTACTGCTTTCCCTTGTCCCTCTATTTTTGCGCTGTTGGTATCTGCTGTATTAGAACAAAGTGCTCTTAATCATGGCTGAATAGTTAAATTACTGGAGTTTTGAGAAGTAGGGAGACGGAGTCCCGTGGTCTGACATGACATGGATGCTATAATTGCTACCTGCTTCCTGGTTGTAGCTAAGATTCCTGCTGGGTGTGCAATGTACCTGTGTCCTGATGTTGGGTGAGAAAGTGTTTGGGTTTGCTGGTCTTCTGTAGTGGAATGCCCCAGCCACATTTAGCGATAAAAGCCACAGGTGGTAAATTCAGGAGCGACTCTGTGGAAATTTGCCCTGTCTCCCAATGACAATCAGGCATCAAGAGACTGCAGGACATTGAGGCAAGTAAGTAGGTTTATTGGCCAGGTATTCACAAACAAGGAATTTGCCTTGGTGCTCTGCCCACAAGTAACAACATGACATACAGTGACAGTTACGAATGACTCGGAAAACACTAAACATTAATAATTATAAAACATTCATGATAAAACACCATTGATCAAGCATGTGAAGCAACAAAATACCAGATCAAAGAGAGGCCACAGATTTTTGGCTGTTGAGTAGAGCAACAGCCAAAAATAAAGGGACAGTATTCAAAACTATCAGGACTTCAAGACTCGGACTTCTCCAGAGGGAAGTGATTCAAAGAGTTTGTGGCCAGGGTGAGAGGGGTCAGAGATGATCTTGCCCGCTCACTTCCTGGCCCTTGCAGTGTACAGTTCATCAATGGAGGGAAGGTTGCAGCCAATAACCTTCTCTGTGATGCAGTGGAGTCTGTGATGTAGTGTTGGCTTTCAGGGTACTTTTGAATTGGTAGGGGTGGGGGATGGGGAGGGAGGCATTTCTGACAAGACTTGATTATGATGGAGTCATTGAGAGATGCAGCATGCCATCAACCCATTAAGTGTGCACTGATCCTCAAAAATATCCTACATCAATCTTAATATTGTATTCCAAAGTGATTGTAACAACCCAGCACGTTTGCCAAAATGGCGTGTGTTTAACTTGTGTGCTAGTCCAATAAATTGGTCTTATTTAAAATTGTTTTATTTTCAAAATGCTACATGTGAACATCTGATTCTTGTTGCCTTTACTTTTTAAACCTTTACTTTGGAACATTGAAAAATGCAGTACATTATTGATGGAATAAAGTTTCAAAACCTATACATTTTTTTTCCATTCATTGATCCAAATTCAATAGGAGATGAGCAAAACCCTAAACAGATCCTTTCCTAAAGTAAGAGTTCCTCCACGTTGTGGCGTAGGTGTTGGGAGGCTTGTAACCAAAGGGAAAGCACAGAAATAATGGCACAACTCTTAACAGTGTTAATGTACAGATTGATCTTGGGTTCCAAGCCCATCGCTCATGGAAAATAGTAGATAAAATAGCAATTAGATTAAAAAAACGTCACCCATTCCTTCTCTCCAGAGATGCTGCCTGACCCGCTGAGTTACTCCAGCAATTTGTGTCCACCTGAGATAAAATAGTAAAGTATACTTGCTTTCATTGGTCCGGACTTGGGTATAAGAGACAAGCAGTCGGGTTTCTGATTTATAGCTCTTTTTTAGGCTATATTTGGAGTATTGTATGCAGTTCTGGTTGCCCCAGGAAGCATGTTGAGACCTTGGAGTAAGTGTAGAAAGGGTTCGGAATGTCTCCAAATGTTCTTGCCAACTTCTACAGATGCACTATACAAAGCATCCTATTTGGATACATCATAGATTGGTGTTGCTAAGTACGTTCTTTCCTTGTCTCTTCCTACTTGGTGTCGTCAGTGCCATGTGAGCAGTGTTCCTGTGTACAACAGCATGGAGAGACCAACAGTGCAGCGCTGGGGATGGGTGGTGACAGCAGCCGTTGTGATCTGCCTGTTTGTGTACACGGGCACAGGTAGGGTGCACGCCGCCTCCATTACTGGGATCGCATGAGCTTAACACAGCAAAACCTTGCACCCCTATCCTTCGTTGGAGCAAATGAAACCTTTGTGTGAAGGGCTAAGGCCGTCTATGGCGAAACATTAACTTCATAATCTGACGGATCAAATTAAGTTGCAGGAGTGTGGAGATCACGGGTGTTTGTTAGGACGCGAGGAAACTTAAAAAAAAAAATAATAATAATAATAATAATAAAGATGAGAACTTTAAAGTGGGATTAATGTTGGACCTGAAGGCAGTGGGATGGTGAGGTTAAGGCTGATTGGGCAGAGCAGGAAGTCCCATCCACGATGTGAAGCTTGACCTGAAGTTGGGAACTTTGGAATGATCAAACAAAGTCTCGGGAGAGTTGACATGTAAGTGAGTGGTGGGGAGTCTGGTGAGTTGCACCAGATTTTTCCTCTGGTACGTGAGAGTGGGGGCGAGTCGGAAAGGTGACCGGAGATTGGGTTTGGTGTTGGCAGCAATGACAGTAGTTGTTTTTTTTCCCAAATTTAAATGGTGGGCAAACAGCCTTTCAAACCAGGGACACGGTGAGTGAGAGGTTACGGTGAATGCAGGGAGACTGAGTATTCTGTCCCCATCCTCCCTCTGACTGCGAGTGGTGAAAGAACAGGATCACCAGTCAACTGGAGGAAGGTTTGGTATTGGAATCAATAACTCATTCGCATGGGTCTTTTGGGCTTACTTGAGACTTATGGAAACAGTGTGTAGAATTTAAAAATGCCGTGCCCATATTCGGGTGGCATCAAGGAGCAAGCTTCACAAAACTGGCAGGAGTGGCCTTTGAAGTGAGTTTGGCCATTTTACCTCCAATTCAAGTTGGGCATGAGAGTTGCCTCCAAAGATGAGTAGATTATCAGCTTGTTTAGGTGGTGAGGAGAGGGGAAAAATACTGTTGCAACAGTAGGTGCTGTAAGTCTGTGGTGCGACAGTGTAGATAAAGGGCTACTTTAATTCGCCTGCATAGTTAGTGTTTGGGGCAACAGAGGACATATCTCTCTGAATTGAATCAGTGCAGCATTTGCCGCCTGAGCAGTTGAAGAGGGAACTGGTGGCCAGTGTACATTCTCCTTGTAGACCAGTCTGTCTGACCTTCGGAACCTCCACCCCCATACCATGGTCACCGGCTAAATCTCTTGCAGGTGTCTGTGGTTTCCTGACGTTTGGCTCCAGTGTGAACGTTGATGTTTTGCTGTCCTACCCATCAGACGACATCTCTGTGACCATTGCCCGAGCCTCCATCATCCTCTGCGTGCTCACCTCCTACCCCATCCTTCACTTCTGCGGCAGGTGAGACTTCTACCTGGGTCCAGGCACGGGAACGGAATTGGCGAAGCCTGGTCGTCGAGTGGCTGTTGGATTCATCACCTTTTAAATGCTCACAGCAGAGTACAGAGCCAAGAAAATGGGAGGCCGGTGTAAATTGGCCCTTCAGTCATTGGGGTAGAATGTGACCTGCTTCTTTACTTCAATTCTGTTCATTGTGTACTTGAATTTTTCACTTCACTTTCCCTCCCATCCCAACCTTGAGGAGGTTCCCAGCTTTCTGACATCACTCCTGACTGGTTGCACTGTGTTTTATTCTTGTTCTCAACCAGCGAAGGTGGTTTGACATTGAAATCTTCAAGTCATCTTAAGCAGACCTCAGTTAGAGCAGGAGAGGGGCCCGTTAGATCGTGCTCTTTCCTCAGTAAATGTGCTCGAGAATGAGCTTTTGGCCCCAAATTTACCTCCTGCTCAAGTCAAATGTGTGGAGAGGAATGACTCCCCACTTGCTAGGCAGTGTCTTGTGGGGCTGTGGCCTCTCTAGGTATTGGGATGCGGTGGAGGGCGGGCTCAGGGTCAACTGCATATTCTGACCAGGAATGTAATGAGAAAGGTCTGGCATTGGGAACTGCCTGGGTATGTGTTTGATGGGTACACAGTTCATAATAGAGTGGGTCTGGGTGTGGGGTTGATGGGGACACGGTTCATAATGCAGTGGGTGTGTGGTGAAGAGGGTGACAGTTCATAATGGAGTGAGTTTGCGTGTGTGCTTGATGAGAGACACAGTTACAGCAGGAAAGCTCCACATGTTGTAAATCAGAAATTAAACAGATTTGAAAATTCTCGGCAGGACAGGCAGCATCTGTGATGTGAGAGGGAGGTTGCTGACTTTCTGTCAGAACTGCAACGAGTTGGAAGTGAAACAAACACATTTTGGGTCGCGGTTTAGAGTGGGGAAAGCAAAAAGCAAGATGTGGGATGGTGTGGAAACAAGAGAGTGACTCTAGTGTGTGCTGAGAGAGCGTGTACAAGCTGGGCAAATGTTTTGTACCAAATGGTGGGTCCCTGGAACGTGTTGCCAGGATGGTGGTGGAAGCAGATACAATAGTGGCTTTTACAAGGCTTTTAGATAGGCATGTGGATATGCAGGTAATGCAACGGTGGGTCACCTGCAGGCAGAGGAGATTAGACATTGTGGGCTGAGGGCCTATTTCTACACTTTACTGTTCTAACGTACCAGTGTATACTACCATCAAATGCAGTCCAAAAATGGTTTACTTGGTTCAGTCCTGGGATGGAAGGGTTGCCCAATGAAGAAAGTCTTAAACTTAGATTGGTAATCAAATAACATTTAGAAGAATGTGGGCTAATCCAAGTTAAACATACAAGGTCCTAAAATGCCATAATACAAAAAGAATCTACCCAGTTGACAATGAGGAGGAAAGCTTTAGACTACAAGGGGATGCAGGTGTGTAGTAAAACAGCAAGTGACATTTAATTCAGTGGAGTGCGAGGTTTGGGAAGGTGCAACAAGCAAAGGGGATATGAACGAAGAGGGAAAGTATTAGATGGATGTGACGTAGCAGAGATCGTGGAGTATATTTGAAGATTCTTAATGATAGCTGGTTAAAAAGTATAATTAGCTGGTGAGGAATACAAGATCAGGAGTTATGCTTGAACAAGGTGTTGTCCGAGAACCGTGTATAACTGGTTGGACTGCATCTTGGTAATGAATAGAGTTCTGATCACCATACTACAAGGAGGTTAGGATTGTGCTGGAGAGAGTGGAGTGGAGATTATGAAAATATCCATTTTCTGACGGACTCGATGGGCTGAATGACTCCAATGCAGGCTCTCAGATTAACCTAGTCCACCTCACCATCTATTTGCCTGCAATCTATTCTCATTCACATCCCCATCAACACTTGCCAATTCACCTCTCACCTAATTTAGAGTGGGTGATTCAGTTTGCAGCCTGCAAGAAATTGCAGCATTAGGGAGAAGGCCATGCGATCACAGAGAAGGTACAAACTCCACACAGACAGCTCCCAAGGTCATAATTGAAGACTTGCAGCCTTTTGTTCCTTCTGTGCTCGGCTTTTATTAATTTTAATTATTTCAAGTGCGCTCTCTAGGAGCCCCTGTGTCTTAAATGTTAATTGTCAGTGGCTTCCAAGTGACTGCTCCAGATTTTAGCCAAAGAAGGGAGAAAGTGACCAGGGCTCAACATTATCAACCGGTATGGAGACATGAGGGACTGTAGCCATCATGGGCAAAAAAACAGCGCTGGAGGAACTCCGTGGGTCGGGCAGCATCTGGGGAGAGAAATGGACAGACAGCGTTTTGGGTTGGTGTCTGTTTGCAGTATAAAGAAGGATCTCAACCTGAAATGCCATGTGTACATTTCCCTCTGCAGATACTGTCTGACCCACTGAGTTCCTCCAGCACTTTAGTTTTACTCGAGCAACATGTAGATTGCATTGTATATTGCATTGTATATTGCAGATTGGTGAATTGGCCTTCAGCACAGATATTGAATTAAATACACACCCAATGATTTAAAAATATATAAACACTTTTGTACAATGAAACAATTGTGTGCCATTGTCAAAATCCCACCTCAGACAGCCAGTTCTGTCCTGTCCTAATCCATATCTGTCTTTTCTAATCTCTTAATTCATACAATCTTCTCGTGACCTGTGGTTTTGCATTCGCAACGTCTGCTGTATTTGTACAAGTGGTTTTCTTGTTTCAAGAGGAAATGGCCAATTAAGCAGGAGGCCACTTATTGAAACATTTTCTTGAAGTCTGTGTACTAGCTGTGGATGTTGATGCCCAAGTCCTTTCACTTCTCTTTAATCCTCAGGTTGTCACCATTTAGAAAATATACTGCTTTGTTTTTCTTGAATCAAGAGAAAATGATATTTGTCCACATTAATCTGTTCTGACCACTCATTTAATCCATGTCATTTTTCAACTTTATTTTACATTACGGCTGAGGAGTTGCCGGTAACGCCAACATCTATTATCCAATTCTGAGGGGTAAATGTTGCCACCTGGAGGATGCAGTTGGGAGAGTTTTATAACCAGAGAGCATAGGTTTAAGGTGAGAGGGGAAAGAATTAAATGGACCGAGAGACCTTTCTGCACAGAGGTATGTGGCATGAGCTGCCACAGACAGTAGTGGAGATGTTTACGATTTGAATGATTAAATTGACTGGTATATGAATAGGATAGGTATAGAGGGCCAAATTCAGGCAAGTCAGACTAGTTCCGATAGGCACCTCGCATTCGTGTGCAGAGGTTGAAGTAGAAAGGTCTGTTTCCATGTCGTATAACTTTCTGACTGGTGCAGTAGCTCTTATGAAGATACTGCACCAATGCTGTTGTGTTAAGTCTGAAGTATCCCGACCCAAAGCGTCACCAATCCATGTTTTCCAGAGAAGCTGCCATCATTATGAGTAAAAAAACAACTTGTTCTGCACATCTCCTTTAAACTTCCCCACTTGCTGAGTTACTCCAGTACTTTGTATTCTGTTGTTTTGGATTTGGATCCAATGATGATGGAGTGGTGATCAATTTCAAGTCTGCATGGTGCCTGACTTGCAGGGGATCCCACAACCACTGGTGCCCCGGTCCCTGCTGCCTTTGTCCTTTGCTATGGTGGAGGTTGCAAGATTGGCTGGTGCTGTTGGAGTAGACCAGGTGGGTAGATGGGTGAATCCTTTGTGGATGGTACACTCTGCAGTGTCGATGGCTGTCAGAGACCTCCAATAACCAATGTTGCACTTATGCACCAAAATCTTCAAGTGTAACTGACCAACTGGATGAGGTTGGCCCTACCGGCAGCTGAAGTAAGATGACCACTGGGGGAAGTCCACATAGTCTGTCTATTTGAGCTTGGAGGTACACTGTTCCTGCTGCAGGCATCTTCCAAAATTGCCAATCATTATGAAAATTGAAGGTACACAAAAATGCTGGACAAACTCAGCGGGTGCAGCAGCATCTATGGAGTGAAGGTAATAGGCAACGTTTTGGGCCGAAACCCTTCGGTTTCGGCCCGAAACGTTGCCTATTTCCTTTGCTCCATAGATGCTGCTGCACCCGCTGAGTTTCTCCAGCATTTTTGTGTACCTTCGATTTTCCAGCATCTGCAGTTCCTTCTTAAAAACATTATGGAAATGGTGTTGGGTTCCTGAGAGATGCGGAAGAAAGTTGCTGGCTCGCCTCAACGTAGGAAACCTGACCTCGAGAATGTGCCCATGCAGACGTTGCCACTTTGGGTGAGATGGGGACGGGAGGAACTAACTGGGGGAGAAGGCAGCCAACAGACTGTAATGAAGCTATGCAGCATGGAAACAATCCCATGAGCCCTACTTGTTCCTAACAACCAAGCTGAGCTTGTCCTAGTTACCTGGACTATTTTCCTCCAAAACCTTCCTCTCCATGTAACCGTCAAAGTATCGTAATTATACCTGCTTCCACCACTTCCACTGACAGCCTTGTATATCGTCAGGATATCAACAGTGAATGCATGTGGACCAAGCCAAGGCCTCAGTTTTAATTGGAATCCAGGAAGTCACAGTCTGGGGGAGGATGCATCTCTGAGGCATCCCAATGGAAAATCTTGTAATTGGAACGAATGCAATGGAGATGGAAAAATCTGGAGATTGGAGTTTCCTACAGGAGGCAGGGTGGAAGGATGTTTAGTCAAGTTAGCTGCTGAAGTCTGTAAGTTTGTAATGGACATTTGCTGCTTTCCTTTCCCTGAGATTGCGACAGAGATCTGAGAAGGTAATAGTCAGAGATGGATTTTTGGAGAAGGGTGGAAATATGGGAGGCATGGTTATGATATTGAGTTCTGTGAGTGCCGGAAGCAACACCGATACAGTCATTGATGTACTGGAAAAATAATTGGAATGACGCTGAAATAGAGTGGAGCAAAGATTGTTGCACATATCCCACAGAAAGGCAGGCAATGCATGAGCCTACTTGAGTAACCAGAGCTATACCTTTGATCTGGAGGAAGTGAATGCAGGTAAAGACGATGTCCGATGTGAGACCAAGTTGGGCAAGCTGAATGAGTTTTGGTGGAGGGAACTCGTTGGGCCTCTGTTCAAGGATGAAGCAGTGGGCACTCAGCCACTTTTAGTGTAAAGGAAGAGTCGCTGAGATCAGGGACTTGGAAACTTTCAAAGTTAAGAATAGTATCCTGGATTTAAGTAGGAAGGGATGGACAGGAGGAGACAAGGTTGTCAAGTTAGGAAAATGCAACTTTCATGAGGCATGTATGGTCTGACTCAATCGTCCTACATAGACTTATTTATTAATCTTGGGCTGGAGGTAGGGTAGGGAGACTTAAAACTGAGGAGGGATGATCTCCTGAGCCAATGAGTTTCATGTCAGTGAGCTGATCATTGTGTCTTTATTTTGGACTGTCGTCTCCTCTAATCCAGGACTGTGATCGAAGGACTGTGGCTGCGTTACAAAGGGGAGGCCCTGGAGGTGGACAGCTCCCGTGAGAGGCGGCGACGGATACTGCAGACGGTGACCTGGTTTCTGCTGACTCTGGTGCTGGGACTTTTCATTCCGGACATTGGGAAAGTGATCTCTGTTATAGGAGGATTGGCTGCTTGCTTCATCTTCGTGTTCCCAGGTACAGGACGGGGATGGGGGATGGGCTGAATGTCACACGATGCAGCAAGGAGCAGGTCTGGCTAGCCAAGCTTGGTTTCGCAGAGTCTGACTAGGTCCCTGGAGTAAAAAGCAGGCAAAAGATGATTTGGAGTTGAACATCAAAAGAAAACTGCAGGTGCTGGAGATCCAGCATAAAAATGTAAAATGTTGGAAAAAACTTGGCAGGTCAGTCAGTAGCTAGGAAAGAGATACAATCAATGTTTCAGGTACACTTCGCGGTTCTGATGTGTTGTGTTTTGGAGGTGTTGCCTGCTTCAGTTAAATATCCTGCACCATGGTGATGCCTGGTGCAGCAGTGGATTCAGTACCCAGCAGGATTTGGTGTTTCAGGAGGCCTTGTGCATTAGTTATACCACAAGTCTTCTGCCATCTCCCACCTTTCCGCTCCCAGACCCCTTTCATCGTTTCCTAATGAGGTCAATGCTGGGGGAAGAAAATTTAGGGGAGAAAGCAGAAAACTCAGAAAGACATTTTCTAAAAGTGTACCTATTTGTAAAAGGCCTTGATAAAGTGCTGGCGGAAAGGTCAATAACACCACAACACTGATTTGTAGTAAATAGCCAAAAGAGCCAGAACAAGGCTGAGAGGAACTTGATTGCGGACCAGTGATCTAGAATGCATTGGATGTGGAAGTAGATTTAGCAGTAATACAACACACAACAGTACAGCACAGTAACGGGATCATCACCCAGCATGTCTGTACTGACCATAATGCAAATGAAACTAAATCCTTCTGCCTTGCATGACCCATGTCCCTCTATGTTCTGCCCATTCATGTGCCTGTCCAAACCACTCTTGAATGTTACACAAAAAAGCTGGAGAAACTCAGCGGGTGCAGCAGCATCTATGGAGCGAAGGAAATAGGCTACGTTTCAGGCCGAAACCCTTCTTCAGAAGGGTTTCGGCCTGAAACGTTGCCTATTTCCTTCGCTCCATAGATGCTGCTGCACCCGCTGAGTTTCTCCAGCTTTTTTGTGTAACCTTCGATTCTCCAGCATCTGCAGTTCCCTCTTAAACACTCTTAAAAGTTGCTTGGGTTCTGCTTTCCCCACCTTCCTGACTGTGCGTTCCAGCCACCCATCATTATGAGTAAAAAAGCAACTTGTTCTGCACATCTCCTTTAAACTTCCCCTCTAACCGGAAAGCTATGCCCTCGAGCTTTAGACACTTCCACAAGGCATTAAGGTTCATATGTCAACACTTCTATTGGGTCTCCCTGACATTCCAGAGACAACAAGCAGTTTTGTCAACCTCTCCTTAAAGCTAGAACCCTCCAATCCAGGCAACATCTTGGTAAACCTTGTCTGCAACCTCCCTAAAACTACCACATGCTTGCCTTGGTTGGGCAGCCAGAACTACACCATACTCCAAATGTTGAGCACATTGCCTTTGTGGGTGTTAGAAATAAATTGTTCTGGCTTTCGAGAGAGGGTTGAAAGAGATAATCGGTGGAGTGGGGTGAAAAGCCGGGGGATGGATGGGAGTTGCACTACAGCTCCATCAGCTAGCAAGCAAAGAGGCAGTAGTGTGCTTTTTCCTAATGTTGTTTTCTGTGTACTCAGGCCTCTGTCTGGTCGAAGCAAAGTTTTCTGAGATCCGGCAAGCAGACTCTGCCAGGTAAATCCTAGAGAATCCATTTGTGATATCAATGCCCAGGGGGCAGAACTTTCTTTGTCCTGAACTACATTCCTTTTCATGTGTCAACTCCAACAAACAATATAACGGGGGGGGGTTTCTGCTACTTTCTGAGGCAATTTGGTGGAGTGCGGTGACTGAGAAGTGTCTGTAGGGAAGATGCACTGACCCGATGAGTGGAGTCATTTGTGTTAATATTAACCTGAAGGAAGGGTTTTTTTCTCCTTAACCCATTGTTTGTGGGAGGAGTCAATTACTAAAGGATCAAAGAGGGATCTGTTTAATACTGACACTGTAGGGAAGGACCTATTGAGGGAGAGAGGTATTTTTTGGGATTTTCGGGTAGGGTAAGAGCTGGTGGGGTTTGGGATCGTACGCTGGGGGGGAATGAGTGGCTGCAGGATGGAGGAGAGCGGGCCTGTTGGGATTGTATATTGAGCTGGGTGCACGAGGGATATATTAAAGCATTGGATACCAGGCCAGAGTTGAAATTTATGCAATTTGACTTTGACGCTTGAGGGTTTGAGCCTTCCAAATGTGGAATTGGTGAGGCTGAGGACAGATGGTCCAAATGTTGAACATCTCTGGTCCTCTGTCTTTCCCACCCCCCATCCCATATCCTCTGACCACCCATCTGATGAGGGACAATGAGCAGGAGCAGCCCACTTTGCCCCTCAAGCCAGTTTCACCAGGCTGGAGATCAAAGGTGTCTTGTAACAACCTTTCCTATCTTTGCCTGTCCCCCCCCCCCCCCCCCCCCCCCCCCCTTCCCCCTTCAACACCCACCATACCTCATAATTCAGCTAGTGACTGTCTTGGGTTTAACATTAACCAGTGGGCTTGCATTAAATGCCATCTGCAGATGAATCTAATAAACTTCTGCCACATTCTACACAATTGCCCGAAAGGCCTGACATACATTTGGTGATTCTGCCCCCAAGTGATGACAATGGTCTCCTTTCATCAACCTTTTTGGTTTCCTTTAATATTCAAGCAAATTCCAAAGATTCTAAATCCAGAGGAATAGAACCATATTCCTTGCCAGTTTATCCATGTTGCATCATGTAACCACAGGAACGTCTCTGGTCCTGGGGGTGCTGCTTGTGGGGACTGATGCTGGTAATGGTGAAAGCTGCCAATTGCTTGGCAAGTGGCATAAATGTAACCACCTGAATGGATTCCTTGCACGTTGTCATGGGCTGCCTGGTTATCTGAGGAGTTGCTGTGTTTTCAGGTCAGCCCTGGGAAGAGTGTTTCACCAAGGGACTACATATCCAAGTTGGGGTGGTGACTTTGCAGTGTTTTCATTTTATGCTGGTTTTGTGACTAAATTGATTTTGGTTCTCTAACAGAATCTTTCTCTCTCTCCCCCACCCCAGCTGGTGGTCTCTGGTGCTGTTTGGGATCTTCATGGTGTGTATGGGAACTTTCATCTTTGGCCAGAGCACAGTAAGCGCCATCTACAAAGACCAACGCAAATGACAATTGCACCCCCCCCTCCTGAAATCATCTTTACCTCTACTCCTGCCCCTCGAATGCATTTCACAACCGGCTGCTGGCAAACTGATTCAGTCTAACGTGAAATGAACTGTGCCAACATTACAACTTTTACAGAGACTTCACCTGCTCCAAGAGCTGCCAATGCAGTGGAATGAAAGTATCCTGCCAATATCTATCCTCCAGAGTAGAGATTTGGGACTTTCTTTGACAGTGGAATGCAACTCACTTTTTCTTCACGTTTTGCTTCTATGGGTTGCCTTTCTGCCTGCAGCATTGTACAATTGTAGCTGTAAGCAGTGCTGCACTGGGAACACACTGTTGAGGCAGCCGATGTCTTCTAGTTGTGGGAGACTTTGGGGTATGTGTTGGCAATGACCTCCCATTCCCTTCCTTACTGACCCAGAGTTACCCAGTGATATCTGTAGCGATGCATCTGATAGCGCATGCTGCACTGCCCTGTCGCACACTGTGTGTTTTTGTGTGGCACCCTCTGACGTGAACCTACAAAGGTTTGGTGGATATTTTCTTTCCAGGAATAGTCAAGCACAATTTTATGTCTGAATCCTACCAGTGAGTTGAAGATGAGGACCAAACGGGAATGGTGAGGGAGCATCTCTGTTCACTTATTACTAGCACTTTGGAATTCGTCACAATGGCGATGGAAGCATTTTAAAACACTCTTTTCTGGTGAAAGTTTCAATAGAAGGGTTTCTGTATCACTGCCACTAAAATAATGTATGTTGTCATTAAGACACTAATTAGCTAACTCCCTCCCCGAGCCCACCGCTAACGTGCTCTCACTCTCCCACATACACCAAGATGCCCCTACTTGCCCGCCTTGCTACTATGGCCAGTTATGTACAGAGTTCTGGACACCAAATGGATCCAGGAATTCTTCACAGACTCTGCCCACTATGCGGGCTCAGAACTAAATCTTTTGTATGATTCTAAAGGTCGGGCAGGTTCTGATTTAAGTAATTATTAGCAGGGTGCTGATGTTGATTCTGTGCTGTGGTGCTGAAGTTAATTTGATGACAGCGTGGGACAGCTTCCAAGCACGAGGTCTGCGCTGTGAGCACTGGAATTTGGTGCAGCCCGGTGTGGCCCTCGGCATCCGAGACCTATACTGGTGAAATGTCAGCCCATCCTGGGACTCTTGGGAGGGGGGGGGGGGGGAAATGAGATTCTACTTCTAATGTCCAACATTGCAACTTTCAATAAAGATACTGATTTTTTTTTGAATTTTTTTAGCGGAAGCATTATTAATTTGAATTAATAATTTGAATCACGGCTCTGGGCCGTGAATTTACTGAATATAAATCGGCTATGTTATGCGGAAGAGTTCCCAGCTCGAAGCTGGTCAGCACGGATTTTGTCATCACTGGACAAGGATATGCACCCTTTCTCTTCTCCCCTCCTGCTCCCCTTCCACCTACATTCCTTCCTCTGGCTTCACAATTCATATCTCTTCTATCATTGTCTCACACCTTTTTGTCATTTCATCTCTGGGCTTGTGCAACCATCTGCCTATAACCCCACTACCCACCTGTATCCAGCCATCATTCACCAGATGTTGCCCTGCCCCTCCTCGTTCAGCTCTTTTTCTCTCTCTCCCCCCCACCCCCGTGCCAACAATCAGAATAAAGAGTCTTCCGTAACATCACCCATCCATGCCTGACGCATCGCGTTATTTTGTTTAAAGAACCTATTTATCAGAGGTTGCCCACTTTGAATGGTGAAACATTGGTTAGTTAGTTCCCTCAGAACTCAGGGATGCTTTAATAGTGACCATTTTTAAGAAGGGGGACAAGGTTGAATGTGGAAACTACAGAGGCATCTCGCTCCTGTCAACAACAGACAAAGCCCTTGCTCGTGTCCTCACAAACAGACTTCTACCACTGTCTGCGGAGCTACTCCCAGAATCACAGTGTGGCTTCTGCCCATCCAGAGGTGCAGCAGACATGATATTCACAGCACGCCAACTCCAGGAAAAATGCCGTGAACAAAGGCAGCCTTTGTACATGGCCTTCATAGACCTGACAAAGGCTTTTGACTCGGTAAACCATCAGGCTCTTTGGAGCATACTATAACGGTACGGTTGTCACGACAAGTACATCAGAATATTGAGGCTTCTACATGATGGCATGTCAGTCAGCGCTCAGCAACTGCGGCTCTGAGTCCAAGCCCTTCACTGTGGAAACGGGGGTCAAACAGGGATGCATCATCGCACCCACCCTGTTTGTCGTCTTCATTGCTGCCATACTTCACCTCATTGGTGAAGAGCTGCCACAAGGGAGGACTGCGCCATTGTAGCACACTCTGCAGAAGACCTCCAGGGCATCCTGTTTGCCTTTGCCAAGGCATGCAGAGCCATGGGCCTAGCCTTAAACATCAAGAAGACCCAGGTCCTACATCAACCTCCAACCAACCAGCTGTCTACCCAGCCCACTATAAAAGCGGACGACACCACTCTTGAAAACGATGACCACTTCCGCTACCTTGGCAGCATTCTTTCCTCAAAAGCTGACATCGACCCTGAGGTCAACCATCGCCTGAGTTGTGCAAGCGGAACCTACGCCAGACTCAGGAAAAGAGTCTTTGAAGACCGAGACCTAAAAGCCCAAACAAAACTGCTGGTCTACAGAGCCGTTGTCCTTCCCACCCTGTGTATGGAGCCAAGTCATGGACTACCTACAGCAGGCACCTGAGAGCCCTGGAACAATACCATCAAAGATCCTTTCTAAAGATTCTGAGGATCAGCTGGAAGTAGCAATGTTACAACATTTTGAGATTTTAAAAATCAAGTCTGCAATTTATCCCATCAGATAAAGCATAACAATAAGTTTAATTTGACACCAAATTCACTTTCATATCTCAAGTATTAAAGAAGTTATGGCCATTTTCATACTCGGAAATTAGCATCTTGTTCCCTATTGATTTTCAATGGACATTACAAAAAAGCTGTGATCTTGGATAGTCAAAAGCCCATTTCTTGAGGAAAGATTAACATTTTTAAAAGCTAAGTGTCCAAAGATTATTCACAAATGATTCACAATATAACATGATTTTTATATCTAATTTGTGCCAAAGGAAGGAATTTAGTGCCAATTGCGCCAAATCGGCTTTCTAGTGGAAATGTGAGTCGCTGGTTTGAAGTTCACCATCACGCTGGATTAGTGCCCCAAATGCCGAGAAAAAACTGCGGGATATAAAAAGCCCAAAATGAACTACTCGCTATAGATAACTTGATATACAGGGTTATATATATGCCCCATTTAATGTAAAAATAAGGTACATACCTTTAATTGTTTGCTTTATAAAACCCTGGGGCTGCGAGAAGTTGCGGAATGAGAGAGTAATTTTAAAACTATTATAACTATATTATCGAGGCCTATAAAACTAATAATACCTTTTGCGACCGGGTCTTGCAGCGATTTTTCGTTAATGATTTACTAGGCTGAACATCTGCGATTAGAACAGCCTAGTAAAAATCGCGTTTTAAACCCGTCCCCTCCAAACAGCGCCAAAATCGCGGACATGGCTGTGAGCAGATTCCCAATGACGATTCAGGTAGGTTTTGTAACATACCTACTGGAAGGACAAACTCACCAACATCAGGAGGAAGCCAACATGATCAACATCACCACCACAATAATGCAGCACTAACTTCGATGGACTGGCCATGTCATCCGCATGTCCAACACACATCTCCCTAAACAAATCCTGTACTCCCAATTGAAGTAAGGTCGGCCAGCCCCCTGCGGGCCGAAGAAATGCTTCAAGGTCAATATCAAGAACAGTCTGAAGAAATTCCACATCACATTGAGCAACTGGGAGCACATTGCACTGGACAGGCACTCCTGAAGGAAATCCGTGCAGGAAGGATCTGCACTTCACGAAATGGAACCACGCCGTGTCGTGGAGACAAAGCGACAGCACCATAAGGAGAGAGAGAAGGGGGCTCGACGACTACCAGCCACCGCCAGTCTCCACTGCCCACGTTGCACCAAGATGTGCGATTCATGGATCGGCCTCTACAGACATCTGCAGACCCACAAGTAGATGATCCTATGGAGAGGAGAACAGTCAGACTCATTTCAAGTGACTGCCGATGATGATGATGATGAGTACCACGGATGCACAAACAAATAGTACTCGTGGAAAAATTAGATTTTTCTTCTCCTGGAGGTGGGGACTTTTTAAATAATAAAGGAAGTGAGCAGGGTCCAGCAGAGAATTGGTGCAGTGCACAAGGGAGAGGTTCAAGAAGATGGGGAAAGAGTAAAGATGAACAGATCCATGTTGCTGTGTGCTGTAACTAATGAATCTACTGCTGTTGTTTGTCTACTTCAAGAGTGCAAAGACAGATGTTGGTCAGCAAATATCATCAATTTCATAGGAGGATACTGCAATGGACTATAGATTTGGATTAACCAATGGTGCACCCTACGGCAGTGAGTTCCCAGCATTGTTGCCACCAGCTGTTTGTTGGGTGCGGGCATTGACCTGGTGGTGGATAGCTTGAGCTGGCCTAGTCAGTCCACGGACCAAGGCTGACCAGGAAGGTAAAGAGCAAATTATCAACTTGGAGAGACCTTTCTGTAAAGGAGTCCAGTCTGACACACTATAACCTTTACTAGAGTCTTTAATATAGCACATGGCACACACGTCCCAGTACTGGCTGCACCCAGCCTTCAGGCGTACCAGGACAAAATGGGAGGAGGAGAAGGGAGGAGATCATAGTTATACTGATGTGAGGGGGCGTGTTAATGGTGATGAGGTAACTACATTATAGGTTGCATGCATAAACCATCTACATCCTTTCCCATACAATTTAAACAAAGTTATAAGAACAGTAGGTTGATTATACAGGATCTGCAAAACTAGGCAAAGTCTCCGTAGCGATCTGGAGGTCTGACGATCCGACCCGAGCGAGTGCGCACAGCACCCTCACCCTCCCCACCCGAAAGCAGAGAGGGCAGACCGGAAACAGGAGCAGGGGAGAAAGAGAAGGGTGGCGGGGACCCCGCATGCAAGGGGGATCCGGCAGGAACGGGAGAACCAGGAGAGAGTGAAGGGGAGGAATGGGCAGCAGGTGGAGAGAGAGAGAGACGGGCAGGAGGAGAGCGGAACGGAGAACTGGAGGTGTTACAGGCATGTTACGGGCAGGGGGCACCGCAGGCAGAGGAGAATAAGGAGCAGCAGGAGGAGGTTTCGGCTCCCTGACCGCCAACAGGTGCTGACGGCTGTGCCGGTAGACAGTGCCCTCATAGTCCACCAAGTAGGAACGCGGCGAATCGTCGACCCCCACCACGGTAGCGAGCTTGGAGAAACCGGTGGACGTCTGCAAACGGACGACCTGGCCAGGAAGTAGTGGGGAGAGAGGACGGCTGGACTTGTCGTGCGAGCGGCGTTGAATTTCGTGCTTCTGAGCGATGCGCTGCTGGACGGCAGAAGGCTGCAGGACCCTGGGCACCAGAGTCTGCTGGGCAATCGGCATCGGGGGGCGAATAACACGGGACATAAGCCTTTGGGCAGGCGATTTAATAGTACAGTCTCTGGATATGTTCCAAAGGTTCAGCAACCCCTGGTAGAAATCACCATTAGAGAGATAGGACTGTTCAAGCAGGTGCTTGGCACTGCACACAGCACGCTCAGCCAGGCCATTGCTCTGCGGGTACTCTGGACTGCTGGTGTAGTGATCGAAGTTCCACTTTGTAGCGAAGGCTTTGAACTCAGCGCTGGTGAACTGGCGGCCGTTGTCAGTCTGTAGCTGGACAGGGGATCCAAAAGTGGCGAAGTGGCGGCGGAGCTTGCTGATGACCATCTCCGAGGTGATGGCAGGGAGAAGGTCCATCTCAAACCAATTTGAGTAAGAGTCCACCAAAACGAGGTACTTCCACGCCATTCAAAAATGTCGGCAGCCAGCGAGGACCATGGCATGTCAGGGGCAGACTGTTGTAGCAGCGGCTGGCGCTGCTCATGCGGGGCAAGAGAGTTGCAGTCCGGGCAGGAGGCCACTCTGGCCTTGATGTACTTCGCCATGCCAGGCCAATAGCACTGTTCCTGGGCATGGGAGACAGTGGCATCGGCCCCCGGATGCCCCATGTGGGCAGCATTGTAGTACAGGTCGTAGAGGGATGCAGGCACGACAACTTTGTGGCCTTTGATGATAATGCCATCGATGAGCACCAGCTCATCACGAACCAGGAAGAAGGGGTGAACGCCAGCAGGTAAAGAGGTGCGTCGGACAGGCCATCCACGCCTGATGACAGCGGCAAGCTGTTGAAGATCGGGGTCGTCGGCGGTGTGCGCAGCCAGGCATTGGAGCTGCTTGGAAGGGACGAAGTTCACGTTCAGCACCTGTAGGTCATCCTGTTCGAAGGGGTGCTGGTCGCGTGAGGTCCGGGGGGCCCGGGACAGAGCGTCAGCCACATGCATCTCGGTGCCCCTTTTGTAGACGATTTTAAAGTCAAAGCGCTGCAGCTGCAGCATCATCCGCTGCAGCCTTGCGGGAGCAACGTGAATAGGTTTGTTTGTAGTGGGGCCGCTTTATAGCCAAGTTCAAGTCCTTGGGGTTGATGCACACCCGTATCTCATTCTTTCCTTTCTTCATTGTAGCGACCATAGTGGAGACCCACTCGGTGGGCTCGCTGACTGACGCCAGAACACCCATATCAACCATGTCCTTTAGCATAGCCTCTACCTTGTCCTTCATGGCGAATGACACTCTGTGCGGCGGGCGAATGACAGGCATCACGGAGGGGTCAGTTGCAATCTTGTACACTAGCGGCAGCTTCCCCAGCTTACCGTCAAAAAGGTCTGGATACTCGGATAGCGGATCCATCACAGCTTGAACCTCGTGAACTGTCCGGTCAAAAGACACCAGACCGAGATCCTGGCAGGTCTGGTTGCTCAGCAAAGTGACACAGTCGCAATCCAGAATAAAGAACGACAGGTCACAGGATGATTTCTGCAGCACACAGTGGAAAGTGGCCTTCCCCACAGGTGTTAGTTCCTCTCCCCAATAGGCGCGCAAAACAGAGCGATCGGCAGTCAACAGCTCATTATTTCTTATCTTGTTGAACAGTGATGTTGACATAACATTCACTTTTGCACCCGTATCTAGCTTAGCAGAGAATGACTTGTTATTCACCGTAATGAGCACAGAAGGATCAGGGAGGCTAGAGAGGCTGTGAAGGAGAGTGTAAACACTTGACTCTCCCATGGAATATTCGATCGCCGAATCGTGGGCAGTGTCTGTAGTAGACTGAGAGTCCATTTCACTATCAACTTGCTGAAGGTTGTTTAGGATTTGCCTAGTAGCTGGCGGAACTTTCCCACGGGAACGGCATGCGGCAGCAAAATGATTTAATTTCTTACAGAAATTGCAGGATTTTCCAAAAGCCGGGCACTGAGACTGAACGGGGTGGGCATAGTTACAATTCGGACACTTAGGTGCCCGCGGGCCCCGCGATGGACGGGCGGGTCGCGGTGTAGGGCGGGAACTGTCCTGCGAACGTCGTGGCCCAGTAACACCAGTCAGATTGACAGCGCGGCTGTCAGATCCCCTCACCCCATGTGTAGGGGCTACCACCTCAGTGATGCGACACGCATGCATTGCCTGAGTCAGTGTCAGGTCAGGTCTTTGCAGCAAATCAGCACGTAACTTCTGGTCTAACATGCCAGTAACTAGAATGTCCCTGGTGAGCTGGTCACACATATTTTCGAAACGGCACCGCTGAGCAAGATAGCGCAGGTCAGCGATGAAACACTCGACAGGCTCTTCTGGCTGTTGCTTCCGCGTGAAGAACCTGGACCGCTCCAATATGCGGTTGGAGGGCAGGTCGCAAATCTCGGCAAATTTACGTAAAAGACATACGGGTCGTCGGCGGATTCAGCTGGCACGGCGATCTGGCCGTTGGCATCCAGGACCTCTGGATCATAAACGAAAGCTCGAGCTCTCTTCATGGCATCTGGACCTGCTAGATTAAGCAGGAGGGAGGCACGGACCGCAGCAGGGTCGTTTCTGTGCACAATATTGACATAGTGAGTGTAGTCCATCACAAACGTAGTCCATCGCTCCGCAATGTCCGCATCAAAGACAAGGGGAGAGGGTTTCCTGCACGAGGAGGCCATCAGAACTGATAAGGAATACCGGGCAAATTATAAAATAAAAACCGGTAAACGGGAGACGCGAGTCTAACTAACTTCTGACACCATGCAAAGGAGTCTAGTCTGACACACTATAACCTTTACTAGAGTCTTTAATATAGCACATGGCACGCACGTCCCAGTACTGGCTGCACCCAGCCTTCAGGCGTACCAGGACATAATGGGAGGAGGAGAAGGGAGGAGATCATAGTTATACTGATGTGAGGGGGCGTGTTAATGGTGATGAGGTAACTACATTATAGGTTGCATGCATAAACCATCTACACTTTCTATGGAGTTTTATACTCGCTGCAGCCCTGCGGGATATACAAGAGGTTGGGATTAGTCAGGAAACACGGAGCACTGATGAGGGTTGGTCACATTCCCAGCACGTGGTGGATGAGTTGGGTGGACTGACTTCAAAGCCCAGCGCTTCATTAGGGTTACTCTAACTTCAACAAACTGCCTATCTAAAGTCATTTCACTATACTTCCAATAACTTGAGCATGCCAAATCCAAGCTGGCAGCCAGTGATGCAGTATCACAATCGTTCTGTCTCCCACTTAATTAAGTTGTGGGAACAGTAAACAGTGTACGAGAGGTAGGAGTGGAAGTATTCCTGCATCCACTCATTTCAGTTGCAGAAGAAAATGATTGAAATGAAAAAAATGATGAAATGATTCAATTTATTGTCATTGTCAGTGTACAGTACAGAGACAACGAAATGCATTTTTAGCATCTCCCTTGAAAGGGAGACACAGGGCGTCGCGGTGTGCCCGCGCCTGCCGCCGTACATTCCATTACAGGCAAAGGTGGGTGAAGTGTCTTGCCCAAGGACACAACGACAGTATGCACTCCAAGCGGGATTTGAACCGGCTACCTTCCGGTCGCCAGCCGAACTCTTAGCCCATTGTGCTATCTGTCGCCTCGTTTCATTACGCCCCATCTCCTCCAAACAAAGAAAAAGCAAAGGCACCACCACCATTCTACAGTTTTAATAGCCAAACAGGTAATTATATTTAAACAATTGGAGAACAAAAGTTATTTGCAGAAAATGAAAAGTGATCTTGGATTTGTGCTTTATTTTCTGAGATGTTCATGTTTTATAGAGATTGGAATCTCCCGGTTCATCCTGGAAGTTGACAACCCACCCCTATCTCGAGGTGCATGATAAAGGAAGTAGATTTTTAGTTAATTTGTTTGCATTATATTGTACTTCCATGTAACCTGTTGAACCAGGCATCTGGCACTTGACAGTCAAAACACACCCCAGTTCAGTGCGGTTACTAGTTTAGAGATGGTATGTTTCTCGAAACATCAAAGGTGCCGCTGACTGGATCAACACGGGCACCTAGATCAATGTAAACTGAGCATATGCCAAATAGGGTTCTTCTATAACTCTAACCTTGTTAACTAGAAGGAATATAATGGACAGGGCAAAGTTTGCATTGTGCTGAGGCTGACTCCTGAGGTGTTCCAACCATGGTCACTCCCAGCCTGGTACGAGTTGGCTCTTGTTCAATGCAGATCCAGTGTAGTTCTGGGTGAGGCACTTACTTTGTCTGCTGTAGCTACTGCTGAGAGCAGAGTCTGTCTCGGTATAATTATAAGATTTAGAATGAGGAAGCAGAGATTTGGTATTGTGTTCCATCTAACATTTACCATGAGTGTTATCTACATAACCCTTTCCACAAACTAAGAGTAGCTCTCTGGAAAAATGCATTGCGGGAGTGGGGTTCCTGCCCCTTCCCAGCAGAGGTGAAGTTGTTGAATGTGTTCAATAGTCTCTGACCTTTGGGGTTTAGAAAATCATTAACATAACATTGTATTCAATCATTCATGAAGAAGTTCCCTCAAGAAATTGATTTGACTTGTATTTTTTCCTCTGATTAGAAAAATAGGCAAATTCCAAACAAGTAATTTTCCTAAATGATAAAGCAACACCACCAAACTGGGCTGAGTCGCCAAATTGGGCTGTGGGAATTTAAGGGCCTTTCCACTTCTTTCAATATGTAGAGGTTCTTCAAATGACTGGTAATGATACTTTGTGCATATCAGCCTGATGTAGTCTCTGTTTGGACCCGACTATCGCTGCTAGGACTTGGCTTAGCTAGGTGCCATTGATTTAATTGATGTACTGTGATTTAAAAAGCTCTGTTTGTGTGAGAGAAGCAAGAAAAGTGGCCAATCATAAGGCAATCGGATAGCCAGCGAGCTGGGAAGGCAAGGCTGGTGCTGTGTCAGTATGGAGAGTTGGAGAGGAAGCTCTCAAACATCTTCAAGGCTCGTACAGGAGCCCATTGTGGTACCATGTGTCCTGCTCCCTGTGGATAAAGAAGCATTAGAATTGGTCTCGTGCCAAATAAATGGTTATCACCATTCCCTGTTAACATAAGTTGAGCTGTACATCCTGATCCCAATCCATGCATCAAGGGAGGCCCATAATGCCTCCTGCTACAGCCCCCAGTAATGTCATAATACATTTCCCATGTCATTTTGCTTGGTGTTTTGTGACAACTGTTACACTGACGACCTGCTAACATTTCTTGCATGTGTCTGGACTCGTGCTGGCCAGTGACATAGCAAGCTGTTGCCCAATCAAGAAGCATTGCCTTCACTGGGAACCTGGGTTAAGAGCCATGGTGATGAAGGCCACAACTCTAGCCAAGAGGAAGGACAAATGCCCATCAACAATGCCTGTGTGATGGTGACGCCACACATTTGGGTTGAACAGGAACCAAGGTCAGGAGATCAAATCCTGAGAACCAGGAATCAGAAAGGCAACACACTACCTCTCAGGATAACGAGGGATGGACACTCAATGGTGGGCTTTCCTGCAATACTCACCCTGAGGGTGAATACATATTGCATGTGGTGGACGCTGTTAGAGTGATTCAGGATGTGTAGGAAGGAACTGCAGATGCTGGTTTAAATCGAAGATAGACGCAAAATGTTGGGAGTAACTCTGGAGAGAAGGAATGGGTGACGTTTTAGGTTGAGACCCTTCTTCAGACTGATGTCAATGGAGAGGGAAGTACATGGATGAGGAAGTGTAAGATGTGAAAAGAGGACAAAGGGAATGAAGGTCAAGGAAAATGTAGAACAGATCATTGTTAGCTGGGAGAAAGTAACATCAAAGCAGAGATAAAATGTAGTTGGAGACAGTAAGACCAGTTGGAGAACTGGGAAGGAGGCGGGATGGAGAGAGACAGAGAGGGAAAGCAAGGGTTTACTTGAAGTTAGAGAACCCAATGTTCATACCGCTGAGGTGCAAGTAGCCCAAGCAAAATATGAGGTGCTGTTCCTCCATTTTGCACTGACAATGGAGGAGGCCCAGGACAGAAAGGTCAGTGTGGGAATGGAAGGGGAAGTTAAAGTGTTTAGTAACCGGGAGATCAGGTAGGTTTAGGTGGACTGAGCGGTGGACTTTAGGTGGACTGAGCAGAGGTGTTCAGCGAAAAGACCACCAAGCCTGTGCTTGGTCTCGCCGATATATAGGAGTCTACGCCTGGAACAGTGGACACAGTAGATGAGGAGCTACAAGTGAACCTCTGCCTGGGTATAGTGACAGGTGTTGCATTTCCTGCAGTTGCAGGAGAATGTACCAGGGAGTTGCGGAGGGAACGGTCTCTGCGGAAAGGGGGGGAGATGGGAAGATGTGGCCAGTGGCGGTGGCAAAAACGTCGGAGGATTATGTGTTGTATGTGATGGCTGATGGGGTGGAAGGTGAGGATTAGGGGGATTCTGTCCCTGTTAGGATTGGCGGGAGGCGGAACAATGAGCAGAGCTGCGGGATATCGAGGAGACCCTGGTGAGGGCCTCATCCATGATGGAAGAGGGGACACCCCGTTCCCTAAAGAATGAGGACATCTCCATTGTCCTGGTATGGATCACCTCATCTTGGGTGCAGACTGAGGAATTGGTAGTAGGGGATAGAGTCTTTATAGGAAGCAGGTTGGGAAGAAGTGTAGTCTAGATAGCTGTGGGAGTCAGTGGGTTTGTAATAGATGTCAGTTGATAGTTTGTCTCCTGTGATGATGACGGTGAGATCAAGAAACAGTAGGGACATGTCAGAGATGGTCCAGGTGAATTTGAGTGCAGAATGGAAATTAGTAGTAAAGTTAATGAAGTCAGTGAGTTCCAGGTGTACACCAGCCCTATCCCCAAATTCTGCCTCCGTTACATTGACAACTACATTGGTGCTACCTCCTGCACACATGCAAAACTCACTGACTTCATTAACTTTAACACTAATTTCCATTCTGCACACAAATCCCCAGTCTGAAGAAGTGTCTTGACCTGAACCATCACCTGTTCCTTCTCTCCAGAGATACTGCCTGCCCCACTGAGTCACTCCAGCATTTTATATCTATCTTTGTAGTGAGACAGTCCTTGTCCTACAGTAATAACTTGACTTCTAGTGGAGAGGGAGGGTTAGTTACCTTGATAGTCAGGAAAGTGAGGTTTCCATACTGCTCGTGGAACCCAGCAATCTGGTTATTACAAATCCATGGTTTGTAGTCGGCCGTTTTCTGATGATGAAGGAGACAATCAGTTACTCTCATGGGACTACACAACTGCAGCTGAGGAGAGCCCCTCTTGCAATCTCCCTCCCCAATCACACAAACTGGAGCTTCCTCTCTCCTGACAGAGACACTGTTATTCCACTGAATTACGATCCTCCAGGCTTCTGTGAGATTGAGTTCTGCACACCCTGCTGGGGAGCTGCTGTAGATGGGGAGAGCCTTTGATAGAAAGGACACCCGATAATTGGGATTATCTCAGTGCCTGGGTTTAATTTCAGAGGCCAAGTATCTTTCACAAGACATTATCTTCATTTTTAACCGTCTCACCCTTATCACCACAGCTCCATAGTGCCTGCAGTGTGTATCATCTACACCACGCCCGCAATGATAACCCAAGCCATGAGGCATCCATTACTCAGTAGGACAGGGCATCAGGTGCAAGGGAAAACCACTGACTACTCTCTACCAACTTGGAATTGCATCAGCCTGCCTGGTCACTAGCTGTAACTTCTTTAATTAACCATCAATAGAGGGGTCCATAACCAGCACAACTGTGTAAAAGAAAGAGTCCGATCCACCTTCTCATGGCAGTTAGCAAAGGGTAGTAACTTGCCCTTCACAGCTGCATCCATCGCCCAAAAGTGATTTTAATCAGTAAGGATTCAGAAAGAAGCCCTAGCAAATATTTCTTCATAAATCTGAAAACCCAGATATTTTCTCTAGTCGGGAACTTGCTACTTTTTTCCCCCTTCCTTAACATGTATGATTCATTGTTTCCACACATCCCTGGGGCAGACTAGCTGTGCAAATAACAAAGGCACAATAATAGCGACCAACATGTCTAAAGGTCTAGGTAGAACACCACAGTGACCGACTGGGTGGCAGCTTACCTTCTGATTCAGTGACATCACAAACCAATGGTCTCCCAGAAAGTTGCAGGCCATGTCTGTGTCCCCATTATAGACGAGGGCACGTAGACCCTTACTGAGAAGCGCCAGGTAGAAGTCGTGCATGGTGGAGTAGATGCGGTAATAGTGTTTAGAAACCTTGTCACTGTAGATGGATGAGCGCAGGTTAGAATAAATCAACAATAATCACAGTTCAAATCCTGAGTGTAGCAAGTTCAGGAGTATCTAAGCAGAGTTTAAAATTCTCAAGGGTTTGATTGGATAGATTTTTGTTTTTTATTCCACTGTCCCACTTAGGAAACCTGAACGGAAACCTCTGGAGACTTTGCGCCCCACCCAAGGTTTCCATGCGGTTCCTGGAGGTTCCCGGTGGTAGAGCTCCTTCAGTGACTACCTTTTACTCCCTTTGTTCTTGTTCAAATATGCAAGAATTAGGACAGACATCAAAGTTCTAATCTCGTGAACAATAGACTCATTGATAATTTCCAGGCCAAGCTTTTTACTTCTTTGTACGTGCTGGTTCCTTGGTAAACCATTCCAATATTAATCCCAAACACTCTTCTAACAGCAAACAACTTCTTCCAGCATCCTGGCTAATATTTCTCTCTCACAAATCACAAGCAGGTTGGCCTATCATTGTCAAATTAACGTTTATAATCTTGTTTCTGTAAATTCACTCCTATGTTACAAATTGGACTCTAATTGGGTAACCGCAAAATCACAAGAGCAGCTTTATCCTACAGCTATGTCGGGCACAAGAAAAAGCATGATCCAGCTATCTACTTGCCCATCAGTCCACTCACAGCCATCAAAGAGTTGAACAGGTCGTCAAGCTTGCTATAAGCTATCACCTATTTTACAACCTTTGATTAGGAAGGGAAGTGGGGAGCATAGATGGAATTATAGGCCAGTGAACCTCACAACAGTAGTAGAGAAGCTCTGGGAGAGGATTGTTTGAGATGGAATTTACATAGAGGGTGCGATTGCCTGGAATGCACTGCTGGGGGTGGTGGTGAAGGAAGATATGATAGTGGTTTTTAAAAGACTTTTGGATGGACACATGGATACACACAGAATGGAAGGATATGGAATACATTCATTCAGATATATGTTGATATGCGGGGCATCATTGTGTGCCAAAAGGCCTACTCCTGTGCAGTACAGTTCTAGATTCTATGTTCTAACCTGTTTACTAATGTTCAGGCCTGTTTCTGACAGCATTTACACTTCAGGCCTCGGTACAAACAGTGCAGATGCAAGCCATCTATATATTGATTGAGAAGCCTTTCCTTGTGAATACACCAAACAAATTCCACCCCATCCAACCCCTAGCACTATGGCAGTCCTCTCAGTCAATATCTGGGAAGTTAAAATCCACCACTGTTACAACCTTAATATTCTTCCATCTATCTGGGATCATGCTGTATTTGTACCCTGGAACTTTGAGCTGCCCGTGCTGTTGATCCTTCAGCCACCTCGCAGTAATAACTACAGTATCTAGTTCCAAGTTCCTAACCATGCCCTGAGCTCGTCCCCGCCTTCTCCTCTTATCTCTTAAATGTCCACCAACTTTCATGGCTGGATATTGCAGGTCTGCAGAGTTTTAATCCGACTTGTTGGTCGTAAAATGTTTCAGTTCTGTCTACTCCGTGCTGTTTCTGTGGTTAAGCACACACGTGCTGTGTTGCAACAGCAGTCAGCTGGCACCTCGTCACTATTAGTTATGCCTGGCGCTGCTCCCAGTATGCCCATCTCCTCCCCTTGCAGAGAATGAGGGTTGGTTACCTAGCTTGATAGTAATGGCAAAGTGAACGATATAGTGTAAGGTTTAAGGTTACAAGTTGTGGTGGTGTACATTTCTGCTGCTGATGGTCCACACTGCCTTGTGAACAGCCTGCTTTGAGCTGCCAGATCTGGTCTGAGTCTATTCCACACAGCACATGGAAGGTTTCCTCGATGTGCAGACAGGACTTCACCAGCACAAGGACTTTGGTGGTGGTCACTTCTACCAGCGTTTTCATATTCAGATGTGTCTGCCACGGTAAACTGGCGAGGATGAGATCAGGTTGGTTTATTCCTTGTGGTGCTTCACTCACCACTGGCCACAGACACCATCTAGGTGCTCCTATCCTTCCACATCAGTCGAAAATACATAGTGTGGATCTCGATGGTCCCACCCAGGATACATTCTGTGCAATTGCTGCTTCAGCTGCAGCTTCCAAGTGTTATTCAACTGGAACAGCACGGCTTTGTCAGCGGAGGAAGGGCAGTGACTGATGACCAGGAGGTTACTGTGTCCTTGTTTAGCCTGATTGCCGAAGACTTCATGGGTACTGACATCAAAGTTGGTACTCGAGACAATTCCCTCCCGCTTGTATCACTCTGTGCCACCACCTCCCAGGGGTCTGTCTTGCCGGTGGAACAGCATTACTCTGGAGTTGTGATGGGGGTAGTCTGGCACGGTGTCCAAGTACGGGTAGATGCACCACAAGTCTGTGGGACAGCTCTCCCCATTTAAATACTGGTCCCAGACTTTTGTGGGAAAGAGCACTGCAAGGTGAGCTGGGTTGACAATGACTTTAACACGTCTGAATTGGAGTTACTGTTAATGCTAAGTGGTTGGTCTGGTTTTATTCTCTCTGTTTAAACATGGCAACATTGGTATAAGTGAGGGACCTGGCCAATTTCAGAGGGCATTTAAGTAGGTATGTTACAAAACCTACCTGAATCGTCATTGGGAATCTGCCCTCAGCCATGGCCGCGATTTTGGCGCTGTTTGGAGGGGGCGGGTTTAAAACGCGATTTTTACTAGGCTGTACTAATCGCAGATGTTCAGCCTAGTAAATCATTAACGAAAAATCGCTGCAAGACCCGGTCGCAAAAGGTATTATTAGTTTTATAGGCCTCGATAATACAGTTCTAATAGTTTTTAAATTACTGTCTTATTCCGCAACCTCTCGCAGCCCCAGGGTTTTATAAAGCAAACAATTAAAGGTATGTACCTTATTTTTACATTAAATGGGGCATATATATAACCCTATATATCAAGTTATCTATAGCGAGTAGTTCATTTTGGGCTTTTTATATCCCGCAGTATTTTTCTCGGCATTTGAGGGCACTAATCCAGCGCGATATCAACGTTCTAAACCAGCGCGTTCCACATGAACCCACTAGAAAGCCGATTTAAATGGGCATTTATTTACAGCAATTGAACACTAAATTCCTTCCATTTGGCCTATAAATTAATGTAAATTAGATATAAAAATCATGTTATATTGTGAATTATTTGTGAATAATCTTTGGACACTTAGACTATTTAAAAATGTTAATCTTTCCTTAAGAAATGGGCTTTTGACTATCCAAGATCACAGCTTTTTTGTAATGTCCATTGAAAATCAATAGGGAACAAGATGCTAATTTCCGAGTATGAAAATGGCCATAACTTTTTTAATACTTGAGATATGAAAGTGAATTTGGTGTCAAATTAAACGTATTGTTATGCTTTATCTGATGGGATAAATTGCAGACTTGATTTTTAAAATCTCAAAATTTTGT
Source organism: Leucoraja erinaceus (assembly GCF_028641065.1). Taxonomy (NCBI): domain Eukaryota; kingdom Metazoa; phylum Chordata; class Chondrichthyes; order Rajiformes; family Rajidae; genus Leucoraja; species Leucoraja erinaceus. The sequence goes on along the minus strand of NC_073393.1, from coordinate 19,129,484 downwards.
AACATTGCTAATTTAAGAATCAACCACATGTAGAATCCTTTGCAGAATGCTTTGGTGAAGTGATGTGTTTTTACAACAGTTTGATAGGTTTTCATGTTCATAAGTTGGATTTATTTTTTTAATTAGAGATCTTACTGAATTTAAACTCTCCAGAAGCTGTGCTTGCAATTTAATCTTGGGTTTTTGGAATGTTGGTCCAAATCTCTGATTACCTGTTCCACTCGCATGCTCTGTGAAAAGCCCTGTGCGAGTCATTTTTCGTTAGCTGACCCAACTGGGTCAGTAACCTGTCCAGGTCATGTTTGGAGTTTACGACATATCCTCTTACCTGCAGAGGTCCCAGCTCTGGACATTTCCTGGGATGTGCAGGGCCATTCGCACGTCAGCACGATTTAGCCAGAGCCATAGAGTTGTATCATTGAGGCATGGAGGTTTAAATTCATGGGCTGCTACTGCGGTCTGGTGAGAGAAAAGAGACAGCAGCCGTCGATCTGCTAGTCTTAGAATAAGGGGTAAGCCATTTAGAACGGAGATGAGGAAATACTTTTTCACACAGAGTTGTGAGTCTGGAATTCTCTGCCTCAGAGGGCGGTGGAGGCCAGTTCTCTGGATGCTTTCAAGAGAGTTAGATAGAGCTTTTAAAGATAGCGGAGTCAAGGGATATGGAGAGAAGGGAGGACCGGGGTACTGATTGTGGATGATCAGCCGTGATCACATTGAATGGTGGTGCTGGCTCGAATGACCTACCCCTGCACATTTGTCTATTGATGGTGTACCACTACAGAGTGAGAAACTTCCACCCAGCATCAAAAACATCCACAACTCTTCGCAAAGTTATGGGCAAGATCATTTTGGATATGCTTAAACTATTTAATTCAAACAAATATATAGAGCCTGGAGCATAATGGAGGGGTTTTGGCCCTGTGGGATCCTGCAGGGTGACAATTAAGGGGAAGGGATTGGACTCATCAACTCTACACAGGGAGAGTTGGGCCCATTGGGATTCAACAGAAATCAATGCTCGAGAGGCGATCTGGTCTGTCAAAAATGTGTGCAGTGATAGTCCTTGGGCAAGGGTTAATTCTGATCATATTTTAAGTTGGATGCATTGGAAAGAGGGTGGATCCATGGGATTTGATATGCTGAACTAGAGTCATTGGCTCATTTGAATTTTAAACCATGGAGTGTATGGCAAGGGTGGAGTGGTCAAACTATTGGACTGGTAAAATAGCTTGGACTGATGATCCAGAGACAAGAGTCAACGCTCACTGTGGCAACTGGAGCATTGATATTCAATGAATGGGAAGTGGTGCTCCTGTTGGCATTTTATACAATGGAGAGAATGTGAGCATTGGACATTTGTACACATGGGAAAGGGATGAACCCTTCAAAGCTTTCCGGGAAAAGGCAATGATCTTCATACCTTAACTGTATCAAATTGGTAAAACTGGAAGAGATTCTTCATGTCTTTTTGAAAGCGTGCATGGTATCTCTCCAATCCCCCAGCACAGTCCATGTACAGTGAGTACAGATTGAGTCCACTCTCGAAGACTATTAAATTAACTGCACGGAGCTGTTAAAATAAAAAAAATAAAATAAAAAAAGTATCAGGTTAACTCAACTAGTGGTTCGTTCCCCTTCCACCAAATCTGGGTCCCTCGCCATCCAAGAACATCTTAGGCCAACGGTCATACCAACGCAAGCTTAGGGCCACATACAAAAACCGATGAAGAGCTGTGAAGGTCACCATACAAACAAGCCTGCTGCAGTCTGGGTTTTCAACATATAGATAAGAGTACAAAGGCGAATGTCGTGTTAAACAGAGTCAAATCAGACAATGTTCAACTTGAGAAAAAGAGTGGGCAGTTATTCTCAGTCAACTGGGTGTGTATTCATCTGCCAATCACCACAACAACAGATGATGCAGTCATTGTCCCCTTGCTGCTGCCCGTGCAGTCGTTCACTGCCCTGTTCACTACAGTAACTGTGGACCCTTTGAATTGAGTGGAAAGTGCTTTGGGGACATTGACGTTTCAACAATCCTGCCGAAATGACAGACGATGTTTTGGGTCAGGACCCTTCTTCAGACTGATGGAGTAGAGGGGAGATAGCTGGTAGAAAGAGGTGAGGGGGATGGTGGGGTGGATTCCAGCGAGGAGGGATTGATTAGCAGATGAGGAAGAAAAGGGTGGAGATAGCAACCATGGCTGGAGGTGATAGGTGGTGAAGGCAAAATGGCGCAAATGGCAGATTCTGATGACCAGAGTCTGCCAGAGGTGTGGCTGGTGGTACTGGTGGGGTGGGTGATGGTATTGGGAGTTGATGTACTCTTTCCACCATTTGCACCGAGCTACTGTGTGCTCAACAACTGGAAACAAGATTTTTAATGTCAACCCATTGTCCTCCAGATCTTGAGCGATTGATGAAGCAGTGATTCCCCTGGTTCAGTGAGGGTGCCACATGATTTCAAGGCTGTCAGATCATCATTTGAATCAATTCCTCTGTCAACCTGGTCACGTCTAACCATGAATTTAGTACAGAATAACTGCTCCAAAGGTCTGGTGTTGGCCTTCCCCTGGAGCAGACTGAATGTAAGTGGGGCCCAACACTTAGGATATAAGCCTGGGGGAGGATGCTGTTGTTGGTTTGCTTACCCCGCCAGTGGATTTGAAGTATTTTGCAGAAATATTGTGGGTAGTTTCACTCCATTGCTATGAGGTGTCTGATTTAGTTTAGTCCAGGTCTCAAAAATGTACAGAGGAGTAGGAATTACTGCTGCCCGAGACACCATGAGTTTTGTGTTATTCGCAGCCACTCCTATTGTGTCTGTTTTATTATTGGCCCCGGACATAGTAAGCAGAAGCTGCAGTCTGATGTAGGTGGTCTGTCATGGAAAAGAAGTGAATGGGAACCTACTGAATCTATACAGTCGCTCTTAGTGTTGTTGTGGAAGTTGCAGGATCCATCTATGCAGCAAAACCGATTCAGGTTGGCCCAGAGTCTAAGGGAAGACAGAAGGAGAAAAATAATGTGATCTAGTAGGTTGGGCACCTTCACCACACCGCACTTCCACCCTTGCCCTTGCTTAATCCCACAGCAAGATCATTCTGCAGCTGCCCTTGCCCAATATTTCCCTATCTCTGCAGAAGGGAGATACTGAGAGACCCCTTATTGCCATACCCACACTCAATTCTCCAATTTTGGGTTATTACATCACCTTATGGGCCCCCACCCCCCACCCCCCCACCCCCCCCCCCCCCCCCCCCCCTCCCTGCACCTCCTTGGATTCACACCTATTTCTCCCCTTCCATCCAAATTCTTCCCGCCAGCTACACAATTCACAACTATTTAATCCTTCTGTCACACACATTCTATCTTTACATCTCTGGCCTTTGTCCAAACATCTGCCTATTACACATCCCTCCTCACCTGTATCAATCCATTACTGGGCTGGCTTTATCCTGCCCCTCCTCGCTTCCCGATTTAAAATTATACTCTTTGGTAATTAATTTTCCGTCCTGGTTCGGACTGTCTACTTTTTTCTAAATGTCAACTGTTATGTTTAATGTCTTTGCTTCAGAATGTAATCTGTTGCAAGAGAATGGAAGTGACACAATGCCCAATTGATTATGTTTGTTATGTTTTCATTATCAGTGCTGTTTCTCTCGCGGGATTGGCATGGCCCGAAGAACACATCTGCTGGAGAACACAAGCTGAGGTTAGGAAGCTCAGCCCTGGCCCTGAAGCTACTGAATCAGTTCAAAGGCCAGCAGGAAGAAGCTGCCAAGGCAGCAACCATGCTCTTTTTTTTTTAATATTCCCTTGTTTCTAACCTGTGCCCTGAGAGTGTGTTTGTCTAACCCTGGGATTGTATGATGGAACAGCATAGAGGCGGTGCATGCTAGAACAATGTGGAGTTAGCTTCACTTTGTGTGTCACCCTGGGAATGTGTGACACAATGATGTTGAGGGAGCTTCACTCTGTGTCTAACTCTAGGAGTGTGGATTTCAACAGTGTTGAGGGAGCTTCATTCTGTCCCCAACCACACGCGCGCTGGAAGTGTCACTACCTCAGGGATATGGCGGTGGTGGGAATGGGAGATCATCTCTGGGGCTTCCGAGATATTGGTACAAAGTGATGGAGGGTGGGGGGCTCCCTGGAGACTGATCATGCAAACTTCTTTTCTTCCCAGTCTGGAGGTTCAAGCACTATACCTACACATCTCCGAGGAGTCCGTGGTAATATGCAAAGTAAACGAGTGACTGATCGTTGTAATACAAGCTGCTCAGACCATTCCCAACCGCAAACCCCTGCAAGAGAGGACAGAGCATCACCAGAGCATCAAACACTGGGATCGTGTTGCATTCAAGCATACAGGTACCTTGTCCAATGAAACCATATTAGACAAACAGAATAGTGAGAACAGCTCCTCCCCATCTACAGCTGAGATAAGCCCACATACATGACTGGTGCCAATGATAAGTGTCACTTTAATATTTGCTGCTTTGGTCTTCTAAGCTACTAAAGGAATCGTCTCAAACCCTTTTCTTGGTAGGTAAAATTCTGGCATGAGTCAGATGTCCAAATTCTCCTCCAGCAACTGAAGTAGAATAAGGAACGTTGCCTATTTCCTTCGCTCCATAGATGCTGCTGCACCCGCTGAGTTTCTCCAGCACTTTTGTCTACCTTCGATTTTCCAGCACCTGCAGTTCCTTCTTAAACACAATACAATAAGATTCAGCATCACTAAAGCAGTTATCTGGGTGTGTACACGCTGCAGTTTGTGGGAGCTTGCTCATGGCTCTCTGCATAATTGAAACCTGATGTTTTTTAAAAAAACAGAATGCTGGTAAAATACTCAGTAGGTCAGGCAGCTTCTGTGGATGGAGAAACAGAGTCAACATTTCAGGTCTTTGTCGCAACTCAGAGCGGAGAGAGAACAATGTGACTGGAGGATGCAAGTGGTGCTGGCCGAGTGGAGGGAGTGGAGGCTTGTTAATCACAACTGAGCTGCCTGAAGATAATGTAAACCAGGGAGATGAATGAGGACAGGATAAAAATTGCTGGTACACAAAATAATTCCACAACGGTTACAAATCCGAATTACAAGAACACTGGAAATTCTCAGCAGACCAGACAGCATCAGTGCAGAGGAAAAACAATTAATATTGCTGGTCTTCACCATCTGACAAAGATTGGAAAGGGTGCTTATCTAAAATTGATGAATTCGATATCCCACGGGTCACAGTGCAGCTCGACAAAATGAGGAGCTGTTCCCTGAGCTGACATTGGACTTTGTTGGAATATGTGCAGGAGGCCACACACGCACGCACACACGCTAGAAGTGAGTGGCAATGGGTTACTCCAGTGCTGTACACAGCACCAGAGCTATAGAATTGAACAGTATGAAGACAAGCCCCTCGGACCAACTCATCGAGTTTACTGGCAGCAATCTCCATTAGATTGTGTGCGAGGCTCAGTGATCCTGACGGGGTGGGATATTGCAACCTTCACGTGGTCCGCTCTATTTCGACAAATACAATCAACCTGGTGTGCACAATCAAATAGAACAAGTTGTCCTACAACTTTAGACTGTGCACGCCATACGCAAGAAGAAGAAGAAGAAGTGATCCTGACCACAGCTGGGACATGACATCCATTTACTAACATGAAAAATAGAGCAGGAGTAGGCCACAGCCCCCATACCTACCCCACCATTAAATATGACCATGGCTGATGTATGCTGGTCTCAACTCCTATTCTGTGCCAGTTCCCCTCAATGCCTCAATCTTCCAAATATTTATCTATCTCCACTTTAATAATCTAATGAATTCCAGAGACTCAACACATCTAAGAAATGCCCATGTACCTCGGCGTTAAATGACCGGTCTCTTATTTTGTGATTCTGTCCCTTTATTTGTCATTAGTGAAAGCATCCCAGCATATACTCTGTTAATCCCCTGACGATCTTATATTTTCAAATGTAATCTAACAGGCTGGCCCAGAAAAGTGCAAAGAAGGCTGACTGAGATCTGTACATTGAAATGAAGCATGCATACCTTGAAGTTAATTTTCGCTGTGCCCTCTGCAATCTTGAGGCTTAGGGTCGGAGTGTAAATCCCACCATAGCTTTCACCGAATATGTAGAAATCATTTTTTGTGAAGTTCGGGAACTTCCTGAAGAAATCCTGCAGGGCCAGGTAATTGCTCTCTGCGACCTACAGGAGTGGAGTGAATAGGGAGCAGGATTACTGGTTGCTTTCTGTGAAAAGATCAAAGGTTGACAGAGGCCAGCAGGCGCCTTCTTTGATATTTCTAGAGGAGGGTTGCCCTTGGCTTTAAGCTCCAGCCATGTCAAGGAGCTCTGACCTCAGTACATTTAGCATTGGAATGCTAGTGTTATGTTGCAGCAAGAGTGAGATACTGCCCTACAATTAAACAGAAAGAAGAGCAAGAAATGCCAGCAATGCTCAACAAGTCAAGAAGAATCTGTGGAGAGGGAAAACACGTTACAATTAGAGGTCAAAGACACCTAGTCAAGAAAGGTTGGTTTTAAGTTGCAGGGAATGTGGTGGTGATGGATAGGGCATGTCGACTAAGATGATGCCAAGGGCACCATGTTCATAGACCCTTCACCCACTTTGCCAGTTTGCATATTCGTGGTCCCAACCAGCTCATCTTAGCACCCAATCTGCCTTTCCAATTGTAGAACAAATTCACTTCCACTTCTCACCTGTGGTCTGAGGACCTTCCTTGAACAGAAGGCTAACCAGATACCCCCATCACCCCCAACCACCCCTCCCCACCCCCAACTCACTCATTCACCCGGCTGAACTTGTCCTCGCCTTAAACCATTATTCCTTCTATCCACTCCCTGCAAATCCAAGGTGTAATGATGGGAACCATATGGGCACAACTGTGGCTTTCTCTTTGTGGGGTACATGGAACACCATGTACACCATTTGTCTCTATCCCACCCCAATCCCTGAACTCGTATTCCATACCATGACAACAATATTGAAGCTGCTTCCTGCAAGTGTTCGGGATTTTGAAAATGTCACCACTGTTGCTGTCAGTTGCTATCCTCCTCTCAGTTTCTCACACATTCCAGACATGACTATTCCCTTTCTGGATCTCCGCCTTGGGGGAGGGATATCAATAGCCATTACAAACTACAGACTATATCATCTGGTTCAGCATTACATCTCTCACCCCTCAACTAGCTTCCAGCAAATATCTATTCCATTTCATTCTCACAGTTCCTGTATCATTACTGCATTTGAGACCTTGAGTACAGGTGACCTTTTTTCATGAAATGTGGCTTCTACACCACGGTCGACAGAATCCTTCAATTTCCCACATCCATTCTTTCCTCCAACATAGAGCACAGGGTAGGCTTCTCATGATCCTCACCTTTCACTCCCCCCCCCCCCACCCCCCCAAACTTCTACTTTCAACATCTATCCTTCACCCACATCAGATATACCTTCCCCTCTTTTAGAATCACAAAGGGACCATTCCCTAACCACTCTTCTATCTCCACCATTCACTGCTCTTCACATGGCATTGTCCCCAGGAGTTGCAAACCCCTGCCCTTTTATCTCACCCCAGTCAGAAATCCACTCTGCCTTTCCAGAAGTAGGCACAATTCACGGGTACCTCTCAATTGGACTTCATGCACACGGAGGTCTTTACATTGGAGAGAGTAAGAATAGATTGAGTGATCACTCTGCTGTTCACAGGGGTGACCCTGAATTTCCAAACGCCTGTCACTTTAATTTTCCTTCTCACAACCGCTCCATCACTGGTCCCCTGCACTGTTCCAGTGAATCAGCATGTTCCAGCCCTCCGGACTCAATATCCAGTGATTTCAGGTAACTCGCCACTTCAGCATTCAGTTCCCCACTAAATAAATTACATTCTGTTGGCTTTTCTAACTACTTGCTAACTAGGTGCATATCAACTTTTTGTGACTTATGCACAAAGGCATGCGGATATCTCTGATTCTCAGAGTTCTGTAATCTCTCACCGTATAGATAATCTTTCTTTTCTGCCCCAAATAGTGAACAACTTTCTTTTTGGACTGTACACCATTTAGGAAAGGGAACGTGATCACTGCCAATCTGACCCAAGTGAATCATTGCTACATAAACCAATGAAGAATGATCACAAAATGTCAATAGTTTACTGAGGTGAACAGCTCCAGAACCAGGAGTAAAGGAGATGGAGGGAACAAAGCAGCATTGGGTGAGATCTCTGGAGAAAGTTTACATTGAATATTTCCACTCCCTCTCCTTCATTAAATAGTGACCGAGCAACTAGAACCTATGACCTTCCAGCAGAGGCAGACAGGCCCAAACACGATAGCTCACGATCGGCTAGCCACGTTACCTTTTTATCATTAGTGGTGTAGTTTCCACTGTCGGAGTAGGAGAAGCCAACCCCAGCCGGGGACTCCAGGTACAACATGTTGGCTATCTTGTTCCAGCTGTACTTGTTAATGTAGAGTGTGTTGCCATCATCGTTCACCTGAAAACAGACACATCATTCAAGCGGTTCAAGTTTTCTACCCGATGAAACAACAGCCCAAAGCTCACACTCCCAATCCTCGTCATTGGGTCACAGGAAGACCTACATGAAAGGGTCCATTTTCAGCGAGGAATCCATCCAAGGAGCTGCACCCGGGTCCACCATTCAGCCACAGGACCAGAGGGTCTGTAGTTGGGTCTCGCTGAGACGTCACAAACCTGAAGGACAGAAAACACACAGTAAATAAGGACAATGACAGAGGACTCTGCAGGACCACAGACAAGTGAGCAACTCGTCTCACAGTCGCCAACTGGACATGTGACGGAGGGACATTCGTCAGGTCCACTTCGACTCTTCCCCTCTGATGGTTCCAAGAGCAATGGCAGGTAGAATTTAATCCTGTTAAGTGCAAGGTGTTGCATTCTTTTTTTTTTTTATATATTTTTATTAGAAGCAAACATATTATAAACATTTCATATATATCAGTCGTACATTATTAATATTATCAATTGTGGATTAGTTCTGCTTCTAGTTTTTTTTTTTAAAGATAGGGAGTAAGAGAGAAAGAGGAAAAAAAACCCCACAAATGTCAAGATTCGAAAAAAAAAGAATGGAATGATTTACTAATAATACATCTTTGGAGATAGGTTCGTGGATTATAAAGTATAAATTTTCATCTAATCCTGGGTTCAAGATTCGGTTAGGTTCCCGTGCTGGACCGATCTACCCCCAAGGTGTTGCATTCTAAAGGTTCTAATAATGGTAAAACATTGTCCATGAAGGGTAGGGCAATGTTTTTATTCATCATTATAAACATCATTAAGAAACATTGCATGGTCGTTATCACAGTTCTGTATCTGGGATCTTGCTGTGTACAGAATAATTCCTGCATTGCCTACAAGACTAAACTTTAAAGATCCAATGTTATCTGCAAAATACTCCAAGATATCTGCAGCAGTGCTCTCGAAAAGACACCCTCTGCTTTCTCTCATTCTGGCAACGTCCTGCACCAATGGCTCGTCTCCCTGCTGATTTACTAATGTTGCAATAATGACCAACTCCTGATGGTTAGAAAGGCTGTAAAGCAAAGACCTGCCAGTTGTAGTTTACATAACATTTGCTATCTTGTGACCACAACCGCTGTGATAAAGGCAGGTCAAGTTGTCCCTTTCATGGTCTCTTGACCAGCACAATCTACCCCCAACTGGAAGAGGTCATTGGAGGGGTCAGAACTCCTCCTCCACTGTGGATAGTCCCAACTCCCCAAGTATGATCACGTCAGATCCTCAGTGCCCTGACCAACCAGACCACACACACGCACTGCCTCTGGCCTCTGCTGTGGAATGGAACAGCATGCAAACAAGCCATTCGGCACAACTCATCCAATGCTGACCAGAGGATACCCCGGCACTTGGCCCAAGGCTCTTTATGCAAAAGTGATTCATGTGGACACCTAACGTGGGTAATTGCCATGTGCTGAAGAGCTTTGTCCTCCTTCCATGGAAAGGCTGTAACCACCGTTCAGGCACAGTCTCGGCTCAGTCACAACTCATTCCATCTTCTCCAGAAGAAGTCTGATCCCACTCGCTCATTATCTCGATTCACCTCCGTCTCAACAAGGGACATTGATAGACAACACCTCAGAGGAACAGCACAAGATGGCACCCAAGCCAGGAGACTCCTTGTGTGCTGGTCCCACAAGTGGATCAGCAATCATTCATTACGAAACTAAACATCTGAGGGTTGACAGTTATAGGGAAAGATTACAGTGGCTGGGACTGTCTCATTGAACATTACAGCACAGAAACAAGCCCTTATGCCCTTGTTGTAGATGCCAACCGTGATGCCGAATTAAACCAACCCCATTTGCCTGCATGATCCATATCACTCCATTTCCTGCCTGTTCATGTTTCCTTTAGAGAGAAAGCTGTGGATATTTGACTAAGTACATAAAATGATGAATTAGATACACAGACAATAGGTGCAGGAGTAGGTCATTCGGCCCATAAAGCCAGCACTGCCATTCAATGTAAACATTCAATGGCTGATCATCCACAATCAGTACCCCATTCCTGCCTTCTCCCCATACCCCTTGATTCCGCTAGCCCTAGGAGCTCTATCTAACTCTCTTTTGAATGCCTCCAGTGAATTGGCCTCTATTGCCTTCTGAGGCAAAGAATTCCACAAATTCACAACTCTCTGTGTGAAAAGGTTTTTACTCATTTCAGTTCTTATTCTTAAACTGTGGCCCCTGGTTCTGGACTCCCTCAACATTGGGAACATGTTTCCTGCATCTAGTGTGTCCAATCCCTTAATAATTTTATATGTTTCTATATTATGTTATATGTTTCCCCATTCTGGAGAGAATGGAAAGTGGAACGTTGGTGGCAGAGGGGTCAAATTTCCACAGTCAAAATCACAAAGAATTAAGATGAGGAATTTATTTAAAACACGACATGTAGTTAGAATCTGCAATGCACTGCATGCAGATGTAGTGGAGGCAGGTTTAAGAAGCTGTGTATTCTACAGGGAATTATACAAACACAAGGTGGAGAACAAATTTACATGAAGACAGAAGGGTGGAACTAGATAGCTGCCCTGAGAGCCGGCACAGTCAATATGTAGTCACAATGTGCAGAATAGAGTAATTGAGTTATAAAGCACAGAAACAAGCCCTTTGGTCCTATATCTATGCCAACCAATGTGAAGTAAAGATGCCAAAGGGATTGGGAATGGGGCAGGACATTGAAGTAAGAAACAGTTCTTGGGAACAATAAGAATCAGCTGTGGGATGTGCCACAGCCAAATGGAGATGAGTGAATCATTGCTCATCCCCAGACTTGGCATCAATTTAACTATCAGTTTTTTTCTAATCCGTAAAGTGTTAGTTATTTACTTGTGAAGCTCACCCTCAGGGGGGCTGGTTTACACAAGTTTTAAATCGGTAGGATGATAATCCCACCTTCTGCCCTCACTGACATCAGTACAGATTCTGAACTAATTCTCCAGTGACAACACCTACAGCTCAAAGGCATAACCTAGTGGCTTTTAAATCCCAATTTCTATTGGTTCCCCTGACTAATATTTCTCTCTCTAAAGGAGCAGATTTTCTCCCTAAACTGGTGCGAACCCTTATGGTGCACAAATTGGGCTGCTGTGTTCTCTGCAATACAACAATAAGTACACCTCAGAAGTATTTCATCAGTTGTAAAGCAGTTTGTGACGCTTTCAAATGTGACTTGCACCACATCAATAAGCTTTTTATCTTTCTATGTGGCTCTGACACTTATGGCTAAATAGAGATGCACTGCGCAGGTTATTAATAGTTGGACATTTTGAATTGGGTGATCATTAAAAAGATCTAGAAATACAATCTACCCATTTGCAAACCTCTGGAGATCACAAGTACATGATTCACACCCACACACAGAAATAAAGGCAGATTAATTATTCCCCCAATGTACCAATTGTGTTTTGCACTAATTTATTGGGGGGGTTTTTGTAGTCTTTTTCTTTTCACTGTCTTACAGAATTTGTGTGTAATTTAAGTGTGATTTATATGTATTTTATGGTTTTGTGTATCGTCTGAGTCCATGTGCCTGTGGTGTTGCTGAAAACAAGATTTTCATTGTACCTCTACCTCACCATACTGATGTGTATGATCATAAACCTGACTTAACATAACTTGCACTGATCGGATAGGATGGCACGTGATTCTATGAGTCACAAAGCGTCTGCGACTGTGGTTGGCTTCAAGCAACTCTAATCATTCTGTCCTAATTGATGATGGCAGTAAATTCCTGGGCTGTACAGAGTAGATTCCCCAGCTTCCATCTCCAGTCTGTCAGGGAATTGTCAGTGGGGATGGGAAAATCATGTCAATGGCCATTCCATCCCATGGGAAAATGGTAGGAACTCAACTGTCTAGGTTTGCATGGAAAAGAAGTGCTGGAGTAACTCAGCGGGCCAAGCAGTATCTCTGGAGGACATGGATAAATGATGGTTCAGGTCTAAGTTTGCATCTTGAGAATGATCACCAGACCCAGAACACAGAAATGTCACCTTGAAATCCTTGCCTGGCTTTTGTTTAAGCACAAGGGTCCTCTCCCCACAGACCGCTACTCTCAGAAGGAATGTCCAGAGGTGGTGCCTAGTGAACTGCAACCTGGTCCATCAGGTCCAGATGTCAGCTCATGAAGCCAGAATCCTCCTGAGTCGACATCTCCTTCAGCTGCCCAAACCAATGACTAATTTGGGCTTTACATATAAGCAGATGACAAGCTTGTCTCACTGATATGTTCCAATAATGAGTGACCATTGTAAGGGTAGATATTTCCTCTGATTTGCACTGCAAACTGTTAAATCTCAAATTTCGAAACAGGCTTTTCAATGGTCTCTGCCTCACAGAATTCGGAGTTAACTGAAGAGCCTTAGAGATATACAGGCCCTTTGGCCCAGCGAGTCTATGCAATCATCACCCACCCATTTATATCAATCCTCCATCTATCCCCTTATGTGGTGCCAGAACTGGATGCACTAAACTGGTGTTTTAAACCCAATGTTTATAAAAGTTCAAATTGACTTCCTTGATCTTGTTTTCTCTATCTCCATTTATAATGCCCTACACTTGATGGCATATTTAACAATTTTCTCAGTCTGCTCAGCTCACTTTTCATATACTAGCTAATTTACCAACAAATCTCTGTCTGTAACCCATCCAGGATGTGCCCTTCCTCCTTGCACTCTTCCAATCAACAACGAGCTTTAACCATTTTCTATCCATTCCACCAGCCTGTCCAGATCCCACTGACTTTCCTCTTGTGAGATACATCAAAGATAACTCTCATCCTTTTTGTAGACAAAAATGCTGGAGAAACTCAGCGGGTGACGCAAGGTGTATATGGAGCGAAGGAAATAGGCAACGTTTCAGGTCGAAACCCTTCTTCAGACTGATGTGAGGGGGGGGGGATGGGAAGAAGAAAGGAAGAGGTGGAGCCAGTGGGCTGAGGGAGAGCTGAGAAGGGGAGACATTTGGGACTACCAGAAATTAGAGAAGTCATTGTTCATACTGCTGGGGTGTAAACTGCCCAAGCAAAATATGAGGTGCTGCTCCTCCAATTTATGGTGGTCCTCACTCTGGCCATGCAGGAGGCCAAGGACAGAAAGGTCGGATTCGAAATGGGAGAAGGAATTGAAGTGCTGAGCCACCGGGAGATCAGGTTGGTTATTGCGAACCGAGTGGAGGTGTTCGGCGAAGCGATCGCCAAGCCTATGCTTGGTCTCACCGATGTAGAGCAGCTGACATCTAGAGCAACGGATGCAATTGATGAGGTTGGAGGAGGTGCGGGTAAACCTCTGCTGCACCTGGAAAGAGTGCTCCATAGATGCTGCCTCAACCGCCGAGTTTCTCCAGTATTTTTGTCTCCCTTCGATTTTCCAGCATCTGCAGTTCCTTCTTAAATATCCCATCCTTTTATTTCTCATTTCATTGCAAACTCCAGAAGCCTGTTCAGTTTTGATCACCCTCCTGCGGGAAAGGTGGCATTACACTGACAATGACAATTAATTGAATCATTTTTTTTTTTTCATTGAATCATTACGATGGAAAGAGTGCAGGAATGTTTTCAAGGATGCCGCTAGACTTGGAGGACTGAGTTATAGGGAGAGGCTGGCAACTAGGAGTTTATTACTTGGAGCATAGAGACTGAAGGATCTTATAGAGGTGTATAAAATGAAGGAAACAAATAGGTTGAATGCACAGAGTCCCTTACCCAGGGTAGGGGGATCCAGAAGGCATGGGTTAAGGTGCGAGGGGGAAATTTTAATAAGATTTAATAATAATTCACACAGAGTGTGGTGAATCTGTGGAATTCGCTGCCACAGAAGGTAGTTGAGGCCAGTTCATTGGCTATATTTAAGAGGGAGTTAGATGTGGCCCTTGTGGCTAAATGGAAGGGCCGAATGGCCTACTCCTGCACCTATTTTCTATATTTCTATAAGAAACTGAGGGGCATGTTTTCATACAGTGGGTATATGAAACGAGCTGTTGGATGAAGTAATTGAGGCAGATACAATAACAATAACGACGAGTTTCGCCGAAGGGCGAGTTCCCTGCTGTGTAACTATAATTAAGTGGCTACATGTCTTCCGCGTGACCATTGTTTAACAATGAAAAATCTCTTCGTAGACTAAAAAATCGAACGATTTGGAAAACCCAAAAAGGGGAAGCGGGCCGGAGAGTCGCTACTGTTTCTCCTGGAAAGTGATTAGAGACGATAACAGATATAGCATCTCCTTCAACCTCCCTTTCACCCAACTGCACACAGTTTAACCCAGTCTCTTCCCAGTCCTGTTTACCAGCAGAACTAGTCTCGGGCTCGGAGTTTCACCTCACTCAGCCCCCGGTGACATCAATCCCCCTTCACTCACCAGTAATGCAGATGTATGCCAGGACCTGCGTCCAGATACCCTGACCACTGCCTGAAGTTGATCCCGGCGCTCAGCCCGGGCAAGGAGAAGACTTCATCTCGGGAGGGTTGCCCCAGAGCGCCGCTCACACACAGCAGCAACAAGCACCGGAGCATCGTGGCTGGCTGGACAGGCGGAGAACGAGGGTGGCGACTAGGCGGGGAATGAGGAAGTAGGTTTGTTCATGCACTCCGGCTCCGGATAGAAATATCACATGATCGCCCACAACTGAAGTAGGGCTCTTGTAAACGTGCCAGAGGGTGCGTGTTGTGTGAGAGGGAGATAGAGTTAGAGGGAGGGAGGGAGTGGAATCCAGTGATAGTGGGAGATAATGAGAGGACTGCTGCAGCCCAGTCCTCGACCCCCACCCCCGTGAATCCCACATCAAGAGGAAGCGAGCAGAGCTCGGCTCCAGTTCATGTGTGGGTGGTGGAAACTTTCATGCCTGAGCTGCCGAGAAACCCCCGAACTTATCGCCCCAACACTTCCCAATCCAAGTAATTAGCAGAGCATTTTACCCCCACGATATTCACACAGCAACCAGGGATTTCACCAGGGCACTGTTTGGGAGAAAATCTTCAAGTTATGAGGAGAGATTGGATACGCTGGGGTTGTTTTCCTTGGAGCGGTGGAAGCTGCGATAGACCTGGCCGAGGTGTACACTACCGGGAAGGGCATAGATCGACTTGAAACGAAGAAACATTCCCCCTTATAAGTGGTGCCAAAAAACTAAAGGGCGTAAGTTTATAGTCAATACAAGAAGCTTAGAAGAAAACTCAGAAATAATCTTTTCACTGAGGGTGGTTGGAATCAGGAACACACTGCATGAGGTGGTGCTGGAGACGGAGACACCCACACATTTAAGAAGTACCTGGACAAGCTCAGTAATGTCAAGCTGTAAAACAAGATCGGCCTGGACAAAGCACAGTGTTCACAAGCCTTTTTGTATGGCTGTGGAACTGGCACATAAGCAGCTTGAGTATTTCTAGGTGAGATGTCAGCGCTCACACATGGGCATCAAATGGCAGGACAGGGTGACAAACATGTATTTGGTCAACATTGAGACCCTGATTCTGAGGGCACAGCTGTGCTGGACAGGCCACCTAATCCAAATGGTCAGATCCCGAATGCCACTCCAGTTCTTCAACATGCCCACTGGAACCAGGGGCATCCAAGTAAGTGATAGGATTGTAACAAAGGCAGCCTCAACACAATGGGATTCCTGCAACAGTCGTAGTTGTAGTTTATTTATTGTCACGAGTGCAGAGATGCGGTGAAATGCTTGTTCTACATGCTATCGTCCAGTCAAATCACACTTTGCATGGGAACAATAGATCCTCTTCTGGAACACCGCACAGATCAACACGTTCTTGCAACTTTCAAGTCTCTCAAAAGTTTGATCTTGGCCTGAAATTATGTAATCTCTTATTTTCTCACTTTTAGGCCTGGTGTCCTGGCGACACTAGATCAGTGAAGTAGAGGTCAGCCTGGCCCAATGCAGTCTCATCAGGTCCTTCCACTGCCGCTCAGTGGAATTCAATATGAATTCATCATCTCCAATATGAATTCCACAAAGTGATCTGGTCCGGCATGGCTGCTCCTTCCTCCTGGCCCACAACAACGCTTTCCAATTTCCTGTTCCCTGCCGGCTTGCACCAGCAATGTTTTTCACATTGGTCTCCATGCACGCAACAGGCATTGCCTCCTTGCTGGAGCTGGAGTCCTGTGCTGGGGTAGAACAGTCTAATATGCTTTGACCAAAAGGGCTTGTGTCTACTTTAAATGTAGCAACTCCAATGAGACTGCATCTCCAGGGCTGGTCTCACCAGCCACACTCAGAATGACAACGAAGACTGCATATCTGATGTCATTGAACCTAATGGTCATCTAACAAAGAGGTAAGCCCGTGAATTGCCACGGTATAGAAGGCCACACACCAAGTGCTGGAAGATGGGATTAGTATAGATGGTAACTTGATGGTCAGCATGGATCTAGTGGGCTGAAATCCATCCCTTCGATCACAGTGAGCAGGAGGTTCACTGTGATGGATGTTTGTGTGAATTGGTTGTGTGTCTGGTAGGAATCGTTTTTTGTTTGTGTGGCTGTAGAAACAGAGTTTCGTTTGAGCCTCACTGAGGTTCAAATGACAATAAATATTGTATTGTATTGTATTGAAAGCCCCCTGCATTAAGGTTCTTTGCCTCCAGATAGCTTTGCCTGAAAATGGATGGAGCCAACTTTGGAAGCAAATTGTGTCCACAAATAATGCTTGTGAAATTGACAGCAAACAAGAGTGCGTCAGAATCACTGTGGCCTCTTCCCAAAAAGATGCTTTAAAGTGAGAATCTAGGTTCACCACCGCTGCTTGCACTTTCACACAGAGATGGGAAAAGGGTGTCAGTTGACAGTACATGACAGTGACACCCACTGGCGAAGGGAGAAGCTGAAGAAGCAGCTGCTGTGAGTGAGAGTGAGAGGTTGCCATGCCTGGGAGTGAGATACATGCCCGTGGGAGAGAACCTGTGTACAATGAGCAGTGCCGGTAAAGCAGAATTTCACAACACCATGACATTACCTCTATGTCATTGTTTATGCCACTCTTTAAATACTGTCACTCCTCACACAAAGACACCCACCACACCATCCTGGCTTGTTCTGATCACTGCTAACATTGGAAATAATGTACAGAAGCCAAATAACCATTATCTCCAGGTTTAAGAACAGCTTCTTCCATTCTATTATCAAACTCTTGAACCACCCTGCACAATCCCAAACACAACCTGACCTCAGCAATGATCTACCATGGACTTTGTTCTATATACTTTATTTTGCACTATTACAGTCTGATTTACCTAATATAATTGATAATTTATTGTATATGTTTTTGTTGTGTTGTTTCATTTAATGTGCCAGTAAAGTTGCAGCAAGTAAGAATTTCAATGTTCTGGTCCCGACGCATATGACACCCAAATGCGCGCACACACACACGCACACACACACACACACACACACACACACACACACACACACACACACACACACACACACACACACACACACACACACACACACACACACACACACACACACACACACACACACACACACACACACACACACACACACACACACACTTCATGGGTTACCCCACAGGTTGGAAGATGATTTACTTCCATTCCAGTTTTATGAGTCCTGAGATAGCTGAGGTGGTGAATGCTGAAACCCCAGACTTTTCCACAGAAAGAGCAGTATGTGCCTGATGGAATGGGTGGCAGGATAGTCTGCACGAGGGTCATTTTTTTTTTGCGTGCTCCATCTGTATGCCTCATTATTCTCAATACCATCCTGAATGCTCCTTCTACATTTTGAGTGTCATGGATCAGAGCTTCTCAAGAGTCAAGTGGGGATGTCACTTCCGCTGTGGGAGCGCTGAGGAAATCCTTGAATTGTATCCTCTGTTCCCCTGGTAAATTCTTCCCAGGACAAAGCTCCCAATAGAGCTTTGTGATTCTGATGTACGAACCGTGGACTCATTTCTAGCGATGTTGGTCTGGGAGAGGACACTGGTATTGGTTGACTGATGCTTCCAGTGATTTGTAGGATTTTGCAGGGGGGAGTTGGTGACATCTTTCTTGAGATGCTGAAGATAGTCCAGGTCTCAAGCACACAGGAAGACAGGCCCACCGCTGCCCAATAGACCTCATGTCTTGTGCTAGGCCTGAGGTCCAGCTCTTCAAAAAAACTTCAATGGTGACTCTTGAGATATGGGAAGTGGTCCATGTTCTTTCTCGCCATGAACCTTTATTGTCAAGGGGCAATAGAGTGCATCTGGGGCAAATTGGTAGAGGACCTTGGTCTTGTACATATCAATTTTTTTAAATCATTCGAGCGATGTTGGCTTCACTATCTGAGCCAGCATTTTATTAACCATCCCAAAATTGCCCGAGAAGGTGATCGTAAGCTGCCTTCTTGAAGTGCCACAGTCCTTGTGGTAGGATTCTACCCAAAAAGCTGTTCGGGAGGGAGTTCTGGGTTTTTAACCCAGTGACAGTGAATGAAAGGAAAAATATTCTCATGCCAGGATGGTGTGTGGCTTGGAGGGATTCTTCCAGATGATGGTGCTGCCCATGCATGTGGTGCTTTTGGCCTTCCAGCTGGGAGAGGTGGTGGGTTTGTTATGCCCCTGTCCCACTTAGGAAACCTGAACGGAAACCTCTGGAGACTTTGCGCTCCACCCAAGGTTTCCGTGTGGTTCCCGGAGGTTACACGTGGTTGCTGGAGGTTGCAGGTAGTGGAAGCAGGTAGGGAGACTGACAAAAACCTCCGAGAACCGCACGGAAACCTTGGTCTCCAGAGGTTTCCGTTCAGGTTTCCTAAGTGGGACAGGGGCTTAAGGTTCTGTCTAGGAAGACAGTGCGTAGCTGGCAGTGCATCCTGTAGATGGTGCAAACTGCTGCTGCTGCTGAGCATCGGGGGTGGAGTGAGTGCATGGTTGTTGATGGAATGCTTATTAAGTGGGCTAGTGTATCTTATATGGTGTTAAGCGTATTCAATCAGACAGGTGGAGAGTGTTTGATCGCACGCCTGACCTGAACCTTTAGATGGAGGTTAGGTTTTGGAATGTTAGGAGGTGAGTTACTGACCACAGGATTCCCATCCTCTGACTTGCTCTTGTAGCTACATTGTGCATCCTCTTACTTGCTTTGATGAAAGTGTCTCCAGTATCTTGGCACGCAGTCTCTGAGTTTGAACAAGTGCAAGCACGGCCTGTATCCTGCAGCTCAACTGGTGGGGATCAAGTGACCTTGGATCCGGAGTGCATTCCTGTTAGTTGAACAGTTCCCCACTGAACGATGAGTTGCACTCCTCACCAAAGGGTGTTGCAACATTGTGGTGAGAAAGATAGAGAAGAGTGTTGGCAGAACTTGTCTTGCATTGTCAACCTTGATTCGGACTTGTCTCGCATTGTGGACCCGTTGGATGGGATCGTAGCTTTTGCAATATTGTTAAGCAAACATAAGATGGAGATGAATTTTACAGTGGCTAAAGGTGGCTGAGGAGAGAGTGAAATCTGATCAGCTCTTCATCCACTGGATACATCTCATCTGGTCTTGTTGACTTACTACTTTAACCAGCCAATTTTTCAATAGTTGCTGCTATTGATTTTTAACGATGTCCCCAGAGTTGGCCTCCCTCCATTTTGTGTCCACTTTGGGCCTTGAGCCCATGAAGGCCGACTGAAGGCCTCGACCCCAAACGTCACCCGTTCCTTGTCCCCAGAGAAGTTGCCCCTTGACCCCATATGCTCTACCTCAAGTATGTTCTCTCTTCATTATTAATTTGAAATACCCTGCTCCCTGGTGAAAAACATACCTCATAAATCTTTCTTAAACCATCCCCCATTACACTAAAGCTATGACTATAGTATTTGAATTTCCACCCTAGATAAGAAGAATCTGACTATATCTGTGCCTCTCATTGTTCTATCTACTCCGATCTCAAGCTCCTGGTGAAAAGTACTCATTCAGCCAATACCTTACACCACCCTCAACATGTGTGTCTTTAGTGAGCCATTTCATTAGATTTATTTGCCCATTGAAAACTTGTGAATTCCACTTTATGTTTGCAGCCTATCTATTTTTTATACTCTATCAATGCCTTTCTATTTTTAATTGTCACTTCTTTTCATATTCTGTAATCAGGCAGGTTCTCTCTGGAAGAGGATGGACAAACTTGGATTGTTTTTCACTGGAGCGTGGGAGGCTTAGGTGAGTTTAGTTTAGAGATACAGAGAAACATGCCCTTCGGCCCAGCAGGTCCGTACCGACCAGCAATCACCGCACACTAACGCTATCCAACACACACTAGGGACAATTTACAATTATACCAAGCCAATTAACCTACAAACCTGTACATCTTTGGAGTGTGGAAGGAAACTGGAGAATACCCACACAGGTCACACGGAGAATGTACAAACTCCGTGCAGACAGCACCCGTAATTAGAATCAAACCCGGGTGTTTGGCGCATGCAAACTCCACACAAACATCAGAAGGTCAGGATTAAACCTGGGTTGCTGGGGCTACGAGGCAGCAGCTCTACTAGCTGCATCTTTGTGCCATTCTTTTATTGGAAATATCAAATACAAGAGGGCAGATGTTTAAGGTAAAAAGGGCATAGTTTAAAGGAGATGTCTGCACACTTTTTACATAGAGTGTAGTAAGTGCCTACAACGTGCTGCCAGGGTGGTGGTGGTGGCAGATATGATACAATAGCCGCATTTAAGAGTCTTTTGAAAAGGCACATGGATATGCAGGGAATGGAAGGATATGGATTATGTGCAGGCAGATAAGGGTTAGTCTTAGCATTGTGTTCAACCCCGACATTGTAGGCCGCAGAGCCTGTGCCTGTGCTGTGCTGTTCTATGATTTAAGTTTGTACATCATCTGCTTGTAGCTAAATACCTCTCTACTCCAGACAGCGTTCTGGTAAACCCCTCCTGCACCATCTCCAAACCTTCCACATCCTTCCCATGTTAGGGTGACCAGAACTGCATGATGCAATATTCCAAATGTGCTTAACCAAAGTCCTATAAACCTGCAACGTGACTTTCTGACTCTTATACTCAATGCCCCGACTATAGATTACAAGCATACCATATGCCTTACCATTACCACTCTATCTACTTGTGTTGCCCCTTTCAGGGAGCTATCGACTTGGACCCAAAGGTCCTTCTGCATGTCAATCATGTTTAGGGTGATGCCATCAAACATATACCTAATGAGGGGCACAGATAGGGTTACATTTGACCTCCAAAATTGTAACACCTCACACTTGATCAGATTAAACTCCACTTTACAATTCTCCGCCCATTTTTGTAGTTGATCTATATCCCATTGTACATTTGGACAACCTTCCTCACTGTTGACAACTCTACCAATGTTGCTGTTGTCTGCAAACTTACTAACCAACCCATTTACATTTGCATCCAAGTCAATTTGGAATAGAGATGTAGACAACATCCACTAAAGTACCCCTTGAATGAGCATGTCAGTGGGTGGTTTATTAAAAAAAGTACTCTTTGCTGGATTGGGAGTTGCGTGTGTTTCTCCGGTAAATATTGGCACTGACTCATGAAGTCCTGTTGCCTTTAAACAGCTTCTCAGAGGGAAAAGAGGAAGATGAAGGGGGTTATGGGAGAATTTCCCCGAGCCTGCCCTATATGTGCCCCTCATGACTTTATAGATGTCAATTGTGTCACCACATTAACCTCCTCCACTGCAGAGAAAGCAGATCTTCCTTTTCCAGTCTCAGTTCACCACTGAAACATTCCATCTCAGGCAATGCCTATCTTTCCATTTGCCACAGACTTGATTTTCTCCGACACCACAGTTGAGTTTAGAAATGTACCCCAAGACCCCCCCCACCCCTTTCCCCCCTCCCCCCTCTGCGTATTAGTCATCCTAAACTGACGGGGCTGTACTATGTGGAAATATTGTTTGAAACCTCTAAATTTCCAGAAAGTGTCCCATCCTTTCTGAACCAAACAAAATTCTTCCAGGTGGAATTTTCCATATTCCATATTTTATATGTGGTTTAGACTATCTGGGAAAGAGAGAGTTACTCATGTCTGTATCATCGCAGCAAAAGTTGACCTGATGGGTGTGGCTCCATTCGCAAGGTAAATTGCAAGACCTTCCTACAATTATGTATGAATAACTGGCTCTTAATGAGAAATACAAACAGAAAGAGCTGGCAAACACTCAGCAGGTCGGGTAGCATCTGTGGGGAAAGAACCAGAGCAACTCTCCAGGCTCAAGACAATCTCAATGAAGGATATTCAGCACAAAATATTACCTGTTTTACTCTCTCAAAGATGCTGCCTGACCTGCTATGCATTCCCAGTTTTTTCCGTTATTATTTCAGATCTCCAGCAACTGTATTTTTTTTTCCTTATTAGTTAATTATGTTTAGGAACGCTTAGATTATTTTCCATATTGCATACAGCAGTTTCCTGGAGATTGATGTTAAATTCCTGGAAACTCCAAACCAATCCTGGTCTCTGCCAACCCAAACCACCCATTCACGATTGAGGCAAGAAGTAGAGTTTTGAATGATTTATTTGCAATTCATTGTACTTCAGAAAACCCTGTTGTTGCCTGACCCTGTGCACATTCTGAAGGGCCACAGCACATTCCCATTCTAAGCAGCCAGCAGGGTAGAGAATAAAATATAAGCAGTGTCAAAGGCCTTGGAGAGCAGGTCCACGCGAGCTCCTGTGCCGATGCAAACTGAGCATTCACGACAGTGCCTGGTACTCCTGTAGCCCTTGACCCTGTGTTCACCAGGAGAAGGAAGGTGTATTCCACACTACAAACTAAGAGTTATTTCCTGAGGGGGTAAACAAATTTTTAAATTTGTTCAATCGCCCCTCATCATCAGTTAGAAAATTGCATTAGCATCATAGTAAATCATTAATGATTGGGCTCCTTCAAGGAACCAATGGGTTTGTGCATTCCCAGGGACTGGTAATCCCTGAATGCAAAATAGCCAAATACTAAAACTGGATTTTTACTTAGAAACGGCAACACCACCCAACTGAGCCAAGCTGGGCTGACAAAATCCCCTCAGAACAAGGAGATCCCCTCAATTGAAGAGGAGATCCTGTGGATAGGGTTGACCCCATGCTGCGCTGATGGCTCCTCTGGGCTGGAGAAGGCATATGTTTCCCAGGACACATTAGTGGTCTGTCTATAGGATGGGATTGCTGATGGTGATTAGTGGTGTTCTGGGCAACACTGTATCCCAATGTTATCCAGGTGTCTGCAAATGCCTCTCTTGGAGACCTTTACTTGAATGGTATTGAGCTGGATCCACTAAGTTGCTTAAGGGTGTGGCAGAGTTTTTCTTCCACCATCTTGTTCATCTAATCCAGTGATTCCCAACCTGGGGCCATGGCAAATCTCAGGGGGGGGGGGGGGGGGGGGGCACAGTAAAAATTTGGGGATTTAGGGGGCCACAGGTTGAATGAAGGGGGCCCACATTTTTCCCACTAATAATGTCAAGGGGGGGGGGGGGGGGGCAAATAAAAATTAAAGAGCCCAAGGAAGCCATGAGCTAAAAAAAAGGTTGGGAAACATTGATCTAATCTATACTGCATTATTGCTGCCTTTAATGACATTGGTTCAGTTATTTGGGTTGAATAAAAGCAACCCCAGAACAACCTCTATTCAAGGCAGCCCTAATGCCCCAGGCCTGCAGGTATAAAAAGAACCATTCCCAGAAAGCACATTTCACCTGTTTCAATGTAGAGAATTTTTCAAATTACTCGTAGTAATACAGAGTGCATGTCAGCCTGATAGAGTCTCTGTTTAAAGTCTAGGTATTGCTACTTGGACATGGCTTAGCTTGGTGCTGTTGCTTTGTTTGGAGTATAGTGATTAAAAAGCCCATTGAAGCAAGAGAAGCAAGAAAATAATCAATCATAAGGCCATCGAACAGTAAGCCGGCTAACTGGAAGACCAAGTCTGGTGCTGTCTCAGTATGGAGTGTTGGAGAGGTAGGACTCAAACATCTTCAATGCTCGCCTTGGTGCCCATTGTGGTACCATGTGTCCAACTCCCTGGAGAGAAACAAAGCAGAAACAGGCTATCAACATTCCCCTAATAACAAAGGCACCCAGAACCATCCACCGTGATCCCTGTGTCTGAACCAAGAGATGCTCAAGATGACACCAATCTTCTACTTTCTCGGGAAAGATACAAAATGCTGAGGGAATTCAGTGGGTCAGGCAACGTCAATGGGGAACATGGATAGATGACAGTTTGGGTCGAGATGCTGCCTGAACCGCTGAGTTACTCCTGCATTTGTTTTGTCTTTTCTTGGTAAACCAACATTTGTAGTTCCCTGTTTCTAGTTTCTTGGATAGGATTTCACAGCAAGCAAGAAGGTTGGCATGACCAATTCCTGAGAACTACAAATCCAGAAAGGCAGTCATCACCAACTAGTCAGTGGAATGATGGTGGGCAGTAAATGTTAGTCATCGGGGGAATATGCAAATCAATATGTTAAATAGAGGGAGACACAAAATGCTGGAGTAACTCAACAGATCAGACAGCATCTCTGGAGAAAAGGAATAGGTGACGTTTCGGGTTGAGACCCTTCTTTCGACTGACTGAAGTCCGACTTAAAGGGACTTAAAGGGAGGTGTCAGGGTGTAATTACAGAAGACAATGGTTTGTGGAGTTAGGTATAACAGAGGAATGTGTGGGACAGAGAGTGGAGAATGGTGTATCCTATGGATCAGATTGGGACAGATATTGGGGCGTGGAGAATCAGATGAGTCAGCGGAACAAAGAGGGGGTTATCATAGAGCTCAGAAAGGAATGGAGTGGATATCACATGGGTCAGAGTGGGGCAACAAATGCTTAATCTACAAAAGTATTCTTACTTCTAATTAACTTGGTAGAGTGAAGAGGGAGAGTTGGTTACCTTGACAGTCAGGAAGGTGAGGTTTTCATACTGCTCGTAGAACCCAGCAATTTGATCATCACAAATCCATGGTTGGTATTCGACTGTTTTCTAATGACAAAACAGGCAATGGGTTACTGCTGCCGAGGAGAGCCCCTCTTGTAATCTCACCCTCCCCAAGCCCACAGGCACGAGCTTCCGACAGATGCACAGTTATCCCACTGTATGACGAACCTCCAGGCTGTTCTGGGGAGAGAGTTTCACACACCATGCTGGGGGGCTGCTGTGAACGGGGGGGGGGGGGGGGGGGGGGGGGGGGGGGGGGGGGGGGGGGGGGCTTTGATGGAAAGGACACCTGATCAGTACCAGTCACTCAGCGCCTGGGGCCAAAAGCCTTTTGCAAGACTTTTCTTTCATTTGGTGACTGTCACAACATTCATCAGCTCATCCACCGCACTCAACATTCATTTCCTCCACCATCACCAGTGCACAAAATCTGCAATTGACACCATCAAACACCAAAACCAGAGTGGAAGCAAATCCTTCTTGATCCTAATGCACAGCCTGAGAAAACTGAATGGGATACTACCTACCTTCTGATTCAGTGACCGCACAAACCAGTTGTCTCCTAGAAAGTTGCAGGCCATGTCTGTATCTCCGTTGTAGACCAGTACACGCAGACCCTTGCTGAGGAGTTGCAGGTAAAAGGTTTCCATGCTGGTATACATACGGTCATAGGTTTCACTTATCTCTTGACTGCAAATGGAGCAGATGAATTATAAGAGGTTAGAGTCAACAAGACAGACACCATTGTATGCAGATGCCGAGAAGTGTGTTCAGTCTAATATTAGACTCCCCTATCCTGGGTAAGAAGTCTGTGACAATCCTATCCACACCCTTTATCTATATTAAAACACATTTGTACTCCCTGGCTTTTGACCATGCCCGAGACTTTGCTTCTGTTTTTATTGTTTTTAATGTTTCTTTATTTTACATATCTTCTCCTACTATTTCTTTTGATTGTTATTATTGATGTGTATTAACTTTTTTGTCAATGATTAGTGATGTACAGCACTTTGTTGCAACTATGATTGTTTTTAAAGTGCTCTATAAATAAAATTATTATTATTATTATATTACTAAAAGTCTGATCTTGACCACTTCCTGGTGTTCTGTATATTGATTTTAGAAAAAATGCTGCCACTTACGGCTGTGATTTTTGGCCATCTTACTCAGAGTCCCCCTCCGCCGCGCAGGACCAGAGGATTTTTCCCATCGGTGAAAAATAAAAGAGTTATCAGTGTTTAAAAAATGTTGAGATTCTCGCTCTTGAAGGCCACGCCCCTTCCGGAAGGACTATCAAATCCAGAAGTGTTGAGTGCCTCAGTCAGTCTCTGCAAGATGGGGGAGCGAGAGGGTCATGTCTCTCAGTCCGAGCTGTGAATAACACTGACCACATGTCGACTAAACTGTGAGTGCCCTTAATGTGGTTTGAAAATGCTTGCTAAAAGTGTGTTTTGGTTTGAGAATGCTAAACTTTCCTTGCCTAATTGAAAAGTTGGTTTCAGAATGCTAAAGTTGCCTTGCCTAATTGAAAAGTTGATTTGAGAATGCTAAAGTTGTCTTGCCTAAGTTGCCAGACCCCCCATCAGTCTGAAGAAGGGTTTCGGCCCGAAATGTTGCCCATTTCCTTCGCTCCATAGATGCTGCTGCACCTGCTGAGTTTCTCCAGCATTTTTGTGTACCTTGCCTAATTAAAGTTGGCTTGCCAAATGCAACAGGTTTGTTTTGAAAACGCGCCTTTTAACCGTGCCTTATTGAAAAGTTTGCAACAGTTTTTGGAAGGAAAAACCGTGAATAAACGTTTTATTAGATCAGGACTGTGTTTAATGCAAAATTAAACCGTGACTTATTCTGTGACTTAGTGGAGAGGTGGCGCTGAGTGCGGAAGGCCCACAATGAAGACACCACCCTGAACCATTTGACTAATTCAAGAGAGCTTACTGCCATGTATATGGTGAGTGTGTTTGTTGAAAGTTATGTGAAGCACGTTTTTCTGTAGCAGCAGCTGTAGTGTTTCTCGGAGTAAAAGTGTGTGTGTGTGTGTGTGCGTGCGTGCGTGCGTGCGTGCGTGCGTGCGTGCGTGCGTGCGTGCGTGTGTGTTCTCAGTGACTGAGCTGCGAAGAATCCATTCGTCCCACAATGTCCATAGTAGTGCTCTGGAAACCAGTCCCTTCGGCCATGATAACCATAATTGTACACAATGTGCACAGCCAGTTAGAATCAATGTTTAGTGCAATCCTAACTCTTGTCCTCAATCCCTTGGCCAATTAAGGCAAGCTTACCAAATGTCTTCTTCACCACCTTATCGCCATGTATCACCACTTTTGGGGAACAATGTACTTGTGCTCCAAGGTCCCACTAGTCAACCACACTTCACAATGCCCTGCCATTCACCGTGTATGTCATGGCCTGGTTTAACTTTCCAAAATGCATAATTAACGATCCCGGGCGGGTGGGGTTGTTGTTTGATACCCTGCATATCTAACCCATGAACTAACCATAGTTGTGCACTAATGAATACAATAAAAGCACTGTTTTAAGACAGGCATGAGAAAGATAAACCAGTGAAATAGACCTTTAACCACCCCTCTCTTCTCCCCACTGGTGCATT
Source organism: Leucoraja erinaceus (assembly GCF_028641065.1). NCBI lineage: Eukaryota > Metazoa > Chordata > Chondrichthyes > Rajiformes > Rajidae > Leucoraja > Leucoraja erinaceus. The sequence continues at coordinate 19,101,345 of NC_073393.1, read as the reverse complement.
GGTTTCCTCTCAGAGCCCAAAGACATTTACAGCTGTAAATTGCCACTTGTGCGTATGTGAATAGTAGAATCTGGGAGGGGGGGGGGAGGGGAGGGGGGGGGGGGGGGGGGGGGGGGGGGGGGGGGGGGGAGTTGATGAGAATGTAGAAAGAATAAAAAATGAGATTGATGTAGGATTTGTGTAAGTGGATGTTTGATAGTTGGCATGGACCTGGCGGGCCGAAGGTCCTATTTCTATGCTGTTTATCTCTGACTGTTTGCCTTAAAGAAGGTGACTAAAGTGTAAGTAAGGAAGGCATTAAATGGGAGATTTGCAGATTTACAGTGTGGCTGAGTGTGGTACAACATAAAGTTAGGGATACTAGTCTCCGCAGAGAACGTGCGAGGCATAAAGCAATCATCTTGTTTCATGTGGACATGAAAGATCCAATGATATTATTAGAAAGTACCTGTACAGGTAATTTCCCCCCGATGTTTAAATACATATTTCTTCTGCCCCAGTCAACATCACTATAGGGTATTCCAGTTTACTTGCTATGGAAGAGACCTGGCTGGGCACAAATGTAATATCACCCAGCCTACATTAGCAGAACTGTTATACTTCTTGATTATGTAGCATGTTTGGACATCACAAGGGCATGGAAAGTACTGTATCTAAGATAGCTGTGCATCTAAGCAATGACATATCCTGTGCACATGCTGTTTCGAATGTACTAGGTGTCCCCTTACCTGCAGAGCTCCCAGCCCTGGACATTTGCTGGGATGTGCAGAGCTGTTCTCACATCAGCACGATTTAGCCAGGTCCACTGAGCTGTGTCATTGATGCACGGGGGAGCTTGGTTTCTGGATGCGTCTGCAGTCTGGTAAGAGAGGGAGGTGGTAACGTAAGTGGTGTGTGAATGATGACAGGGGAATTTTTTGTTCGATAACAGATACAACCACAGCTCTTCACAGAGTAGTAGGTGAACTCATTTCAAAACCGTTTCAATAATTAGAAGCTACAGGACTTAATACCAAGATAAGGAAATTTATATGAGATTACGTACAGAAGGAAGGAGTTTGGCCCTGTGGGATTCTTCAGGATGAGAGTTAAGGGGAAGGGTTGGGCTCATCAATTCTACGCAGTGAGTGTGTAGGAAGCCATTAGAATTCAATAGGTGCGTGAATTTGGGCCCCATATCTGAGGAAGGATGTGCTGGTGTTGGAGAGAGTCCAGAGGAGGTTTACGAGGATGATAGGGTTAATGTATGATGAGCGGTTGACGGTACTGGACCTGTACTCGCTGGAGGTACACAAAAATGCTGGAGAAACTCAGCGGGTGCAGCAGCATCTATGGAGCGAAGGAAATGGGTAACGTTTCGGGACGAAACCCTTCTTCAGACTGTACTCGCTGGAGTTTGGAGGGAAGAGGGGAGATAGGAGATATTATTGAAGCTTACCGAATTGTGAAAAGCTTAGATAGAGTGGATGTGGAGAGACTGTTTCCACCAGTGGGGAAGTCTAGGACCAGAGGGCACACTCTCAGAAAAAAGGTATGTACCTTTAGAAAGGAGATGAGGAATTTCTTTCATCTGGGGGGGGGGGGATCTGTGGAATTCATTGTCACAGACAGCTGTGGAGGCCAGGTCATTGGTTAATTTTAAGGTGGAGATTGACAGATTCTTGATTAGTAAGTGTGTCAAGGGTTATGGGGAGAAGGCAGGAGAATGGGGGTTGAGAGGGATGAACAGATCATCCATGATTGTACGGCAGAGTTGACTCAATGGGCCAAATGCCCTAATTATTTTCCTATGATTAACGAATGGGAATGACCTTTTAGAATTGTATGCAATAGGAGTGCACACTGAAAGATTAGTCCATTGGGAATTTAAACAATGGAGTGTATGGGAAGATAGTAATCCTAATTGGGATTAGAAATGGGAAATTGAATTGGCAGGAATTGGGCCTATTTGAATTTTATACAGTGGAGTGCAAAACAAGGAGTTGAGGCCAATACCAAGTTGCATCTGGATACTGGGTAATTTAGTATTCTAATAATCCAGATGCCTGGACCAATGACCTAGAGATGGGTGTTTAACTCTCATCTGTGACATGATCCATGCATCATTTATGTTGCCATTTTGAAATTGCAGTATAAAGGCAGTGTTGGTAATGGAGACCAAAAAAACTACCTAATAGTTGTAAAACTCGAAATTAGTATCTCATACTTTTAGGAAAGGAAATCTGTACTCCTTCACAGGACTAGCTATTATTTGTATTGGTATATTATTGCATGTGTACAGTAGAAAACATTGTTTTGCCTGTAATCTGAGCAAACCATACCATACACACAAATATGAGGTAGTGCAGAAGAGAAAATAACCAGTGTTATCGCTACAGAGAAAGTGCAGACTACAAAAATGCAAATGTCACAACGAGATAGTTTGGAAGATTGGAACTAAACCTTACCATAAGAGAGGCCATTTCAAGAGTTGGATAACAGCGGGGAAGAAATTGTTCTCGAATCTTGCAATTTTAGGGAGAGCAGTTGCTTTACCAAGCTGTGATTTATATTGTTGCCATAGTAATGGGCTGGTTGACTCAGAAACGCTTTATTTAAGGCCATTTTGATTCTGAGTATTAAATCCCAAACTTGGAAGTGGATAGCAATCATAAACATGTTAGATAAGTGAATGAAGAGATTATATGAAAGGGTTAATGCTCATTGGAACTAACATAGTGAAAGCAATGGTGGAGACATTAGCCTCATATTTCATACTGTTTGGAAAGGAGGTGGCGCTTTGGTATTTTAAGCAGAATAGGAAAAGGATACTTCTTACCATCTGCAAGTCAAACTTATAAAACCGGAAGATGTTCTTCATTTCTGCCTCTAATCGTCCAAAATATTTCTGTACACCCCCAGCACATTTCATGTACAGTGAATACAGATTGAGTCCACTATTGTAGATGACCTTGTTTACTTCGTAGAGCTGTTAAAAGAAAAATAATATTTTTTCACTTCTATTCAAATACCCATCAGTTCATCCCCTTGATGCGAAATCTGCATTCCTCCCCTTTCACAATGTCCTACATCCAGGCCAAAGACTTGTCATATACTGAGAAGATACAGGCCACCGTTTCACACTACACACTGCAACTTCTTGATTTTTGTACTCTGCCTGTATGTAAAATACTGTAGCTTGTCCTCCCATTTTCAAAGGTGCATTGGGCATAATCCATAATCACGCGTAGGGATTACACATGATTGGGGATTATGTCCATATAGGCAGAGTACAAAATCAAGGAGTTTACAATGTGCAGTGTGAAAGTATGGCCTGTATCTTCTCAGTCAGATTATACAGTAAGCATTCATGAGCAAAAAATAAGCTGCCGCAGGAAGCATCATAGAAACATAGAAAATATGTGCAGCAGTAGGCCATTCGAGCTTGCACCGACATTCAATATGATCATGGCTGATCATCCAACTCAGTATCCTGTACCTGCCTTCTCTCCATACCCCCTGATCCCTTTAGCCACAAGGGCCACATCTAACTCCCTCTTAAATATAGCCAATGAACTGGCCTCAACTACCTTCTGCGGCAGAGAATTCCAGAAATTCACCACTCTCTGTGTGAAAAACGTTTTCCTCATCTCGGTCCTAAAAGATTTCCCCCTTATCCTTAAACTATGACCCCTTGTTCTGGACTTCCCCAACATCGGGAACAATCTTCCTGCATCTAGCCTGTCCAACCCCTTAAGAATTTTGTAAGTTTCTATAAGATCCCCCCTCAATCTTCTAAATTCTAGCGAGTACAAACCGAGTCTATCCAGTCTTTCTTCATATGAAAGTCCTGACATCCCAGGAATCAGTCTGGTGAACCTTCTCTGTACTCCCTCTATGGCAAGAATGTCTTTCCTCAGATTAGGAGACCAAAACTGTACGCAATACTCCAGGTGTGGTCTCACCAAGACCCTGTACAACTGCAGTAGAACCTCCCTGCTCCTATACTCAAATCCTTTTGCTATGAATGCTAACATACCATTCGCCTTCTTCACTGCCTGCTGCACCTGCATGCCTACTTTTAATGACTGGTGTACCATGACACCCAGGTCTCGTTGCATCTCCCCCTTTCCTAATCGGCCACCATTCAGATAATAGTCTACTTTCCTGTTTTTGCCACCAAAGTGGATAACCTCACATTTATCCACATTATACGGCATCTGCCATGCATTTGCCCACTCACCCAGCCTATCCAAGTCACCTTGCAGCCTCCTAGCATCCTCCTCATAGCTAACACTGCCCCCCAGCTTCGTGTCATCCGCAAACTTGGAGATGTTGCATTCAATTCCCTCGTCCAAATCATTAATATATATCATAAATAGCTGGGGTCCCAGAACTGAGCCTTGCGGTACCCCACTAGTCACTGCCTGCCATTGTGAAAAGGACCCATTCACTCCAACTCTTTGCTTCCTGTCTGCCAACCAGTTCTCTATCCACATCAATACTGAACCCCCAATACCGTGTGCTTTAAGTTTGTATACTAATCTCTTATGTGGGACCTTGTCGAATGCCTTCTGAAAGTCCAGATACAACACATCCACTGGTTCTCCCTTATCCACTCTACTAGTTACATCCTCGAAAAATTCTATAAGATTCGTCAGACATTATTTATCTTTCATAAATCCATGCTGACTTTGTCCAATGATTTCACCACTTTCCAAATGTGCAGCTATCCCATCTTTAATAACTGATTCTAGCAGTTTCCCCACTACCGACGTTAGACTAACTGGTCTGTAATTCCCTGTTTTCTCTCTCCCTCCCTTTTTAAAAAGTGAGGTTACATTAGCTACCCTCCAATCCTCAGGAACTACTCCAGAATCTAAAGAGTTTTGAAAAATTATCACTAATGCATCCACTATTTCTGGGGCTACTTCCTTAAGTACTCTGGGATGCAGCCTTTCTGGCCCTGGGGATTTATCGGCCTTTAATTCATTCAATTTACCTAACACCACTTCCCGGCTAACCTGGATTTCACTCAGTTCCCCCATCTCATTTGACCCCCAGTCCCCTGCTATTTCTGGCAGATTATTTATGTCTTCCTTAGTGAAGACAGAACCAAAGTAGTTATTCAATTGGTCTGCCATGTCCTTGTTCCCCATGATCAATTCACCCGTTTCTGACTGCAAGGGACCTACATTTGTTTTAACTAATCTTTTTCTCTTCACATATCTATAAAAGCTTTTGCAGTAAGTTTTTATGTTCCCTGCCAGTTTTCTTTCATAATCTATTTTCCCATTCCTAATTAAGCCCTTTGTCCTCCTCTGCTGGTCTCTGAAATTCTCCCAGTCCTCAGGTAGGCTGCTTTTTCTGGCTAATTTGTACGCTTCATCTTTTGTTTTGACTCTATCCCTGATTTCCCTTGTTATCCACGGATGCACTACCTTCCCTGATTTATTTTTTTGCCTAACTGGGATGAACAATTGTTGTAGTTCATCCATGCAGTCTTTAAATGCCTTCCATTGCATATCCACCGTCAACCATTAAGAATCAATCGCCAGTCTATCTTGGCCAATTCACGTCTCATACCCTCAAAGTTACCTTTCTTTAAGTTCAGGACCCTTGTTTCTGAATTAACAATGTCACTCTCCATCCTAATGAAGAACTCAACCATATTATGGTCACTCTTGCCCAAGGGGCCTCGCACAACAAGACTGCTAACTAACCCTTCCTCATTACTCAATACCCAGTCTAGAATAGCCTGCTCTCTCGTTGGTTCCTCTACATGTTGGTTTAGAAAACTATCCCGCATACATTCCAAGAAATCCTCTTCCTCAGCACCCTTGCCAATTTGATTCACCCAATCTATATGTAGATTGAAGTCACCCATTATAACTGTTTTACCTTTGTTGCACGCATTTCTAATTTCCTGTTTGATGCCATCCCCAACTCCACTACTACTGTTAGGTGGCCTGTACACAACTCCCACTAGCGTTTTCTGCCCCTTAGTGTTTCGCAGCTCTACCCATATCGATTCCACATCCTCAAAGCTAATGTCCTTCCTTTCTATTGCGTTAATCTGCTCTCTAACCAGCAACGCTACCCCACCTCCTTTCCCTTTCTGTCTATCCCTCCTGAATATTGAATATCCCTGGATGTTCAGCTCCCAGCCTTGGTCACCTTGGAGCCATGTCTCCGTGATCCCAACTATATCATAGTCATTAATAGCTATCTGCACATTCAACTCATCCACCTTATTACGAATGCTCCTTGCATTGAGACACAAAGCCTTCAGGCTTGTTTTTACAACACTCTTATCCCTTATACTATTATGCTGAAAAGTGGCCCTTTTTGATTTTTGCCCTGGATTTGCCGGCCTGCCACTTTTACTTTTCTCCTTGCTACCTATTGCTTCTACCCTCATTTCACACCCCTCTGTCTCTACGCTCACACATTTAAGAAACCTTTACCCTTTAACTCCATTCTCCACTATCCCATTCGACACCACACCCCGCTTATTCAGTTTAAAACCACCCGTGTAGCAGAGGCAAACCTGTCTGCCAAAATGCTGGTCCCACACCTGTTAAGATGCAATCCGTCCCTTTTGTACAGTTCCCCCTTACCCCAAAACAGATCCCAGTGATCTAAGAATCTAAATTACTGCCCCATGCACCAGTTCCTCAGCCACACATTGACGTCCTGTATCTCCCTGTTCCTGCTCTCGCCAGCACGAGGAACTGGAAGCAAACTGGAGATAACAACCCTGGAGGTCCTGCTTTTCAGCATTTTTCCAAGCTCTCTAAAGTCACGCTGCAGAATATTCATCCCCTTCTTTCCGACATCGTTTGTGCCAACATGCACTACCACGTCCGGATGTTCACCTTCACCCTTGAGGATTTTCTGCACTCTGTCTGTGATATCCTGGATCCCTGCACCAGGAAGGCAGCACACCATCCTCGCATCCCGTCTGTTGCCACCGAAACCCCTGTCCGTACCTCTCACAATGGAGTCTCGCACTACAATGGCGTTGCCCGCCTTAGGCCTTTTTGGTTTTGGCTCAACAGCCCTATTCGCATCACAAGCCAGTCCGCCGCTCAGTGTAAACACATCTTCTGTCCCGACAGCTTCTAAGTGGGTGAACCTGTTCACAAGAGGTACAACACCCGGGGACGTTGGCATTCCATGCTTCCCTTCCTTTCTCACTGTCCCCCACCTTCTCCCTTCCAGTACCTTAGGTGTAACAATCTTACTGTAGGACTTGTCGAGGAATGACTCTGTTTCTCGGACGAACCGGAGGTCATCCACTTGCTTCTCCAGTTCCCCAACACGGTCCTTCAGGAGCTCTACCTGGATGCACTTCTCGCATTTGTAGCAGCCAGAGGCACCAGCGGTGTCCTTGACCTCCCACATACTGCAAGCATCGCACTCAATCAGCTTGCCTGACATCTCCTTCTTTCGTCTCTAACTCTCAAGCGTATTGCGTGGTCTCCTCGCCGAAGACTCTCGAGCCAAAGACTCACACTTTACTCACAGGGCACTTCCCTCACTAGGCCGCTCACTCACTGCCACTCCCTAAGAGCAGTCTTGCTTAAATTGACTGATAAATTGCCCAATTTACCAATTTACAAACCAATTCCTCAGTTTTCAACTGTTTTCCCGGCACTGACTCACTTCTCTCCTCCCACTCGGGCTAGAGCCAATCAGTCCGATCTCTTGCTAATCTCCTCCTGCTGTTGCTCCCAAATCTACAGCAGTTCTGAGTAAAGTCTGCCTGTGCTTGGCTTCTACTTTTCAACTGTTTTCACCCCTCTGACCCATCAGGCAGCATCCATGAAGGAAAATGGACATTGTTTTGGATCGGGATGACTTCTCACAGGAGCTTGTTTTTTACTCAAGGTTCCAACATCTACAGTCTCTTGTTCGGCCAGTACTCATCTCCAAGCATCACCAAATATGGATCAAATAGTCATTGCTGTTTTTAGTTCATATTTCACTGCCATGTTTACAACAGTAACAATGGACATATTTAACAGAGTGTAAAGTGCTTTGGCACATTGAGGTTTCAAAAGCACCATGTTAATGTTTTTTAAACATGCACATTGTACAGTATTAATGAGCGGATGGATTATAACGGAAAGTGAAAAAGAACCTACTGATTGTTGGCAGGCATAGTTAGTGTTTTTGTTGAAGTTGCAAGATCCATATGAACAGCAGTATGTATTCAGGTTAGCCCACACCCTTAAATGAGGGGGAAAAAAAGAGAGATAATGTCAACTCAAATGTAGCATTCAACTGTACCAGGCCAAGCATCCTTACTATAAGGGGTTTCCTTTGCATTAAGCTCATTTTGCAGTCACCATTGATCACCAGTGCATCTTATTTCCTTATCTCAGCAGACAGGAGATGGTGAGAGACTCTGTTTTCCATTGCGACACCATATTGTTAGTGCATATAAAACCCACTAATAGCAAATATTCTATTATTAATATCAATATTCTATTATTAATAGAATATTCATGGTACAGCGGTAGAGCTGCTGCCTCACAGCGACAGTGACCCGGGTTTGATCCTGACTATGAGTGCTGCCTGTGTGGAATTTGCACGTTCTCCCTGTGAATGGTGCGTCCTCCCACATTACAAACACATACAGGTTTGCAGGTTAATTGCCGCGAGTGTGTAGGATGCGAAAGTGGGATAAAATAGTACAGTGATCGATATTTGGCATGGACTCAGTGGGCTGAAGGATCTGTTTCCACACAATATCTCTAAATTAAACTGAACAAAATCACACTGAACTAATACAGTTCTGGATAGTTTAGTGCTTGGCCGAAATTTCAACTGATCCCGATATAAAACAACCAACTCGTTGTTTGATTTTTCCCACCCCACACATTAAAAAAACAAAACCAGACAGATAATCCAGAATCAACCTAGGCACTGGAAACAGCAAAGGCAGAAACTGCCTTCTTAACCATGTAATGTCCTCCTTATACACATTTGGGGGCTTGTTGCAAAATTGGGAGAGCTGTCTCACAGGCTGGTTGAGCAGTTCCTTACACAATTATACTCATGGGATCATACCTTACAGTCAACATCCTAGACAGCATCATCTCTTTCTCTGGGGATGTCCTGTCCCAAAGGCAAGACAGACCCAGCAGAGGTGGTGAAACGGTGGTATACAGTTTTGCAGGAACTGCCTTGGGAGACCTTGACATTGACTTTGGATCCCATGAAATGTCATGGAATCAGGTTGGATTAGGTCAAGGAAACCTTCTACTAATTGCCACTCACCACCTTTCCTCAGTTAATGAATCAATACTACTCCATGTACTGTAGAACACCACCTGGAGGAACCACTGGGAGTGGCAAAAGCAAATAATGTACTCTGGGTGGAGTCTTCAATGTGCATCAGCAAAAGTGACTGGGTAGCACCACAACTGACTGAGATGGCTGAGTGCTTAATGACACTACTGCCAGACTGGTGTTAGGGAACTATCAAGAGGGAAAAACCTACTTGATGTCCGCCTCACTAATCTACTTATCGCTGATGGATCTGATCATGACATTATAGGTAAGAGTGGCCACCCCACAGTCCTCGTGGAAACAAAACTAATCTTCACAGTGAAAATACACATCATCGTGTCACATGGTAAATGGGGCAGACTGTGATTAGATCTTGGAACTCAGGATTGGGTATCCAATAGGCGCTGCAAACCATCAACAACAGCAGAACTACTCAACCACAATCTGCAAGCTCATGGCCTGGCAAGCCCGCACTCTACCGTTACCATCAAACCAGTCAATCAACCCTGGTTCAATGAAGAGTAAAGGAGAGCATGTCAGCAGTAGCACCAGGCTACTGGCTACTCAGCACCAGGCATACCTCGGAACAAGGGATCAAACTAGTGAAGGAACAGGACAGGACTATTTGCACGCCAAACAATATAAACAGCATGCTTTAGACAGAACCTAACAGCTCAAGACCAATGGATCAGATCTAAGCTCTTCAGTCCTATCACATCCTGTCCTGAATGGTGGTAGCCAAATAAACAGCCCTCTGGGGGAGAAGGGTTCACAAATATCCCAATTCTCAATGATGTGGAATCCCGGCACATCAATGCAAAAGACAAAGCTGAAGTATTTACACGACATTTCAACCAGATGTACCAAAGTGGATAGCTCATTTTAGGCTCCTCCAGTGTGGCAGATGCCAGTCAGCAGTCAATTTGATTCAGAAACAGCTAAAGACTCTGGATACAGCAAAGGCAATGGCTCCTGACAACATTCACGTAAAGGTACTGAAGATTTGTTATCTAGAACTCGCCGAATCCTAGGCCAAGCTGTACAAGTACAACTACAACACTGGCATTAACTGACAATGTGCAAAATTACTCAGGTATGTCTTGTCCCCAAGAAGTAGGACAAATCCAATGTGGTCCATTAGTACCTCAATAGTTTACTGTCAATCATCAGCAAAGTGATGGAAGGAATCGACGATTGTGCTATCAAGTGACACTTGCTTAGAAACAATTTGCTCTCAGAAACCCACTTCCTAACCTCAGGCCAGCTTTGGTCCAAACATGGACAAAAAACCTGAATACCATATGTGAAGAGGTGACATCAATGCAGCATTTGATCATGTATAATGTCAAGGAACCCTAGCTAAACTCGACTCAATGGGAATCAGGAGAACAACCCTCCACTGGTTGGAATAACACCTCGCACAAAGGAGGGTGGTTGTGGTGGTTGGAGATCAATCTTCACGGCCATTGGACATCTCTGAAGGAGTTCTTCAGGGTAGTGTCCTCGGTCCAACCATTTTCTACTGCGTCATCAATGACCTTCTTTCAATCATAAGATCAGAAGTAGGATGTTTGTTGATAATCTGCACAATGTTCAGCACCATTTGTGACTCCTCAGACGTGAAGCAGCCCTCAACCAAATGCAGCAATATCTGGACAATATCCTGGGCTAATAGGTGGTAAGTAACATTCACATCACACAAATGCAAAGCAATGTTGATATCTAACAAGAGAAAATCCAACAAGGAATCATCATTTGACTGCATTCTCTCTTTCCCATTGGAACATAAGTTACTGTCAATACAACACTATACCTTGGGATTAGTCCAACAGTAACTTATAATAAGGCATTGCCCCATGTCACAAGTATGAATGATCCTTCAGGAAGGAGATGAGGAGGAATTTCTTTAGTCAGAGGGTGGTGAATCTGTGGAATTCTTTGCCACAGAAGTCTATGGATGCCGTCAATGGATATTTTTAAGGCAGAGATAGATAGATTCTTGATTAGTACAGGTGTCAGGGATTATGGGGAGAAGGCAGGAGTAGGGGTTAGGAGGGGGCAATAGATCAGCCATGATTGAATGGCGGCATAGACTTGATGAGCTGAATGGCTTATTTCTGCTCCCATCACTTATGAACTTATGAAACCTTATTGATGATTTTTTTCTACAAAATCTAAATATTGATTGTCAGCTTTTACCATCATAAACTCCAAGGTTCTCAATGTACCAACATAAAATTGTTGTGCTGTAATTATACCTTCCATTACAGTGCAGGTGGTGGCTTCATTGGAGAAGAGGTAATTATAGTACTAAATATGCTTTCTATTATAAATGTTGATGGAGGAATATATAATTGAGTTTAAGGCAGAGAATATGGGCAGTCATATCCATCTTTTATACATTGCTTTCACTTTTGCACTTGTCCCAAGTGTCTTCCCTTAAATACTTTGTTCACCTTGTTTTCTTGCATTTCCCACTACAGATGGTAGGACATGTGAGGAAATCCTTAATGGTTATAGGATCTATATGGAATAGGGACTGTGGGAAAACATATTCCCTCTCCCAAATACTTATGCTTCCTTGCTTTTCCATCTTAATGTATTCCTTAGACCAGATTCTTCCTTGGGACTCTCCCTCTACTTTAACTCTTCACTGATCATTTTACTTATCTACGTTATCAAGGATGTCATAAGGTTAGAACCCTCTAACTCACCCACCAATCATAGCCATATAGCACAGAAACAGGCTCTTCAGCCCATCAAGTCCATGCTGACCCATGTATTAATCTCTACTAATCCTATTTTTTCAGGACTTGGCCTGTGGTGTTCCTTGCCTTTCACATACTTGTTTGGATTCTTCTTAAATATAGTGAGAGTACCTGTTCCCACCATTGCTCCCATGCTGGAGGTAACACTGCCTTGATGTTGGCCAGAATAAGAGATCAACTCCTGAAATGGGAAGTCTGAAGGTCTCTACCCGAAACGTCGCCCATTCCTTCTCCCCAGAGATGCTGCCTGGCCCGCTGAGTTACTCCAGCTTTTTGTGTCTATCTAAGGTTCATCGCACATTGGACGGGGCTGCCTAGCCATTGACACAAACTGATGAGAGAGGGTGGGGGGATCCCTTGGGACTGATCTCGCAAACCTTTAGTATTCCCGGTCTGGATGTTCAAATATGATGCTTACGTGTCCCCGATAAGTCCATGATAATACGCAAAGTAGACGATTGACTGATCATTGTAAAATTCGCTGCTCAATCCATTGCCAATACCAAATCCCTACAAAATAGGACACAGTGTCATCCTAGTGTTAATAAACTAGACACACAGTTCACACACAGTGCTTCCAGAGTACTTGCATTTTCCGACTATAGGACAAGATCAACTTTTTGACATGGGTGGTTGTGGAGCAAGAGAGACCACATGGGTTTCCCTCGGGTGCTCTGGTTACCTTTCACATCCTTAAGGAATGCGGGTTGTGGGTCACTGTCACTTCTGGCAATTGTGTAAATAAGTGGTTGAAACTGGGTGGAGGGAGCTGATGGGAATGTGGGGAGAATAAAGTGGGTAAGGGTAGGATTCATTTAAATGGTTGCTTAATGGTCAACATAGAATCAATGGGCAAAAGGACCTGTTTCTGTGCTATTTGTCTTTTTTGTTCTCGGAATAAGAGAATAAACTCTCAATCAACATCACCCAAAACCATTTATCTGGTGAGGTATTTTGTGGGAGCTTGTTCACTGCTGTGTGTCTCCCACATTACCATACTTCAGTAAGCACCGGGCTGGGTGCATTGAGTGTCCTGGGAACGTGAAAACAACCTTAGGAACCTTTCTTTCAGAAGATGTGGTTAATGGTGCTGTTGGTGTATTCCCCCACCCCAACGATAACCACACACACGCATGCACACACAGAGGTGTAGGAGGGACACACAAGGAGGGACAGTAGCTCTGACAAGCTGAAAGTTAGCTTCAGTCCTGCCTGTGATGGGCAGGAACAGCCCACCTTGTCAGTTACTGGAAACAGACTTGGTTTCCGCTTCTTCTATGTTCCAGTGATTATTTAAAAAAATTCAAAACTGGCCACGACTAAAAATAGGGTGCCGTTTTAAAAATCGGTAATTTTTTAGTCGAAGCCGGTTGCGATGCTAGTTGGAGGTGGTTTAAAACGGCAACCTATTTTTAGTCGCGGCCGGTTTTGAATTTTTTAAAATAATCACCGGACCATAGAAGAAGCGGAAACCACTTTCGACCATTAGGGAGACTGACACCTTGGGTGGGGTCAAAGTCTCCAGAGGTTTCCGTTCAGGTTTCCTAAGTGGGACAGGGGCATAACTGGTCTCATTATCTCATTTCCTATATGGGATTGGGCAATGCAAAAACTGGTTACTTGGTTTCCCGCAGTTGCACATCAAATTAATTTATAAGTTGTAGGATGCTTTGGGATGGCAGTGAAGTGTGTTCTCTCATACCAACACAATTCTTAATTCTCACATTATAGTTGTAAGCAGGGGACAGTGATCCTGACCATAGTTGGGACACAATATCCATTTAATAACAGACAGAAGAACAATGGAAAGAAGGCCATTCATGTTGAAACAAAAAACACAATGAATAATGCCAGGCCTGGATAGAGTGGATGCAAAGAGGATGTTTCCACAAGTCAGAAAGTCTAGGGTCAGAGGGCATAGCCTCAGAATTTAAAAAATGTGCATTTAGTAAGAAGATGAGAATCAATTTCTATAGCCACAGGGTGGTGAATCTGTGGAATTCATTGCCACAATTGGCTGTGGAGGCCAAGTCATTGGGGATTTTTAAAGGGGAGATTGGCAGCTTCTTGATTAAAAGGTTACAGGGAGAAGGCAGAACAATGTGGTTTAGAGGGAAAGATAGATCAGCATGGCAGAGTAGACTCAATGGGCCGAATAGCTTAATTCTGCTTCAATAACATGATCTTATGCATTTATGAACACATACCTTGAAGTTAATATTGGCTGGACCATTTGCAATATTGAGACTCAACGATGGTCCATAAACACCGCCATAGCTTTCAGCAAACACGTAGAATTCATTCTGTGCGAATTCAGGGAACTTTTTGAAGAAATCCTGCAGGGCCAGGTAATTGTTCTCTGCAACCTGTAGGAATGAGGTAGGGTGAATAAAGATGTGTGGTTAATATTATGTTGATAGGTCAATGATCGATAGAAAGTCTTTTACTGTTATCCTTGGGATTAAGTTCCAGCCATGTCAAGAATTCCAAATTCAGTCAGTAGCATTCTGGCCTCAGGTTCAGAAGCTTTTGTGTTCAGGTTTCACTCCAGGGAGTTTCATCCTGACCAAGACTTCAAATGCCATCATTGAGTAGTGCGTCATGCAGGGCTTCACAATAAACAACTCCATTAATAAATTCAATATTGACACAAACTCTAAAATGAGTAAAACTCTAAAATGAGTTTGAAGAGGGAAAATGCACCTATATTTTTGTTTGAACTATTTCATAAGTAGTGTGGTGCAAATGCAGGTAGTGTGGGAAAACCTAAGGGAGACATTAAATAGTTGTTTGAGAGAGAGTGCACTCAAGAGAGGCATCACTTTTTGGGTCTGCCAGATTTTAAAATATATATAAATTAAAATGTATACTTTCTCATTCAGGATTAATGAAAGAACCTAAAATGTATGTACCTACCAGAGATAACAGGATAAAATTGTATTTTTCCACACACTAAATACGTAAGTGAGAGTTCTTTGTGCTTGTTATTTGTATAACATTTAAGTCATTTATAGTCTGTTTAAACATTGTTTGTTCCCCAAAGTAGTTAGCACTGTGCCTATTTAGTTCCACTCCCAGGATACCTAGATAAATGCTGCTCCCTTTCTTGGGCACTGAAAGCATAGTTGCTCGATTGGGAGAAATTAGAACTGGGGACAGGGAGGGGATGGGGAGGGCATTTAAACTGATTCATTTAAGAGAGAGGAGGAGCGTCATCTCCGATGACCATGAATCTTTGTAATTATCCACCCAGAAAGATCGGGTGGTGGTGTCACTGAATGTATCAAAGCTGCAATACAATTCTGAATAATAGGAAACTGGGATTGTGAAAATATGGAAAAAAAGTGTAGTTGAGGTCAAGATCAGCCACAATCTTACCAAATGGTGAATCAGGCCCAAGGGCCATATGGTCTCCACCTGCTCCCATTTAATTTCTCCTTGTGCCAACCACTGGTCTTACAAATGCACAAGCTGCAAAGTGAAAGGACCATGATAGGCTGGTTAAAGTAGTGGTCAATACAAGATCCACCATGGGAACTGACCTCCGAAGGGATCTACAGGAAGCGATGCCACAAGAGGGCAGCATGTATCATCAAAGACCCATTGTACTCTGGCCACAGCACCTCATATTCCGCTTGGGCAGTCTGCACCCCAGCGGCTTGAACATTGACTTCTCCAATTTCCGGTAGCCCTTGCTGTCTCCTCCCCTTCTCAGCTCTCCCTCAGCCCTCTGGCTCCTCCTCTTTCT
This sequence comes from Leucoraja erinaceus, assembly GCF_028641065.1. Taxonomy (NCBI): domain Eukaryota; kingdom Metazoa; phylum Chordata; class Chondrichthyes; order Rajiformes; family Rajidae; genus Leucoraja; species Leucoraja erinaceus. Next base: position 19,085,550 of record NC_073393.1, on the reverse strand, counting down.
TTCTTCTTCCCGCCCCCCCCCCCCCCCCCCCCCCCCCCCCCGACCCTGCATCAGTCTAAAGAAGGGTTTCGGCCTGAAACGCTGCCTATTTCCTTCGCTCCATAGATGCTGCCGCACCTGCTGAGTTTCTCCAGCATTTTTATCTACCCACATTTTCTTCTTGCTGTTACTATTGGGAAGAAGGCACAGGAGCCTGAGATCCCTTACCTCCAGGTTCTTCCCAACAACTATCAGGCCCCTGAACCACACTGCACAACCCCAACCATTAAACTACCTCAGCACTGAATCTGCACCACACACTTTGGCTTGCACGTCCATGTATTGCTTGTCTAGAATAACTGAAATTTTATTATTTTTTTATATGGTGTGTTATTGGATTAATGTACCTGTAAAGCTGCAGTAAGTAAGAATGTACTTTTTTCCGATCCTGCTGCATACAACAGTTAAATCCTCTTGAGATGCCGCTCATCTGAGCATGAAAACATATCCCCTCTTAGGAAAAACCTCCATCTTAGTAACAAAGGTGGACTTGCACCATTACCTCTGGAGCAACAATCACCACACGTTACTCCACGTACGAAGTGCAGTAACATCTTTCAGAATCAGTTACTGTAGAAATCACAATGGTGGGAAGGCTACAAAATCAGTGCCGGGATGATAGTAAAACCATTAGGCGAAAAGGAGCAAAGGCTGAGATATTTGGATGAAAAATCTGTCAAGTAGAAGAGACTGGAATGCATTAAGAGTCCTAGGAGAAAAATATCAGTCCACATCAACTTGATTGGACAGTAAGCACCAGCTGCTTTATTGGATGCTCATTGCGATGTATTCATTGTTGAGTACAAGTAGCAAATGGACCTGAAGGGGCAGGTGACGTGTAAGTTGCATTGTATATTGCTACTCCTGCTTCTGCCTTAAGTGGTGACCGAGCCCACAGAACCTGGGATGTTCTGAGAGACCAAAGCCAGGTAGATCGGCCACCTTACCTCTTTATCATTAGTGACCCAAACACGATAGCTCACGATCGGCTAGCCACGTTACCTCTTTATCATTAGTGGCGTAGTTTCCACTGTCAGAGTAGGAGAAGCCAACCCCAGCCGGGGACTCCAGGTACAACATGTTGGCTACCTTGTTCCAGCTGTACTCGTTAATGTAGAGTGTGCTGCCATCATCGTTCACCTGAAAACAGACACGTCATGGTAAATGCAGTTCACGTTTTCTACCCGATGAAACAACAGCTCAAAGCTCACACTCCCAATCCTCGTCATTGGGTCACAGGAAGACGTACATGAAACGGTCCATTTTCAGAGAGGAATCCATCCAAGGAGCTGCACCCGGGTCCACCATTCAGCCACAGGACCAGAGGGTCTGTAGTTGGGTCTCGCTGAGACGTCACAAACCTGAAGGACAGAAAACATACAGTAAATAAGGACGACAGAGGACTCTGCAGGACCACAGACAAGTGAGCAACTCGTCTCACAGTCGCCAATTGGGCCTTTGAAAGAGGGACATCCATCAGGCCCACTTCTCCTCTTCCCCTCTGATGGCACCAATCCTGTTAACACCCGTGGCTTTTTCACTACCCGTGGCTGTATCTTTTTCCCAGGGCAGGGAAGTCAGCATGGGTTTAGGATGGGAGCAAAAACCTTTTAAGAGATCTGCAGAAAGGTGAATATTTGAAATGAACTGCCATAAGAGGTGGTGGTTGCAGATATAATTACAACATTTAAATGGTATTTGCACAGGTACTTGAATAGAAAAGGCGCAAAGGAATACGGGGCTAATACAGGTAACTGGAATGATCATAGATAAGCATCACGGTCGACATGGATGAAATGGGCCGAAAGGGCTTGTATCTGTGCGGCACATTGCAATAATTCTATGAGTTGGTTTCTGGAGCAACAGCCCATTTGCTCTTCGTGATTGAGGATGGCTTACTTTTACTCTAAATCATGTTCATCTGAAGAAGGACCCCAACCCAAAATGTCATCTGTCCATTTCCCTCCACACATACGACCTAACCCATTGAAAACCGCTAGGACTTTTTTTTTAATTTCAAGATTCCAGCATCTACTTTCACTGGTTTTGTGGGCTCTGAGGTGACTAATGCAGCTAACATGGGAACTGCAGACACGTGCAGAGATGGGGCAGATAGTGTCTAATGGTGGGAAGAAGGAAGTTGGTGAAGTGGTGCACTCCTCCTGCTTATTAAGTAGTATTTCTGTGTGCTCCCAATGTAAGGCCTTGCAGTTCTCAATACCATCTTAAATGAGTAGGAAGGAACTGCAGATGCTGGTATATACCGAAGATAGACACAAAATGCTGGAGTAACTCAGCGGGACAGGCAACATTTCTGGAGAGAAGGAATGAGTGACGCTTCAGGCAGAGACCCTTCTTCAGACTGGCAGCCTGAAGAAGGGTCTCAGTGCAAAATATCACCCATGCCTTCTCTCCAGAGATGCTACCTGTCCCGCTGAGTTACTCCAGCAGTTTGTGACTATCTCAAATGATCTCTCTTAACTTTGAACGGACTGGGCCTGAGATAGTAGGGCTGCTGCCTCACATTTTCAATGATGCCGATTTGATCCTGAGCTCCAACGGTGTTGTCTGGAGCTTGTACATTTCCCATGTGACCAGGTAGGTTTTCTCTGGGTTATCTGGTTTCCTCCCATATACCAGGTCTGCAGATTCATTGACCAATGCAAATTTCCATTAATGCAGCTAGGTGGAACAATTGGTGGGAGGTGGATTTGTTGGGAATATGAAGAATATTTTTTTTATGTGTTTTCTTTGTATCATTGGCCCATGTACAGTGGGCTGAAGAGCATGTTTCTGTACTGTATAGTTCTACATAAGGCATCCAATGCTAAAAATAAATTATTATTATCTGACAAGAAAATCCACTTGACGTACCCAATCCTGACCATGCTTCTTCGTCATATTTCCTCATTGAAATTATCTCACTTGATCCAGCTCAACAAAACATGCATTTCCCTGGATATTAAGGATCCTTCCTGCAATTATTTGCTCCTTTTTTCCACAATATTCAGCTTTCTATAGTTCACCCTGTATCACCCGTTCACCCTGTGCTGACATCTAATATCGGCGGCTTTAGCTCATTCTTAGAGCAGTTTGCTCCGAGTCAGAAGGTGGTAGCTGGATCTTGTGCCACAGACCTGAACACAAGACCCAGCCAACGCTCCCATGTTTTACTGAGGGACTGGCATCCAGATGAGATCCAATTAAAGATCCAATTGTATTAATTTGAAGAACAGGGAAGTTACCCCTGGTGTGTCCTGGCTTATTTGCTTCTCAACTAACATCACTGAAAACATTGAGACACAAGGAACTGCAGATGCTGATTTTCAAAAAAAAGACACAAAGTGTTAGAGTAATTCAGTAGGTCAGGCAGCATTTGATCCAAAACATCACCTATCCATGTCCTTACTCCAGCACTTTTTCAGTAAACACATTACATGGACTTAATCACACTTGCTATATCTGGAATCTTGATGTGTACAAATTAATGCTGCACTTCTTACATGATAAAAGTGACTAGACTTCAAAGGTCCAAAATTAATTGCAAACTGCTTCCAGGCATCCATAGTAGTGCTCTATAACTGAAATTCTCTTTGCTTTCTCTTTCTCTTATTCTGGAAATGTCCTTCACCAAAGGCCAGTCTCTTCCTGCTGAATGACTGATGTTGCAACCGGTGACGAGAGGAAAGCCTGTTCATTCCTAAAGTCCTGCCAGTTATAGTTTACATAACTTTTGATATCTTGTGACCACAACTACAATGACGTTAAAGACAGGTCAGGCTGTCCTTTCGACCTGATAGTGTACCAAGGTTACAGGTTCTAAGCACCACCAGTTCCATAGAAATCCGAGCCTGTTACGACTATTGAACTTCTGTGGTCAAATTTAAACATCTCTATGTTGCAGAAAGACTTGATGCGTGTAGATCTGGGAGCATCATGTTGAGAAACTCCTGACTCAAAATGTACTTAAGGCAACTTCCTCAGCTTGACAATTTGAGATTTCTTTAAGCTTCTAGTTTGTAAACTCTTGTATTTTTGCAAATGCAACGCATGTATGCACATTGAGGATGGGTTTTGAAGACCCACTTTCTCTGTCACTGGTGTCCTGGTACAAGACTATCTCAAGGTGCACTGCAGTAACACACAGAGATTATTTTAAATCATTCTCCCACCAATCTCCCATCACCTCATCGTCCCATACACTTTTTCTCCCTCCCTATATTTTCCTTAAGTAGCCCCTTCGTCTCCTCAAAAACCCACGTGTTTGCAATTTGCAAAATACCACAGAAGGGATGTCTCATAGCCAAAGAGAAAGGAGTGAATTAGGAAAGAAGTGAATTTTAAATCGGTAGGAACAGCACAGCTATAATAGCACCCTCTGCCTCATTAAAATCAGCACAAATTCCATTCTGGCAAAAAGGGTTAATTCTCCACTGACAACACTCACACCTCAGAAGCAAGGTCTTGTGGCTTTTAAATTCCCAGAATGGGCCTTGAATACCTAATACAGACAGAGACTCCCATGTAGCTACAAAAGATCACTGCACCATTGGTGGTGCGGCATTTTAGATAAACATGTTCTCTTTGTTCAAACAACATCATGGAAGTTCTCCTTGGTGTCCTGACAAATGTTTGGAGTCATAGAGTTATATAGCAGGGAAACGAGTTGGCCTTCAGTCCAACTCGTCCATGCTGACCAAAGTGCCTACCTGACCTAGTCCTATTTAGCCCATACCCCTCCAAATCATTCATATCCATGTACAGGTTGATCACTGATTTTCTGGCAACTGATGGTCCGCCCACCCCTATAATCCGGACAAAAATACGAGAGCTCTGTTGAAATTCCCTGAGCAGCCGCACATGGCATTGCGAGTGGCGAGCGCTCTTTCCGGCCATGTCCCTCCATCATGAAAGAGTTATTTGTTTACATCTAAACATTGAAATCCCTCCTTGGCCTTGCCTAATTCTATCTCTACTGGCTCAATGTTCAAGCTTTGTGTGTATCAATCTGCCTGGCCCCTATGCACTACCCCACAACCCCTCCTCTACCATTCTGTCTTACCCTCTGGAATTGTGAACTTCCTGTTAAGCTTTCTCTAATTTACTGGGCACCTTTCAAAGGCTGCTTCCCAAAATCCCTTTTCAACTATACTCTCAATCTTCTCTCCGAACTGTTTTGCAAATACAATACAGTAAGCCCTCAATTTAACAACCCCTTTATAATGGACTTCAGATATAACAGACGGACCTGTCGACCCATCCCTAGCTCACACCATCTCCCATGCTGTTTAGAGCGCCAGGTTCCAACCCCACTCCCGACTCGCAAGCCCTCCTTCAAGTCAGAATCTGTGGAGAACACGAATAGGGTGATTTCACGAAAGGTCACTGGATCATAGATCCTCACCCACGTAGACGCAAAATTTAACTGGGGTACAAACGTCAATTGTCAGCTGTTAATTGGATAATAATAATAAAATGTCTTGATTTTGTCCAATTAACAGCTGACAATTATCCCATTCCTTAGCTTGCATCTGAATAAAATTCATTTCAAAACGCTTTTATGGTTTACGATTATTTAAATGGTAAATGTAGCTTCAGAAGCATTTTCTTTTTGCATGTTAAAACCCACCTGAGAACCATGGAAGATTTTGCAATTTTAATGATGGATTTTTCACTTTTAAAACTTTTTATATAACAAATTAATAAAGATAAAACAAAATGCCTTGCTTTTGATGAAATGCAGTGAGCAAACGTGATAATTCCCGATATTTTCTATCTTTTTATCTCCACGGCCAATGTTTGCTAACCACTTCCGCTGTTGTTGCCCCTTCAGCTCCCTCTTGTCTTTACCTTCGTTTTTCTTTATCTTCTGGACTCTAAAGTAAGATAACTGTGCCTCACGGTCACCCCGACTGGCACAGTTATTTACAGCTCAAAAACGGGCCATTTTCGCGGTTTTTAACGGGTGTGAAAGTACGCGTTTCCAGCATCAATAACATGTACCGGAAGTGACGTTTGTACCCCAGTTAAATTTTGCGTCCACGTGGGTGAGGATCTATGATCCAGTGACCTTTCGTGAAATCACCCTATAGATGACATTGGGACCCTTCCTCAGACGGATTTAGTTAGGTGAGTTACTCCAACACTTTGTGTCGTTTCACTTTAAAACTAGGTGCTGATGCCACTGGTTTGCAGTGACCTTCTTCACCAGTTCACATGGCTGTTGCTGCGACTCGCATTGTTACCCCCTGGTGACAGCGTTTTCTTCAGGCCGCCACCAATGACAAGACGCATTGGGTCAGTGTGAGGCTTCCTCCCCTTTCACCTGTTGCCAAGGTGGAGTATGTCAGCGACACTGGGGGAGAAGGAGGAGGAGGCGGCAGTGGAGGGAGAGGTCGACTGGATGGAGTGACTGGAGAAGTAGGCATTGGCGGTCGAGTAGGGAGCGACCAAAGCCTCCGTCGACAGCAAGAAACAGCAGCAGATAAGAGTGGAAGGAGCCCCACAGGTATCTCTGTTGGTGATGGTGACCGGAAGAAACGTTGTCCTCAGGGGCTACAATGTGAGCTGCAACAACAGCTGTGTCACTGGACCACAAGGTGAATGAAGAAGAGCTCGCTGGTGGACCTTGCTAATCGGGAGTGGCGTCGGAAGCCAGGGCTCTAAACGGCCAGGGAGACGGTGGGGGCTGGGGATGGGTCGGCAAGTCATTCCATTCACATTCAGTTTACATTTTATACTTTCTGGCACTTAGTGGTACTTTAGACATGGGAGGGGTGTTTTGAACAAACAAGTGTTGGTCTAGAAAAATGATAATCCCGAAAGGCTCTGGAACCGAGGGTGCAGGAAAATCGTTCAACCTGTACATGTCTAAATTACTTTAAAATGTTGTAATTGTTCCCTTCTCTATCATTTTTTCTATCAGCTTATTCCATATAGCTATCGCACTCGTGTGAAAATCCTACCCCTCTCCCTTTAAACCTATGCCCTCTAGTTTTAGACTCCCCACCCTGGGAAACAGACTGTGACATTTACCTTTTCTAGGCCCCTCATGACTTTATATACTTCTATGTCATCCTTCAGCCTAATACACTCCAGGGTAAACAGTCTCCAGTCCATCCAGCTCTTCTTATGACTCAAGCCTTTTTCCTAGTTAATCTAGTTTTAATCTTAGATGAACTACTTCACTGTCCACTGGACCACCAGTATCAAAGTCACCTGCAGGCATACTAACTTTTTATCTCTCCAAAAGAACAGATTTTTTCCTTGAACCATTGTGAAACCTTATTGTGCACAAATTGGCTGCTGTGTTTCCTGCAATCAACGATAAGTACATTTCAAAAGTATTTCATTAGTTACAAAGTAGTTTGTGACACTTTCAAATGTGACTTCCACCACATGAATAAACCTCTCTTTCTGTGTTACTCTGACACTTAGGAATAAAAGGAAATGTACTGTGCGTAGTAGCATTGAGCAAGTTACTGATAGTTGGAGATTTTTCCTGGTGTGCCCATGCCCAGTTTTTGTTCCATGGTAAACCTCTTATGAATTTTTGGGATATCTTATGGGACCGAGCAGTCCAAAGGCTGGAGATCAATAATGTAGATTTATGATCGAGTACTACATTGTCTTTTAAATGACATTAAATATAGTCCCCCCCCCCCCCCCCCCCTCAGGTCAATGTAAACAATCCCATGATATTATTTCAGAGAACCGGGGAATTCTCCTCGAGTTTTTGTTAATATTTCACCTTCAACCAACATCATCAAAAACAAATTGTTTCAGCAATATTAGAATTAACTACACTTCAAAAATCGGCATTGTAAAATGTAATACATAAAAGCAACTTTCTTTAACGAGGAGCCTTGGGCTGGGAGTCTCACCTGGATCAGCCCCTCATGGAATCCAGGCATTAACCCCCCTCACTCACCAATAGTGCAAATGTATGCCAGGACCTGCCTCCAGATACCCTGACCACTGCTTGAAGTTGACCTTGGTGTTCAGACCAGGCAAGGAGAAGACTTCATCTTGGGCGGGTTGTCCCAGAGCGCCACCTACACACAGTAGCAACAAGCACCAGAGCATTGTGACTAACTGGGCAGACAGTAAGCAAGAGCAGCAACAGTCCCAGAGGATATCTGGGGAATGAAGCAGTTGGGTCGGCGGCTCATATATATATATAACTGGGCTCGGAATACAAACAACATATGATTGCCAGCAACTGATAAGCTTCTCCAAAACGGGCTAAGTCCCAAGGTGGTTCCTGGAGACATGCCAGAGAGATATGGGCATTATCAGAGATTGTGAGAGAGATAGAAAGGCCCAGGAGTAAAAATAGACAGACAGATTAATTTGCCCAGCACTAGGAATTACAGACATACCATGAGTGAGGTAAACAACCCATCCAATCCTAGAGGCTCCCCAAACTTTATGGACTTCTAGAAAGTCATCTCACATAAACTGTAGAGACTGATGGGCCATCTCAATTCTTAAGATAGCTCAAATGCCCCATTACATGAGGCAGCCCAAACATAATCCCAGCCCAACCCCAGAACAGGCCTCACTATCTCAATCCTGGAGTTGCAATATGGTCAAAAGATGAGAGGAAAAAGCTCTGCCTACCCAATCCTAGAGGTTAACCTGCCCCCCCCCCCCCCCCCCGAACCCTTCAGGCAGCTCAACCCCAATAACTGTAGAGGCTGCCCATCTCAATCCTAGAGACAGCTGGCCCTCACAACCTGCCCTAATCCTAAAGGACAGTAACTTGGAGGAGAACCCATAGCTGGTGGTGCTCCCAGTGGAATTCCAAAGGTGAGATGCAACTAAGATGAAAGATACTGAAAGAAGGCAGGGCATCATTGTAGGATTTTTTCATGACTCATGAAGAAACTCCTTTTCAACCTCTCCATTCTCACAGCATGGCAACGGAGGCGTTTGCCTGACCGTAGCAGCTGGAACAGTCCGTTGCAGGGGTGGAAGGGGTCTCCCATGATCTTATTGGCTCTGGAGTTGCACCTTCTGATGTATAGTTCCTGCAGAGTGAAGTTCCCATAGTGCGTTCGGCCAAACGCACTACTCTCTGCAGAGCCTTCTTGTCCTGGGCAGGTCCTGGGCAGAGCAGTACCCAAACCAAATCGTGATATTTCCAGACAAGATGCTTTCCACAGCTGCTGAGTAGAAGCACTGGAGGATCCTCAAAGACACTCAGAATTTCCTCAATTGCTTGAGGTGGTAAAGGCGCTGTCTTGCCTTACTCACGAGTGCTGCGGCGTGTGATGTTCATGTCATATCCTCAGAGATGTGGACTCCCAGGTATTTAAAACAGCTCACCCTATCCACAGTATCCCCATTTATCCTCAATGGTGTGTACGTCCTTGGATGATGTGCCCTCCTATAGTCCACGTTTATAGCTCCTTCGTTTTTTGATGTTCAAGAGGAGGCTGTTTTCCTGACACCAGAGTGCCAGATCAGCCACCTCCTCCCGTTATCTGAGATCAGGCCCACCACCACAGTGTCTTCAGCAAACTTGATTATCGAATTGGAGCTGAACCTGGAGTTGGAGCTGAATACTCTCCATCTGTTCGGGGGAATGTGACTTTCTTGTCGTATCCCCCTTCTCTGCCTCCGTCTGCGCTGAGGCCTAATGGCGGAGCTGGCGACCTCGAGGCTCCGGAGGCAGCCTGTCAGGACTCGCCCTGGGCTCGCTCCCATGAGGGCGGCCCAGCTCGGGGCTGCAACGGCGCTCCCATGAGAGGTTGTGACGCTCCCGTGAGGGCGGCCTGGCGAGGGGCTGAGACGCTCCCGTCAGGGCAGCCCAGCTCGAGGGTGGAACGGCGCTCCCGTTGGGGCGGCCCAGCCCGAAGGAAACGGCGCTCCCGTGAGGGCAGCCCTGCCCGAGGGTAACGGCGCTCCAGTCGGGGCGGCCCAGCTCGAGGGTGGAACGGCGCTCCTGTCGGGGCGGCCCAGCTCGAGGGTAACGGCGATCCCGTGAGGGCGGCCTGGCGCGGGGCTGAGACGCTCACATGAGGGCGACCCGGCTCGGGGCTGGAACGGTGCTCCGGTGGCTGAGACGGCGTTCTGGCGTCGGCGGCCTGAGTCCGGGGTTCGGCCGTGGGCCAGTGGAAGACGTCGTCAACAGCTGCGTCCGCTGGACTGGAGGGCGGCAGCTTCAACCACCCTGGGCCGCGGTGTTTGAACCGGCCCGTTCGTGGAGTTCGGTGAGCCGCGGGACTGATTTACCATCGCCCGGTGGGGTATCGCCTCAGCGCAGAGGGAGAAGAGGAGGGAAGAGACTGCAGTCCTAAGGTTTTTGCCTCCATCACAGGGAGGAGGTGCTTGGTGGACTCACTGTGGTGGATGTTAATTTGTGTTTACTGTCTGTTCTGTTGTCTATTATTGTATTATTGTATGTATGACTGCAGGCACAAAATTTCGTTCAGACTGAAAGGTCTGAATGACAATAAAGGAAATTCAATTCAATGTATGCATGAGCACAACTCCAATAATGTTAAACATTATGAAGGACAAAGAAGCACCTATTCTGATCATTCCTTCCTTCCACCACTTGAACACCAGGCTACAGTAGGTGCTACCTACAAAGTGCATTGCAAGTTACCTGTTGGCAGTATCTCCGAAACCTGCAAAGTCTGCTATCCTCAGAAGGATATGTATTTTCAGCATATTTCCAATGACTTTAGCCAATTTCTACAAATACCATGTAGAAAGCATCCTGTCCAGATGCATCGCAGCTTGATTTGGCAACTGCAAGAAATTGCAAGCTCAGCCATTCCATCATACATACTAGCCTCTCCCCCATCAACTCCACCAACATGCTGCCTCAGGAAAGCAACCAATATAATCAAGGACTACTCGCACCTTGGTCATTCTTTCTTCTCCTCTCTCCTATTAGGCAGAAAATACAAAACATTGAAATCAAGTACGACCAGATTCAAGAACAGCTACTTTCCTCTTGTTATCAGATTCTTAAATGGACATCTCATATTCCAATCATTTTATCTACCTTGTCGTGGCACTTTTGTTTTAATCTGTTATTTCTCTGTAGCTGTACTCTGTTCTTTCTTTTGCACTACCTGATCTACTCATATATACAGTATGATATGCCTTAATAGCACACAAAACAAAGTTTTTTCACTGCATTTCAGTACACAAGTAATAATCTAATAGTAATACCAGAGGATAAGAGACACAAAGGAGAACCACCATCTGCTGATTCCCCTCTAAGCCATAAGGACATATCAATAAGGAATAGACCACGTGGCATTCCCTCTCCTCCGGAGCTTGGACTATCATCTAAGATCATGGCTGATCTGTTCTTGGTGTTAGCACCAATTTCCTGCCAGATCCTCATAATGCTTAATTCCCCCATGGATCAAAACATTGTCCCTTTCGGATGTGCAGAAATCCTAATGCACAAATCTACTGGTTAACCATGTCCTTTCTCATTATATCTTCCAGAAACTTAATGAACACGATTGCTGTTTCAATGTGTGTGATTTTTTAAAATATCCACCCACTAGTTTTTTTTCTTATTTTCAGTTAATTGATCTATAATGTCATTCTCTTTGGAATTGATGCTTTACCTTTGTAGTTTGTTCATCTACTAGAACATTTCTGAAATCAAGGGAATTTTGGAAGATTATAACCCATGCAACCACTTTTAAAAATAAAAATCTAAAGATGCATGCTATCAGATACCAGATGACTTGTTAGCATTTAGTCCCATTGGGTTGCTGAGGACATTATGTCTAGTGATTAAAAAATTATTCTCCTCCCACATGTCCTGATTTCTCATTTTCAATTTCCTCGTGTCAACCTAAAGGACCAACGTTTTCTTCGCAGCCATATTACTGTTTATGTCAAAGTTTTTTCTTTTGTTACTTCTTATTAGCTTGCACTCCATTTTTAATTTTTTTTTTATCATACTTCATCGGTTTCTAAACTTTTCCCAATCCCCTTTCCTGTCTTCTCAACATTGCATGACATTTATATTACAATTCCTCTACTGAATTGTTCCTAAATTCTCAACTTCCCTACCCAAAAACTTTGTGGGCGAACCTTTACCAGACGGATTGCAGCTCTTCAAGGTGACTCAATAACCCCTTCTCAAGGACAACAGTAGTCACCTTATCAGTGATGCATAGATGCCAATAAAAACAAATCAAGGGTTATAATATCTTAAGCAAAAACAATTGCGAGGTCATTTTATAAAGGTGTGCAAAATCATGGCAGATAAAGCCTGAGTAAATAGAGAGAACCTTTTTTTCCATTAGCAGGGAGGTGAAAGAACAGAGGACACATTTTTTTAATATATGAAAAAACAAAAATGTACATTAGTTATGATGCACTGCCTCTATGTGGTGGATGGAAATTCACTATAGTTTTCAAAGGATATTATTTTCAGATAAAGTTCAGGACTATCGAGACAAGAAAATGGGACTGACTAGATTTCTCTACCAAGAGAAATCTAGTCAGATCTGTGGAATTCTCTGCCTCAGAGGGCGGTGGAGGCCGGTTCTCTGGATACTTTCAAGAGATAGCTAGATGGAGCGCTTAAAGATAGCGGAGTCAGGGGATATGGGAAGAAGGCAGGAACGGGGTACTGATTGAGAATGATCAGCCATGATCACATTAAATGGCGGTGATGGTTCGAAGGGCCGAATGGCCAACTCCAGCACCTATTGTCTATTGTCTAAGAACCAGTGGTGATTCAATGGTCTTCTGTAGTACTGATTTTTAGATTCTATTTTGTTAATAAATAATGGAGGAGGGTATCAAACTTTATAAAACAGAATTGATTGAAGAGGTGAGAAGAAAAAGATTGAGTTCAATGCAGAAAAGTATGAGGTTGTCCACTTGGACTGCAGGAAGCGATTACCCAGTAAATTGTAAGAAACTGGATGTGCAGAGAAATTGAGATACAAGGAACTGCAGATGCTGGAATCTTGAACAAAATGCAAATATTGGTGAAACTCAGCAGGTCGTGCAGCACTTGTGGAGAGAATGGACAGGTGATGTTTTGGATTAGGACCCTTCTTCAGAATGATTTTAGTGGGAAGAAACCTGGAAAAGAGAGACAAAGCATGGCAAGTGGATACAGGTGAGGGGAGTTGGGTTGGCAGAGAGTTTTTAGGTTCATGTTAGGTATTCATGGCGAACTAATGAAAGGCTAACAAATTGATTTCCTTTATCAAAGGCAGCTAGAATACACATATGGGGGGCAGTCCTGTTACAGCTGTACATAACCAGCTAGATCCCCTGCAATATTCAGTGCTGGTGTCATCCCCAAAAAAATAATATATATTTTTTTTTAGGGAGAAGCACCATTTTATTTGTGTCGTAGTAAAAAAGATTATATCGAGGAGAGGTCATAGAGACTAGTTTACATTGCTTTTAATATGTAAGATTAAAAATTATCAAATTTAAGTGGCACAGATTCTTTATCCACTGTGCAAACTAGGGAGTTTAATCTTAAAATTGGTATCAGGCCAACTATACGTATTGCATTATGCAAAAAATAACCCTTTACTCAAAAAGAGAGTAATTATCCCCATCCCCAAATTGGCAAGACTGGTGGTCCACTGCAAATACAAAACCCACGAGAAGGTGGAAAAACAAGGAACTGCAGATGCTTGTTTATGCAAAAATATAAAATGTTGGAATCTCAGGTCGGCATCTTTCCGGACCCAAAATGTCATCTATCCACGTCCTCTAGCGATGTTGCCTGATCTGCTGACTTAATATAAGACCATAATATATAGGAGCCGAATTAAGCCATTCAGCTCATTGAGTCTACTCCGCCATTCAATCATGGCTGATCTATTTTTCCCTTTCAACCCCATTTGACGCCTTTACTAATCAAGCAATCTCCACCTTAAAAATAGCAAAGGTCTTGGCCCCCACAGTTGTCTGTGGCAATGAATTCCACAGATTCACCACCCTCTGGATAAAAAAAATCCTCATCTCCATTCTAAAGGTCAAGATACATCCTTTTATTCTGAGCATGTGCCCTCCATTTCTAAATTCCCCCTTTACTGGAAACATGCTTTCCACGTCCACTCTACCTAGGCCTTTCATAATGTTGTATACCTTCTTAAACAGTGGAGTTACATTTGCAATTTTCTAGACCTCTTGAACCATTCCTGACTCTAGTGATTCTTGAAAGATCAATACTAATGCCTCCACAATCTCAACAGCTACCTCCTTCAGAACCCTGGGATGTAGTCCATCTGGTCCAGGTGACTTATCCACCTTCAGAGCTTGCAGTTACTTCAGCACTTTCTTTTTCGTTTTCAATAGACAATAGACAATAGGTGCAGGAGTAGGCCATTTGGCCCTTCGAGCCAGCACCGCCATTCAATGTGATCAAGGCTGATCATTCCCAATCAGTACCACGTTCCTGTTTTCTCCCCATATCCCCTGACTCCACTATTTTTAAGAGCCCTATCTAGCTCTCTCTTGAAAGCATCCAGAGAACCTGCCTCCTCAGCCCTCTGAGGCAGAGAATTCCACACTCACCACTCTCTGTGATAAAAAGTGTTTCCTCGTCTCCGTTCTAAATGGCTTACTCATTATTCTTAATCTGTGGCCAGTGGTTCTGGTCTCCCCCAACACCGGGAACATGTTTCCTGCCTCTACTGTGTCCAAGCCCTTAACAATCTTATATGTTTCAATGAGATTCCCTCTCATCCTTCTAAACTCCAGAGTGTACAAGCCCAGCTGCTCCATTCTCTCAGCATATGACAGTCCCGCCATCCCGGGAATTAACCTTGTAAACCTACGCTGGACTCCCTAAATAGCAAGAATGTCCTTCCTCAAATTAGGGGACGAAAACTGCACACAATACTCCAGGTGTGGTCTCAATAGGGCTCTGTACAACTGCAGAAGGACCTCTTTGCACCTATATTCGATTCCTCTTGTTATAAAGGCCCAGGGGCGGAAAACCGGGGGGGGGGGGGGGGGGGGGGGGCAGAGGGGACACGTCCCCCCCCACCACATGTTTTGAGAAGTGGCGGACATCCCCCCTCCCAAGTTTTTGTCATCCCGATTTAAAAATCTCCGCTTTCGCGAGACAGTGGAGGTGGGACTGCTGAACGAGGGCTCCGATTGGACAAGAGAGATGTCGGTCAGCAGGCAATGGGGGCGGGACATGATGATTTAGCGCAATGATTGGAGGATGGTGGAATGGTGGGGGGGGGGGGGGGTGGGACTGATGATAGAGTGCGGTGATTGGTGGAGGGAGACGTGCGCCTCATATGTAGCCAGGATCGATCCCGGCCTGGTCTCCCGCGCTGTCCCTTCCGCACCAGAGTGCCCCCCCTCCCCACCATGAGTGGCCAGAGAGGTCGGGAGTCAGACGCGAGCTGTACCCCCAGGCCCACAGCCAGCGCAGATCGGAGGGGAGGCTGGCTGGACAATGGTGCCTTCCTCACCTTGGTGCCACTGTGTTGTGTTGTGTCGTGGACTTTCTGTGTTTGTGCTTTTTTTTTTAAATTCTATTTTTTTTTAATATGTTTTAATATTTATTATTTATTTATTTTTATGATACTGACGGTAAAGGGAAATTCATTTTGTTGTCTCTAATTGAGACAATGACAATAAATTTGAATACAATACAATACAGAAGCAGCGCTAAACCCAGCTCAACTCTGCCTGTCCGCGGAGAAGCTGCGCTGGTATCCCGTCAGTCCAGGCAGGGCTTGGAGGTTAACCTGGCGAGACAGGCAGAGTTGAACTGAATTTAGCGCTGGATTGAGCCTCCGAAGCCTCGCGCATGTGTGTGTGTGAATGTGCACATGCGCGTGCGGCCGACAAAAAATTGTGTCCCCCCTGTCCCCCCGGTCCCCTCCATATTATGATAGTGAGTTCCGTGCCTGTAAAGGCCAACATGCCATTCGCTTTCTTCACTACCTGCTGTATCTGCATGCTTGCTTTCATAGACTGATGTACAAGGACCCCTAGATCCTGGTGTACTTCTCCTTTTCCCAACTTGACGCCATTTAGATAGTAATCTGCCTTCCTGTTTTTGCTACCAAAGTGGATAACCTCACATTTATCTACATTAAACTTTATCTGCCATACATCTGCCCACACCCCCAACCTGTCCAAGTCACCCTGCATTCTCATAGCATCCTCCTCACAGTTCACACAGCCACCCAGCTTTGTGTCATCTGCAAATTTGCTAATGTTACTTTGAATCCCTTCATCAAAATCATTGATGTATATTGTAAATAGCTACGGTCCCAGCACCGAGCCTAGCGGTACCCCACTAGTCACTGCCTGCCATTCTGAAAGGGACCCATTAATCCCTACTCTTTGTTTCCTGTCTGCCAACCACTTCTCTATCCATGTCAGCACTCTACCCCCAATACCATGTGCCCTAATTTTGCTGACTAATCTCCTATGTGGGACCTTATCAAATGCTTTCTGAAAGTCCAGGTACACTACATCCACTGGTTCTCCCTTGTCCATTTTCCTAGTTACATCTTCAAAAAATTCCAGAAGATTAGTCGAGCATGATTTCCCCATCGTAAATCCATGCTGACTCTGACCGATCCTGTTACTGCTATCCAAATGTTCGGCTATCTCATCTTTTAGAATTGACTCCAGCATCTTCCCCACCACCGATGTCAGGCTAACTGGTCTATAATTCCCTGTTTTCTCTCCCGCCTTTCTTAAAAAGTGGAATAACATTAGCTACTCTCCAATCCTCAGGAACTGATCCTGAGTCTATAGAACATTGGAAAATTATCACCAATGCATCCACGATTTCTAGAGCCACTTCCTTAAGTACCCTGGGATGCAGACCATCAGGCCCTGGGGATTTATTAGCCTTCAGTCCCATCAGTCTATCCAACACCATTTCCTGCCAAATGTGGATTCCCTTCAGTTCCTCTGTCACCCCAGATCCTCTAGCCATTACTATATCAGGAAGATTGTTTGTGTCCTCCTTTGTGATGTCAGATCCAAAGTACCTGTTCAACTCATCTGCCATTTCCTTGTTCCCCATAATAAATTCACCTTTTTCGGTCTTCAAGAATCCAACTTTGGTCTTTACTAATTTTTTCCTCTTCACATACCTAAGAAAGGGTTTAGTATCCTGCTTTATATTCTTGGCTAGCTTACCTTCGTACCTCATCTTTTCTCCCCACAAAGTCTTTTTAGTTATCTTCTGTTGGACTTTAAACATTACCCAATCCTCTTGCTTCCTGCACATCTTTGCTACGTTGTACTTCTTCACTTTAATTTTATACTGTCCCTGACGTCCCTTTCCCCCCCTTGGAATCTTTCTTCCTCCTAGGAATTAACTGGTCCTGCACCTTCTGTATTATTCCTAGAAACACCTGCCATTTTTGTTCCACTGTCATCCCTGCTAGTGTATCTTTCAAGTCAACTTTGGCCAGCTCCTCCCTCATGGCCCCATAGTCCCCTTTATTCAACTGCAACACTGACACCTCCGATCTACTCTTCTCCCTCTCCAATTGTAAATTAAACCTGACCATGTTATGGTCACTGCCTCCTAATGGCTCATTAACCTCTAGGTCCTTTATCAAATCCGGTTCATTACATAACACTAAATCCAGAATAGCCTTCTCCCTGGTAGGCTACAATACAAGCTGTTCTAAGAATCCATCACAAAGGCACTCTACTAAGTCCCTATCTTGGGGTCCAGTACCAACCTGATTTTCCCAGTCTACATGCATGTTGCAATCTCCCATAACAACCACAGCATTACTTTTACTACATGCCAATTTTAAGTCCTGATTCAACTTGCGTCCTATGTCCAGGCTACTGTTTGGGGGCCTGTAGATTAGTCCCATTAAGGTCTTTTTACCCTTACAATTCCTTAGTTCTATCCATACTGACTCCACATCTCCTGTTTCAATGTCACCTCTTGCAAGGGACTGAATTTCATTCCTCACCAATAGGGCAACCCCACCCCCTCTGCCCACCTGTCTATCTTTTCGATAGGAGGTATACCCTTGAATATTCAGTTCCCAGCCCTGGCCCTCTTGCAGCCATGTCTCAGTAATTCCCACAACATCATACTTGCCAGTTTCTAACTGAGCCTCAAGCTCGTCCACTTTATTCCTTATACTTTGTGCATTCATATACAGCACTTTGACCTCCGCATTCACTTCCCCCCTCGATCCGCTCGCAATTGGCCCTGACCTTACTCTGTTGTCCATTCTCGAGCTTTCCTTCCCATTAATTCGAGAATTTTTTGTAATTTTTCCTGTAGCCACTGCCCCTTCAACTCCATCCTTATACGCCCAATTTGTCAATCCCTCACCCCCACTATTTAGTTTAAACCCACACATGTAGCCCTAGCAAACCTGCCTGCCAGAATGTCGGTCCCCCTCCAGTTAAGGTGTAACCCGTCCCTTTAGTACAGGTCACCCCTACCCCAGAAGAGATCCCAGTGCTCTATAAATCTAATCTAAATCCTTGCTCCCTGCTCCAGCCCTTCAGCCACACATTCAGATCCCCTATCTCCCTGTTCCTGTCCTCACTAGCACGAGGTATTGGAAGCAATCCAGAGATAACCACCCTAGAAGTCTGACATTTCAGTCTTCTTCCCAACTCTCTGAAGTCATGTTGGGGAACCTCCTTCCTCTTTTTCCCGATGTCGTTTGTGCTTACGTGCACAACTACTGCCGGCTGTTCACCTTCTCCCTCGAGGATGTTCTGAATTCGGCTCATGACATCCTGAACCCTGGCACCAGGGAGGCAACAGACCATCCTCGCATCTCGTCTGCCGCCACAGAATCTCCTGTCCGCTCCTCGGACAATGGAGTCACCCACCACTAGGGCTCTGCCTGACGTCGGTCTCGCCGGTCGAGTCCCATCTCTAGGACTGGAGCCACCGACGTGTCCGCCACTCGGACTGGAAACATTGTCTCCCCGGACAGTTCCCAAGAGGGCGTACCTGTTTTCATTAGGCACAGCCACCTGAGTCTTCTGCACTCCACGATTTCCACCCTTTCTCTCCGTCACACACCTTGGTTCTTCCCGTATCCTCGGCGTATTCTCCTGAACTTTTTGTTCAACAAGCATAACAGTCATGGGATCAATAAGCATAGATAAGATGAAGAGCAAATGTAATTATTTTTTTATTTAACTGTAAGAATAAGTTTAAAGGATAGGCAGAACCTTTTTTCCAAGTGGGAAATATCAAATATGAAGATCATAGCTTTAAGGTGAGAGGGGCAAAGTTTAAAGATGTGCGGGGTAAAGTTTTTACAGAGGGTGGCTGAGTGCCTGAAACACGCTGCCAGGGTTGGTGGTGGAGGCAGATATGATAGTGGCATTTACGTCTTTCGATGCGCATATGAACATGGAGGGATATGGATTATGTGCAGGTAGATAAGAGATGGTCTGCATCGTGTTCAGCAGATATTGTGGGCCGAAGAGCCTGTTCTTGCACTGTACTATATTCTATGACTGCATAGCCCATATAATGCAGCTTTTCTCACCTTTGCGTTAAATCTCTGCTCTTGAAATGATTGCAGAACCTATGGTTTAAAGTTGTACTGCTGTATGATTTAAAATAAAATTTGGTCAAATAATCTAAATAATAGCTGATGGAGCTATGTTTTGTGATGTTTTGTGTTTATCATAAGTGTGAATAGCCTAACAGCGCTGGACCCGGGTTCGATCCTGACTTCGGGTGCTGTCTGTATGTTGTGACGAAAGATCATATCTATGATCTTTGGTTGTGACCGCGTGGGTTTGCTCCGGTTTCCACCCACATCTCAAAGACGTGTGGTTTTGTCGGTTAATTGGACTTAAATGTCCCCTGGTGTACAGGGAATAGCTGAGATGAGAAAGCGGGGATAACATGGACCAAATGACAACGGGCGATCGATAGTCGCCGTGGACTCGGCGGACCGAGGGGCCTGTTTCCACGTTGTGCCCATAAAGTAAACTAATTGAAAATATTCACATAGGTAGACAAAAATGCTGGAGAAACTCAGCGGGCGAGGCAGCATCTATGAAAATAAGGCGACGTTTCGGGTCGAGACCCTTCTTCAGACTGTAAGACACTTCTCCATGCCATGGAAGTCCATTCCATTGCTCTCTTCCATGGATCAACATTTGCACGTTATGGGTGAAAGTGAAGCAAATAATGAAGGTGTTGGATAAAGTGGAAGGGATCATTGTGATGAGAGTACATTGTTGGTGCAAAGTGCACACACCAGCGACAATTGGAACTAAAGGCATAAATCTCCGCGACACCGTCTGGTCACATGACCCAGCCACATGACCACAATTTGCACCAACCATTTGACTCTTTAAAAAAAAATTGCACATTATATTTTGATCACACTTAAAAAAACCCACGACAAACACAAAGGCCGTATATTTATTTGCCAGTCATTTCGTCTCCTTTTCCAACAATTAAAAAAAAATCCACACCGATTAAATGTCACGTGATGCGAGATCTCCCTCCCTCTTTTTCAAAACAACAAAGTGATGTGCAGGAGAATGAGGGATGTGAGTCTGTGGCAAAGTGAATGGATTTTAATGTAAAATAAAATATATATATAATTCATGCAGGCACGATTTGGTGTTAGCGCCGGGCAGCGCGAGCGAGCGTTGGACTGTGCCACTGCGGCGGGCGCGCGGATTCGGCGGGGGGAGCGGGGGGGAAGGTTGAAGCTGGCGTGCTGGCGGCGGCGGGCTGGAGGGTAGAGAGCGGCGCGTCCACCAGCTCTGTTGGTTATACGTATATATATAAATATATAAATTATATATATCATATATATATAGAGAGAGAGAAAAGAGGGGGTGTTTAAAAAACTATTGCTGAAATAAAAGAAACTTGAACAAAAAAAATAAACCCCCCCCCCAAAAAAACTCTTCTCCGCTTCAACCCGCTGACCGGAAACCCTCAACTTTACCCCCTCCCCAATCAACAAAAAAAAACTCGGAGCAGTCTCGCTCTCGCCCGACTAATCGCGCGACTAATCGGCGGGCTCGGGATTGTTTTCTTCTGGTATCGGTTTTTTTTTAAAGAGTAAATTTAAGTGGAGCTTTTTTTTTAAGTGTCTGGCCGGCGCTAAAAAGTTTTCTGAGGAAATTTTTAATTTTGTTTTTTTTGTTGTTGTGTTTGTCGGTGGTTCCAAGATGGCGCAGTGAGTGAGGCCCCGCTGCCGCCGCCATTTGCAGCCGCGCCGACCGAGCGAGCAAGCGAGCCGAGAGCCCGAGTAAACGCAGCCAGGCCAGGCCAGGCCGCCTCCTCT
Source organism: Leucoraja erinaceus (assembly GCF_028641065.1). Lineage (NCBI taxonomy): Eukaryota > Metazoa > Chordata > Chondrichthyes > Rajiformes > Rajidae > Leucoraja > Leucoraja erinaceus. Next base: position 19,064,248 of record NC_073393.1, on the reverse strand, counting down.
CTCGTCTCCTCTCCCCCGACCTCCCCGCCGCCATCCTCCCCTCCCTTCCCCAATTCACCCCCTCCCCCCTCCTCCCCATCTCGGCCTCTCTCTTATCCCACCGGCAAGGCAGCGCCATGTTCAGGCTACACGGAGGAGGAGGAGGAACAGCGGCAGCAGGAGAAAAGTGAGCCGAGAGCCGGGGACAGGCCGAAGACAGACAGACTCGGGGGGGCGAAGCCTGAGAGGAACCGGAGCGGAAGCGGAGCAAACACTCCTGAAGTGACCATCGGGCCTCCGGATTCACCCGTGAGAACACTTAGCAGAAGGCGATCCCTTCCCTCCTCCATCGTTTTTATATATATTTATGAAAGAGAGAGGAAAGCGCTGAAACGAGAAGAGAAAAAATTCTTTTTCCAGTAAAAGAAAGGGGAATAATGACCATTTCCCGCTTTCCTCAGCTGACCGCCCCGACCAGCAATGAATCTTGACTCGTTATCGCTGGCCTTGTCTCAAATCAGCTACCTTGTGGACAACCTGACCAAGAAGAATTACAAATCCAGCCAACAGGAGATCTCTCATGTGAGTTTGCCATGAAACGATTCTCGCGCACTGTGCACTTGAGGCCCAGGAAGCCTGAGGCCTGCTCCATTAGAGAGCGAGAGTATCAATGTGTGTGTGTGAGAGAGAGAGATAGTGGGGAGAAACTGTAAAATAACTTAAAAAACAATGGACTGAAAGGCAGTTTTGTGATCTGATCTTTCTCTGATAGCTTAACTACGAGAAACTAGATCGGCGAATAGACGCTCACATGGTGAAGTCTGAAGCCTAAGGGGAAACAAAGTATTAAAAGCAAATCTTAGAAAGGAAAGAAAATGCTCTCACTAGTTATTTAGTTGTTGAAAGGGATGATGGGGGGGGGGGGGGGGGGGAGTTGTAAGTTTGAGAAACGACGTAACTCGACGAGAGTTACTAACTCATTCGAGAGTGAGGCCTAATAAAGGATCAGTAAAAAGTGGGGGGAGGGAGTGAAAGGAGTTGGTGTGTTTACTATGTATATATGTTTTAATTCCCTTTGTGGTGTTTTGTGTTTATCTTAAGTTTTATATTGTTCTATTTGAATAGAAAGTTTGCAAAAAAAGCAAATTCATGAGCAACTTAGCAATTACTCATTAAGTTTCCAGCTTTGAAGTACTCTGGTTTAAAAAGTATTCATACCTTACACTTACACGCATGCCCTAATTTCAAATTAATGGAAAGTTCTCCAAGTGCTTTAGGCTTTCCTTTTTATAAGCTGATGATCAACAAAAGCAAATCATTCTGAAAACTCACTCCCAAGTACACCCGTTTCTCAAAAGGTTGAGCCTTTTTCACTTGTATTAGCCATTGGAGGGAAGGTAAAGGTGTTGACAACAATTTGAATCTATACTGGAAAAATGTGAATTTCATTCTTTCACAGATAAATAGAAAAGTGGAATTGAGATCTGAAATGAATTAGCAAAATGCTTTGTAGTAATCAATTATTGGTGCACAGCGATGAACTGTCTTTTAGTGACCTATTTACACGTTAACTTTATGTACTTCAGATTTTATGGCATATTTTGGTCCTTTTAGGTGTGGGAAGTATTTTTGATTAACGGTGTCAATCATGTTCATAAGTTATAGGAGCAGAATTAGACAATTTGATCCATCATGGCTCCTCATTCTGCTTTTTATATTTAAGAAAAATGTAAATTCTTCGCTGTTAATAGTAGTCACATAGTTTTTGGTGGCACATTACAGTAACATTCTGATGATCTGGCATCAGTTTTATTTGCAAATCCAGATGGTGTGGCACCCATATCATTAGTTTGGAATATGACCCTAAAATCCACAGTGTAAGTGAGGTTTGCAGCCAGAGCTGGGGGTCTGGAGTACGGCCTACACCAGAATTGTGGGCTGGGTGTACAGCTGGAGTTGAAATTTGGGTCCAGAACTCCATTGGTCGGGTTTACTTGTAGATAGAGCTGGGGATTGGAGTGTTTTACTTGGTGTACTCAATTTTTTACTCCATATAAACTCATGGATTTACTGGAAAATGTACCAGTGCATTAAAAACTGAAATAAGTGTATGGATTTTAATAGGAGTAACATATAATAGTCTGAAAAATCTGACCAGCACTTCCAAAGTCCCATGAGTGCTGTATTATCAGTTTTATTTTAGTAATAATTCGAAGTGACATGGCATCTTTGGGAAACTGAATTTAATTGGGGAGAGGAAAGGTACTGCAATATGATTAGAAAATAAGTTTTAAGCATTCGCCTTTTTCGTCTAAATTAGTTAGCCATTCATCAAGGCCAAGGCTTCCACCTCTCCCATTCTTACATGCATGCACATCTCTTGATTCCACTAATCTTCAGAAATTATCAATTTTTGTTTGCATTAACTTAATGATTAGCCTTGTGCAGCCTCTAGGATAAAGAATTCCATAGACAACTTGGAATGAAGAAACTTCTCATATCAGTCTGAAATGGCATCCCCTTATTGTGAGACTATGACCCTATTTCTGGAATTCTCAGCTAAGGGAAATTTCCTCCTATGCACTCTGACCTTGCAAGAATTTTGTAAGAGTCAATGAGATTATCTCTCAATCTTCTAAACTTTAGGGAATAAAAGGCTAGTCTGTTTATATAACAAACATACTGTGCTGGGAAGTATTGTAAATCTTGCACTTTTTACAGCAAGTGTATTTTAGGCATTGTGGATTGAATACTCAATTTCATAGAAAACATAGAAAATAGGTGCAGGTGGAGGCCATTCAGCCCTTCAAGCCAGCACCGCCATTCATTGTGATCATGGCTGAACGTTCCCAAACAATAACCTGTGTCTGCCTTCTCCCTATATCCCTTGATTCCACTGGCCCCTAAAGCTCTATCTAACTCTCTCTTAAATCCATCCAGTGATTTGGCCTCCACTGCCCTCTGTGGCAGAGAATTCCACAAATTCACATCTCTCTGGGTGTAAAGGTTTTTTCTCACCTCAGTCTTAAATGGCCTCCCCTTTATTCTTAGACTGTGGGCACTGGTTCTAGACTCGCCCAACATTGGGAACATTTTTCCTGCATCAAGCTTGTCCAGTCCTTTTATAATAGATTTCTCCCCCCCCCCCCATCCATCTTAACTCCAGTGAATTCAAGCCTAGTCTTTTCAATCTTTCCTCATATGACAGTCTCGCCATCCCAGGGATCAGTCTCGTGAACCTACGCTGCACTGCCTCAATCACAAAGATGTCCTTCCTCAAATTAGGAGACCAAAACTGTACACAATACTCCAGATGTAGTCTTACCAGAGCCCTATACAACTGCAGAAGAACCTCTTTACTCCTATACTGAAATCCTCTAGTTATGAAGGCCACCATTCCATTAGCTTTCTTCACTGGCTGCTGTACCTGCACGCCAACTTTCAGTGATTGGTGTACAAGGACACCCAGGTCTCACTGCACCTCCCTCTTACCTAACCTAACCCCATTGAAATAATAATCTGCCACCTTGTTTTTGACACTAAAGTGGATAACCTCACATTTATCTATATTATACTGCATCTGCCCACTCACTCAACCTGTCCAAGTCACACTGCAACCTCCTAACGTCCTCTTCACAGTTCACACTGCCACCTAGCTTTGTGTTATCTGCAAACTTGCAAGTGTTGCTCCCAATTGCCTCTTCCAAATCATTAATATATAAGATAAACTGTTGCGTACCCAACACCGAGCCTTGCAGCACTCCACTTGCCACTGCCTGTCATTCTGAAAAGGACCCGTTCACTCCTACTCTTTGCTTCCTGGTTGCCAACCACTTTTCTATCCATGTCAACACCCTACCCCCAATACCATCTGCGCTAATTTTAGCCACCAATCTCCCGTGCGGGACCTTATCAAAGGCTTTCTGAAAGTCTAGATACACTACATCCACTGGCTCCTCTTCATCCATTTTACTTGTCACATCCTCAAAAAATTCCAGAAGATTAGTCAAGCCTGATTTCCCTTTCATACATCCATGTTGACTTGGACAAATCCTTTTACTGCTATCCAAATGCCCCATTATTACCTCTTTAATAATTGACTCCAGCATCTTTCCCACCAGCGAAGTCAGGCTAACTGGTCTGTAATTCCCTGTTTTCTCTCCTGCTCCTTTCTTGAAAAGTGGGATAACATTAGCTATCCTCCAATCCACAGGAACTGATCCTGAATCTATTGAACATTGGAAAATGATCACCAATGCGTCCACTATTTCTATAGCTACCTCCCTGAGGACCCTGGGATGCAGACCATCAGGCCCAGGGGATTTTTCATCCTTCAGTCCCATTAGCCAACCCAATACTATTTCTCGCCTAATGAAAATATATTTCAGTTCCTCTACCCCCTTAGATACTCTGTCCTCCAGTACATCTGGGAGATTTTTGGGTCTTCCTTAGTGAAGACAGATCTGAAGTACTTGTCCAACTCTTCTGCCATTTCCTTGTTGCCCACAATAATTTCACTCGTGTCTGCCTTCAAGGGACCCACATTTGACTTTGCTACTCTTTTTCCCTTAACATATCTAAAGATGCTTGTACTGTCCTTCTTTATATTCCTGGCCAGCTTCCCCTCGTACTTCATCTTTTCAGCCCTTATTGCCAGTTTTGTTTCCTTCTGTTGTCCTATGAAAGTTTCCCAATCCTCTGGCTTCCGGCTATTCTTTGCTGTGTTGTACATATTTTCTTTTAGTTTTATTCTATCCCTAACTTCTCTTTTCAGCCACAGTTGCCTCCTACTGCCCTTAAAATCTTTCTTCCTTTTTGGAATGAAATGATCCTGCGTCTTCCAGAAATTCCTGCCATTGCTGTTCCACCGTCCTTCCTGCTAGGATCCCTTTCCAGTCTACCTTGGCCAGCTGCTCTCTCATGCCTTCATAGTGCCCTTTGTTCAACTGTATCACTGACACTTCCGATTTAATCTTCTCCTTCTCAAATTGCTGATTAAAACAAATCATATTATGATCACTACCTCCAAGAGGTTCCTTTACCTCGCATTCTCTTGTCAAATCTGGTTCATTGGACAACACTAAATCCAGAATTGCCTTTTCTCTGGTCAGCTCCATTACAAGCTGCTCTAAGAATCCATCTCGGAGACACTTTACAAACTCTTTATTGGAGTCCTGAACCAACCTGATTTTCCCAGTCTACCTGCATAATGAAATCCCCCATCACCACAGTGGCATTACCTTTGTTACATGCCAGTTTTAACTCCTGCAACTTGCATTACATCCGGGCTACTATTTGGGGGTTTGTAGATAACACCAATTAGTGTCTTCTTGCCTTTAGATCAGATTCAGATTCAGATTCAACTTTAATTGTCATTGTCAGTGTACAGTAGAGAGACAACGAAATGCAGTATCCTTTGCAATTCCTCAACTCAATCCACAGTGACTCTACCTTGTCAGTCCCTATGTCTTCCCTTGCAAGGGATTGAATTCCATCCTTCACCAGCAGAGCTATTTCTCCCCCACCCCCCCCCCTCCTCTGCCCACGCCTGTCCTTTCTGTAGGACGTATAACCCTGAATATTAAGTTCCCAGGCCCGATCCTCCTGCAGCCATGTCTCAGTAATCCCCACAATGTCATATCTACCAACCTCAAGCTCATCTACTTTACTTCTTATACATTTTACACATTTTACTGCAAATCTGTTCCTGAGTATTGACCCCTGCTAGAAGTTACGCAGGATAATAATGGTGGAGACGAGATGCGATGTGGCTTGGGTGCACCCTTAGCTGTCAAGGTTTGCTGGGCATGGTGAACTTAAAACAATTTGAAGCAATTGACTGAACGCTAAACTTTTTGTCCATACAGTTTAGTTTTACACTTTTGGAAAGCAATTTGGAAGTAATTCAGAGGTTTTGTAGTATCAGCAAATTAAAACATGGTTCATGCAAAAACCAGCATTTGAAACTTCAAATGAGAGGCTTTGTCCTAATTGCGGTCTACTGTATGGCTGAGCCATAGGGTGTTTCTTTTGGACAGCTACGTTAGGTGACTCGTGTATTTAAACACTTCGAGCATGAATGATCCACCTGGGTGAGAATTTTACAAATGCATATGGGACAGAAACCCAGAGTTTGCCTTTAGGAAATCGGAGGATACTTAGGGTAAACTGTAATGCAGACTTAAAATGGGTATCATATTAATGTTGAAGCCTTTCTGATTTTAGGTGAGTATATACCAAATTGAAATTGCCTCCTCCTGACACGTCCAAATTATAGATTTAATGGTATTTTCAATATCTATAAGAATTTTTTATTTTAAGAAACTCAAATCTGATTTCAACATTTTTAAAGCTTTAATGTGTACCATCACCATAATATCATATGACTATTTCTCAGTAGTCTCACTTGTTATAGTGGGATACTTAAAAGGCTTCCCCCAATGAGTGGGAAAAGTTTTTAAACTTTTTAGAGCTTCTGATGCTTTCCATTAATGAGTATCTGAGTTATAGATTGATAACCTTTTGTTTGATATTCTTTATAGATTGAAAATTAGAATTCCATTAGTTTCTTAACCTGAACTCTTGCCATCAAACACCTGTATTTAATGTTCCAAGGACCCTTTGGTCTTCCACTATATTATGACTAGTTCAATCCTGGGTGTAATGTTTTTTCACTATGACTATCAACTTGCATTTACACTGAATTCCAAATTTCTTAGCTCCTTCATCATATCAGTCTCGTTATATAGTTTTCTTTGGTATTCTAAACAATTAATCAAGCCTCTGGTATTATTTGAATGTTTTTATTGTTCTGAGGCTTTATCCCTTTTTTGATTGACACAATGAAGGGAAGTGGCCCTGGAAATTAGATCTTCACGATTCACTGGTAACCAGATTTTAGCTTTGGAAATATTAATCAGATCAGGCTGTGTCTTCGGCAATTAGATTGTTAACCCCTCCTTAATTACAGGAATTGTAGGAGCACCACTTAAAAAGGCAATTAGAATGACAAAAAAGAGGACATGAAATGGATCTGATAGGCAAGATAAAGAAAAATCCAAAGAGATACTACAGGTAGATTAAGCGTAAAAGGTGTCTTGGCAAATACGTCTCCTTAAAGTTCAGTGTGACTGTCCTTATGTAGAGCCACGAGATGAGAGAGTATTAAATAAATATTTCTCATCTGTTTTTATTGAGCGGATGATGGAAACTAACAAATTAAATCATAAGAGTTGTGATGACTATATACAATTTGCAAAAGAGGAGGCATTGATGATTTTTAAACTCATTAAGGTGGATAAATCCCCAGAGCCTGACCAAGTTCATCCTTGAACCCAAGATAGACACAAAATGCTCGAGTAACTTAGCAGGATAGGCAGCCTCTCTGGAGAGAAGGAATGGATGATGTTTTGGATCGAGACCCTTCTTCCTTGTGGCAAACTAGAAAGGAATTTTTGGAGGCCCTTGCAGAGATATTGGCATCATCTTTAGCCACAGGTGAAGATCTGATAGAATAGAGAGTGACTAATATCATGTTATTTAGGAAGGACAGCAGGGACAAGCCAGGGAACTACAGGCCAGTGAATCTTATATCAGTGGTGGCACAATTGTTGGAGGGTTATTTGAGGAACAGGGTCTATCAGCATTTAGATTGACAGACTCTGATTTGAAATAGGCAGCATGGGTTTGTGCACATCTGAAAAAAATAGATCACATGAAGTCCAAGGTGAGTTAGCCAATAGGCTAAGAGGAAGGAGTCAAAGGTTGGTTGTGTAGGGTTGTTTTTCTGATTGAATGCCTGTGCCATGTGGGTCGGTGCTGGGTCTACTGTTCTTTATTAAGTTAACAATTTGGATGATATAATTGTTAGTAAATTTGCAGATGATACAAAATTGGTGGTACAGTGTTGGTATATTGATTGGAAAGTTTACTACAGCATCTGGATCAGTTGGTAAGATAGGTCAAGTAATTGCAAATGAAGTTTAAGTGTGAGGTGTTGCAAACTGGGGCAGAACTCGCACAGGACTGGAAGGTATGGTGAAGACAATTGGCATGCTTGCCTTCATTGGGAAGAGTATTAAGTACAAAACTTGGGGCATCACGATGCAGCTGTACAAATCATTGGTGACACCACATGTGGAGTACTGTTGGGTACAGTGCTGGTTGTCCAGCTATAGCAAGGATGTGGTTAAGATGGAATGCAGAAGAGATTCAACAAGATGTTACTTGGACTTGAGGGCTTGAAATTTGAGGATGGGCACGATTGGCTGTGCCATCTTTCTTTAGAATGTAAGAGGCTGAAAGGTGACATTATTGAGGCGCATTGATAAATTGAGCACCCGCAGTCTTTTTCCCTGGGTAGAGGTATCTAAACAAGGGTGTATAGGCTTAAGGTGAGAGGGGAGATATTTAAGAGGGGCCTCGGGGATGCTTTCACACAGGGTGGTTTGTGTCTGGAATGAACTGCCAGTGGAGTCTAAATGCAGATACAATTACAGCCTATAAATAATATTTGAACAGATATACGGATAGAAAATATTTAGACTGTTATGGGCCAAATGCAGGTATATGGGACTAACTCAGAAAACCAACACAATTAGCATGGGCAAGTTGGACTAAAGGGCCTGTTTCCACACTGTCTATCATTCTATTTGCAGGAAGATAAACTGTTGACATTTCAGTTAAAGACACTTCAGCAGAACTGTCTCTGATAGGGTAATATTGGGTTGAGCATTTGTATAAAAAAGAGATAACCAGCAGGTCATGCTGGGTGTGTCCTCCACTCAGAAAAAAGCAAATAAGCTGAGCTAATATCACAAATGGATAACAGAACCAGACCAACAAATCAAGTTACCGGAAGTTGGAGAATTCAACATCGAGTCCAGAAGCTACAACATATCGACTGAAAAAAAGGTGCTGTTCCTTAAGCTCGTGTCAGCCTTATATATAACAGTATAGGAGGGCTGGGAGTGTCTTTTACTCTGCATTTTTTTTTGTCTGTTTTGTTCTCTAACTGCTCCCATTCATTCATTTTATCTTCTAAATTTTATCTAGTTTCCTGTTCTACAAAGGGTCTTTGATCTGAAAGTTAACTTTCTTTCTCCTTCCACAGATGCAACTTAACCTGCCGAATATTCCCAATATTTTCTGTTTTTATTTTAGTTATCCAGCATCTGTAAACATTTTGATTTTCAAATTTTAGTCTTGTTTGTTGAATGTGTTTTAAATCTATACCTCTTCATTATGGCAATTAATTCTTTATGTGCTACATTGTTGAAGATTTTCCATGGGAACTAATGTAATACACTTGACACCCTCTTAAAGAATAGAGGATTATCCATCTTGAGGTGCTTGCATACTTTAATAATTTAACTAAGATAATATGATGACTGCTATCAGTTTTAGCTTTAGTACTCTGTAACATTCTTGTTTTTGGGCATGCAACTATAATTTAATAGACCTGTAATAGTTCTAAGCCTCTATAATGTTGTTTATCTCCTTAAAGATCCTAATATGTACCATGCCAGGTGCTTGGTTTGTTTCTTAGCTTAACTAATTTTGATTTGGCATCAAAACATTGTAATCCATAATAATGTACATCTTGTCTCAATCAATTTGGGGTCGGCTCTTAGTTAATATCCTTCTCTGGGATAATGATGTAAACTGTTTATTATATTTTCCATCCTATGAATTGATATTTTTTGTCACTAGCACATGAAAGCAGATATTGTGAAATTCACTACTTAAGGATCAAAAGACAATTCTCAGTTTAAGGAGCCTCTGGAAAGAGAAACGTGACATTTTGGATCAAAATGTCTTTGCCAGAATTGAGAAAAAGAGAAAATAAATTGGTTTTAATTTTCAGAGAGGGAGCATGGATGGGTAGTACAAAGGCAATACCTCGGATAGAGTGTAGCCAGGGTTGCTGTGGGGATACCTAAAGGTCAATAGATTTATTAGGGCAGTGTGAATGAACATTTAGAAAAGCTATGAAATGAGGACAGCTAGGACATGGGAATGTAAAGGTTTTGATGTACCGGCTCCGAGACCTGTTCAACTAATAGATAGAGGAAGACTGAGGCAATATCCCAGCTGCAAACCTTTAGAGAAATGATCAGGTCTGATAGAGAGATGATGAATAACCTGAAGTTGTAGAGCCCAATAGAGTGCAGAAAACTACATTGTGTCCAGATGAAAGATGAGTATTATTCTTCAAACTTGCATTGGGCTATGTAATAATAATAATAATAATAATAATAATTTTATTTATAGAGCACTTTATTTTTTTATTTATTTTTTTTTAATTTTATTTTTATTAGAAGTATGGTAAATTACAATCCTACACACACATATATCTTAATACATTTTTTGTACCGCTTCATTTTTTTTGAGCTTTAAGAAAAAGGTAGAAGTAAGGAAAGTAAAGAAAGTGCAAGAGAGTCGTGAAGTGCAAGAGTGTTGGGAAAAGAAAGCCCCTTAGGAAAGAAGTTAGAGAAGGAAGTAAAGTGAGAAAATAGACCCTAGAAAAGAAAGAAAGAGAAAATAGAAACAATCGCTCTATTATAACATTAAACTCCGCAGAAAGGGGACTACCAACCAAGTCTGTTTTTGTTTTTTTACCTCCCGTTACCAGGTCCTGATACCACTTATTTATATATTTGTTTTTTTTTTAAATTACTATTGCACCTCATACCTGTAATAGGTCCAGAAACATAGACCACGTCTTTTGGAATTGGTCTGCTTTACCTGCTAGGAGGAATCTCATCTCTTCCAGATGTAATGTTTCAAACATATTTGATATCCACATTTTTATTGTTGGTGTCGGCGCATTTTTCCAGAATTTAAGTGTAAGGTTTTTTCCCATTATTTATAGAGCACTTTAAAAACAAACATAGCTGCAACAAAGTGCTGTACATCACTAATCATTGACAAAAAAGTTAATACACACCAAAAATAACAATCAAAAGAAATAGTAGGAAAAGACATGTAAAATAAAGAAACGTCAAAAACACCACAAACAGAAGCAAAGCCTCAGGCATGGTCAAAAGCCAGGGAGTACAAATGCGTTTTAACACTGGATTTGAAGATGGACAGTGAGGGGGCCTGTCTGATGTGCAACGGCAGGGTGTTCCAGAGTGCCGGAGCAGCAACAGAGAAGGCTCTATCCCCTCTGAGCCTCCGACTAGACCTCGGTACCTCCAGGAGCAGCAAATGAGCTGCAGATACTGGTTTACACGAATCATCACCTATTTTGCTATTGTCTGTTACTATTGTAACGCGACTTTGAGTCTTAGAAAAGCGCTATAAAAATTAAATTTATTATTATTGTCTTCTCCAAGGATGCTGCCTGATGCGCTGAGTTACTTCAACACTTGTTTGCATTGGGCCATGTAGTAACAGTGTTGACAGTGTAACAGCAGTCAGGTGGGATGGAAAATTAAAGTGGCAGGAAATTCAAGGTTGGCCCTTCAGATTAAACACAAATGTTTGCAATGCAGTTGCACAATCTGCATTTGATACCACAATGTAGGCACTGAGTGTATATAAATGGATTGGAGGAAGAGCAGGCGAGTAGCTGCGCCACTTGTTTAGGTCCCTGGATGGTTGGAGAAAAGGTGAAAGGCCAAGTATTACATTTCTGCAGTTGCTTGGGAGGGTGCTGTTTGATTGGAAATAGTTTGTGGGGATAGTGGACAGAGAGGGGATGATATGTCCAGTATTGGAATCTTCCTGAAGCCTGGAAGAAATTGTTGAGGAATGACTTGTTAAATGAAGCTGATGGGGTGGAAGACGAAGATCAAAGTACCTATCCTTGCTCTGTCCAGGAGGCGGGATGGAATGTAAGTAGAGAAGTGAAAAATGAATGCGATCCTGACAAGGGTTCTGTTCACTGTGGTAGAGAGGAAGCCATGTGTTCAGGATGGCAGACATCTCGGGCATCTATGTGGAAAATCTCGTCATCGGAAGAAATACAGCAGAAGTGGAAGAATGGGGAGAGGTAGGCATTTCAAACACTATTTAAGATTTTAAAGTTGACATACTAATCTGTCATAGAACATTGAGAGAAACTGGAAGAAATTGCAGTGGATTCAAATGGTGGAAATGTGTATCATCTGTGGCTACAGATGAGGTACTGGAAGACTAGAGGATGGCTAATGTTTAGCCTTTATTTAAGATGGGTTGCAAAAGCAAGCCAGTGAACAGACTTGCAAACCTAACATTAGTGGTGGGGAAGCTATGGAGGGGATTCTGAGGGACAGGATTTAATGGTATTTGGAAGAACAAAGATTGATATGTGCTTTGTGTTTGGGAAATCATGGCTCTCAAATTTGATTGAGATTTTTGGAGAAGTGACTAAGTGATGAGGGAAGGGCAGTCAATGTTGTCTCTCTTGTACGTTGTTGCTTCCAAGTAGGACATTTGGGCTGAGGAATGGTTAATTGAATTTTAATACAGACAAATGTGAGATATTGCATTTTGGGAAATCTTAACATGGGCAGGATCTATGCAGTGAATGGTAGGGCTCTGGGGTGTGTTGCGGAACAGAGGAATCGAGTTCCTTGAAAGTGGCGTCATGGATGGATAGTGTGTTCACAAAGGCTTTTGGCACATTAACCTTCATCAGTCCGAGTATAGAAGTCATGTTACACCTACATAAGTCGTTGGTGAAGCCCCATTTAGAGCATTGTGGTCAGTTTTGGGCAACATTTTATAGGAAAGATATCAAGCTTGAAAGGGTCCAGAAAAAAATTACCAATTTGTTGCTGGGAATTGAGGGACTGAGCTATAGGGAAAGGTTAAGCAGGCTTGGGCTTTATTATCTGGAGCGCAGGTGGATAAGGGGTGAACTTATAAGGGTGTACAAAATCATGAGAGGAATAGATCGGGTAAATGTAGAATCTCTTGCCCAGAGTGGGGTAGTTGAGAGCCAGAGGTTTATGGTGAGAGGGAAAAGATTTAACAGGAACCTGAGGGGTAACATTTTTATACATAGGGTGGTGGTTGTATGGACCAAGCTGCCAGAGGAGGTACTTGACGCAGATACTATTGCAATGTTTAAGAAATATTTAGACCAGTAAATGGATAGAGTTGGGGTTTATAGAGTAGAGGAATATAGGCCGAAAGCAGGCAGATGGGATGAGTGTAGATTGGGCATGTTGGTCGACGTGGGCAAATTGGGCCGAAGGGCATGTTCCTATGCTGTATGACTTTATGACTATGACATGGAAATTGACACGGTCCTGCATGGTAGACTATTCTGGAAGATTTGATAAATTGGGACCCAGAATGAGAGAGCCAAATGGAAGGAGACAAAGGGTAGTGTTTGTTGTTCACATTGGAGGCCCGTAATCAGCAGTATGCTGTCTCCACTTTTTGTCTTCTCTACTAATGATTTGGATGAGTGTTGTTAACATGATTAATACATTTGCAGATTACAGCAAAATTGATGGTGTATTGGATAGAGAGGATGGTCAACTAAGATTAAACCAGTACCTTCATTAACTGTGAAAATTGTCAAAGAATGGCAGGCAGGATTTGAGGTGTGTTGCATTTGGTTTAGTTAAACCAGGGCAGGACTTGCGCAATAAGTGGTCCTATCCTAGAAAGCGAGGAGGGATGGTGCGTAGTTACCTGAAGGTGACAACGCTGGTAAACAACATGGCGAAGAAGACATGTGGCATGCTTACCATCATTGTTCAGGACATTGAGTACAGGATACAGTTGGACTTTTTTTCCTCTAGAGTGTTGGAGGCTGAGGATTAACCTTATAGAGGTATATGTATCATGAGTGGCGTGAATAAGGGTGGATGGCTGGGTCCCCCCCCCCCCCCCCCCCATATATATATTTTCAGTGTGATGGGTATATGGAATGAACTGCAAGAGGAAGCTGTAGAGGTGGGAACAATGACAATGTTTAAAATTTGGACAAATATGGCATTTAGTACTTGGAAGGACGGTATCCCTTCAAGAGGAATGCAGGCAAAAGGAAATGTTTGAATGGTCATCTTAGTCAGGTTGATGAGTTGAGCAAAAGGGCCTGTTTCTGTTTTGTATAACTGATTCTATAAATATGGTGTTTGGAAAGAGTGATTCATGTGATAGAAGCAGAATTAGGCCATTTGGCTCATCAAGTCTACTTTGCCATTCATTCATGGCTGATCTATCCCTCTGAACCCCATTCTCCTGCCTTTCCCCCATAACCCCCTGACACCCATACTATAAGAATCTATCTCTGGCCTAGAAACATCCATTGACTTGGCCTCTACAGCCTCCTGTGTCGATGAATTCCACAGATTTACCACCCTCTGACTAAATAAATTCCTCTTCATCTCCTTCATAAAGGAACGTTCTTTTATTTAGAGGCTTCTCATCTTAGACCCACCAGTCGAAACCTCCTGTCCGCATCCACTGTATCCAAGCCTTTCATTATTTGGTAAGTTTCAAAGAGGTCCGCCCTCATCCTTCAGCGAGTAGAGGCCCATCACCATCAAATGCTCATCATGTGGTAACCCACTCATTCCTGGGAACATTCTCGTAAACCTCTGGAACCTCTCCAGGGCCAGCATATCCTTCCTCTAAATAAATTGCTCACAATACTCCAAATGCGGTCTGACTAGCACCTTATAAAGCCTCAACATTACATCCCTGTTTTTGTATTCTAGTAGTTTTGAAATAAATGCTAGCATTGCGATTGCCTTCCTTACTACCGATTCGACTTGCAAATTAACTTTTTGGGAATTCTGCACCAGCACTCCCAAGTCCCTTTGCACTTCCGAATGGGAGGGAATGCAATTATTGCTTGTATTAGGAGGTGGAAAGTTAATGAATTCTAATCTTGATTGTTACCTAAAGATGCTGCTGAAAGTATATCTATCTGGAGATCAAGATAGACTTTCCTTCTTGGCACTCAGTGTGAAGGCTTGCATCAATTTTCATTTATGTAATAGTGTTGTAACTATCCATGAATAGTTTAGTGTCTTTAAGATGAAGAAAAAAATAAATGGGCAGGGAAACAAGCTGCACAAAGTTAAATAATTTGAGGAGTGTTGAAACGAGGAAGTACAGATGCTTGTTTTCACAAAAGGACACGGAATACTGGAGAAACTGAACATGTGGTTCTGCCCCCTCCCCCCAGATGGAACATGGATAGAGTTCCCTGGTCCTCACCTTTCACCCTACCAGCCTCTGCATCCAACCCATCCTCCTCCAACAGTTCCATCACCTCCAACCTTCTATACAGTAGCAACATCAAGCATAGACTGGGTATTTTTGCCAAACACTTGCGCTTGGTCCGCCAAGGTCAACTGGATCTCCTGGCTGCTAACCATTTTAACACCCCTTTCCATACCATCCTCTTTGTCCTGGGCCTCCTCCATTGACAGAATTTTAACTTCCATTCCCATACTTGCTTTTCTGTCCTGGGCCGCCTCCATTGCCAGAGTAAGGCCCCATGTAAACTGGAGGAACAACATCTTGGGTAGCTTATAACCCAATTGTATGGTAATTGAATTCTCCAATTTTAAGTTACTACGATCAACCACCCCCCTTCCCCCACCTCTTGTACCCTTTCTCCATTTCTCTCCTCCTTCATAGTTCCTCTGTCTTCATAATTTGCAACTCTTCATTCCTTCTGTTCACACCTTCTCATTTAATCGCCAACCTTTGTTCAAACCATATGCCTATCGAAAAATCCCACTGACCTGTCCACCTATACCTGCTAGTCTTTATGTTGCCTTTCCTCTCCCCCAGCTTCTTTTCCTCCCCCCACAATACACTAAAGAAAGGTCCCAACCTAAAATACCACCTATCCAAGTTCTTCAGAGATGATGCCTGACCCGCTGAGTTATTCCAGATCTCTGTGTCAATTTGAGGAATGGGTGCTCAATAGTGTATACACTAATGCTCCAGTAAATGGTTTCTTATTTTTCTGATTATCCAAAAGAAAAGCATTGTTTAACTTGATTATGTAGATTGCAACTGAAGTGAAAAAAAATGGAAGTTAAGAGGAACATTTTAGTTGCTTGCTTGTTAATTTTGATTTTTTTTTATTAACTCTGGGAAACTACTCAGTAAAATAAAGGCTGTCTTATTTGGTCATGGGTAAGGGTTGGGATGGTTGAGTTCTGTTTTTGCCTTGGGTTTTCCTGCGTTCTGGTGTTCCCACAGCAACAACATTTGACTGTTCAGACGTTTGAAAGTCAAATGGCACTTGTTTAATCACGTGGGATTTTAAAATGCTTTTCATGCCATTATAGCTATTTTTTTGTCTTATTAATTATGCAAAATACTTCACCAGTAAGTGCTGTGCAGTTCAAAGTTTCTTCTATTTGTTGCATGACAAAAGTTTCAAAATGACTGGAGACGTATAGAAGGTAGTAAATGCTTTATTATGCTTATATTTTCCCATTTTGTTTTTCTGTAATGTTGCAGGTGTTTTTCTTAGAATTATATGTTGGGGGAAAAAATAGTTGTAAATTGTAATGAGTTTGGCAATGACATACATACAGGCATTCAAATTTATTATTGCTTGATTTTACTAATATTGTTCCCTCATCAGCTCTCACTACAAAGTTACCTCAATTATAAAATTGTCTAGCAATTGTATTGCATGTGCACAAATATTTCATCAGCAGTTTGTGCACAGTATAACATTTTGAAAGTTGCACCTTTAAAGCAAAGTGTGGGTTTGGCATTAACTATAATGGTGTGTCTTTTTCTTTAAAAAGACGAACTAAAGTAAGTTTTTCAATTTATTTTTGGTTCTATTGGTAAAAGTTGAAATCTCAAGCGCTCTAAGCCCATGAATTCTGTACTGATTATATTAAGATTTTCAGTATATTATCACAAATGTTTTTCTATCAATTGGTATATATTCTACAGGCAGTGAGCAAATAGCTGGGCTTATTTTACTTTTGCAATGAACAAATTTCAGTTTAAATGTGCTAAATAGATTTCATTTTTTTCACAAGAATGAAGATGGGCAATCTCTGCTGTGCTCCATGAAAGGAAAAATATTATTTAGCTTTGTGTTTCACAAAATGGAGGATTTTGAGTGAAGTCATAGCTACATTGGCAAGCCATTATTTATTTTTCAGGATCGGAGCTTCACTGGTAAGATGGCATTTTGCCCTTGTTTAGTTGCTGTTGAGAATGTGGTGGAGGGCCACCACCTTGAATTGCTGCAGTGTTTCAGTTATGAAGGTACTCCCACAGTGCTGTTGGGGAGGATTACACTATTTAGACCCAACAGTGATAAAGAACTGTTGACATAATTTCCAAATCTAAATTAATTGTGACTTTCTAACAGCGGAGAAGAAACTGTTCCTATATCTGTTGGTACGTGATCTGGGGAGAGAAAATGAGGCCATGACCAGGGTGTAAATGGTTCTTTATTTAGTTGGCTGAATCCCTGAGGCAGTGTAGAGTTGATAGTGGTCAGATTAGTTCTAGAAGTAACTGGGCTAGATCCCAGACTGGGTTTATTGGAGCTGCCACACACGTAGATTACATCTACCACGCACGTAATCCAGGCACCCATGAGCTATGACTTGTAGATAGTGGAAAGGCTTTGAAGTGTCATGAGGCGAGACATTTACTGCAGATACTGCTCCTCTGATCAACTACCGGGTCTAATTGAGTTTCTGGTCAACGGTGACCCGGGTATGCTGATGGTGAGGGTCAACGGTGACCCGGGTATGCTGATGGTGACAGTGATGAAACAAAATACAGAGCGGAGGTGCAGAACCTGGCGGACTGGTGCGCGCGTAATAACTTGTCACTAAACACCTCCAAGACCAACGAGCTGATTATTGACTTCAGGAGGTCCCATAATGGAGAATACGCCCCAATCTCCATTTACGGGGAAAGTGTGGAGAGAGTTTCTAGCTTTAAGTTTCTGGGCACTCACTTTTCAGAGGACCTCACATGGTCTACCAACACTGCTGCGCTGGTCAAGAAGGCACAGCAACAACTGTTCTTCCTGAGGACATTAAAAAAGACTGGTCTGCCCCAACAGCTGCTGACAACGTTCTACCGCTGCACCACAGAGAGCATATTAACGTATGGCATCTCTGTGTGGTATGTCAGCTGCACGGAGGCGGAGAGGAGAGCTCTTCAGTGCGTCGTCCACAATGTGCAGAGGATTATTGGGACACAGCTACCAGCCTTGGAGGGCATCTACCACACACGGTGCCTCAGGAAGGCCGTCAGCATCCATAAAGACTCCTCACACCCTTGTAACGGACTGTTCGAACTCCTTCCCTCTGGCAGACGTTACAAGGCCTTCTACGCCCGAACCTCCAGACTCAGAAACAGCTTTATTCCCAGAGCTATAGCGGCTCTGAACCGGCCCTGCTGAGTGCCCCCCATCCCCCCTGGACTGTCTCCCTCGGATGGTCACGTTACACAGCTTATTTATTTATTTTACTTTTCTTTTACATCGGTTGGAAACTGCATACTAAATCTCGTTGCACTGATGTGCAATGACAATAAAATATATTAATATTATTATTATTATTATTAAGAGAGCAGTATTGCCATATAACTGACTCGATGCTCTCTAATTGGAGATTGGTTAACATTTTTGTGATGGAAATGTTATTTGCCACTTCTCAGCCATTGGTCAGGTCTTGCTGCAGGTTTTGTTTATTGAATCGTTTCAAATGGAATTGAAAATTGTACAATTGTTAGAATATTCTAATGTAGTGACCTCATGACAGAAGGAATGTCCTTGTAGAAACTGTTGAAGGTGGTTGAGTCTCTCTCATTTCCCTGAGGAACTCCTGGATCCGGAATGATTGACTTCCTGCAAACACTGCCATCTTCCTTTGACGAGGTACGAGTCCAGTAAGTGGAGTATTTCCTCCTTGATGCCAATTGATTTCAATTTTGCCAGGGCTGAGTTTTTGGCCAAATTATGTCTTGACGCCAGGAAAAGACGGCACATTCACACTTGCCTCACTTCTTAAATTCAGTCATTTTTTCTGTGTATGTATAAATGCTGTGACGAGTGCTGGGAATCAGTAAGTAGATTATTGATGAACAAGTGATCTGTAATTAAGTTTGACGATTCCAAGGGTTGTCTACGTCCTATCTGTACACCTTAACAGGATGATATTTTTTGTCTACTTATGTGGTCTTTACCGTGCCTAAATCGTTACTTTGGTCATGCAGGTCTTGGTAATTTTCAGTTCATTAATTGCATTCATGACGATTGTCAGATTACAGGTAAATGTTTTAGAAATTTTTGAGTGTCAAAACTATTTAGGACATACCCTCAAGTTTGATTCTTTTCACAGCAGTTTTTAAAAATCAGTCCATTTGAAATGATTTTTATTTTCTTGGTTACTTTGTCAGTTTAAGTGTGCAAACAATAATGAACCCACTGCAGATGATTCTTGCATAGATGATGGGCAGTGAAAATTGGAAACTTACATTGCAAGCTTGTCTGATGTGAGATTTCAGCTGAAGCAAAAGGTGTTCTTGATGTAGGTGGCACAGAAGTCAAAGATAAAAAAACACCTTGAGACAAGAGGTTTCCTTGCTCCAGAGAACAAGCATGATCTGTTGCAACATGGGGTTTTGGAAGTAGTTGTATAATGTAGTTTTTACATTATAACTAAATTCAATGCAATTCAAGGGTGCAAAAGGTGAGATATTTCCAAGCGTCTAGAATAGTTTAATTTTTTTTTTAGATGCATTTTGCGGTTTTTAATTTGGTTTCATGTTGTCCATCATGCTGATACTATTGTGAGCTCACACCATCCACTTTTTATTTGATCAGTACTAGTGTCTAGATTAGTGTTCAGCCTATAGTTATTTGTAAACCTGAAATTGGACATTTCTTTGAAGCAAATATGTTTTATTATTGGCAAAAGTGATAAAAAGGTTGGAGGAAGGGAATTAATGTGGGGTGGTTTTGGGTAATAGCATAATTCATTATAGTTTGTGGTTGACTTGTTAAGAACTTATCTAAATATTTCTATGAAAGAATTGGTGCTTCATGGTTGATTACTTGATCAGTGTGGTGTTAGATTGCAGCTCAGGTCTTGCAAGAGCAAGCTTAATAAATTGTTCTATATTTTACTTTTCAAGTATGCTATCTCAGTAAGCTAGATGCAAATATAAAATTAACGCATGACATTCCAATTGGGATGCATATGTGGAGAAGTAGCATTGTAATGTTACACACCTTCAGACTCTGAAGAAAGGTCCCCTATTCTTTCTCTCCAGAGATGCTGCATGAGCTACACCAGCTTTTTGGTGTCTATCTTCGGTTTAAACCAGCATCTGCAGTTCCTTCCTACACATTGTGATGTTACAGTTCCACTTCAAAGCAGACAATCTTAGTCCTGTCAGTATACAGTCTCTCATCTGCACCATCAGTAAGACTTCTGGGAACCAAGAACATCCTGAGAACAATGAGCCTTCAGTGCAGAACAGAAAAAAAACTATTTTCATCTGGTTATTGATTAAATTACTTTTAATGGCTTTTAATTGGTTGATAAAATATTTGCACACTCATGCTTCTTGAATGTTACACGTTGATCTATGTTCATGTTCCCAGGTAATAACGTCAAGAAATGTAACAAATCTTGCAGCACACTAGGGAATGTAACAGTCATGTGCTGAGTTGGTTATCTAGGACCTCTCCGAACCTAAATCTCAAATTTATTACGTCAATGCGTTTGAAAATGGTTTAGATTGGTGTTTTTCTTTGTAAATAATTCCTCTTTTTGTGCCTCTATAGAGCAAAATTTTCTGAAATACTTCTGGAATCTCTCTAGTCCTGGTCAAAATTATGATTTTGAGTTTTTTGGGGGAATTGTTAGATTATTTAACAACTTTTAGTTTCCGGTTTGATGCTTGTAATTATAATTTCATATCCACTATAAGGAAGGTACTATAACACCATTTAGAAAACATTAAGAGATGTATATGGATAGGAAAGGTTTAGAGGGATTTTTGGCGGGCAGGTGGGACTGGTGCGGATAAGACGTTTTGGTTGGAATGGGCAAATTGGCCCGATGGGCTCATTTCCATGCTATATGACTAATTTGTAGCCTCATCACCTTTCTTAAGTGGAATTTGTCTGGTGCTGCTCTGCCTTTGACTGTTTTTAGGAATTGTAATTCTTGATTTGTAAGTCCAACGTTAGACAAAATGGCAGTTCAGCGGAGTCGGATTCATGCTTGCAACTTAAAAACAAACCCATTCTTCATCCAAACCTGCAGAATTTGAATCCTGTTAATGTTGTGGAGATATAAAGATTGAGCTATTTCCTAGGTTGTTTAGAAATACATAAGTTCCAGTATATACGCTGGATATATAGCATATATAGAAAAAGCCATTTATAGGTATGTAAATTTGTCTTCATGAAAAATACATATTAAATGTATACACAGTTCCTAAATTCCTTGGAACAGAATACTTGAGTTAATGTACTCTTTTCACTTGCAGATTGTGAACAGGCACGGCCCCGAGGCAGACAGATATTTGTTACGCTGTCTATTCTCGCATGTGGATTTCAGTGGCGATGGTAAAAGTAGCGGCAAAGATTTCCATCAGGTATTGAAATCCTTTTTTTTCAAGTGGATGTATTTTGAAGAGCAGGATTTATGGGCTGCGTGGATCTGTTCTGTCCTTCAGTATGATATGGGCATCACATTCCTCTACTCATCCGATTTCTCTTGAATATGATTTATAGTTTTGTCTTAAATATTCTCACAGTCTGAGCCTCCACAGTCCTCTTGGGTGTATATGTCTAGAGACACACTTCCTGAGTACAGAAATTCTATTTTGTTTGTTCACGAATGGCCAAATCCTTATTTTGAGTTTGAATGTTGGTTCTATAATTTTGTATATTTCAATAACATTGCTTCGCGATCTTAACTTAATAGACATCGGCTTGGCCCATGTCATCTTTACCCCAATGGAAAATAACCCATTTCCGTAGATGAAGATTGCACAGTTAGCTGAGGGCTGAGCAGGCACAATGGTTAAGTTTCAAGACTAGCAACCAGATGATCATGAGTTCAAATCCCACCATAGATGAAGTTAATGCCTGGATTTGGGGGAGTTAGCTGTAGAAAGAGGTTGGACAGACTTAGATTGGTTTATGGCACACAGTGGCTCCGAGGTAGAATTGCTGCCTTACGGCAGCAGAGATCCGTGTTCAATCCTGACTACGGTGCTGTCTGTGCGGAGTTTGTACATTCTTCCTGTGACCGCGTGGGTTTTTTCTGGGTGCTCCGGCTTCTACCCACACTCCAACGTTAGGTTTGTAGCTTAATTGGGTTCTGTTAATTGCAAATTGTCCTGAGTGTGATGAAAAGTGCTGGTTTTCAGGGTGATTGTGAGCCGAAGGCCCTGTTTCCATACTGTATCTAAAGTCTAAAATCTGTTGCAAAAATATCTTTTCTTGCGATAACATTTGCATGCACCATTCCAGGTATGGGCTCATTATGTTCCTGTGTAATAACATGTCTTGTATACAAATTCCCTTGCAGCAAAGACCCACATAAAGATATCCTTGCTCAGTGCTTGCTGAATCTGTAGAGTGGCTATTAGTTATTTGTGTGCAAGCCAGCCAGGTCCTGTTCAACACTACCACCTCACCATTTAAACAAAGTACTCTACTCTTCTATTTCACAAGAGATTGTGTTAATTGGCTTTTCTGCCACTTTTCTTCCTGTTTGTTTATTGCCTTTTGTACTATACAGACAATAAAGAGAACAATGAGAAAAACGTTTCACGTTTTGTAGCTATAAATTGGACCTTGAACAAAGGGAGGTATAATGGGCAATTGCAACAAAACTGGACCAATTGTAACTGACAAAACACCTGGCACTTTTGTCTGTGATTTTTGGAGGGAAGGACTTAAAGTTCCTTTCAAAGGAGAGAGTCTCTTGTAATCTAAATATCAAAACTACAGGTTCAGTGGCCTGAGAGCTGTAATACAAACAAGACCAGTTTCCATTTTCTTAAATGAAATAGAAGTCTTACAAGGACATTAATGGGAATGGAGGGATTGAGTGATAAGGAGATACTGTTTGGCTGTGGCTTTTTACTTTGGAGCATAGGACGCTGAGGGATGATCTTATAGAGAGATACAAAATCATGAGGGATATCAATAAGACACTCATTCTCCCTATCACGTGCCGTCCCTCTCTTTTCACAAATCTGTGAACTTTTAGAATGCTTATTTCCCATTAATTACATCAATATTTTAATCCTCGATCCTGTAAACTCTGAAACGTGCTGCTCTTTTTAAATGACTAAATATCTTTACTTTGATCTGACATCTTTAATTTTCGATGTTAGCCATAATTAGGGACTGCCATTTTTGCTCTGTTTTGTGCCTTGGTCACAATTATATTAATTAGCCATTGCTTGTTGCTTGTCATGCCTTTTTGAAGAATGATAAATTTCATGAATATTAAGTAATCTGTACTAATTGCGCAGTAATGGTTCCAAAGTAGTTTGGGCCCAATTTGATTTCGCAGCACATTGATAGATACATAGAAAATATGTGCAGGAGTAGGCCATTCGGCCCTTCGAACCAGCACCGCCATTCAGAATAGTACTTTAGTTGCCAAGTATGTTTTTCAACATACGAGGAATTTCATTTGCAAGTCAGTCATACGCATAAAAGGAACAGAACACCCAAAAAAACATTTTAACATGAACATCCACCACAGTGACTCCTATACAATCTTCACTAATTTTGGGGGAAAAACCCCATCATTTATTTATTTGCCTCTGTACTCCATCATTTGAGGTTTTTAATAGAAAAAATCACATGTGGTTAAAGTGTAAATTTTCAGATTTTAATAGAAGGCCATTTTTATACATTTTGTTTTCACCATGTAGAAATTACATCAGTGTTTTTCGTAGTACCCACATTTCAGGGCATCATAATGTTTGGGACTCAGCAATGTAATGTAAATGAAAGTAGTCATGTTTAGTATTTTGTTGCATGTGCTTTGCATTCAATGACTGCTTGAAGTCTGCGTTTCATGAACATCACCAGTTGCTGGGTGCCTTCTCTGGTGATGCTCTGCCAGGCCTGTATTGCAGCCATCTTTAGCTTATGCTTGTTTTGGGGGCTATTCCCCTTCAGTTTTATCTTCAGCATATAAAAGGCACGCTCAATTGGGTTCAGATCGGGTGATTGACTTGGCCACTCAAGAATTGACAATTATTTAGCTTTGAAAAACTTCTTTGTTGCTTTAGCATTACGTTTGGAATCTTTGTCTTGGCAAGCTGTAACCTGGCCATCCTATTTTTGCGGCTAACTAGTGGTTTGCATCTTGCAATGTAGCCTCTTTATTTCTGTTCATGAAGTCTTCTGCGGGCAGTGGTCATTGAGAAATCTACACCTTGACTCCCGAAGAGAGTTTCTTATCTGTCAGACAGGTGTTTGGGGGTTTTCCTTTATTATAGAGGGTATTCTTCTGTCATCAGCTGTGGAGGTCTTCCTTGGCTAGCCAGTCTCTTTGCGATTAGTAAGCTCACCAGTGCCCTGTTCCTTCTTAATGATGTTCCAAACAGTTGATTTTGGTAAGCCTAAGGTTTGGCTGATGTCTCTAATGTCTTATTGATGATGTTTATTCTTGTTTCTCACTCTAATAATGGCTTCTTTGACTTTCATTGGCACAACTTTGGTTCTCATGTTGATAAACAACTATAAAAGTTTCCAAAGGTGATGGAAAGACTGGAGGAAAGACTAGATGCTGAGAGCTCTCTTATACCTGCATTAAGGAGGAAATTAATCACACCTGTATATGTATAAAAATACCCTTTAATAAAATCTGACAATGTGCACTTTAACCACATGTGATTTTTTTTTAATGACATCTCAAAATGTGGAGTACAGAGGCAAATAAATGATGGGTCTTTGTTCCAAACATTATGGAGGACACTGTAACCTGTCCAAATCCCTTAAGAATTTGATATGTTTCTCTAAGATACCCTCTCATCCTAAATTCCTGTGAATATTTGTAATTTGTAATTTTATTTATTTAGGGGGACAGTGCATATTAATAAACATTTACATGTAATACGCAAGATTGTAACCAGTAGCTAATTTCTATCTTTAGTCCCTCTGGTAAACAAGGTAAACACATCACAACACAATATAAACTTAGTTGATCCATTCTTTTATCATATGTCAGTCCCGCAATCCTGGGAATTAACCTGGTGAACCTACGCTGCACTCCCTCAAGAGCAAGAATGTCCGTCCTCAAATTAGGAAACTAAAACTGCACACAACACTCCAGGTGTGGTCTCACCAGGACCCTGTACAACTGCAATAGGACTTCCTTGCTCCGATGCAGTTGCTTCTCGGCCTACTGTTCCAATAAACACATCGAAAATATCGCATGTCGAAAACACATTTGATACAATGAGATCACGTGACCGTAAGTGACATGCGGCTTGCTGCCGTTGACAAGCGTTTTCATCATCGTAAAGTAAAAATATTGTAAGTTGAAGCATCGTAAATCGGGGAGCAACTGTACTCAAATCCTCTTGCTATGAAGGCGAACATGCCATTTGCTTTCTTCAGTGCCTGCTGTACCTGCATGCTTACTTTCAGTGACCGATATACAAGGACACCCAAGACTCGTTGCACCTCCCCATTTCCTAATCTGACACCATTCGGATAATAATCTGCTGCCTTGTTTTTGCCACCAAAGTGGATCCAGTAAACCATTTTATATGCATTCCATGAATTCATCCTCATTATCACTGCCAATTTGGTTTATCTAGTCAACATATTAGTCTCCCAAAATTATTGTACATGCACCCTCTAACTTCCTGACTTTGCTTTGGATTGCCATTACAGTTGCACAACTCTCCTGGCAAGGTATTTAGTTTAATGTTGGTTTGTAGCTCCATCAAACTAATTTTGTTTAGTTGGAAAATCAAAGTTCTTTGTCTTTTTCTTCTCCCATTCTTTAGAAATGCTCTGTCTTCTATTGACCCCAATTTAAGTTTATTTCTAATTCCTAGCCTATAACTCCTGTGTAACTCTAAATCATATCTACACATTGGTCAATGTTATTAAATTGTACCCATTTATTTCAATTTGTCATTCATTTATCTTTATTATTCATTTTGTATTAGCTGATATTTGACACTTGTTTCTCATTCCTACTGCCCCACCTTAAATAATTAGGCAGATTATAATTATCTAGCTATGGTAACTAGCTCCTTCGTCTTACTGACATTGAGGGAGAATTTGCAGACACCATGTTGGTAAATTCTCCATCTCCTTCCTGTACCCTGTCTCATCATTGTTCAAAATCCGGCCCACCAAAGTGGTGTCATCTGCAAACTTAGAGGGAACGAGAGCTAAATTTGGCTCCTCAGTTGTGAGTATTTAAGGAGTTTAGTAGGAGCTTGGTTAGTAAATATGCAGGTGACACAAAACAAATACCGTAATTCGGACCTTCAATATGATCATGGCTGATCATCTAAAATCAGTACTCCGTTCCTGCTTTCTCCCCATATCCCTTGATTCCATTCGCCTGAAGAACTCTCTTGCATACATCAAGAATACATCAAATACATGTTGTATTGCACTGTGATGCTAATGTGCCTTGGAACTGCCAAAAAAAGCTGCTGGAAGTACTGTTAAACTATAAGCAGTCCTTAAAGCTGCTCTGACAATCAATAAAATCTTGGATGATCTTCTAAAATGGTTTTGGTTTCCCACATTCAGATAATCTTTTGTTGCTTTAATGTCCTTGAATATTTTGTATTCCGTCCAAGCAATCCTCTGGGTTAGGGAATTCAAATCATTCAGTCTTTTAAGAAATGCAAATTTACCTCATCCTGATCCTAAATGTGCAATTCTGAGATGGATCTCTTAGTATTTTGCCCGCAGAAAGGAATAATGGGCCCTGATCATTATTCCCTCTGAATATTATGGTTTGCTTCATAAACTCCAGGTAAGTCACCTGATATAATAGCCAATTTATCCCAGCAATCAATCTAGTAAACATTTGTTGCATTTTCTCCATCTTGTCTAATGAGACCAAAAGAATGACACAAGGATGCAGCTAGTAGAGCTGCTCCATTTAGCTCCAACAACCCAGGTCTGATCCTGACCTGGTGGTGTTTGTGTGGAATTTCCACGCGCTTTGTATGACTACGTGGGGTTCCTCTGGGTGCTCCAGTTTCTGCTCACACCGCAAAGGTCCATCATAACCTATACCTGTACATCGGCAAGACCAAGCGCTGGTTTGGTGATCGTTTCGCTGACCACCTCTGCTCAGTCTGCCTTAACCTACCTGATCTCCCGGTTGCTCAGCACTTTAACTTCCCCTCCCATTCCCAATCTGACTTTTGCCGCCTCCATTGTCGGAGTGAGGCCCAGCGCAAATTGGAGAAGAAGCACCTCATATTTTGTTTGGGTAGTTTACTATTCAATGGCATGAACATTGACTTCTCTAACTTCAAATAGCCTCTCTCCATCCCCTCCCTCTTCCCAGTTCTCCCACCAGTCTTACTGTCTCGGACTACATTCTATCTCTGTACCACCCACTCCCCTCGCATCAGTCTGAAGAAGGGTCTTTACCCGAAGCGTCACCCATTCTCTCCAGAGATGCTGCCTGTCCCGCGAAGCTACTCCAGCATTTTGTGCCCACCTTCCAAAGGCATGTGGATTGATAGGTTAAATTGGGCACTAAATTGTCTCCAAAGTAGTTGTAGAATCTGTGGGGAGTTGATGGGTATGTGGGGAGAATAAAACCGGTTATGGTGGGATTAATGTAAATGCAGATCCTTAATGTTGCTATGGACTCTAGTCCGAATGGTCTGTTTCCATGCTGTCTCGCCCTATGAGAACTCTACATGTATTCTCGCCAAATTTCTAAATAATTAAAGCAAGATATTCTGCGTCCGTTGTAATAAAGACTAGCATAAATATTATTTCTTATTTCTTGCAATAACTTCAAGTTAATTGTTTTATTTATGTACTAAATTTCCAACTTCACCTGCATTTCAGTGTTTATTGGTGTGGCCATTCAAATCAAATATCCTACTTTGCATTCTTCCTTTGGAATAGATAAATTTCACTTCTGCATCCAATTCTCATCTAGCCCAATGGCTTATCCAGGCTGTAGCATTGCCACTTTCATTTCACTGCACATCTCGTATGTGTATGTGACAAATAAACTTGACTTGACGTAGACAAAAGTGCTGGAGAAACTCAGCGGGTGCAGTGGCATCTATGGAGCGAAGGAAATAGGCAATGTTTTGGGCCGAAACCCTTCTTCAGAGTTTCTTTGTATCCTCTTCCAAGTTTACCTTGGATCATCAACAAATCTTGATACATTATGCTCTATTCGTTTGTCTACGTTATTGATGCATCTTGGAAGGAGTTGAGACCCAGGCAAGTTCTACCAAAGTACTCTAAAGATTGCACCCTGCTTTTTAAAAAATGATTTGCTTGTTCTGGTACTTTACCCAGTCTGCCAGCCAATCCTTGGCCCATGCTAATAGATCAGAAATGGTTGACCACGTTTGATTGTATCATTTTGGGTGTTCTAAAAATGTGAAAGCAGCTCAAGTAATTTGGCAGGGTTCAAGGAACATTTTCCATACTGTTTCAACAGATTCCTGGATCTCAGTTTTAAAACGGCAAATTTAATTTACGCTGACATCTGTTACTTTTAAAAGCGAATGAATGTTGTCATTCATTGCACAGAACCACTGAAACTAGCATTTAAGAGTGTTATGAGCAAATATTTCCAACAGCTTAACTGCTTGGATCTCATGGCAGGGAAAATGCAGAAACAGTTTTCTAACTTACTGTACTATCCCATCATATGGTGATTGATAGGGTAACACATTGTATAGCAGTTTGTTTACCTTCAAAGAAATTCTATTTGCTTCTAGGGGACATATATTTTTATTTGACAGTACATTGCAGCCAAGATATATTACAACCCACTTTTTAATTGAATATCTTTGCACATATACTTTATTAGATCTATGAGAAAGATCTAATAAAATCAGACAAATTTAATCATGTGAATTTTTATTTTTACTGTGTGGTATAGTAGTCAGAATATGGATGTAACCGCAAAGTATATTTGCAAATTTTTGTATGCTCAAATTTTCATAATGGGTTTGATGTTAGCTGTTATACATAACTTGGACAACTTGATGTACAGTTCTCCTCGGAGTCATTGACTTTGTAGTTTAAACATCACGTTAGTTTTCTAAGCTAACCTGGTAGAGGTTTCAGGCCAGAGAGAGAAAAATAATCATTAATTCCTTTTTTGATTTCTGCTCCAATGAGTCGGGACAAAATGGTGCTGCTTTTGCTGTGAAATGTGCTGTACTGTTCTATGCTCCAAACTGTCCTCACCAATTTAATATGTGTAGGAAGGAACTGCGGATGCTAGTTTACACCGAAGATAGGGACACAATGCTGGAGTAACTCAGTGGGTTGGCAGCAACTTTGGAGAAAACGAAAAGATGACATTTCGGGTTGAGACCCTTCTTCAGACCGAAGAAGCGTCTCAACCCGAAACATCACCCATTCCCTTTCTCCAGAGATGCTGCCAGATCCGCTGAGTTATTCAGCATTTCGTTTCTGTCTCATCAATTTAATCTTCATCTATCTTCAATTAATTCTGCAGCAATCCCTGAAAAGTATTCTCCTTAAGATGCAGTGCTTTTTTTTCTTCCTTCCATCCCAAATATAAATCTGATGGATTGTGTGAGAACCACACACCGGCAAATCTACCTTCAAGTGAATCTGAATTATTTTTGTTGCCAGTTTCCACAATGATGTTTATTGCATAATACAATTTTCAGAGTTGGATTATAATTTACTGTTTTATAATGGTGTTAGTCAGAGTTGACTACAAGAATAAGAATGCAAAACAAAAGATGATAAAAGAATTCCTTTCCCCCCAAATGCTGGCTGTAGAGCTCATAACTCGCTTTGCCTTTTATCAAGAGAAACTAGATAATTCTGCAATATTCAGTAAATATATTGGGAGCTTTGCTGGGCTCAGTGGTAAGTTAACAGTGCAAAGCTGAGGCTTGAAGTTATTTTGTGCAGTGAGGTTCATCCAGACTGATCCAAATAAGGTGACCATAAGTACTATGGTGTATTAAATTTTCAAAAACATTGGATTCTGCAATTTTATGTAACTACATAAAACCCTACCAGCCCCCCATTCCCTCCTGTGCACAACTGGGAATTGCACCTTGCACCTACATTCCTTTCTCTAGCCTCATCATTTGCAACTCTTCATACTTTTAGTGTCTCACCTGTGTCCCCCCCCCCCCCCCCCCCCCCCCCCCCCCCCCCCCCCCATCTATACCCTTTGCCCTGAATCTGTCTACCAATTTCCACCTTCCCCTCACCTGTATTGACCTATTACCTGCCAAGCCTTGTCTCACACCTCCTCTCCCAGCTTTCTATCCCCCCCCCCCCTGAAGTCCAGGCCCTAATCACTACCTATCCATGTTCTCAGATTCAGATTCAATTTTAATTGTCATTGTCAGTGTACAGTACAGAGACAACGAAATGCATTTAGCATCTCCCTTGAAGAGCGACATAGCAAACGATTTGAATAAATAATAATAAGTGTCCGGGGGGGGGGGTGATTGGCAGTCACCGAGGTACGTTGTTGAGTAGAGTGACAGCCTCCGGAAAGAAGCTGTTCCTCGACCTGCTTGTTCGGCAACGGAGAGACCTGTAGTGCCTCCCGGATGGTAGGAGGGTAAACAGTCCATGGTTGGGGTGAGAGCAGTCCTTGGCGATGCTGAGCGCCCTCCGCAGACAGCGCTTGCTTTGGACAGACTCAATGGAGGGGAGCGAGGAACCGGTGATACGTTGGGCAATTTTCACCACCATCTGCAATGCCTTCCGGTCGGAGACAGAGCAGTTGCCATACCATACTGTGATGCAGTTGGTAAG
Organism: Leucoraja erinaceus; assembly: GCF_028641065.1. Classification (NCBI taxonomy): domain Eukaryota; kingdom Metazoa; phylum Chordata; class Chondrichthyes; order Rajiformes; family Rajidae; genus Leucoraja; species Leucoraja erinaceus. The sequence goes on along the minus strand of NC_073393.1, from coordinate 19,033,323 downwards.
GATGCTCTCGATGGTGCAGCGGTAGAAGTTCACCAGGATCTGAGGAGACAGATGGACCTTCTTCAGTCTCCTCAGGAAGAAGAGACGCTGATGAGCCTTCTTGATCAGAGTAGAGGTATTGTGGGTCCAGCAGAGGTCATCGGAGATGTTGACTCCCAGGAACCTGAAGCTAGAAACACGTTCCACCTCCGTCCCGTTAATGTGGATGGGGGTGTGCGTGCCGCCTCTGGACTTCCTGAAGTCTACAATGAGCTCCTTGGTCTTCTTGGAGTTAAGGGCCAGGTTGTTGTCAGCGCACCATGCTGCTAAGTGCTGGACCTCCTCCCTGTAGGCCAGCTCATCGTTGTTGCTGATGAGGCCAATCACCGTTGTATCATCTGCATACTTGATGATGGTGTTAGTACCATGTACAGGTGTGCAGTCATAGGTAAAGAGGGAGTAGAGGAGGGGGCTCAGCACACAGCCCTGTGGAACGTCGGTGTTCAGGGTGAGGGTTGAAGAGGTGTGCTTGTCTAACCTCACAGACTGGGGTCTGTTGGTTAGAAAGTCCAGTATCCAGTTGCAGAGGGAGGGGTCGATGCCCAGGTTACCGAGTTTGGTGATCAGTTTTGATGGTATAATGGTGTTGAATGCTGAGCTGTAATCGATGAACAGCGTTCTTACGTAAATGTCTCCAGGGATGCTGCCAGACCCGCTGAGTTACTCCAGCACTGGCTTTTTTTTTAAACTATTGTGTATGAGGTGTTTGAATTTTTATTACTTGGGTACATTTAGGCTGTCTTGAATTATTCTAACCTTCTTCCAAAAACTATTATTGCAGACGCAGTTTCTGATTCAGGAGTGCGCGTCGCTGATTACCAAGCCAAACTTTATCTCGACGCTGTGTTACGCCATTGACAATCCATTGCACTATCAGAAGGTAGGCACTGGTTACAACCGAGTACTGTACTTTGGGATGTGTTGACTTGAATCTCTCATACCTGTAAATGAAAAATGTCTTATCAATGTACTTTGAAAGTTGTAGAATGGAGTGTTTATTAGGAGTTAAAATCTCATTTAATTTTACTTGCTGCATTGAATTCAACACTGTTCGTTAGTAGAATGAAAATGGATTTTAATTAAACTTGCTAATTTAAGTTTGATTCTCTTGAGGTATTATGGATTTATCATTTTATCCAAGAATTGTCTTTAATATTCAAGCCTCATTGCAGTGGATTCCATTCTGGTTGTCACCAGATATCACATGTCTGTGCTTGTTGGTCTTTTTCTATATTACAGTAAAGGTGTTGTAATAGCTGCACACTGCCTGTCTTGCAGTTTCTCATTGTCTCTAAAACTTCACTTTTCTGCATCCTTAAGCAGTCTGTCACCTTGTGTGGCTCTGCCTCATTCTTGCTGAGTTGGAGTTGTCTTTATTTGAGTTATAGCTTCATATCCTGATTTCACATGTTATGGTTATTACCAATGCATTATTCAAAATTATTGGTGAGTAAAGCGATTCTGTCTGATATCTCTGATATTGGTAACTCTTGTAAGATTTATTCTGATAGGTGTATAAATCTGTAACTGAAGTGGTAACTTGAAACAAATCATTGGTATTCATTCATTTATGTCCAGTATGGCACCCTTGCAAGTCATGCTTTCAGAATGAGAGAATGCTGGTGTTTGAAATTATTTGCAGGAGTTCAGGAATTCCGATTGAACTATCTTTATGGTATGTTGGCATTCATAGTAAGTGGATTTGAATACGTGTACAGTTACGCAAAGCCTTGTCGCGATCACACTTGGAATATTTAATGTAGTTTTGATCTTGCCTAAAAATGAACATTCACCAAGTGCGAGAAGAATTGATAGTGATCCAATAAGGTAAGAAAACTATGACAGGCATAGGCAGTCTGTCTGTGAGGAAAAAAAATCCTCTGGCAGAGATGAATAGAACTTGCTGTCAGAATCTCGGGTTATATTGCAAGAGATTTGGATTGATGTGATCCTGTGGAATTTGCAACTGCATGGGGTTGTAGAAAGAGGTTGACATTTCAACACAAGTTATCAAATGGTATAGGGAAAGGGGACATTGGGGAAAGTTCCAATCATATTGAATAGCGAAATAGCTCTAAGAGAAGAGTGATCTCCTTTTACTGTTTCTGAAATGATGCCTAAGTCACATTCTTGTGCCAGGTTGGCCTAAGGCCAACCCTGCATCCGACTGGCTGATGGCATGCAAGATGTGATGCAAAAATTGCTCTTCAATTGGGCCAGTCAAAGCTTTGGTTGAATTCGAAGAGATGGATTTATAAAATGGAAGCCAAGTTTGACATATGTTTTAGAGTTCTTTAAATTTTATCTGGGAGAGAATTGATGTTGGGGGGGGGGGGGGGGGGGGGGGGGGGGGGGGGGGGGGGGGGTGGCTAGGTGTTGTGGTATACGTATGTTTTTGGAAGGTTTTTCGATAAAATGCCATATGTTGAATTACATTTAGAGCTCGTGGAGTTGAGGATTATATACAAGTATGGTTTAAAGTTATTACTGATGTTTTTTTAAAGTAAGATTAATTGTATCTTGGGTTGGCAGACAGAGACTGGTAGGATGTCACAGAGATTGTTGCATTGACCCTGACTATTTAGAGTCAACATTAATTTGGTTGGGGAACCAAATGTTACATTTCCACGTGCTGACGAGTAGCGATATGGCAGTTTGAACATGGTATGAATGAATGCGCCACAAGGTGATTCAGTGGAAGAAACATGTCTGAGTATTTTTTAAGATTGGGAAATGTTGATTATTCAAATGGAGCTGGTTGTCTTTGTTAACTTTCAGTGATTTATGCACATGCGTGAATGGCTGGTGATTTGGAAATGGTATGGTAATAGTACAAATGGTATGTTATCGTTCATTGCTATAGAATCTGGGTAGAATAATAAGTTGTCTATGCTGGTTACATATGGCCTTTGTCAGATAACATCTGGAATTTTCTGATGGATATATTTGGTTTAGAGGGGGATAAAAATTTGCCAGATTGATTCTTTTGATTATTTGTAAGGCTCTGATCGTCTGGAATTTAAAATGAGAGGAGTCCTCATTGCGATGTACTGCGTACTTAGATGGACTGGACAGTGTAGATGCAAGGAGGATGTTTCCCTTGGCAAAGGAATCTAAAAGTAGCAAATGGGGGAAGACATAGAAATCTCGGTTCAAAGTAAGGAGTAGACCATTTTGGATTGAAATAGAGATTTCTTGTTTTAGAGGGAGAGGAATCATTGTTCTCGAGCCTTGGGGGCTATAGACACCCTGTCATTGATATTATTTAAAACTTAGATTGATAGACATCTAGATATCTGAAGAATCAAGGGAAAAGTTTTTGTCTTACATCTTGAAGTTTTCCATTTTCCATTTGCTGATTCAGATGCAATTTCCATTGGATTTTGTTTTTAAATTTCTAATTTATGTTTAAATTTCTTATCCTATACAACCCAAGTTTCTATTTCTACTTTACAGAGTCTGAAACCTTCACCCCACCTGTTTACTCAACTTAGTAAAGTGCTCAAGTTAAGCAAAGTCCAAGAGGTAAGATAATATGGTAATATATTGCTGTTCTGCAGGCTTGAACCTTGCTTCTCTCCGATTAAAATGTATTCACACCACAGACAGTTCTGTTTTGATTTATGGACGACTGTGTTTCAGGTTATCTTAGGCCTCGCCTTGCTGAATTCTTCTAGCTCAGATCTGCGAGCGTTTGGTGAGTGTTTTGTTTATGTAAATTATTTTCAACCTGTAATTGAAAGCTTAAAAGAGAATAATTATATTTGTTGTACAGACAGTTTTATCCTGGACTTCAATGGTTTAATGGTTCAAGATTATTGGGTTAATAACATTTATCTTTCCCACTTTCCCCTTCAGCTGAACTTAATAGTTTGATATAAAATATCAATCGCATAATGTTCATAGTCAAGTCAAGTGAAGTTTATTTGTCACATACACATACGAGATGTGCAGTGAAATGGAAGTGGCAATGCTCGCGGACTTTTGTGCAAAACAACCAAACAAATTATAAACACAATCATAACACACATATTCATAACACACATAGTGTGGAGCACATAGAACACAAATTGTCAGAATTGCTCAAATGCTTGAAGTTTGTTGGAAATATTTGTTTAAAAACAGCAGTGCCATTTAGAAACTTAAAAGCAATGAAGTTGTACGGCAAGAACCAGTAGTTGATTGAACTTAATATAAGGCTCCCAGACAAAAAACGAACTTTTCTTAAGTGTTTGGTGCTTAGGATAGTTTGCTTAACTGCTTTTGAGTTAAACTTGACTGCTTTTGAGTTAACACCAGTTTGGTCTGGTGAAATACCTTGGATATGCTCAGATGTCAGATGCAATATGACGAGTTGTCTGTTACGCTTACAGTAGATAAAGTGGAAAGAATCACTTGAAGCTGGTGATTTTGGTTGGTCTAATTTAGTGCTATTGTCAATGATTTGTGTAAGGAATCCAGACTCACAGGTTGAAGCACAAGCATCTTTATTGTTCAGATCATTAACAGCTAAGCAGTTCATCACACATTCACACTGCTACTCTGACTGGTAGACAGTGGGTTGGATCCAACACTATGAATGTTATAATTAGGCGCGGTTATTATTACTAAGCATTCTAATTGGCTAACATGCTGTAGCCAATCTACGTCTCTTGTTCTGTAAATGAAATGGGGTTAAAGCTAACTTTAACAGTATTTTCAATACTCTTCATTGCATATTACAGTTAAAAAAAAAAAATCTCTTCCCAGTTCCTTAGTGGTGTTTATATTTGGACCAATTTTAGAAACATTTCTCGTTGATGGTTGCAAGTTTAAGATTATCCATGAAAGATCATTCAGTTTGCCACTAATACCAGATTCTGTATTAAATTACTTTGATTGATATGTTTTTATTAGATTATTATAAGTAAATTTCAAAATAAAATGCTGAGAGCCAGCTTTCTATTTAATCTTTAAGAAATTAATTTTAATAAGTCACAGCAAGATCTTTATTTATGTGTATTTGATTCAACAGCAAGAGAGCTGCAGTACTTTGTAAAAAAACCCCATCTAAAACAAAATATTTTCATTGATGTTTATATGATATATGAATATACGATATCTATATGCATATGATATCTGTTTCCTTGAGTTGCAAATGGGTTTAATTGCCCTCCCTGCTACCCCTCATACCAAGTGATTTATTCTTTACCAGCTCAGAATTTGCAGGCTGGATGTAATATGCCCTGTTCTGGAATGTTGCATTTATTTGGAGCTTCCAAATAAGTACCACTGTATATGCATTATCATTCCTTTTGTTTTGTCCAATCTTCTCCTACTGGAAGATTCAACAGTCAGAAGTGATCTGAGAATTTGTAGGGCTGAAGTTCTCTGTACCTGCTGGTCTAACTATTGAGGCAAAATTTGGGTTACTTTTGCTGCTGTGTTAAACCCCTCTCTCCAATTTCAGCTCTCCAATTTGTGAAACAGAAGCTTCCTGATCTTCTGCGATCCTACATTGACGCAGACGTGAGTGGGAACCAAGAAGGTGGCTTTCAGGATATTGCAATAGAGGTCCTGCACCTGCTCCTGTCCCATCTTCTTTTTGGGCAAAAAGGAGCATTTGGTGTCGGACAGGAACAGATTGACGCTTTCCTTAAGACATTGTGCAGAGGTAAGTAAAGCACAGTTGGATGACCCTATGCACCCAGACTGTGCTATGCCAGAATGGGAAATTGTGGGTAGTTAAAATCAGTTATATGCCCTTATTAAACTATTGCAGCTGATGTGAGGACTAATTTGTTTTTGTTGTTGTAGGGTTTATAGAAGCTTAAGTGAATCTGAAAAAGAGTGAATCTGTGGAATAATTCTTGATGTTATATCTAATCTTATCAAATATTTACGTTTGGGGGATTACTACTAAGTTTGTTGTCCATTCACGTTTTCCCAGGAAACCTTTTCTTTGAACCGTGGTATTCTGTGTATGGAAGGTGCTTGCTTTAATATTCTGAACTCTAATATTATAGTAGAAAAACACAAAATGTGCAACACAAAAGGGGCATGAAATCATTTGGAACTTATTGAATCCTGTAAACCTATTTCAGAAAATAGTTTACAGGATTGGAGGGAATGGGGGGAAAAAGAGGTCCTTGGTTATTAGTTGAATCATGTATAATGATTAGTAACATCCGAGGCATTTTCATGTGCTTTGATCACCAACTGATACTTTGTTCAAATGGGATTTCCTATTTTACAGAATAGTGAAGAATATAAGTTTGGGTTTAATTTACTCTGTTACAAAACTGTAATGTAGTTATGCACCCTCACACTTTGGATCGGTATCGAATGGCAAGGGCACTCTATGCTGGGGGAGAAGTAATTGAGAGTGATACCTGGAGCTTCTCTGACAATAACTTGATTGTGATTGTACAAATGTGGGTAGGCAGACAAAAAGTGCTTAGATGTTCAATGTTTGTTGGGAATTATTTTTAATATACTTTCCAGATGAATACTAATTATTTAGTGGGATCTCAATAGTCCCATTGATTTATTTCAGTCAATACTTCTAAGTTACTACTTTCTTGATACATTATACTTTTTTTGTACCAGATTTTCCGCAAGAGCGTTGTCCTGTGGTGCTTGCACCACTGCTATATCCTGAAAAACGGGACATTCTGATGGATAGGATTTTGTCTGATTCGGGAGGGATAGTGAAAACGACGATGGACAGCTCACTAGCAGATTTTATGCAAGAAGTAGGCTACGGCTTTTGTACAAGGTATGTAAAAATTTACTTGTAGCCGACTTTTGGGTTAATACTAAATACTACAAACATCATTGAGCAAGACTAATGAGTTCTATTGGAAGCTGCTGAAATATTTCCCAAGCTGTTTGTTCATTGAACTCCTTCTGCCCGAAGAACAAGTTACTTTGCTGGAGTTCCTTGAATGGTTTTTGTCTTCTGTTAGAAAACCATTTTCTCTGATAAACCTAAAGCCAGAGTTATGAAGATAGGAGCTGTATTAATACAGATAAAATGATGACAAACATTGAAAGGCAATTGGTTTTTAACTATAAAGTATGGCTTGAGTTACTTGGAGCTTTTTTCAAAGTGTAGGATGGAAAGATTAAGTATTTGGGAATTTTATTTATGAAACAAATAGTTAATGCAATTCTAAAGAATTTTAACTGAGTCACTTGTTGTATAATGACAGGGTAGAATGTGTGTGCCTGTCATTGGAATGCAGATGGCATATATCGCGCCAAGAAGTAATGGGTATTAGGGTCTTCGAGAGAGAATTAGTGAACCAATTTTCACCAGAGTAAATAACGCTCCAATTTGTAGGTGTTTAAAATGATGACAGTTTTAAGTATTAGTGACTGGAGGGTAAAAATCTTAAGATAATTGGAGAATAATTAAAGAAGTGAGATAATAACTTGGGTGGGTCAGGCAATAGAATGGCCTGCCAGAAGCAACAATGGAAGGATAATCCTGTAATACTTCTTGAAGGGGAAATGGGTAAATATTTGAAAGGAATTATGAAATGTGCAGGCAAATAAAACTAAATGAAGAGCTTTGGGGGCCATTCCAGTGGCTGAATAGCAGATTGTGTTATAAAATTCCAATTCCAAATTTTGTCCTTGAGCAAATCACCATTTTATAAGTATTTGGCACCCGTATCAAGCATTTGAACCTCTTGAAATGACCTGGTGTCCAATTTAAACAATTTTTAACGCTTTCCTCCGCAAAAAAAAAAACTTGCTACTAATGTGAATGGAATACATGCACCCAATTTTTTACTATGCCTCAAGCAGCCTCTTGTGCTCTTTTTTTTACTTTATTTCATTCTTGCTATGAATAAGGACACAAGCACTGCTTGGTAAGCCCTGAGTGGTACGGTTGCATAACAAAACATACATCATTGGAAATCATGGCCATAAATCTGTCTGGATGTAGAGTATCGTGATGTAGTTTATAAATTGTATGTCACCTTTGTTAAAAAGGGAGCATTAATACAATTTTTCCTCAACATGCTCTGATAATAAATTCACTACATTAATAGCCTCTGAAAGTCCATTATAAAAGTGGACGTATCTGTTTGCTTCCTCAATTGTAATCTACTAAGTTTATAATTGAGAATGCGTGTCTTACACTACTTTTTTTTATGTGCTTGGGCTGAATCTATGCATCTATCTTTCATTTGTCCTTTACATGACAAATGTTTCACAACAAGATCAATGTTACGCACTGAAAGTAAATCTGCATTGACATCTTGATTGTCAATTCTAGCCCTTGCAAAGTCTATTGTTGAAGATTGTGGGGATTTAATCTGTGTTGCATATGGATGGTTTGTAACCTGCTATCAATATTGGGGTGCTACTACATAAATTACTTAGATTTGTGTTTTGCTTTAGTTAAATGGCTTTTACTTGATTGTGTGCAGTTGGAGAATGTCAAAGTCACTTTTTTTCATAACATTGTGAATTTAAAGTGTTTCCTCCAGTGATGGAGGCATGCATATTCTATAAATGACATTGATGAGCATTGTGACTTTGCATGAAAGTTCATGTTCAAAGTAATCCATTAGTTTGTGCAAAACTGAGAAAAAATTATCACATTTGTTTAGATTATTTCACCACCAGAAATTGTACTTTTTTTTGCAGCGCTGAAGAATGCCGTCAGATCATTTTGCAGTTCGGAGTTCGGGAAGTGACAGCTTCTCAGGTTGCCAGGGTATTGGGAATGATGGCTCGGACGCATTCAGGCTTGACTGATGGCATTTCCTTACAAGTAAACATAATTTCAGAAAATAAGAATATATGAAAAGCTTTCAGTAGAGTTATTAAATTAATGTTTCATTATAGTGTGGCTTTCTTACTGTACTCTGAATTTGTTGACTTTCCATTTTTGTATGGTCCACTATCTGTTTGTAATTCTGATTAATTTCTCAGCTGTGAGCCATTTCACCACAATAGTGTGCCATAGGACCAAGGTTCCAATCAGACCAAGAAAATTGTTGCATATTTCCTCTCCAGAGCACCTACATGTATAGCATCTTTTTGCTGGTGGATTTGTAATAGCATTTACCCAAGTTTGTGACTAAATGTGTTTTATCGATATTTTGAAAATATCCCTCCAGCTCTCCCTGAAACCATGAGACAGATCTTCCCGTTGTCCCCAAAATTGTTGATTTTACTCGCTAAACTGGACAGAATTTTTGAACGGCGGAAAGTCTGTCAATTTTTATGACGTTTTGTAGCACTTAGTTGGGAAAATTAGCACTCAGAATTAAGTTCAACTCATTGATTTCAATGAGAAGAAAATAGCCAGAAGTTGAGTAGTTGCAAAAATGGTGCACTGAGCAGGGCAGAATGGAAAATCTTGGATTAATTCAATTGTACAGAATTGCACATATTCAAATGTACAATCTAGCTTTTTATTCCGGGTGTATTCACTTCCCTGGAACATTTTTTCAGGCCCTCTCAGTTCACACTCGCCCATGCTTTTAGATTTGTCCATGCTTTTAGATTTTTGCCAATTTTACTCAGACATGTCAATATAAATGAGGCCTTGCATTACATTATATTGTGAGGCAGCACTCCCTTAATGAACATTTAACTGTAAAGATGTGCACTAGTTAATCACTGGAACGTTAATGTGCGTTGTCTTAAAAGTTAGGTGAGGCACAAACTGGTATGGGACTTGTGTCGAAATACCAGCGCTGACATGATATTTGTTCACTGGCTAAAGCTGCTGAGATAGAAAAGGAGCGGTGTTGTAGAAAGTTGAGTGAGGAGTTGTAGAAAGCACTAAGGAGCTTTCTTATACTGACACGTTTTTAATGGCCCAACCTGGAGTGGGCATGGACAAGTTTGGTAAAATTATTGATTGACAAGATTAAGTACATGCTTGAGCTCTGTATTCATTCAATGTTAACAAATAGACTAATAGGTATACTATTCAATGGGTGGCACAGTGGCACAGAAGTAGTGCTGCTGCACTCACAGTGCCTGAGACCCGGGTTTGATACTGACTATGGGTGCTGTGGGCTTTCTCAGGTTGATCGGTTTTCCTCCCACATTCCAAAGACGTGCAGATTTGTAGGTTAATTGTTTTCCATAAATTGTCCCCAATGTATGTAAGATAAGAAAGTGAGATAACATAGAACTAGTGTACAGGTGGGCCGAAGTGCCTGTTTCCACCCTCTATCTCTAAAACTAAAACTAAAGCAAGATTATGTATTCTCCCTGTTCATTTTATAAGACATAACTAAATTGGTAATTTGTTTTGCGATAATCAGAGTTATACAGCATGGAATCAGGCCTTCAGCCCAACCTGTCCATACTGACCAAGTTGCCAGAGCTAATCCCATTTGCCTGCATTTGGTTCATATCCCTGTAAACCTTTCTTATCTATGTATGCTTCCAAATGTTTTTTAACTTTGCAATTGTATTTGCCTCTACTACCTCTTATGGCAGCTCGTTCCATCTACCATCAATGTCTGTGTGGAGAAACTTGCACCTCGGATCTCTTTTTAATTCTCTCCCTCTCAGCTTGAACCTCTGTCCTCTATTTGTAAATCCCTACTCTGGGAAAAGACTGACCATCCATCTTATCAATTCCCTCATTTTATAGCATGCAGACTTATCACTGATTAGTTTTTTTACTTATCAATGAAAGTTTTACTTGTGTTCACAGTCTATCTCAGCCCCTGGAAGTGGAATCTGGAGTGATGGAAAGGATAAAACTGATTCTGCACAGGCCCATACTTGGAATGTAGAAATATTTATTGATGTTGTGAAAGATGTGGTAAGTTAACAATTGATATTTTAGAGAAAATGCTTTTTACATTTTTGATGCTGTCAAATATAATTTAAAAAGAAAATGCCATTTACTTAAATTGTAAAGAGTGGCGCTGTTGATGTGGGGGTAAATTTGATTTTGTCTAGTTCATCATGCTTGAAACCATGCTTGAAATATTAGATTTTCTGCGTTGGTCAGAATGACAGATGCTGAAATCTCATTATGTGCAATAACAGGCGATATATGATATTTTTGCACTGAAAAGGTTACTGCTTAGTAGCACTCCAATTCCAAATGTCAAAAATGCTTTTTTTCCACCTCTCAATGGCTATCCATTAAAAGAATATTGATAAAATGTTGTTCATTTTGTTACATCACAGCACAGTTCAATGATTCTGCTTTTCTATAATCTGTGCTGTAGTTCCATTTATTTTGGTTGCTTAACCAGAAATGACATAATTAATTTGTCACCTTAACTGACACAACTAATTGATTAAGCAGAGCTGCCTTGGGAAACTGGTTGCATTTAAGAAAGATCTGTCACCATCAAGTTAGGAATGGTGAAAAATGCTGGCCTTGGCAGCAATGTTCACATCTCATTAATAAGTTGCAGAGGATATGTTTTTTTGATCTTTCAATAGCATAATGCAATGAAAATGGCTTGAACAGGAGATTATCTTGCCTATAGGCAATGGAGCTTGAATAGAAATGTCCTATTTTTCTTTTACTGCAAAGGTGCATAGAGGTAATTAACTCAATTCAACTAGATTGGCATTGGAGAAAATGTATTGAGTAGTTTTGCAGGTTCTCATTTGTGGAAGTGATTATAAATCAGTGGTACATGTTAATTCCAGGGTTCTGACTGGAAGATTTTGGAAATTGTCCTCCTTTGAGGTGATATTAAGAGAACAAGGCCAGCATCGGAAAAATGATAATATACAAAATACATAGGGCTTGGATGGGTACATGCAGGCTTCTGATGGTTTCTTCTGTCTTAAGAAGCCTTACTAGATTCAGATTCAGATTCAACTTTAAATGTCATTGTCAGTGTACAGTACAGAGACAACGAAATGCAGTTAGCATCTCCCTGGAAGAGCGACATAGATTATGATTTCAATAAACAAATCTATTTACATGTATACAGACATAGTGTTTTTCCTGTGGGAGGAGTGTCCGGGGGGGGGGGTGTGGTGGTTGGCAGTCACCGAGGTACGTTGTTGAATAGTGTGACAGCCGCAGCGAAGAAGCTGTTCCTGGACCCGTTGGTCCGGCAACGGAGAGACCTGTAGTGCCTCCCGGATGGTAGGAGGGTAAACAGTCCATGGTTGGGGTGAGAGCAGTCCTTGGCGATGCTGAGCGCCCTTCGCAGACAACGCTTGCTTTGGACAGACTCAATGGAGGGGAGCGAGGAACCGGTGATGCGTTGGGCAATTTTCACCACCCTCTGCAGTGCTTTCCGGTCGGAGACAGAGCAGTTGCCATGCCATACTGTGATACAGTTGGTAAGGATGCTCTCGATGGTGCAGTGGTAGAAGTTCACCAGGATCTGAGGAGACAGATGGACCTTCTTCAGTCTCCTCAGGAAGAAGAGATGCTGGTGAGCCTTCTTGACCAGAGTTGAGGTATTGTGGGTCCAAGAGAGGTCATCAGAGATGTTGACCCCCAGGAACCTGAAGCTGGAAACACGTTCCACCTCCGTCCCGTTGATGCGAATGGGGGTGTGCGTGCCGCCCCTAGACTTCCTGAAGTCTACAATGAGCTCCTTGGTCTTCTTGGAGTTAAGGGCCAGTTTGTTGTCAGCGCACCATGCTGCTAGGAGCTGGACTTCCTCCCTATAGACCGACTCATCGTTGTTGCTGATGAGGCCAATCACTTGTATCATCTGCATACTTGATGATGGTGTTAGTACCATGTACAGGTGTGCAGTCGTAGGTGAAGAGGAAGTAGAGAAGGGGGCTCAGCACACAGCCCTGTGGAACGCCGGTGTTCAGGGTCAAGGTTGAAGAGGTGTGCTTGTCTAACCTAACAGACTGGGGTCTGTTGGTTAGAAAGTCCAGTATCCAGTTGCAGAGGGAGGGGTCGATGCCCAGGTTACCAAGTTTGGTGATCAGTTTAGAGGGTATAATGGTGTTGAATGCTGAGCTGTAATCGATGAACAGCATTCTTACGTAAGTGTCTCTGTTATCGAGGTGGGAGAGGACGGAGTGAAGTGCCGTTGAGATGGCATCCTCCGTACTATTCTTGCGGTAGGCAAACTGATAGGGATCCAATGTGGGGGGTAGGCAGCCTTTTAGGTGCGCCAGGACCAGCCTCTCGAAGCACTCGGTGATGATGGGGGTAAGTGCAACTGGGCGGAAGTCGTTGAGGCTTGCCGCAGTGGAGTGTTTTGGCACCGGCACGATGGAGGTGGTTTTAAGGCACGTGAGGACAACTGCCTGGGCAAGTTACAGGTTGAAGATGTCAGTCCAGACGTCTGTCAGCTGCGCAGCATAGGCCCTGAGGACGTGCCCGGGGATGCCGCCAGGGCCAGCCGCCTTGCGTGCATTAGTCCTACTCAGTGCCACGTTCACGTCGTAGGGGGTGAGTGTGAGGGGTTGGTGATCAGCAGGGAGCACAGCCTTGATGGCTGTCTCTAGATTGTCCCTGTCGAAGCGGCCATAGAAGTGGTTAAGCTCCTCAAGAAAGGAAGTGTCGCTGGATGTGGGGGTGGTGTTGGTGGGTCTATAGTCCGTGATGGCCTGGATGCCTTGCCACATGCGTCGAGGGTCGGAGTTGTTAGGGGTAAACTAGGGGATCACTGTCCGAAAATAAGAAATCAGGAAAAGTTGTTACCTCTGAGACAGTGAATTATTGGAATTCTCTATTTGTTAAGTCTCTTAGTTCAGTCTATTGAACATCATGTATAGGAAAGAATTACGGATGCTGGCTTAAATTGAAGGTAGACACGAAATGCTGGAGTAACTCAGCAAGACAGGCAGCATCTCTGGATCATCAGAGATGCTGCCTGTCCCGCTGAATTACTTTGTGTCGACCTATTAAACATCATGATATATTTTAAAGGACTCATGGGATGTGTCATGGAGGTTAAAGATCAGCCATGGTTTCAGTGTGATTAGACCAATGGGCTAAATGGGCAACTCATCTATTTTTCCAAGTTCTTATATAAATTAAATGGTGGATGTTTTATAATTAGTGCTATTTATACAGCCCTCAAGTTGTTAACGGAATTATAGATATTGTAAGCAGGTATGTGCAAATAGATTAGGGACGGAGGAGCTATGCTCACACCAGTGGCTTCAGTGCCAGACATTCCAACGTAAAGGGAGTAAACTGTAAAGGGGGTGTTTTCATTTAGGGATCGATTGGTACATAATGACAAGACCGTGGATAGTTTGCTGCTTACTGAGACACTCCAACAAACGTCTCTCAGCATTATCTCCTCACTTCATTGGTAATGCTTTAGTTGAATTTTGGAACCAGAAGGTCCGATGCGCTATTTTTCGAGTTCTTAACCGGCAGTAATAGTCACCGTCCCTCTTCAGTCTGAATTTCTTATTATAGTGTTGGCAAAAATAAATTTTATGAACGCAGGAAAATATTTTGGAACGTGCTTTATTAATCCTAATGTATAAAATGTTGTTCTATAGTGCTATGCACATCTTTGGATCGTAAGAAGATGTCTCAAATATTATTACATCTAAGGTTTACATACAATTTTGGTTCAAAGTTTGATAGGTGTTCTGGACCCTTCCAGACCTCTGCAATTCTATGATTTCCCTTTCCACTCATCCGGTCCATCCCACACTTAAGCCATTGTATGCAGCTACTCTGTTAAAACATATGCAACGAGCACTCAACATGTTTCATAATTCCTACATTAAATGTTGTGGATGGACACATTTAATCGTCACACCCGATTTTATCCCTGGAATTTTATCAACAGAAATTGGCAAGCCACCTTGATGGTATATCCCTTCTGATTTTCGCTGTTTCTTGTATCTGGTGAGACAGCCATGCAGCCTGTACTAAAGTACAGTTTTGTTTCAAATACCAAGCCCAATAAGTGGACCAGTCAAGATTCTTTTGTGCTCGAAGATAGAGTAACTTAATTAATCTGAAAAAGGGTCTCGACACGAAATGTCACCCATTCCTTCTCTCCAGAGATGCTGTGTGTTCCGCTGAGTTACTTCAGCATTTTGTGTCCATCTTCGGTTTAAACCAGCATCTGCAGTTCCTTCCTGCACATTCTTTTGTGTTTCCTGTCTTCTTGGAGTGTAGAGAGGCTCCATAAATCTAGATATTGATTTGGTGAAAAATGGTTAAGAAAATTATATTTCCAAATTGGAGCCAGCATGAAACTGATCTTTTATTTGCCTTGACGTAGTAGTATGAAAGTCAGCAGAAAGTGAAGAAAACCATTGCTTCTGTTTCCAAGGTGTGACAATTCAGGTGTAATGCAATTTAATGCTAACCCTGGTAGCATACCTCACCATGCCCAACCTTCCTATCCCAGCCTGTACAGAGATCTTGCTTGGCCAGGTAGCTCAAATCATCAGCAGTTCAGGTATTCTGAAAACTTTTGCTAGAACTGGGGAAAACCCAACAACGTCTAGACTAGGAAATTCCTTGCATGTGACGAGGGACTAGCAAATGGATGATTGGAAGGTTGCCAGCTTGGGGAGCATTGATTTATTCTGCCTGTGCAGCCAGCTCTTGATAGAATATAAATACCAATCAATGTGTTCAGTCAATGGTTTAGACAATCTGATGGAAGGTACAGAAATCAAGTTTCAGGGAAAGGGGGAAAAGGCTGAAAGTCAGATTTCCAGTGATACTAGAGACCAACATTACATTTCAGAGTTCCTGCTTGCTGTCGGAAATACAACCTGTTGCATTTCCACAAAATTTGAGGAATATAATTTGGACAGCACACTTTCATGTTCTGGCAATTGCACTGAAAACTTCTCAGCTGTAATTAATCATTTTTGAATCAGTACTTGTCTTGGTGTGTAATCTATTTTGTTTATTTATGCTAAACTCTATAGCCAAGTAGCAGAGATATTACTATATTAATCAGATGAGGAAAAGGGATATTTTGATTGATTATGGACCCTTCCCAACAATATATTTGAGAATGACCACTAGACATATAAACACTCAATGGGGCAAAACCCAGAATACTTTTTACAGATGGCAAGTTACAAAGCAAGTACAAGATTATTAAATACAAATTTAGCACTTGTGAATCTGTTGGGAGAGTGTGAATATGGTCGCCAAAGAATACATTTGAAGCAAATACTGGATTCATTTAAAAATTAGCTACATTTTATCCTTCGAAGGAGCTGGTGAGATAAATGTTTATCACAAAAAAGGATCAACATCTGCTCCCGAGGTATTTGCTTTTGGATTAAATATGGCAGCTGTGATGTACCAACTGCCTTTTTTTATTGATGTTTGCTCATGTCAGGTAATTGAAGTTTAATGGAAGGATTGAAGAAAAATATGAAAAAAATAGCTTTTTTTCTGGCCAGAGTGGTTTCCTATTTTTGTTTATTGCCCAATGGAACATTGCCAAAAGTATGACGGTTTTGAAGAGTCCAAGTGGCCTATTTGAAGGCTGATGTTGGGAGCTTTATCATCTGTTGATGTGTAGAATAAGGAATGTAAATAGATAGGGTACATTTTTATAAAAAGGTGTGTTTAGTATATCTGTCTGATTTTAATCATGTCTTTAATTGAAGAGATGTTAAACAGTAACTTACCGCTGTTCTAATTAAATTTTGTGCTGTGTCTTATACTTATGGGATGTGACAAGTTAGCAATTATCTCAAATAACAGAATTATTACATCGTTTCACAGAAGCCAGTCATTTGACCCATCAATCTACGGCTGGCTATATGTAAAATATCCAGCTATTCTATCTCCCAAACCTGCATATATTTGCCTTTGAAAATCGTACTAACTCCTTAAAAATAAAATCTGCCACCTATGACTTTTCCGTCAGCCTGCCTACTTCCTTGAAATCTATCAAAACCTCCTCATAGTTTTATGTTTTCCGCAGATTTGAAAATTAGGCCCTGTGCACTCAAGTTCAAGGTATAAAGAAAAGCAGTGGTCTTAATACTGATCCCGATGGACATGCTGACACTTGCCTTCAGTTGAAGGGCATCCTGTAACTACTATCGGTTTCTTATTAGTTAGCCAATTTTCTGTGAGTCGACGCATCTTTTGAAGCCACTGGCCCATTATATTGGCAAGTGGCCTTTGGAAGCCCATAAGTATCTCATCAATCACATTTTCTTCACCTCCTCTTGCTTCATAGGAACACACTATCACTATATGTAGCCACAATTTGTTTTAGCAAAACTATGCTGGCTTTTTCTAATCGATCTGCACTTGTCTAAGTTACTGCTGATTCTGTCCTGGTTTATTTTTCTCACCACCGAGATCAAACTGACTTGCAACTTTGTTCAAAAAAGGTATAACAGTTGCAATTTCTGGCCCTAGGTATTCTAATAGAAAGATGTTTGGAGGATTATGGCCAGGACCACAGAAATGTTCTCTTTCTTGAGCAAATGGAATGTGGGGGGTGGAAGGATGGTGGGGGAAAAACAGGAGCACACCTGGACAAATTGAATCAGTTGTGATCTTATTGAATGACAATACTAGTTCAAGGGACCAATTGAGGTTACTTGCGCTGACACAGGAGTAAGCTCCACCGCCCACTGTCCTGCTATTCATCGCCTGCTGACCAGCTCTGCTCTATGATCTTCGCTCTTGAGCTGTCCTGCTTCTGGCGGCAGTCTGAATCTAAGGATTTGTGGGAAGCGGCTGACATGAGCGAGGCCGGCGAGCGGCAGTAGAGAGGTGTTCAGACGGAGAGCACTGCCAGAGGTGAGCGGGCCGGCAGAAGGCACCGAGGTTATGGCCAGTTCCGCTGTTACGTCCCGGCGGCCACCCAAGCTACTTCTCTCCCCAGCCACAATGCGGTGGCTCCGTGCCCAAAGCGCCACGGCAGGAGTGAGTGAGTTGCTGGCATGGTCACCGACCCTCTTCTTCTCAACGCTCCTGCCAGTGCTGACCCGGACCAGACTCCCCACACGCTGTGTAAGGAACTCTGTCCACCCCCCAGCGGCGGTGTCCTTTTCCAGCCGCTTCCCACCAGCTGCCAGCAATGAGGGATAGACTTGGCTATCCCTCAGTACAGCAACATCGTTCTTGATGTTGCCATACTGAGGGATAGCCAAGTCTATCTTTCTTGGCGAACAACCTAACCGTCGGCCTCCAAGACACAGGAAAAACGTTGCGCCTTATTTTTGGGTAAAAAATAGCGTCTTCAATGCCGGGAAATAGGGTAAATCTTTTCTCCTTCATCCTTTGGTCCTCAATTCCCCTTCCTCTGAGCAAGAGACTCTGTGCATCCATCCAATCTGTTCCTCTCATGATTATGTACACCTCTATAAGCATCTTCAATATTGGAGCACACCTTAGAATATCAGTCTGCAGTTTTGTGCAGATGTGAATTGTTTTCCATGAAATGCCAGAGATTGAGGGGCGGCCTGATCGAAGTGTATAAAATTATGAGACGTAGATAGGATAGACAGTTGGAATCTTTTTCCCAGAGTGTAAATATCAAAAGACGAGAGGCTGTAGTTTTAAGGTGAAAGGGGTAAAGTTTAAGGAAGACGTGTGAGGTTTTTACACGGAAGGTGGTAGGTGCCTGAAACACGCTGCCAGCGTTGCTGGAAGAGGCGGATATGGTAGTGGTGTTTGAGAAGCTTTTGGGCAGATGGGCACATGTTATGTTGGGAGTTGAGGAATACAGTTCATGTGCAGGTAGATGAGTTTCTATGCATTATGTATGGCACAGACATTATATGCTGAAAGGCCTATTCCTGTGCTGTACTTTTCTGTTCCAACAAGTAGCTAGAAAATTGTTGTTATCTATCTATGTTCACCAGAGAAACTGCCTGACCTGCTGAGTTACTCCAGCACTTTGTCTCTTTATGTGTTCAGCATCTGCAGTTCCTTGTTTCTACTCTGAATCATAAATTCCGTGGTATTTAATTCCCCTTGCTGATGTTGATTTTCTCAATTACTTGCTTTACCTGCACGTTTACCTGTTGTGAATCATGAACCCAGATCCTTCTGCATTTCAGATTCGGCAATCTCAACAATTAGAAGTCAAACCTCTCATTTAAAACATTTCAATATGTGTTAAGATCATCTTGTGAGGGCATGGAGATCCCATAATGTAACCAATGCTGTTAAATTATGTCCCCCCCCACCTCCCCGGTCTAAATCTCAGCTATATTCGGAGTAAGTGTTTTGAGTCACACAAAACCATTCTTTAAAAACTGCTGTTTTATTGATCTACATTTTGGGATGGGAACTTGTGATGCAGATATGTTCTTTGAAGAATTTAAGCTATTTTAGGTGAAGCACTTTTCCCCCCTGCCCCTTACCGTTCAATCCCACGCCTAATAAAAATGGCGTGCAGCCATTCGTTAAGTTTTCAAGTGATGACAATAAAAACAAGCCAACAACATTGCTATGGACTAAAGATCCACCTTTATTTTTTTTTAATGGAATGGAAATTTGCTTTTTCTATTAGCTATTGCTATTTTGGATTCCAAATGACACATGCAGTGTATAGGATCAGGAATTATCATTATACCGTATTATAATAACACTTGTAGATTTTATTTCCTGGGTAGAGTTGTAAAGTCTGTGTAAAAGAAAAACAATGGCGAAATGCTGTTTCTGACCTTTATTCAAACATTACAGCGTCTAAGTCATGGAATAGAGAAAAGTAATTAATAGTACTTGGATGTGTGTGGTTTAGTGAAAAGAGAGCCAGCATCAGTGTACGCCTTCACTTTGACTTTTACGATGGAAGGAATATCATTGAAGCAGCTGAAAATAGGCCACTGCTGTGTCGAATGCCTGCAGAGATCAAATGGTGCTGGGATAATTGACCTGTAACAAGAAAAGCCACTTTCCATTTGTTGGTTATTTTTCCCTTGATGTCCATTCATTTCAGTGCTCCTAATGCCACACTTAGTCATATGTTTTCTTGATATCAGGGATATCAGGGGCAGTCATTATCTCTACAAATTCACCTATTTGAATTTGGACCAAGGCTTTAATAAAGTGGTTCTGGTGAATTCCACACAGAGCATCAGTGAATATTGATGACTAAGTGGTGCTTGATGTCACTTGCTGATAAGTGAAAGTATCCTGGGCAATGATTGGTCAGAGATGAAAAGCATGGAATAATCTGAAATAAATCTGAAAATGCTAGAAATGCTGAGCTGGTCAGGCATAACTTTGGAAAGAGGAACAAAGTTTGAAGTTGAAAGAGGGTTTTAACAAATGATCCTTAATATCAAATGTTAAAGCTGCTGCCCTGTTCACTGATGCTGCCAAACCTACTTGGTGTTTCCAACATTTTTAGTAATTAACTGGATTGGATTTGCGATCTTTGTTCAGCAGTGTTTCCCAAGGGTTGGTCTAATGCGCACAACCTAATGGATATAAATTACTTTGAAGTTTGATAATAGTATCATTACAACATTTGTTTTACATAGCACAAAAGTAAAAGTGAGATGATACTGATAGATCATCAAGAGTAGATAAAGAAACTTCTGAAATGAGCAAATACGTGCAAGGTGGAATTCACAGCCAGAAAGGGTACTGGAAGCATATTGAGTTATTTGAAATTGGAAACCTGAGGGATAAAGATTATTGCATGGAAATGGGACTTGTTAGATTCATGTCGCAGAAGAATGTATTAAGCTCTATTCCTAACCCACAGTTTTGAAGAATTTGTGGCTTCCATTTAAAATGATTCTTCTTCTATTTCTCCCATTTCCATAGAGCCAAATGTACGATCCATTATATTAGTGATGTATTTAATTAAATTATTTTGGTAATAATGTTATTTTTTAATTTTTAGAATCCAAACCTAAATTTTAAGGAGGTGACATATGAGCTGGATCATCTAGGATTCATCCTTCGTGACAGCAAAGGTCTGCAAATTGTAGTATATGGAATCCAGAAAGGGATGGGGATCGAAGTCTTTCCTGTTGATCTCATTTACCGGCCATGGAAACATGCAGAAGGACAGGTATAGTGACAAAATTAGAAATTGTTGGTTGTTATTTAAAATAATTTATTGAACTGGGACATTTGGTTGATTTCTCAGCTAGATGACTTCCTGGCTCTTTTCTGACGTCCTAGCTTGATGAGGCTTTACAGGGAATTGTATCCCCTCATTTCATTGTCACCCTTGTTGATATGTGTGCCCTTTCCCTTTTGCATCAATCCTTTGCGCAAAGAGACTGTAATATCTATAGATGCAAATTAACTCTGCCTTTTCACTTTCCTATGAGAAATAGCAATATGCCTGCATTTTTTCACGTTGTCTGAATAATTACTACTTTTAGTTAGAATGTTGTTAAAAACCCTATTCCAGAGATGTGTACAAAAATCTATGTTGAGACTTTTGATACAGTATTGAAGAAGTGCTTCATTGACAGTTAACATCTTTCAGAGGTGACATCCAGCAAGGTCCTATGTGCCCCCTTAGATGTATCAAAACTATTCTAAAGGTGCTGTTCTGAAGAAGAACACAGGGTTTTCCCCAGTGATCTGGCTGAAATTTCTCCCACAGTCCACATCACTTGCAAGTAAATTATCTAGTCTGCATCATATGGAGCTTGTGATTGCTACAAGTGCTTTTTGCATTATCAACAATGCTAAATTATAAAGTGATTTGCAAAGATTTGTGGCCATGGAATGCAAAACATAAACCCTTGTTGACTAACTATTTCCTCATATGATGGTGGTTTCTAGTTAAATAATTCCATGGCAGCCATACATTCATGGTGTGTATTTCATTTGTCCATCCTTCATTTAAGGCTTGATACTAAAGACTAGGCTCACCTCTTTTTGTGTTTTACATGGATGTATTTGACACTCAGTAAAATTGAATAGATGTGAAATTAGCAAGTGCAGAAGCAAAAAACGGAATTGTCAAATGTAAAGGTTAGTAAAGCTAAAGACAATTTCCCCCAAAGGAAATAGTTGTTGAACAGTAAATTAGCAACGGAATCCATGGCTTGCTCTCTGTTTATGGCCAATCTAGATCTCCTGATAACTTGGTCTCTTCCTTTACTGAGCAAAGGCGATTGGAAAGTGATTGGAGATGTTGTTTGACTAATTATTGATTTGAAGAATTGTGCCTTGCAATCTTTTGAATGCTTGGAACATTAACCATTTAATGTTTTTTAGAACTGAGGCTAAATTTTCCAATGTTGCACATTCCATTGTAAAATCAAATTTTTGAACAGATGTATAAGACAAAAATTATGCAGTTGGATAAAACTTTAGTTGCTATTTCTTCCAAAGGATTTAAGTTTATAATAATGAGTTCAAACTTGCATATCTTTTTCTTAAGCGTTTGCATGGGCAAACTTGCTCAGTTGACCATTATATCTTGAATTGCAATTATTGGCACCATACAATTCAATTAGCATTAGTCAGTTTTTGCAGGATTAAGTGTTGATATTATTATAGACAGTGAAAAGCTGTTGTGCCTAAATGTTAATTTGAAAACACTCTTACAAATATTCCCTTTGATCTTAATTCTTGGTTTAAATCTTTTTAGGATTTCTGACTTAAGGTCATAAGGAATAGGAGTAGGATTAGGTCATTCAGCCCATCAAGTCTACTCTGCCACTCCATCATTGCTGATCTACAGTGCTCTCCATAATGTTTGGGACAAAGACCCATCATTTATTTGCCTCTGTACTTCACAATTTGAGATTTGTAATAGAAAAAATTCACATGTGGTTAAAGTGTACATCGTCAAATTTCAGCAAATGCTAGTTTTATACATTTTGGTTCCACTATGTAGGAATTACAGCAATGTTTATACATACTCTTCCCCCCCCCCCCCCCCCCCGCCCCAATTTCAAGGCACCATAATGTTTGGGACACAGCAATGTCATGTGAATGAAAGTAGTCATGTTTATTTGTTCGATATCCTTTACATGCAATGACTGCTTGAAGTCTGCGATTC
The DNA here is from genome assembly GCF_028641065.1 of Leucoraja erinaceus. Classification (NCBI taxonomy): domain Eukaryota; kingdom Metazoa; phylum Chordata; class Chondrichthyes; order Rajiformes; family Rajidae; genus Leucoraja; species Leucoraja erinaceus. The sequence goes on along the minus strand of NC_073393.1, from coordinate 19,010,416 downwards.
ATGGGTATCACCAGTTGCTGGGTCTCTTCTCTGGTGATGCTCTGCCAGGCCTGTATTGCAGACATCTTTAGCTTATGTTTGTTTTGGGGGCTAGTTCCCTTCAATTTTCTCTTCAGCAGAAAAAAGCCATGCTCAATTGGATTCAGATCGGGTGATTGACTTGGCAACTCAAGAATTAACATTTTTTTTAGCTTTGGAAAAACTTCTTTGTTGCTTTAGCAGTATGTTTGAGATCATTGTCTTGCTGTAGAATGAACTGTCGGCCAATGAGTTTTGTGGCATTTGTTTGAACTTGAGCAGATAGGATGCGTCTATACACTTCAGAATTGATTATACTACCATCAGCAGTTATATCATCAATGAAGATAAGTGAGCCAGTACCTTCAGCAACCCAGGCCATAGCACCCCCACCACTGTGTTTCACAGATGAGGTGGAATGCTTTGGATCTTGGGCAGTTCCTTCTCTCCTCCACACTTTGCTCTTGCCATCACTCTGATTTAAGTTAATCTTTGTCTTATCTGTCCACAAGACCTTTTTCCAGAACTGTGGTTGCTCTTCTAAGTACTTCTTGGCAAACTGTGACCTGGCCATCTATTTTTGCAGCTAACCAGTGGTTTGCATCTTGCAGTGTAGCCTCTGTATTTGTGTTCATGATGTCTTCTGCGGACAGTGGTCATTGACAAATCCACACCTGACTCCTGAAGAGTGTTTCTGATCAGTCGGACAGGTGTTTGGGGATTTTTCTTTATTATAGAGAGAATTCTTCAGTCATCAACTGTGGAGGTCTGCCTTGGCCTTCCAGTCCCTTCGCGATTAGTAAGCTCACCAGTGCCCTCTTTCTTATTAATGGTGTTCCAAACAGTTGATTTTGGTAAGCCTAAGGCTTGGCTGATATCTCTAACAGTTTGTTCTTGTTCCTCCATCTCATAATGGCTTATTTGACTTTCATTGGTACACCTTTGGTCCTCATGTTGATAAACAGCAATAAAAGTTTCCAACTGTGATGGAAAAACTGGAGGAAAGACTAAGTGCTGAGAGCTCTCTTATACTTGCATGAAGGAGGCAATCAAACACACACGAGCAATTACAAACACCATGTGTCCCAAACATTATGGTGCCCTGAAATGGGGAGAACTATGTATAAACACAGCTGTATTTTGTACAGAGGCAAATAAATAAATTATGGGTCTTTGTCCCAAACATTATGGAGGGCACTGTATCTCTCCCTCCTAATCCCATTCTCCTGCCTTCTCCCCCAAACTTCTGACACCTCAAATTTTTATTTGAAAGTCGCTTAAATGCCAAGCAATTTTTTTTGATTATCAGTGAATGGTGCTAATAGTCAACCATTTGTTAATTCCAAAGTCATATACTGCTGCATGTTAAATTGTTTATTTTACATTTTCATTCATTGGAAGACTAATTTGTAATTATTGATCTTTGTACTGCTAGATTTATTAGACCTGGAGGAGGGAACATTCATAAAAAGTAGTTGATGTAGCATTACAGATTGGGAAAGAAAAGAGTAATTTTTTTGAGACTGATTTTATTTAACTTTTTAAGATAATATTATTGAAAAATTGTGTGGGAAATTTGGTTTCCATTTATGCAGTTTTTACTTTAGAAATAGATACCTGAAAAGAAAAATGCATTGATGGCACTGCTTTATTTTCTGGCCTTGATAAAGCAGCTTTGTACTTTTTCTACTTTCTCCACTTTGGTTCGGAATTATATATGGCAGAGGGCAGAGTATTCTGAAATGATTCCTTAAAGTGCTTGTCGTAAAGTAACAGTGATTTCTCACTATTGCAGGTCTGAATTTAGAAACAATGAAAACAAATAGTAATGCAAACAAAATTATAATGCCATGATTCTTTATCTTTGAAATAATATTTCTGGAGAAGTAAGGAGGGAATGCTTTTCTTTAAAAGTACTGGAAAGGGAGAAGGTTCACTTGAAACTTGCAATGCTTTGAGAGGGTAGGTAACTGGTTCGTGAAAGGTTAATAAATTCATAAGTTATATGAGCAGGATTGGACCATTCGGCCCATCAAATCTACTCCACCATTCAATCATGGCTAATCACCTTCAAAAGGTGCACTATGTAAGATGTCAATGTCAGATTCTGGGGTTTATATATTGGGAAATCGTTGTTTTTAAAAGAAAGAGATGAGGTTGGGTTTGCCATGGGTATCCTAAAATAACTAAGTTGCACCTTTTTGTTATTTTAGCTCTCCTTTATTCATCACTCATTAATGAACCCAGATGTCTTCTGTTTTGCTGACTACCCATGTCATTCTGTTGTGACGGACATTTTGAAAGCCCCTCCAGAGGATGACAACCGGGAAATTGCTACATGGTATGTACTTCACCTGAAAGTCGTGTTACCATGTAGAGATGCTGTGCAGAGCAGAAGAACAGCAAACACCATTGATTGCATGTCTTTAATGTTTGGATCTACTCTCGACTCAGTAGTTATGTTTTGAATGTTTTGTCTTTGCTGACGCAGTGTTATCCTTCATGCAGGAAAAGCTTGGACCTCATTGAGACGTTACTGCGCCTTTCAGAGCTTGGACAATACGAGCAGGTCAAACAGCTCTTCAACTTCCCCATCAAACACTGTCCAGATATGTTGGTGCTGTCCTTACTCCAGATCAATCCAACCTGGCACACTCTGCGACATGAGCTGATTTCCACACTGATGCCAATTTTCCTGGGCAATCATCCGAATTCTGCCATTATCTTGCACTATGCGTGGCACGGACAGGTAGGCTTTATTTTTTTTGTTGAGAAATTTAGGCTTTATGCTTGGTTACTGTGCGATAAGGGTTCATTGAAATTTTTGTACCATGTTAGCTATTTAATTAGCACATGATAACTTTTCGTAGTTCATTAACAGGAACAGTTTCAGAAGATCCTTAACTAGAATTTTTATAATGGCTTTCAGTGCAAAGAATTAAGTTGGGCAAATACCTAAAATTAGAGTTCATACCATTCTGTATTACTACTTGCGGCACAATCTGACGTCAAGTGTCAGGGTAGCCAACGTGCTACTTGCATGCTCTGGATTAGCCATCTCCGCAGAATGGAAAATGTGTGCATCTTGTATAGCCAAATGGCATTTGGGTAGAAAACAATAGTGAGAAACGTTTCCTCGAAGTATAATAGAAGTGTACATGGAGAAAGCAACTTGTCAGTACATTGGCTACAAATCCAGTGTACAGGTGTGAGGACTGCTTGATGATGTGCAAACGTACTACAGGTGCACAACCTTTTATCCGAAATTCCGGAAACCGAAAAGCTCCGAAAACTGGACATTTTTTCCAGGATATCGCCTGCACACCAAAGCTCGCGTTTGGCGCCAAACTTGACCCGAAACGACCCACGGTCAACCCAGGTCTGTACTACTGTAACAGCTGCCTCCTCCCCGGAGACCGGGGAGACACTTAAACATCTGTAAATCATTGCTTAAATGTTAGTCAGTTAGTTTGGAGGGCTTTTATGTGAGGGGGGGTGAAGGGGGAAACTTTAATTCTTAATTCCCTACCTGGTCGGAGAGGCGGGGAGCGGGCAATGTCTTACCGGGTCGCCGTGGGCTCCGGCAACTCTACCCCTGGCTGCGCGGTGCTCCAAATCCATCGCCGTTCGCGGCCGGACGCCCGCAACCCCAGCTCCGCGATGTTGGGAGTCGGTGGCCACAGCGCTCCGGAGCTTACTACACGGCGACCCGGTAAGGCATTGCCCGCTCCCCGCCTCTCTGACCAGGTAGGGGACTAAGAATTAAAGTTTCCCCCTTTCCCCCCCCCCCCCCCCCCCCCCCCCCCCCCCTGACCACACCACAAGATCCCTCCAAACTAACTGACTAACATTTAAGCAATGATTTACAATAATTCCCCGGTCTCTGGGGAGGAGGCAGCCGCTCCAGACTTTTCAAGCCGCCCGCGCTACCTACCTAATCTCCGCTAAAAATCTTCCATTCCGAAATCTGAAAAATTCCGAAATCAGAGAAGTGTCTGGTCCCAAGGCTTTCGGATAAAAGGTTGTGTACCTGTATTCATCTCTAGCATGATGAAATGGACAGTCAGCCTGGAGAACAGAATGGGCATTGCCTGTCCATTCCCTCCACAGGTGCTGCATGACCTGCTGAACTCCTTGAGCACTTTGTGCTTCGCTCATGGTTCCAGTACCTGCCGTTCCTTGTGTCTCTAATATAAAATGTTGCTCACTGATGATTGGATATCAACAAAAACTCTTGTTTGATAGTTGAGAAGTTAGGTCTGATGTCTCAGATTTAATCTGTCCAGTGAAGTAAACAGAGTGTCTTTTGTAATCCAGAATAAAATGTTATCTTTTCAAGTTATCATTTAACTGCATGTGTGATATCCCCTAGTGAAGTTTCTTTTCCATTTTACAGGGTCAATCTCCCTCAATCCGACAACTGATCATGCACGCAATGGCAGAGTGGTACATGCGTGGTGAGCAGTATGATCAGGCCAAGCTCTCTCGCATTCTAGATGTAGCTCAAGACTTGAAGGTAAAAACATGCACAAGCCAACGCAATATTCTTTAGTGGGTGTATTTAGTGCATTGGTGGTATTTCCAAACTAGAGCCTGTGGTTCATATAAATTAAGCTAAGACAATTAAAATCCATCAGATTGGTCTGTTTGCATTTTATGTGGATAAAGGTTTTTTCTCCGTGTTATTGGCGTACGTGGGCTGGCCATAAATCAGCATACTGAGATCTGTCCGGAGAAGATGTAAATAGAAGGAAATGAATGAAGAGAGAGCGAAGAAACAATGTTGGCAATGTAGGATACACAACACTGCAGTAATTGGATAGCAAAAAAAAGCAGCTGAAAAACAAATAAAAAGACAGCTGTCTTTTGTCATGCCCCTAAAATGATTTTTATCTGCTCTGTTTTCATTCATCTTCTGTTTATTTCTCCTATAAATAGATCAGCTTGTATGAATTAGCCTTCATGACCATGTCACGTGTGACATCCCCACCTGTGTCATTCAATCTCTTTTGGTCTTCACCCTCTCATGGGCATTCAGGGTGAATAGGGTAGGGGGAGGGGGTTCACAGTTCACATATACCCAAAAAGCTTAATTGGACCAAGCATGTAAATATCAGCACTACAAGAACTGGTTTGTTACCAGGTGATCTGCTTTGAGTGACTTGCTCAGTTCTTGCCTCATTTTTTCACCGTTACAAGGCAGTCGTCGGGAGTGAGATGGACTTCTCTTCGCTTGGCTGGATGAGTATGGTACCAACCACACGCAAGAAAATTGACAGCATCCAGGGCAAGGTAGCCTGCTTGATTGGCATCCCACCCACCACCCTTAAAATCTCTCCATCACAGCAGTGGGTAATATCTACAAGATGCACTGCAGCAATCTACAAGACATTTCCCAATGTCTCCAAAATCAGTAAACTTTACTAACCATAAGAGAATAGGTGAACGGGAAAACCACGAAATGCAAGTTCTCCACCTAATTGGATATGGCCAGGACTCGTAGATAATTTCACTGTTCCAACATTGTTGCATCTAAATCCTGGATCACATACCTAGATAAACTGGGAGTAATTTTTTTTGTGATGAACTGCAGCAGTTCAAGAAAGTGGTTCAACATTACTTTCTCTAGTAGTTGGGATAATCATTAAATGTGGGCCGTGTATAGGTACTTGGATCTTCTCTGGAGATTGAAAATACTACGATGAGTGGTGAAACAAAGCCTCAAGAGTAGGCAGAATCAAAAACAAGAGCATGTAAAATGGCAAAAGCTAATGGTAGACCAGAGAACTGAAATTGTTATGAATCAGCAGTGGAGGATGAATAAGGAGGGTAATAATTAATTCTGAGAATGAAATGGCAAGTAACAAAACTAGTTTCTATGGACATGGGAAATGTGGGACAGCTGAAGTGTGATTGTGGAATTAATGGTGGGAGAAAAGGAAAAGGCTGATAATTTAAGCCAACACTTTGCACCAGTCGTCACAGTGAAGAGTGTGGTAAGCAGTCCATGGATAACAGATGGACTAGTTTCAGATAAGAGAGAAGAACTTGTAATATTCCCACGGGGACATTTATTCCAAAAATCTATTGGTGCTAAAGACACAAGTTGTTGGAATCTGATGGTGTGGGTCCAAAGGTTTTAAAGGAAGTGGCTGCATTGGCAGTAGAGCTATTAGTTGAAGATCTTCAGATTTTGTTAAATTCTGATGGGTGCCAGCAGATTGGAAAGCTGAGATTGTGATGCCATTGTTCAAGAAGGAAAGGAGATAAATAACAGGAAAACAGAAGCTGGTTATAGTTAGCTTAACATCTGTTGCTGGAGTCTGTAACCAAACAAGAAACAGCTAGTAATTGAGAAAAGATTAATGTAATCAAATCAAGTTAATGTGGTTTTATGAAAGGGAAGTCATGTTCAATAACTTTGCTAAGCATTTAACAAGCAGCATCAATGGAAAGGAACATAGGCATATAGTGCATTTGGGTTTCCAGAAAGTATTTGAAGAAGTGTGGGTGCCAATAGTTTTTGCGGAAGTGTGTCTGACTGGATGAAGAACATTATCGGAGAAGACACACAATTGGGTCTTTTTGGATTGAAAAATTGTAACTAGTAGATCAGTCCTAGCTCTCAATTACTTTACTATTAACGTTATTCTAATACATTTATTATCTACATCAAGGTTTGCTGACAGCACACAATTATAAAGGTGCTGCAATGAGACTGCAACAGAATGTAGGCAGGTTGAGGTAGCGGGCAGGTGCTAACTAAGTTAGTTCATAACTAAGAAGGCAAATCACAAAGGCCTTTATCTTGGGGGAGATGGGTGGGTTGGAGTGGAAAAACAAATAGAAAATATTATTACACTTGCGCAGAGTATTGTTGAGGCTGTACTTGGAGCTCTTTGTACAATTGTGGTCCCCTTAATGCAGATATGCCAGCAAAGGAGGTAGTCTGGACGACTCCTGGGATAAGATGGTTTTCCATTCATTTATTGCCAAGAGTTTAAATCCCCATTCTTTGGAGAAGAATGAGGAGCATTCTTATTAAAACATAAGATCCTAAGAAGGCTTGATAAGATTGATGTTGAGATGTTTCCACTGGTGGGGGAATCTTACATGGGCACATTTATAGGAATATAACGAACAGCCTTGTAAAACGGAGGTTTGTAGGGATTTCTTACTGAGTTGTGAATCTATGAAATTCTCTATCCAGAGAGGAGAAGATAGTACACTGGAGCTATTTTTAAAATGTAGATTTTTATTGATCAATAGGCAAATAAAGAGCTATGTAGACTAGACAGAAGACAAGTTAAGTCATCTGGCAGATCTGCCTTGATCACATTGAATAGTGTGGTAAGCTTGAGGGGCCAGGCAGCCTTCTCCTACACTTTTCATCTGCTATTTGAAACATGATGTTAAATCTTGTCTACCTCAAAAAGAGACCATGTCAGGAGATCTGAGATGATAATGATCATTTTCAAGGAATTAGATGACTGCTGCAGTAGTTGTCGTCATAATGATCTTGTGAAGTGTCTCCCAAGTGGCCAAAGTATTCCTAAAGTAGGAACATAGATAACATCCTCCAGGCATTTCTGCTCAATCCACAGTAGTTGAGTGGCAATGTACAGATAATGCAAAAGTTTGATATGCCTGGTAGCTGAGCACTAAAGTATAATTTACGTGTTCAGCAAAGCATATGGGAGGATGGATTTTGTACTCGACCTGATCCCTCTGAACCATGTTGCCCTCAACATTAGAGATCCTCGTCATGATCCTGGAAAGTGTAGATTACTTTCCTTGGTTGGAGCATTCTTCCAAGTTTGTATCCGAACATCGAGACTGTTTATATTCTATCAGCTCTGGGTGGATGAACAACATAGTTCTTGCGTCTCACAGAGTAGAATTATGATACAACCGTGACACAACTGACCAGGAGATAAACTTGCTGGTTAGAGCATCTCAGTAATGATAGTTGAATAAATGTTACCACTTGAGTGCAGCTTGACCGTTAGAACTTCAACACTGCGGCAGCAATGGCAACAAAAACAGAAAATATCGGAAGCACTCAGTAGTCAAGAAGCATCCTTGCGGATTGAGAGAGGTAATTGGTGTACGTCATGGTCCTTCAAAGCAAGTCTGAAACTTAAAATTTTTTTCAACCCATGGATACATTCTGACATGTTGGGGTGCTTCCAGCAATTTTTTTTCTCACAATTCCAACATTTGCAGTTTTGCTTCAACACCAGTGGCTATCTTTTTGCACAAATTCATTGATTTTTGAGTTACTAATATCCAGGAAAATTTGATGACAAAATAAAAAATACCAGGAGTGGTCTATTTGGATCCATGAACTTTCTGGATCCATTTAATACATTATCTGATCCGATGTTGGACTCTGTTCCACTTACTAGCCTTCTACTCATAGTCCTTAACTTCCATATGACTGAAAATCTGTTTAGCTAAACCTTGAAAATATCCAGTGACTTATATCCAGTGCAATGTTCTGGCACAGAGAATTTCAAAGATTCTTGATTCTGAGAAAAGTGTTTCCTGTTCCCTGTTTTAAAAAAAAAAAGTAACCCCCCAATCCCCCATTCTGACACCTTTGTTCTAGATTTTTCCATGAACAAATAGCCTCTCACATCTACCTCATTCATTGTGCCCTATCAAACTCATGGGCTCAATAGTAGCAGCAATTTTTTTTCATACATCTGGAGTTTTTCAGTATTGATTTTTTTGGATGTGTTGGGGGAGGTAGTGTTGGGAGAGAGAAAAAATATTTTGCAGTGAGGAGTATTAGTCATTCTGATGGCAAAACTAAATTCACAAAGTAATGAATTATCGCTTATGTGTTTCTATCTGCTAGCTCCACTCCGGTAGTCAGTTGAGTAGGGAAATGATAAGCACTTTCATAGAATGTAAACTTTGAATGCGCTGTTCTGTCTGTCTCTCGAAGGCCTTTCACCTGTAAGAATAGAGGTATGAAAAATGTAATTATTATGCTGGAGTCAGTTGAGCTTGATTTTCATGGGAACATTCAGGATGAAGCTTATGTAGTTTCAACTCAATGAAATTGAATGCAAGGAAATTGGGATTAATTTACAGAGATTTGTGCAACTGAAGCTACAAATTTGTTTTAAATATTATTTCCTTATGGACCTTGTCCAGTTTGTAATTTTTGAATGGGACAAATTGCAGCATGCAGCCAAACCATAAATGGATTCGACACTTCCAGTGGGATGTAGGGCACAGAGACAAGAGAATTATAATCTGGTTTTAGTGCCTTCAGTGCCTTTACCTTATTGCTGCTGAGGTATTGTACACGTAGGCATCTTATTTAAAATAGGTCCACATTGGGCTACTTAGATTAGTATCTTCTGATGAACTCGAGAACATTTTGAAGTTTGTAGAAATGAGCAGCCATTTATGGCATGTTTCATGAACACCTGGGATATAATTCTATCAGATTCGGGAGCTAGACATTTTACACTGCCATCTTTATAAATTGTTTTAAAGCCGGAGAACTTTGAAGATTCGAGAATTTGCAGCTAAATTCGAATGTGAAAATGTCATGGTTTTCCTATACAGGCCTTGTCTATGCTGCTAAATGGTACTCCGTTTGCCTTTGTTATTGACCTTGCTGCACTTGCATCTCGCCGAGAATACCTCAAACTTGATAAATGGTTGACTGATAAAATCCGCGAACATGGGGTAAGGTATCAGTGCTAATGTTTTTATTTGAATTGTTGTATTCATTCTGAGGATATGTTGTTAATTGAGCAATCTTTATTAAATCACAAAATTTTTAATGTTAAATTTGTGCACTTGGAATTTACTATAAACGTAACGATATAGGGAAATGCCTCAATCACTTTCAATTTGCTGATAATTTTGGACTGTATAATTTGTGCAGAATAGCATGTTGCTGAACAAAAATGAAATAGCATCAGAGCTGAGGAACAAGAAAGGGATGGTCACCTTGCTGAGGTGTACTACAGGCCCCCAAATAGTCAACGGGAATCAGAAGAGCAAATGTGTCAGGAGATTGCGTGCAGCTGCAGGTCTAATAAGGTTGTTGTAGTAGGATATTTAAACTTTCACAGCATTGTCTAGGAATGTCATAGTGCAACAGGTTTAGACGAGGTGGAATTTGTCAAATGTTCAGGAGAATTTCCTCCGGCAATATGTAAAGGACCCACCTGGGAGAGGGCAACACTTGATCTAGTCTTGGGAAATTGGGATGGGCAAGTGGATGAAGTGTTCGTGGATGAGCCTTTTGGGACCAACGGACACTGTTCTATTAGGTTTAGAATTGTTATGGATACTGATGGACCACGAGTTAAAAAGCTAAATTGGAACAAGGCCAACTTTGAGAGCATCAGAGGAACCCTCTCAAGTTGTTTGGAGTTGGTTGTTTGATGAAAAAGGAACGTCAGGGAAGTGGGACGTTTTTAAGTGCGCTGACAAGAATTCAGGACATGCACGTCCCTGTAGAGTAAAGGGCAAGGCAGGCAAGCGCAAGGAAGCCTGGATTACAAGGGAAATTGAGGCTTTGATCAAGTGTGAAAAGGAAGCATGGGTCAGGTATAGGCAACTGGGATCAAGTGTGTCCCTGAAGGAGTTTGGGGGAACTAAGCTTAAAAAAAAAAAATCGGAAAGGCAAAAGGGACAGGAGATACCTCTGGCAGATAGTATTGAGGATAATCCCAAGAGATTGTATAAGCACATAAAGGGAAAAAAAGGTAACTAGAGAGAGAGAGAGAGAACGCGACCCCACAGGAGTCAAAGCATCAACTCTGCGTGAAGGCAAAGTCCTCAACGAGTATTTCTCCTCTGTTTTTACTGTGGAGAAAGACAGGAGTATGGAGGAACTCGGGGTAGTCACTGGAGATGTCTTGAGAGCATTTGGTATTGCGGTTGTAGAGGTGCTGAAGGTCCTGACGCATATGAAGGTAGATCCTGTGCTGTGTCAGATATATTCAAGGACACCATGGGAAGCTGGAGAAGAAATTGCAGGAGCTCTCACTTTTATACAGTTACATGGAGAGGACAGGTTTAGAAGGATACGGGCCAAACACAGGCAGGTGAAATATTTGTATTTGAAAGGTTTGTTGCAAATAGAACAGCACAGAACAGCTACCTGAACAAACCAAATGCAAGATTCTGCTTGCTGTTCCTGGATGTTGATTTCCAGTCATTTTACTGGAACTTTGCCGGTGCCTACACCTAGCGACACTTATGTACTGCCTAGATTGTAGGCAAAACAAAACATTTCACTGTACCTTGGTACATGTGACAAATGTGTTTTTATTTTTTCATTCATTTAATGAGTGGGCTGGATGACTCTCAGCAGAACATATGCCTGAATCTTAACCTGTGGCTGTTTGTCTTAAGACATTCTTAGCTGAAATACAAATGTTTGTGATTAGTTGTGGTGGTTATTTTCCTTCCTTTGTTTTCCTCCTTCACCCATTATTGAAGCTTGGAATAAGATGTCTGTCTCAGCTGAATTTTTATTTTGTTAGGAACCATTTATCCAGGCATGTGTTACGTTCCTGAAGAGACGGTGTCCTTCTATAATGGGTGGGCTGGCTCCTGAAAAGGAACAACCCAAGAGTGCTCAACTTCCTCCTGAAACACTGGCTACCATGCTGGCTTGCCTACAGGCTTGTGCAGGGTAAGGAAACACTTTATAATTTTACCTTTGAAAGAAAAAATATATTTTTCCCAATTGCCACAAGTTACTAGTTCTTAATTATTTGTGTTCCACTGATGCATTATAAAATGGGAAGTCTATATCCAAGCTGGTTAGCTGCATTCACAGAAAACTCAATGTAGGCATGTAGGTTTTGTGCTCTGCCGTCTGAAAGTTACTTTGGCGACAAGAATGCTGAAATTATATGGCATTTTAAAGTTTGAGGTAATCTTGAAGCTGATTTGCAATCTATAATTTCACTGTAATTATTTTATAGCCACCATAATAGAGAATGGAGAAGAAACATAAACAACAAAATGAGAGAAGTTGTCTTTCCAGCAATTGTTTTATTAAATAGGCAGGCTATTCTATTGGTGAAGGCTCTTGTTAACTGGATAATTGTCAGTGACCTGTTGATCTGGATAATTCTGTTCATTGATGGGCTTTAAACTGGGATAGAGTGGGGTCAAGAGGACATTGAAAGTGAGATTTGTCTATTTTCAGGGAGTATATTTAGGTGTGGAACACTATGGTTTATAGTTTAAAGGGAGAGGTTGAGACAAAGCAGAATACATGGTGTGTGTAGCAGGAGGTAAATTCAATAGTGCTTCAATGAACTAGGGAGGGAAATATGTTGAATGGAGCAGCATTTATCACTCGGATGGTAAATTAATGGCACAATATCAAACTAAGTGAATGTGACTTAATTGCCAGTCAAGAGGCATGTATGCTTAGTGACCTAGACAAGGAATAATATACAAGATAACACACACAATGCTGGAGTAACTCAGCGGGACTGGCAGCATCTCTGGAGAGAAGGAATGGGTGACGTTTCAGGTCGAGATCCTTCATCAGGAAGGGTTACAGAGGGAATAATATATTCCTGGTCACATAAGCCTTTAAAAAAAGACATAAAATCTCAGTTAAAAAAAAATAGCCCTGATACTGTTCCATATAATATGGCTTTCTGATACATGATGTCGAAACAAGTTTTGTTTTTGAGCTTAATAGAGATGATCTTATCGAGGTGATCATGAGGAACATGAATAAAGTGAACTTAGTCTCTTTTCCCAAGGATGGAGGATTCTAAAACTAAAGGCCACAAGCTTAAGACAAGAGGGGAAAGATTGAAGATGGAGCAGGGACAATGCTTTTCCTCAGAGGGTAGTATGTACCTGGAATGAGTTACCAGAAGAAGCTATTAAAGCAAATACAATTCTGATTTTTAAAATACATTTTGACAGACTTTGGAGTAATGTTACTGTTTCTTTTTGTATCTGTCCTGTGTTATTCATGAAATGACTTACAAAGTAGCCATGCAGCCGATTGACTAAAGAAAATTGCTTGAGAAAAACAATTATCAGTTTGTGCATTACTGAGAGTTTAAAACCATCATTTTCAGATGATTTTCAGAAGTTGCATGTTCTATTGTAGAATAGACATTTGCAAGCTACAAATACAAAATGTTCTTATATGTAATTCATTGGGAAAGTTCAGGCCCTGTTCTAATGGGTAAATTGAATGTAAACTAAAAGTGACAGGATTTATATTGTCACGTTATAGATAAAACTTGATGCACAGCTTGGATTTATAGCTGTTTGACAATACTTTATTGTTAGCAGGGATTGGCAGTTAGTTTAGGCTCCCTACACCAGCCCTGGTTGTTGCCATAGGTTGCAAAAACATCTATGTGCTTCATCATACCTTCTGATGGAAATAGAAAGCATGCTATAGGTTTGTATCTGTTGACGTTTGATCTGTGCTTGGTCTGGTCAACTAGTTTTCACTTTTACAGATATTTTGTTTAATCAGATTCTGTTGCCATTGACTTTATTTTGCATGATAAAAATATTGCAAATTATAAGGCTTTTTTAAACGTTCCTATTTATTTTTCTCTCAGGAGTGTGTCTCAGGAGCTATCGGAGACTATTCTTACAATGGTGGCTAACTGTGGCAACGTCATGAACAAAGCCCGCCAGCCACCTCCAGGAGTAATGCCCAAGGTCCGCGCACCTAGTACCAGCAGTATAGAAACCATGTCGCCTGTACAGGTAAAAATAGTTACATGGTACAAGATTGTCCTGTTTCTTTAATATGCTTATGCAGGACCTGATAAGTCCTTATGCAATTTTGATCAATAAAAACAGGAAGATTTAACATTTGAAAAATTGATAAAATTACACTCAAATGTTGAAAAGAGAGAATCTGTTTAAAAAAACAGTTTCCAATTTATCAATCGGTTATTTTGCTTTAGATTTTTAGTAGTTAAATGGTAATACAAAATGTTTTAAATTTTAATAATTTTCTCTGGTTTTGATTTTATCTCCCACCTTGGTGCTCTCTTTATAGATTGATCCTTTGTCTGGCATGGCTTCATTGACAATTGGTGGACCAGCTGCATCCCTCACTCCGAGTATACAGGGTTTTACAGCTAACCTGAGTTCTGCATTCAACACCCCACAATCACCAGCGAAAGCCTTTCCTCCACTTTCAACACCAAACCAGACAACTCCCTTCAGTGGTATCGGCACTCTTCCGTCCCAAATTCCAGGTTAGAAATAGCAATGCTGTGGTGATCATGGTTAAATGTAGTTTAATTTTTATGGCTACATAAGTGGCGATAACTTGCCTGTCTCCACATTATTAAGTAATCTACTTTAGTTTACTAAAGGCTAAATTATAATACAATTAGTGACATTTCAGTTGCATTTTTTATTGAAGCACATTTTGACCTAACCTGTAGCTCCCAACAATTGTAGAAATGGCACATTCTGTTAATGATGGAATTCAGGTTATTTTCTAGCCTGTATTCTTAAAGCATTATTCTTGAGCTTTGAAGTATTTCACTGGTTCCTGTCATGCAATGAATAAATCTCTCATTACTAATTTCCAGTTTGTAATCTAGGTATTTTTGCATTACTAATTGCTTTTCTATGTTGTAACTACTTGACTTTATTTTACCTTTTTAAACCACTACTATGTGGGACACTTTCCCTCTTTTCAAATTAACTTTTATTGTTTGTAGAGTATTAAGTTGACTCGTGCATCAATAATTTTTAATTTGATTGTTTGACATTTTATAGCAACAAGGATAAGAGGGCAGTACAGGTGCACAATCTTTTATCCGAAAGCCTTGGGACCAGACACTTTTCGTAATTCAGAATTTTCGGCTTTCGGAATGGAAGATTTTTAGCGTAGATTTTAACGGCTGGCTCGGTGGTAGAGTGCTCGGCTCATATCCGCAAGATCGCGAGTTTGCGCCTAGATCCCGGCAGTTACTCGATCGCGAGTTTGAGTCTTCAATGTAGTCTTTTTCTTGCAGAATAGGAGAGAATAGGGAGGGTTAGGCTGGGATCATTCTCTGCGAGATGATCTTAGTGCGGGAGACAAGTGTAGGAGAGGTGTACTGACTGTGTGGGCAGAACTTTGGAAGTGATTGCCCACCATTCTCAAAAGACGCTGTGTCTCCCTGTCCCTCCAACTCCAGAGGAATCCGCTCCCCGATGGGCCGCTACGACGACAAGTGGCAGTTCGCCCACAGCTCGAGCTACGCCACCCCAAGAACAAGACGTAACTTGCACACCATCAGCTTCTGCGTGTTCCTCTGGAGTTGGAGCGGGGCTGGGCTGGAGTTGCTGATCTGGGATCTCCGTGCTTGCAGTGGGCCTGGGGGTCGGTGTCCCGATGAGGGGGCGCAGCTCGGACTGTGGGCGAACTGCCACTTGTCGCCGTAGCGGCCCATCGGGGAGCGGCTTCTGGTGGTCCTGACGTCTCTCAGCTCCTGTTCAGGGGGGTGGCCGGAGACGTCAGGACCAACAGGAACCCGCTCCCCGATGCGCCGCTACAGCGACAAGTGGCAGTTCGCCCACAGCCCGAGCTGCGCCCCCTCATCCGCAACCCGGGTTCCTCTGGAGTTGGAGCGGGGCTGGGCTAGAGTTGCTGCTGGCTGTGAGTCTCTGGGATCTCCGTGCTTGCAGTCGGTGTCCCGTTGGTCCTGACGTCTCCGGCCACCCCCCTGGACTGGAGCTGAGACTGGGAACTGTACCGCCCTTGCCCCCTCCCTCTGCAACTGCAAACAACCCCACAGTTCCCAGTCTCAGCTCCTGTACAGGGGGGCGGCCGGAGACGTCACAGCCCGAGCTGCGCCGCCTCATCCGCAACCCCAAGACCAAGACGTACCTTGCACACCTTCAGCTTCGTGTTCCTCTGGAGTTGGAACGGGGCTGGGCTGCTGCTGGCTGTGGGTCTCTGGGATCTCCGTGCTTGCAGTGGGCCTGGGGGTCGGTGTCCCGTTGGTCCTGACGTCTCCGGTGACTGGTACTGACCTGCTGGCATCGCCGACGTAAAGACAGTGCAAAGCCCCCGCGCCGGTGCAATGGGCGGGGAGCTGGAGAGGGGAGGGAAGGGGTCACACACATGGCCGGGAAGCAGAGGGGTGTAGGTGGGGTGGAACTGAAGGGAGCGACAATCTGCTGCTGCCTGCCCGCTGAGTTTAAAAAGTTCCCACGCAGACTCACGATACACTGTGTATCGTGAGTTTACCGTGGGAACCTTTTAACTCAGCGGGCAGGCAGCAGCAGATTGTCAATTATTAACCCTCCCGCGCAATATACCCTCACCTTCTCTTTTATGAATGGGGATTTAGTTCCCCTTTCTTCGAGGACCGACCGGAGGTTCCGCTGTCACCTCTGCGGGCCACCCTCGGTGAACGTCTTCAAGGACCTTTCTTCAAGGACCGAAAAAATGTCAGCTATTCGGAGCTTTTCGTTATTTGGATCTTCGGATAAAAGGTTGTGCACCTGTACTGGGAGTAGGACTTTTAGTTTAGAAATTTAGAAATGAAGCGCGGAAACAGACCCTTCGGCCCACCGAGTCCGCGCCGCCCAGCACTATCCTACACTGCAGGGACAATTTACAATTTTTACCAAAGCCTACAAACTGATACATATTTGGAGTGTGGGAGGAAACCCGAGCACCCGGGGAAAACCCACACAGTCATGGGGGAAAACGTACAAACTCCGTACAGACAGCACCGGTAGTCAGGATCGAACCCATATCTCTGGGGTTGTAAGGCAACAACTCTACCACTGCACCACAATGCCGATTTGTTTTTTTGGGTATCCATTTGAGGAAACTGGAATCGTGTTGTTCTGAAATTCCTGCTCCGAAACAGCTTCCAATACCATCTTTTACCAAACTAGCTGCTGTATCTCTGGATGAGTTGTTCTGAATATCAGACTTAATAGTATTTGTATTCAGATCTCAAGTTTCATGTATGGCTCTTCAATTGCCTTTCACAGTCTGGCCTGTATTTATTTCCAAGCTCTACAGAATGGTGTGCTAATTCCACATCCTTCAACTTACTCCTGCTGGAATTACATAATTTTATTTTGCATCTGGTATGTAGAATGCAAAACTGTGTTCTGAAGGTGGTAATTTAAAAACTGGAGGGGGAATTTTTGGGAGATTTTGGAAGAAATAATTTAAAGGGCCCTATAGAGTGCACTTTTTTCATATGGAAAATAAATGCATTACTACTCATACTGTTCAATTACTGTAGCAGATGGGCAGATTTTTTATACAAAGAATCTTTGGAACGATGCTTCCATTGTCCTTTGAGAAGAATAAATATATATTGTTGAATAGTAGGTAGAAAGATTCTTGATAAATAAGGAAGTGCAAGGTTAATGTTAGTAGATGGGAATGTGAAGTTAAGCTTACATTCAAATCAGCCATGGACTATTGAATTGCAGAGCAGGCTGGAGATGCCAAATCTGGTTGTGATCTAGTAATAATGTTGCATTTTCTAATTTGTATTTTGTTTTTTTCTTGGCAATACTTTTAAAATCTGGGGCTCCAAGAAATTTGAGGATGTTTTGAAGCCACGGATGCAATCCTGGGGTCTCCACTAACCAAAAAGAAGCCAGTGCTTTTATTGGGGCAGAAAACATGTGTTAACAAATACTGAGAAATATTGAAATGTGATGAGGGTATTTTTGTAAACCTATAATTGACTTGCCTTTGCAAATATGCACTGCAGTTCTCTGAGTGATGTTCAATGCATCCTCGTGCATCAAAATAGAGCCTTTAGAGCATGTTTGTTCTCATGCCCATAATCGAACAACAATCGGTTATCTGAACAACGGAACCATCCCAAACTAAGTTTTCTGTCATTGTTTGGAATAAATAAAATAGCAAAACATTTAAAAGTGACAATCGAATTAGGTTTTCTTGTCTTCACATTTCATTATATAGTGCCTTCAGTCAACCTGAGCCCTTATCTGTACACTCAAGTGCTTGATGGTCTTGACATTTCTCAGCATGTTGCCTGGGAATGGTTAGTTGGTTCACATCAGCAATCATTCCCCTCTACCTCATTGACCCGTGTGCTGCCAAAAATGTGCAATTTAGTAACATGGGGAACTTTGCTTTTACATTTTGATTTTATTGAAGTATTTAATGTATAGGGTTGAGCATTAATTTTTGCTCTCTGAATATCAGAAGATCTGGATCAGAATCTCGTGGGGGGAGGGGGGGGGAGTGGGAGAAGGAAATATATCAACATTGATCAATGTGCAGACTTCCTAGAGAACAAACCCAGGTTTTAAAATTTGCCATGTTAATTTGCTTCAAGGGTGGCACAACAATATGTTAACTGGCTAATATTTCCTCGTCTCAAGCTTCTAAGATGAATGTGAAAATGGTACATAATTCACAATCCTTGTGGAAATATTTCCCGCTGAGGCAAGAAGATCTCTGAAGAGCTTGGCTTATTCTGAGTTTGTCAGTTGATTGTACAATATCTTGCAATCTAAACATCCCGGTGGCCAATTTTGAAGGATATTGTTTTACTCATAGGGATTGTACTGAAAAGGGAGTAGATGAGGAGAATGCTACATTATAAAATTCCTTCTGACCGTTTTGAAAATAAATAAATAATGCATGTTGTGCTCATGGCCTTGTTTAACTTCCTTAGGCATAAAGATAAAAGCACCAAAGATTTGATGGGAAACATTACTTGATTTTATACCTACAGGAAGTTTGGGCACAGGGAGTTTGACTGGCATGGGAACTGGTGGACTTGCACTACCAACTGTGAACACTGACCCTTTTGGGCAGCGAAAGATGAGCACATCTGGACTGAACCCACAAACATTCCAGCAGAGTAAGATGAAACCTTGTAAGTGGTTGTGTTGTCTGTGACTGTTGTGAGTGTGGCATAGCTTATTCTATTGGTTTGGTTCAGTTCACTCAATTATGTATCCAATGAAGACTCAAAATAGGTTTCCTTAAATAATAATTCAGTCATTTGGGGTATTAGGTTTGTGTACTGGTTTTGTTAAAAAAATTCTGCCAGTGGGTATTTTATTTTATTTTGTTAAAGCCTGGGACAATTTCAGTATCCTAATGTGCACTCGCTACAGTTTAAACTTTTATCTCATTTCACAATACATCTGAAATTAAACGCAAAATGCTGGAAATATCCAGGAGTTAAAAAAAGAGGTAGATATTAGTGTTTTGAGTTGGACCTTTCATCACAATTAAGATAAAATTACAAAAGATGGTTTTATGACGCAAACAAAAGGGGAGCGTTGAGGAAGGTCTGTGATCAAAAGGGGATTCCCTGTTGCCACCCTCTTATCTTGCACTATCGCCTTTTTCTGTCACTTAATCTCCTCCTGGTTTCTCTCTTGATTTCCTTTATTTCTCATCTCCCCATACTAAGATTTGTCTTTAATTTTTTTCTTAGCCTTGAGGTCATGGATATAAAATGTCAGACTTTTCTCTCTGCTGGTGCCATTTGATTTATTTCAATATTTCCAACATTTTCTGTACTTTGCAGGTTATTTTGTTTTAAAGAAAGGTTGGAATACATAGCTACATAGACAATAGGTGCAGGAGTAGAACATTCATAGATGACCATCATGGCTGATCATCTACAATCAGTATCCCGTTCCTGCCTTCTCTCCATATCCCTGGATTTCGTTAGACCTAACAGCTCTCTCTAATTTTCTTTTGAATGCACCCAGTGCCTTCTGAGGCAGAGAATTCCACAAATTCACAACTCTCTGGGTGATAATCTTGATAAAAATGCCTGTGAATCCATGATTATTAAATTAGCTGAAATGTAACTATCTAAATCCAAAACAAGTAATTTGTTTCAATTATCAGAATTGTTTTGCAAATAAATCTAAAATCCAAGGGGGGGGTGGGGGGAAGGAGAGGAGAGAATTTATATCTCTGCAAGCTCATCTGCTGTGCAGCTTGGATAATACTCTGGCCATGATTGTATTTTAGGGAAGGCAATTCTGATGCTGCAGAGTACAGATCTTCCCCTGCTTATGAACATCCGACCAGTACATACGATTGAGTATTTATTTGGTAGTTTAGTGGTGGAATGGATTTACCAGCTGCTGTGGGGTTCCAGCATCTTCCGTCACTTGCAAATTCAGATTACAGCCCTATTTCTGACTTGCGGACTGCTTGGGTTACGAACAGATCTCAGGTCTGGAATTCTGCCATGACTAAGGGATGACGATAAAATGGTTTAAGTGTTGCGGAATGTTCTAATTTGAACCTCGTCATATGAATAATTTAAAAACACATAGAAGTGCACAAAACTCCAGTCTAAAACAAGCATGTGGAAGAAATTAGAACAGAAATAGTTGATATAAGGCCAAAACAAAAAGTGCTGGAGGAACTGGGCAGGTCAGGCAAAATCTGTGGCGGGAATGGACAGACAATATTTAGGTTGGGGCTCTTCAGGTTGTTTGTAGTAGCGGGAAGAAAGCTTGAAAATAAGTGACAAAGCCTGTCACGTGATGGGTGAATTCAGGTGTTGGGGGGAATTTTATGATTAACCTGCATCCTAAATTTGGTGTTCATGTGGGTCCTAGTTGCCTTCTTAATCACACATCAGATAGGAATAGGCGCACAATAAAACATCTCAGAACTCTGGAGGAGATTTTCTCAAACAAGTCAGATTATTCAAGGTCTTAACAGTACGAACCGAGAAACCCTCCGGGAACCCATAGTTTCAAAGATTCGCAGCACCAATAGCATTGTTATATTCTCACGACACAATGGATACATGTGCATTCTACATTTTTGAAATAATTCATCATTGATCAATGTCTCTGTTGCCTTTAATTTTTATCTTTCCCCAGACATCTTTACCCTTATACTCCCTGTTATTTAGAAAACCACTCTCCCACTTTTCTAACAAATGGGCACAATCAAAATCCTTACTCCCTGATCAGTTTTATTGCTCTCTACTTAGTTTTACAACCCCAAATGTTTATTTTAACTTAGCTATGTTGTGGAATCTAAATACCATTATAAACCTATTTATTACCTCTTCATTTTGTTGTCCTCTTTTCCACATCATCTTTCCCCAGTATGTAAGCTCTTGGGTTAAACATATTACAAACTACTCATCTTCCACACAATTTTCAGAATTTCCTCCATCAACCGGTGAGGGGCTTTGATTCACAGCCAGGTGGAGTAAGTGACGAAGGCGAGAGGTGAAATGGAGCAAGGGTGTCAGATGAGAGAAGGGGAGTGAAATGTAAAGCCGGAGGGATATATGTGAGAGGGGATAAAAGGGAAATCAGGGTCTTGGAGTTGGGAGATAAGTGTACAATGGAGAAGAAAGAGTGATTGGGTTGGATGGGGAGAGATATGGGTGTGCACCGGATGTAGGGCACAGGAAAGATGTAGGGCACAGGTGGTGGGGAGGCGGCTTTACTTTAAATTGGAGAATTCACTGTTCATATTGTTGGGTTGTAAGCAACCCAAGCAAAATGCGAGGTACTGTTCCTCCAGAATTCCCTTGCCAGAGCTTTGTGTAGCCTGGATCACTAGAGTTATGGAAGGAGGAGGAAGGTACATTTTTGAAATGTTATGAGAGCTATGGGAATCTGGCACAGAAGAATAGAGACCTGGTACAGTTCAGCTATGATCATGTTGAAATGGTGGGGCAGATTTGAAGAGCTAGGTGGCCAACAAATGCTTATGTTTTCTTGCATCTGGTCAGTACCTCTAGATTTTGACTGTTTCAGTGGGATCAGCACTAAATAGTTACGATAAGCTCACCCATAATTCATTCTGGTAGGCAATTAGTCTAGGGAGCCTGTAGGCAGGCATTTCCTCCTGTAAATACAGGGAACAAAAATGCACAAGCTACTCTGATGTGATCTCACTTGTATTTTATACCATTGCAGCAAGAATTTCCAACCCTTATACCTTTGCAGTAAACCCCGACATACAAATCGACTTATCTGCTATTTGCATGTTAATTTTATTTGTGTACGAGGACGTTCATTTGGTTTTAAGCAGTTTTTCAGCAATTTACTTCTTAGGATGATTCTTGCTCTGCAATCCTCCACAAATTAACAACCATTGCTATACTACATTTGCTTTTACCCAAACCGTTAATGCCAATGTTTGGCTGATGATGCTTTGGTGTAGATCGTGTACCATTAGTACGATCATTACTTTGTAATGGAGCAATGTATACCGACGGTTTTAAACCCATTAACGGATCTTTCTATCTGCTATCTATCTTCAACCTGATGAATCTGCTCTGTAACTTTTTTTGCACGGGAAATTATTAGTAGCTAAGGGAATTTAAGCAGGTTTTGAGAAGAATCAAAATCTAGCAGCAGACTTGTGGATGGGGTTTGGGTTCAGTGATAAAATTATGGAAATCATTACTCGTTGGACCAGGTACTTTTGAATTTCCAGTTCATCTAGTCAGGAGCAATAGGTAGTCCAAAGATGATCCGATGGAGATTATCACTAATGTTTTCTATAGGGAGGGAAGAGGATGATGGGAAATAATGTGTAAAGGTTGATGTCTGTTGCAAAAGGTTTGTCCTTCTGCAGTTTAAATTAGTGGACAGTATTGCTAACTATTGCCAATGATGAGGAATAAACTTCCCTATTTTGAGCACTTTTCCAGGTTTTAATAATGGATGCATGACTGTTATGAATGCTTGTCTGCATGTTTGTGAAATGTATGTCCGTGTTGGACTTTTTCAATGCCAGAGTTTTCATTTTCAAATAATTGAACACACTTAAAAAAAAAATGTATTTAGATGAAAAATGATGCAAAACTAAATGCAGATGTTGTATCTATTCCATTAGTGTTGAATTAGCTGATTTCTGTTTGGGTATCCTATCAAAATTCACCAAATCGCAACAATTTCCATTTTTGCATTGAAGTATAAACTGGTTACGTATTTCCCGGCAATGAAGACGCTATTTTGTACCACAAATAAGGCACGGGAATTTACCTGCGACTTGGAAGTCTCTCTCTCTCTCTCTCTCTCCTCTCTCTCTCTGTCTCTCTCTCTCCCCTCTCTCTCTCCTCCCTCTCTGTCTATCTCTCTCTCTCTCTCTCTCTCTCTCTCCCTCTCTCCTCCTCTCTGTCTCTCTCTCCTTCTCTCTCTCCTCTCTCCCTATTCTCTCTCTCTCTCTCTACTGTCTCTCTCTCTCTTCTCTCTCTCCTCTCTCTCTCTCTCTCTCTCTCTCTCTTCTCTCTCTCTCTCTCTCTCTCTCCTCCTCTCTCTCTCTCTCTCCTTTCTCTCTCTCTCTCTCTCTCTCTCTCTCTCTCTCTCTCTCTCTCTCTCTCTCTCTCTCTCTCTCTCTCTCTCTCTCTCTCTGTCTCTCTCTCTCTCTCTCTCTCTCTCTCTCTCT